>NC_047661.1:5798847-8198847 GCF_011762505.2 Arvicanthis niloticus | reverse complement strand
CACAGATCTGGGAAGGTAATAGGCCATTTCAGGGAGAGGAATGTATTATTAATATTTTTGCTAAATGTTTGTATTATTAAACTACCTTCTAAATTTTTATGTATATGCCTATAAATTTGTGTTGTTTTTAGCCTTCATTAGAGATTATCTTTTTCTTTCTTTCTTTTGTTTTTTTCTTCCAATGGATAGTGGTTGATGCAAGCAGACTCATCACTGGTATTAGGATTCAGACCCTGGACAAAGGGCTGAGGTGCATATTTAACATATTAAAGTGGACTTGACCTCCAGGTTCTCCCAGCATCCCTCAGTCCCTACTTGTAACTGGCATGGCTGGTATTCATTGGTATCTGCCCTGAACTTTCCAGCCCAAGGGCTGGGCTTCCCCTCCTCCAGGAACTTTTTTCCTATATAATCCAGACATTTTGATCTCTCTTTCTCCCTTTCCCTGCATTTTCTCTCTCCCTGCATGAACATGCTTTTTCTCCCCCTTTAATTAATGCCATCCCTTCTATCTCCCTCCCCATGGCAACTTCCCTAGTCTCTGTCTTGGGACCAATGAACCCACCTGAGAGCAGCTTTCCAATATATCTGCCTTTATATACTTTAATTAGTCTTGAATTGGCTCATTTTATCAGCAGAGAATAATGTAGCACAAAGTGCTGGGAATAAGTGACTGTGAAGATTTAGCCATAGATGAGCTATCTGTATCATCTTCCTTTACCTGAGTTTCAGGAGACATAAACTTCCTTTACCGGAGTTTCAGAAGAGTAGGCAGAAAATATGAGAGAGCTGTAGGGTGTTGGGGATGAAGCTATGAAAATCTGTCTTCTGGTTGTAAGATGGCTGTTTCACTTACAAATACACAGCATTTGTGGTTACATTAACAACAACAACACCAGATCAGATTGGCTGATTCTTTAACAGGGGTCGGGAGGGATGCAAGAGAATTCACCTCTAAAGAAGGAGGTATTTAAAGTTGATGGTTGTTGGGGGAGGGAGAGTCATTTTTCTTTCACGGTGGCTACTAGTGAGTTGCTTATGCTCCAGTAGATGACCCCAAACCTATTCACAATAGGTAGCACTACTTGGATTCAGTGGGTTATTGGTGGGAAGGAAAGAGAAGATTTAAAAAAGTCTAAAAGGGAAAAAGTCAAAGGCAGCAGGCTTTGCTGAAACCTGCTGAAGAGAGGCTGTTTTCTGCTATTAAAATATGGTTATTTTCATAGATTTATTTTATTTTTAATTCTTTTAAAATCTAAAAATGGCATCTGAATTATATTTCTAGACCTGGGTGATAAATGGCTTTTTGATAAAGAAAAAGAAAATCTAGTGTTTTTTTTTTTTTTTTTTTTTTTTTTTTTTTTCTTAAGCGTTATTCTAAACTGTCTTGTCAGACACCTGGACAGAAAACCATCCCTCAGGAAACCTGTCTATTCTAGAAGTTTAAGAAATAACATACTGTCTCCTTCAACATGTAGTTGGCACTATGATTATTTTTGCCGAAATCCTCTTCCACCCCTTGGGGTACACTATTTTGTTTCTGATGCTATTTGTCTCCTACACTAGCTGTGTGGGGCTCATTTGAATTTACCCCATGTGGAGGAGCTGAGGGAGCCAGAGTAAGATTCTAGTCCCAGTCCATAAACTGTTTTGATATGATATTCACTTACTTAACTTTCCTTTTTTTTCTTTTTTAATTATATTTTTAATTTTATATTTACATTTCAGATTTTATCCCCGTACCCCATTCTCCCCACCATCCAGGAACCCCCACCCCATCCCCCCTTTTCTATGAGGATATGCCTCCACCTACCCCTCCACTCCCACCTCCCCACTCTCTAATTCCCCCCCACTGAGTGTTCAGCCTTCATGGGACCAAGGATCTCCTCTTCCACCTATGGCTGACAAGGCCATCGGCACCTACATATACAGATGAAGTCATGAGTCCCTCCCTATGTGCTCCCAGGCTGGTGGTTTAGACCCCAAGGAGTTCTGGTTCGTTGGTATTGTTGCTGCCCTCATGGGGCCACAAACCCTTTCAGCTTCTTCAGTCTTCTCTCTAACTCCTCCATTGGGAACCCCTTGATCAGATCAATGGTTAGCTATGAGCATCTGCCTCTGAATATGTCAGACTCTGGCAGACCTCTAAAGAGACAGCTATATTAGGCTCTTGTCAGCATACACTTCCTGACATCCACATCAGTCTACCTTTGGTGACTGCACATGGGATGGACACCCAGGTGGAATGGTCTCCAGATGGCCCCTCCTTCAGTTTCTGTCCCTCACTTTGTCTCCATATTTACTCCCATGCTCGTGGATTGGCAGGTTTAATTTAGTAAAAATGGCCATCTTGCCAAAATCAATCTACAGATTCAATGCAATCCCCATCAAAATTCCAAATCAATTCTTCATAGAGATAGAAAGAGCAATTTGCAAATTCATTTGGAATAACAAAAAACCCAGGATAGTTAGAACTATTCCCAACAATAAAAGAACTTCTGGGGGAATCACCATCCCTGACCTCAAACTGTACTACAGAGCAAAAGTGATAAAAACTGCATGGTATTGGTACAGAGACAGGCAGGAAAATTAATGAAATATAATTGAAGACCCAGAAATGCACCCACACACCTATGGTCACTTGATCTTTGACAAAGGAGCTAAAACTATACAGTGGAAAAGGACAGCATTTTCAACAAATGGTGCTGGTTCAACTGGAGGACAGCATGTAGAAGAATGCAAATCAACCCATTCTTATCTTCTTGTACAAAGCTCAAGTCCAAGTGGATAAAGGACCTTCACATAAAACCAGACACACTGAAACTAATAGAAGAGAAGGTGGGGAAGACCGTTGAATATCTAGGCACAGGGGAAAAGTTCCTGAAGAGAACACCAGTGACTTATGCTCTAAGATCAAGAATTGACAAATGGGACCTCATAAAATTGCAAAGCTTCTGTAATGCAAAGGACACTGTCAATAAGACAAAATGGCAACCAAGAGTTTGGGAAAAGATCTTTACCAATCCTCCATCCCAAAGAGGGCTAATATTCAACATATACGAAGAACTCAAGAAATTATACTGCAGACAACCAAATAACCCTATTAAAAATGGGGTACAGAGTTAAACAAAGAATTCTCAACTGAGGAAACTCAAACGGCCAAGAAGCACCAAAAGAAATGTTCAACATCCTTAGTCATCAGGGAAATGCAAATCAAAACAACCCTGAGATACCACCTCACACCAGTAAGAATGGCTAAGATCAAAAACTCAGGTGATAGTAGATGCTGGTGAGGATGTGGAGAAAGAGGAACACTCCTCCATTGTTGGTGGGATTGCAAGTTGGTACAATCACTCTGGAAATCAGTCTGACTGTTCCTCAGAAAATTGGACATAGCACTACCTGAGGATCCAGCTATACCACTCCTATGCACATACCCAGGAGATGCTCCAACATATAACAAGGACACATGCTCCACTATGCTCATAACAGTCTTATTTATCATAGCCGGAAGCTGGAAAGAACCCAGATGTCCTTTAACAGAAGAATGGATACAAAAAATATGGTACATTTACACAATGGTGTATTACTCAGTTATTAAAAATAATGAATTTAAGAAATTCTTAGGTAAATGGATGGAACTAGAAAATATCATCCTGAGTGAGGTAACCCAATCACAAAAGAACACACTCACTGATATTTTTATATTTACTCACTGATAAGCGGATATTAGCCCAATCGCTTGAAATAGCCAAGACTCAACTCACAGACCACATGAAGCTCACGAAGAAGGAAGACCAAGTGTGGGTGCCTCGGTCCTACTTATTTAACCTTTCTAAATATTGCCTGCTGTTATTCCCTTCCAGCTAGGCAACCAATGCACATTATAGTGCTATCTTAGACCTGACTGTAGCAATCTAAGCATCAAAAGAATATTGGGGGCATAGAGTGAAGTCCAGTTCTTCACAGAAGAGGCCTTGTAACAGCACTGCCATGAGGAAAGTGTGTATACACAGTAGTAGTATTTCGAGAAGGCTTCTGGGAGAAAAAGTCCATTACATCACCAAGGGGATAATTATTCCTTCTATCTCATGAGTGTGTTTTCAGGTGAATCAGTTTTCCTGTGTGGTTATGTCCTGGTAAATGATTGACAGGCCTAGGTGGATGAACTTAAGGTGTTTTTTCTTTTTTTGTGTGTGTGTGTGTTAGATTTATTTATTATGTACATATGAGTGTTTTTCATGCATGTATATACGTTTAACGCATCTAGGCCTGGCCCCTGTGGAGATCAGAAGAAGGCCTCTGAAACTGGAGTTATAAATCGTTGTAAGTTACCATTTACTGGGTACTGGGAACCAAATCTGGATCCTCTGTAATTGGTGCTCTTAAACACTAAACCATCTCTTTAGCCCTTGGATTAACTCTTAATGGAGCAGACCATAGTATGTAATACTCTAATCTTGGGAACATACCAGAATGCCATATTTCCTCAAGGGGCTAAAAGTACTCCGTTCTTTTTACTAGAACTAAGAAAGGGTAGTTGTATATATTTTCCTTTCTAGCATTACTAAGGAAATAGGTCCAAAACATCAAGAAGGAGGGATCTCTGCTCGGGGGAAGACTCCTAATCCCTATGTAGAAAGCTAACATGTTGCTGTCAGTTAAACCATATTTGGATTTCTCTCTACTGGATATAGTCAGCATTACTTCCAAAATAATATGGCACATTTTGACAACAATACTTCAACTGTGGCAAATATTCAGATTTGAAAGTATGTCCGAAGGTTGAAAAATCTAAATTATCAGTCAGATTCAAATTTGGGAAATAAAACCAGTAATTCCATCAGTATTAGCATAGGACTTAAAAATACTAGTGTGTGTGTGTATCATGTATGTGTGTGTGTCGATGTGATGTAAATATAAGTATAAATCAGCTCTAAAGTCAGCTTTAAAAATGAAGGCTTAAAAAATATTTTGACCCTATTTTACAAACCGAAGGCTAAATAACTGGGATATGCTATGTCATATGCACATGAGTGGAAAGTGAGCTTCATCATAAAAAGTAGGACATGAGCATCAAGCATGAGTCTCTTTTGATCCCAAGAGGCTGTGAACAAAGTTCTGTTTGCTGACTCTGCATGGGAGTGTCTCTGGCTCCCCTTTGGGTTGTGAGATTCCTACTGACAGCTATCCTGGTTCGCAGGAAGTGAAACAGTGTCTTTTAGTAGTAGCCTCATAATACATGCTTATTTAAATAACAAATTTTTGCTATTTCCATAATTTGACACAATGGAATAATGTCACATTAAAGGGGACCCTTCACAGGGCTACAGAAGTAGCTATCTGTAAGCTGCTTGTCATGCATGGTGGTTTGAATGAGTATGGTCTTTATAGGCTCTTATGTTTGAACACCTGGTCCCTAGTTAGAGGAACTATTTGGGAAGGATTAAAAGGTTTATAGCCTTGTTGGAGGAGGTGTTTCACTGGAGGTGAGTGTTGAGGTTTCAAGCCAAATCCAGGCCAAAGGTCTTTCTGTCTTTGTCTCTGTCTCTCTGTCTCTCTGTCTCTCTGTCTCTCTCTGTCTCTCTCTGTCTCTCTCTCTCTCTCTCTCTCTCTCTCTGTTTCTTTCTCTCTCTCTCTCTCTTTCTCTTTTTCTCCTTCCTGAGGATCAGGAGGTAAAACTCTCATCTCTTTACCACTCATGAAGTTGTAGGACCTTGGAGAATGGAGCCAATGAATGAGGTGAACTAATGTCTTGTGCAATAGTTAACTTTATTCAGAGCATCAGACAGTTTACACTCTGAGGGTTAAGAAGAGTCATCTGAATAAAGTGTACAATCACCAGGACAAACTGCACATGGCAGACAAGTCACATATGGCAACACACACACACACACACACACACACACACACACACACAAACACACAGAGACAGAGACACAGAGAGACAGAAAAACACAGAGAAAAAGATATAGGCACACATAAAACACACACACACACACACACACACACACACACACAGAGAGAGAGAGAGAGAGAGAGAGAGAGAGAGAGAGAGAGAGAGAGAGAGAGAGAATTTCAAAATGGCACAATATAAAATGCTATGATACGCCATGCCATCACAGCCTTCATCCTATCTCACAGCCTCCCCAGGATACTCTAAATGTATCTCATAAAGGCTGTGTTGATTACTTTGTTGTCATGTACATTACATGCCTGTGCATCTCCAGATGCCTAGAGGACCTTTTCTCATTTGCCTTTTCCTTAGATATAGCATTGTCTATCTTACTTAGTTTCTTTCTTGCTGCTGTAATACCTTGACAAAAGCCAACATAAGGTCAAAGTGTTTCAGCTCAAAGTTCCAATTTACAGTCTATCTTGCTGAGGACATCGAGATAGCTTGAAGCAGCTGGTTCTCGTAAGTCCTTTGTAGAAGAAGGCAGTGCATTTATGTTAGTGTCCTGCTTGCCCTTTCCACTTATATATATATACAGACCATCATTAAGATAGGGCTTCCCATATCAATAAGTGTAGTCAAGATAATCTCTCCAAGCTTACTCCTAGGCCAGCCTACTCTAGACAACCTTCTATTGACTCCTTTCCAAGCTGATTTCAGATTCTGTCACCTTGACAATTGAAATGAACTATCTCATCTTGGTGTCTTTTTCCTGCCCATGAAAACAGGGCCTTTTATTTCTTCCAATGGTATTTGGCAAAACCCATTTTTACCATCTTCCCCATGGGCTCCCATTCCATGACTATTGCAAAACGAAAGACATGACAGAAAGGTCACAAACAACTCTTTTCTAAGAGATCGGTGGCAGGCAGATTCTCCATTTAAAAACACACAGTCATAAAAGTCTAGAGAGAAATAAAATGTGGGTTTATTTTATTTTTATTTTTCCTGAGTGAGGTGGCTAATCCATTGTGCTGTTTTCTGATGTACAGATGGAAACTTATCATGCAGATGAGTCTCTGAAGTAAATAATTTTTGTTTAAATTCTGCCTTAGGAACTTCAAGGGAATACAGAACAGGATTTCTTTAATGATCTGGCCATATTCTACTGCTGATTGCCAAGCCCGAAAAAATGTTTGGCAGAGTGTTTGGCTTCTGAGGCTTGGATACCTTCCAACTAATCTGCTTTGGAATTCTGAAATATAAATAAACGAGTTCCAGTACAACTTTTTGAATTTTGAACTGTCAGGCTTTCATTTCCCTCCTTCCCTGCTTTCTGAGTATTTTGATACAGAAATACCAGTCAAGCAGAAAGAAGAAAATTAATGGATGTTTTCAGAGGTTATTAATGGCCATGGCTTTGAAGAACAAAATGAAAGTGAGTGTTTTAAAACTTCATGTGTCTTCATAGTGACTGACCTGTGTGTGGAGTCTCCAGAATGGTTTCTCTGAATTTGATTTAGGAGAGGAAGAGGAAAGTGTCCCTTGCTGCTTTGATCCTGCTAGAAGCAATATTCTGAATGGCCCTTTGATATACATGACATATTCAGCTTTGTTTTACTCTCTTATCTGGTAGCCCAAGTATTTTTTTTTTTTTTTTTAAATCCTACAGCATTCTACCAAGGTGTGCTTGCCCAAGGAATGATTAAAGACAAAATCAAACATTCACGAGGAAGATGACTTTGTAAGCATGTCACCTCTGAGGTTGTGTACTCCCTTCATCAATCTTCTGTCACTGCTAAACATTTCAGCTGGTTCTTGGAGAGTTCTGAGGGAACATAATTTTGTGTTAATTAAAGAGGACATAAACGGAAAAACCTCCTGCAATCATTTGATGAATACACACACAGACAAATCTACACACGTTCACATATACAAGACATACATGATGGCTAATGTTGATTGAATGGATCTATTATCACCTAACAGGTATATCTCTGAATCTAATTAGAGGGAATTTCTAGATTGTGTTAATTGAGGTGGGACTATGCTCCAAAAATACGGCACCACTGTTTCATAAGCTAGAATTTGAGAATGAGTATAAAGGAGAATTTGAGTTGGGCATCAACTTTCACCTTGGTTTGCTAATTGAAGATGCAATGTGAGCAGCTGCCTCTCACTCCTGTTGCCGTGATTGCCAATACCATGGTGGTCTGGACCTCAGAGTCTAAGACAAAGTAAAATCATGTTTCCTTCGGCTGTCTTTTAAAGTTAGCACAGAGCAAAGTAACATATACCACAGGTGATCTTACTTGCAGGAATATTCAGAAAAGCAAGTGGCTAGAGAATGCTTTTGTATCTAGAGCTGTATTGCTCATGTCTTCGGAGGGTGGGGTAAACTCCAAAGTATTTCAAAGAGTAGATAGAGAAAGGCAACACTACTACCTTTTTCTTTGATGATTACCCAAAACTTACACTATGAATATAACCATGGATATGATGTGCCCTTCAGTAAGACTATGTCAACTTCAAGTTTTTTTCAATGTTTCAGGTACAGTAAAATTTTATTTACTTTTAGTGTCAGTTTGAAGAAAGGAGACCAATGGTTTCTGGAGTATAATGGAATGTAGTAAGATTTAAATAATTTTTCTCATGCCACTAAAGTTTTGGATCTTATTTTTTACTTAAATCTTTATTTTTTTCCAGGGCCTGGAAAATAGCTTATAAATAAAGGGTTCACCATGCAAACATGAAGATCTGAGTTATGACCCTAAAAATCAACATAAAATAATTAGCTTTGAATGTACACTGGGCATAACAGAGAACTCATCTGGGAAGAGAATTTCAATGAGGCTTGTCTACATTGGATTGTTCTGCGGGTATTTCTGTGGGGACTGGTCTTAATAAAGTTAATTGGTATGAGAGGCACGATTTTCTAGATAAAAAGTTCTGAATTGAATAAGAATTTTAAAAAAATCAAGGAAAGCACATGCACACTTCACTTCTTTCTGCTCTTGACTGTGTATGTGATGTGCCCAATAAGCTTCCAGCTGTGTAATTTCCAGCAGTGATAGACTGTAACCTGGAATCGTGCATTTATTATATGTTTAACCCTTTCTCCCATAAGTTGCTTGTTATACAGAGCTTTAATCACAGCAACTGAAATGAAGCTAGAACATGGGATGTGATGGTGCAAGCTTGTATTTCTGTGGCATGGGAGGTCAAAATCCCAAGGAGTCCTACTCTAAGGCCCAATGGCCAGCTAGCCTAGCCTATTCCATGAATTCCAGGGCAGTGAGAGATCTTGTTTTTAAAATAAGATGGATTATCCCCAAGGAAAAATACCTGGGGTTTACAACTGACCAATAAACTGGTTGATCCACCAGTAAACAAGTCTGTCCTTTATAAACAGTTTGGTCAAGACTTTATGACCCCATTTTTCTTGTTTACTCACTCTTTGAAGATCTTGAGAGATAAGGAAACAGAAATCAGGGAGATTAAGTAACTTGAAAAGGTCACACAGCTCACGTTCACTTCTGCCTCAACTGTAAACTTCATCTTATTTACTTCAAAGTTTTTCATTCCTTTTCATGCTTCTTTGTCAGAAGAGGAAAGGGGATGGATTCAGAAAGTGTATATGAGGGTTTCCTGGCTAGTGAACAAGGTCTGATACATGTGGTAGCTTAGCGTACTGTAGTTCAGAAACTCAGGAAGTTGATAGAACAAAGCCAAAGATAAAACCAGACAAAATCAGAAACAAACCAACAAAAATGATGATTCTGATTCTGATTTAATGTCCCTGCTCTTCCCCCTTCACAGATTAGCTGAGAAGTTTAGGGGTATGTTCATGGTATTTAGGTATAATTTAAATTATTGACTACAGTTATTGTTTCAGCCTCTTAGGTTATCATACTCAAATTTATTTAAAAACTTTAAAACAATTTTGTTTTGTTGTGTATGTATGAAGATGTGTGTGCTGGGTAAAGCCTGTGTGCTGGGAGGTTCAGGTACTTCTTGGTGGAGCCAGGTTTTTCCTTACAGCTTTATGTGGGTTCTGGGTATCAAATGCAAATGGCCAGGTTAGTCTGGCCAGCACCTTGACCTGTGAGCATTCTCTCTGGTTTTCAAATTCCCTTTTTATTTCACATTCTTGATCTAAACCCCACAGGTATGTGTAATATTTAGAGATTTCAAGAAAAATGAAACCAAGAGGGCATTGGCATGTGTGTGTGCATGCACTTGTACATACAGGTGACGGTTGCTTAAAGGTGGGGCTACCTCTGAGTAATGTGCCATTCAGTGATCACATCATTGTGAGGCTATCATGGAGAACACTTTACACAGACCCACATGGTTTCCAAAATTTTTGGAAGTCCCTTCCCCCCAGTTGGCTTTGATTGGTAAATAAAGTTGCCAGAGGCTAATGGCTGGGCAGAGAGACAGAGGCAGGACTTTTAGGATTTCCCAGGCAAGAGACACAGGAGGGGGAGAAAGCAGAATCATCATGCCAGAAAAGTGGTAAGATCCAGGCTTGAGGCTGCAGAAGAGAAAGCACAGTCATGTAAGAGCCATGGAAGAGTGGCCTTAGCCTTCTGCTCTACCCACCACTGGGTCTAGTGTAGGAAAGATGGAATATAAATTTTATTAATAATTCAGGGGTGTGGAGGAGGTGTTAGCCATGTGGAAGTTTGGAAATGGCCCAGCCATTGAGCTCATTAAGACATATTAAATATAAGGATGCATGTATGCCTTTCATTTGAGAACCCAAAGCATTGGGGCAAGTAGCAAGGAAGTTGCACGGCTGCTGCCGCCAGCAGGGTATTAGAATGGATTAATCAACTACAACTACAGTTTCACTGGAGGAGACACTGTGAATTTTTGGGAGATATCATAGATTCTGAGGGAGTCTCTAGTTTTACCAACTGACTTTGCTGGAAAGGAAGAAGAATCATGACACTTGCTACAGTCTTTAGCATGCTATATTCAAACTGTATATAATGCTATTTTAAAATGTGGAGATGTAACTAACTAAAAAAAATAATATCAGTGTTTAAGGATTTGAAAAAGTGGATGCTAGCAAGAGAGACTGACTCGCCCTTTTTACGGAGAAAACACAGAGGCTAAGGTGTAATGACTAATAAGGCCATAACTAAAGCACCTACTACTGGTTTGTTGGGTGACATAATGGAGTTAATAATCAACTAATTTTACTACCAAAGATGGAAAAAACTATTTTGAAGAATAGGAAGATGGCTTAAGGACCTGGATTTGAATTTCTCAATCTCATGGTTTCTGTTGTTTAGTTTTGTTTTGTTTTTCAAGGCATAATGTAGGCCGCCGACCTGACTCGGCCGGTCAAGATGGCACCGGCCTCGGCCTCTGATATCAGCTGCTGGTGGATAGTGCGCTGCGCATAAGTCAACTCAGTTTGGCACCAAACCCCTCCTGAACGGGGTATGCTAATGAGGTACCACAATCAAGCAGGGTATGCTAATGGGGTACCACGATCCTGACCAATCACCCACTCCCGGGCGGGGTATGCTAATGTGGTATGCTAATGAGGCACTGCAGTTCTGACCAATCTCGCACCTCCACGCGCTTCCCTCCCACCCCCCCTCTCCCCAGCTGAGGGTATATAAGCAGCTCGCCCTGGGCATTCGGTGTCTCCTCCTGAAAACTAAAAGAGTGCTTCTGCAATAAAGGCTGTTGAGAAGGATCTGGTTGTTCGCGTCTTCCTTGCTGGTCGAGTGGGGTGCGACAGCATAGCTGTGTATGTCTATAACTTCAGTGTTTGGAGGCAAAGGCTGGCAAATGTTTGAAGTCAGCCTAGCCAAAACAGTGACCCTTGTGTTCAGTGAGAGAACCTGTCTCAAGGGAATAGACTGAAGAGTAATAGAGAAGTGCAATCAATATTCGTGTGTGCACACACACACAACACACACATTCCAAAAGAAATAAAGAAAAAAAATTTCAGGTAAAGTATGATTTAGCGAATCTGATTTTTCATAAAGCATGTTAACCTCCTTCAGTGTGGCTATCTTGTTTTCAGTAGGAAATCCTAATACAATGATTATAGGATCTAATACTTCAAAACTTATACACTTTCCTTTTCTTTATCGTATTCACTTATTTGTGCTTGTGTGCATATGTGTGTCCACATGCATGTCAGAGTGCCCCTGTGAAGGTCAGAGGACAACTTTTAGGAATTTTGTTCTTGTTTCCACTATGTGGATCTAAGAGAACCAACTGAGGTCAGGCTTGGCAGCAAGTTCTTTTGTCTGCTGAGTCTTCTCTTCAGACCCTTATTCTCTTTAAAGGAAAACTAGTTTACACACTCTAAATTGACTTGAGTATAAACAATTGATGTGCTACAAAATAACAATGCTTAATATCTACAGGAATGGTTAGATTTTTTTAAGCAATAATTCTGTCACATTTTTTCAATAATAAAATAACTTAGAAATCCAGGAGATGTCATAATTGGAGCTGTACCCTTTAAACTGGCTCTATACCTAACATAGTGTAGAAACCCATTTTAGTAAGACATATCTTTGAAAATGAAAATGAAGACTCTTTAATCATGACCAATACAAAGTTAAAAATCTGTTGTCTATGTTTTTGCTGTTTTCATAACATTTGACAGAAATTATATACAATAATTTTACATAAGAGTCATCAGAAAATTTTACATACATAAAAAAGGGTGGTTAAGGGCAGCCCAGACCTGTGAGTTACTTTTATCCCAATTATAGTTCACTAGGAACAACGCTTACATTGCTCAATTATGTGAAGCTGAGGAAAAACTAAGATGTAGGCCTGAAGATGCAGATAACTAGATGTTGGGGCAAGCAGCACCTCAAGAGCCTTGTTCTTAAACATGGCCCATGACAATCATCACTGTGGATTTCAGGCCATAATGTTGGCAATCCCATTACAAAGATACCTTTTTACCTAGCAGAGTCTCAAATTTTAATTCAGCCCCAGAGTCAGGATTACTCTACTATCTTACTTGTAAAAACATCCCATAATTTTTGAAAACTAATGGTTCATTTCATGTAAATTTGATTTTATATTTATCTATAGTATTCTATAGCCCAGAAGAAAATCAATGTAATCTAGCTTGTCTCTGTTCAGAGAGAGAAAAATTATCAGAGATATTTGTGTCAAAAGAATAAGGAGTTCAAATCTACTAAAGTAATTTGACTTTATGATCATTTAATTGTGGAATTGTTTAATTCCCAGAAAAAATTGTTAGTTGATAGAATTGCATTCTGTTTTCCAACTTGTAGTAGCCACTCCACTTTGAGGGACTGGTGCACAGGTTTGCTCCAAATTATGAGGTCTCTGAGCTCTGCACTTATCTCTAGCTATCTGCATCAGACCTGGACCCTCATCAATATCTTTGACTCCATGAAGTTCAAGACTTAGTGAAGAAGAAAAAAGAAAAAGGCGATCTGAGGGTGTGGGAAGCGGCTCCACTCTCACCATTACAAAGTGGCACTTGGCATAGGCATTGCTTGAGAGAAAAGACAACTCCATATATGGAGTTGTATGTGCTGAGAGGTGTGGTTACCCGATCACCCCACCTCGCATCATTGAGAGTGGCCAATTAGCAGTGACTAGCAGCTGCTGATAGGATCAAGGCAATGCTTATAAGGGGCTGCGGGAGCTGGGGAAAGGGGAAGAGAAGAGAAGAGAAAGAGAGAGGAAGCACACTGTACAGGGATAGCTGAATAAACCGCTTGAAGAAGAACACGGTTGCCATTGCCTTATTCCGCTGGTCGGATGTGGGTAGCGACATGGGGGTCCAACACATCATCCTCCACAACAACAAATAAATCCCTGCACTGCAGTGATAAAACCTCAGTGGGTTTAAGTTGGCAATATTCAAATGCAGATCCACAGGGCCAACTTTCAGATTTTGAAATACAACAGTCACAGGGAGTCTCAAACAGGCTCATGGGAACTGGTTTGTTGTATAGTACTGTGTCAGTCTTTAAAGTGAACCTGAATTGTATACTGACAAATAGAGGTAAGGCAGTGTCTGGTCACTGGAAGAGATGGACTAGAGCAACTAACACCATATCCACAAAGGCTCAGCACCTTTGGCTGGAATCAGAGGTATAGTTCTATTGAGTAGCCTCATCTATGGCTATCATTCTGCTTGCCTTCACCTGCTGTATAGTAAGGCTTCTATTTCATATCACTAGTTACATCATACACTAAAAATTGCTTTAAATTCTTTTAGGCCATAGATGAGAATGCTTCCTAGAGCTTTCTGCCTGTAGTTTGAATAAGAGATGTTCCCATAGGTTCATATATTTGAATTCTTAGTCTCCATGTAGTACAACTGTTTGAGAGGATTAGAATTATTAGGAATGTTGCCTTCTTGAAGAAAGTATTGCTGGGGGTGGGCTTTGAGATTGTAAGGGCCTATACCAGGCCTAGTCTTTTTCTCTTTTTCTACCTGTTTCTTGTGTATCAGGATCTCAGCTTCTGCCTGCCTGCCTGATGCCATGCTTTCTGCCATGATAATAATGGATTAATCCTCTAAGACTGTAAGCAAGTACCCAATTATATGTTTTCTATTATAAGAATTCCATTGGCCATAGGGTTTCTTCACAGTAATAGGACAATAATGAAGATATTGGCCCTCTTTTTGACTATGAAATGTATAAAGCTTCAAGCAGATGTTCCATGCACAGAGACGGCAAATGGAGTAGCTTATTACCATAACAAGAGCCACTTCTTCAGCTACTTAGACACCAGGATATCTTAAGGAGTCTTCTTGATCACTGCATATGCTATGAGGTTTACTACTTCTCCGTTTTCAATCCAGAGAAATAAATTTCTGGTCCTCATGACTCTGGCTGTCTTCATCTAGAATTTGGCTGTTTCACTGTGATTACTTTTTGGGGTTTGAGAGGCCATCTATGTCTTAACATATGTGTTCAACCACCCAAAAAGTGTTTCATCCACAAGGCCTGAGCTATTCTTTGTTTGAGCATAAAGAGTTAAGTCATGCTTAGCACAGAAGGATTCACTGAATTCCTTCTCTGGCTTTGGAGCAGTATTGGGGCATCTTTCACCACTGTTTATCGATAGAATAGGTAAGGGATATATTCTTGCTTCATGATTATGCTTAATGCAAAACTCATGCCCCTTGAGATGTGAGTAAGAGTATATATAAGGGGAAAAAAATCAAGAAATAAGCTTGAGAGTGGGGACTAGAATCTGAATCTTGTTCATACAAAACTTCTGTTACCATTCCCACTGGGCCCTTAAATATTTTACTTTTTAGTGTGTGTGTGTGTGTGTGTGTGTGTGTGTGTGTGTGAGAAAGAGAGAGAAAGAGAGAGAGAGAGAGAGAGAGAGAGAGAGAGAGAGAGAGAGAGCAAAAGAGCACGTGTGCACTGGACTACAGATGCCCTCAGAGGACAGAAGCAGGCATCAGAAGGAGTTACAGTTGATTGTGAGTCACCTCATGTGGGTCCTGCGATCTAGATTTCAGTCTTCTTCAAGAGCAGTCTGTTTTTAACCTATGAGCCATTTCTCCAATTCTAACAATTAGTTTTCAAGACATTTTCCCTTCATGTTATCACTTACTAGTAATTGCGAATACTTTCAAGCTTACCTCCCCACTTTGTTATAAAAAATTTTACTTGAAAAGGCCAATTCAGTTTAGTTGAAAATAAACATGAATATGTTCCTTCTGCCAAAGAAACTTTCAGCATGTAGGGGAGACAAACACAATCCCATTGTGTGTAAGGACAGACTGTGATAAGTGCTGTATTTTAAGCTTAGAATACATAGATTAAAAAAAGAGAGAGAGACATCCATTTCTCATCTTATTTTCCACCATCTCTTGGTGGAAAATAAGAGGCATTAAGACCAAATGGTTCTGAGTAGCCTACCTAAAATAATGAAATAATGACACTGTCCTAGTGAAGATGCCATTGGTTTACTCAGGTGGACTGGGAGGCTACAGTGAAAAAGAACAGATGACTCTTGGTTCTCCTGCCTGTGGTAATTACACAACAAGAACATGTGCTTCCAGTGGTGATGGATGATGGACTAGGGACAGGAAGAATGAGGAACAAAAAGAGGTAAAAAAAAAAAAATGGCTAAAGCAGGGATGTTATTTTACATGGGATGTTATTTCTGTGATGAGGAATATCTCTAAGCTTCCATTGCTAGCCATGTTTTCTCCATAGCCTTCTGTAGCCCTCTCCAAACCATTCCTTGAAGACCAAGATCTGTGGCATCTTTCCTGGTACTACAGGAGATTCTCCAGTTTCTTCTGGGATTGAGTAATATCAGGGAACAGAACACATTTAGATATTGAAGTCTTTGTGAGATATTTTCTAATAAAAATAGTTTTCCAAGCATGTTATCAGAGTGACCTAAGAATCATTGAATTAGAATTTCAATCCATAATATGGTGGCCCTGTGGGCTGCCCCAGTCCCTTGGTGTTGGAATCCAAGTCCAATATATGGATAGGGTAGATTGGAACCCTCAGCAAGTTGGTGCAGTCTCTCTGGTGATACATGGGTTAGTTAGGGACATTTGTGAGTATTACAAATGATACAGTTTCCTTAGGATTATGATATTGGGTGATTTGAATTAGGCTGTCTCCCATAGGCTCATGCAGTTGAATGTGAGGAGCCGCATTCACCATTAAAAGATGGCGCAGGATTCTGCTTCCTGGTTCTTCACGGAAGCTTTACTTGAGAATGCGCCTGCGCATGGCGCGAAAACCGAGTATGACAATTGGATGAAAGATTTGAGCCAATAAGGGATCTGCACGTCTTCCAAAGCTCTATTTAAGCAGCGGGCTTTCTGAGCTCGGCGTCCTTCCCTCCACCTCACCATCTTGAAGAGCTGTTCAATAAATGCTGTCAGAAGAATCCTGAGTGTGGCGTGCTCCTTATCGGCGAGGTAGCGCGTCACAAGTGGAATCGAAACCCGGGATGAAGCCGAACATCTCGGGGTTTTGACCAGTCACGAAGGACCCTGTTGGCTCGCAGAGGATTCAGAACTGACTGCACGGAGAGTCTAGACGCTTTTCTGCAAGGAACTCCAGTAAGCGGGATACAGTGGAAGACACCCTGCGCTGGAGAACCAGTGGACTGACAGAGACTCAACGTTTGAACTCCAGTAAGTGGGATACAGTGAAGGACACCACGGGACTTGGAAGCGGTCATCCTCACTCCTGCGCTGGAGAACTAGTCGACTGACGGAGCTGGCTGAATTCGGAAGTGAAACAAAGGTGATTGCATAGTAACAAAAACGGGGCAAGAAATAAGTAAATAGAAACAGATGAAAAAAGTTTTAAAGATGCAAGGAGTAAATTGCAGGCTGCTCTGAGTCAAGAGAGCCAAACAGATAAAGGTTATAGTAACGAAAATGGGGCAAGAAATAAGTGAGAAAAACAGATGAAAAAGGCTTTAAAGACGTGAGGAATAAATAGAAGGCTGCTCTAGGCAGAGAGCTGAGCAGAATGATAATGTTAATAGATTTAACTTTCAAAATGGGTGTGATTCTGAGTTGTATAATATTTTTCTGGATAAAAACTCAATGTAAAGGTTTTTCTGGTTACTGGCTTAAGGAAAGGTTAATTTGGAAAAAAAGGTTTTTCTATGAGTTTTCTGATGAGGTCATTAAGGTAGTAGTTATGTCTTCCAGACATGACAGAGGTAGGCCTCCAGAACACTAGATTTCAGAGAATCAAAATAATTATCTTGATACTAAAATTTGTTTTGAGATTTATATATTACAGAATACACAGTCTTGGAGAATGAATCTTATCACCTGCATGTTCACTGATGCCCTGGACTTCCAGCTGGATGCAGTTAAGACAGACTTCAGATGCTTATCAATTTACCCTTCCCCTCATTCCTCTTCTAAAAGTCAATGCCCATGTTCAGCTTGAAGAAGTTAATGAGGAGTCGGCACCCCAATTCCCTGGACTTGGGGACTGAGGTGGTTAATATTAGGCTGTCTTAATCTGTATAATTGTTACTAAGCTGATGCAAAATTCAAGGATTTCATTGGTATAATTCTATTGAAAATTTGTGGGTACAAGGCTTAGACCTTTCACTTCTCCAACAGGGGAAGTTGTGTGTTGCCTTAAAGAGTGTTGCTTTTATATCAACAGTTTAGATATTAAGTCTTTTGTCTCTCGGGTTCATGCTGTTCAACAAAGTGATGGCTTTGGTATGGCAACAGATAAAAGCGGCTAGATCAACTTTGCAGCCATCTGGAACCATATACCCTGATGAAAGACTTGGTTGTCAAAAGCCTATAACAGCTGAAGCACACTCTGATAAATATATTGTTTATCCCACATAGCTTGTTTTGCTATTTAGTGACCTCAGCTGTATGGTGCACGTGGTAAAGTGTTTTCACCTGTGTTCTCCTGCTTGTGTATATAAATACCTCCATTCAATATGAAAATTTTACTCGGGCAGCTAACCTTTCAAGAACCTTATCTCAGCAGCTATTGCAGAATTGGACGGCTGATTTTGATGAGACCATGCGACGATTGCGAATTGCTATTGTCCAGATCAATTCTACTCGCTTGGATTTCTCCCTGACCCAGGGATTCTCCTCGTGGATCTCTTCGGTCTTTTCTTACTTTAAGGAATGGGTGGGGGTAGGGTTATTTGGCTGCATGATCTTTGGGGGAGTGCTGCTTACCCTCTGGTTGCTCTGCAAATTCAAACAACAACATCAAAAGGATAAGGTGGTGATCACGCAAGCATTGCTTGCCATGGAGCAGGGAACATCCCCTCAAGCCTGGTTGAATCTGCTTAAACAATGAGACACCATCACTTAACAGGATATCCTGAGGGCTCGTGTTCCCATTGCACCAGGTATCCTAGTGGTGGTCCTCCACACTTCCCAGGGCTCAGGTTCCCATTGCACGGGATAAAAGGTGTGGAGGGTCTCGTACTGTTTAACTGCCTTGAACGCCTATCGGTAGAATGGTGGGCTAGATCGGCAACCTAACAGCCCTCGATTGTTGTTGCAGTTTAATAAGGAAGGGGCAGATGTGAGGAGCCGCATTCACCATTAAAAGATGGCGCAGGATTCTGCTTCCTGGTTCTTCATGGAAGCTTTACTTGAGAATGCGCCTGCGCATGGCGCGAAAACCGAGTATGACAATTGGATGAAAGATTTGAGCCAATAAGGGATCTGCACGTCTTCCAAAGCTCTAAGCAGCGGGCTTTCTGAGCTCGGCGTCCTTCCCTCCACCTCACCATCTTGAAGAGCTGTTCAATAAATGCTGTCAGAAGAATCCTGAGTGTGGCGTGCTCCTTATCGGCGAGGCTGTAAGCTACAGTTGAATACTTGGTTTCCAGCTTTGTGGTGCTGGTTAGGGAGCTTTAGGTGTGGCCTTGTTGGAGAAGGTATGACATTGGAGGCAGGCTTTGAGAGTTTAGAGACTCAAGCCCATTCCAGTTTGCCTACTCTGCTTCCAGTTAGTGCTTCCAGATGTGAGCTTACAGTTTCCTTTTCCTGCTGCAAGGTCTGCTACTTGCTTCCAGGACTGCTTCAGTCTGCCATTATTGACTCTTATAACGCTGAAACCATAAATCCAAATAAAACTTTCCTTCTACAAGTTGCTCTGCTTACAGTGTTTTATCACAGCAACAGAAAAGTGACTAATACAGATATCTAAACCATATATCCATACCAGGTTTACTCTTGAATCTGCTATTAAAATAATCTTCTACAATATCAGGGTTAGACTTGTCCGGTAAAACACTGGCCATTTTGTGTCTTCATTTATCTAACTCCTGTACCTTCATGTACCTAACTCATTCAGTGTAACCTGCAAAAAAGGAGTAGAGACTGGAAATAGGGCGGGGGGGGGGGGTTAGATCAAAAGCCAAAATGATAACAATAAATAATAATAATAATAATAATAATAATAATAAAAGATCAAGAACAAAGATGAATGAATCTATGGCAAAATGTATGGGCTGAAGACATAGCTCAGTTGGTTGTATTCATGATTCCTATCATGCATGATGTCCTGGGCCAAATCTCCAACACAGCATAAACTGGGTATGGTGACTGTTACCTATAATCCTAGCACTTGGTAGGGGAGAGAGAGGTAGGAGGGTCAGAAGTTCTAGATCATCCTTGGCTATCTAAGGATAAATTCAGGACTACTTAGGCATATGTAAGATCCTATCTTAACAAAGCCAAACACATTCAACAGCAATAACAACCAACCACCCCTCCACTCCATTAAATCCAACCAAACAAGAACTATAAGAACAAGAACAAGAACAAGAACAACAACAACAACAACAACAACAAGAAGAACAAGAACAACAACAACAACAACAACAACAACAACAACATGTGTCTGGAAAAAAAAATGAGTGAACTTCCAAGATCAGCTGTGTTTATGTAGGTGATTTAGTTCATTGGTTTTTTTTTTCTTTACTAAGAAGATCTGAAATTTACAAATTCTTAACTTTCACATAACATAAATGGATATGTATAAAACTATTTCAATCGAAGAATGAATACCTTTAGCCTGTGAGTAAAATCTGGCTTCTTCCCAATGCACGGGATTTATAAGACTCAAAAAGCTACTAAAATTGACAAGACGTTCAAAGAGTTACAATATTCACAAGGCTGTACCTGAAGGTTACCAAGACAGTAAAGCCTTGCTAGGGAAGAAGATGCTTTTGAGGAACTGCCTACAGGTTGAGCAGGGAACTTAAAGGATACAGCTTTCATGATTCATCCTCTATAGTGACCTTGAGTCACCCATGTATCTAGAATACCTGAGAGCAATTCACTGACTTGCTCTAGACTTGAATGGCACACTTTTTTTTTCTGGTCTGTCCCAGTTATTTTATATGTAGTTGATGGACATTAGTTCATGTCTTTTCAGGAAAGGTCACATAACTATTTTCAAATGAAACTTGTTGCAATTTTAATCGCAGTGCTGACTCTATAATGACTCTCCAGGTTAAAAGCATTTCTACTACATATGGAGGTCCCTTAAATACATAAACTATACCTTGTGTTCACCTGTGTTTGTGTATATTCTGAGTAGTTAGCACACAAATGTTTAGAAACAACTGGTCCCTTTCTCTTTGACTTTATTATTATTATTATTATTATTATTATTATTTTTTTTTTTTTTTTCGAGACAGGGTTTCTCTGTGTAGCCCTGGCTGTCCTGGAACTCACTCTGTAGACCAGGTTGGCCTCGAACTCAGAAATCTGCCTGCCTCTGCCTCCCAAGTGCTGGGATTAAAGGCATGAGCCACCACTGCCTGGCTCTCTTTGACTTTATAACACCCTTTCCCTACTGCTCTCCTAGACACGCTATATATTGATTCAATTACTACCCAACTGAGCATTGCACCTCTGTTCTCTGAATATTTGCTAATGTCTTCAGCTAGTGTGTTCTGAATGCATGTGCTACCCATGTTCCTAAATTCCCTCCTCTCGTTTGATGATTGAGAATGCTCTAAAAAGGAAAAAAAAAAAAGTGTGCAGCTTCCATCATAGGATTGAAAGGAGCCTTTGTAACAGATGTTTCTGCCCCTAATTCTAGTGCCTCATCTAGTAACTCTGTTATCATTCAGTCCTGAGAAAGGTTCACTGAATTTCATTGGTAGTATGTCCCTGTATGTTGGTCCTTGTTAGGGTGCTTGCTCAGCCTGTGAGACCTATGTGATCTTGCTTTCCATTGGAAGCTAATGAACAAGCAAACAAACAACCTTCCTGGAAACTGGAAGAAAAGGTAAGAAGGTTGCAGAGTGATTGTTGGGTGGTACATTGCCTAAGGGCTTCATGCCTTCTCCATTGCTTTGGAAATGCGATTGAAGAAAAGCACAAGAGAAGACTGCTGCTCACTATTCAAATGACTAGTGTAATGACTGACAGTAAAATGATCTTGGTGAGGTTAAGCATGAACCTCTAGTCTTGACTGAGCATGACTTAGCCAGTGCTGGGTGAACACTTCTGGCATGTGACACCACACAAATTATTCTTTGCATATTTAAGTATAGTAAAACTTTGGGGGAACATTTCCTTCTGGAAATAATCACAACAAAGCTTAAGGTGTGGCTACCTCAAAACTGTCCTGCAAAGTTCATATATTTAGCAAAGACCCTGTGACTTTTTCCACAAGAAGGGATCTATTAACTGAGATGCTGCTCAGGATAAGGGTTTAGGGAGAAGGTGTTTGTAATAAATATAAAGATGATAGGTCCTATTGACTGAGAATGATCAGGATTCTGGGGTCTCCTGACGAGGGCTGTCTGTACAGAATAGCAAAGATTACTGGATATCAACATATCCATTCAGTCTTGTGAGGAAAAAGAGCTGTCAATTTATTTCATTGAAGAAAAAAGGCCTGCATACTTTTTCAAGTGCTTATCTGTGAGCTCATGTCCTCAATGGACTACCAGACTTCTTATTTACTGAATACCAGCATAGGATGGCTCTAAACTCCATCCTAGGTACCTTGACCTGCATGCCTTTGGATGTGATCTGAATAAGGTGATGAGGAATGAAGAAAAAAAAAAAGAGAGAGAGAGACATACAGACATAGGAACAGAAAAGCTGGGGTCAAGTGGGTTGTGAGCATTCTAATGGAGTGGTACTAACTATGCAGCAAGCCTAAAACTTCATTATGTTTATTATTTGTTATTATGTTCATCATAGCAGGAGGAGTTAGCTAGTCTTGTAGTAAATCTCTGTAGGTGAGCCGCCTCAGGGTATAGACACCCTGGAGGAGGAAATTGCAGTTGCCAGTTTTTGCACATACTGGTCAGTCATTTCTAAACACTGGTACTCACACACACTAAGAACATACACACTCAGACCAGAACAAAACTTTGCCATCCCAAAAAACCTAAACCCTAGAGAAGGCTTTGTCAAATTTACAGGAGTCTGATGTATTGGCTCTTGACAAGGCTGTGCCCATGTCAAGAATACGCATTCAGTCAAGGATTCTTCCCATACCCAGGCATTGTCACATGGGTGTTCGTGGATTTGTCCAGGGTCACAGCATAGGCTCTAGCTTCCCTAACAACCCAGATTTGGTCTCCTATCCTCATTAGAATAAAACCAACAAGTAATAATAAAGAACAGTGATTTCGTCCACACGGTCACATTGGGAAGAGGAACAGAGTTACAGCATTACCGCCCTCCCCCAAGTCCATCTTCTCAGCCCTGATATGAGGTTTAGCTTTAAGTATAAGGTCAGAGATACACATAGCTAAGCAGTCTTGATCAAGATGTGGCCCTAGCTATCATCATCACCTCAGCATCAGTCTCTCTTACAAGGTATTCTGAAAAAATGTTATGCTTCTGGCTGGCACCAGGATTCAGCCTTTACTTTCTCCTAGCAAGAGACTCCTAGGGAAATTCTAAAGCCTTGGGTACCATCATCTCAGTAGGGTGATAATAAAATCTAGGGGCATGAGAGTCCCTTTACACTATCTTAATTCATTCCTGCCAGGATGGTTACAGTGGTTCTGGCTCAAAATGTACATAGCTCAGTCTCCTCCCTTGCTTCTTTTATACATGACCACAAGTACCAACAGGGCCCCTAAGCTTGATCACAGACCATGGTTTCTGTCTCAGAAACTCCATCAACTGCCAGAGAAAAACATGTGACTACCAGGGTTTTGTCTGCAGGTGTGTGTGGGGTATTCTCTTATCTGGCTGCTTCCATCAGAGATCTGTTCAGAAACAAATGTAATACAAAACTCTCACACAGCAGTATTAATGGGAGTCTTGGAATACTCCAGGCTCAAGGACCACACTTTGTGTTGTACTGAACTTGATGACAGCTCTTGGGGTTATCAGGTCTCACAAAGGACAGAGAAAGAACAGCATGATATTTACTGGATGGTTGGCTTTGAAATAGGAAGTATTTCAAGCATAAAGAGATGAAACATCTGTGAGGAACCCAAATATCTCCAATGTGCATATTAGAACTAACATTCTATTCTTTAAGAAGCTTCACAAAGGCAGCAGACACCGCAAGGAAACCAAATGATTCTGAATGGCTGTAGATGAAATGAGCAATTGAACTGTGAATCGGCCTGATGGTAATGAACCAGACTTGCTCATTTCCTGCCTGCACCTTTTATGTGGTGGTTAAGGGATTAAAACCTTTTGTATGTATGGGGGGAATATCTGAGAGGTGTGACAAATTCATTTTATAGGTGATAGGCTCTACGTGTAATGCTATAGAAGGTCTCTCCACAGGATACAGAGGCCTTGAGAATGTTTGCCACAAAGTTGTCATTTCCTTTTCTTACTGATTTCCATGTGTGGTTAATTTCTACTGCCAACTTGTCACAACCTGGAACATGTGAGAACAGAGTCTTAACATTTTTGAAAGATTTATTTTATTTTATTTTTTTTATGTGTACGCCTATGTGTGTTTGAGTGTGGGTGATGTGGATGTGAGTCCAGGTGCTCATGAAGACCAAATCCTCTTTGAGCTGAGGTTTTGAGGTGGTTGTAAGCCACCAGACTTGGGTTCTGAGAACAGAACTGTTATCCTTGCAACTGCATGTGAGTCCTTACAAAAACAGCAAATTCTCTTAACTGCTGAGACTCCTCTCCAGTCCCCCAGGAAGAGTGTCTAAATGAAGAATTATCTAGATGAGGTTGGCCTATGGAGGGATTGTCTCGATTCTCAATTGATATAAGACCTAGTCCATTGTGGGCAGCACTGTTTCATCAGAAGTGGTCCGTGAACTGTGTGAACTAGCACTTATGTAAATTAGCAGACAGCATGGGGACATTTATTTTTCTGTTCCTGACAGAATCTGATATAACACATCACATTCTTAAGCTCCTGCTTCTGAAACTTCGCTACACTGATGAACTGTAACCAGGAATTATAGGACAAATTCTTTTGCTCTTAGCTGCTTTTTGTCAGGATATTTCATCATAGCAATAGACAGTTAACTTAGACTCCTAGTAAAAACCTGCCAGCTAAGGAACTAATTCATAGCGCTATGCAACATGGATTTGATCATTTTGGTGATAAGAAAAGACACCTGTAGGTGAGTGAGCACAGTAGGTCACACTGAAAGGAAGGCTCCAGGCCCCAGCACACTGACAAGTCACCAAGAGGCAGTGATTTGGTTTTAAATGGGCAAGTATTTCACCACTACTTGGAAGATATTTTTTTATGAAATATGTATACTTAAAGGCATGTATGTATACTACCTAGAGAGAATTTCTTGGAGTAAAAAGGCATACATTTATATATTTTCTTTTCTTCTGCTCTAGGTATACATGTCTTCTCATACATAATGTTATTTTATAAGATTCTACAAGTAAGAGAATACTGCCCAGGCCTGCTTGTTTTGGAATCAAATTGAAAAGCATAGAAAGAAGGCAGAGAGACTCACTATGGTGGTGCGGGGATCATCCTTCATCCTTTGAAAACCTTCAAATCCAGCATCAGAGCAATTCACAGAAAGGGTAACAAGAAGATAAGAGTAACGTCAAAGAACAATATAGCCAAGACATTACTTTATGCAAATACTCCCCAAAATGAATCCAAGACTTTAATTACTTGAGCCTGCTGTCACAGACTTATATTGCTAGCTACTTGGGAAGCTGATGAGAGAAGTATTTCAAGTTCAAGATCTGCTTGGGCAACCTAATGAAACCATGTAAAAATATATATTATATAATATATATTCAGTTAACTATTTTTATATATTAATTTATATTACATATAAAATATATTATATATCTTCAGTTATTCAATTATATATGTATTCCCCCCCCCACAAGGCCCTACAACCATTTCAGAAATGAGTCCATATCTACTCACTTTACCTCCCATGAATATGTATATGATGTATATGCATATGTGTGTATATGTTGTATATGTACATATGGCTGTGGGTATGGCTCAATGGTATAGTATCTGTATCATGTATCTTTATCTATATAGCATCTACCTCTATGTCTATCCCCTCCATCTCTGTAAGTATCATCCATGTATGGATGTGGGTATAACTCAATGCTAGAGTACTTGCCTACTATGCATGAGACCCTGTATTCAATCTCCAATCCTGGGAATATACGAATAAATAAATTATAAATATTATTTAACTCCTCAATTGATGAAAGAAATAGTAAAATTGAAAGGTTTTTCAAAGGAGATTTGTGGGGTTGAGTATTACAGACAGAGAAATGAAAGAATGCTTATTTTACTGCCACATTACTAGTTCATCTCTGAAAGTACAATCAATCATAGAGTTTAGGGTGTTTTCTTCTTTTTGTCTTAGAAAACAAAGAAACCTGACTTCATAAAACATACATCCCAAGTCCTAGGTCTGTAGTAAAGTCAAGCTAATTTAGAAAGTTAGACAATTCTTTGTCCTTTTTGTTTATAGGATTGGTATAACTTCATAACTGGCATCTAGAGAAATCCCAAATTCATCATTTAATCATCCGTTAAGCCTGTTTATTTGTTTTTGCCTTTTTTTCTCTAACAACATGATAGTTCATGAAAATACAATTCTTTTAATATATTTTATTTATTTTTTCTTGAGAAAACATCTTGTTGTGTATCTATGACTGATCTAAAACGCAAGATAACCAAGGCTATTCTTGAGAGTGGTGTAAGTCTCCAGTAACTTTCTCCTGTGACAATACAAACTTAGACTAAACCTATATTAAACATTTTTTCCTTGACTTAATCCCTTCAGCACTGCTAAGCGGTGTGTGTAGGCTTTGCAGCAGGCGTTTCCTTGGCCAGTGACTGTTTCTGTTTCCAGCTTGCTGAGTTCAAAGAAAACAGCTCCTTTCTTCCAATAAAAAGCTGGTTTACCATGATGTGCTACAGTACAAATACAGAGGTATACACACGCTGTGGGCAAGTGTGTGCACACAGCTATACACACATGTACTGGCATATACCAACGAAGTTATGTGAGAAAAAAAGAAAAGTGTAACTCTACCTAGAATATTGATAATGGAACTCAGTGTTTCATGACCAGCTGAGACATAGAAGCAAAGACTAAAATAGTTGAGACTTTTGAGATTAACTACTCCTACCTCCCTGCCTAGCCAGGTGACTACAGAATAGTCTGTTGTAAAATGTCAATCTAATCATGCCACTGTCATGTTTAACATTGGTCCCCAGTTCCCTTCTATCATTAGGATAGTGTCTAAATTCTCTACCCGACTTGAAAGATCTGGATCCATTCCCTCTCTAGCCTCAAGGTCCCTCACTCCTAACCCTAACTCTAACTCTAGCCCTAATATAAACCCTTGCACTTTTCTTTGTGTATGGATTTCTTTTAGATTAAAAAAAAAAAAAACATTACATTTTACTTATTTGTGTGTGTGTGAATTTGCTCGCATGCACAAGCAAGCACATACATGTGTGTACGTGTGCACATGAGTGTATCAGTACAAACTAGAGGTACCAAAAGCATTGGTATGGAAAGGTTGAAAACATATACATTATCTAACTCAGAAATAAGAGTTTACTGTTTGAAATATTTAGAAGGCAAGGGCATAGATGAAGCCTTTTTCATAATTTAGAGTGGCTCCAAGGGCCAGTATGTCAGAAACAAAGAGAATAATCTCAGTGTCTCACAAGGGAACAAAGGAAGCAAAAGTAGCTTGGCAAGGCAACTTACTCTTATCAAAAGGACCCAAACCAGACTAGCAAGAACACTGAGACAGGAAGTTCACTTGGTTTTTATTTTAACACAGATGAAGTGTCTTTTTCCTCACTGGCTACTTTCCAACCCCACAGTCTTTTGTGATTGGCTAGTTTTAAAAGAATCAGCCCAAAGGAAATAAAGGAAAGGCAGAAGAAACAGGCTGCTCCAGGCTGGCAAGATCAGGAATGAACTTAGGGCCTTTGTGTAGCAAAAATTTTTACTAAGTGGAGAAGATTAAAAGATTTGAATAATAGCTGAATAGTATTCATTGTGTAAATGAACCACATTTTCTTCATCCATTTTTTGAGGGACATCTGGGTTGTTTCCAGATTCTGACTATTATTATTACGGCTGCTATGAAGATAGTGGAGCATGTGTTCTTGTATCATGGTGGAACATCTTTTTGGGTATCTGCCCAGAAGTGCTATAGCTGGGTCTTCAAGGAGAACTTTTCCCACAATCTGAGAAACTTCCAAATTGATTTCCAGAACTGTTGTACAAGTTTTCACTCCTACCAGCAGTGGGGGAGTGTTCCTTGTGCTTCAAATCCTTGCTAGCATGTAGTGTTGCTTGCGGTTTTTAATCTTAGCCGTTCAGGTGGGTATAAAGTGGCATCTCAGACTTGTTTTGATTTGCATTTTCCTTATGATTAAGGATGTAGAATATTGCTTTAGCTGCTTCTTGGCCATTAGTGATTCCTCTGTTGAAAATTCTCTGTTTAGCTCTGTATCCCAATTTTTAATGGGGTTATTTGGGTTGTTGGTGTCTGACTTCTTGAGTTCTTTGCATATGGAATATTACTCAGGGCATTACAAAGACATCATGAAATTTGCAGGCAACTGGATGGAACTAGAAAATATCTTCCTAAGTGAGATAACACAGACCCAAAAGAACATCCATAGTATGTACTCGCTTATAAGTCGTTATTAGCCATAAAGTACAGGGTACCCATGCTACAATCTGAAGACCCAGAGAAACTAAATAACAAGGACGGCTCAAGAGGGGGTGCTTGAATCTCACTCAGAGGAAAAATAAAGTCACCATTGGAGATAAATGGAAAGAGGGAACTGGGTGGGAAAGGGAATGGGGACAGGGATGACAAGGGGGAGTCAGGTGTAGGGAGACCTGGGAAGAGAGGTTTGGGAGAGTGAAAGGAAATTGGCAGTGGGGCATCTCTAGTTTAGGCCAGAAACTTGGGATCAGGGAGGCTCCAGGGAGTCTATGTGGATGACTCTAGCTGAGAATCCTAGCATTGCAGGATATGAAGTTTGAAGTGGCCACCTCCTGTAGCCACTTCCTGTGAAGAGATAAGGACAGTAACCCACCCACAAAACCTTTGACCCAAAATTTGTTCTGCTTATAAAAAGTTCAGGGACAAAGATGGACCACAGAACCAATCCATGACACTATTAATGATACTCAGATATGCTTCCAACAAGATCCTAGCATAATTGTCCTCTGAGAGGCTTCACCCAGCAGCTGACCAAAACATGCAGTGACCCACAACCTAACATTAGACAGAACATGGGAAGTCCTGTAGAAGAGTTGGGGAAAGGATTGAGGACCTGGGAGGGTGTAGAGATTGCACAAGAAGACCAACAGAGTCAACTAACCTGGACCCTTGGGGGTTCCCAGAGACTGACCCACCAAACAAAGAGCATACAAGGGCTGGGCCCAGGCCTCTTCAGATATGTAGCAGATATGTAGCTTGGTCTTCAACTGGAGCACGAGCTAACCTTAACTCTGCTGCCTGCCTGTGGATGCTGTTTCCCTAACTGGGCTGCCTTGTTTGGCCTCAGTGGGGAGAAGATGTGCATAGTCCTTCAGTGACTTGAGGTGCCAGGGTGGATTGGTACCCAGGGGGACCTCTTTTTTTCTCAGAGGTAAAAGAGAGGAGGGATATGGGAAGGGGCCAGGAGGGGGTGTCTTAGGAGAGATGGGGGGGGGCATGCTGTGATTGGGATGTAAAGTGAATAAATAAGTAACATAATAGAGAAAAATTATTTGAATACAAATTTTGCAAGGTAGGGAAGATTTATGAACGATTGGCCCTTGGTGAGATAGCTACATTTGATTTAAAACAAAACAAAACAAAACAAAACAAAACAAAACAGCCTCATAAGTAAGACCCATGAAGAAAAATGGTAATCAAGGTAGTTCAATATAGTCCTCTTCAATGTTAAAAGGCCATGCCCTGAGTTTCTTATTACTGAAAATATTCAGAGGCAGACAGCTAAGAAGCTGTTTTTGAAATGTAGTATTGATAAGAAAGAGCATTGCCTTTAATGTTTTTTTCATTTTGTATATAATTGTTTTCTCCTTGTTAGATTTACACTGGAGCTACATTGAATTCAATAAGTAAATGTGTGAGGAACAGCTTTTCAGTAGGTCCTTGTGTAATTTGGGTTGTATAATTGCAAAAGCCCAAATTCTGAACCCAAGCAGGCTCAGCAGAGTCTGGTTATATGACCCTGGAAAAATCAATAAATTTCCTTGTATCTCTACTTTGTGAATTGAAATAAATAAGAATGGTGACTGGCTTTGCTTCCATGTTAGGGAAAGCACAGAAAAATAAAAGATACACAAAGGCAGACACTCTTAGAATAAGCTAAGATATACAGAATAAGACAAGCATGTAACAACCAAGGTTGGGATATTAGACACTGTCTCAGAACAACAAACTTTGATGAGTTAAGTCTTTGTTTTTGTTTTGCCTGGTGGTACTGTTTGCATGCTGAGTTTTATATCCTGAATGGTTCTTTTGTCATGGAGTCAGTTATGCTAAGATCTTGGGGCCTTCCCACTCCCCTGGTTTGTGGTTTACCTTTTTAAAAACCCTCCTCAGACTGACTGGCTTTGTCAAACTCTACTCCTGCGCAAGTGTGCAGTTTGACCGCTGGCTGCCAGCTCTCTTCCCTAATAAACCTCTGCTGATTGCATCCAGGTGTGGTGTCTTGGTGTCTTGGAGTTTGTGGGTGGTCACAACTTCCTGAGACTTGAGTAAGGGTCTCCCGAGTTTGGAGGTCTTCAGTATAACATTCCTTGTTCTGAGCAACTTAAAGTTTTGTGGGACCCAGATGAGTAGGCTGGTGAAGAAGGTTAGTTACCAGAATCCTACCAGTTGTTTCTTCTCTACCATGCATTCTCAGGCAGCACTGGGTCATGGAATCAGAATCAATAGACCCCACTGGTATTAGGGTTGTTTGTTGGTCAGCCATGTTAGCAGCCTGACAGTGGAGGACAGTCATTTGTAGGGGATGAGAAGCCCTCTCTATATAGATCAGATTATGAACATGCCCAGTAGTAAAAGCAAAGATTGATTGACTTACCTCTGTTAATGGTGGGCTGAAGAATGCTTTTTAAGTCCAAAACAATGAACCCTTGTTTCTCTGGAAAAATCAGACTCATTCAAATCATAGGTCTCAGGTTTCTTTACAAGCAGAAGAGGCATATTTCAGGGTAAGTGGCAGGACACCAGAATGCCTGTCTCTTCAAGCCAGGCTGTATGGACTGCAATTTCCCATTTTGCTTCCAGGGTTGTGGTGCCCTTGGCCCCAATCAACCATTGCACACCTGACATCTCATGATGTGGATGTCTCAGTATCTCAGGAGTCTCAAGCTGTAGAGCATATGATGGGTATAAAACACCCTTGAGACTGTCAGAGGACAACTTGTTTATTGAAATCGAGGGGGCTAGATTATGTAGTGTGAGTGGGGGGGAAGAGGGAGGAAGTATTAGTTACAGTAGAGGCAGGGACCTTCCAAGCATATCAGCTAGATTAGCAGATTGCGGGTCACATGATTTCTGAGAAGCCAGTTCTCTTTTGGCTTTATCATGATGTGCCCTTTGTCTCTATGAAGTTGAATAGGCCCATCCCTTGTTTGCATAGGGAATGGCTCCACTCCTGTCATGCTCTCTGAGAGCAGTCTGTGGGGTGTGCTCTATGTCCCTCACCTGGCTTGGGAAAACATACAGGGTCCATGGGTATTGTTTAATTTGGATGACTGTAGCTTAACTGGTTAGTTGAGCAATTATAGGAATTTGGTGTTGAGCCAGTTCTGGCATGTTGGTTTCTGTCCATATTTCTGGGAATCTTGGTTGTCAATCTAAGAGATAATCAATTGTATCTTTTGATTGAAGGCAGAACTTTCATCTAGGAGGTATTCTTCTGACAGATTTAAGACATCAAAATTTCCCTGGGTATCTCCATGTCCTTGTCTCATCATCAGAGAAGGTGATGGTGGCTTTCAGTTTATGAAAATGGTCTTGCACTATTCAGTTCTCTGTTGTTAAACATCTTCAGAGCTACCTCCAGCAACTGGGACCTACTTATACCTCTGAATTTTTCTAACTTTTATAACTCTTTTTCTAATATCTGGAGTCAACTGGTTTACAAAGGAAATCTTTTTAGCAGTTATCTTTAATTCATTAAAAAAAAAAAGACAGTGTTGAACAGAAGGGAAACATCTATTCTGCCCAGGCTGTGTTGTTTGGAGCAATTCCTGTGCCCCATCCAGGGTTTTGTTTTGTTTTGTTTTTTCCCAGAGAATGGTGAGTTTTAAGGACCATTGTTTGAGAAGAAGATGTAAGTTATGAAAAAGAGAGGAGAGAAATTTTCTCTTTTCCTTTGGGGGCTGCTTAGTGCAAGCAGAAAGCAGAGGGTATGCTCACTGGAGGAATTATTTTTCCCTTGCTGTGTGTGCATTCAACATAGATGGCAGGGGATCCAGGATGAGAGGCCCTGCCCTTCCTCACCTCCACACAGGTACCAACCCTGACCATGAGCAGCAGCCAAGCAATGAAACAAATAAACACTCTAGCTCTCGAGACCCCTCCTACCCCCAGTAGACCTGGCAAAACCAAAACCAAAAGAATTCATCTCTTCAGCAGGATGGGGCATAGGTCTTAAGATACAAGGTTCTCAAATAAGAAAAAGCCATTGTTCAGTACAGGGAAACAGAACAGACAGAAACACATAGAAAGACACAGACACACGGACTCTCTCTCTCTCTCTCTCTCTCTCTCTCTCTCTCTCTCTCTCTCACACACACACACACACACACACACACACACACACACCTGACACACACATTAAAGACAACCAGAGGTGTCTACCACACATTCATACACTTGAACAGATAAAGACTTATCTAAACTCTACTTACCTCTGATGGTGACAGGTTTTCTAATTCATTTCATTTTGGAGTGGAGTTGTCTGACACTTCTGAAGTCTTAGGCATCTACTGAGGGGAGCCCTGGAAAACTGGAACATCTACGGTTGTGCATCCTCTAGGAGTCTTCTGACTACCACACTCTTCCTCATTCCATGAGGCTCTGAGACCCCTGGTGTCTCAAGGTTTGGTCACTGGGGATATCTCTGTAGCCTCAAGATATGTGATGTATTCACCAGAGAACATGGCTCCCACATGGATTTAAGCCAGTAGGTCTTTATGAGCAGGCTGCTGACTACACTGGGTGTTTGGGATCCAAGTGTAGCCCTGAGCCTTTCTCAGGACAAGCTCTCAAATACAAAATCCACATTCTGGGTTGAGATACTTCAGTTATCAAGAACAGTTAGCTGGAAGCGGAACTACAGAAACTAAAGAGCAAGGATAATATATTAGAGATGTTCCCAGAATTGTGGACTTTGATGGACCAGGTCTTTGTTTTCCTTTGGCAGGTGGTACCACCTACATTTGAGTTTTATGGCTTGAATAATAATTCCATTATGGAGTCAGTTGTGCAAAAAGGTCTCCAGGACTACTAAGGTCTAGGGTACTGTTACATGCACATTGATTATGAAACCACAGATTTGTTCCAAATCCCTGTTATCTGGGTAATAGTTCACAGTGCTGTAAACATAGAGAAACTGTTCAGTAGGTTTTCCTCTTCATGCATTTGAGCCATGTTAAATCTTGTAAGAAACAGTCACAGAGTAAGGCTAGTAATGTGGTGATCCCTAAAGTCACTCCAGGGAATGAACTGAGGCTTCCTGGTTCTAGAATCCAAACATCTATTCATGTTACTGTCCATGAAGAAGACATCATAGGTGAATGATGGTTGCCTGCAGTGTAATGTTAGTTGAGCACCAAACCTAGCTCATAGGGCAGGGCATTCTGGGACTGGGAAGGCCTTTCAGGTCTTAGCAAGGAAACTGGGCATTTGTATCCTCACATCTCAGGATGAAAAAGCCATGATTGGCTGGTGGGCTGGATTAGAGGCAAGCTCCTAGAGAAGGAAGCAGCTGGGTTTGGGGTAGGAACAAAGTAATGAGTACTACCTAGGCATAGGAACAGAGTAATGGGTGGATCACATCAGAGTCATAAGAAGCCATTAGACCAGACATAAACTAGGCAGGAGAATGGACATTAGGATGGTGAGGATCATGCTAATGACAATGATATAGATCTCTCATGTTGTCAGACTATAAGTGCCTTTTCCATATTAATTCCAACAGCCTGTGTATGGGTTCTTAGATGGGGCCTCTTCTATTTACCTTTTATCATTAACAAAGTGTAGCACACTGAGATTTAGCATCCAGAGCTAGGTCATTTGGTAAGTAAATGGCAAAATGGGAATTTTAAGAGCCTTGAATTTTTCTTTATAATTTTGCATCTAATTAAAATTACCCTGTATATGTATGTAAAGGCCAGGGAACGACCTGGGTGTCATCCTTTCTTGTTTTTGTAGAAAAAGTTTCTCTGTAGGATTTGTTTGTACTTGTGCTCCAGATTAGGTTAGTCTGGCTGGACCACAGGGATCTGCCTGTATAGTCTCTCTCACCTTAGTTTTGGGATAACAAGCATGAATCACCATATCTCACTCTAAAAATATGCATTAAGTGACTTGTTTTTGTGTATGTTCATGCCTTACATGTGTACCTGGTGCCCATGCTAGAATTACAGATGGTTGTGAGCCACTGTGTGGGTGCTAGGAATCAAACCTCTACAAGAGCAGCTGGTGCTCTAAAAAGCTGAGACACTGCTCCAGCCTCTATATCTGGCTTGTTAATGTGGGTTCCTGGAATCAAACTCAGGTGTTTGTGCTTGCAGAGCCAAGCCGTTTATAAACTGAATTATCTCCCAGCCCCACAACATTTGCTCTTTTGTTGTGTATTTTTGTGAATTTTGAGGAATAAGACATGGCAATCAAGACATAACACAATGTCAATTCATTCCCCCTTTCTAATCAGCTCCCAGCCTTGGCTTCCAGGTGCAGCAAGCACTGATGCATTTTTGTTCTATAATTTTCCATTTCCCAGAATGTCATATAAAGGCTTCTGTCCTCAGTTCCAATAACTTAACCTGCATCATGCACCTGAGATCCATGTACAGTGTTACAGTTCAAGGCTATCAGTGCAGTACTCAAATTAGTGTTAGGATCTCTGCCTCCTCAGCCCCTTCCAGACCACTCAGATCTACAAACTCTTTTGAGAAAACTAAGTCTAGCCAGGTAATGTCTGATGTAGTACATCCTCTGAGTAAATACAGTTCTCCTTTAATTCAAGCACTCCAAGCAGCAACTCTGGTAGAAAGGCTGGTGTGCTGGTTTGAAAGGGAATGGTCCTCATAGGCTCATAAGGGAGTGGCACTAGTGGGAGATGTGGCCTTTTTGGAGGAAGTATATCTCTGGGGATGGGCCTTGAGGTCTCAGATGTTCAAATCAGACCCAGTGCGGCACTGTCTCTTCCCACTGCCTGTGGATTGAAATGAAAAACTCTTAGATACCTCTCCAGCACTATGTCTGCCTGCATGTCACCACGCTTCCTGTCATGATTATAACGGACAAAACTTTTGAACTGTAACCCAGACCCAATTAAATGTGTCCCTTTATAAGAGTTGCTATGGTCGTGGTGTCTCTCCAGAGCAACAAAACCCTAATTAAGACAGCTGGAAGCTATTAATTTTTCACAAAAATTTACAGTTAGAAAAACCATACTGTAGACTTTGAGTGGATTCATCAATCAGTGTGGTGTTTCATTAGGACACTTTGAACAGTGAATTCATTACTGCCTGTGTATAGATGGTTACTGTGAATTTTCTCAAGAGGTTGAGAAAGGAAATAATTTGGATTTATGGTATATCTCTTGGCATGTGATCTGTCTCCTGCAAATAAATAAATAAATAAATAAATAAATAAATAAAAATAGAGTAGGTTTCTGGCCAAAGAACCAGGCAGGCTACTCACAGAACTTTTCTCTCTCTGTTCCTGAGACCCAGTTTCCTATTCTCATTCCTAACATTGTAACAAAGCACCCGCTGCAGTCTGTCCTCACTTCTCCCCATATCTCCTGTGGATCCCACAGACCATCCCTCCTAATATCCCTCCCTCCCCTCACTCTATATCCCAGCCCCCAACTTCAGCAGACATGCCTGGCTAACCCAAGTGCAGCTCTTCCCAGGGCAGCAAGTAGGCTGAAAGAAGACCCACACTTCTCCTACTGCTCCTGGGGTCCAATTACTGCTCTAGTCAAATCCTCTCTGTAGCTAGAAATCCACTATCCTCCCCCACTCCTCTCTTATCCCAGCTCAATGGAGCATGAAGTCCTTCTCCTCCACGGACACTGAAGCAGAAAGCACAAGGCCTACACAGCTCTGCACCAGGTTCTCCATGTACATATTATAGCTATCAGCTATATTATTATTATTTTTATGGAACTCCTGATCATGACAATAAGTAGGTCTCTGGCCCTTGTGCCTGTTCTTGGGACTCTTTTTTCTCCTATTGAGTTGCTGTGTCCAACTTCAGTGTGACAATTTTTATTCATCTTATTATATTCTAGTTTGCATGTTTGGTTATTACCTCTTAGAAGCTTGCTTCTTTGGCAATGGCAAAAAGACACCTTGTCAGTGGTGTTCTTACATCAGTCAGTGGCAAACAGATGGCAGTCCATTGTTCATTCTAATTTGATGCCTGGTTTGGTAGCCAAAACTGTCTTATACCAAGGACTCATAAAAATCCGAGCAAAACAAATCAAATCCAGGCAGCACCGTGTGAGAGCAGGAGGAGAGACAGAGAACCGTGAACTGCCATTCCACCCACAGACCTTCATTCCAGTGCACTGCACAAGCAGGCCTTAGATACCTGGTTGCTGCCATTGAGGGCTATGCAGCAGCAGGGGTCAGTGTCAATGTCTGTGATTCATATTTCCATAAGAGGACATGGGCATGTCCCTGGTCACGGTAGCAACTGGGGACCATGAGGAAGTCCAGAGGCTGTGCATATCTGGCTCTGTCTCTTACTGGATACAGCACTCTGGAGAGCTGACCTCATCTCTCACCAGAGGCAGCACTTAGAAGAGTGGGCTCTCTCCCAGGGAGCACAATAGAACTAGCCATGTTGGGGGGTAGGAGGTAGGTGTCACTGTGCCAGTCCTGAAGTTATAAGTGTGGGAGAGCTGACTTTGTCATTCATCTGCGGTAGGGTGGTACAGGAGCAGAAGTAATGCCTCCTCTCTGGCCCCTTGCCACCTCTGATAATCAGGAAAGCTGTCCACAGACAGGGTCATGAGCTCAGGAGAGCTATTTGTGCCCCTCACCAGATGCAACACTCAGAAAATTGGGCCCTGCACCTCACCTGGACAGCACAGTGGAGCTGACCCTACTGGTGGGGTGGCACATGAGCTAGCCCCGAAGGTGAGAGCACAGGAGAGCTAGCCCTGGCACTCCTCTGCTGAGGTGGCCTGGTAGGGGGAGGTACCCTCTGTCCCTTCACCCTTCATCACGTGAGAGCTGACCATGGAGTCATGAGAGCAGATGAGCTGACCCTGTTTCTCACTGGCTGCAGCATTGGGGAGAGCAGGCCATACACCTCGCCTGGGCATCAGCTAGCCATGGCTGACAGGGCACAGGTGAGCCAACCCAAGGGCAAGAGCATGGGAGATCAGCCCTGACAGTCATCTGGTGTGAAGTGGCATGCCTGCAGGGGTGACACTCTCTCCCTGCCCTTGCCACCTGCACTAGCTCGGAGAGATAGTCCTGAGGTCATGAGAGGAGGAGACCTAGCCCTGCCCCCTCATTGGTTATAGCACTCAGAAGAGTGGACCGTGTATCTTCACTGGGTAACACAGTGAAACTGGCTGGCCCTGATGACAAAATCACAGGTAAGCCAGCAGCAAGAGAATGAGAAAGTCTCTCACAGTCTAAAGCACGTTGGAGAGTAGGTCCCTGTGCCTTGGCTGGGCAGCACAATGGAGCTGGCTCAGGTGAGGTTAAGCTCCCCCCACTCTCACCGAGGGTAGAGGGTATGAGAGTAGGAGAGATGACCTGCTTCCTGCCGATGGTAATATTGAGTGGCCTAGCAGGAGCAGTACTGGAAAACACCCTGGTGGTGTGGATAAAGGAGATCCCATGGATTGACCAACTCAGCTACCACCCAGGCCCAGGTCTAAGGCTCTGAGTTGATCCACCCCAAAATGTGTCACCTGCAAATAGTTGGGATGCATGAAAAGATCAGTCCTTCTGATTCAATGCAGCAGGATCTCGATGACACAGGGCAATGACAGGATAACCAGGAGGAGTCCCAGTGAGGAGTCAATATTGATGATGTCACAGAAGCCAGAGACCTTGAAGCAGACCAATGATTCATTACAATGAACATTTGCAAGTGAAGATGTGTGGACAGAGGGATATCTTGTGATATATACTGTGACATACTACAGATTTCACAATGAAGTGTTTTGTTGTTGTTGTTTGTGTTTGTGTGTGTTTTATTTTAGTGGGGAGGCTACAAGGGTAAAGTGTTAGGAGCCTCGGTGAGCATGACAACATTCGCCATTACAAGATGGCACGGGCATCCTGTGCTCCCACAAGTAAACAACTAACTGCGCAGGTGCAAAAGGCAAAAGCGTGCCAAAGTCACTGCCCATCCCCGGGGCATAATATTGGATGATGAGTGAACAGCCAATCAGAAGTGAACACGCCACTCTAGGGTACATATAGCAGTGCCTTTCCCGAGCTTGGGGTCTTTCCGCTTCTGCTGATACAAGAATAAAGCCTTGCTGTAGTAACCACCCGAACACTGCCTCACGGGTGAAGGGGACTCGGAAGGGGCACGGAACAGTCTGGTGCCGAAACCCAGGAATTTCAAGGCACCACGGAGACCCCCCAAGATTCGGGGCGGGTTAAAAAACTACAGGATCGAGGTACGTCTCTGAGAGATATGTTTGGGGTGGAAGCGTTCGTTGCAAGCGGATTGTCACCCATTGTCGCCGCTGCACTAGTTGGCCTCTTGTTTGTGTTGCTTTTGCTTTTAGCTTATTTGTGTTGTGGGGATCCAGCTCGCAGCACAGCTAGTAGTGCAGGTCAAAAGGTTTCAGGAGAGGTCCACTCCAGGTTATCAGAAACAGAGCGTGTTAGCCGGCATCAGGCCAAGGAGCCTGGGGAAAAAGACAAGGCCAAGGAGCCTAGAAAGGAGAAGCAGGCAAAAAAGCCTGGGCAACAGAGACAGGCCAAGGAGCCTGGTCAAAGAAAAGAGTACTCAAAAGGAACAGGGGCCACTGCAGGGGCTGTTAAGGTTAAGGACCCTTCACCGGCTGGTGAAGAGAGAGTGGAGGTCAAAAGGACCCCCCTTTACCCCATTAAGGAGCTTGCCGCTATATACCTTAGCAGCTCCGAGGAAGACCTAATGCAAGGAGAGGAAGAGAGCCTAGAGCAGGAGGCAGCTGCCTATGCAAAAAATAACCGTCCTGAGATAAGACTAAGAAAGACCTTGAGTCCCTCAGCCCCGCCCTTGCCTCCGGCCTATACCCCTGGCAGCGTCTCTAATTCATTTCTCAGCCCAGGAGATTGGAGACAGCTACAGCTGGCATTTCTGGTCTTTGAAGGGGCAGGAGGCGTTCGTGTTCATGCCCCAATAGAGTATAGGCAGGTCAAAGAATTAGCTGAGGCAGTACACACATATGGAATTGGGGCTAATTTTACTGTATTCCAAGTTGAGAGATTAAGTACAGCTGCTATGACGCCAGGAGACTGGCAGGACACGGTGAAGGCGGTACTAAGCAATATGGGCCAATACCTAGAGTGGAAGGCCTTGTGGCATGAGGCACTGCAAACACAAGGGAGGATTAATGCAAACACTGAGGGACAACAATTATGGACTTTTGACATGCTGGCTGGAGTTGGTATACACGCGAACAACCAGACCACTCATCCCGGGAGGGTCTACGCACAGATAGCATCAGCTGCAATAAAGGCATGGAAGTCTCTCCCTAGGAAGGAAGGCAGTAATCTTTATTTGTCCAAAATAACTCAGGGGACCAGTGAGTCCTTCTCTGACTTTGTGGCCCTCATGACTGAGACAGCTGGCAGAATCTTTGGGGAACCAGAACAAGCAATGCCATTGATAGAACAAATGGTCTTTGAAAATGCTACAGCGGAATGCCGCACAGTCATTGCCCCTCTTAGGAACAGAGGGTTGCAAGACTGGTTGAGAGCCTGTCGTGGCTTGGGAGGTCCCCTCACTAATGCAGGACTTGCAGCAGCAAATTTAGAGATGGCTGCTGTCCTTCTCCAAGGTCAGGGACGCGATAGACCCCTGCCATGGCCGGGGAGGGGAGCTGTCTGTGTTTTTCCACAGGGTGAAGACAATCCAATTTGGGTCCCCACACGGCTGGTGTAGATCGTGAAGAATGAAGCTAGATTGCAAGATAACGGCTCTGATTCTCCTGATGCTGATGTTCAATTTGGGGATAAGTATACCACTATGAGCCATAGTTAGATCTTGGCCTGTTCCCATGCTAGTACATTCTAATTCTGCAGTGCTGCTGTTGTTTACAGCTACTGAGGGTTACATGGATGTCCCTTGCTCTCGGCGCACCCACCAGCAGCCTGAGTTATATAATGCTACAAGTTTTCCATTAAATTTTACACTTTGTTTTGTGGCAGCAAGCAAGGATAATAAGACAAGTAAACTACATACACCTTGTATGATTCTTAAGAAAGCTACTCTTCCTAATTGGGTGGATCCTGTGACTTACAGTAAGGTAGAGACAAGAGTGCTAGGGACTGTCTTGAATCAGATTAGTTCAGGACAGATGGAAGGATCGGGAAATGTCGGTCTGAATTCATCAGCACCTATAAACATTACCACCACCATGATTAGAAGTAATGTTACTATAATTAAGAGGTCCAATTGGCATACCAATAATCCCACTTCGCAACAGATGATACCGTGGTACTATCCAGATTTGTCCTTTCCAGTGGTGTTTTCACCTTGTCAGTCTAAGATTAAACCCAAAAAACAAATTGCCAGAGGATTTAATTTATCCCCTCCTCTCGATTTGGCTATAATGAATAATACAGGTAAGAGCACTGGCATAGAAAATATTTGGCCCTTTTATCATTGGGTGTTGAGTAATGAGGCTGGAGCTAGTGCCAGTGTATCTGCCTTTGTCTTGTTGAATGGTATATTTCATGAAGTACAAAATGTTTCAGCTACATGATCTAATATCTCTAGCCATTTGAATAACATTAAAATTAATAAGGTGTTTAGGAATGCATCTGCACAACCGGTGTTGGTGTGTGTGTGGACCCCCCATTTTTCTTTATGTTATCCAACTTTCAAAATAATTCTGATATCTTGGATTGTAAGAATGTTACATGCCTTTTAGCACAATGCTGGACTGGATCACTAGACCTGGCCTTGGTTGTGCACGTGCCTAACTTTGTGCCCATCCCAGTAGAAGCCGATCCTGAAACTTTCCCGATTACATCATTAATAAGACATAAAAGAGACTTTGGCATTACTGCAGCCATTATCACTGCTATTACCATCTCTGCAGCTGCAGCTGTGACAGCCGGCATAGCCTTGGCTAATCAAGTTACAACAGCTACTGTTGTTAATCAAATTTCAGAAAGGATTTCTGAGGCTTTGACCACTCTACAGAAAGTGGATGCACACTTGGCATCAGACATTCTGTTGGTCAATCAGAGAGTTGATTTGCTCCAAGCCCATGTAGAACAACTCACAGATGTGGTTCAAATGAGCTGCGTGTCAGCAACCCTACATCTATGTATTACACCTCTGAGATTTATGAAGGATACATTTATTCAAAGCCATAATCTTTCTGCTTATTTACAAGGGAATTGGACTGGGGAGCTGGACCAGATGTAACAGCAATTGCAGATCCGGATCTTGAGCCTTGATGGAACACGAGTGGACCCTGTTGCCCTTGGCGATTTTACTTCTTGAATTTCTTCTGCCTTTTCTTTCTTTAAGGAATGGGTGGGGATAGGCCTGTTTGGTGCAGCCCTATGTTGTGGATTAGTGTTCATATTATGGTCGGTCTGCAAGCTCAAAGCCCAACAAAAACGTGACAAGGTCGATATCGCCCAAGCACTAGTAGCCTGGAGCAAGGATCTTCCCCTGAAATTTGGCTATCTATGCTGAGAAAGTGACTGATGACTGAGACCCTCAGTCGATGTACCCCAAGGGTTCAGCCCATTACACTGGGTGGATGAGAGGTCTAAGTCTAGCCAGCCCTTGCCTGAATAACTGTGGTACCTGAATATTTAGAGGTGTCTGCGAGTGTGTACTCGACAGGGCATGTTCCACGAGTGTGGATAGATTTCTCGAAAGTATGCCTGATTGCACAAAGGTTTGATGCCAAAACCTCCTCTCTGTGCACGGACGGCCGCCGGGGGCTCCAGGGTGGAGGCTCCCTTTCCCCGACAAAAGGCATAGAGATGGGTATGGGAAGTATTACTCATTGCACGACGACAAGAGAAGAAACCCATTACAATATCTCATTTTGCACAGGGGATCAGGCCTCTGCTTTCCCTCACTGAGTTGGTGCTGCGCTTGATAGGCAAAAGGCTGTTCCATCTTAATAAAATTGATAGGGGGAAATGTTAGGAGCCGTGGTGAGCATGACAACATTCGCCATTACAAGATGGCACGGGCATCCTGTGCTCCCACAAGTAAATAACTAACTGTGCAGGTGCAAAAGGCAAAAGCTCACCAAAGTCACTGCCCATCCCAGGGCGTAATATGGGGTGATGAGTGAACAGCCAATCAGAAGTGAACACGCCACTCTAGGGTACATATAGCAGTGCCTTTCCCAGGCTTGGGGTCTTTCCGCTTCTGCTGATACAAGAATAAAGCCCAAACACTGCCTCACGTGTCTCTTTCACGGGCGAAGGGGACTCGGAAGGAGTGCGGAACAGTAAAGTGCAAATATGAGGGGACCATAGATGATCGGGACTAAGGTGCATGGTATAAAACTCACTAAGATCAGTTAAAAGTTAAAAAAAAAAAAACAATAAAAGAAGTCCATTGTTTTCTAATGAGAGACAGAAAGGGAGTAGATTGGAGGGGAGGCAAGGTAGGGCAGGAACTTGGAGGAATGGAGAGAGAGGAAACTCCTTCTATATAATAATCAGGATACCTTGTATGTGAAAATAATCTGTTTCCAATAAAAGAAAAAAGTGGGGGAGGGAGTAGAATTTTATAAGTACTGCTAGCACCACATTTTAGATGCACAAAACTCCTCCTAAACTTAATTCTCCTCCTTGCCTCTCCTATAACCCCCTCTCTTGGCCTTTCTCCTTCTCCTCTCCTCTCCCCTTCCCTCCTCTCTTCCCCTCCCCTCTTTCCCTCTCCTCTCTTCCCCTTCTCTTCTCCTCTCTTCTCTCCTCTCCTCTTTTCTCTTCTTGCTCTCTCTCTCTGTATACATATATATATATGTGTGTGTGTATATATGTATATACACACATATATATGCATATGTATATATATGTGTATATATATATATATGTGTGTGTGTGTGTGTGTGGGTGGGTGTGTATCTATACAGGGCAGAGGTCCACCTCAGTGGCCATCAGGAGTTTTCCACTTTGTTTTTTGAGACAAGGTCTCTCACTGGCCTGGAACTTGCCATGTAGTTAAAACTGTCTGACCAATTAGCACCAAGCATCTTCTCATCTCCTCTTTCCCAGTTGAGGAATTATAAACATTGTCACCACATCAGAATTTTTAGGAGGCTCTAGGGGAGCATACTATGGTCCTTGTGCTTTGTGGAAAGAAATTTACTGACTGAACCACCTTCTATGTTCTCCTAATTTGGCTTCTTTTTTTAAAGATTCATTTTATTTTTAATTATAGGTATGCATCTACAGAGATATAGGTACATTTGGAAGTCAGATAAGGGCATTAGCTTTCCTAGAACATATGTTACAGGTGGTTGTATGCTCCTCAGAACAGGTGCTGAGAACTGAACTTGGCCAACTTTTACTACTGTAATAAGACATCAAAACCAAGGCAATTTTTAGAAGAAAGCATTTAATTTGGGGCTGTTAGTTTCTGAGGGTGAATTCATTACCATTATGGAGTAGAACATTATAGTAATTCAACAGGCAAGGTACTGGAAAAGTACTTAAGAGCTTGGTCCACAAATACAAGACTTTTGAAATTTTAAAGCCCACTCCAGTGACATAATGTCTTTCAATGAAATCACACCTCCTAATCCTTCCCAAGGAGTTCCACTAGTTGTGGACAAAGTATTCGAGCCTGTGGGGGCCATTCTCATTCAAACCACCACACTGATGTTAGATGCAATAGGACAAGGTATCTCAACTGTCTGCCATAACTTCTCTCCCATGATAAACAATCTTATGTTGCACTGTAAGCCCCAATTGACCCTTCCTCCTGCAAGTCACTTCTTGTCAAGTATTTGGTCACAGAAACAAGAAAAAAAAAAAACTGATAACCCACTGTAGTTTGTAGTCAGAAAGGGGGATTGCTGAGCAGGAACATACGTGCTACTGTTGTCTGGGCAGAGGCAATGCTAAGATTAACAGTGAAGTTGGAAGGAGAGAGAGGTGGCTCAGTGGAGAGAGGATGATATTATTGAGCTGGGAGAGTTTGGAAAGTCTATTTCTGTGATTCTATCATCAGTTTTTCCTTTCCCCAGATCCTCATTGTATATCAGCTCTTACCAATGTTTTTCCTGTGTGCTATACTTTTAAATACTCAATCTGAATCCAGAAGCTGATGGAGGAGCCGTACTCTCTGTATTTTAGGGTGGTCATTCAAGCCTTTGGTTCTTAACTAATGCCAGGGATTGATACTGTCTTGCCTATCAGTTGATGCCATAGCTATGTGTGAGGTACCTTGGAAACACTGCAGGAATGACTGAGGGTGGTGAAATACAAGCTACTATTTTTTGGCTCTGAGAAAAACACTTAAGTCAGGAACACTGAGGAAGTAATGTGATTTGAGAGGAAGCTTGATACTGGGATAGAAAATATGAGTGACTTGGAGTTTAGTACAGTGCATAGAGTTGGGGGTGTGTGGTTTCTAGAGTGTGGTGGTCAGAATTTCAACACCTGCTTTCTCCCAGAACCTCTCTGCAGTGAGACACTCAGCCCTAATTCCTCTATGGGCCACTGAACAGAAGAATTCAAGCAGGTGCAATGGTAATCTATTGTCCAGTGTGACGTGAGGCTATATCTAACCATCTTCCTTTCAGGGAGGCTCAGATAGAGGAAATAACTCCAAATAAGTTCGATTCTTCAAGATTTATCTTTTACACTTTGAAACACAGTAATAATTATGGAGAGGAAATTCCTGCATGGCCAATTTCATATCAGTTCTGTGACACTAAAGACCATTTTCTACAATATTGTGATAAGGGGGGATTCAGAGCAAGTTATTTAAACTCTATACTACTCTGTACTACACTTTTTTTTCCATTAAAAAAAAAGTTATGTTGGTGACTGAACCCAGGGTGAGTGCTAGGCTAGTCCTTAATCATAACTTAGCTTTTCCTTGTCATTTTTTAAACCAGTGTGGAGCTGAAACATAACCTTCCAATGCCACATTATATTTTTACAGTGACCTTCATAGAAATAAAATGTGTATGCCATGAAATTGTCAGTTGAGAAATAATATAAGGCATAAACTACTGGTCCAAGTCAGATTGCACTAAAAATGAAAAATTGGCCTTATTTTTAAATGTTGTATTTGAGATATTTAAATATGCTCTTTTTGAATATTGTGATTATAAAATAAAGCTTTTACTTTTTGATAGTGAAATTGTGCAGACTATTTTCTTTTCTTTATGGTTATGTAGATAAATGTCTTACTACTTGAGATCATTAAAAACTTTAAATATTAACTTGGGGGAGGCTGGGAAAATAGCTTGATTGCACGTGTGTGTCTTTCATTTGTGACTTCATTTGTGACTTGGGTGGGTGCCGAGCTGCACGAGCACTTGCTGAGGGCATAGAACAGACCTTTAACAATTTACTGCCACAATCCACCTCCAGTGAAACAGTCTTTCATTGGCCTGGAGTCCACCAGTTAACTAGATTGGCTGGCCAGTAAGTTCCAGGATCCTTCCACTTATCTCCAACATTTTAGACTGGGATCAGAAGCATACGTCACCATGCCTAGCATTTTTACAGGGGTCTTGGGGATCAAACCCAGGGCTTCAGTTTTTCAAGGCATGCAAACTATTTTCCTGGAGGGGAGTGTGTTAGCCACGTGGGAGTTCAGGAGTGACCCATTCATTGAGGTGGCTAACACACTCCTCTCCAATATTCCTGAGGTGATACTTGCTAAATCTATATATCATCTCTGCTACCTCAGACTCAATTGGGGGAGTGGCCCCTGGGACCACTTTCCTGGAGTTTTACATGTTGGTGGGCTCTTATGTCTGATCTGTCTGCTTCTCTGTTTTGGTGATTCTGCTCCTTCTCTCCTCTGCATTTCTTGCTCGAGAATCCTAAAAGTACTGCCTCTGTCCCCTTACCTAGTGATTGGCTGGTGGCTCTTTATTGACCTAGCAAAAAAAAAAAAAAAAAAAAGACCAAACCAAACCAAACAAAGAAAAAAACCAACTGTTGGCAGGGACCTGCAGCAGAGATGCGAATTCCCATGTAAGCACAAATCAAATCCTCAACAGTAGATGATGTTCTTGAGAATCATACAGAAGGTTGTCCTCTGCCCACAACCCTTCCCCCACACACTTAATTATCTTGAACCTTATTCTTGCTGATAAATTGCAGCACTTGGCAAATAAAAATTTCTGAGTACTAGGGAACAACAGTCTGCTAGGGTATATGATTAAAATGCTTTTTCTCATTGTAACAAAGAGAGATATAAAGTATGCTTGCTAGTTTTAAGTCAACTTGACATAAGCCAGAGTTATCTGAAAGGAGGGAATCCCAGTTTAAAAAAATGTCTCCATAAGATCTGGCAGTGGGGTATTTTCTTAACTAGCGATTGATGTGGGAGGGCCCAGCTCATTGTGAATGGAACCATCACACCTGGGTTGGTGGTCCTGGGTTCTGTAAGAAGCAGGGTGAATGAGCCATGAGGAGCAAGCCAGTAAGCAGCACCCCTATTTGGTCTCTGCATCAGCTCCTGTCACCAGCTTTCTGCTCTGAGTTCCTGTCCTGACTTTCTTTGATGATGAACAGTGATGTGGACGAATAAGCCTTTCTAAATTGGTTTTTGGTCATAGTGTTTCCACCATGTTTCCAGCAGTAGTAATCCCAACCAAGACAAAGTTACATGCTATTGTAATGAACAGCCTCCCTTGGTGAAAAACAACCATTGAATCTTTTTCAGCAAATGATTTTTGAACAGTGAATGGGAAGGAAGCCAGTTTCCTGATTTCCATGAGAATACATAGGTGAGAAGTAAGTGTTTAAGAAACCAATCAAAAGCAAAGTTTAAGGTGGAACACACCCCAAGAAACCAGGGAGCGGTACAAGGTGCTTGTTGTATGAGACAAGATTTTGGAGTATTGGAGATCTGTTAACTGTTTCTGGAAGGATACTGGACTACTTTTAATATCTCTCTGTGTAATGTGTATATGATTTTACACCTGCTTGTACTTAGTGTATAAAGGGTTAGAAACATTTTTGAAGCATTGCCAAAACCAGCCAAAGATAAATAGATTCTAGTCACCAAATCCCTGTTGGCTATGACCTCATTAAGGGGCTGAACTGTGCATCCTTGGAATGCTTTCATTCAGATGCCACGTGTCTCCATAGCTTGTTCCCTCCCTTTCGTTATTTCTAAGTGACACCTGTGACTCCACTGTTTTAAATTCCACTTGTCTCTCTTCTGCCTTGTGAGTCTACTATATTTATTGCCATCAAACCTAGGATCTCCAGTTCTTATTTATTTTATTCTCTGTCATTTGGCAACGCATGCCTCAGGAAAACATGGTATAAAGGTTTGTTTGTTTGTTTGTTTGTTTTATCTCCAAATTGTATGGTAGCACATAGTTCACTATGTGATTCAATGTATCTCTGGCGTAAGTTGACTGTGTATGACCTTTCCTGGTGATGTTATATCCAGTGCCCTGGATATAACATGATCAATGCTCAAGAGCACACTAGCAGCTATGCAAGCTTGTGTGCTGGATCTCTTTGTGCCTGTGTCCTTATCTGTGAAATAGGCAAAGTCTATAGATTAACAAAAACACTGAGTTCTGTTTATTTTCTATGGCATATGGCAATTTCTATTTGAGTATGTACATATCTGGTTTCCTTTTATAGCCTGAATTTGGTTTGGTCTCTCAAAAACATCTACAGGCAGAAGGTTAGGCATGTATTCCTTAGATGAAGTCTTCTTTCTTGTTGGCTGGTACCATGACTCTTTTGTCAGTTTCTTCCTTTTGAGGCTTGTCTCAAATTCCCAGCCTTTCCAACATTCTCCAATCATCCTTTGTTTTGTTGTCTTGAGACAAGATATCATGTAGCCCAGGCTAGTCTCATTCACTGTGTAGATGATCTTAAGTGTGTGTGTGTGTGTGTGTGTGTGCATGTGTACACATGTAGACCAGAAGATAGGCCTGGGTCTTGTTCCTTAGGTGTTGTACACATGTTTTTAAGACAGGGTGTCTTACTAGAACCTGGGACTGAAAGATTAGGAGGCTGACAGCTAGCAGACTCCTGGATTCCTCCAGTCTCTGCCTCGGTAGTGCTGAGATTTCAAGTATATTTGACACATGTGGATATTTACATAGGTGCTGAGCATTGAACTCAGGTCCTCATGCTTGTGCAGCAAACACTTTATAGTCCTGACACATCACCATTCTCTGACCCTAAATTTCTGATTCATCTTCCAAGAACTAAGGCTGCAGTCATGCACCACAGATCTTAGCATGTATGTACTGGGTATGCAACCCAAGGCTTCCTGGTACTCTAGAACTTCACCCATAGTCATCTGGTCAACATTTACAGGTGGACTTTTAAATTTTTGTCTTGCTTGGTCTATGTTTTATGCTCACTCTTCTGGGAAAAGAATTTGTGCTTAGCCACTTCACTATAAGAAGCCTAGCATTGCTATCCCTAAGCAGTTTATTCTGTTTTCAATGTACCACATGGAATTGTATCATCTGAGTTTCATCATTCTACAATAGTTAGTCCCTACTGTAGCCTCTTCTGCCCTGACAATGAAATCAAGTTTTTAGTGTATCATGTACTAATAGAAAGGGGAGGTAAGTTTTGTTTCAATGATTTTAATTGATATTCTGTACACAAACACTGGGATAAGAAACATACCTCTTCCCTCCTTTCCCTTCCTCCTCCTTCATTTATGGCTTTGGCCTCCTAATTTCTTTTGTTTGCTTGTTTTTGTTTAGAAGTAAAAGCAAAATGGAACTCTTATAATTTCCTTTATATATTAGAACTAATTGTTCTTTACAGTGCTTAGCACGTCTGTGTTCAGTGGCTTTTGCACACTGTTTAGGACTTAGTGTTTATGTTTCAGGTTTTTGATCTCTAGCAGAACAGGTCAACAGGGGTTTACCTTTCCGTAAAAGTTCTCCTGCTTCAGGAGGTTTGTCACAAACCATCTCTATGACCCTAAAGTTGACTGGGAGCATGGGTCGCTACAGAATTATGTGCTTAGAAAAGAGATGACCCCATAGATTACTTTGGGTGCATAGAAAAAAATCAAGCAAATATTAAGCAAACTAATATTATTTTTGGATAGAAGATTCTCCTTTTTTTTTTTTTTTTTTTTTTCCTTTTTCTCCTTGTGATGCATTCCTGGACTGAGCAACTGAAGGCAGAAAGATGAAAAACAAGCTTTCTTTTTTCTTCCAAACTGCATTCTCCACATGGCTGACAGTAGGTTAAAAATACTTGGCTGGTAGGAAAAGTGAGAAATGAGATGACTCAGTCCCTCCACAAAAAGAGTCTGCCAAGGCTGGTCAGGCCCAGCAGCACCAGACACCATGTCCTACTAGGCCACATTCAAGATGTCAGAACCTGGCTTGCCTGTGACTAGGTAGAAAAAGATTTATGAAGGTGACAAAAATGTCAGGGTGATGATTAAAAAGACAAAATTCAACTCTCACTTCTAATTAAAGCTAGCAGAGAGAACCTACAGCCCCTCATGAGTTCTTAGTCCAAGTCCAACCCTTTTGAGCTCAGGACTTGTGTCCTGCAGGCCACATGCTCAGCACCTTGGTCTGCTTTCACCTATCAGTCCATCAGGATGCTAACTGGGCTTGTGATTCCCTTTCAGCAACCCTTACACATTGTTCTTGGCATTTAGACAAGAATTTGGACTTCCCCAACTGGGCGGAAAGCTAGTTTTGACATTTAACTTCTATCTCATTTTAATACTCACTTCTATTGGTCCATCTTCCCCTTTTCCTTTCTCCCTTCCCCATTCTCTCATTTTCTTTCTTTCCCTCTTCCCCCTTCATCCCCCTTTCCTTTCCTCGCCTTCTGTTTCTCTTCCTTCTTCTTCATCCCTCTGATTCCTCTTTCTATCTTTCTTTCTCCCCACAACAGGTTGTTTAGAATTTTTTAAACAGAAACATTAATTTTATAGTTTTAGAAAAATATTGAAAGAAAGGAAGATATTTTGGGGAGCTCCCATGTGTCCCTCAGACACCTTTCCTCATCAAAGGCGTCATACATTAGTAAGTAAGGATCATACATTAGTAAGTTGTGTTTGTTGCAGTATGTGAACAATATTAAGTTTTAAGTAAAATCTCTATAAATGACATGGAATTGGTTGATCATAAGAAATGCTTCCATTGTTTTGTGTTGAACTCTGATTTCTGCAGGCAACCTGTGCTACACTTCAATAGCTTCCTGACACAAGCTGTAGGTTTCCAGATTATTGTGACTGTTCTGGGACCTGGTGCTCAAGTGCTTCTTGTCACTATATAGACTTTCTCCTTCAAAGTAAAGTCTTCTAGTTTTAGCAGTAGAAGAAGCCCTCAGTGGCACACATGTAAACTTCTGTCATGCCAATACTCCCACCATGTCTTAGTCACTTAGGGTCACTATTGCTGTGATGAAGCAACATGGCCAAAGCCACTTGGGGAGGCAAAGGTTTATATGGCTTATGTTTCCATATCACAGTTCATCATCAAAGGAAGTCAAGACAGGAACTCAAACAGGAACTTGGATGATACAAAGGCCATGGAAATGTGCTGCTTACTGCCTTGCTTCTTTTGGCTTGCTTAGCTGGCTTTCATATAAAACCCAGAACCACCACCCCAGTGGTGTCCCCACTTTGAATAAACTGGGCTCTCCCACATCAATCATTAATTAAGAAAATACCCTACAGGCTTGCCAGTCTCTTAGGCATTTTCATTTCTCTCTCTCTCTCATGACTATACCCTATGTCAGGTTGACAGAAAACTAGCCAGCCCATCCCACAAGGCATCATTTTTATTCAAAGTCTGAACATCTTCATTTCCTTGGTAGACCAGTATCTTTTTTCTCTTCCAAAATCCCAGTTATGGTTCCATATTATATTTGGTACCTGTATCTCTGAGGAATGCCAGAAAGATCCAACCTTTAGCCAACTGACAGGCCACATGTACTCTATGATAGCTGAGTTGGGTCTACCAAGTTTGAAAATTGCAGTGTCACGTTTCAGCGTCAAAAAGGTAGATGACCCTATATAGAGACTTTTTGCCTGAGACTTTCCCAGAATGTCGGCATTTTAAAACTGTTGACTTTAGTGAATACTGACTGGTGCTCTACACTGTTCTCCAACTGTTACATATCTGGTATTTCTTATGATTAGGCTCCACCATGGACTTTGAAAAACTGTAAAATGCTGTGTATAGAACATTAGACTGGGGATGCTTCTCACTGTTGTTTGCCTTCATAGCCTGATGGGAAGGTTGCACAGTACCCTTTGGAAATATATTAGTATGCACGGCAGTCTTAAACAATAGATAATTAAACTCTACCTCCTGGAAGGTGACACGCCAACATAAATTATTCCAAATTTCTCTGCACAAGAGATTTATTTATTCTCTATTACTTCACCTAATGCAATCATTTAAAGGTACCAGTTTTGGGACTAAGGATATATCTAAAATTTGTAGAGAGATTGCTTGGCATGCTTGAGGTCCATGGTTTGATCCTCAGCATACACATCTGTCGTCCTAGTACTAAGGAGATAGGGACAGACAGATCAGAAATTCAGGGCCACTCTCAGCTATGCAAAAACTTTGAGATTTTCTCTCTCACAAAAATATAAAAAATTTAGTGTGTATACATGGTTATTAATCTTATGGTTTGGATAAAATAATCTAATATGTATTTTGCTATTCAAAGGGAGAAAATTCATTTTTAAAAAGCCACTGTTTTTCACATACATTTTTTCTTCTTTAATTTTTTTTTAAATTATATGCATGAATGCTTTGGTTGTATGTCTATGTACAACTTATGTGTTTTGTGCCTGTTGAGGCCAGAAGGGACCATCGAATTCCCTGGAACTTGAGATACAGATGGTTGTGAGCCTCCTACATGGGTCCTGGGAACTGAATCTGGTTTCTCTGCAATGGTAGCAAGTGATGTTAACTACTGAAACATCTCTTTAGCTCTGATGCTTTCCTCTTTACATTTTTGATGACTGTAGACTGAATGTACTGTTTGGATATTCACACACACACTATCAACTCAAGGTACCAGCTATTGTCAATCAAGAAAATATTGACTAGAACCAAAGGTTATCAGGGCATTGTAAAATTAATAGTGAATTTGTCTTTTCCTTTACAGCAACTTATTCTAATTTAAAATAGCTTATTTTCATCCTTTTTTTCCCAAGTACTGGGATTCTAGATATGCATAACAATGCCTGGTTTATAGGGTTCTTGGAATTGAACCAAGGACCTGATACATGCTAGGTACTCTATCCGCTGAGCTATAGCCACACCCTTCCCAATTTGAACTTCCAAGATAAAAAAGGTATAATATTATATTATTCAAAATATAACAAATATATATTTCCAGTAGGTTTTTTTTTTAAAGAGTCAAACAAAGATATGTCTCAAGAATGTGAATCAGCTGCATATTGTGAATTTTTCTTTATATTTTTCTAAGTTCCTCCAGAGCTGTTACTGTCCATGTGACCCCAGGGAGATTGAGGGCCATACCACATTTAATCGGTTGTCTTGTTTTGCCAGAGGGAGAAGAGATTGGTTGTACCCCGATTAAAATGCTCCATCTGTTACAGTGGCCTTCACAGTCTAGTCTCTGTCAACTCACCTGCCACACACACCATTCCAGTTATTAGAAAAGAAGTTTAGAAAATCAGTAGTCACTCCCTAGACAGATATCTTTAGGAGTGCTGTTCCTAACCCTTCTCTCTCTGAGGAGCAGTTGGCAGTTAAGGACTCTGAGGAGAGAGACGCTGTTTGCTCCAGTGCTGCAGGCACTGGTTAGATGCCTATGCTCCAGTAAATGACATCCTGTCTATAGTCTTGCAAAAAATCCTGAGTATACTCAGTGGATCACACACAAAAAGAATGATAATTAGAGTGAATCTGATCAAAATATACTATATGTATAATAAAATTGTAAAAAAAAAAAAAAAAAAAAAAGCGTCTTTCACCTGGTTGTCCTTAATCCAGTGCTCTTTCTCTGCTTTGTTGATGAGACTAGGACACTTTCTAGGTCCTTGCCACCCACCACCCCACCCCTGCTGTCCTGTGTGGATACCTGCACCCTTACAGAGTGAAGCTAGGAGGTAGTTTTTTGTCCATCACTTTCCTGCGTCCTCTTGTCTGTCCTGTGGTGAGTTTCCTTGCTATGTGTGACCTATTAACCCACTACTTGCAGATCACTATCCTTGAACACTCCAGGGTGTCCTGGATGAATGGGCCTCTGGCTCAGGACAAGCTGAGCTGACCAGTTGCCTTACAGAGACTGTTTTAGAATTCATGGCTTATTTTTCTAGAAGATTAGAAATAACGAATGTCTGGTTGGAATTTCATTGTGTTATGTGGAGATGGAATGTCATCTAATTGCCCAGTGAAGTCCAGTGGTAGTGGGGAGCATCAGACTACTCAAGGGGATTGGGTTGGAGGGAGGGTTGGGGGGTTGGTGGAGGAATGCCAAAGACTGCAGAACAACCAGTGAGAATTGGGACCCAGAGAGCTGTCTGCACTCTGGGGGACATGCCTATAATAAAGCGTCCCTGAGCTCTGTATCACAGAAGCCTCTGAGTAAGGCTTTACATTAGGGTTTGAAAATCACTAACTCTGTTCTTGGATTTACCTCTTTCTAGTCAAATAATTTTTCCAGGCCTCTGTCCTCTCATTTGTAACCAAATATATTGGATCAAAACACTTTTAATTATAAAGTTCCATGATATGTAAATTTTTGGAAAAGTCCATAAAAGTGACTCATTAGCTGATATAGAACTGAATTGTGTGGCCGCAAAGAGAATCTTTTTGTTTGTGGTTTTGAGACAGGGCTCCATTATGGACCCCTAGCTGGAATTCACTATATGGATCTCCAATGAGCTGCAATTTTCCTGCCTTCTGCCTCCCATGCTCTGGGGTTCACTGGCATGATCACTCATGCCTGGGCAAAAATAGATTTAAAACCATCTCTCCTTCTCTCTCTTTCTCTCTCTTTTTAACCAAAGATTAAAAACAAACTGAAAGCTCAGAGTGGATTTAGACGTATCCTTCGCACCCGGGTGTGCTGAGGCTGTAGCTCTGGGCACAGAGCAGTGAATAGGCTGGGGCCATTCCCCTGGAGCATGCAAAGCCTTTGGCCAGACAACCTTCCACTGCTCCCTCCTCCTCCACTGTTGCTTGTCAGCATCTGAAAGTCGGGCTGGGAGCACACTCTCCAGGGCTGCTTCCTACACCCAAATACTCTCCAAAACCAAGAGCCCTTCCACCCTTAGCCTTGTCACCTCTTTGAACAATTAATTAGTACCTAACCCGTTAGACCGGAAACTTAGATGATGCTTTCTTTAGACAAAGAGGCAAGGTTCTAAAATACTGCATAAACATGAGTCGTCCTTGTACCTCTTAGTCCCCTTTCCTTAAGGATGAGGCCTGGCACTGCCCCGCTGTGCTGAAGGCTTATAGTGTTGGCTGCTCAATTCCTTAGAAACCCTGCACTGCTACCCTCAGCTGCCTTGGCAACAAATACGAGAGAGGTTCTCAGAACAGTCTACAGCCAAGAAGGGCTCTCTCTGGGAGACGCTCTTCTGACAGAACCAGGCTGTTAAGACAGAGTCTATTTTCTTCATGCTTAAAATACATCACTGTGTGTGTGAGCTGCCTCGGGGTTTGGGTGACAAGGACTCCTATTTTTGTCACATTGCCCTGGTTTTACTGCTCTCCCACCACCCAGTGTCCTGAGAAGTCCTTCTGAGTGACAAAATGTCCCCTTTAATAAATCAAACCATCCAGGCGGGGATCACACCACTTGAAATAAGACCCTGTGGAATGTGGGAAAGCCAAGCTCTTGCTGGCACTGCAGCAGCTCCTGAGCTGGAAGCTCCAGCGCTCATGCTTTGATTTAATTGGCCTAATGAGTCTGGGCTGGATGTGACCACATGATCAATCAGGTTCGAGTTATGAGATGTTGAAAAATGGGATTACAGCAGAGAAAAGGCTTTGGCAAATTGACTACAGCCAGGAAGCTGAGAAGGCTTGATTTAATGACTGAATAGTTTTTCCTTTATTTTTGTCCCATCCCTTGCAACCTGATAAATCACAACAAAACCGATGGGTGCCTTACTTGTATGTATTATTCGTCTTGCAAATCCCTGCTCTGCTTTGACCTAAAAATGTTTTTTTTTTTTCCCAAATACAATAGGTTTTGCCTTGTGTGGCATTAAAAACAAAAACAAAACAAAACAACAACAAACCCCCAAGACAATGAATGTTTGCTATCTAGAACAGTGAAATGCCCTTGTCAGAATCTCGTCCTTGTAATAGACTAGGCAAGGGAGGTAAATGTATTTGGAATGTATGTGTACATTATTTGAAATTATCAACCCTAGCCATTTCATTCCTGCTTATATAATGAGGTCCATGACGGGTTAACAAGATTCTGGCATGTGAGTCCGCTCCCATGTCTTTCTGTGGCTGCTCGAGGGAGGAAGGCCTTGAGTCACTCCAGGACAGCAACAGAGACTCCTTGAGCAGACATTGTTCCACTCTGGGAAATAAAGGGAACTTGGCAAGTGTGGCTGCTTTCTGCTTGACTCACTAGGCCTGAGGTAAATACAGGTACCAGTGACATATGGCATTTTGCTGGTCATCTCAAAAAATTTCTACAGAGATTTTTTTTTACTTGTCATTTAATTGATCTTTGATCAAGCTTGTAAGGGTGATACAAATTTTCTCCTCAACTATGGGAACTGGTTAACTTCTTGTTGTTTAAATACATAAAGTTTGTTCCTTCCTTTCCTTTGTAAGGTGGGTAGGTGGCTTTATTTTATTTTAGTTCTTGCCCTGGAGCTTCTTTGTGACATTAGTGGAAATAGAGTATCTTAAATTTTATACTGAGCAAAGGCGCTCCACTGCTGAAAGAACATTTCGTATGCCACGCTACACTGTTTATGTACATCTTGGCCCAGGGAAGTTCTTAATCACTCTGCTGTCGAGGAGCATATGGTTTAGATCTAGGTTCCACTCCTTCATTAGTAGGTTTTCACGAGTGAGATGGTCACCTAAGACCACTGCATAAGTCATGATGCAATGTGTCTGGCAGAGCTGAAGATGTCCTACAGAGATACCCATGTCTCTCTATGACTGTCAGACAACTGGAACTGGAACGTAAGAAGTGGTAACTTCCCCACAGTAGAAGAGGGAAACGTGCCAGCCAGAATGGAAACTTAGCTAGCTGAAAGGATGAGACCCTCCAAACCAGGCTGAGACCACACCTTGACAGGACACAAGACAGTCTATCCATAGCCCTTTGTCTCAGTGTTAATCTCACTTCAGGATGTTGAGGGCAGAGTGTCACTGGATCTCTTTGTTCCTCTTTCTAAAGTGGTCAGGTCGAATAAACCTATCTTTTTGCTTTGTTATTATTGTTATTGTTATTATTAATTTTTGGCTCTTTTAATTGGTTATTGAAGACGGATGATTGAACTGGATTTCTTAGAGTACAGACTGTGATCTTAAAGCCCCGTAATGATGACTTCTGAGAAACTTCAAGGTTTTTCTTAACGCAAATTGTTCATCTACTTTAGAGTAAGTCAAACCCTAGACATCCGATTCACAAACTGTTGCTTTTCCTATGACACACAGCTGGGAAAAGCATCTTCATTCCTCCTCAGTTAAGTTATGAACATGCTAGATTCACTTTTGTATTTCCTATTATATCCTATCTTTATTGGCATCACTTTTATTTTTTAAACTTTTACATTTGTGTGTGTGTGTGTATGTGTGTATGTGTGTACATGCCATGGTGCACATGTTAGATCAGACAGCAGCTTATGGAAGTTGGTTCTTTTCTTCCAACATGTGAGTGCCTGGAATTGAACTTAAGTCATCAGGCTTGGCTTCAAGCACTCTTATTCATTGAACCATCTCAGTTGCTTCTAATATTTCTTTTTATTTTCCTCCTCTTCTTCACTCTCTTCACTTTCTCTTCAACTACTGAGTAAGATATGAGACTTATATTTTTAATTTTTTTAGATAGCATCTTGTCATCTAGATTGGCCTCAAGTTTTTTGCTTAGCCAATAGTGTCTTTGAATTTCGGTACTTCCCAAATGTTGGGATCACATGGTAGTACCCATGTTCAGCTTTATGAACTTTCCAAATTTGTTTAGGGTCATAGATGCTGGAATTAACTTTGACATCTATAACTGTGTTCTTTCCTTCCTTCCTTTCTCAATTCCTTCCTTCTTTCCATTTTTTTAAAGCTATTACTTTTATTTCTAAAATCACTAAGTAATCTTTCCCATGTCTTATTTGTGTACAGATTCGAAGTTCCTCTGAAGGGCGTTGTATTCTATATAAGATACTCAAAGCAGGGAGGATTGGTTGTGGCTGACCATTACAGAGGTGTAATCCATCTTGGAGGGGAAGCCATTGCTGAAGGTGGGTGCTTAGTCCATGGGACAGGTCAGCAAGCAGGATGAGGGCTTGATGCCCCCTACCCAGGTGACTTACTCCTTTTTTTTTCTTTTTATTCCAGAATTCAACCTCCTGGAATGGCATCACCAACATTCAGCACTGGACCCCCTCTTCAGCTAATTATCTCTGGAAACACCCTCACAGGTGCACTCACAAGAGTGCCATCTGGGTGACTCTAACTTCAGTCAAGTTGAAAATGAAGACTAATGCTCAATAGGCTTTGTGGTTATGATGCAATGTAAGTAGCTCAACCGGTCCCCTTCCAGAAAGCCTTATTTCACTTTACAGCTGGCCAAAGTAAATTGTCTCTTCTAGTCTATTCTGTATTCCCAGCATACTTTCAGCCTATATTTAAAATACAAGTGTTGTAGTGCTGCCACATCCCCAGTACATGGGGTCAAAGGCAAGGAAGTACTAGAACAAAGTCCTCTTTAGTAATGAAAATTTCAACAGGTCAAGAAGTGGTAGGCGGCTCTTCACTCCCCATTGAGTGTGGTTAATGTGTGAGTGTTTCTTATCTAGCCTTCTCGGGTCATGTCCTCACAATACATAACATGGTCTAGACACTGAAAACAACACAGAGATAGCTCAGATAGGACTGTGTCCACCTACCTTTTGCTTCACCAGACTGCCTTTCTTGGGACTCAGATGATACAAGGAGAGATTCTCAGGCTAGCCTCCCTCTTAGGAGGTTCCCTTGTACTAAGAAGTCCATCTGAGGAGCAGGATGCAACTTTAAGAAAAACAGGTATCATCCATGTTTATCCATAATTACACCTTAGCGTCTGTGGCTAAAAGATGGTCCTCCCTATCTGTGTAGCACATAAAAAGTATCTCCCGTGTACAGGCAAACTTGTTAGCATCACTGAGTCAGGAAGACTGTGTGCTTATACGGCTTACCTCCATGCTTCTCCATTCCCTGGGATTCCAAGGGTACTGGGAGCTATAGGAGATTTAGTGATTATTCCTGACCCACCTGTTCCTGCTCCACCCTCACTGTGCTTCTAAATTGTTCCCAAGGCAAAATATCCCTCTGCATTATTGCAATGATTTTATCCAATGGACAGAGCTCATGTTGTCTGTACTCTGGGTCCTAAAAGTAGCAAAGTGCCTTGTGCCTTCCTTTGTGGAATAAATTAACAAATACGGAGGTACATGGAGGAGGCAGAATGATGCTGAAATGAAGCCCCTTCATTGTTTAACTCTCTCCTTCTGTTCTCAGCCATAAATAAACTTGGACCTTGGAAGATACACAGATATAGCAAAGATAGATGAGTAACAAGGGAAATACTCCCTCCAACTCAGAGTCTGTGTTAGCTTCTGTGAATCATGAAGCAGCGAGCTAAGTACTGCTTGCTGCTCTTCAGCCACGTCTGACAAGGAATGACACGAACAAGGTGCTGGGAAGATCTCTCTTGGTAAAATGCTCGCCTAGCAAGTGTAAGGGCCTAAGTTTGATTCCTAGAACCCACATTTTAAAAATCAGAGTTGGTCGCACAAACTTAGAATTCAATTGCTGGGGAGGAAGAGACATATTATTGGGGCTTACTGGACAACTGGACTAGGTTTTTGATCATCTCCAGGTTCAGCGAAAGATCCTAGCTCAAAAGTGGGGTAGATGACCCCTCAAGAATGATACTTGAGGTTGATCTGTGTTCCACATGCATGTACGAGCATGTTAATAAACAACTGCACATACAAGAATACTCTATATAAACATAGCCAGAAAGCTGTATATAAATGTATAACATAGCAATAGAATATGTTTCAAGGTGCCAAGGAGGGAAGTTTGATTAATTACACACACACATATACTTTGAGAGTGAAAATACTTTAAAATATTATTATTATTGTTGCTGTTGTCGTTGTTGTTATTGTATGAGTACATGTTCATGTGAGATTGTTCATGTGACAGAATGTATGCAGAGGTCAGAGGAAAACTTGGTAGAGCTGGTTACTCTATCATTTTGTGGCTTCCAGGGATTGAACTCATGTCACCTTGGTTGCACCCTTTTCTACTGAGTCTTTGTGCTGGACTGGTTTTGAGTGAACACTAATTTATTTATGGGAATCGCCATACGTGACCTGTTACCGGTCTCTGAGGCTGCACTCTTTCATGATCCTGGCTGACTCATTAAATGAAGATCCCAGAGAGAACTGCATTCTATTATGTCTTTCTTTCTCTATCTTGTTTGTAACCTTAGAAGAATTTATTTCATTTCATCATTTAGAAATTTTTACTTTGTGTATTTTCATTTTGATTCCAACTGGTTAATTCTGACTTCTCCTATGCATGATGTCCATCAGTTTCAAGCTTCAAGCTTGCATAAACGATACGTTTTCTCTGGTTTACACACCCCTCTCCTATTATTTTTATTTATTGTGTGTGCATGGTGTATGAGTGTGTGTGTGTGTGTGTACTAGAAGACAAGTTTTGGAAGTTAGTTCTCTGTTTACACATGTGGGTTTTCAGGGGACAAACTCAAGCCATCAGGCTAGTCATCTTGCCCATCTCAAATTTGCATACATGCCACATACCAGTTCATTGCTCACAGTTTCTCTTCATTGCTTGCATTCTCACTTTAAAATTTGTTTCTAGTTCAAGTTACACCAGATCAGAGAAATATGGCTACAATATACTTTATTAAACTATAAACATGATAGGGGTCATTTTTTATGAAACCGTTGGGGTCAGACACAGTGGGAGAGTCATATGTGTCTTATAGACAAATAAAAGATATTTTGGAATCTGTCCTTCTACTTCATAGTGATCAATGTCATCACTGTGAAAGAGTGAGTGCCTTCCACTACAATTTAATTTGATGAAAACATGGCAGGTAAATTCTCAGGAAGCAGACTAACTACAGTTCTCTGGAGGCACAATGACCACAAAGAAGCTGCTCGCTCGTCTCTGCAGTGCATTTGGAGGAGAGAGAAAACTACAGGATGGGCTGAGACCCAACTTCACAGAGAGACAGGATTCTGTATACTTCCACGGTAGCTTGTGCATCACCTTCTGCTTATTTTTTTTCCCAGGGTCAATGTTCAAAGTGACATTTGGGAGACAGGCCTGACTTCTTCCTTGCTCTCAACAAATCTGGAATTTTTTGCTCACAGGCCTGTAGCAAATGCTGGCATGGCTTTTAGCAAACCCGGGCCAAATTTCAGTCTCATTATAAAATATAAAGTCAGAGCTGGCTTTCGGTTCTGCACTCACATTTCACACAAAACTAATTTGCAGTGCTTCCAGATGGGTTCAGAGTCGATGGCACGCTGCCTGCTACTCTAAAATTCATGAGGCGGAGAGCACGGGGATGGGAGAGGAAATAGAGTTTGTACCCTGTGTGGGAAAATGTGGAGGTTTTAGGGTCTAGGGACAGAGTCAGATTTTTTAAAAATGACACCAGAAACAGCTTCAGTATGACTAAGTAAAAATGGCAGAGACCCAGCATCTTGTTAACCAATCAGCATCACGAGGTGAGCATGACCTATGTTCTGTCATTCAGTGGTGCCCATGATCTAAAGGGATAGGAATTATTTTATTCTTTTTAATTAGGATAAATATTTGTATAACCCTGGGCTTTGGAAATCACATCTTTGTTATAAATCATGTGTGTGTGTTTGAGAGAGAGAGAGAGAGAGAGAGAGAGAGAGAGAGAGAGAGAGAGAGAGAGAGAGAGAGAGAGAGAGAGAGAGAGAGAAAGAGAGGGTTCATTAACCAGGAGACTCAAAATTACCTTCCAGGGCTTGGCTAGATGGCTCAACTGGTAAAGTGCTTATATTATAAGCAGAAAACCAAACCAAACAATCAAGCAAAAAAAAAAAAAAAAAAAAAAAAAAAACAAACTCTGAATTTGATACCCAGAACCTACAGAAAAAAATATTTTGCTGGGCATTTGGAACCCCACAATTGGAACCCCAGTGCTCACAATATAAAATGCATATGGAAGTGAATCCGCAGTGATTCACCGGCCAGCCAGCCTAGCTGCAGTCTGTGAGAGACCCTGTCAAAGGAAACATCAATGGTACGTGAGGAATAACATCCTATGCTGTCTTCTGGCCTCCATGTGCAAGTGTGCACATATGAATACCCACACCCACAGACACACAAATACACACAAAGCACCTTCCCGTTAGAGAGACCCAACTTTATTATGTCTCCAGTTTATGAATGAGAATGTGGCAGACAGTGTGCTTGCCTGTTTTATCAGAGGAATTCTCTAGGGACAAGGGTGGAATGTCATCAAATCCCACTTCATTCATGAAGCTGAAACATTGGATTCTCCTGGCTGTGTCTGCCACGAGAAAGGGCCATCTTTCCAATGTATATTAGTGGGGACTCAGATCTCTTACAACAAAGAAGAGACCCCAGAAAGTGGGAAATAACTGCCCTTCCATCTGGGCAGCTTGGTGTTCATTTCTTCATTTTCTCAAGCATGTATATTAGGACTCTCCATGGCAGCTCCATCTTCCCTGACTGTTGATAATAGTCCAGAACGAGACTGGAGACGTGGCTGAATTGGAGGAAACTGCCTCTCTCCTGCCACTGCCCACTGGGCCTGGAGATGCAGTCAAGCCCCTTGAGTGCTGTCCAGGCATTGCCCACTATTAACTGCCTTGCATAACTGGATAAATGGTCAGTTCATTTCTCACTTGTAACTTGTGCACTAAAGCTCTGCTGATGCCCTCAAAAGCATGTCTGTTTTAAATCTGAAAATAGTTAAAGCAGAATTTAAAGCATTAACTTTTAACTCTTAATTACATTTAACTGTATAAAAAATGAGTTTTAAACACTATAATAAAGAAATAATTGTTATATGTTAATTAACAAATGTTTATTGGTTCTTTGACATTTTTTTGCCATTTTAATTTATGGGGATGGGGTTATCAATACAAAATAATGTTTCCTTATGTCTTTTTCTTTTAGTCTTTTAAAACAAGGTCTCTGGGGCTGGCCTTGAGTTTTTTATATAGTGAAGAATGATCTTGAACCCCCAATTTCTCCTGCCTTCAACTCCTGAGTGCTAGGTCTATAGGTATATACCACAGTGCTGGGATATATTATGACAATGTTTATATGTATTTATCTATATGTGTGTGTATGTATATATATAATTAGCTAGTGCATATACATATATATATGTGTGTGTGTGTTCCTGCTCTGCCTTAGATTCTGTTCTGACTTCCTTCAATAAGGGACTACAATGTGGGAGCCAAATAAACCCTTTCCTCTCAACTTGCTTTTGGTCATTAAGTTTTATTATAGCAACAGTAATAGCCCTAACTAGGACAATATACATCACTAACATGTCACATCCAGAATAGAACATAAGATAAGGCATGATAATGGATTTCTAACTTGGTTTTAGACATAAAAATACAAGTAAGTATATATATATATGTGTTAGGTACCTCAGGTCTCTAGATACCTTCTAGCTCAACTCTCATCCTCTGCCATCTTGCTAAGCTGGCTAATCCCTGACTTTCTTTTTTCTATCTGTAAGATTTGACTGCCATATTTTCCCCCCAGGCTGCAGTATACTTGGAAAGAATCATAGACACATGCTATTTTAATTGAATAAGACTTTGCTTTGTTATACATCAAAATATTATTATTAGATAGAAGACTCTAGAAAAATGGTGCTGCTTTTTCTAAAATACATAATTTTTATTTTTAAAATAATGTCTTTTTGTGCAAAAATGTGAAGATAATAATATATAATAAAAGAGAAAAAAAACAACTCCACAAAACTGTATAAATACAGAGAAATCATCATGATATCATGATTAATATTTTAATGTATATTCTGGCAGTATTTTATACATCAATATTAATTGGTTATATCTGAGATGTTATTCCATATACAGTATTATACTAGATTAGCCATTAGAAGTACACATAGATTCTTCACTTCAGATCACTCTAGACATTTACAGAGTAGCACTTTATACTACACTTTTCACTGAATACTCTAGAAAGCTATTTAATATATGACATCAAAGTGTAATAATTTTTTCTCTTAAGTTTTTAAAAGTTTTTACCTGTATATAGATATTTACACTTTCAAATTGTATTCCTTATCAGGAATTTAGAAATAAAAATAATCTCAGATGAGATAGGAAAACAAAATAGAAGATGTCAATATTAGGTTTCAAGGCTGCTAAAACCATGGCTGATTTTCAAAGCTGTTGCCCTGTTACCTGGGGAATTGCTGTTTTTAGCAGGGGATGACAACCTGGAAATGAATGTTTGGAAACCAAGACTCTGTTGTTTTAACTTCTATTTTAGATGGCTCATTGTTGGGAGCCGACTTTAAGCAGAAAGCGGCTAGAAAGCAGCTATCATCTTTGCAGCCATCTCGAACCATATACCCTGATAGAGACTTGTTTTTCAGAAGCCTACAACAGCTGAGCACACTCTGACAAACATCTTGCTTATCTCACATAGCTTGTTTTGCTGTTTAGTGACCCCAGCTGCATGGTGCACATGGTAAAATGTCTTCACCTATGTTCTCCTGCTCGAGCTTATAAATACCCAGGACTTCCTTGTAAATAGAAGTCATATAGGAGGGGAATAGGAGGTGTAGTGTCAATAGGAGACGTCAATAGGAAAGGTCAATAGAGGTGAATAATAGGAGGAGACTATAGTCTATGGGAGACAGTAAACGAGACTTGACCACACACTCTGTCTTGTCTCCATTCTTCAAGTCTCTTGTCCCTCCATCCCCACCCTCTCTCTTGACCAGAGCACTTAGCCCCAAAGTGGGGGGCAGTGTAGACAGCAAATTAGTAGCCCCAAAGTGTGGGGCAGTGCGGTCCTCAACAGCTCATGTATTCGAGGATGGTCTAGAATTCTTATGTAGCTGAGCATCATTTTGAACTTCCTGCATCCCTGTCTCTACTTTCCAAGTGCTAAGATTACAGCTGTATGCCACCATGCCTGTTTTCATGTGGTGCTGTGTATTGAGAGCAGGGATTTGTGCTTGTAGGCACTCTATTGACTGAGCCACATCCTCAGCTCCTCCTGCTTTTGCAAGGACACTTTTCTTTTCAACATTCTTTTACGTGTATTTGTTTATTATATATTGATAAGAGTTTTACCTGCATGTTTCTATGCTTGCCACATGTATGCTCATGGAGGTCAGAAGAGGGCATTGACTCTCTTAGAACTGTAATTATAGGTGGTTATGAGCTGGCCATGTAAGTGCTGGAACTTGACCAGTCAGTGTTCTTAACTACTGAGTCACCTTTCCAAGCCCAAGGACACTTTTCTTACTTCAAAGCATCATGGGAGTTTCAAATATAAATATATACCAAACAAAACACTCCAAGCTGAAACAACAAAAATCCCTCTTATGTCCTATTGACCCTGGGAACACTTTGTCTCCTTTTCTCATTTAATTCTTAGAGTTTGCTTCATCTAGTATGGTTAATCACCCTGAGTGCTCATGGTTGCATAAATTTGTCTGGGAGATGAAAGATAGTTTTTTAATCTCCACTAAATGTTAAATGGTAGAAACATTTCTTTTGGACAAATCTTCCTCTTTTAAAAGCTGTTCTGTCTTATAAACAAATGGAATGGATGCCATATCCATTTCAAGTAAGATAAGGCTTTATTTAGCACATGGAGCCTTCAGGGTTGCTCCTTCCTCCTGGTCCAGCCTCCCTTCCTCCACTCCCACTTCTGGTTTTCTTTATGAAGTGTTCTTCTAACAAGGAAAAAAAAAATCAGAGAGTACTTCAGGGGTGAGAAGATGTTAAGTTGATCTGAATCTTTTTTATTCTGTTAATGTGAGTTGCATAACAAATGCCACCGAGTTGGTGGGTTTTACTGAATCTGTTAAATATTAACAGCCCTTGTCCTTTCTGAGCAATTGAAGTGCCTGGATACGGCTCAGCCAATCACGAAGAAACTGGTTTCCATGGAAGCAAGATAGCAGATTCATTTCATTCACAATGAAATCCACACAGCAAGACAAATCTGTAAAAATAACCCATATAAAATCAAAGCAAAATATTCCTGGGTGTTTGCTCTGTGCCTCTTGGCATGTGTCAGCTTTGCATTCTGAAAATTATCTAAAAATATCTGGGCACTCAGGAGAGGTTTCTACAGAGCTGGAGATCTCTCCCCTGCCTCACCCTGGTAGGAGTTATTAATATGCATCTGTTTAAAATATTGAACCCTTGCCTTGTTTGCTTCTTCAGCACATCTTCGTACTTGTTTTAGGTTGAACCCAGAATATCTTGACATTGATAAACCAATAATAAAGGTAAATGTGAGTAACATTTGTGATCTATCTCCCTGAAAGGATGTGATAATCCTTTCACTAGTGAGATAACTACTCTTCTCTTTATTTTACAGGTGGAAAGCACGCATCAAAGAGGCTAACAAACCCCTTCAAAACTGAACAACCAATAAGAAGCGGGATCTGATCTCCAGCCGGATTTGCCTAATGATAGACACTAGAACTCCAAATTATAGGATTTCTCCCCCTCAGCCTTCTTTCCTCCCTCCCTTTCTCCTTCCTTCCCTCACTTTAGTGTGTGTGTGTGTGTGTGTGTGTGTGTGTGTGTGTGTGTACATGCACATGAAGGACCTATGACTGTATACATATGTATGGAGGCCAGAGGAAAATGTTCAGTGATCTGCTCCTTCAGACTCTGCCATATTCTTCTGAGGCACATCCCTGTGCAAATAGTAGTCAGTGAGGATGGTCCTGTGTGTTTTCTCCACAGTACTGGGGATATGGGCAGGCCTGGCTAAGATCAGCTTGTTTTATATGAATACTGAGGATCCAAACTCAGCCCCTCATGTAACAAGTATTCATACCCGTTAAACTGTTTCTCCAAACCTCATATTTCATTTTATTATGGAGGGTATCAATGTTATTGTCAATGGAGTCACACATCTCTGGATCTATGTGTAGACCCATGTATCTACTCTGTACATTCACCCATACTTACACTCTCTCTCTCTCTCTCTCTCTCTCTCTCTCTCTCTCTCTCTCTCTCTCTCTGTTATAGTCACTGCTTGGGGATCTTTTTCTTCACAGTCTAGGTAGTCATGTTGGGTTTCAATCAACATGGACATTTTCTGAGGCTGAAATGGCAAGGCACAATTATTCCTTTATAATAAACACAGTTCATCAATAGTCAGGGATCTTGGCATATGCCTGTAATTCCAGCATTTCACAGGCCGAAGCTAGCTTATGCTAAATAGTTTCAGGCTAATTTGGACTCTGGAGTGAATTTTCAATAAACACCAACCCATCAACCATTCAACCAACCAAACAAACAAATAAAGGGGTTATCTTTTTTTTTTATTGTAAAATGGCTTAAATGGTACTGACACTTATCACCAAGCATGATGATCTGATTTCAATTCCTAAACCTACAAGTTTGAAAGACAAAACCATTACCCAAATGTTACCCTTACATGCATGCTATTGCATGTGCATACCTATGCATACAAATGCAGTTGATATAGCACCTACAAGAATTTGATTAACAAACAAAAAAGTATTTACAAAGACCCTCAGCAAAAGCAAATTTGTGTGGTGGCTGAAGGATGCTATTTGGATAGATAACTTCTTGCCACTGTCTTACTGAGAGAGGTGTGCATGATGCCTGAAGGACTCAAATATCCACTCGATTTTCAGAAACTTTACTGTCTACCTTTCATTTGTGAATTTGATAACATGATCATCCAATTTTTGTTTACTTTAAAATGTCCTCTACACTTAATGAGATGCGTGTATCCAAAAGTAGCAGAGGAGTTAAGAAAGGCAGAGAGCAGCCCCGTCAGGCTCTCCTTTTTGTTATTCTATGTTCTTGACATACTAATATTTCTACTATTCAACACTGACTGAGAAATCAGTGCTTTCAGTGCGTGTGTGTGTGTGCACGTGCGTGTGCACGTGTGTGTGTGTGTGTGTGTGTGTGTGTGTGTGTGTGTATTCAACCTTGGGTATTGTTTCTCAGAAACCATCCATCCTGTGTTTTGAGACACTGGCTTGGAGTTTGCAGATTAAGGTGAGGTGGGCTAGGTCAGTGACAGGCATCTACCTGTCTCTGCTTCCTTGTATGTGAGAAGACGGATGCATGCAACTACATCTGTCTTTTTACATGGGTACTGGAATTCGACTGCAGGTGCTTATGATTGCATGGCCAGCCATCATTTTATCAACCAATCATCCTTTCAATACTTAATGTTTAGACTCTCAGGTGTATTCTCTGCATTAAGCTTTCGAAGATCACTGTAAAAGGGTCTTAGAGCAGGAAGAAGCATTGTTCTCCCTCCATTGTTTGCAAGCACTCTATCTGATGTGACCCAACACTCTTTTCATGCTCAGCGTCATTATTTCGACTGTGTTATCTGTAAAATACAAGTCGGGTCATAGAAAGAGATGCCCAGGTGTCTGAGCTTAGAAAGACTTTGCCTGTCTGCTGAATTTCTCTTAGAATTTCCCCTCTGACATTGCTAGCCTCTGACTGGCCTGGTTTCCCCAAGTCAGCTTCATGCTGAAGAGATCAGCTCAGGAACTTTGGAAAATTCCACCAGACCCCTCCCTTCCTAGAATAGAAAGGTCATAGACGGTTTAGGCACCACTCCCCCCCAAAAGGGAGAGGCTAATTAACATTACTCAGACTGACCTGAAGGTGGGGGAGGCCCACAGCAGCACGTGGACAGAATCCACAGAAGAGACCATTGGCACACAGACAAGGGAGGTCCTTGCCACCTCATTCCCTAAAGACCAGTTTAAAAAAAAAAAAGTCACACTGTTCTGCCAATCACATTGTGCCTAATGGCTGCTGCCTTAAAGACTGTATAAAAGCTCATTGAACGAGCTGCATGGGTGTGTGTGTGTGTGTGGTGGAGGTGTGGAGGTGTGGGGGGTCTGCCTCTCCTTTTGGATGTAGGAAGGCCCCAGTATGCTGGAACATTAAAATTTCTCTTGCTTTTTGCAGCATGGTTCACTCAGGGGGTCTGGTAAACAGACTCTCAGAGTTTTACAGTGCAGATAGGGCATTGTAGGATGTCGAATTGCATATTTTTTTCTGGCTAAGACTATTAGTGTTGTAGGTTATAAGTAAGGTGATTAAATTACCTTCCTTAGGTCTTTTGTTTTGTTTTTGACTTGAAGGTTTCATGGTACTTTTTTCTTTCTTTCTTTCTTTCTTTCTTTCTTTCTTTCTTTCTTTCTTTCTTTCTTTCTTTTCAACTTAGTTTAAACATTTCTCCATCAGTGTAAAAATCTTTGTGCTGTTGCTATTGTTTTTAAAACAGATTCTTATGCAACCTACAATAGATGAGGCTGTTCTTAAACTCTTGATCTTCCTGCCTCTTCCTTCTAAGTGCTAGGATTACCAGCCTGCACCACTTGGCCTGGATGTGGCTCTAACCACTTTTGTTTGCATTCTGTTGTTGCTGCTCCATTGAAGAGTAGAGAAAGATTCTAAGAACACTACCTTCTGGATATTTTGAATAGTATAATTTTTAATGAAGATTGTAACCCAGTCCTTTTTTTTTTTTTTTAATAGGAAATATTATTTTCAGTGGTAGTTTCCTCTGGAAATAGTTCTAGGAATAGTGACTTACATATGTATGAATGTATGTATATGCATATATTACATATTTACATATAAATACATAACTATGAATTCGTTTATATTCTATATTCTTCTGTAGCAGGAGAAAGGCAGCAGTAGTGACAATGACAGAGGGAAATGCGTGACTTGTACACCCAACAGATCTCATTTGGTACTAATTAGCAAATCGGGAACTTTGTAGCGCTTTTGGGAAACACCTTAAAATGGTCCCTCTGATGGTCATGGTGGCTGGGTGACTCTGTGCTGAGTGACTGCCAAGTTGTTCTGTTCTTCTTGCACTTGCAGGCTTAAGAAACTTAGCCTTTCTCTTTCACCTGTGACGGTGAGTGGTGAGTAGTTTTTGAAGGAGCTTGTGAAGGACACTGGAAAATCGGTTATGTGCTTCCATCCATGCATTCATAAGAACCCTAGAGATAACTGGAAAGAAAAATCTCAGCTTGGTCTTGGGGGAAAAGGCACAAGCATCCTTCGGCAAAGATCTCAATTAAGGAAAGTCTTATCTTGTTGCCTAGCCCTGTGCTGTGGGTTGGCCAGGAAAGGCTTTTCAGGTTAATTTAAGCAGCAGAGTGGCTATAAAAAGGTTTGAGAGCTGCTGTTGCTGATCCTACAGAAGGAGGGGTGGCCTCCCTGGGCTGCCCTGATCTCCTTCCAAACCACCTGACTACCCTGCAAATACCCTTGATTAGGGGTGCTGTGCAAGGGCCCTGTCTTTAGGAGGCCTCAGTAAACAAGACTGTACCTCACCTGAACCTGTTACTAATCCTTTCTGTGAAATCAAACAGAATGAGTCAGGCAGCCCTTATCAACTTTTTACCTGAGCTGCTGGAGGAAATCCCAGGAAGGAGTCCTGGGAAAGACTGAGCAGTAGCTCAGTTGGTATTATTTATTTACACATTTCTATGGCCAGCTTACCTGACATCCAACCTAATGGTGGTAAGAGTCCTTTGAGCTAATGATTTTAGATGATTGCAGTTCACCATAGGAGAAAGGCATGGTGAATACATGAGGCAGAGGCTGTTCACATCTTAATAGACTAAGAGCCCAACATTTATGCTAGTAGGCTAAGTGGATTTATAGGAGAAATGGAAATAAATTTAAAAACATTGGTAACATCCTAGAGTGACACTGATAGTTTACTTTTTTTTTCTTTTTTTTTTTCTTTCTTTTTTTTTTTTTTTTGCCAGGGGCTATACATTTTCTATCATTGCTCTTAAAGAAGGATATTAGTAAAAGTGATGGCCAGTTTGTGTGTCTTGAAGTCCTGGCCATTGATGGAAGTCCCTTCACAAACTGCTTCCAGGCTACTTTCCAAGGGCAGAAATTGAATGAAGAAAGCTTCTGGCTGCGTGAGCATTGCTTTATGCTGTTTAGATCTCAAACTTAGTAATTTGGAAGAAACACACACACACACACGCAAAGAATTTTCACATTTCACTGTAGCAGTCAGTTGAATGAATTCCTGTGTATTTTGTATTTATGATCTGGTCAGTCTTGTGTGACTAAGAACATGAACACTGGTACACACCCATGATCCCAGCACTCAGAAGACAGAAGCATGGAAGATCAAGAGCTTAAGGTCATCCTTGGCTACCTTAGGATTGGAAGCTAGCTTGGGATAATGGAGACTCTGTCTCAAAAACCAAAAAAAAAAAAAAAGGCAAAAGAATAAGGAAGAGAGGAAAGAAAAGAAAAATGCTATTTGGAGTAGTGACTAATTCACAGTGAATTTTCTCCACATCTGTATATACAGTATATCTCCCTTTGAGTGTTACATTAGCTGTACAATGCGATGGCTTCCTTTGTGACACTTTCAAACATGACTATCAAGTACTTTGATCGTATTCAACCCCAATAACCCTCTTTTATCCCCCTCCATTCTGCTTTCTCTTCTACATTTTAATAGGCTCTTTATTTTAAAAATTCTTTTTATACCCATAATATTAGCAAAAATATATGACATCTGTCTTCCTGAATCTGATGGATTTTGCCTAAAATAATGATCCATTCATTCTGAGGCAAATGGCATAACTCTAATATTTTTTTTTAATAAGTTGCTAATACTCTACTGCATGTATATGCATGGTCTCTTCATTTATTCATCTCTTGATAGACACCTAGACTAATTCCATAATTTGACTACTGTAAAAATGCAGGTGTCCATGTATCTTGGAGTAATCAGGTGAATCATAAAGTTGTTCTATTTTTATGACAATTGTGTGTGTGTGTGTGTGTGTGTATGTGTTGTAAGAGTGAGTGAGTGTGTATATGAAGATAGAGGACCATTTGGTGGAGCCAGTTTTTTCCATGTATGATTTTCAGGGATTGAGCTTGGTCAAATGTACTTGTCTCTTCTATTTGTGAATATTCAGTTTCACAGCAACATTTCTTAAAGAGATTGCATTTTCTTGATAATCAGATCACTTTAGCTATGTAAGCTTCTTTCTAGGCCTCCTGTTCTGCTCCACTGTTCCATGTGTCTGTTTTTATGGCAGTACTATGCTATGCTCATTTTTTTTTTTCACTATAGCTAGATAACATACTTTGAAGTCAAATGTGATACCTACAGTACTTCACCTTTTTTTTTTAGGATTGTTTTGTTCCTTCCATGTGAACGTTAGGGTGGTTCTCCTATTGCCACACTTGACCTAGGTCAAAAGGTCAATAAATGATTTTTGTTTTAAATTTCTGATGAATATTGAAGAATGTTGTGAGGTAAAAATTGTAAAATCAACATGACTGGATCTAGAATCAGCATGGAAGATGTCTTAGAGTGCCCGAAAGGTTTAAATGAGGAGAAAAAACTCACTCTGTGTGGGTAGTACTAGTCCCTGTACTGGGATCTTGGGATGAAGAAAATGGAGAATGCAAGTTGAGTACCAGCATTCACCCTTCTCTGCTTCTTGACTGCAAAGATAATATGACCACCTGACTCATATTCCTGACCACAAGCCTGCCCACCATGAATCGAATTGTGAACTGAGATAAAGATTAAGGATAAGAAGAGGTTGGTCTCTCAGATACAGTCTAGATAATGCATCTTACTCCTTAAGAACAATCATATAAATTGTCAAGAATCTAAGGGCGGCAACCTACTCTAGTTAGTGGTACTCACCTGTTTTCTGGTTTTTTTTGTTTGTTTGTTTGTTTTTGTTTTTTGACTAGTGCATATCATAGTACTAGCCTCTGTGGATGACACAAGGGTAAAATAAAACACTGTCTGCTCTACATGTTCAAAGTATGAAGGAAGGAAGATGAACAATTACAATAGAAGGCTGATTTAATCACATACAAGATAAATAAGATTGAATTGTGACCATAAAGAAAACAAATGACAGCACACAATGGTGATTGCATACTGAAAGGGGAGTCCTTGTTCAGTATTAATAGAAACTTGAGCAGCCTCCATGAAAATCATTATGGAAGATGCACAAAACTGAAGGGCCAGAGAGGTGGCTCAGTCAGCAATGTCACATAGCATGTGCTGAGTGTGAAGCCTAAGAATCTACATGAAATACTGGACCCAGAAGTTCACCCCTGTAGTTAGAGTTCTGGGGAGACAGACAGGAAGATGGCAGGAGCTTGGTAACCAGGTTCCACAACAGACTTTTGCTGAAGAAATAAGGTGATGAGTGATTGAGGAAGACACTGAACATTGACCTCTGGACACAAGCACATTCACAGTCATGGAAGCATTTCCATCCACATGAACATGTGTATCCATACACTATACATACATGTGAGAAAATTCTAAGGGTCTTAAGTGAATATAACATGGAGATACTTGCCTGGTAAGATTTTTTTATTGCTGCTCTCTTCATAATAGCCAAGATATGGAACTATCCTACATGTCTATCAGCAGATGGATGGAAAAAAGAAAATATGATACATGTATACAGTGGAGCTTTGTTCAGCCTTACATCATGACATCTACAGAAAAATGGAGGAACTATAATTACGTTATGTAAAATAAACCAGAATCAGAAAGATACATACATGTTTTCTGTCACATGCAGAACCTAAATTAAAAATTATGTGTGTGTGTGTGTATGTGTCGGTGGATTCATATATGTGTGTTTATAGGTCATAAAACTAGAGAAGGTATTGTGAGAGAGGAGGAGGAGACCTTAGGGGATGTGGGGAATACAGGGAGTAATGGAGCATGTATGGTGAAAAAACAAAAAGGGAGACTAACTAGAAGGTGAACTAGAAGCAGATGGAGGGAGGGCATGGGGGAGAAACAGCTCCGAGGGGGAGAGAAATGAATGTGTGCAAAGCACAAAGTCACACGCGTGTGAAGATGCCACGATAAAGCCATTGCTTTGTGTGACAATTTAAAGAGTCAGTGGTAACACAAAGCAGAAGGACCAAGTCTCAAGTGACAGGTGTCCAGTTTGAAGCTTTATCAAAGGTGTGGTCATTATTCAGGTGCTTCTAATACTGCTATCCAGATAGAAAACCAAAGTGATGAGTTATGCAGGGCTGTCACAGATTCCAGAAAGAAACCAAGGCCTCAGAAATTTCTGAGTTGCTAGGATTTGTCCTTACTATTTCTCTCATGGCCAGGACCCTAGGACAGCCAACCACTGCAGTTTCTGTTGAACTAGTGTGTGAGGTCCAAAAAGACAGGAAATGAAAGGAAGACTCCTTTATCCTTAGGCGAAAGGAAAGCCTACGGAGTAGGCAAGAATGGCACGCTTCCTCCACCGGTGGAATAGGTACTCCGCCAGTTCACCTTCCTTCTTTCCTTGGGTTTGTTTAGTGTATCTGTCATTATTACACTTTCCTGTTTTCCTGTCTAGATTCTAAAGCTCAAATGTGTTTCATGTGCCCTTTGCCTTTCCTAACCCTCAGTAGTGCTTCCTGTGGGATTTGGGTTTAGGAAAAGTTTTTCAGCCAGGCGGTGGTGGCGCACGCCTTTAATCCCAGCACTTGGGAGGCAGAGGCAGGCAGATTTCTGAGTTTGAGGCCAGCCTGGTCTACAGAGTGAGTTCCAGGAAGGACAGCCAGGGCTACACACAGAAACCCTGTCTCAAAAAACTATCTGCTGCTCTCCCTAATGGCCTCTCTGGGGACCCTAGATTCTTCCTACTAAGCAGTCTGATATCTACCATTCCTGCATAGGCAGAGCCACAGTGGGTCCACTGCTGCTGCAAAGCCTTCTCCTGTCACTATGTGTCACAGTGGTTTTCTCTACCATCCGGCTGTATTTCTAAGTATGTTTTGATAATTTGTCCTTCTATGGGCTCACTTTGCTACATTAGTAACTAAAAACATTCTAATCTAATTTTCCCCTCCAATTTGATTTTCTTTGGAGAATGAGAGCCATGTATCATACACTAATGGGCTCTAGCAGGGTATGGCTAACATGGCTCTGGTAGAGCTTGCCCTTCCCCCATTCCCTCTTTCTTGCTAAAATCCATTAAATCACATTTCTACAACTAGTCATCAAGGACTATTCTCTCATTTGGCCACTTCCTCCTCTTATTCCTAGCTATCAAGTTCCAGCTATCACAGTATTGGAGTACAACAATCAAAAGCTTCCTTATGGATACCCTAGTTAACCTGTCCAATCAAAATTAAACACTTTATTCTAACACAGGGTTTCCCCCATGCCTTCATAAACCATCATTTTCTTATATGCTATGACCGTCTCCTCTCTATCCCAAGGCATTCCCTATTTGACCTCTCCCCTCTAAGACAAATGCCTTTTTTCTCTCTCTCTTGTTCCTTTCCCCTTCTCCCTCACCCAGTATTTCCTGTCTTTGACTCTTATTCCCTGCCATTTGTTCTTCTGGGAGAAATAAATCTCTTTTGTGCTGAGAACTTGATCTTGTGTGTTGCGCCCGCGAATAAGGACACGTGAGGCAATAATCGGGTATCACTACAGACGAGGCTTTACTTCTTGTAACAGCAAAAGCAGAAAGACACGGAAGGGCTAAAGACAGGAAGAGGCACCACTTAAATACACCCTAGAGTGACTTATTCACTTCTGATTGGCTGTTCGCTCACCAAATAATATTATGCCTCGGGATTGGCCAGTGACTTTGGCGGGCTTTCTGCCTTTGCAGCTGCGCAGTTACTTGTTTACTAGTGGGAAGACATGAGGCCAGCACCATCTTGGAATGGTGAACGTATAACCACTGACCACGGCTTCCTACACTTGTGGTCCTTTCAAGGTCTAAAGAAGAAGCAGCTCAAAGCTAGATTCCCCAACGTTTGTTCTTAGAGATTGAACTCATTCTTGTCTTCATTTCAAAGACAGTGACTCTACATATGAGATCATTATTTACCAACACCCCACCCCCAACACTAGCACAATGCTGCCTTTCTCTTATCATTTGGTTTTCCTGAGATAGGATCTCACTAGAAGCCTGAAACTCACTGAGTGCCCCAGGCTGGCATTGAACTTGTGGCAATCCCTCTGGCTCAGCCTCCCAAGTGTTTGAATTACACAGGTAAGCCACCACTTCAGCTTGACTTTTATTTTTAAAATAAAGTGATTGGATAAAATCACTTTAGTGATTTATGGAATATACCAGATATATCTCTCTGTGTGTGTACATGTGCGTGTGTATGTGTGTGTGCTATTTTCAAAGGATACAGCATCTGAGATAATGAAGACAGTATAGTATCTGATTTCTCACCGAGTGTCAGAAAAGCAGTTACCTTCCAACTGCAAATGGAAGTCATCATTAGCAGGTTTTTCTACACCTCCTTGCAGAGCTGGCTGGTGAGTCTGTAATCTGAACATAGCATTTTTCAAAGCAAAGAATAGATGTCTAAGAGGAGCTGAGAAAAGCAGAACTTGGGGGATGGAGCTGCTCAAGGCAGCTTCTGATGAGTCACAGCATGTGAAGCTTGGACTTCAGGACTGATGTGTGAAAGGCTTGAAAACAAATTCACCTCTTTTCCTATCCTGCTCCATACCATACACATGTGCTTTTGAGAGCCTGCCCTGCACATGATTTTTTTTCTACAATTTTTCTGCTGCCCTCACTGGCTACTTTTTAATTACAAATAATGTAAATGACATAGCTAGTTGAGAGTGCATATTCCGTGGCTCAGGAGGCTATACAAAGTCTCTTAGTCTAGATAGGCAACATTTTGTATTTCTAATCTAAAAGGTATATTTCTATAATAATAATGTTTCTATAATATAATAATAGTATAATATAAATTTCTTTAATATAATAATGTTTACAAAAAAACTTTATTGATTCTTAAAATAGAATGAAGAATTTGATTTTTGAAAAAAATTACAGGATAATTTAATTGTTGGAGAAGAAATGGCATGAAGTAATATATATATATATATATTATAATTATTTTTTTCAAGAAAGATTAAAATACAGACCATAATAGGGTGTAACAATTATAGTTGTTTGTCACTTGACAGAATATGGGATCACTTAGGATTGTCAGTAGGATGAGTAGGTTAGAGACTGGTGTAGGGATGGGGATGGTAATGAGATGTAAGTGGGTTGTGGGTCAGGGATGGGGTGGGAATGTGGGGTTGCTGAACCATTTCCTTTCCAGGGCTTTGATCCCTAATCATCGTTCACGTCTCACTGCTACTTCAATGAATAGCTGCTAGTCACCATTATCAATTTTCTGATGTTGAAACTGAGGCTCTAGAAGTGATTGGGTTTACTGCAAAGACCATTCAGGGTTCTAGAGTGGACTTCTGGGGAACTCAGGGATCACTAATTTCAGCTCTAATTTCATATCCAAAACTACACAGATGAAGAGTACCCAAAATACTCAGGTACCCAGATAGTTGTCTTTTTCTAGAGAATGAATGGAGATAAAATGATGACTTTGCCTGACAATTCTACCCATGTTTGAGGATACTACGCTAGTTGCCATGGAGACAGAAAGGCCAATGTAAGTTTTTCTTGGGTATTCAGATCAAGGTAAGGACAAAAAGGCAGCTCTCATGAATTCTAATGATGGCTGTCCATTTAAAGTAAGTTTCTAATTTTCTGTCTTTTATTTCTTCAGCAAATGGGTGAATCACAGAAGGACTGAATTTTTCAGACTCATGTTGTGGCCCTGCATGATCCCAAAGGCTAGTCATTCCACTTTAAAATTATTTCCTCAAAATGTTCTATGCCTCAGAGGCCTGTGAAGTTTTCGTTTGTTTGTTTGTTTGTTTGGTCAGGGAAGGAGGTGGCTTGACTCCTAGGTTTGAAAAATATGTTCTTAGGGTAGTCATGCAAAAGCATTCAGTGGATAGAACCCAGGGGTCTTTAGGATATAAGTGCATACACAGATGCCCCACAGTTAGACATCCATGCTCTTGTAGATAGTGTATGCTGAACACGGTGTGAGCCCAGTTGAATCTTCCAACTTGTACGAATGCATTTGTGTGTTACCCTGATTTCACATCCAGACAAGCCTAGATGCTCAGTCCTCTGCTGCAGCAGTGGCGCCTGGCTGTCAGGTCCCATATATGACATGATCCCAAGGGAGTGGATTGAATACATTATGTATAAGCAAGAAGAAATCAAAATAAAGGCTATTACTATAGCTCCATTGGTAGAATGCTCACGAGTAGTGCACAAAGTCCTGGCTTTACCCCCAGAATGAGATAATTGGAGTGTGCACACTTTTAACCTTAGCATTTGAGAGACTGAGGCAGAACAGCCAATGGAGAACTGAGGCAGTTCAAAAATACTCTTGAGTATATAGGGCTTTTGAGTTACCCTGAGCTACACAAGAACCTGTCTTAATAAAACAAAACAGAATATATTAAAAACAACAACCCCCCTCCTTAAACAAGAACAAAGTTTGTAACGGTGACATGGGCACAATCATATAAAGGACCTCACAACTCCAGACCTATGGGAAAATGAAAACTCCAAAAGGCGAGACTCTGAGGGATGGCAAAGCCTTTTTCTACTTTGGGTGAAGATGCTGAAAGTTAGTACAGAAAATGTCCACTACAGCTTTTATTACTAGATATTTATGGCCTGAAGACTACATTCTTACAGAAACTGCTCCCTTCGAGATGAGACAAATCTGTCCTCTTGAGCTAGCTGTATACCATAAACTCTGTTTCATGGTTTGTATGTGATAACTCCCTCCTTGTTCAGCTACATACAACAACCCAGGCTTTCTGTTCAACTGTGTATAATAAATACACTGAACTCCAGAGAGCTGTGGCTTCTCCATCAGAGGGCCTAATCCAGTGGGTCCTAGCATCTGTGTATGTTCCCAGAGCTGATGTCTTCTATATGTTATCTTAATTAGGTTGTGTTTGGGAAATTAGGAACCCTGTGTCCTTCAGCCTGGCCAGATAGCTCTGTTGCTTATAGTGGGCCCAAAGAACATGGTTTTGAAGGAAGTACTGCCACTACTAGGTTAGGGCCAGCTTGGGCCAATGGGTGGGAGCAGTAGCCAGAGTGACTAACCCTCTTCTTTCCTTTAAAGTCCAGTCAAGGCAGAAATTGCTGAAACCAAGGTGGGTGTGTGCCCTGTTTTATTCTGCTAGTTGCCCACTGAAATAGTGGCTGTTACAATCCTAATTGTAGACAAGGAAGTAGCACAACACAAATTTGATCTCAGCTGGTCTAAGAGATTGGTGGTTTAGAAATTCCTAAATTCTATATGTTCTCAGAGGCTCTACTTACTTACTCTGCTCCACACTTATGTCATTTCATGGGGCAGTATGCAGGAGACAAAAAACATGGGGTATCATCTTCCCATCCAATGTGCCATAACTTCTAGGGATTCCTTGACCCACAAATACAGTGAAGACATCCAGTCTTTCTGTCTACTCTGGCCAGGCCCCAGTTCAAATGGAAAATTGGCTTTTTCTGAAAGAGAGGATACAGACATAGAGAAGGCTGCCTTCTTTCTCCATCAAGCAGGTACAGCACAGCACCACCCCTTCCTGGAAGAACTGCCTGCTTTCCTTTCTCCTGGGCCCATAAAGATGTGTAGGACTGTGAAAGGACAGCATGGTTTCTGGTTGAGCACTGGCTAGAGATGACCAGAGACCCAACAGGTTGGAGACCTCACAGGTTTTCCTGCAGGGGATGGCATGTATTTCTTCATGCTCCCAGACTCCAGGCTCCTGACATGATGCAGAAAACCTCCATAAATCTGTGCCTTTCAGTCTTGTAGGGCAATGCCCCTACAACCCCCCACAGGTAGAGGGTGTAACCACAGGCCACAGAGCCTCAAGAGATCTCCATATTAATGAGATGCCTAAAGGCCAGCCAATTGGTGGTGTAGCCAATTAAACATTCCTTCCCAGACCCTCCTCCTACTTGCAAAAGGTATTTAACCTCAGGCCCACCCTGAGAACATGAGGTACAGCTTCATCCACTTTCCATCATGACAATAAACATCTTAAGATCATGGATTTCTTCTTGTCTTTGGGGCCTGCTGGGGAGAACTGTAGAGGGGGCCTTCAACTAAAGCTGCTGCCTAATCTCCCACGGAGGACTTCTCTACATTCCAGCTATGGAGGCCCAGTGACAGGAGCCAGCTGAGACCCAGCCAAGCAAGTTTTGTGACCAAGACTCTCATTTCCCTGCTGAGCACCCTGGAGCTCATCTTCTTCCCCTCTGCCATTTTCTGCTGCAGGTCACTCTAGCCCATACACCCTGTCTCAACTTTTCCGATGCCTCCCCTCGGAGCCTGGGAGCCCAAGGGTCTGAGACCAGTTGATACCCACCTGCCTTCTTGACCAGGGGTTCTTAACCCAAGAGCTCCAGCTTCCCCCAACACCCCAGAGTAGAGCTCTGTGGCTTCCCATAGCCTGGTGTGAAGTGAACTCAGTAGAATTTCCGCACTTTTGCTCCCTGAGCTGCAGTTCCAGCCACCTGGGGTGGCAGACACTCGGAACTCACAACTCAGCCCAACAGGACACATGCCCATGTGTGAGCTACAGCCCCACAAGGGAGGGGATTTGTCTGTAGGCAATTTGTGACCTGTGAACATGGGTTTCTATTCTATAGATGTTTTAGTCTGAGCATAATTCTTGGGTCTGCTTCTAACAGATACATGTCAACAACTTGTTATCTTTCTGTCATTATCTCAGGAGTGCAGAGTCCCTCTGGGTTATTCTTACAGATGAGTGAGTGGACTTTTCAGTGGCCAATTTGTCCTAAGAAAGCTTGGAATGTGAGCCTTGCATTTATTGTATACAGACTGATGTATGTGTGTGCTCGTGCATTCATGTGTGTGCACGTGGGTACATGTGAGTGTGTAGGTGTGTGTCTGGGCATGCAGAATAGCAAGCACTGGTCTACCATCAGAATAGTATCAGAATATTTGACTTTAGGTCTATCTGTAGTCTAGGGAGAAAAAACTCTTTGACATACCATATTCAAAGCCAGGAAGATCTGGGAAGGAAGCCAAGTTGATAAAGTGCTTGCCTAGCAAGGGTTTGATCCCCAGAATTGCATGAAATAAGTCAGGCACGGTGGCACATACCTGTAATCCCTGCCTTCTGGAGGTAGGATCAGAAGTTGAAGATCATCCCCCCTGCCCCCACTACATAGCAAGTTCTAGATCAGACTTGATTGCACATGCCTTTCTTTCTCTAGAAGAACAAAACAGGGTCAAGGAGACAGGTATTTACTGCTCTGAAACCCATGAAGTGAAAAGCTGCTGTAAGGTGTCCTCTGACCTCTATGTGCTTGCTGAAGTGTGTCATGAATACTCTACCCAACACAAGTAAGTAAATGAAAAACAAAATCCCAGAAGAAGGTTCCAAACCTGAGTGGTTGTTTTCTTCAGAATTCTTTGTCAGTTGGCTTTAGTAGAACTCAGCATGTGTGTCTTGAAGACAGAAGATCTTGTCTCATCCCTAGGTGATCCCTAGGCAAAGCTCCTTCTCTGTCTCAAGATGAACTCCAGAATCTCTGCACCCATGGGTGAATGACATAATTGCAAAAGGATGCTGAAGGAAAAGATGCTGGAGGGAAAGTAATGTTTGGTAGAGCCACCCCGCCTCTCACCATTAGGATCAGAGATAGGCTGAGTTGAAGCTAATTTTCCCAGTCCCTCTATTTTGGCACCTAGAGCTTGGAGGTCCTGATGACAAATGTATAAGCACACCTTGATTTGCATAGAGGCAAATAGAGATCAAATCTGAGATCTGCCAATTCCCTGTTCTGTGCCATAGAGCAAGTTTCTTTGTCCTCAATTGGATTGTAACAGTCTCTACTTCAATGAGCAATTAACTAGAATTCAATAGGACACACACCTACCTGGGTTTCAGCCATTTCTGCCTATTTGTAAAGTGAGTGCTTGTGTGGCTCTGCACACAGACACTGAGAACAAAGATCTGGAGGAACTAGTTTCCTTGCTTATGCAAAGAGTAATAAGACAGGTGACAGATATTTTCTCTTTTAAATGGATTGTGAGAAGAAAAACGACTTAATGAAAATAATGAAGGAGCCAGGAATAATGTTCTCAATTTCCTAGGTAGAAAAGTCATTTTCCCAGATTGAATTGTCTGTTAGTATCTTTCTGCCTGGCCTATCTCAGCTTAAAATTCTTGGAACACTTTAGAATATGATTATGTTGCAGACATTTACCAAGGTATATGGCTGACACTCATTTTATTTCTAGAATTTGGTAAGCATGATCCAATGAATGAATGTTTTCTCTCCATGGCCTCCTCCCTCATAACTCCTCTTTCTCCTCACTCTCTGGGGCCAAGGACACTTATTGCTTTGTTTTACGGCTGCCCTGAAAATAGGCACCAGCTCCTGCCTAGTGTAGCACACAGAATTTTAATGAGCACAAAGTGAGTGCATTGGTCCTTTTCTCTGGCAGGAGAGGGTGACATCAGCCTGTCCAGGAAATACTGGATTGATTTTCAGATTGCTGAGGGGGCGTAGCTTGCTCGTGTGGGTTAGCATGAGGCTGCCCACAGTCTCTCTCTGTGTGCACAGCATCTCTTTGTGGGTTCCCATACCAGGAGAGACAGAAACCTGAAGAGAATCCTCAGAGGACAGATGCCCTTCAAAATAAAAGTAAAGAGGGCAAGGGGCATTGCTGTTTTTTAAGATTTATCTTAAATGTAGATAGTATAACCCTAGAGTTTAAATGATAATAGCTACTTAGTGTCCGACTCTAGCATTTTTGTTCTAATTTTAGGCTTTGGTTCATTTAATCAAATAAGAATAGCTGTTTCCCATTACCCTCTGTCCCTCCTACACATTTCTTCAGGATAAAGGATATTATATTGGGCTTTAAGAAACCCTAGAATCTAGTGTTTAGGAAGCTAGTGTGTTGACCTGGCTGGCAAAAAGGTGATATTCAAGATACACTGTCTAACATCAAAGTTGTATAGACACTCTCTGTACCAGAAGCCAGACAATAAATGAACATTCAGCCCCGGTGTGCAGCTACATGGATCCAGCACATTCCTGTCTCACCTGTCTACAACACAGATGCTCATGTTGCTTTCACATTGCTGCCTCCACAGTCATTTGATTTCCTGTTTTGTAAGCTTCTATTTCAGCTTGCCAGTTTAGCTAGTGATTAATGAGTTAATTAATTAGCAAAAAATTTTTTAAAGTCTGGTGAGCAATATGCATACTATTTACTGAAAGGCTGAATTATATAAACTTGTGCTCATTCCACTCTTTAATGCTCTTGTAAAAATTGAAACAAAACACCAAGCACTTCTAATTCAGTACAGTGACTTCAGACATACTATTAACTAGTTTAACCCCTGACCTACTGACCTTAGTAGCATGAGTTTCCATTTTGTTTTAGTTTTTGAGACTGGGTTACCCTGGATAGCCTTTGATGGCCTCTAACTCACTGTGTAGCTCTAAACACAATATCCTCTGAATTTCTCCCAACACACTCATCTCAAGGTTTTTATTTCTTAATTTGTTAATTAATTTTAGTTGAGTAATTTTTTACTGGAGACAATTTCCAATAAATGTTTTGTAGTAATGACCATTACAATCAACATCTCTGTCATCACTGTCATTCTATTCAACTGAACTTCACTATTTAATAACGTTTACGCTCCATGATAGACACACGAAATCATGCCCTGTTTTTTAATCCTGTAATTTATGCCATGTAATTTTTCCTCAACGACGTTATAGTGGAGAGAAACCTGTGATTCATAACACCAGAAAGAACTGCAGATGTGTCAAATAAGTCTTTCAGAAGTTACCATGTGTGGGATGTGAAGAGAAAGGTATCAATATGGGTTCTCATAGGCCATAAATTCCTATAAGAGAGGTTCAACTTTAAGGTGATTTTCAAGGGAGTCACAGCCTTTGTGGAGCCCTTCCTGTTCTGAACAAAGGCAGCCCCATATAGAAGTGGGTTTGTTTGCCACATTCTTCAGTTAGTACCAACTACACAGGCCTGACGTGGATGCCAGTGCCTATGAAAGAAACTGTAAACCTGGAAAAAACATCTCTGATACCAGGCTTAGGAAAAAAATGTGTTTAATTTATAAAGAAATACAGTACTTCATAATATCAAGAGTTTTCAAAACCAAAATTACTGAAGCATTTCTTTCACCACTCTGAAATGTGAGAAGAATAATCTGATTTGGTAAAATGATTAATCAAACCAGGGTACAGGGATTACACCATGGCTGAATAAAAGGGCAAACAAAACTCAGGATATGTTGAGGTTGGACAACATGAACTTTCACCTTTCTCTTTCCAATAATTAGACAAAGAAAAAAGGAAAATTCTACCTATCAATATGCATTCCATGTAGCAGCATTTGAGATATTCTAATCAAGATGGAAATATGAATAAATAACCATCTGGTTGATAAACCCAATAAAGTGAACAAGGGCCCTCATGTAAAGCCTAGAAGGAAACCGACTTGTTATAACTCACTTTCTATTTCATTAAAGATTAACTAATTTTTATCTACCTTTTAACTCTACATTTAAAAGACAAATGAAGATCACAGAGAACAGACAGACAGAAAGTAAAAGAAAAAGGGAAAGAAAAAGAAAAAAAAAGAAAAACAGAAGCCTGGCACCCCCTACATGTTAACAAGCAAAAATAATGTACTGTTTATCAGCTGTCCTTTGTGGGTAGGAGTAGAAAAACAACGTGTTAAGGACATTTGGTGTTTTCCAGGTGGCTTTTACTCTGTCAGACCCTATTATTTTGAAAAAGCATAGGAATTTAAAGACTGCAAATATCTAACTGATGAGAAGCCATACTCAAATTATCTCTAAGTATTCTAGGAGTCATGAAATAGATAAAAGCCTATCTGTTCAGGTGTCATTTCCAATGAATAGTAGCTGTTGCTGGAATTTGTGTCACACTTCTCTAATCCTCAGCAAGAGATCAAGATACTAAATAAAATAGTCAGGATTGGGACCATGATGGTTTGCCTTTTCATGTCACAACGTAATATAGAAGTAGTAAATTACAGACTGATGATTCAAGAGTCAAAATTAATTTTCTTTTTGGCTGATTGGGCAAATTTGAGTGTTCCTTGAACAAGAATTGTATTCTTGTCATTGTTGCTAAGGTGCTAGTTTGTATATTGCATTTGTAAGATGTGCAGTAAATGTATAGAGTATCATTATCTTTCAGTATTAACCATTACCTATCTTTTCCATGAGAGCTCCTTCCAAAGATAGTACTATGGTGGTTACAAATTATTGGATGAGGGTAAGCCATGTATTGCACTGTCAGTCTCTCCATTTAATCTATAAAATAGGTCAAACAGAATGATCTTTAAGGCTTAGCCTAATGGTACTTATGAACCCATCTATCAGTGAGCCCTATGTGCCCAAACTTGAAAGATGGTGATGTGCTTGTTGTGTTTCAAGTCCACTGCAGTGTGCATGCTTTAACACAACAGGGCCTATTTGCAGTCACACCCAGTCATTCCTCTTTCACCATGGTTTGCCTTCCTTGGTTCCAGCTGTAGGTCCTGAGTTTAACACGATGAATCTCTTGGGGATTTGTTTCACATGCAGATATCAGGACTGGTCTCAGACTCAGGAAGACAGAAATTCTTGGTGGGAGTGAGAGCTGGCTCTGAGTTATAACAAACCCTTCTGGTGTAATGTGCACTATGTAATTTTAGCACCTGGGAGCTTGAAGCAGGAGTATGGTAAATTCAAGGTAGACGTGTTAATGTATTGAGACCTTGCCTAAAACCAAAACCAAAACAACAAAAACTAAACAGAAAAATGAATGCCCAAGAGATAAAAGTGACAAGTTTAAATTCTGAAGTCGATACTGATCCAGTTGTGTGCCCTGATGGTAGCAGAATGTATTACCAACACAATACACAATTATCAAGGGGGTTGGGAGTTACCAGGAGACCAGATTAGCTCTATTGCAACTTGCAATTTCCCAGCTATTCACTTGAAGTTAGAAGGTATTCAGTAAGCCTTCAGAGTACCTCTTGATTTTATCCCACATAAATGATGCCTTTTCCCTCATCCAGCCTTTAGTTAGTACTGTTTTTTTTCCACACTTTCTGTTCTTGTTTCCCTCACCTTCCTGTTCGGTTTCAGACCTCAGGACAAGGGACTGAGGTGCATATTTTACATACTAAAGCAAACCTGACCTTCAAGTTTTCCCAGCATCCCTCAGGCCCTACCTGGCATACCCTGTTCTGAACCCTGAACTTTCCAGCACAGGAGCTGGACAGCTCTTCTCTCAGAGGCTCCTCCCTGTATAAATTAGACACATCGGCCTCTCTTTTTCTCCTCTTCTCTCTCTGCACTTGTGCTCCTTTCTCTCAACCCCCTTGCCCCTGCTTTTTCTATGGTGACTTCCTTGGGGCCAGTGAACTCTCCCACCCAAGAGCACCTTCCCAATAAACTTTCCTTTAATATAATGTAATCTGGTTTAAATTGGCTCATTTATTGACGGCAGAGAAATAACCTGTCAGATGATTTGGAACCCAGGAGAACCTGAGTCCCCAGCCCGATGGCTCCAGTCTTTTCTGGCCACGTGGGGACCACTTCTATCTCTCTGTCCTTCTCCACCGGTTACTATAACTGTATATCTAGCAAACATAAAACAGGAGGCTAGATAAAGTATAAATAATTAACTGCATCAGTTCTCAACGTGACTTTAGTGTTGTGATCAATGCTGCTTCTGGTGCAGCTGCTTTTGCTGATACTGAGACCACACAAGAAAGGAGGGGTGCGGTGTGGTGGGAAGGGCGGGGCTAAGTGGCACCTGAAGCCTTGTGCTTATTGCAGTGAAGGGTGAGTGGGAGAGCACAGCTTCCAAAAAAAATGGACACAGGGAATTCAGATCCATTTGAATAAATTTTTGTATTAGATCCCATCTTCTCTGCGTTCTCCAGCGATCCCAACACTATTGAATTGGTGACCCAGTTCACACCCTGATATGGAATGGTTTATGTGGGGGTGGTAATCTCAGATAAGATGTCTCTGTATCAGAGGCTCCCCTAAAACAAAGATCTGGTCTTTGTTTAGATGTGGCTAACTCTGGTGCGGCCTCAACTCAGCAGAGAGACCTGGGAGAGGTCAGCCCCCGATAGGCAGTAGCTGAGGATGGGTACTCATGGAGTCCAAAGAAATCATGTATAGTTTAGAGCCGATAACTAGATACCAGCAGATTGTCTCACCCAGACATGCTTAGTAGGTACTGGACTCAAGCCTGTCAGAGATCTGCTAAATATGGCACTTAAAATCTTAAACTTAAGATGCTTAAAATGACAGAGACTCCCAAATCCTAGCAGTGACACGCCCAAGGTTTCCAAGAAGATAGACACAAGAAAAGACTCCACCCAGATTGTGGTATGATAGCCACCGAGAAAGCCATTGCCTAGCCTGCTGCTGAAGCCTGGCCTAACTGTGAACAAATAGGGACACCAGACATGCTTCATGTTGTTTAAGTCAAAACAATGTCACTTTCCCAAGTTTCTCCTCCACAGGAAGGCCTCTCAGATTTGTTGTGCCTGGCAGCCAAAGATTAATCCTGCTTTGGGACCTGTGTTCCTAACAAAGCCATCAACATAACAGGAACCTAGTGGGGTGACTTTCCGGGTGGTAATGGGTAAGTCTATCATCTTAATTGACACATAGGACATTTAGATATATCCTTCTCAGGTCTCTGAGGGGTTTAAATTCAGTGATCAACCATCTATGTCTCATGGTAAATAATTAAATAGGAAAAGTTTATGTCAAGTCTGAGGACATAAAAGCTTCCAAGGAAGGTGTGTTGAGGTGGGTAAATGAAATTATGGTGGATTTATCATTTCTCATAAACTTAAAAAGATTGAAAACTTCAGGGAATCCATTCAAATCTGCCTCCCACAGTCAAATGGAATTAAGATTCTGCCCATTCTTAAGGAAGGGATTTATTTCCCTTTCCTTGGTCCTGGGACCCCTCACCCCTCATCCAACTACCAAGACCATGGGCCTAAGAGTTTCAAATATACACCCCCAAAAACATTTTTCTCTCTAAGCTTTATCTTCTACCCTAAAAATCCAAGGGGTTCTCTCAGAATCTGCATGGCGAAGCTCCAAAACAGTTACCCACAGGTGCTCTGGCTCACCCTCACAGACTGCTTCAACTGCTTCAACTGCTTCAACTGCTTCAACTGCTTCAACTGCTGTATACTCCTACCCCAAGATTTCTCACAACCTGAAGAGCAATGAAACAAGAAGCCCTTCCCAGACTAAGGACATTCCAGCTTTTTGCTCACACTTCAAAACTGCACCTCAACATCAGGAAGCAGTCAGATGATTACACTACCCTCATTCATTTATAATCAACAAAAGGCTGATTTCAGAGCCCAGGATAAAGGGACTGAGGTACATGTTATACATAACAAAGCAGACCTGGCCTCCAGGTTCTCCAGCATCCCTCAGTCCCTACCTGGCAAACCCTGCCCCAACCCTGAAATTTCCAGCCCAGGGACTGTGCTACTTTTCCTCCAGAGGCCCCCTCCCCCTCCCTCTCCTTCTCCTTCTCCTCCTCCTTCTCCTCCTCCTTCTCTTCCTTCTCCTTCTTCCTTCTCATTCTCCTTCTTCTTCTTCTCTTCTTTCTTTTTCCTCTTCCTCTCCCTTTCCTCCTCTTCCTTCCCCATCCTCTTCTCTCTCTACATGCACACTCCTTTCTCTCTCCCCTTTACCCCTCCTTTCTCCATGGTGACTTCCCTGGCCCTGGTTCTTGGGGCCAGTGAACTCGTCCACCCAAGAACAGCTTCCCAATAAACCTGCCTTTTACAGGTTATACAATCTAATCTGGCTTAATTTGGCTTATTCACTGTTGGCAGAGAAATAACCTTATTTTCTCTCTTATTTGGAATGAATCCTACATGTGTCACTCAGTCCAAACCCTCTGAACCTTAGTGATAGCTACCAACTCCAAACTTTTCCCTTAACATATTCCATGGGGATGGCTCTGGGAATGCCTTTCACACTCAGGACTGCAACAGGCAGGCTTTGTCCACTGCACTTGTACAACTTGCTTACTTCGAACAAGGTTTTTAAACTCCGTGTTCTCATCTTCTCCTCCAGCTCATGACTGAGACAGAACTTCCAGGGGCAGGGCTATGCCTTACCCCAGGTTTGTGGGGGACTCCCAGGCTGCTAGATAAGGTGTGCTAACCCTGAGCTAGAGCAAAATCTCGACAAAAAAACACAACGGAAATATATTAGGCTGAATGTTCTCCTTCACAACTACCCTGCAGAGTTTCCATTTCAGCTTTGCTATTAACTACAAAAGCACCCAATAGATGACAGACACAATATACACACATGTATGCAAATGAGTGTGGCTGTGTCCAGTAAAGCTTTACTCATAATAGATGATGGTGACTATAGCTCACTGACCTCTAAGGCAGGTAATTATTTAGCTTGGTAAAAATGAACAGTGTTGGAAAGGTTACCCTGCACTCGGTGTGTGCTTGTGAAACAAACTAATCAATAAAAGAGCCCACTAAAGTGTTCTTGTAGCATAGCACTTTAAAAGAGAAGGTCACACTGTGGTATTACAGGAGACTCTTGAGTAAAGTCACGCTGGCAGGTAGACATTTTTTTTCTAAAATTAATTAATTTATTTATCTATTCACTTTACATTCCAATATTAGCTCTCCCCTCCTCTTAGTACCCCCTCACACATTCACACAGATCGTCTCTCCATTCCCCTTTCCCCTTCTACTTTGAGAAGGGGGAGCCTACCCTGAGTCGTCATGCTCCCCCAACATCAAGTAACTGCTGGACTAGGGGGCATCCTCTTCCACTGAGGCCAGATAAGGTGGCCTAGCTAGGGGAACAGGATATGTGGAAATTCTTGGTGGTCTGGGTAAACGGATAATGGAGTGCATGGGACTCTCCTCTGAATTCAAGTGTAGTCTGCACATTTTTTGGGTTTCTGTCTACAGGTTGAGGAATAATTTGTGAATGTTTGAAAACTTGCTTAATAAATGCTGTTTCTGCAGGAGAAGAACCAGGAGTCAGCCACACCAAGATTGCATTGAGTCCCAAGCTCAAACTTAAGTTACAAACCTCTTAGAATGTGGCACTTTGCCTCCCAACTGAACTGTCCCTCTGCTCTCCCAGTTTATTGGGCTGGCTGGGTGAGATTGATTACACTTTGTTGGCAGGATCAAAGGACATGCAAAGTCCCTGAGAGGAAGCAGCTGATCTTCTGAGTCCTGCTAAAGAGCCTCAGAATTTTCAGGGAAATATAAACTTCCTGAAGGCCCCATGGGATCTCCACTTAAAATGCCAAGGTTTTGTTTATGTCTCTAGTAAGCAAAATCATGGTGGGGATGGGTAGTTCTGAGAGAGACAGAGGCAAGCTAATGGGCTATGGACAATAAAGAACTTTCCAAAAAGAATTGGAATGAATGGTATAGGGTTGGGGGGTGGTGTGGCGCTAAGATTGGAATAGTCATTTCCCTCAATTCTTTGACTTCTGCCTTCAAATATTCAACTCTATATAAGTAGACTGGCTGGATTATCAATCAATTGCTTTTTAAATTTAAGACCTGTGTTCATGTTTTTCCAATAAGATTTTTTCTTAACTGTTCTATTGAATTGTGATATTTTCATGTGACTACTAATCTAAAAATAATTATTTTAAAAAGGACAAAAGTGTTTTTTGTTTATTTTTTGCTTCTGAAATCAAATTAGGAAACAAATGCTTTGAACAGTGAGCTGAATGTTCATGATTATATTTTCAGCCAGAAAAACTATAGCCAGAGTCTTACATTTTTCTAAGTATAGTGGCCCTGAGTTCTTGGTCCAATGGAAAAATGTTAAACAGATGTCTTGTTTTATGCACATAATTCTCTTAAATGTTAAGGAGAATGTAAGTTCATGGTAGCAAGGGCTCATGCTTAAGCATCTTCCATGGTATTTTAGGCTCCAGAGGTATTGGAAGATTGATGCAGTCTAGAGGTCAAATCTAGAAAATGATTTGACTCATTTTCTCTGCCAGTTAAGGAATTAAATGGCAAGAAAAATCTAGAGTGCATCATGTAGCAGCAGAGAAATCTCAAGCTCAGCAGACAGAATCTGCAGTTGAAGAAAGGCATTTCTGTTTATTTGGGGTGAGGAATACATGTACAGCAGACACACAGAAAAAAAGACCCTCTGTGATGTTGATGAGTTGGGGTAGAACGTGGAAAGCCAAAAACCCTAGTCTCTTCTCAAGGGCTGGGGGTTAAAGCCTCTGAAGGGTCTTCCTCCCTAACTTGGGGTTGGTCCGTTTAAAATAACCAATGATGCTTAATTGTTCCACAACTGCTGTGTGACATGTTCTGTGTAGACCTTGTCCTTGTTGAGCCAGTCCATCAATGGAGCCTGCTGTTGGAAGACAAAAGCAGAGTCTACAAAACTCTTGATTTAAGGTGTCAGCTTTTTACTCAGATTAGGAGGGTAAGGCCAAAGCTGACTATCCTGGAATTCACCACCTTTATTCCCTAGTCATGGGCTCTCTCCTTATCTTTCTCCCTACTGAAGACCCCCATACTCGGGAGACCCTTCCTCAAGCCTCCGGAAATCGCTACCACCCAAAGATCACAAGAAACCATACCTGGATGCAATCAGCAGAGGTTTATTAGGGGAGGAGCCAGCAGTCAAAAACGACAAACTCTTTAGCTCCAAGAGCAGGGTTTTTGGCCGCGTCTGGTGGGTTAAAGGGTCTTTTATAGCATGGGGTGGGGGGAGGAAGGCATTTTCGTGCACTTACACATGAATGGTTGCATTTTCGCGCGCTTACACATGATTGGTTGTTTTACAAATTTTGAACATAGCACTGGGAAGACCAAGGGAGGGGTAACCAAGAACAGTGGAACATTTCAGAGAATCTAGCCCAAATGATAGCATCTTTATCTGTAGTCAGGAATGCCTTCCTGCCTTGGGCGAGGCTTGGGGAATGTAATCCAGCAAGTGTCCTTCACCTGGAATGTGAAGGCCTGAAATCTTGTTTTCAGTTCCGAGTTCTGTAAGGCGAAAAATCTACACATATTTCATAAAATGGCCTTTATAATTTTTCACTCTACACTACCAGAGAGTCTGTCTAATTCCTTGTCTCTCTACATGACATCCCTGTTGACACCACAGGCTCCAGTAACTAAGGCATTAGTTCTTTCTGGCTACTCATTCTGGATAGATCAATGAGGGATTGATGAACTAATCAAACAAGAAACACAGCTACATTTGCATGGTGACTTGAACAAACAATCAGTGAATTAAGTTTCTAAAGTATTTTAAAACCAATTTATTAATTTAGAAAAACATCTCAGTATCACCATCAATTGTGAAAGAAAATTTCAATAGGTTCAGGGAGAGGATATACCTGGAAAGCATGTAGGTCTGTTGTGGAAAGGCTGTTAGCTGGCTTGCGTTTTGCAGGAGAGGAAAGTTTACCTACCATGCTCAATGCATTGTTTTAACTAAGAAATACCATAGTGTCTTAGTAAGCAATTCATCTTAGGAATCAATGTCCAATCATTTGATGTAGACAGAAAGGTAAGTCACCATTGTTTTTAAAAAGCTGGTATCTACCTGTCATACTTGAGGGCACAGGGCAGAATGAATGGCTCAGTTTTTAAATAGTAGTAGTGGCTAGTTTCTGGATTGTTTTTCTAGCCATTTCTAGGACGTGAATGAAATATTTCAACTTGTCCAAGAAGCATGGCATGGTCAGAGAGTATCAATACTAGAAAAAAACCACATATACTTTCATAGTCAAAAAAAAAAAAGGAGATACATAAACCATACTTTTAGAGTTGGAGAGATGATTCTGTGGACAAAAGTAGTTTCTGGGCAAGTATGAAAATCTGAGATTGAATCCTCAGAACCCATATAAAAGTCAAATATCACTCAAGAATCAATAATCCCATAATTTCTTTAAGTATTTTGGAAGTGGAGACAAGAAAATTCCAGGAAGGTAGAGGGCAAGCTAGTCTGGCATGTGTAGAGAAACAATAACGAGACTTTTTCTCAAGGAAGGTAGAAGGTGAGAACTGATACCACAAGTTGACACCTGCATGACATGTTTGTGCTTACATTAGCATGCAGTGGGTTGGCCTGATGCTGCTTGTATTCTAATGGTAATTTGGGTTCCCAAAACTGATTGCCCCAGAGAGGAGAAAATCCACACATAGACACTAAGCTAAGTGATCCTGCCCCAGTTAATTGTGTTTGGTAAATAAAGATGCTCAAAGCTAATAACTGGACAGAACGAACATAGGTAGGTAAGTTTTTCAGGCTTGGGCTTGAGGTTGGAGAAGAAGGAAGAGAATGTGAGGAGAGGAGAAACAAGAGCCACCACGGGTTAAGCATTAAGAGAACATGGCCCCAGGGCTGCCCAACTGGGGTTAAGAGCAGTCCTGCTATTTTACAGGTCAAGCTGACATGTCAAATGAAGCACTTCAGAGATACTGTGTGTACCCAATGTGTAACTTGACTTCATGGACTATTTAAAGAACCAACTGTTAATTTAGGGCTGGAGATTGACACCCATGAAAATGTTGCTGGTGAGCAGACTTGCTCAAGGTTCAGTGAGAGATGCTGTCTCATAGAAATAAGGTAGAGCTTGATAGAGCAGGACACTCATGTCCATTTCTAGTCTGTGCATGTGTGTAGACATACACCTACAATTCATGTGTGTATATATGACATACATATACCATATACATATATATTTGCACACACACCAGCCTTATTTGTTAAATTATAAGTTGTGAAGCATACACAAATTAACAGTGAAAAACATTTTTTTTTTTCCTGCTCTACAAAAGCATAATGTTTAATGGGAGACGTCACTGTGTTACATTTGAAGATTCTGTTTTATATATTATTTAAGGTGTGAAAGAAGACTTTTTTGTTGTTGTTAGCTTCCATCTGGAAGTATTAACATGGATTCTGCCTTTGAGCAGTGGTTACCAAGTTCTGGTTTCTGCTGGGTGTATTAATGGTGTACTAATACAATTCTCCTTTAATCTTTTCAGGGACAGTTTTATCAATTTCTTAATTGACTTACAATTTGCTTCAAAATGAGGACTAATAAACACACACACACACACACACACACACACACAAATTAATGTCTTTTATATCAAATAAAAAACTCCATTATTCAAAAGGAAAATTTGGCTTAAACTTTGGCAATATATTCTGTTCCATCTTGCTTTTTATTGTTATTTTGCATTGAATCTTGTTATTTTGGCCATAGGTAAAAAATATTATATCTGAAAATTCCCACTGAGAAATATTTTTGTCTTGGTGAACTTACAAATTTTACTTTTAATTATGTGTATGCCTGTGTTTGTAAGCATGTATGTGTCTACCAGTGGTGTTAGATCTTCTGGAACTGGAGTTACAGGTGGTTGTGAGCCACCTAATAAGAGTGCTGGAAACTGAACTTGGATTTAATAAAAATGAAATATATGCAATTAACCATTTAATTACCTCTTCAGCCTTGAGCTTATAGCTTTGATTTTACTTTTTCAGTCATTTGCTTTGTATTATTTTTCTATCAGAAAACCTTTAATTTTCATCTCCAAAGTTTTGGCCAGCCATGCTAGTACTGAATGACCATCTTTTGATACTCAGTCAGACTGGAACCTTTCGAGGATGAGTTGATGTTCAGAACTGGCACATGAGTTTAATGGGCACATTGTTACACCTGACTAACAGCAGGGAGCTTCTCAATTTCTTAGTGACACTGTTGTCAACTAGGACAATTATAGCAGATGGAAATATCAAAAAGTTTACACAAAGACCATAGAAAGACTTCAGATATTCTTTTTAGACATTCTCTTGAGAGTCTCTCACTGAACCGGAAGCTAGGTTGGTAACCTGTAAGTCCCAGAGATCCTTCTTTCCCTTCTCCCCTACACAGCACCAGGGTTTCAGTGAATCTGAAATCATGCCTGGAACTCACAACTGATGTAGACAGGGTGTTTTATGATGATGCCAATATCATTGGAATATGCAGTTTGATTTGGTTGTGGATTAGTAGCTGCACTGAGCTATGCCTATTTCTTATCTTGTGTTATCAGGTCATAATAGAACTCTGTTGAGAGCAAAGCAGTGTTTTACTAGAACTACCCTCTCTGCCACTGCCTCAGCTTATATTGTATGTTCATAGGTTTAGCTATAACACTCATCATTCTTGACCTGCTATGTAATCTCCTCCCCTCCTGGATTGGTCTCAGAATATCTGTATGAACCACATGCCCACATCAATTGGTAACCATAGGCTTGATAATCTGATGAGGATATTTTCTTAATTGAGATTTTGTCTCCTTCCAGATGACCCTAGCTTGTATCAAGGTAACCAATCTCCTATCCAGCATACAAATAAAACATAGTGATAGAATTTCAAGATACTTGGAATTTAGACAAGCTTGGGCATTTCCATGGTGAGTATTTATGAATATGGTAAAAGAGAAGCCAGAGTATAGCAGGGACTAGAGAGATCAACCCTACTGTAGCTCCGTGAGGGGGATGTGAAGTCAACCTTGTAAAGGAAAAAGTGGGGTGGAGATCAAGGTGCCACAGACTCCTGCGACTTCTCAAAGAGTTCTGATCTGATGTACACAGCATTAGATCTAAGATGGCTCCCAGATCACCAATGAGACAGCAAAAAGGAACTAAGGCCAGGGCGGTGGTTACTTTCCCTTGTCTTCATGATGATGATGATGCACAATTGACTGTTCAGCCAGCCCCAGTTCAGTCTCTTTCCTCTACTTCCCAAGCACTGGAATTGGCTACCACACCAAGGTTGAACTCTGGTCCTCAGTGTTACATGGCAAGTACTTTACTAACTAAGCCCCACCCTCCACGTCTGAGTTACCTTATCAGTCATGGCTTTCATTGGAACAAACAGCTTATGCACTGGGCAATGAACTCAGATCTGCACCCTGATGTTGGTTTTCTGAGTCTAATATCCTGGGATTCGTCATGTGACTCCATTGTCTCTCATTCCCATCCTTGGTCCTCTACCCACAGAACTAGGAACTGCTGGGCAGACAAAGATAGAAAAGCCCAGTATACAATAGTGCCCTTGCTCTTGTAGGACATTTGGGTCTCAGTTTAAATTTAAGATTAAAAGAATTCCACTGTCCCAGGACAAATCTCTGGAGGGCACATTCCTTAGTCAGAGGACACTTGCTGGATTAACAGTCAGAGGAGGAAGGGAGAGGCTGATTAACTTTCCTCAGACCATAGGGAAGGGGACCCACCTGTAGGTGGGGAAGGCCCAGAGCATGGAGACACATTCCAGGATGGGGGTGTTCAGAAATCCAGACCCTTAATGAAATAAACCTGGGCAAACGGAAGAAGAAAGTAATGTGTGAATCTGGAATCTGAGTCACCTAGAGACCAGACTGGAGAAGGTCAGCCTTTGTGATTGGCCTCCTGTACTCTGTATAAGAACTACTCCCAGCCTTTGTTCAGGGCTCTTTTACCGGCAATTTGGGAGAGTCCTGGTGCACCAGAATCATTAAACCTCATGTTGTTGCAGCAAATCCTCTGTCCCTGTGTGATTGTTGGGGAGTGCATCCCCTGGTTTGGATCTTAGAATCTAACATTCCAACACTCTTTGTTTCATTTCTTACTTTGCTCTGAACTTCATCATCAACTTCTTTTTGTATTTCTACTAATGGAATTAGGATACTCAGGTTACTCAAGATCTCCTGATCTTCTCCTTAGAATGAGAAGCCAGTGATAATGTGTTAAAACAAACTTAGGTATGTCAAAATAAGTCCACCTTGAATTAACTCCTTGTCTTTAGGAATTAGAAGAGCGTCAACACCTAAATTCTTCTGATAGGAGGGCATGGAAAGGTGGAGGGGGTGGGCAGATGGTAGAAGACACACTGCAGGGCCCTGAGTTGCCAAGGAGACTAAGAAAGTCTTCAGGTTATACAGAAAATAAAATGTATTCTTATCTTCTGGCATCCTATTGCTTAGTGTTGTAATGGGTAATTCTGAAAGCAGCTTGCCCACAGGAATATTTGAACAGCATGGAACTGCTTCTAGCCAAACTTGTCTGTAAACTTCCTCAATAAGGAATTCATATCCATCCAATGAAAGATGATAGAGCTGTGGAGCTGTTACCCTGGGCTCTGCCTGGACTATGGATGCATCAGTACCATCACTAGTAACAATTTAAATTTGTTAAAATTAAACAATATGGTAAAATTAAGTTGGTTAGCTGTACAAGCTTCCTGTCAAATGCCTGGCAGAAACCTCCAGGTACTTATAGAGGTCATGTTGGCAGTGCAGATGAGTGAAAACCTCTACTGCAAAGCACTTGTGGAGAGGAACTAGCTGTCACTGGGTTCAAGAGCAAATACAAATTTTCCATCCTGAAAGATACTCTTAAACATAAGATCTGGAACAAATGTGGGATGCAATGTGGTCCTACAAGGAATCTTGGGTAAGAGAAAAATAAAAATCTACTTCTGAGGATTAAGAGTTTGGATGTTTGAGCCTATAAAATGTAAAGCAGTCCTCATTTCATTATTGAGATTAACAGTCTAAATCAACTTTACACTCTGCTGCATCTCTCTGAGAATCTGTCTCCTTAGTCAGGAGGGGATGGAGTTGACCTATTGGTCAACCAGGGTATGTCCTCATTACAGCAATGGAGGCTTGCTCCATAAGGTTGTTCTAGTTGGGCTTTCACATTTGTGTTAAAAATGCTAAATCCCTCTAGACATCCATGGAATGTGACTGCATCCAAAGAAGATAGCGGGAGCCAGGTGCTTATTTCATTCAAAAAATTTGAACACAGAAGCCAAATGCTGATGCTCTGAGTCTGGCTGAGTGAGCCAAACCTACCAACTGAAGGGAATAAAGAATCCCACAGCAGCTGGAATAAGTCAGGATTCTCACAATGATGGTGTATGCAAAAAGCAGTGGAAAAAATACAAGCCAGCCAGTCAGATTTTTTTTTCCCTTTGGTGCAGAAAACAGCTCTCTTTGTGTTCAGAGTCTCCTTTACCCAGAGCCTCTGATATGATAATATCTGAATGAGCCAGGATGGGGGCGGGGGAGGGGGCAAGACTCCCAGAATCAAAGCCAGCCTTCCCCCTAGATAATGGAGTTCTTTTCTTCCTGGGCCAAGCTTTTTTGACAGTCTCATTCTGAGTTCATTCCCAGGAGGCTCCTCATTTCCTGAAGCAGTCTCCTGGCAGACCCACTCTGCCAGGCAGCCAGATACATCTGAGTACCAGTAGCAAGCAATACAGCTGGATACTTGCTAGAACAGGAGTCACTGTAGCCTACCATATATCAGGATCTTTCAGAGCTTTGCTTTGTTGATTCCTCAAAATAAACCAAGAGACTACCTGCTACATCCACTGGACCAAGAATATTGATCTGTGATTCTGAGAAATTAAACTTTGATTAAAGGCTGGGAAGACAGCTTAGCTGATAAAGTACTTGGCTTTTGAACACAGGGTTCTGAACTTGACCCCCAAACCCATATAAAAAGCTAGGTATGGTGATGCATACTTGTAATCCTTATGTTGATGAAGCAGAGATGGGTGAATACTTGATTTATTGATCAGCCAGTCTAATCAAGTTGGATAGCTGTGGCCCAGTAATAGGACTTTGTCTACAAAATAAAGTGGACTGTTCTTGAGGAAAGATATCAAATGTTGACTTCTGGCATCTATACAAATGTGCACATGCAGTCACAAATATGTATGCTTATCCTCACATAAACATGCGCATACAAGCATACACACAAACACATTTGCTTGAATCCTTGAGGCATACTTGATGATGTAGAATCTCAATTCAGATAGCCATAATGTTGAATCTCTGATATTTCTGTGACTATACTGAATTCTCAGTCCAGTAAAACAGTCTTTGAAACTGAAGATCTGTTTCCTTTTGCTGTAGGATTTTGTGGTAATGAAGAGCTCCAAACTCTGGAGACCCTTCCTCAAGCCTCAGGACATTGCGGCCACCCAAAGATCACAAGAAACCATACCTGGATGCAATCAGAGGTTTATTAGGGAAAGAGCTGGCGGCCAGCGGTCTGACCAGGTACTCACGCCGGAGTCAAGGTCCGACCTCCTCGGCCAGTCCTTGGAGGGTTTTAAAGGGAAAAACCACAAACCAGGGGAGTGGGAAGGGGGATGAGGGGTTGTCAAAGATACAAAACATGAAAACAGTGGAAAAATTCAGAGGTACTCACTCTAAATGATTAGTGTCATGTGGACATCGCCCTGTATTCTTCTCAAAAATGTGGTTTTTACCATGCCATTGTGCCCTATCCTGCCATTTCAGATTACTATCTTTACTTTTTCCGGCTATAGGGCTATAGCCCCACCTAGGTGGTAGCATCTTTATCTGTAATCAGGAATGTCTTCCTGCCTTGGGCAAGGCTTGAAGAATGTAATCCAGCAAGTGTCCTTCACCTGGAATGTGAAGGCCTGAAATCTTATTTTCAGTTCCACGTTCTGTAAGGCGAAAAATCTACACATATTTCATAAAATGGCCTTTATAATTTTTTACTCTACATCCCCACTTCTTCCAATTTGGTTGTTTTTAATCATAAAAACTCAATTATTAATAAGTCTATTCTCACCCCACTTCTTCCGATTAGGGTCTTTAGAAAAGTTTAAACCCCAGTGTCATCATAATTATCATTTTTTAACCTAAAGCTCTATATTGGTGGCGCAACACAAAAAGCTGAACAGCATTTATCCTTTCTCTAACAAAAGTTATTAATCTATTTAAAATGCAGGGGCCTATGGTTAAAAGCAAAAGTAAAATCACAAGGGGTCCAGCAAGGGAGGATTGAACCAACTCTCGAATCAACGTTGCTGTGCCTCTCTATCTTGTCTCTGGTCTAACCTTTCTCTGAATTTACTCTCTAGTCACTCTTGAATGGTCTACATAGTAGTAACATTTTTTCTTGGAGCAGCACACAGACTTTCTCCTTTAAGAAACAGCAAGTCTAGTAACAACTTAACTTTGTTACTGACTGTTCTAGGGCTCTCAAATCTACATCAGTGGCAGCTCTCAGCTGATGAAAATAATGAGGTGTCTGTATCAATGTAGCCACACCTGTCTCTATACCTATGGCCACTCCTAGTCACAATGTAACAGCTAGAGTCAAGGAAAATAGGCTCTCTGCAGAATCGTCTAGGGTGTATCTCAAACTCAGTTCAAGAGTACCTGCGGGATCTAGCTGGACAAGTACACAATAATCTTTGACTGCAAGCTCATCATTTATCAATCTTAGGAACTAAGTATCTGTTAGCAGGGCTTCTTGGGCTCTATTCTATTGACTAGGGGTCTCAAAACATTTCTATTTCTTTGAAACACACTTTCAAAGTTGTCCTCTGACTTTTACACATTTTGTGGCACATAGCTGTCTACATACACATAAAATCACATATATAATAAAGAGAGATTGCAAAAGGAACAAATCTATATAACTCTAGATTCACATTTCAACTTCAATCTTGTAATCACAAGCTGTTATTTAAACTTGGGTGTATACACCCTAAGCCCTACCCTCTAAGGCAGCATTACCCCCGTGCCTCTAGGGTGGGATGTCTCAGGAGTCAAGGCCTGCAGTTCTTTAGCCTTGTAGAATAGCAGATGACCTTGAGCTAAACAGCAGGAGGTTGTTCTGGCGTCTGGATGTTCAGGCACACATCTGGATGTTCAGGCACACGTGTTGGTGGATTTCAAGGAGGTTGGATGGTCGGCAGCACCAGGAAGTCTCTTAGTAGCCTGAAAAATCATTTCTCACACAAAAGGGACATTCTGGGTGTGGAACAAAGACAAGGGACACTCTAGCCAGTGCCAGCTCCCGAGGGTAGTTTAGTTTTAGGGTTCTGTATATTCTCTCTACCTGTCCTGAGCTTTGGAGACAGTATAAACAGTGGATCTTCTAATATCTCTGACAATTCCTGACTTACCTTAAAACTGCTATCTGATCTAATTACCTAGGACACTTGAAACCTCGGGAAGGTCCCTATTCTAGGCTGTTTTCTCCTAGTTATTTCTTATTTATTCTAAGTCTTATTATTTCTCTGGCTCAAAACCTAAGGTCCCTTATACACTTTAAATCTCTTGGCTGCTTGGTTGCACTCATACCTTAAGAGTCCATCTGTACATTTAGCTTGGTAAGTCTTTTGCTTTCTGGGGAGTATAGTTCTCCCTTCTTGTGTGCGCCATTGTCTCTTTTAGGCCCCCAAACTGGCAAGGGCTCCTGTATCAAGCCATTTGATCTGTCCGGTTATTGCCTCAGGCTGGAGTCCCCTCCCTTTTTGGTATCCCGGGCAACAAATATTTACAGCTTCCGGTTTCATCAGGGTTTCCTCTCTTGGCATATAGCCTTGTGGGCATGGACTGTGGCAAAAGCATACCTGCTCTTCGGCCCCGGCTCCAAGGTTGCTCTCTGCACCGATGACCTCAGGGGTGGGGCATCAGTCCAGATGACATGTGTCCACCACAGTAGCTCTGGCTTGTCTCTGACCAGCATGGAGAAAACTGCTCCCATCTGTAAAGCAGATTACCTTGGCTCCTGGCTGGAATCAGCCCTCTACCCGATGAATTCTTGTCAGCTAATTGCAGCCCAAGTAGGAAGTGTTGTATCTGGATGTCCATCTTAGGGAGTAAGTCTCAACTGACAGGGGATAGGAGCAGTCTAGGATGACCATAAATGAATGGGATATCCAGCCCAGGCTGGCCTCGAACTCGTGATTCTCCTGCCTCTGCCTCCTTCAGCAAATCCTACCGGCTTGCATCACTACAACTCTTAGTCCACCATTTTTGGGTAGTCCATGAATACATTTTGGCCCATTGGCCTGGAGGGAGACCCGGTGTCTATCAACAGTTGGGTGGCTCCAAGCCACCCCGTCTCTATCTTCACACAGAGCTATTATCTTCGCCACTTGGGGTGTTTTTCAAGGCCTGGGATTTTCTGGCCCTGGCTTCTATTTGTTAGGGCCCTCTTGGACCCTGAAGTTGGCTCCTTTACTTGTAATGTGTACACTGGTCTTTTTCAAGGAGTTTCTTATTTTTCTTTGATTAAAGTCCCTCTTTTCTGCTTTCTGTAAATTCTTTTCCTGTCACCTTTTTTTTCTTCACCTCTCTCTAGACTTTCTATCTTCTCCACTCCTTTCCTCTATTCCTTTCTTTTAGGCTGAACCTTCTCTCACTTGCTATTACCATCAATAATTTTAATCCTGTCTATGATCCCATCTATCTTATCTTTCTTTTTTTTCTCCCTGATATAGTATACTTCCTAAATCTTTTAATGACTTATCTTGTAGTCTCTGTAGCCTCTGAAGCCTTGTCTACACTGACAGAATGTCTCTATGAGCTAGTCTAGAAAGGCTGAGGGTAACTTATCTGATTCCTCCTTAACCTCATGTGTCTTGGTGAAAATAGTGGGGTCTCATGTAACCCTCTCTCTCAAGATCTATCAGCGGGATCTGACATGGGCCTTTGGGTGTCCCTTACCTTCTGTCACATGAAGGTCTCAGTCACATCTGGTCCGAATTAACCCGCTGCTGACCACGGCCTGATCAATTGATGGGGTCCCCAATGTCTCCATGTCTGAGGGAACATTCTTTTTCCGGTGTCCCCTCTTGTTCTTCACTTCTGAAGACCAGAACCTGCAAGGGTCTTGTGAAAGAAAGGCTCTTATCTTATTTATTGCTTTTGATCACCTGTAAAAGCAGTAAATAGTCTCTTAGAACTCTGTACAGACTAATGTATCTGTGAGGCTGCATGACTGTTGTTTACATCACACTGGAGACTACAACTACCTTGTCCACAGGTGTAGTGTGAGCTCACCTCTGAAGCTCCAAGAAGGAAACCAAATCAGAATGAATAGCCTTATCCACAGTATTTCACAGCAAGGACTATTAAGATGACACTTATTTGAATTTAACTTTTGACAAAATAGAAACTTTGGTCATAGTTCTATAAAAACCTTTTAAAGAGTTATTTCTGATTAGAATATTATTTTAGAAGTGATATATAACAAGAACAATAAAGTAAACATTTTTATGTCTAACATAAGAGCACAAGTCTTCACCACTTCTTCAATTTTTATCTTGTCTGAACTCTCATCTTTGAACCAAATCTTAATGAAAATCTCATATAAATAATAAAATTGTCTCAAACAGCAATGGCTAGAAAGTCTATCAAAACTGAAGCCTATATATATATATATATATATATATATATATATATATATATATATATACATTTTGACTCAGGACAGCCTGTAACTTTTAAGCTGTAATTTTAGAAAAAAGCACTCCTTTACTTATTAAACTGGGAAAAATCATTATCAACTTTCTTATTACAGAAGAAAAGAATCATGAGTGGTAAGGAATGAGAGATAGAGTTTAGCTTATTGATATTGACAAGATCCTGGAGGCTGGGTTTCAAAAGCCTTTCTACCTTGTTGTTTTAGTCATAAAACATTCTCTGCAAATTGCTTAGAATTAACAAATTTAGGACTTACAGAAACAGTTCAGTGGTTAAAAGTTCAGGCTATTCTTTCAGAGAAGCCAAGCTCAGTATCCATCATCCATATTAGGAAGTTACAGTGATCTATAACTCACGTCATGGGATCTGATACCTTTTGTCTTTTGTGGGCACTTGTGCACATATCCAAACAAATACATAAAATTTTAAAATTTAGAGAATTTTACACTAAAAGAAATGAGCAGAGGTAATTCACATGGGAACCAGCTTTATGTTTTTTCCGTGTGTGTGTGTGTGTGTGTGTGTGTGTGTGTGTGTGTGTGTGTGTGTATGTGTGTGTGTTTGGTGTGTTTGACAAGATGGGATGTATAGAATTTCCTGGGACTGACTTAAATTTATGCAGATAAAATCTACAATGATCAATCAAGTCCAAGACCTTGTTGGGGGGAAGGGTCATATAAAAATTTAGTAAAATTCAAAAGATAAAAGGCAAATGTAATTACAATATCTAATTGGGGTATCTTTAAGAAAATCACTTACTTCATATAAAATCACTAAGAACCAGGGCTGACTGAAAATAGAAGAAATTTTATTGTTTTTTCCTTTTTGATTTTAAAATATATTCATTGATTGTATGTATAAGTGCCCGTGTAGGTTAGAAGAGAGTGTAGGATGCTACAGATCGGAAGTATCAGGTGGTCATGTGTTGCCTGACATGAGGAATAGGAACAAAACTATCTTTCTAGAAAGAAGATCAGTAAGGTGCTTTTTGTCATCTCTTCAGCATGGAAAGTTATTTTCAAGCAGTTTTCCTGAAGTTGGATTATTGTCTATGACTATTGGAACCTTTGTGCCTCCTGTGGCTGTTCTGTATGCTTCTACTGGTGGAAGTGGGATTATCTAGGCCACTGACATCAACCTACAAAACTGCAGCAGAGGAGAAAACATGAGCTACATGTTCAGAAGAAATTCATAAGCTTTTGCCTTTGCTTATGGACTGTATGTTTTGGACACCTGGATTTCAAGCAATATTCAATGGGTACTGGTAACTCCATAAATTTATAATAGACTCAAAAGGAAATGCAAAATAAATTGATAGCTCAAAAGTTCTGATTTTCTTCAGGTATTCTTTTTTTACTCTACATACTTTGGTTAGACCAGGAGTATAGTGATGAGACTATGTTACTCTATTCTTATTGCTATTTGTTGCCTTTTGGAAATAATTCTTCTAGATCCCTACTACCCAACTGTTTTTAATTTTATTGAATTCATAGCTTGGACTTAGGAACATTACTTAAGAACCTCAGGCTATACACTGACCTGGCTTAGCAGACACCATTTCATGATTATTCAAGTCAACTTTATAAAAAAGAATGAAACAAAAAAGGCACAAAAGATTATGAAGAGATATAAAGAAATGAAATGCATTCTAAGTCTGTCATGAAAGAGAGGGTTAAATTGAAAGGCATTAAACAGCTGTGGTTGATCAGAAAGAAGGCTAATATAGACTTTTTTTCTAATGAGATTTACAAGAATGAAAAACCAGAAGGCTGTGATGTGTTTATGATGAGAAATGGGGTATTAGACAAAAGCAATACAATATATGGAGGGGTAATTGTGATGGGAAGAAGCAGCCTCTTTTAAAACCTGGAAAGGAACTTCATTAAGGTGAGAATAAGAAAAAAAAAAAGGGATGAAAGAGGAAGTAGAAGGGGGGAGTCATAGAAGAAAACTTCCCTGACATAAAGAAAGAAATGGCCTGCCTGGTCTGCTTCCCTGTGGACACCACATCCCAAGACATCCTAGAGGGGCCATGGAACTCAGAGCAGCAGGTAAGAACACTCACCCACTGCCCTATGCCTGCCCCAGAGCTACAACTGGGGGCAGGGAGTCCTCAGGTTCCAGTAGATATCCAAACCCCTCCCCTGCAGAATACCACTCCCCTTCTGCTCCTTGCCTGGGCCTGGTGCCTGGAGCAGACACCCTCCTGGTTTGCTCCCATGTGGACATCATATCCCAAGACATCCTAGAGGGGCCACTGAACTCAGAGCAGTGGGCATCCATATCCTGAGACATCCTAGAGAAAGGAGCCACTGAACTCAGAGCAGTAGACACCTTATCCTGAGACATCCTAGAGGAGCCACTGCACTCAGAGCAGTAGATACCTTATCCTGAGACATCCTAGAGGAACCACTGCACTCAGAGCAGTGGACACCTTATCCTGAGACATCCTAGAGGAGACACTGCACCCAGAGCAGCTAGAGCTCAGGATTAAAAGATCACAGAGACATCTGGACCCTGAGGAATTCAGACATGAGCAAGATAACTGGAAAGGCTGGCTCCAGTCAGAGATAATAAGTGCAGGTAGAACTAGAGTTAACCAGATGGCGAAAGGCAAGCACAAGAACGTAAGCAACAGAAACCAAAGTTACTTGGCATCATTAGAACCCAGTTCTCCCATCATTGCAAGCCCCTAACACCCCATCACACCAGAAAATCAGGATTCAGAAATAAAATCGCTTCTCGTGACAATGATAGAAAACTTTAAGAAGGACATAAAAATACTCTCAAAGAATTTAAGGAGAATACAGGTAGACAGGTAGAAGCCCTTAAAGAGGAAACACAAAAATCCCTTTAAAAATTGCAAGAAAAACACAACCAAACAGGTGAAGGAATTAAACAAAACCATCTAGAATCTAAAAATGGAAGTAGAAACAATAAAGAAATCACAAAGGGAGACTACCCTGGAGATAAAAAACCTAGGAAAAAAGTCAGGAATCATAGACACAAGTATCACCAACAGAATACAAGAAATAGAAGAGAGATTCTCATGTGCAGAAGATACCATGGAAAACATTGACACAACTGTCAAAGAAAATGCAAAATACAAAAAGCTACTAACCCAAAATATCCAGGAAATCCAGGACACAATGAGAAGACCAGACCTAAGGATAATAGGTATAGATGAACGTGAAGATTCCCAACTTAAAGGGCCAGTAAATATCTTCAACAAAATTATAGAGGAAAACTTTCCTAACCTAAAGAAAGAGATGCCTATAAACATACAAGAAGCCTACAGAACTCCAAATAGACTAGACCAGAAAAGAAATTCCTCCCATCACATAATAATCAAAACATCAAATGCACAAAACAAAGAAAAAATACTAAAAGCAGTAAGGGAAAAAGGTAAAGTAACATATAAAGGCAGTCCACTTAAGTCACAGGATAGCACGCACCCAAAGGACACACGAGAGACCGTCTTGCTGTAAAGCACATGAGGTGGTTTATTAAACCAGAGCTCTGGGCCAGCCCATATCCCCATATCTCACATAGGGGATAGAGGGACTGACCCTGTGGCTCAGTGGTCTAGAGCTTATATATGGGCATGGTAGGGAAAAAAACGAACTTTCTCGCGGGCACACAGGATTGGTTGTTTTACTTTTTTTGAACACTAGTAGGCCGTACCATGGGGGCAGGGTGTAGTTCCTCCCTTGGCTGTCAGTTTCTGGGATGTTCTTAACAGGCCTTTGTCTTGTAACTCCACCTCCTCTGTAGCTAATTAAATGGGCTCAAACCTGCTGGCAGGCACTTTTAACTATTTAGGTTAGGGAAAGGGCCCTGTTATTATTATTAGTTTTGGCCTATTTCAAAAATTCCCTTTTACTATAAATGTACAAGAAGCTTACAGAACACCAAATAGATTGAACCAGAAAAGAAAATCCTCCTGCCACATAAAACACTAAATGTACAGAACAAAAAACAAAACAAAACAAAACAAAACAAACAAACAAAAAAAAACAAATTTAAAAGCTACAAGGGCAAAAGGCCAAGTAACATACAAAGGAAGACTTATCAGAATTATTCCTGATTTCTCAACAGAGACTCTAAAATCCTTAAGGTCCTGGACAGATATCTTACAGACCCTAAGAGACAACAGATGTCAGCCCAGACTACTATACTCAGCAACACTTTCAATCACTATAAATAAAAAAGTCAAAATAGTCCATGACAAAACCAAATTTAAACAATATCTTTCTACTAATCTAGTCCTACAGAGGATACTAAAAGGAAAGCTCCAACACTAGGAGGGTAACTACACCTGAGAAAACACAAGAAATTAATCATCTCACAGCAAAAGCAAAAAAAGATGATCACCTACACATAGTACTACCACCAACATCAAATTAACAGGAACAAGCATTAGTCATTAATATCTCTCATCATCAATGGACTCAATTAACCAATAAAAAGACACAGGTTAACAGACTGAATACATAAACATAATCCATCATTCTGCTGCATTTAATAAACACACCACAGCAACAAAGATAAATATTACCTCAGAGTGAAAGGGCTCAAAAAGGGTTTCCAAGCCAACAGACCCAAGAAACAAGTGAAAGTAGCCATTCTAATAGATAATAAAATAGTCTTTCAATTAAAAGAGATGGGGAAGGACACTTTATACAATTCAAAGGGAAAACTCACCAAGAGGACATCTCAATTCTGAATATCTATGCCTCACATGCAAGGATATCCACATTAAAAAAATTTATTAAAGCTTAAATCACACATCAAATCCCATACAATAGCACTGGGGAACTTCAACACCCTACTCTCACCAATGGACAGGCTTTTGAGACAGAAACTGAACAGAGACTAGAGGTAGTCTACCAGCAAACAACCAAACAAGAATCATCAGCCTCAGTTCAGTCCACTTAGGTGACACCACACAACAATCAGCAGCAGCAGCTCCATCCATAATAAACCTTGAAGCTCTGCCAGACTGACATAAGTCCATGAAATGGGCAAGAAGCTGCCAGAATATCACAAGAAGTTATTTGGTGAGTTATTCTCTACAAAATCATGAAAAGCAAAGTTCAGCAACACAATGCAAGGTCAACCAGTGCCAGAGTATCATCATTGTAGACTAGCAAAGTGGTGTAAGGCAACCCAAAACATGAGACTTGTCCAACTGTCTGTCAGAAGTCTTTTTAAACATCATGCATCCCTTTATGTGTCTGGTTCAGTGAAACGTCCTCTCACCTGTGCCTACTTCAGCAAAACATTCTTTTACCTGTCTGCCACAGCAACACATCATTATGACCCGAGTCTCCAAAGAAATCAGAAATTTCCACTTCACCAGGGCCAAATGGTTGTAGTGCAGAATTTATCAGACTTTCAAAGAAGAGCTGATATCAGTGCTCTTCAAATTATTCTACAAAATAGAAACAGAAGGAACACTGCCAAATTCATTCTATGAGGCCAAAGTCACCCTGATATCTAAACTACACAAAGACTCAGCAAAGAAAATTTCATACCAATGCAAAAATACTCAATAAAATTCATGCAAAACAAATCTAAAAATACATTAAGAACATCATTCACCATGATCAAGTAGACTTCAGCTAACTGATGCAGGGATGGTTCCATATATCAAAATTCATCAACGGAATACAGCATATAAGCATATAAGCAAACTGAAAGGAAAGACAGAAGACAGGGCAAGGTCGAAGTAGGTTCAAAAACCTACTTCAAGCCCCAGGAATTCTTATAACTGAGAATGGTAGGTGTTAGAACCAACTCTCTGCCAGGGTCTACCTGTCCTGGAACACGTAACCATAACACCCCCCTAGGATGACCATGACATGACAGTCACATAGGGACAGCACATGAGGTCCTCCCCTGTGCAAATAAAGCACACATAATATCTCATACTGAGCCAATGGGAAACATCTACCCCTGGATCTTACCCAACCAAAGGATATTTCTAATGTCCTTGTCCACAAGGAACAACATGCACAAATTATTTTACCAAGAGTCATCCAAGTAATTCTGTCTTATTGAACTGTAATACTCTAGGGATGAGTTTTCTTTCCTGAAAGGGTTTGTTTTCACCAACATAGCAGCTTGGCTTGCCACTGTGGCTATTAGAAGCCATTGTCTAATAATAAATTAATTGAAGCCACATCTTGTTCCTTACTTAGTGGCTCCTGCTCAGGCCTCTAGTTGCTCACCACATCTCACGTCTGGTTACCAGGGCTTCAATGATAGCAAAAGAGGTGCAGCAGAGTGCCCTGCCCCAGCTTGCCTTCTGGAGATCTGTAACATTTTGGATCTTCCAGCCAGTCCAGAGCCCCAAGGGACCTTTCTTTCCAGCTGGGCCAAGGGTCCTCCTTATATTGCTCTTTGCCTTCCCTGAATGGCCCTTTGGCTGTGCTCTGATATGAAGACCAACAATGATCATCTCATTAGATGCTTAAAAAGACTTTGACAGAAATCCAGCACACTGTCATGTTAAAAGTCACGGGGAGATTATGGGTACAAGGCATGTACTTAAACATAAAAAAAGCAACGTGCAACAAGCCAATAGACAACCAACATCAAATTAAATGGACCAAAACTTAAAGCAACCCCACTAAATTTAGGGACTAGATGAGGTTGCCCATTCTCTCTATACTTATTCAACACAGTACCGGAAGTTCTAGCTACGGAAATAAGACAACAAAAGGAAATCATGGGGGTACAAATTGAAAAGGAAGAAGTCAAGTTATAACTATTCACAGAAGATATGGTAGTATACAAAAATCTACCAGAGAACTCCTACAGATGGTAAACAACTTCAGCAAAGTAGCTGGACACAAAGCAAACAGTAGCCCTCCTTTATACAAACGATAAATGGGCTGAGAAAAAATTAGGGAAAAAAAACACCCTTCACAATAGCCACAAATAATATAAAATATCTTGGTTTAACTCTAACCAAGCAAGTGAAAGATCAGTATGACAAGATTTCAAGTCCATGAAGAAAGAAATTGAGAAAGATATCAGTAGATGGAAAGATTTTTCATGCTCATGGATTGGTAGGATTAACATAGTGTAAATGGCCATCTTACCAAAAGCATCTACAGACTCAATGCAATTCCCACTAAAATTCCAACACAATTTTTATAGATGTTGAAAGAGCAATTCTTGACTTCATATGGAAAAACAATGACAACAATAACAACAACAAAAAAAAACGATGATAACTAAAACAATCCTGAACAATAAAAAAACTTCTGGAACAATTATGATCCCTGATCTTAAGCTGTACTACAAAGAAATAGTCACAAAAACTGCATGATACGTATATAGAAACAGACAATTTGATTAATGGAATCAAATCAAAGACCCAGAAATAAACCCTTGCACCTATAAACACTTGATATTTGACAAAGAAGGCAAAACCATATTATGGAATAAACGAAACAGCTTCAACAATTGGTGCTCGTCTAACTGGATGTTTGTATGAAGAATGCAAATAGACCCACAACCACCACACTGCACAAAACTGAAGTCCAAGTAAACCTCAACATAAAAATTGGGTACACTAAATGTAGTAGAAGAGAAAGTGGAAAACACCCTTAATTGCTTTGGTATAGGAGACAATTTTCTGAACAGACCACCCATGGCTCAGGCTTTAAGATCAACAATTGATAAATGAGACCTCATGAAACTAAAAAGCTTCTGTAAAGCCAAGGACACTGTCAATAGGACAACACAGCATTCTCCATATTTGGAAAGGAATTTTCGCCACCCCTATATCTGACAGAATGCTAAGATCCAAAATTTATAAAGAACTCAGAAACTTAGACACCAACAACCCACATAACCCAATCAAAAATGAAGCTAAACAGAAAATTCTCAACAGAGGAATCTCGAATGGATGAGAAGCATTTAAAGAAATATTGGAAGTCCTTAGCTACCAGGGAAATGCAAATCAAAACAACTCTGAGATTCCATCTTATACCAACCATAATGGCTAACATCAAAAACTCAAGTGACAGCACATGCTGTGGAGGATATGGAGAAAGGTGAATGCTCTTCCATTGCTGGTGGGAGTGCAAACTCATACCACCACTCTGGAAATCAATCTTGTGGCTTCTCAGAAAATTGGAAATAGTTGAAGACCCAGCTATACCATTTCTGCTCATATACCCAAAAGATGCTCTACCATGCCACAAGGACACATGCTCCACTATAATCATAGCAACTTTATATCTAATATCTAGAAACAGGAAACAACCCGTTGTCTGTCAACCAAAGAATAGATACAGAGAACGTGGCTCATTTACACAATGGAATACTATTCAGCTATTAAAAAACAAAGACATCAGGAACTTTTCAGTCAAATGGATGGAACTTGAGAATATCATCCTGAGAGAGGTAACTAAGACCAAAAAGCACATGCATGGTATGTATTCACTTAAGTGAGTATTAGCCATATAATACAGCATACCTTTGATACACTTCACAAACTCCAAGAATCTAAATAGGAAGGATGGCTCAAGGGAGGATGCTTGAATCTCACTTAGAAGAGGAAATGTAATAGCCATAGGAAGCAGAGGGATGGAATTGGGTGGCAGAGGGCAAGGGGATGGAAATGGGGGAGTGTCAAGTTCAAGTATAGGGACTTGAGGAGAGAGGGCCAGAGGGCCAGGAAAGTGAATGGAAATGTGCTGCCAATGGGTGTGGAGGTAGGGGGGAATCTCTGAGAAGTGCCAAAAAGCTAGGATGGGGGAGGCTTCCAGGAGTCAGTGCAGGTGACTTTAGTTGACATGCGTTAAAATGGGGATATGAAACCTGAAGAGACCTATAGCCACGCAGGACCCCCAGTGGAGGGATAAGACACCAACCCACACATAAAATTTGGACCCAAAATTTGTTCTATCTAAAAAAAAAAAAAAAATGTAAGGACAAAGATGGAGCAGAGACTGAACAAATGGCCAAGCAATAACTGGTCTCATTTGAGACACATTCCATCAGCAGGTACCAATCCCTGACATAATTAATATATTCTGTTATGCTTGCAGACAGGAGCCTACCATAAGTGTCCTCTGAGAACCTCCACCCAGCAGCTGACTGAAACAGCTGCAGATACCCACTGCCAAACACTGGGGAAGTGTTGGGAGAAGGATTTCAGAGCCTGAAGGGGACAGAAACTCCACAGGAAGACCAACAGAGTCAACTAACATGGGCCCTTACGGGATCTCAGAGACTGAGCGACCTACCAAGGAGGATACATGAATTGGGCCAAGGCCCAGGGCACGCACATATGTAGCAGATGTGCAGCTCAGTCTCCCTGTGTGTCCCCCAATAACTGTAGTGGGGCTAGCCCTAAAACTGCTGCCTGTCTATGGAATCCATTTCCAAACAGGCCTGCCTAGTCTGGCCTCAGTGAGAGAGAATGTGTATCACCCTGCAAGGGGGGGGGGTGTCAAGGGGGGTATCAGGGGGGTGGTATCCAGAAGCTCCCTATCCTCTCAGAGGGCAATGGGTTGGGGATGGGGGAGGAATTCTGTGAGAGGTGGAGTGTGAGGCGAGCAATTGGGATGTAAAAAGAAATGAGTGAGAATAAGAGAATAATACAAAGAGAGTGTCAAGAGGAAGGAGAGGGAGAGGGAGGAGGAGGGGGAAGGGAGGGCAAAGAGGGATGGAGGCGGGAGAGCGAGAGCATTGAGAGAGTAACAGGAGAAGGAAGTGGGGTTCAGAGCAGTCTCCCTGCTCTGAGGAGTTTCTCCAGACCAAATTCCCCCCAAACACCTGAAACATTTGATGTTTTATTGCCTTTTAGGGGTGGTGGGATGTTTCACATCACATGGTGTAGTTAAGCATACCATAGATGACACAGAGTATTGAGGAGCTAGAGCCTGGTTAGGATCACAGATTAGTGTCTTCTCTTAGGCCGTAGCACAGACAGCTTCTCTGTCAGAGAGCGCTATAGGGAGGCATGGACTGATTCATGGGATCATGAATCAGTGGGATACGGCCTAGAGATACAGTCTATGCTCTTTAACAAAATGTCACAATTGGACTCCTTACTTTTAGTTGCAAATGATATTGGGGATCTGGGTGTGAGGAAGCAATGTGCATCTTCACGCAATAGAGTAGGAAATGCTTTCAGAACATTTCCTTACATCACTTCTAGAAGCATTTATATTAAAATCTGAATTATATATACATAGTCCACACATGTTTTCCTGTGATGTACATTCAATGTACCTCTTCAAAAAGCCCCACATCTTTTCTGTAAATAGCTCTGACACATATTGTTTAACATCTCTCTTTTAATTTTAAATAGATGTAACATCTAATTATTATCGTATATCCTCATCTATAAACCCTGTACACTTACATTTTATTTATTTATTCATTATTTTTATGAGTAAAAGTATGTGGGCATGTATGATGGATCTTTCTTCCATTACTGAACACCTTTATTGTTTTGAGGCGCTGAACCTGAAGCTCATCAATGTTACTAGACTAGCTGACCAGTGAACATAATGGATCTGCGTATCTCTGCTGCCCAAGTGCTTGAGTTACAGTTTTGTGCCTTCACAGTGGGCTTTTAACATGGGTTCTGGTGTCCTCTACACTTGAGTGTCAGACTCTTCACTGTCTGAGCCATCTCAGCTCCTAGGAGTGTGTTTAAACGAAGTAGAGGAAAAGCTATGTTAAGCTCTGACAGGTTCTTAGGTGGTGACAATTTTTGACCTCTGTATCTCTTTGGTAGATTTACATTTATTGCAGAGTTTTGGAATTGTGAGAACAATCCCGCCAACTCCTCACCAACTCCTCTTCTTTCACATGCTCTTACAGTGCAGATGAGAAGATCGGGTTGAACCACTGTAATGAATAACATGTTAATAGCTGGTCTCTTTTATTGCTTAGAATAAGAAAAGAAATCTGAACACAGGTGTAAATGTTAAAGTTGGATTCCCAGTGTAGGCTTATGGTGCTCTGGTTCTGCTGTGATTTTGAATTGAAACATTTTCTCTGTGTGTATTACTGATGCCCCAGCTTAGGGTCTGAATGGAAAGCTGTTTGGATTTAGAGACAGATTAATAATGGCATTTGGGGGATAATGGGAGGACCATGAAGGGACTCTATTTTAAAGAGATACATATATTTTAGTTGTTTCTTGTTTCTGTGGCCCATGGTGGTGTAGAGTGAAAAATTATAAAGGCCATTTTATGAAATATGTTAGATTTCTTTGCCCTTAGACCTGGGCAGAAAAATGCAAGTCCCAGAATGCGGAACTGAAAATAAGATTTCAGGCCCCCCAGGACACTTGCTGGATGAATTACATTCCTCAAGCCTCAGGCAGTAGGCCCACCTATGGGTGGGAGAGGCCCATGGCAGGAAGACACAGTCCTGACCGAAGATAAAGATGCTGCCACCTAGGTGGGGCTATAGCTGGAAGAAGTGAAGATAGTTAATCTGAAATAGTTGGTAAATGACAGGGTGGCACACAGTGACATGGTAAACCATTCAGGGTGGGTTTCTCTGGAATGTTTCACTATTCTTATGTTATGTATCCTTGGCAACCCCTCCCCCCTCCCCACTCCCCTGGTTTGTAGTTTTCCTCTTTAAAAGACCCCTTAACCCATCACTGGGGGCCAAACCTTGATCTTGAGAGAGAGCTTGTGGTTTGACCTTGGCCGGCCAATTTCCCTAATAAAGCCTCTGCTGGTTGCATCCAGGTATGGTTTCTTGTGATCTTTTGGTGGTCGTGATTTCCTGAGACTTGAGGAAGGGTCTCCCGAGTATGGGGGTCTTCAGTACCAAAGTCAAAATAGAGTTAACTGCGTCTCTTGAAACTGAATTACATAAATGGTGTGACTGTGATTTTGAAGGGCTGCTATAAGCAATCACTAATAGATTTCTCATAAGCAACTAAGATCATTTTAATTCATTGGACTAAAACATTTGGATGTGTGTTTTGTCCAAATATGTTACTGAGAGGGCAGAGAGTAAAATAAATTTATTTTATTTCCTCACAGGTTTTCCTGAACTATTTAAGTGAGAATGAAGGCCAGATGATGAGCTTAAGTATTCAAAGCTGAGTTCCATTGGGGTGATGTTGGGTTAGCAAGTACAAAGAACATTTGCAAAACTAGCTCTGGTGTATTTAAAATATGAAGTAGGAGAAGCAACAGAGCTGTACAGAGCAACTGGAGAAATAGCTGAATTTAAACTATGTCAAAGTCAATTAAGAAAGAACCACAGAAGCACATGCCCCTGATGTGTTCTTATGGAAAAAAGTACAGCCATGGAAATCCGCAGCCTTGGATGGTTAGCCTGGATCCATGGTAATTACTAGCTGCCGAAACTTGAAGTAATAAAGGTTTTCTGAGTTTTAGTTTGCTTTATTGTAAATTGAAGATGATTCCAGAGACCTCATAGGCACTTTACAGTTAATAGAGAACATGAATAAAATTATTTTTTTAGTTTACTTTTTAAAGATTTTTAAACCTTTGATTCTTTGTGAGTTTTAGATCTTGCACCCCAATCCTGCTCTTCTCCCCTTCCCCTCATATCTACCCTTCACCCTTGCAACCTCCCCAAGTAAAACAGACACACACAACAACAACTAAAACAGAAAACATCTCATCATAGAAGGTGTAGTATGTCACAGTGTGTTCCATAGTATGTCCCTCTGTCCACACATCTTCATTTGTAAATGTTCGTTGCAATGAGTCATTGGTCTGGTTCGAGATCTCTGGCCTCTGTGACACCATTAATATTGGATTCTAATGGAGGCGCCTTCTGGTTATCCCGTAGTTGCGTTGTATTATAGAGATCCTGCAGCTTTGGAACAGCAGCACTGGCCCTTATACGAATCTCAACTGTTCGGAGATGATATAGATTTTGCGGTGGGCAAATTCAGAGCCCTGGATCTGGGCTCAGGTGGAGCTGAGCATCAGCTCTTTCTTATCCGCACCAGCAGGGAGAATTCTCCAGCACTGCTTTTCTGAAGGCCACACAGTGGTGCTCTATAGGAGGCAGGGTCTTGTCTCCTGCTTTCATGCCCTTAGGGCCTGCTCACCAGCACCTCCATAGTCAGTTCCACTGTGTTGCTAAGTCAAGGTGCAGTGACCCCTTCTCCCAAATACTGAAGCTGGTGAGGAACTGTCTCTCACTTGGTCAGAACTGGCTAACTATGCCACCAGGGCCAGTTCCACTGTGCTGCCTGGGCAGGTGCAGGGCTTGTTCTTGAGAGTACTACAGCCAGTGAGGGGGCAGGGCTAACTCTTCCACTTTCATGACCCTAGGGTTAGCTCTCTGGGCTACTGCAGGTGGGGGTCAAGGAGGGTGTCAACATTGCACCCACGGCATCTCACACCAGACTAGTGGTTGGTCCAGCTCGCCTGCTCTCTCCCTTTTGGGGCTGGCTCACCCCCCAGCACCAGCACTACTGTGGTGCCAAGACAAGATGCAGGGCCATCTCTCCTGAATGCTGCAGCCAGTGGAGGACAAGGCCAGCTCACCTACTCTCATGACTTTGGGGCAGTTTTTTCTGACTGTTGCAGGTGGTGCAAGGTGGTAGTATGTGTAAGTGTGTGTGTGTGTGTGTGTGTGTGTGTGTGTGTGTGTGTGTGCATCACCCTAGACATATGCCACCTCATGGCAGATGAGTGACAGGACCAGCTCTCCCCCACCCCTGCTCTTAGAGCTGACTCACCTGCTCCATCTACCGGGGCCAACTCTACTGTGCTACTGAAAATCTGCTGGACCTGCTCTCCCAAGTGTTGCAGCCGGCCAGGGGCTGGGTCGACTCTCCTGCTCTCATAACCCTAGGGCAAGCCCCCCTAACTGCTGCAAGTGGTGAGGGTCAAGGGGGTGTCACCCCAGCACCCACGCCATCTCACCACAGACAAGTGGTGGGACCAGCTCTCCCATGCTCTCATCCCTGGGGCTGGTTCACCTCTGCCCTTACCATGAGGCTCAGCTCTGCTGTGGTTCAGGTACAGGACCTGCTCTCCTGAGTGTTGGAGCTCATGTGCATCAGGCATAGCTCTCCCAAGCTCATGACCCATGGGCAGCTTGCCCGACTAACAGAGGTGGCAAAGAGTAGCAGAGAGGAATCATCTTTGTGCCTATGCTACCACCTTGCAGCAGAGCAGTGGCAGGGGCAGGTCTCCCACACTCATGCCCTCAAGGCTGGCTCACATACTACCCACCAAGGCCAGCCTTACTGTGCTGCTGCCAGTGCGAAATGGAACCAGCTTTCCAGAGCGCCTCATCCAGTGAGTGGTGGCCCAGTGTCCACCCCTAACCAGTGACATCCTTATGCTCTGTAGTGCTAATATGAACCATAGACACCCACACCACTGCATAGGCACAGACTCAGACATGGCCCTCAACAGCAGCAGCTCTAGCTGGGACCTCACCATGGCCACAGGTGACAAGGCTGGCCATATATAACAAGCTCCTCCTCTCCACCCTCGAGTCTCCCATTCCATCTTTCTTCATACTGCTCAAACTGCTCCACTTCTTTTTCTCTCCGATCTGACTAGCACATACAACAAGCACATTGTGATGTTCCCACTACATGCTGACCATGCTGCTGGCAGAACCCTGGGTGACATTCTTTACCTGTGCTGTAATACGCAGTATGACAGCAGTTAGGTGTCTATAGCACACTTGTGCCATGGGTAGAAGGGCAAGTCTGTGGGTGACACAATGGGCTACATGTCTTTGTCTGTCTTTCTCCACCCACGCTGTGCTGCCTGGATTTGATTTATTTTTTTATGAGTCCTAGGAATAATACAATTTTTGCCACCAAGTCAGGATGAACAAAGGACAGCCATCTGCTCTCCCTGACCGATGTAAGAACAACACCAAGGAAGTGTCTCATTGCCCATTGCCAAGGGGGTATGGGTGAAAATTCTTATCAAGAAGAATTGCAGAGAAAGAAATGAAATAAAAAAAAGAATGAAGCAGAGAAGGGACAGAGAACATTTGCTTAGAGGCAGAGCTCAGCAGTGAGTCAGCTCTTTCTATCTCTGTTCCCTGACTTCCAGCTCCCCTCAAATTGTTTCAGGTCCAGGCTACCTGTGCATCCTCACTCCGGGATTTCTATTATTTCCTATAGATTTTGCTCCCTTACCCTCTTGTTAGTAGTTGCCTTCATTTTCTAGAGCAAATCAATAGACCTTGCCACTTCTTTAGTTCTTGGCTTAAATCTAACTGAAGTCTTTAGGCTAAAGCCCTCCAAGCATCAAGGAAAATTAGAACTAAGAGGCTTCAGATATCAAGGGGAGTGCCAGTCTTAGAATGGACAGAGGCTTATCCCCTCTCCTTCTTTCCTTTCCTGCTTCTCTTCTCATAGACCAAAACAGAAGGGCATACTTCACCTGTTCCACGTGGATAGCTATTTATCATCATTCATCCCTCCATCCCTTTCTTCCTCCTTCTTCCCCCCTCCTTCTGTGTGTGTGTCTGTGTGTGTATATTTATGTGTCTCCAGGTACATGAGTATGTACACGTGTGCTCTGCATACAGAGATCAGAGAACAGCCTTGCTGGGCAATCTTGTGGTACTATCCACCTACTTGATTTTATTTTCAGCCAGGTCCATTCACTGGTCTGTTGGTGACCAGACCAAGCTACTTGGTCATTGAGCCCCAGTATCTGCCTATCTTCACCTCTCCAGTACTCAGGGATTGAACTCAGGCCCTCCTGTGTTACCCTGACCAAGCTATTTTCCCAAGCTCAGCAGGTTTTACTAAATTAGTGACCAAGAGGGTACAGCAATACTGTCTTTGAGAAATGTAATGTGAGTCACAGATGTGAACTCATGTATAACTTAGGAGTTTTAATTTATATGCAGGTATAATTAAAGATTTTCTAGTAGCCTCATGAAAGTAAAGAGGAGTGGTGAACTTAATTTTAATAAGGCACTTAATTCAATATTTTTAAAGAACCTTTCTCTCTTATTTTCTCTCGCTTTCCCCAAGTTTTCTGATCAGAAGAAAGGATCCAGAAAGCCAAGGTAGAATGTCTATTATGCAATGCTCCAGTGTTTCTGCATCTTCAGTCCTTGCTCTCAATTGGCCACCCCACTGCCATCACTGTTCTCTAGAGAAGACACCTGAGTTGAGACCGGTGATGGCACAGCACAGCACACTTGGAAGAAGAGACAGTGCTCCAGGAGTGAAAGGCCTGATGAGACTGTGCTGCAGTGCAGTCTCACTGACCTAGTACCATCTTGCCTTCTGAATCTTACAAAAAAAGAAAACTGAAATTTTGGCTTGTTGTTGAAAGATCTTGCAAAAATCTTTTACTTGTTCAAGCTCCTCTGTTGCAGAGCACACAGCACACAGAATCAAAATTTATTTGACAAGTCAATATTAACATTCAATAAATGGAAGACACAAATTAAGACTGGTGAAAATATTGGAGAGCATTTAGTGAGGTAATTCTGGAATAGTACTTGCTCACTTTTTTTCTCTCTCCCCTTACTTTCATAGAAGAGAGCAGCAACTCACATGTGAGAGCACGCCTCACACAGTTCCTAATCTTGCAGGGCCCAGAACGTTCTGCAATCTAATGACTCTTGTTTTTTAAACACTACTTTTATTCCTCTGCTTAAAATAAATTAAATCTATGGAGCTGGGTGGAGGGATGTCTTAGTAAGTAAGGTGCTTGTTGTGTGAGTACCTGAGTTCAATCTGCAATATCCAAGTGAAAATCCAGGCATAATAGTCCTTTCTCTGGGGAGGCAGAGGTAGGCATCCCCATGGATCTTGCTAACTAGCTTGTCTAAAGGAGATGCTTAACCCCAGGTAGACTAAGAGACTCTCTCAAAAAATGAGGTGGAGAATGATACAAGAATATATTGACACTGACCTCTGGCCTCTACATACATGTGAACATGAGGCTGAACGTCTTCACAGTGCTGGCCCTGGACAATCATCAGCACAGTTATTTGTGTCCTAACTCATGGCTGGGTTCCAGGATGCCAGAAGTTCAACAGTGAACAAGGTTCATGTTTGTGAATATGTTTGTAGAAGTAAGAATGGTTCTGCCAGGGTTGTGCAGGGACAGCTCTGTCATGAGATATGATGAAATTAGGACACTATGTAACTTAGTCCAGTGCAGTGATGTTGCTCTGAGAAGTGAAGTAGAAATATCTCCAGGATAAGAGAGAACAGAATTTATGCACCAACACACACACACACACACACACACACACACACACACAGAGGTAAGAGGAGACAAAGAGAAGGAGAGATGCATACATGCATGGTACACACATATATACAAACAAGAAAGAGAATTGGACTCAATCTATTGCTAAGCTATGTTTTGTGGATTAAAGGAATTTGGTACCTCAAGATATGACATCTAATTTGGAAATGTGGGGGAGAATTTTTCTGCTACTGAAAGAAGTGTGTGTTTCCTGAGAGTGCCGTTATAAAGATACAGAAATGCAATTATTTTGGATTGTTTTTGTGCTCTGGTATTTTTAGATCTTCCTATAAACACCTTCCTGGAGGAGCACACTGCACTTGGCATGCCAGGGTAAATCAGCCTGTTCACGGCAAATGCAACTGACAACTTGACGAGATGTCTGGGTTTGTAGATGTCAGAAAGAGCCCAGGTGCTGAGGCAAGATATTCATGTATTTTGAGTCTTTGGTGGGACAGTTTCTTCCTCCATCCCTCTTACCTGAGGCTGAACATCATCTCAGTGCTGACCCTGGACAATTGTTAGCACAGTTACTTGTGTCCTAACTCACTGCTGGGCCCCAGGCTACTAGAGGTTCAACAGTGAACAAGGTTCATGTTTATGAGTACATTTGTAGAAGTAAGGATGGTTCTGCCAAGGTTTTGGAGAGACAGCTCTATTGTGAAATATGACGAAATCAGGACCATGTAATTTGGTCTAGTACAGTGATGTTGCTCTGAGAAGTGAGGTGGAAGAAAATATCCCCAGGAAAAAAAAAGAGAACAGGATAAAATACCTTTATTTTTAAGAAAGGTGCGAATTTTTCCTTCCCAGACAGATTGTTAAATAGGCTTTTTTTGTTCAGTGGGGGCTGGTAATGAAGTATCAGGATATTAAGGTTATTTCAGGTTCCTGTGTCTCCCAGGGTCACATAAGTCTTCTGATATGCATGTTAATCCATTTCAGCCTTCTTGGCAGTAGCTATCTAAGTAGGGCAATCAGTTTAATGTGCACCCTTCCCCCACCTCACAGATTAGTTATAAGGAAAAAGCTACTAACTACCAGAATGTGCATTGAAGATCAGTCCGTGCTTTTCTATTTCACAGATGCAGCACCGAAATAGATGATTAATAAATGATTAATCCAGTGACTGTTTTCTCAGAAATTGTAAGCACAAAGAAAAAGAAAAACGGTGGCATCTCCTCCTCTCCCATTTTTCTTGTGTGGCATGCCCCGGCTTGCCCTGGCATACCCACGCATGTACTCCTGGAGTGCATGGAACTACATGGAGAATTTGCATCAGAGACTGGAAACAAGAACTGACTGCCTCACACCCATCTCTGCTTAGGTTCTCTTTTGTAGGATCATAGCTGCCTCATCTGCAAATATTTTCTAAAGAAAACCCTGCAGATGTGATTAAATCTCAGAAACTAGAAAACTGTATGGTATGAGTTTAGAATGAATCCTGTGTGTCTCCATCTCAGAATCTTGTAGGGAGCCTGTTCTGGTTGCTGTGGTTTCAACCTAGACTATTCTCTACACAATGATTACAATAGGATGGTAGCATTTAAACTATTGGGTTGGAATCTGAGCTCTCCCACTTATTAAACATTTGACCAACAGAAATTACTTGACCCTTTCAGGCCTCAGTTTTTTTTCTTATATAACACGGAATAATTTTACCTTTATCAAAGTATTCTTTGATGTTATTGTTGATCAATGTATTCATTTGTTTCTAGAAATAGGGTCTTGCTATGTACCCCAGATTGGCCTCTGCTTTCTACACACTGGGATTGCAGGTCTGTATTAGCATTGTCAGCCTGATGGGATTCTTATAAAGACTAGATGAGGTAGCCCATGCGTAACAATCACTATGCTAACAGTTAAAATAAACAAAACTTCCAGACATGTTTCAACGAACTGTAACCACCTCTTGTCTACTATTTCATGCCAGTGTTAGATGCTTAATCCTAATGGTCACTACCAAAGGGAGAAAGAATCACTAGCAAAGAAGCCTCTTTCTAGCCACGTTTGTCTTTGAGCAATGCTGTAAAGGTGCACTTTATTCTCTTCTCTTTTGATAAAAGCAAAGCGTGTTCACAGTAAGTGGCTATTAGAGAGCCAGTCTCTGTAGAGCCCATTCCATGTAATAGGTACTCAAAACTCATTCACACTATAATGGTTTAATACTTTCTGTAGTACGAAGTGGTGGTAGAGGCCCTAATAAAACATCACATAGTCTTTGGAACCTCTGAATTTTGAAGCAGATGTTTTCTTAACATCCTGTAAATACTCCAATCATCTCAAACTGCCAGGCTTTCACCTTTGTGCAGATTTTAGAAATGTGCCCACTGAGTAATGGTCCTGCCTAATCTGCTCGACATTTATTGGTACTCAAAGAGAAGCAAGGTTAGAAGATGTAGTGGAGCACATTCTAAATAAATCAGCGAGAGAAAGCACGCTGAATCACAGGGGGAAATTACAGTGTCCAAATCATTTATACACTGGCGATTACCGTCTCACCTGGGTCCCATGGATGCCACACAAGAGCCTGTGAAGCTAGAGGAGCCATTCATCAATCCCAAGCCCAAGCCCTCGCAGTGCCACAGTGAGATCCACTACTGAGGTGGAGACTAGCGGTGATATGGAACAGGAGTGTGTCAAGAAGGGATGTGCAGGCCTGGAGGGCTTCTGGGACCATTTCTGCACTGAATTAATTGAAGGAGCTCTGGGAAATTATATCTATAGCTGCCTTAGTTTCTTAGTAGAAATCTCTCTCTCTCTCTCTCTCTCTCTCTCTCTCTCTCTCTCTCTCTCTCTGTGTGTGTGTGTATGTGTGTGCTTGTATGTTTGTGTGTGTGTCTGTGTACAAATCTGTGCAGCTGCCTGAAGGCCAAAAGTAGATGTCAGACCCTGATGCTTCGTCACATACATAATAGGAAATTCATGTCTCCTGGAAGAGCAGCATGTGTGCTCTTAACTGCTAATTTACCTCCACAACACCCTCACACATACACCCACCCACAGTCACTCACACAAGCACACACCAATAATCCTTTTAAAAATGTCTTCATAAAGTAGAATCGATGTTTGAGGAAGGGAGTCCAGAGAAGACTAGACTTTTACTCATATTCTGTGGAAGCTCTTAATAGATTTAGAGAAATGTAGAGTTCTTAGAACTTTGTGTAGGAACTTTTGGTAAATCAACCCTAATTGTATTTGGGTGTTGGGAAATTCTTCCTATGCCAAGATGTTAAACTTATGCAACAATATAAAAATTGTTATGCAATAGCTATTTTCAGAAGGTTGGTGTCAGGTTTCATGAATCTGTGTTCATGATTGTCTTCATGCTATGTATTAGATATTCTATTAGCTATTTTATGTTATTTACTTATGATGTTAAATTGATATAGGACAAGACATATTGGGATATGTTCATTACAGACATATGTGATGTATCTAATTTTTCTGAATTGAAACATTCTGTTCTGAGAAGTAAACTGGTAGACTTCACAAAGCTGAAAAAGCTAGGAAAGTGTCAAGATTGACAAAGAGCCTCCCCAAGGATACAAAGGCAACAGGGGACATCTGCTGGAGAAGAGGACTCATCTGCTGCAGAGCTTGCAGGTTGGGCAGGAAGGAGCATGGGGCCCCGGCCTCCGTGAGTCATCCCCTAGCTGGTGTGGGCTCGTTTGTGATATGGCTGCCAGGAAATCACCCATGGTCTTGTAAGAAGCCCTAGAGAACTCATTGGCTCACTAAGGTAGACTTCAGAAGAATTGATTCTTTGCTCTGTCATCAGTTCTCTATCTAGGAGAAATAGACATGTGCTCATGTCAGTAAAAAAGCATTCAACATACAATTTGTTAATATACTTGTGTATCATAAACTATCATATATTATATTTTTAAACTATTTTTGGCAATGTTGGAGATTGTGACTAGTGCGCCATACATGTCAGGCATACATGGTACCAATGAGCTACCTTTCTATCCTGAGCTTATATTTTTGAAAAAACAAATATGAAATCTGAACACAGCTTCGCCTATGTTTTGCCTACTGCCGTCATTGTCATTATAACAAACGGGCATGCTGCGAGGCTCATTTGAGGACACAAGTTCCTTGGAGCATCTGCTTCCAGTTGAGATGGAGAATGCTCCCCTGAGACTGAGGCTGTCATCCTAACAGCAAAAATAAATAGCATGTCTACAAAAATAAGGTTTCTTTTTAATCCACCAGGGGTCTGAGAGACACAAAGAAACCCAGATGAATCAAATTCCAAGACAGACAGAGCAGGGAATACCCCATGTATGCCTTCCCTTCTAGAGGAGGAGTAAGTCTGACACTGATTGAGGCAAGCCAGACAAAAAGTCCCTTGCTGAGCGTGGGCTGAGAACAGAACAGTCAGAGGCTGGACCAGGGAGTATTGAGGATCAGGACCTCCATGTTCTAACAGCTCAAGACTGGAGGAAGGGAGTGAGTGTCTCTAGCGCTAGTGGGATTAGATGAGGGCACCTGCTACACAGACAGGGAGTCAACTGAGGTTACTGTGGACCAGTGCTATCCACTACCAGAAATGGTAAGGAACAGGGAAGACTGCTCTGGTGGCCATGGTGTATATAGGACTTTAAGTTTCTATTATGTTTTACATACCTACTTAATTACATAATAAAAATAAGAACTACAAAGAGATAGTATAGTCTTACTTGACAATGACTAAGTGCATGGATAGTTCTAGGTTGGGTGGAAAAATGAGGAAACATAAATCATGACCAAGAGAAAGAGGAACAGATGCAGATCAGCTCACAGTTTGGATGTTATAATTCTCTAAGCAAATGGACACAATGAAGGATGTAAACACCACACCATGGTAGAACCATTAGAACCATACCCATCTACCAATGGCAAACATGAACAAGATGCATGATTCAGTGAAATGAGCTAGCAGAGAAAGAAAACCAAGCAAACAAACAAACTGAGCTGGCGAAATGGCTCAGCAGATAAGAGCACTACGGCTCTTCAGAGGGAAGGAGGTTTGGTCCCCAGCACCCATATCAGACAGCTCACAACTGCCTGTAACTCCAGCTCCAGTGGATTGGATACTCTTTTCAGGCTTCTGCAGGTATTAGCACATTCACACACACATACACATACACACACACAGACACACACGCAAACACCCACCTACCCACACACACATACCCATACACACATACATTCAGTTAAAAAAAAAACCAAAAACTTAAAACAACTTTTTAAAAGTTCTTGTCCAGTAGTTTTATCACATATTTTTTGAGTCAAGTTTGATTATAGACTCCTTCCTCAACAGACTGTATTTTTCTTCTTTGTGTACAGAATAACATTAAGAATGTTGGTACATTTACAATATTACGTGCTTATGCTCATGAGTAGGAGTGGAGGCCTGAATGTACCATGGCATGTGCACAGAGGGTAGAGAATAACCTTGGATGTAGGTCCACACCTTTGAGATTTGGGTCTCTGATAATTTCTTTGATGATTACCATGGTAGCTGGCCTTCAAACTTCAAGGGATTCTATTGACTACATCTTCCAACCTGCCATAGCAGTGCTGAGAACACATATGTAAGCTATCGTAGTGTCTACCTTTCCAGAGTCCTGGAGATTCAAACTCAGGTCCTTAGGTTTATATGGGAAGTTTTTTTACCCTTGAGCCAACTTCCCGGAACCCAGAATAACTTTTGATTCAGTGCCATACACTGTGGTGTTTACATCATCTGGTACTAAATGTTAAAGCAATTGTTTTAAGATTTATTTTTTTTAATTTAATGTGTGTATGTTGGTATTTTTATAAAAGAAATTCTTATGTTTTACTTTGAATCATAATGAAGCTACTTGAAAATAATTTGGTCATCGTGGATTTGGTTTAAAACCAAGCTTTATTTGAGGGGGAAAAGGAAACATTTAGTCTAGAGTTAAGTTTACTGAGGAAAGGTACTTCTTAGTACTTTAAACTAGGGATGAGTAGGCATTTTTTAAATTCTCAACAAAGCCGAACTGCAAGCATTTTTTAGCACAGTGGATCATGTGATCTCAGCCTTACCTCTCAGTTCTGTCTAGCCACATAAAAATAAATGGGTACAGCTGCATTCCATCAAACTTTCTAAAAGTTGTTGGCAGGCTCAATCTGGCTAGTTGCCATGGTCTGTGTGCCCATGCTCTATGGTAGAAACTGTGAGCTAGGCAATGTTTTTCCTTGGCTGCAGACAACAATCGCTATCACTGGCTCTGGGTGAGTCCTGAGCTATGTTCCTTCAAATTCTTCCATTCACCTTTTCATTTATGTACTCACTAGTACTTAACTAAATAGCTAAGGAGAATCCTCTGCAAACCTTGAAGACCTCTGTCTGTGTGCTTGTCTCTGTCTTTGTCTCTGTGTCACCCCTCTACCTCTTTGTCTCTCTGTCTCTGCTTGCCTGTCTGTTTCTGTCGCTTTCTCTGCCTTTGTCTCTCTTTCCCTTGAATAGGAGAAACCTTAGCCTTTCTGTACTTCTACCTTGTATGGGTTACTTTTTTGTTATTGAGACAAAATGCTTGAGAACAGTAACCTAATGAGGGAAAGTTTTATTCTGCTCACAGTTTGAAGAAATTCAGCCCTTCAAGCCAGGAGTTTGAGAGGCTGTTCTCACTGTATTTACAATCAGGACTCAGACAGAAATGGGTGTTGGTATGCAGCTTGCTTTCTCTATTTCTCAGTCCAGCACCTAGCCCAGGGGATGATGTTGTCCACCTTTAGGATGGGCCTTTCGTCCCCTCAACAGCAGGCCTAAAGGTGTGTCTCTTAGGTGATTCCAAATTCTTCCAAGTTAATGATGAAGATTAATTATCACAAACCTCCACTTTCTGTGCTTAGTTGTCTGCCCCCATGGGATGCTGGGTCCCTTTCTCCACCACAGCCCAGAATATTCCCCAGGAAATAAGGTGGGGACTCCAGTCCTCAACTCTTCCATTCCCATATCTTAGGAGTCAGTATCTTTTTCTGAGAGCTGTTTGCTCAGTTTCTTCATTGTATTAGGCAAGGAGAGTGATCCAGTCCTTATCTCCACCAGAATATATGCCATTAATGTAATATATTGTATCCATTGTCTTGGTTGCTTTTCTTGTTGCTGTGATAAAATACCTCAAGAAAATGACTTACAGAAGAAGAGTTTTTCCTGCCTCACAGCTCACAGTGCCATGACATCTGAGGTAGGGCTTTGTAGCAGCTGTCTCACTGCCTGTCCAATTAGAAAGCAGTGAGGGATGAATGTGTGCTGGTGCTCGCTCGGCTTGCTTTTCTTGTTTTATCCTCTCCAAGATTCTTTGTGTAAGGGGTGGGTTTTGCCAACAATTAAGAAGGGTTTTCCCACATCTCTGGAAGCATCAAGATAATCCCTATCAGGTACACTCCAAGGTCCATTTCCAAGGCGACATTAAATTGTGTCAAGTTGACAAGTCACAGTCGGCACTACTTTTCCTATATGGTCCCTTGAAAAAAGACTTTCTCTTTATGCGGAATTAATTTTTATCGATGCACAGCAGGTAAATGCCTGCAAAAATAACTTGTGTTAGAGGGTTCTGGGTAAATAAAGCCTATTGAAGAAAACTTGGGAAATACTGGGTCTGATCAAGATTAACATGATGCAGTCTCAGAAAGTAGTGGTAACTTTAAAAGCTAAAATGTGGTCACCTAAGATATAATGGGTTTGTCTGAAGCTTTTCATAAGTTCATTTTTTCACTACAATTTGTGTCATTTGTCTTTAGTCCTAGATTCCTGAGCTCTTAAATGCAAAAGTATGACCCTCCCCTTCCTCTTTCTTTCAATATAGACATCTAACACACGTCATGGGGCTGGTTTGAAAGCTCCCCAAAGTTAATCTAATACATGTCCAGGTGATTTTATGTTCATATGCTGATTGTAATAATTGAGGTAACATCTCATACCAGAGACACCCCAGCTCAGAACTCTTTCTTCAGAAATTTACAAATTGGCTTTCTAGGTTTCCAACACCAAAAGGGTTCCATAAGTTTACAGAATACATATATAATATATAGGCACAGTCAAAAAGCTTACTCTCTAGTTGGGGAAACAAACTCATGCAAAACAATTAAGAAAAAATTCATATTTTATGTAATTAACACCATACTAGTTATATGTGAGATTAAAAACTAAGCAAAAATTAGTTTAGGCTTCAGCAGTCAAGGCATGTTTTCTCTGAAGAACTACTGTTTGTCTTTGGTCAAATAAAATATTTCAAATATAAGAAAAGTCTTGATACCTAGGTTCAGGTCCCCTCCCATCTATTATTTTAAAATGAATCATGGACAAACATGAGCACCTGGTTTTTACAGAACAATTGTTAAAGGTCCTTAAAAGTGTTTCTTTTAAAGATTCATTTTATTTATTTATTTATTTATTTATTTATTTATTTATTTATTTTTGGTTTTTTGAGACAGGGTTTCTCTGTGTAGTCCTGGCTGTCTTGCAACTCACTCTGTAGACCAGGCTGGCCTCGAACTCAGAAATCCACCTGCCTCTGCCTCCCAAGTGCTGGAATTAAAGGCGCTACCACTGCCCGGCTCATTTTATTTTTTGGCTTATATGTATGGGCATGTCTCAGTGTGCATATAGGCGTGTGAGTGCAGGGGTAGAAAGAGCCCAGAAATCCTATTTGATTCCATGGAGCTGATTGATATGCATGGTTGAGAGCTTCCCAAGACAGGTGCTAGGAGCTGAGCTCCAAACATATCTTCCCATCGTTTCAATATTTGGAAGTGCTCTTACCAAAAGAGTTTCTCTGTCCCAATGAGAACATCTGATACCATTATTACTACCATCATTATATTTTACTAGAGCAAAAGAATCAGGAGAGTAACATGTAAAACTTTTGTGTGTGTGTGTGTGTGTTTAGGGTCTTTGAAGCTAAAGAGAGCACTGAACATTGAACATTGAGAGCATTGCCATGAACAAGTCTGCGGGGAGCCGACAGAAGGCGGCTATCACCCTTGCAGCCATCTTGAGCCATATACCCTGATAAGAGACTTGATTACATTAGCCTGCAACAGCTGAGCACACTCTGATAACATCTTGGTTTAGATACCCAGGATCTTCCCTTGGGTGTGTGAGACTTAAATGTGTGTGACTTAAGGGCGTGACTTAGAGATCAGATTTAGAGAAAAGACCTAAGGGCATGATTAAAGGCGTGACTTGAAGGCATGGCTTAGAAGTGAGACATATAAAAGGAGAGAGGCAGAACAGAGAATCAGACACTTCAGACAGTACAACTTGGAGTACAACATGGAACTAGGAATTAGGTTAGGGAATACAACTCACTACAATTTGGAATCAGGAATTAGGCACTGAGGAAGAAGACACTTGAACTAGAGAACTCAGAAGAAATTATTATTAGGTATTAGGCACTTGGCACTTGAAGGAAGAACTTGGAATTAGACATTATCCACTTAGCACTTGGAAGAAGAAACTTGGAACTTGGAGGCACTAGGGACTAGGAACTAGGGACTAGGAACTAGGAACTCAAGACTTGGGACTTGGAGAGAAGAAGAAAGACTGAAGAATAAATGGGATTGAATCACACTCTGTCTGGTCTCCATTCTTCGAGTCCGTCCTCACTCTCTCTCTTGCTGAACCCCGACCGGTGGACCACAGCAGCTTGGTGCAGTGCCGGCCAACAAGTTAGTCCCCAAGGCTTTTGGCAGTGTGGGTCCCAACATTGACAGAACGGTCTGAGATGCTTGGACCCCAAATGTGGGGCAGCTCAGGCCGTAACACAAGTCTTTACATTTTCAACATAGGTGTTCAATAAGGAGAAATACTTAGCTGTGTGTCCTGGATCATTTTATGCTAGAGAAGGCCTTCTTAAACCTTTCCCACTTGAAATAGCTTGCAAAAAACTGAAATTTTTCTCAAGTCTGTGCCTATATACACATAAAGTTGGTATAGATTAAACATTCACTGGTAATAAATTACGATAGGTTTATTTTAAAGCAATTATTTTATATGGCTGTAATTTCCCACTCTTAAGAGAATGAAGTAAATTTACATATCAGTGGGAGATATATGTTTAGTTTTACATAAAGAATGAGTTCTTGATTGAATTTTTGATACTGCAGGACAATATAGTTGCCTGCAACTCGTTCTCCTGAGACAAAGCCTGGGAATGAACGGGAAGGAGGGCGAGAGAAATGTGGGGCCAACACAGAGTATTCTGATCAAGGCCCGAAGTTTAATAATTTGCTTTCACATATAAAGGGAGGCCCCACCCCCCAGAGTCTCTTCTCAGCTCAGCCCAGGGGCTGGGCAAGGAGATAGCAGTCCGGCAGGTGTCAAGGCTAGCTCAGAAGGCAGTCCATTCTTCTTAGCTCAGGTAGCAGGCTCCAAGGCGCCAAGGCTGGCAATACAATGCATCTCAGGTCCTACTATTGCTTGGTCTATTGTGGTAAAAGACTTTGCAGGCCTGGGGGAAGGGCACAGGACAAGAGCATCTTCAATGTTTTGCAGAGTTGATGCATCTTTTGATTTTATTGTCAAAATGTTACGTTTTAGGGGTGTTTTTGGCATTGTCGGGAATCAAGACAAAATTCACAGAAAGACCTTTCTCTGTTTCTTTTGTTTTTCCTTTTGTGAAACTCTTGTCAGCAAATCAAACAGTAATTTTTAAAGCCAAATAATTCAATACAATTCAATATAGTGATTTCTTTATTTGAAGGCCAACAATGAGAAAATATTAATGGTCTTGTTTTCTGTGATTGCAATTACAATTGGCTTCAAGTGAAAAGTATACAACAGCCACTAATCTGAGGCAGGGGATTTGGGCTACATTTATTGTTGTGTGCTGTACAGGCATGCATCCTTCAAGGTGAGTGCTTTGTGTGTCCAGAAGCAAGGCTGCAGTCAAGTCACAGGACACCGGATGGGTGAGCACTCCCAGAAACACCTGGAAGTTCGAACACAGTTGATTTTGAACTAATTTTTGGTTGTAATGTGATTACAGACCCTTCACATGTCTCAAATTCTTTATGATCCCTCCCCATTGAGTTACATGGCTCTTTATGGAGCTGTGACTCATAGTATAAGATCCTAGGTCTAGCTGGGCCTGATGGTGCACATCTTTAATCCCAGTGCTTGTGAGGCAGAGGTAGGAAAATCTCTGTGAGTTTGAAGCAGGCCTGGTCTACACAGTGAGTCCTAGGACAACTAGAGCTACATAGTGAGACTCTCTCTCTCTCTCTCTCTCTCTCTCTCTCTATATATATATATATATATATATATATATATATATATATGTATATATATGTATATATATCTATATATACACACATATATATATATACATATTTTTTTCATTATATATATAATGAAAAAATATATATGGAAAAAGAAATAAGCCTGTAGCAGTTAAAAATTAGAGCAAAAATGTAAAAGTAAACTTAATTTATAATGAAAGTCTTACCATGGAGGAGTAAGTAGCCTTTCTTACTTGGACTTTGCCATGTACTATAAGCCAAGCCTTGCAGAGCTCATCTCCTCTCCTTTTGCTGAGTTTCTGGGAATGATATCAAGAGCCTTCTCCCTTCCCACCTCTCTATCCCTCAACTTTCAGCCTGCAAAATGTGTGAGTGAAGCAGGAGTAAATCTGCCCTACAAATCCTTCTGAGAGCTGTGGAGAACAAAGAACTCCTAGCAGAGAAATGAACACTTTGGAGAGTCTTGCACCTCACAACCCCTCAATGCCTCTGGTGCTTGCAGCCCCCTTCCCATCTTTCCAGCCCAGTTTTATGTAACTGGCTGTTCACTAGCTTGTTTCAATAGAGACAGCAGGTGGTAGGACCTCCTGAGAGACAGAGAAAGCACTTGTAACTTTTCTTTGGCTTTATGGGCTATGTATTTATTTCGCCATTTATTGTATTATTTGAAAACCAACAGGCCATTTTGCTTGGAGTAGAGGCATTTCAGACTAAATTAGCCTCCAGATCAGAAATGTGGGCAACAGCATCCTCATTCTCCAGTATTTGCTACCTTTACTAATGGTCCTTCGGATTTGGTTAGACTCTAAAGCTCAGCCTGGCCTGAAACTTACTATGTAGCCCAGGCTAGTTTGAACTCCCCATGTAGCTAGCCTTAACATCATGGTGATTTTAACTTCTTCTATGAAAATAAAATTTGAAAGCAGTGTTGAAACAATAACAAAATTCATGGTCAGCAAAGACCACCAACAATTTGTTAATTTTAGTCATAATAAAATACTAAGTCCCTGCAGGGGCAGGGTGACCAAAAATAAAGGCATGCAAGGGCGTGCCCAGACAAGTCCAAACAAGCCCAAGTGAGTAATGGGCTATCTGGTGTTTACTTTGGTCCGAGGTTCTGCAAGTTCTGCCAGTTCTGCAAGTTGCTGATGTTTGAAATATCCAATCATATGTAACCACGCCAAATTTTCCCGCTCTCCCCAACCCTTACCCATAAATATCCCAAGTTTCCTGGGTTTTGGGTCGGAATCTCTATCTCCTGCATGAGATATGTTCCAGCCCGAAGGCCCTCGTCATTAAACCTCCTCTGCAATTGCATCAAGATGGTTTCTCATGTATCCTTGGGTTCGTGCAGGTCCCGACTTGGGTGAGGGTCCCCTTTTGGGGTCTTTCACTTCAGCTGCTCAAATGTTGGTATTACACACCTGAGCCACCTGCCCAGTTCCTAATTACCCTAGATAAGATAATGACACATTGTTTCATTGTCTCGGCTTTCCATGAAGACTGGGAAGCCCTGTGAAAATAAAAATACTGGTGAAGGATGCCTTGCTCAAGGAGAAACAGTGCCTGCACTTAGTGCTATCTGTCCCAAAAGATTGTTTGGGACACTTGTCCTCATGTTGCCTTTGGATAGACACAAACAGACTCAGCATATTCTCAGCCGACCTCTGAGGCCATCTATTTTAAACAGGTTGAAATTTTGCAAAAGCCATGTCCTTGTTCCAAGAATTCAGTTAGTGCTGAATGGTCTCCAGCTGGCTGGGTAGCCCACCCTTTTAATGGTGTTGAAGATACCAATAATAGATGTTTCTCTTCATACAAACTGACTCATTTTGTCAGGTGCTAGACTGAAGCTTCACTTCCAGAAGAGCCAGCAAACGAGCCTGGCTATCTGGCAGCTGAGTTTGGTGGCAACTCCTTTCCTTCTCTCTTTCATTCCCTGGCTGGAACACTTGAGCCCTGAGGAGCATCCCTATAGTCTTCTGCGTTTTCATTTTCTTTGTCCTAACAGAAGCTATCAACATGGGATGAGTGTGCTTTTTAATAATGGTCTTTTCTGTCCTCACAACTACCAGAAAAGATGTATGTTAGTTTCCTTTTACAGATGAGAAATCTGCAGTTCCACAAACTCCAGCTGGAAAAATGAAGATTCCAGGAATTATCTTTATTTCATTGTATTGTATGAGACATACATAATAAGAGCCTTACTGAAAACATTCTAATATAGCAATCCTTCCTCCCATCCATTTATTCTGACATGACGTTAGTCTCAAGAGTATGACAAATCATACTCTTCTCTAAAGGGCCTTGTTTAGCACTCATTGTCTAACTCATCCTGTATTTTTTTCTTTATACCTGAAGTGATGAAATGTACCACTGAGAGATGAATGGACAAGACACGGCAAACATCTGTCCCTAAGCCCCAGTAATTTCCAATTTACAAATTCTGGTAGATGAAAATCATGTGGTCCTGTCCCAATGAATTACATGGTATAAAGTCTGAACGTAAACTTTTCCTTTAAGCAGAATGTTCAGGAACTGGAGGAACTGCTGAAAGGAGGGAGAAAGAGTGGAAGACCTAGATTCTAATTAACTTCTCGTCTAATTAACTGTGCCACCATTTCTCTGTGGATGTGATGAACACTCAAAGATAAGAAGACTGTGCTGAGGGTGGCAGTGGTCCAGCTCCAGCAAGCTCATAGGATCACTTTTATTCCTAAGATTAAAACAAAACAAAACAAAACAAAACATGGCATTTGAGAAAGGAAAGTGTGACTTTTGTACATTTCAATTGGTTGTGTTTGCTCTCCACAATGACAAATAGTGTTTAGATAGATCAGTCTACCATTTTTCATTATCTGCAGGACTCTTTTCTGTGGTGTTTCATGTGGCCTACCACTGGGTGGGTGTAAAGGACCCCATCAGTACTATGAGTCATTTTCTTGGTTGTTTTCGATCATCACTAGTGACTGTTTCTTGCCCAAAAGAGAGTTTCAGTCTGACTCTAGTTTCTCTCGGTTCTTCCAGTTTATGGATTCCGCAGCTGAGAGATTATCCTAGCCTGATGATCTTTTTAATATCCCAATGTTTTCCTTCACCATGTGAAACTCTGTTCCAAAGACTACATTTTGAGATGGTGATGTCCTTCTCTTGAAATTCTCATTCTGGTGTATTTTCTTACTCTCCTCTTAACTACACACCCATGTTTTAAATTCTAGGACACAGAACTGGTTCAGCCTACAGTTCATTCTCCCATTTATTCTCCCATTTATATCTCCTCCCATTCCTTCTTCTGGCATCGTTTTGCATCCCACAAAATACCATTACCCAGACAATCTATAGAAGAGAGAGTTTATTTTGATTTCTGATTCCAGAAAGATAAAAGTCCATCAAGGACTATGCCTCTGGAGAGGCAGAGCAGCAAGTGGCAGGCATGGTGATACGAGGGGGAAGCTGAGAACTCACATTCTCAATTACAGGTAGAAAGCAGAGGAAAAACTGGAAGTAGGATGAGACTTGTATTCCCAAAGCTTGTTCCCAGGTACCTCTGAGACCTCCCAAAGCTATGCCACATATGGGGAACAAGTGTTCGAGTACTGGAGTCTCTGAAAGGCATTTCTTGTATTTATGTGTGTGTATATATATATATATATATATATATATATATATATATATATGTGTGTGTGTGTGTGTGTTTATGTATTGTGCATATCCATATGCTTGTCAATATGTTTATATGTATCTATATATACATATTTTTGTATACCTGTGTGTTTGTTTATATGTGTATACATACAGATAGGTATATGTATATTTGTCTCTGTGTATGTTTGGTGCAAAATGGGGACAACCAGGATGCTTCACTGAGGCACAGGTGATGAGTTAAAAGTAGACAGAGACATCACAAGGATAGTATACATTTGAAGGAAGAGTGAGGTTCAATATGGTCAGATCTGAGGGAATGTTTCTTAATACCGGGTGTTGTGGATCACATGTAAAATATCTCTGACAGTCTCATCTCTTTGAACACGTGGCCCCTAGATGGTTGGGCTATTTGGGAAGATAGTGAAACAGTTAGGACATAGTCTTGCTATAAGAAGAGGGTTACTGGGTAGGGTCTGTGAAGCATTATAGCTGGCCTCCTTCCATTTATTCTTTGTTACTTGACTATGAACTTAATGTGACAAACTAACCTTCTGCTACAGCCACCATGTGGGGAAGAAATCTCGCGGGCGGGGGGAGGGAGTCCGGCGGCAGAGTCTCAGGGCGGTCTGGCATCAGGGCTTCCCACGCCACCAGCGGAGGATCCCACATTCACGCAGGCTGTCGGTGGGCGGGCCGGCGGCTGCATCGGCAAAGTTCCAGGAGGTGGCGCTCTCTCTGGGTCTCAGCGTGTCTCTGGAGTCTGCAGTCAGATGAGGTGGCTGGTAGAAAGCAGCTTGGCATCTCAGGCAGGTTCCAGAGGATGGCTGGACTCTGTTGGATCTGTGGGTATACCTGTAGGATAATCACAGCAGGGAAGCAGCATCTCCGGCAGGGAGATGTCTGTAGGCTGGATATGGAGCATTAAATTGCTTGGGAACAAGCACCTTATGGCCTGTCGTTAAGATCCTGGAAAAGCAAAGGTGTTTGAGGAAATTTAGTCTTAGAAGGTATCTTGGATAGCTGAGGGAGAAAAACAATGTTAATTTTGTATCTGTGATTGGCAGCAACAGTTTGCCTGTAAAAGAAATTATTTGTTAATTAAGACTCAAGATATGGTGATCAGCACGTTGACTTAACTGTGGAAGGAAATTAGATGGCTTTTAAACCTTGAAAAAATTATAAAGGTTGAAAAAAAATAATGTTGGACATATATCACGAATATTAGAGAGAAAAGGCAACATTAAAATAGAAAAAATAACAAAATTTTGGTTGAAAAACACAAGATTGTTGCTCTAGGTGTTCCCATTAGGAAGAAAAGGAAACGTTTAAAAATTTTGGTTGAAAAACAGGAACGTTTGTTGTAGGTCCTCCTGTTGGGGAGGAGCAGTAATGGCGGGTTTAGAAGCAGTGGAGGGAGGGGCCTAGCTCTGTCATGTGGCGTCTGGGTGCTCTGGCAGAGAGGTTCTGCATTCCCGCTTTTCTTTTTCTTAGTTGGTAAATTTTAAATGTAGAGAAGAGGAAAGGCCAACTTTGAAGAAAAGTCTAAGGCAAGCAAGAAGCATTGGGGAGGGCTAAGAGTCAGAAAGAGTGAGAGTCTGTGTCTAAGACACATGGAAGTTGGATTGGAGTCAGGCAGCTTTGAGAGAAATTGGCAGGCAGCACGGGGGCAAAGGGTGCAGGCAAGATTTTAGATCCGCTGCTTGAGGCAAGCTGGCTGAGCTAAGTAGCTTTAGTCAGCTGCAAATGACTGAGGGTGAGGGGAAGCATAGGCTGGCTAAGGAACACTGGGCTGGGTAGCAAGCAGGGTTCCGCCCTGTTGTTTCAGGCAAGCAGGCTAAGCCAAATAGCTGTAGCCTGTGGCATATGACGGGGGAGTAGGGAAAGAAGCTACCTGGCAGGGCGCTAGGGGCTAGAGTTTGGAGTTGGTGATTTTGAGAGAGAGAGAGAGAGAGAGAGAGAGAGAGAGAGAGAGAGGACAGGAAGGTCTCAGCCGCGAGAAGGAGTCTCTCAGCCAAGGGAGTCTTAGAAAGAGGGTTACAGCAGGTGCTGTGTCTTGAAAGACAGCTATTAGCTGTGAAGGAACCCCCTCTGTGGAGCTGGGGGGATGGGAAGAGTGGGGGGCTAAGAAGCCACTGCCATCTTGTCCTTGAGCTGGAGAACACGTGGGGAGAGAGACCTAGTTCTTTTGTATTAGGCAGGGGTTAGACTATAGCTAAGAATCAGAGAAAGAAAGAGGGGGTAGGGTGGAGAGAGAGAGATGTTACTCACGGTTTTTGCAGACACCAGTGGGGGGCACTTGCGGAGCTGGCTCTACGCACACGTTTTCCACCACTTGTGGGAAACAATGTAGGCCCCTGCATGGGTGCACGAGTGTGGATCTCTGTTGCTGGTCTGCACCGTCTTTTGTCAAAGATAGGGCTATTGTAGAGGAGCAGGGGCTAAGCAGGGCACTCACAGTGCACAAAGCAGACTCTGCGGTAGGAGTTTCTTGGTGGGAAATCTCCATTTTGGGCCCAAGCCTCGGCGATGGGTGGGCACAGCAAAACGGGAGAATGTGGGGGTCGCATGGGCATGGCAGCAGATCCATACACCGAGATTGGCCTCCATCTGGGGTCTTGGAACTCCGGCAGAATGGAGGCGGGAGCGCGCGGGGTGCATGTGCTGAGAGAGGACCAAGAGACTTAGTATCACATCTCGCAGGAAGTATACTTGTTTAGCAGATTCAGCCAGGATGATTCTTGTAAACGCATGGGTGGTCGTGCCCCACGTTGGGCACCAGCTGTGGGGAAGAAATCTCGCGGGCGGGGGGAGGGAGTCCGGCGGCAGAGTCTCAGGGCAGTCCAGCATCAGGGCTTCCCACGCCGCCAGCGGAGGATCCCACATTCACGCAGCTGTTGGTGGGCGGGCCGGCGGCTGCATCAGCAAGGTTCCAGGGTCCCAAAAGCTGGGAATCAGGCTGAGAGACCATGGACATGTGGACTCCGGTTTTCCAAAGTTTTTATTGTTCATGGCATGGTGAATGGACGCAACTGGTACGCTCTTCCCCCGCCAAAAGCCATGGGAGACCAATCTTATAGGGAAGGGAGAAAGGGGACGGAATAACTTAATTAGCTACGCCCCTGGCCTTTTGATAATTCATTAATATTTAAATCTCTGGAGGTGGAAACTTGTTAGTCACACCCTCTATCTGTCCTACGTGACTGAAGGTAACAGGTTAAATGGAGTTACCTCGTCCAAGGCCCAACACCACCATGCCTTTCCTGCCTGATGCCCTGTTTTCTCTGCCATGATGGAGTGTATCCTTCAAAATTATGAAACAAAACGAACCCTGTTGCCCTTCAGCTGCTCCCTGCAGTGTATTTTATCATAGCATCAAACAGTAACTAAGACAGAGGCTGTGCTTTACAGCTGTCTCCCAGGATGAGAAATGTTCCACCTGGAAAATGTTAGTTGTGATATCTAGTCATCAAGACATATGAACACAAGTCTGACACCATTTCTAAAGGCCTGTGTAAAGGACAGAGTTGTGAGACTTGATAAAACTTAATATGAAGGACTTCATTTGGTATCATTACCACAGCTGCATGAACCATTGCAATATCTGTTTTGCAGAAACAGAAAAACACATAGGGCTCAACCACTAGAACCATGGGCCCAACTAGAAATTCATAGTCAGGACATAGGGTGAGGGTCAGAGAATAGAAGATTACAAAAACAAAAAACAAAAAACAACAAACAAACAAAACACTAAAGGGAGAAAAATTGGGCCTGAATCTACCTAAAAGTTATCTTTGCAAAAGGCAGTCCCAGCAATCAGATGCTATTTTAGGCATCTTGACCAATCTTGATCAGATATCAAGGATACTCAGATAATAAAGGTGATCTGATATAATAGATGGGGTTGATATATTCTTGTTAACCTGATTTAATAACAGTTTTGCCAAAACTAAATTTTATGAGGGCATACTACAGACATGTATAGAGGAAAATTTAAGAACATAATGGGAGTTGGAGCTATGGCTCAGTTGATAGAATGGTGAACTAGCATGCAAAAAGCCCTGAGTTCAATCCCCAGCACTTTATAAACTAGTCACATAGATGCACATCTGTGGTCCTAGACTTGAGATACAAAGGCAGAAGGATTACAAGTTCAAGGTCACTCTGGATAACATAGAAGTGAGTTTGAGGCCAGTCTAGGGTACATGAGACCCTGCCTCAAAACAAGATAAACCAAACAATGCAATCCCTAGGTAAAGTGTTTAAGTGATGAATCTCTTTGTCATCTTCGTGTCATCTTACTTAGTGGAACAAGGTGAGTGACTGTATACAAGGCTCCAGGGGAAGAGAAAATCAGGAAGGGGCTAGGCTTCAGGGAAGGGCTTAGAGTTCAATCTTGAGTCTGAATGTTGGGGCTGTGTAGCCTATGGGGACAACTTTGGCTTGCAGTACCTACTAAGCACTGCAGCTGCCCAGTGAATGTAAGGGACTCTATCTGAAAGACTATTTTGTTTATTGGATTGCTTTAATTGTTTAGGGTCTGGAGTATACCAGCTGGCCTCAAACTTCCTATGTAACCTTGAACTTCTGATCCTCCTGTCTTACAGGGATTTGTGCATGTTAATAAAGTACTCTACCAACTAATCCCCCAACCCCAGCCCTTAAGGCTATCTTTTGTCTGTGAAACAATCGTTCCTTTAATAAGTTTACATAATCCTTAAATTACCCTTACCCATTCCTTACATTTCTTTTCTTCCTCTCTGATTCCTTTTTAATTTTTTCTTTCTTCTATTTCTTAAAGACTGTTAACAGTTAGTTGTCATCATATGAGTGCAGGTCACCTCCTAAATTGAGTTTAGCCTATTCAATTAGTGCAGGGACTGAGCTTTTAAATAAAATATTAGGTAATGGATGTACCAGGAACAAACTAAAAAAGATGCAAGCTTTTCTTACTGATCTCAGTTTTACGCCCTAGTGTCTCCCTCTGAAAGAAGGTCATGAGGCCACATGACCCAGCACTCTGGGGCCAGAATTGGGCTGTAATGTTCATAGTTCCAGATTGTTCCCCTAAGTAAATTGAATCACACCACTAGCCGGTCTCATCACTGAAGGCTGCACAAGAGCTTCCTGTACCTTTTTAAAAGGCAGGAGGTGCCACATAGCCTTTCAAAGTGCTAACAGCCTGCTTCCTACTGCCATCTGTGTTGTCAGGGCCCGGAGCAGGGCAGACCCGGGGGCGGGGTTGGGGGGGGGGGCAGTGTTCGGGAACTGGTGAAGGCAAATTCTGCCCACGTGGGAGCCAAACCCAGTCCAAAGAGATTCCCAGCACATGTTTTCTTTCCTTTGCTTGTGTTGATACATTTCTTTCTGAAAGCAGCCAGAGGTTTTAATGGGTGTTTTCACAAAGCGAGTTCCTGACCTCTCCCTGCTCAACACTAGGGAGCTTTAAGCAGGATGGAAAATGAATACAAACAGAAGATTGTAGGGAAGATTTCTGTGGCTCTCTGTGCCAGTACAAATGCCTGCTTAATTAGAAAATCAATCTTGGCTGTCCAGGTGACAGATAGGAATCCTCTGTTGGAGGTGAGAAAGAGAGTCCAGTCATGGTGAGATAATTTTTTCCCATTACTAAAAGGCTGCCTAATGTACGTCTCTAAGCAGTTTGGCATGAAGAACTTGTTAAAAACCCACCACATTACTCCTCTCCTTGATTTAATCTTGGTGACACGGAGGAGGGAGACCAGGGCAGCTTGCATTTTATAAAAACCCTTCTTCTTTTTTAAAAATAAATTCTCTAAAGATACCCAAGTTCTGAGAGATGATTTAATAACTGTCATCAAAGGAATGGCAATGTTTTGATAAGGAACAGAACGGAAACTGTCCATGATTATAGGACACTAGCTTGAGAGGTTTTTCTTTGCTAGAGTTAATGATTGAGGATGCTGAGGCATCTGCTCTCTGTGACAGACTTGAAGGGCTAGGACTCTCTCTGGATGGATAAGGAAACAGCATCCCACAGGGCTGGTGCGCTGGCGCTTGCTCTTTCAATTTCCCCACCTCCCTCTCCGTCCCCCTCCCGTGCCTGAGTGTGTTCAGAGGGTGAAAGGACAACGTTGGACCCTTCCTCGGGTGCCTTCCACCTTTTGCTTGAGATAGGAGCTCTCATTTGTCTAGTACTCTTCCAAGTAGGCCAGGCTAGCTCAGTAAGCTGGGTATCTACACTTTTTTTTTTTCTTATATGGTTTTCTTATATGGGTTCTGAAGATCTGCTTTGCCAGTTGAGTCTGGGATTTCAGAGTTTAGTCTGATCACAGCTACACGCATAGTGACTCCAAGAGCCTGGGAGCAAAGTTACCTCTCCCCCAGATCTCTCTGTATGATCCAGACTCCTCTTGGCTTCTTTAAAGGAGGTTATGATGTCAGCTGAGCTGGCTATCTTCTTTCATATTGCAATTCATATTTTCTTTTGACAGCTTTGGATCTCTTTGAATTCTTGGTTTGTTTTGAAAGCTCCATTCTAGATACAAGGCTCACAGCACATGGCAGTGTGGAGCGACACTTTCCTGCTTCTGGTCTGATTTGCCTCCAGTCTGAAATGTAAAGCATCTGTTTAAGCTGCAGCTTCTTCTCTGTTCTCTCAGTTTTATTTCTTATTTCATGAACGTCTATAATCCGGCCTTTGTAGCTTTTTCTCTCAGGGTGGTTTCTACTGAGGTTTCTTTCTGTGAGAAAATGCCCCTAATAAAATGCCCAATGTACTATACTTTGAAGGAATTTAGAAAATTACTTGGCTTTAAAAGAGAACAAATAAAAACAAAAGCAGGAAAAAGCAGATCTAATGGTTCCAAAAAAAAAAAAAACAAAACAAAAAAACAAAAAACAAAAAACAAAAAACAAAAAAACCTACCCTCATTGCTTAGAAGGTTTTTCCTTAAAGTTTTTTTCTTTCCTCTCAATATCTCAGTTATCTACTGTGATTCTAGACTGACCCCGATCATACACTGGCCAATATCCTTGAACAACAACAACAAAAAGTCTTCTATGGCTTCATTGCAATCCTGCTAGTGAGTCATCACATGGCTTTTCACATGTGGATTCCATCTGTGGAGTTGAATCATTTCTGAAGAGCGCACAGCTGAGGTGGAGCTCACTCATGAAGTGAAGCCTGTGCTCCTCATCCCCCTTTATTTGAGGAGGCCAACTGAGTACAAACAGGAGAGGTAACTCGATACTGTCTACCAAGGAATGGTTGGTTAGATTATGAAGAGAGTCTTAAGGTGTCCCTGTTCTTGTTTTAGACAGTCGCTACAGCTTAAGGCATTTATTATTTGATGATACAGGTTTTAAAATAAATCCGTGAAGCTAGTCCCAGAGAAGACAGCAGCCACCAAGGGGAGGTCGAGGTACAGAAAATGTCTGGCTTTCAAAGGATCCTTGTGTAGTGTAGGGAACTCTTCCCAAGGGCATCATGTGCTACCCGTGATCTTCTGGATGGGATCTAAAGGACAGTGACATGGTTTAAATGAAAAAACAGAATGACGAAGGGTGATCAACCATGGAGATTGTTCATGAAACACTGTGTGTGTTTAAAATGTAAAATTCCAAGGAGAAGAACATAACTCTGTGTGAGCACTCTGCACTGTGGGATTTTATCATTGCTTGTGTGGATAGAGCCAAGGGTTTGGGGAAAGTATGATGTTTCCTAAGTCAATATCAAAACTAGATTTCCTTAGGAGCCCTGATGGAAGAAAATCAGAGACTAATCCTGTGTAGGAAATATTTGCTAACATCTTTGAAGTTGGCAGAATATCCTTTTGTTAAATTGGAATTCTCTCCATCTGTAGCTCTCACCCTTATGTGTATGTACCACATAGTACAAGCATATACTACACCCACACACATAAGACAGATAAGTACTTCTAGATAATATTCATCAGTTTTCTGCTTACTCCTTAGTTGAAGTTTAACCATAGATTTTTGTTGAATTAAGTAATTCCAGGTAACAATTGTAAATTTAAAAATAAAAGACAACTTTTCTTTTGAGAATTTTGTTTCTTGAAACATTGGCTGATACCACACTGAAGAATGTAGGTTATTTCTGAAAACTAAAATGGGGGCTAAACAGCCCACAGCATCACGCATCTATGAAAAGCATAGTCCTTCTTCCCTTCACCAATTTCATTTATAGTTCTTTTGTGTCTAAGTTGGAAAATCACAAGGAAGGCTCATGAGCGTGCTGTATGCTAAGTATTGTCATAGATGACATTTATTTTTATGTTTATTTCTCCAGTTACTCTGTCCTTAACACCAATGAATATAATAGCACAGATGATCCTGAACCATCTTACAGATAAGTAGATATATTAGTATCTGTCTGTCTGTCTATCCATTTATCTGTCTGTCTAAGTGTCTATGTAGATACAGATATAAGCAAAGAAATACTAGTAACATATTCATGTCATACAGCAACATTGGCAAAGTTTGATTTACCATTACTGGACACAAAAGTCCCCTTTCATTTATACTATACCACACCATGTTTCTGAACTATATTTAGAGACTATTTGTCTCTTTTGGCAAAATGAGTATAAGAAGTATGGTCACTTATTGGGTCAAATAGATTCATAAATAGCTACAACTGACAGATTTCACTGAGGATAGATGGCCATTTAAGCTAGAATGAGCTTCATTTCCTTGAAAGTAATTCTGTGTTTCCGTGTTTCTCTTGCCCATATTTTGGTAGGCTTAGCATGGGGTGGAATGGGAGGACTCATCTGGCTTGATGTGAATCTTAATTATTCTTTTGCTTCATTTTAAAAAGTATTTATTTTTATTTGTGTTTTAAGTGTGTGTATGTGCACTTGAGTATGGGAGTCCATAGAGGCTCAAAGAGAGCATCAGATCCTCTGGAGCTGGTTGTAGGCAGTTGTGAGTTGTTTGACATAGGTGCTGGGAACTGTACTTGTGTCCTTTAGAAGATCAAGGTGTAATCTTAACCACTAATCTGTCTCTCTAAACCTCAATTCTTAATATTTTATAGTAGTTTACTGAAATAACATATAAAGTATGTGTATTAATCTTTTCTTTAAAAAATATTGCCACAGAGGAGCTGAAATTTAGGTTGAAGAGAAAAGTGCTTTGAATCCCTACCCACTCCCAGGATTCATGTTGTAGCCAGCACAACTCAATTTATCTGGATCAGATATACAGCTGATGGATGAGTTATGTTTTAAGCTTGAACTAAACTTATTTTCCCTTCTTAATGCTCTTATATGTACTCAGTTAAGCATTTTTTCATTTCATATTCTTATTTATTTTGAAGAAATTTGACACTTAAGTTTCCATTTATTTATACTTAATGTATCAAAACACTGTTTGGCAGTATTAACTTGTACCCCAGAAAATTGTTAGACTGTTGGGGTGCTTTTGAAACACTTTAGTTCTATATCTGAGAAGTAGTGTTATGTTTAGAGACAGACAAAGCTCTCAAAAAGCTTCAGGTCAGTTCAAAGCTCCACTTATGATGGCTACAAGTGCCTGAGTTCAGAAGAATACTTGTTTATAAATCATTGTTTACCAAAAGTTCCAGAGAGAGGTTGGTGGAGAGAGGCTGCTGGGCTCCCGGAAGAGCAGGCGTTAATGTCTGCTACACAGCAATACTGAGCTTCTTGGTAGAAAATTCTGATCAGCAAAACATATAGTAATATGAAAAAACCAAAAACATGACAGAACTCTCAAGAATTGACTACAGAAAAAATAATAGCAAAAGAAAAATTGATAGTATTGAAAACATGTTGAGAACTATATGTATGTAAATATGTAAAATATTACTGACATATGAAATATATTTAAAATAATATAAATATTTATTTTAGCAAAAGAAACACAAGAAACATGAGGAGAAACATATAGGTATACACAAGTATGGGAGATTAAATATATAAAGTATCAAGCCTTGAGAACAATCAAATGTAAAAGATATAATTTTTAGATTAGCAACTTGGGAAAAATTTAAGATAAGAAATTATACCAGGGATTTTTTTTTTATAACTTCTTATGTAATGTATAAACTGAAACAATTTAATTGCTAGTCAACGATTATACAAAAAGGCCTGTGCCTTTGAAAATCATCTAGTATCTAATTTACCAGCCTGTCTGAACATGAAAATGCTAACACAGATGTAAATTAACTCATTTTGTTTTGTAAATTTAGAAATACTCATATGTAATATCATAAAACTTTTCTAATGGCTGAATGTGATCTGGTTAGGACCTGTTTAAATACTTTGGTTCTTAATAAAAAGTTAAAATGATTTTTTTTGAGCAGCCACTTATCTTCAACAAAGCAACTTTTCAAAAACCATCCTCCCTGTGAGGTTGGACTTGATTGTCTTAACTTGTCAGAGTTCTTGGGAAGAAGCAGGTGGACGTACTACATAAGGTGTGGTTGAGAAGTTGGAGGTCTGTTACAAAATAGTCTAGCTAGGAAAGGCAGCCTGATGTGTGGGTTGAATGCTGGCCTATGAGACATTTTAACTCTGCCTTTAGTGGCAGGTACAAAGTAAAGTCAGCTAAGAAAAAAGACGTGTGCTGTAGGCTGGAAAGAAAGTACAACCCAGACGCCAGTCAGAACTGTAAGGTTTGGTCTGATATTCTCCTCTTGTCTTCCTGTTCCTCATTTTAAAATAGGAACATTGACTATGTGTTGATATATATTAGAAGCAGATAGCTTGATTTCTTTTTTCTTAAACAGGGCTCCATAGTTACATATTGCCTTAAGTTTCAGAGGGTCTGGTGCCATCTATTATTGAAACAAGGAAAGTACAAGCATAGCCAAAAGAACTTAATATTTCAAGATAGAAGGAAGAACACCAAGAATAAAGGAACTACAAAGACAGAGATTGTCTTCAAATGGACCCAGAGAAGTATGAAGACCTTGATCTTCAAAATAATAATTACTAAAGAATAATAAATCATTGAATAAATACTACAAACATGTGATTATGTCAGATGTAAAAATTGGATGCTAGCCCATAAACATGGAAGAAATAATTTCATTAGATAAATCAGTCATCTGCAGCAATGGTGGCAGTTAATAGTTAAGCTGAGAAATATCTGTAGATGAAAATTAAGTGGGCAAAGATCTGGGTAGATGTTTACATAATGTGAGAGAAATAGTTCTCAGGACATATTTGTGTGTTAAGAAGAAAACAAGCTCAGCATTTGGAAAGGTCTGGCAAGTAGTATCTTAACCTAATTACAAACTTAACTCCATGGAAACCCGGCAAAAACAGCTGTCAGGGCTGGGAAGATGCACAAAGCATCCTAGAAAAAGTAGGAGTTCAATCCCAATGTAACATCAAGTAGGCTCAATCTGGGGACAGACTGAAGATAGCTGGCCCTTTATTTTCAAAATGTCAAGTTCAAGATGGTTGAAAATGACCTGAAAATGACCAGCATTTCAGGAGGCTAAGACACTGTCGGCCAATATTATATCCTCTGTGAAGTGATTGGTGAAGCCCGGATAGAGGCTGAGGGTAATGTGTGTGATGTGTCAATGTTAATTTTTGTTTTGATAGTTTTATTGTGGCTGTGCAAAATGGCATTCCTGTTTGAAGGAAATTCACACTAAACTGTCAGAGAAGTTGTAAGGCAGATATATATAAGATATATTATATATATCTGAAACTGTTAAGAATGAATAGATTCTGAATCACACTTGCGATTTTTCTCTAAGTTTGAATTTTCAAATTGAAAATTATTAAAGGTCTGAAGGCATGGTTAAGTGGTTACTTCAGAGGACTTGATATTGGATCTATGTTAGATGGCTCATATCCACTCATAACTTTAGTTTGAGGGGACCTAATGCCCCCTTCTGGCTTCCGTGGGTACCTGTACAAATATGGCATATACATATATGGGACCATGAAAAGGATAGCTTGGTTCCTGGTCAGCATAGGCCTCGAACCCGGACAATAATGGGATGACGGTAAGTAGGTAATCAGCCTCACTCCGAGACCCCAGGCTCCTGACTTGCTGCAAAGACCTCCATTGATCTGTGCCTTTCAGTCACATAGGGCAACGCCTCTACCAGCCCCTCTACAGGTAGAGGGCATGACTACTAGCCTCAGCCTCAAGAGATTTTCATATTAATGAGATACCTGAAGGCCAGAAGGTGTAGTCAATTAAGTATTCCTTCTTAGACCATCCTCCTTCCTCCCTCCCTATTTAACTCAGGTTTGCCCTGAGTTTTGGGGGAGTCCAGCCAGATTCATCTACTTTCCACCATGACAATAAACCTTTAAAACCATGGACTTCCTCATGTCTTTGGGGCCTGCCATGGAGAACCATGGAGGGGGCCTTAGACTATCAAGCTGCCACCTAATCTCCTGCTGAGGACTTCTCTAAGTTCCTGCTGGCTTCGGAGGCCTGCCAATCCAAGCAAGCTAGCCGAACAACCCTTGATCCAGCCAAGGGAGAGCAGTAAACAAGAGTCTCTCACCCCGTGAGGCACTGCCGGAGCTCTCCCTCTAGCCCCTCTCGGCTGTGGGCAGGTCCAGCCCACACACCCCCAGTCTCACCTTTTCTGCGGCTCCCAGTGGTGCCTGAGAGCCCAGGAGTCTGAGACCCATTGATCCCTGCAAGCCTTTTTGTCGGGGCTCCCCCTCCAAGAGCTCTGCCCCCATGGGACTTCAGACTTGGATCTCCCCACACCTGGGCAGAGCTCCACAACATCCACTGAGTGATGTGTGGAGTGAACTCAGTCAAATTCCTGCACTTCTGCCTCCCTGAGCCACGGCAGACACGTGGGATCCATAACTCCGCCCAACAGGACCCATGCCTGCCCATATTTGAGCTAACAGACCTGCATATGTATACACACACACACACACACACACACACACACACACACACCCCAAATCTTAAAAATGATCTATGTATTTTGCTGGGGTGGGGAGTCATATTCCTCAGTAGTGTATCCTATACATGCTCTAGTCATCTATGCTTATGCCATCAAAAGACATGGACATAGAATGGGTGGTTTGTAGCATAAAAAGGGTTGAGTAGGAGAGGGAAGAGTAAGGATAGAGGAGGGAAGTGTGATCAACGTATGTTATATATGTATGTGACATTGTGACCAAATAGAGATTAAAAAAGAAAAGAATTGGTTCATGCTTTCAAAAGGCAGGTTTTTTTTTTTTTTTTTTTTTTTTTTTTTTTTTTTTTTTTTTTTTTTTTTTTTTTTTTTTTTTTTTTTTTGTGCAGGCTCACCTGTGTAGAAGGTCAAATTCTTGCTTGACTTTCAAACTCCAGCCTAGAGATAGAGATTTAGGAAAATATTATTTGTATATGATTAATGAATAGTTGAGTTACTCTCTCTACTTGATGACCAACTTATTCAGCATTGACACCGATGTCCATATGTGGTTTGAAACCCAGAGCCTGAGTTTCTTTTCTGGTAACTGTTAAAATACTCTGAAAAAGCTACTTAAGGGAATAAGAATTTCTTTTGGCTTATGGTTCAAGATCATGATAGAAAAATGAAGGCAGCATGAGCTTGAAGCTGCTGGCATTATACTCATACTCAGAAGAGAGAATGAATGCATGATGCTGTTGACACCTCTTTCTATAGCCCAGAATCCCTCCAGGGAATGGTTCTACTCACAACTAAGATGGCTCTTACATTAGTTAACATAGTCAAGATAAACTTCACAGGTATTAGCCTTCCATCTCAGATAATTATAGATTTTGTCACAATTGATAATTAACACACCCAGCATTTGTTACATTCTGGATATTAAAGCAGAAAAAGTTTGAAATATATAGTTAGGGTTCAGTATGGGGAAAGTCCTTCTGATTATGAGAAATGCAAAACTACAAGTAGCTAATCTGCTTTGAGTCAGTCTGTGTAGTCAGCTTGCAAATTATCCACATAGATAAGAACATAAAACTATCAAGGTACCTCTGTGAGAAGTCAATCAGTGGCTAGCTACTCAATGAGATCTGCCAGTACAAAGATGAACTAAGATTAGATAACTTGCAAGGTTCTGAATTCTTTCAAACTGGATAGGAAAGAAACTGGATAAGAGGTTGCCAATAGTGACAAACAAAAATCCTACCAAAATACTTTCAACCATGATGTCTGTGATTATAATTTTATTAAGTTAGAAATACGCAGAATTGAAAAGAGAAACTGAATAAAGGTGTAAACTAAAAACAGCTAGAAGAAATTGTGCAAGATCTTGCAGTTGGCAAATAAAACATTCTTGTATGTTTTTCTGATGTTTGTAGTTATTTCTGAGAAGTGGATGATTTATTGCAATTTTCCTATTTATAAATGAATATTTACTTTTGCATCTTGTATTTAATTATCTTCATCGTTGCTTTGACCAAATACATAACAAGAAACAAATTAAGAAATAAGGATTTATTTTGCAGCATGATTTGAGGGTGTAGTCCAATGGTGGATGAGAAAATCATGGGTGCTAGGTTGGCCCTACTACATCTATGGCTAGAAAGTAGGAAGAAAGTTGAATGATGAGGCTCAGCTGGCTCTTCTTCTTCTTCTTCTTCTTCTTCTTCTTCTTCTTCTTCTTCTTCTTCTTCTTCTTCTTCTTCTTCTTCTTTTTCCTTCTCCTCCTCCTCCTTCTCCTCCTCATCCTCTTCCTCTTCTTCCTCTTCCTCCACCTCCTTCTTCTTTTTTTGTAAAGGGATCTGAGCCTACAGAATGGTGCTGCCCACAGAACCTCCTTAGTTCCTCCTTAGTGCAAACTATTTTGGAAACACCCTCACAGACATTACCAGAAGTGAGTCTCCTAGGCGACTCCAAACCCAGTCAAGTTGGATAACTGATGTATCCAACTTGATCTCATTAATAAATGATCTCATTTATTAGTCTGCATCTTTGAACTCTTCATTTTAAAGACTGCCCAAAGAAAACAAAAATAAAAATCAGCCTCAGGCCCACAAAATGTGGACCTACTCTGATGTTGCTGAAGTCTCAGGACCTCTTGCTAATGGTTGACTTGGGCTTGAAGAGTAACAGCTAAAATCCCAGGTTTGTGCAAGGAAGCATATGGAACAGTCCATGATCAATGACTTTTAGGATAGAGGAAATTTGGGCATGTTAAAGAAAAACTTGGTTGTAAAGGTGAGAGAGATACTGTGCCTGAGATAGAATGGAGAAGAGACTGTGGCTTCCAGAGAAAGCATTGGGAGAGGAAGGCATTAAGGATGGGTCTTGGGTTAACATGTATGTGTGTGTGGAAGGGATTATTTCTGTGACCTTCTTGTTCACACAAAAAAGTCAAAGTGTAACCTCAAGGTTAGAGGTTTCAGTCTGAGGTGGTTACTGATAATTTCTTTACTAAGCAGACCTGATGAGACAGTGATGTATCTGTGTTCATTACAACCAAGTCTTTCTATTGGCCTTAGTCTCTGTATGCAGAAACTCTGCTGCAAACTTGTCTGTAAGTATAATGGCATTTGGTTAGAAAATGACAGACTTACTGTAATGTCTTGAAGCAGTAGTCAGTTAATCCACTCAAAATTCTCCAGTGGGTGTGCATGTGCTTCTTGCCACCCTTCAAAATGCTCTAGATTCCAGAAAGCAACACACACGCGCGCGCGCGCACACACACACACACACACACACACACACACACACACACACACAGCCTTCTATTTTAATATACCTAAAACAGAGCAATGGCTGAGTACTTCCAAACCTCTGCATTGCTATTACTTCCCCTGCAATATTCCTGAATTATTACTTACTAAAAACTATATTTCATCACTGTTATACCAGACCCAGTTGAGGGAGTGGCCTCTGGGGCCACTCTTCCCCAGTTATTACATTTTTGTATGCTTTCTCTACTGGAGCTTTCAGGCTTGATGTTTCTGCTTTTGCAGCATGGCGATTCTAAAAGATCCTTCTTCTGATTGTCCCTTGCCCAAGGAACTCAAGTCCTGCCTCTGTCTCCCTGCCTAGCTGTTGGGTGCCAGCAACTTTATTTATCAATTAGAGAAAACTGGGAGCAAGGACATTCAGTTTCTTACAGGCAGACATGAAGATTCCCGTGTGATTTTTGGAACAGAATTAACACAAATAGCATTAGAACCAACCCACAACACTGTCTGAGAAAGCCACAAGAGTAATAATGTATGTCAGTGAGGAGATCAGTGGGTGGGGAACTTAAGCTGTTGCTTAAGAAAAGAAACTAAGATTCAGTTTACATAGATTTATTCTACCCAGGAGTTAAGGTGGCATACAAGAAGACATGCAATAATAAAGTGAGATATATTTCATAAGGAGAACCACCAAGACTATAAATAGCATCATATGCAGAAGAGAGGAATTTCAGGTGTGACATGTTAGTAAATGTGAGTAACTGAAGCATTAATATGTGGAAAACATCTGGTGTTATTTGATCTGTGGGTCCAAGAACATGGAAGCTGCTAATGTGTTTGGGATGCTATAACAACAATAACAATAGCTACAAATCCATCATAAATTGTAGGACAGTAGGTTTCTCTCACCTGAGAGCAGCTGAAAAGTCTAGGGACAAGTCCTTGGAAGATTCAGTTCAGGGACACCTGCTTCAGAGAGGGACTTTCTAAGTGGGACCTCATATGGCAGGAAGGAATAAGGTGGCTTTCTGAGGTCACTTCAAAGGCCACAATTCTACTCTTGACAGACTGGCACTCTTGATCCAAACATGCCAAAAAGTGTCATTTTCTAAAACTATAACTTTCAAGGATAGGATTTCAAGATTTAAATCTGGGGGACATAAATACTCAGAAATAACAGAAAGGGTTGTAGTCAGCTAATGTCAGCACAACATAAAGCAAAACTCTGTGTGGATATTTGTGTATACGCATGTGTGTGTTTGTTTGTGTGTGTACAGGCCAGAAGCCAACCCCATGTATAATTTCTTAGAAGCCATTTACCTTGTTTTTGGAGACAGGGTCTCTCACTGCCTGGGGTTTCTGGGGTTTGCTAAGTGGGTTAGGCTTGTTGGCTAATGAGTTACAGGGATCTTCTCTTATCTCTGCTTTCCCAATGCTGAGATTGAGTGTACAACTTTTATTTATTTTTATTTAATGTGTGTGCCTGAGGGTATTTATGTTTACTATGTGTATGAGTGCAGGGCACTTGGGTGGGTGTGTGGGGACAAAACAGGGCATTGGATCACCTGGAACTGGAGTTAACAGGTAAGTGTGAGATTCAGTGAATGAGCAGGGAACGGAACCAGGGTGCTTCACAAGAGCTTTGAGCACTCTTGACCACCTAGCAATCTTTCTAGCTCCAATTGTGGACTTTTTAACTTGGGTTCTGGGAATCAAACTCAGGTCTTCATGCCTATGTATTGTGCTTGTTAATTTTTTTTTTTGTCAAATTGATACAAGTTTGAATTACCTGGGAAGTAGCTCTCGATGGAAGAATTGTCTCTGTTATATTGGCTGTTCCTCATGTCTGTGTGGCATTTTCTTGATTAATGATTGGTGCATGAGAGCCTAGACAACTGTGGACAGAGCCATCCTTGGACAAATGGGCTTAGGCTGTACAAGAAAGCAAACTGAACAAGTCATAAAAAGCCAGTAAGAAACACCCCCCCCCCCCCCCCATGGCCTTTATTTCAGTTCCTACTTCCTGGTTACTTCTCTGACATCTCTCTATGGTGAACCGTGACCTGCATGTTGCAAAATAAAATAAACCTTTTCTTTCCCTGCTTTTTTTTTTTTTTTTATCAGTTTGTCACAGCAACAGAAAAACAGATTGGGACAAAAAAAGAGCACTTTCTAGTACATGAAGTCATCTCTCCAGACCACAGCAAAGCTTCTAAAAGATGGAGCCCCTTTCCAAGATGATTGCTATGCATTCCTTTTCAGAGTTGACACTTAAACTCAGCCAGGGAGCCTCCTTGAGCTGGCTGATGAGATGGATTTGGACTGGCCTCTGCTGTGCCCAGAGGGACATCATTCCAATGTTTACACGAGAGTGTTTGTTCTAAACCTTGCTGTTGATATCATGAAATGTTCCAAACATCCCACACAATAATAAAAGCTTGTCAAAGGTTGTTCTCTGTCTCTCTGTAGTGTTGTTGTCACCTTTAAAGTGCTACTGCAAATCAGAAACTCCAAATTTCTGAGGCAGAAATGGATTGTCTGCAAATGGAAGTAGAAGTGGCAGTGGAGGGATAGTGGTGGGGTGGGGGTGTTAGTCCAGAATGCTCCTGCACTCTGGGTCATTGTCCGACAGTGGGAGGAGGTACTGGACATTTAATAGTAAACTTCTAGTGTTCCTTATAATATGAAGAACCAGTGTTACTTCCAGCAGAGACAATGCTGAGAAATCAAAGATAGTCTGTTTTCAAAGTACTTGTGACTTAGAATGAAAATGATGTCTATAAAAATAATCACAAGTTTGCATATGTATGGATTCTTATATGGTATTCTGAAGTGAGAAAAGAATAAAAGGCTGTAGGCCCAATAGAGCATGGACAAAGAGCATAGTGGGATTAGTGTCACAGAGGAAAATCTTGTCATTGTGGCATTCAGGTGAAGAGTATTTCTGGCTGAAGGACAGTGTATGCAGTGTGAGGAGGCTTGGGAATATTTGGGGATGGATTACCATGGATGCAGGAAGTCTACACCCTGGTATCTAAAGCAGCCAGGGCAGCTCAGAAGAGGGATAACAAACACTACCAAGAACTTTGCGGTGGTTTGAATGTGCTTGGCCCAGAGGAAGTGGCCCTATCAGGAGGGGTGGCCTTGTTGGAGGAAGTGTGTCATTGTGTAGGGCTTTAAGGTCTCTTAGTGCTCATGCTCTGCACAGCATGGAAGAGACCCTCCTCCTGGCTGCCTGCAGAAGACAGTCTTCTTCACCTTCTGGCTGCTTTTGGATCAAGATCTAGAACTCTTGGCTCCTCCAGCACCAATTTTGCCTGCACAGTACCATGCTTCTCACCATGATAATTGGAATGAACCTCTGAAACTGTAAGCTAGCCCCAATTAAATGTTTCTCTTTATATGAGTTGCCTTGATCATGGTATCTCTTCACAGCAATAAAACCCTAAGAGGCTTGAAATTTACTGTGATGACAATGAACAATTTCTATATTGGAGGAGAGAGAGAGAGAGAGAGAGAGAGAGAGAGAGAGAGAGAGAGAGAGAGAGAGAGTTTTTTCCCATATAAGAGGTATGATATTATTAGTGTTTTGCTGTTTAGAATTTTTTTTTTTTTTTAAGAAAATAAAGCAACTTCAGCTCTACAGTCGAGATTACATTGAGGGCTGGAATAAAAATAAATTTGGGAGTTGTTTAATATTCCATATTAGTGACCAAGGTAACTATATTGATTTCTTTTTTCTTGGTGTGATTAAAAAATCATTATCAAAAGCAACTTATGGAAGAGTTTACTCTGACTTACAGTCTTGGAGCATAACAGGCATAAAGTTAAGGGAAGCTGTGGCACCAAATAGCTAGAACAGAAAGTTAAGGGATTAAATCTTGAACCACATGCAGAAAGCATGGAAAGTAAGTTGGAAGTGGGGCAAGGCTATAAACTCTCAAAGCATGTCCCCAGGGATGTACTTTCTTCTGAAAGGTTCTACCTGCTGAATGTTCTACCACATTGCCAAACAGATTCATCAACTGGTGACTAGGTATTCAAACGCACAAGTTTATAGCAGACATTCCTCTTTCAACCTGCTACATGACCAGACGGTGGAACTCAAGAGACTGTAGTGACAATTATGGAGAGAAGGAGGAGTTCTCAGGGTGAGTATGTGATCCAAACTGATGGGATTTGGTGATGAGCTGGCTGGACAGGAAGTTGAGAAATGTGACTGGGCCAAAAGTGAGGCTGATTAATGGTGTGGTTGTTGTAGTTTATAAAAAACCAAGTTTATATTTTATAGAGCACAGTATGGTGAGGTAGGATAGGTGCCATGCTGAGGCGTCTCTTCACCCAAGGTACCAGCCATAGGACAGGTCTAGTATAGGATAGAGTTTATTTGAGGACATGGGAAGGGGAGTTGAGAAGGGAGTAGATGCAGAGAAAAGAGAGCAGACAGAGAAGAGAGAGAGAGAGAGAGAGAGAGAGAGAGAGAGAGAGAGAGAGAGAGAGAGAGACTGGCCAGGAACATGTGGAAGAGGAGAGAAGGGGAAGTAGGTAGGAGAGTCGGAGAGAGAAAAGGGACAGAAAGAGCAAAGATGAAGCCAAACAGCCTCTTTTAGGCCTATCTTGTTGGGCAGCAACTAGAAGAAATGCCAACATTCCTCCATTTTGGTTTAATTTAAAAACAGAAAAACTAGAAAGAGGTGATGGTGAAGCAGGAATAAGGTTCTTGTAATTTTTAGTTGATTCCTGTTGACTCTGGTGTGATGTGTCTTTGGAAAATCTAAGAAAATGGGTATGGGAATTTTAGTTCAGTCTTAGGAGAGTTGGCTGTTTTCTTGCTGTTCAGGGTCAGTGGAATCATCTGTGTGTAGGAAGGAACAGATCCAAAAAAAAAGCATCTTTGAGAATAGGTTGGAACAGCTGTGGATTGTTTCTTTGGAGCTGTCCTGGATGTAGATTTTGAGTAAATGTCTGCACTTGGCAAGATGCTGAAATGCAGATATATATATATATATATATTAAGTTTGGAAAAAAATTTTTTTCTTACATGTACATTTGAAACCCTTAGGTCTTGGTGGTTGGGGTGAGAAGAGTCCCAATCCCAGGGAACAGGAGAAGAATTCCATCCTTTGGAATAGGTGGTATGTGGGAACTTAGGCTATTGATTGGCAGATATACTTATCTAGATATAGTCTGTTTGGTCCATGAGATGTATGTCTGAGTGGGTTTCCTGGAGCTTATAAGTGTACAAAAGAGATAACATTGTTAACAGCATGAAAAGTTTTTAAGGTGAGCTTAGGGAAAACAAAAACCTTTTGTGGAGCAGAAGGAACAAGAAAGGCTTTTTTTCCTTTTTAGAAGACTGAAAAAAATATATCTCATAATGAGAAACATATTCATTTCATATTTAAAAGACAATTAAAAGAAACTTGAAAATTAGATGAGCTTGTAAATGTGAAAGTTGATTATATAGGTTAACATGAGAAACACCTTAAATCTATAGTTAACAGACAACCAAAGGGAACTCATATTTGCAAGTATGACAGATGATATACAGTTTAGTGTGAGATATACTCTAAGTCTATTGTTAGAAGATAATCAAAGGACCCTTAAAATTTGAACTTCTGATTATAAAAGTTGGATCATATAGTGGAATGCTTTATTAAAGTTAGGCTAATTTGTAAGAACTCTATTGATTAATGTTAGGACAGTGGCTTAACGAGGAAGGAAATACAAAGCATTTAATCACCAGACACTTAGTTTAGATAAAGAGGTAGCAGCAGGTTACATATGTTAGAGGTTACATCTGAACTTGTGTATCATTTATTGTGAAGCCTGTGAGTAAGACAAACCTGTCTAACTTTGATGAGAGATCTGGCAGCTTCAACTAGTTAACAAATTGACTAATGAGCTAATGTGGTGGTAGATTACCTTGGGGGTAAGGAGCTAGGTCTGTTTTCTAGCTGTCTAGCTATCATTTAGTTTAGCTGTCAATATACTCAGAAATCTGGGAAGAATAAATAATAATCTAGATGTTATATTAATTAAAATAACAGAGGATGGTCTATAGTTCACTACTTAAACAGTTTTTTTTTAAATGTTCCTCTGGTCTCCATCGATGCTCAAGGAGAGGCAATCTGTCCATCAGGCACAGAAGGTGAGAGGCTTTTTTTTTGTGCAGGAGGAATGTGGGAAACATAACTTACCTTGTCTCAGGCAATATGAGGCGTTTAATTCCCTGGGTGTCCTCTGTCTACAGTTTAGTCTGAGCCCTGGCAGGGGGGCAAGGCAATGGGGTGATCTTTTCAGTGATTGTCATACCATAATTTAGGTAGTCTTTTTTCATTGTGCCCATATCTTCTCAGAGACCTTGGGAAGTCAGTATTAGGATTTGGGAGTCTCTGTAATAATAAGCTTAAACATTTAACTTTATACTTAGCAGATTTCTGACAAGATTGAGAGTTAGTATCTATTAAGCATATCTGAGTTAGATACTCTGTGTGTATTTGTTCTAGATGTATCTAGCAAATAAAGAAGTTATAACTTAATAACAATAACAAAAACAAAGCTAAACATATCTTTTTGGCAGTGATCTTTAATCTTTTTACTCTCGTAAATCTTTAAATTAATATTAAAATTATTTATTATTTATCAAGGCAGAATCGAAATCACATGCCAACTTTGTCTTAATTGGAAGGTATTTTTGGCTGTTCTAAAGTAAGATGGCAGTAAAGTGGGAATCGCCCAAAGAAGGCAGCTAGTCACAAGACTGTCTTTAACCAACATGGGACTGAAGCTACAGCCAGCCATGTGACTATCCTTAGCTAAGATAGTGCTGAAGTAATAGCTCCACCAGTAAAGTCATATGTTATCCTTTCGAAGGGAATGACAGAAGTGGTTATTATGTACCAACAGAGACAAACAAACAAGTTTTGTCTGGCAGACAGGTCTCTCCCTCTCACTGCATGCAGCCTCTGTGGCTGTGCGCCAAGCCGTGGGTCTGAGGTGTGCACAGGATGGCTCAGCTGCCACATGCTTTGCTTAGGGATCTCTTTTCCTGCTTGAGAACGCAATGGGGGAACATGGAAATCTTGCCTTTCCTGTCAGGGTCAGAGAAGTTGACCATTTAATGGATTCAAATTCAGCTAAATGGACTTGAACTCAGTGTTCTCCTGCACAGCTAAGTGTATCTTATGAACATATACCAAGTAAAGTGCTGGGTGCCATCTAGACACATATTAAAGGTCTCCAGGGAGCTACACAGTCAGTCATCTGTTATACTAGATAAGTGTTCAGATAACTAAAGCTCTCAGTGAATATGAGAAGTGGGTACATGGAAAGATAAAACATCCCTAACTAGAGAAGGAATTCTCTTCAAGACCCAGACTGCCTTGCAAATAATTGGACTGCCTTTACCTTACAATTGACGTAAGAATTTCCAGGGTGATCTTGAGGTTAATGAGAAGCTTGTGTTGCAGATATGGGGTGACTTGCTCAGGATTATGAATCCCACATTCTGGGCAAGAGTATAGGTTTGTTTCTATCCCTGGCTCCCTCTCAGACTTCTGGGCACCTCCTATAAGATCTTGTGTTGATGTCTTCATCACTACAGATAATAATTTACTCTCTAATTATCACATCTGTGTTTTAGAAAAGCTAATTAGAAAGATTTTGATAGCTTGAGAATTTCCTGTCAAAAGTAGTACAGAGCACATAGCCTGGGTATCTGGGGATCTAGTCACACACTCATCTCTCAATCTCTAGTCTCATGGCTCTTCCCAGTGGCTCCTGCATACCACATTTCCCTAACTACCTCAACCACCGCTCTCACACATACTCAGCATTTCCATGCAAATGTCATTGTCTACATACAAAACCTGTGAGGGAAAGCATGTGCTTTTAGCTAATTCTGGACTTCCATGATACTAGTTCACCCTGACCCACACATTCCACTGCCAAATTACTGCTCTTACTTAACATTTGCATGACCTTATTATGCTTAGTTCGAGACCCAAGCTTTCTGCCTAAGAGCTCTGCATGGGGGCTGAGCTGGGCAGGGTTGCTGGTGGGGGTATTTCCAACATAATAAAAGACATTCACTTCAAAGGCCCTGGGTCTGTAACTTGCTATTCTCACAAATGCTGAGAATAGCTCTCTCTATTCCCACTGTTCTCTTACAGTTAAATTGCAGATTCAGTCAGGAGAGTGTAAGGCAGCAGGAGCAGATTTCCCTAGTATTCCTTAAAGTCTTAAAACAGAAGCTGCTGTCAGTTTCTCTTCGATTACTGTCTGTCCAGGTATCTGCCTAGGAACTAAAGCAGAGGAGCAGAGGAGGTGGAGGGAATAGCATCTGAATAAATGACTGTCAAGGTTGTTACATGTGACTTTGAAGAAGAGGTCAGTTACAAAGTGGCATTTTTGTAGAAGTTGTAGTTTCTGAAACAAACATTTTTATTTTTATTATTTATCTATCTATTTATTTATTTATTTATTTATTTATTTTTATACCAGTTTGGAGCTCAGGCTCTAGCTCAGTTGGCAGAAGGCCCGCCTAGCATTGCACATGGCCCAGGGTTCCAAGCACTAAAGAAAATAGCTTTGCAGCAAAATTCTATAATCCAGCCTGGAGGATTCAGAGTTCAAACTGGTCTCAAACTCAGCTAAATATGACCCTTCTCAAATTAAAAAAAAAAAAAAAAAAAAAAATTTAGTTCTTATTAGTGTGGTTATTATTTATATTCCAGGATTCAACATTCATGTTTCTGACGTCAGAAAGAGGGGCGAGAAGAGACTGTAATATGCTTCCTGAAACAGACTTTTTGGAGATAGCCTGGAATATTGTATTGAGAAAAATTACAAAACTTATTATGGGTCAATGGAAAATTAATTAATATCTATGCTTCCTGAAACAGCTTTTTTTTTTTTTTTTTTTTTTTGAGATAGCTATCTGGAATATTGTATTGAGAAAGATTACAAAACTTATTATGGGTCCATGGAAAGTTAATTAGCATTCTGTGTCCTTGCTCCATAAATAACTGTTTTCTAGAGAGTTCCTTGAAGGGCCTTGAGACAGACAATTCATGCCCCTCCATCTCCATTTCACAGTCCACTTTGGACATTGGGTCAGATCCTTTGTAATATACCTTTCAACATATGAGATACTGCTTGCTTGGATTGAAAGGTTTAAGACTCCCCAGAAGGGGACCCCACTCGAGTCTCAGGACAGAACGAACCCAAAGACACATGAGAGACCGACTTGATGCAAGTACATGAGGTGGTTTAATCAGAGCTCTGGGTCAGTCCATATCTCCATATTTCACATAGGGGATAGAGGGACTGATCCCTTGGCTTAGGGGTCTAGGGTTTATATATGGGTGGGGTGGGGAAAAGGGGGAACTTTCGTGTGGGTGCACACAATTGGTTGTTTTACTTTTTTGAACATCAGCAGGCTATATCGGTCCATGGGGGCAGGGTGTAGTTCCTCCCTTGGCCAGTCAGTTTCTGGGATGTTTTAACAGGCCTTTGTCTTGTAACTCCACCTCCTCTGTATCTAACTGGGCCCAAACCTGCTGACAGGCACTTTTAACTATTTAGGTTAGGGAAAAGGAATGGAATCACAGGGCCCTGTTATTTTTATTAGTTAGGGCCTATTTCAAAATTCTCTTTCAGGATGACAACAAAGAATAGAATGATCGGACCAATATGAGCATGGGTTCAAACAACAGGGATTAGCAGGTGAAGGGTAAAAAAACGAATGCGAATCTAGCAACCCTTGATGCATTACATCTTGTGTATTTCCAACATAATAAAAGACATTCACTTCTAAGGCCCCAAAACATCTGTAACTTGCTATTCTCACAAACGCTGAAAAACTATCAGTTGTACCTGAGTGGCAACACATTTTTCAAGCAGGGATTCCAGTAAAAATGAGACACTTTCTGAGAAGCAGGCTGGGTCAGTCTTCCAAGAAGCCAGTAGTCTTTAGCACTATTCTGGCTTTCAACTGTGGACAATATTTTGATGAAGCCAACTGATAAAACATTTGCTGATCTCTTGCCTGGCAGGAGTACAGAAATATGATAATTGTTATGAATGGTCTCTCAGAGCTGGGCTTATCAAAGATTCCACTCTGAGATCCTCAGAGAATTCTCACACATTACTGTTGTTTTTCTTTCACTTCTACAGAATTTATCAATGTCTTGGGTCATTATTTGCCTGATCACAACAGCATGCATTCATGAATATGCATCAGCTTAAATCCTGCAATTTTATGTGTTAATTTGCACATGTCTTTAGGTGTTTATAGCAATTAAATAAGACCTTGATAAATTTAGAGGAAATAGAAAAGGCTTTGATACTATAAGTGCTTGTGTGGTTGGATGGCAGATTCTGAGATAAATTATGTTTTATGTAACTTAATTTGTTGATTTTTTTTATCACATTACATATTCGCCATTTGGCTACAGCTCTTCTTCAGAAATGAGTAGTCTTCTCTTTGTTTCTTTGGTGGGCTTTCTGCTGTTCATTTCAGCTTTTGAATGAAACTAACTGTTATCTTGGCTAATGTGAGGTTGTCTGTCTTGTTGCTTTTTTTATTTTTACTTTTAATTGTGTGTGTGTGTGTGTGTGTGTGTGTGTGTGTGTATGTGTGTGTGTGTGTGTGTTTTAGAAGAGGGGAGAAACAAAAGAGAGAACATTTGAGTGTTGGTTACTTATTCTCATAATCTCTCATTACTTTGCTCCTGGGAAGGCTTTGCTGTTTTGATTTTCAAGAAGATATTAGAGCTACCCTACATCAGAGACAGATTATCTGCTTTGTCATGCAAACTATTAAAAGTGAACGTTCCCAGAGAAGCTATCCGAATCACAGGAATATTTGACTCACTAAAATGCCTGTCTAGATGATTCTGACCCATGAGTAGGTTGGGAGCATTCAGATGATTGTTATCTCCTTTGCATAAAAAGCCATATGGTTGACGTCACTTTCCACCCTCATTCAGATACTTAGGATAGTAGAGAGAACCAACAAAGTCATGCTCAAGAGAATGAATCACCATCTTGACAGGAAGATTTATACATCTCTCTTTTCTGTCTATTTGCTAGATCTCAGTTCTCACCTTAGTGGTCTTGTACAGTGAAAAATTATAAAGATCATTTTATAAAATATATACAGGCTTTTTATTTACCCCTAGACCTGAGCAAAAGAATTTAGGTTCACTAGTTCACTAAGATTTTAGGCCTTCACTGCCCCGAGATACATTCCGGGAGGAGTACATTATCCCTGAGTCAGAGGACACTTGCTGGATTAATACTCCTCAAGCTTCAGGGAAGAGAAACCAACCTTTGGGTGGGGAAGGCCCAAAGCAGGAAGACACACTCCTGACTACAAAGAAAGATGCAAGTCATCTGGGTGGTCCCAGGAACTGGCTGACCACAAGATGAATGGTTGGGTGGGGTTACATCTTTACAAAAGATAAGTGTACTTTCTACTGTTTTTATGTTATGTTTCCTTGGTTACCCCCCCCCCCACTTGAGGTCGTCCCAGTGTTCCAGAAAGCTGTAATTTAAGTCTAACTAGATGCTCTGCTAACCTAGATAAGCTTCCACCTGCAAGAACTGCCCTCTGCCCCCATTGACTGGTACAGCCTGCTGATGTTCAAAAATTGTAAAGCAACCAATCATGTGTAACCGAGTGAAAATTCCTCTCCCCCCCCCCCCCCGTGCTATAAAAAGCCCCTTAGCTTGCTGGTCTTTTGTCAATTCGACTCCTGTGTGAGTTGGCTGGCCAACTCTCCCTAATAAACCTCTGCTGATTGCATCCAGGTACAATGTCTTGCGATTTTTGGGTGGCCATGATTTCCCGAGACTTGAGTAAGGGTCTCCCGAGTTTGGGGGTCTTCATTGTATGATCATCACTCTAGCCTCTGCCCAATGCCTTGCACAGAGAATAATGTACAGTAGAGGTGAATAAGATCTTTAAAATGTGTGGATGGATAAGTGAATTATTTCTGAGTAATATACACCACTAGGCCTAATAATTATTATATATTTTTCTTAAATAATTTAATCTCTGGTATAGATACTATGCTAAAGCAGCAGATGGCTATCTGGTTAGAATAGATGAATACTGATCATGAGCACACATTTATATATATGACATATATAACAAATATGTTATATTGCATGCATATGCCTGTATGAACACTCAGAAGTTCACATGTGCATTCAGGAACCGAGCAATACAATATATGCATTATGTTGTACTCATACACATATACACACATGTTCTGTAGAGTGAAAAATTATAAAGACCATTTTATGAAATATGTAGACTTTTTCTTTGTCCTTAGACCTGGGCAGAAAAATGCAAGTTCCAGAAAGCGGAACTGAATGTAAGATTTTCACTACCCCAGGACACATTCTGGGTGAAGGACATTATGGATTACATTCCTCAAGCCTCAGGCAGTAAGCCACCTAGGTGGGGCTATAGCCGGAAGAAGTGAAGATAGTTAATCTGAAATAGTTGGTAAATGACAGGGTGGGACACAGTGACATGGTAAACCATTTAGGGTGGGTTTCTCTGGAATATTTCACTATTCTTATGTTATGTATCCTTGGCAACCCCTCACCCCCTCTCCACTCCCCTGGTTTGTGGTTTTCCTCTTTAAAAGACCCCTTAATCCATCACTGGGGGCCAAACCTTGCTCTTGAGAGAGAGAGCTTGTGGTTTGACCTTGGCCGGCCAATTTCCCTAATAAAGCCTCTGCTGGTTGCATCCAGGTATGGTTTCTTGTGATCTTTGGGTGGTCGTGATTTCCTGAGACTTGAGGAAGGGTCTCCCGAGTATGGGGGTCTTCAGTTCATTATAGTGACCTCATGAGGAAGTGTTTGTTTGCAACCTGATTACTTAAATAAGCTGAGATAACTCTCATGTGCTATGAAACCAGGTTGAGACATGAGCTAGATCTGTCTGGTCTGCTGTAAGCTCTCCCCAGTGGGCATCCAGTGGTCCCTAGATGAGTGTGCAGTGCTCTTTTATGGATTTCTTCTTGTTTGACCATTTTGAATGCAGAACAGCTGCAGTACTCTACATGACTGATCCCTGCAGGAATTGTCTCTCATGAGAACAAGAGGCAGAAGGTCAGCTTTCTGACTAAATCTTCTAGACCCTTAGAAAGCCAGTGTGCCCCTTTCACTCACGGCAAGGTCACATCATGGTACATGTAAATGCATACTGGTATAATAGTTGAAATGTATAGGTCTTGTAATTCCTACCTTGCCCTAGTCAGTGATTAGAGAATTCATAATCAACAGGCAACTAATAATATTGTATGTCAGAGGCCAGAGTGGTGAAACAGTAACCTATGTTTAGGAAGATTCCCCAGGAAACTGAACAACCTTGTGCTTGAGGCCTCATACTGAGAGAGTCCTTTAAGAATGTGATTCTTTTCAGCTGGGCTGTGGCTCTGTTGGTTGAGGGCTTGTTTAGAAAGCACAAAGCTTTGATCTTTGCCATTACATAAATGGGGCATACTGGCCTACACCTACACAAACAGCACTCAGGAGCCGGAGGCATAATAATCAGACATCCAAGTTTATTTTTATCCATACAGTAAATTCTAGGTAACCCTGAGCTACATAAAACCCCAAACATAAAGAAAATAAATGAACAGTGTGGTCCTATGTTCTTTGTTAAACTATACAAAATCAGATATTTTTACATTAATTTTCTTAAAGAACTTCCTGACTCATTGTGAAGTTGCAGGGACCCAGGCTTCCATGGGTCTTTGAAACAGTCCTCGTAGGGCTTGGAGCACAGTCAGGAAGATTATCACCAACCATGAAAGGGCGTGGAGGTGGGGATGGGCAGGAAAGCTACAGCCATGGGATCTTCTGGTACATGGAGGTAAGTAGGCTGGGCCCTTAGGGATATGGGTGTTGAAGTCTAGCTTTTGGCAAGGAAGGAGCAACCTTGCTTCATAACAGTGGAAACTGTATGTTTAAGCTGTGGCTTGGGCTTAGAGAAGACAGACTTGTGTGCCCAGAGAGAATAACTAGGGTCCCTGAAAATTGGATGCGATAATTTGTTTGTGTTCATTTGTGTGTGTGAATGTATGTGTATGCATGTGGAATTCAGAGAATAACTTTGGGCATGTTCCTCAAGCCATCGTCTACCTTTCTCTTTTGAAACAGGGTCTGTCATTGACCTGGCAAGCCTCAGCATCAGCCTATTTGTTATCTTCCCAGTGCTGGGATTACAAGTGGTCTCCACAGTATCTTGCTTTTTGTGTGTTTTGTAGATGTAATTAGGTCTTTGAGCTTGGATGGGAAACATTTTGCTAAGTCATGCCCCACCCCTCCACCCATTCCGAACTTTATTCCAAGGACAGGGTTATATTGTTGAAGCATGGTCCATAAGCAGGGTCATATTTTGTTTGTCACCATATTCTGGCTCTAGGTGTGCAGAATGGATATTGTTTTGCTTTGCATTTTTTCTCTAGCATCACCCCCTGGAGTACAGCTGCAGCTGGGTAAACAAGAGTAATGTTGTTTGGTACAGGGACTGGAGGCATTCTCTCAATATCCTCAATGGAGGAATCTGTGAGGATAGCAGGTAGAGCCAGGCTACTGTCAGAAGTACAGGTGACAAAGGTGGGAACCTATGATTTAAGCAGGAGATGCCTGGATGGCTGGGTAAGCATGAACATGAGAGAGTGATTTTATGGCATCTGACATCATTTTTCTGTCCCAGCAGACATTCGATTGGAAGCACTAATGATGGAAGAAGACTGCAAAAGATTTTTTAACATCACTATTATCTGCGTTGAAGAAGAGGACAAGAACAATATCAGTGCCAGGACAAAGTCCTGTGTGCCCATTAAGATCTCTAAACTTCTACTGACAGTTGGTTTTTGTTACCCTCATTGTGACTATTAATCTTGATTATTAACTTGATGGTACTTATCTTGATTGTTAACTTAATGGTACTTACAGTCAATCACCATAGGCACAATCCTGTGGGTATATCTATGATGAGGAGGACTCATCCTAATGTTGTTAGGTCCAAGTCACAGGGACGCCCAAAGACCACCGAGGAACCAATTCAAATGCAAACACGTAAAGGTCTTTTGGAGCAAGGTTTCTCACCATCCCCATTGCATGGGATGAGAGTGAGAGCCCCGAGTCTAGGTGTGTAGGGTATTTATTACAGTTACAACAAGCTTAGGGGATTTCTATATGGGTCAGTGAGTTAATATTTTAAAAAAAAACTGCATTTCTGGTGTAATCTGCAGGAACTGAACACTGGGGCAAAACCACCTGACAAACAGGATGGCTAAGTTATCTGTTCTCTGCATGATGTCTTCAGTTATCTACATGCCTACCTTGACCCTGCTATTGTAATCTGACTGGCTATTGCTAAATGGTTGTGGTAGGGTTGGTTGTCATGGAATGTTTGCTCGGGTGGACTTCGTAGTTTTCTTCCTGGAATTGGAGATTAGCCCCTGGTTTCACACAAAATGAAGTTTCTTTAAAAACGGAGTTGTTTGGGCTTTACAATGTGGGCAGCACCATCCATAGACTGGAGTTTGGACAGAATAAAAGGAGAAAGTGAACTGAGTGCTGGCATTAATTATTCTGCTTCCCAACTGTAGATCCAATGAGATTGGTTGCCTTGCCTTTCCTGATGTGACATGATATACTGTATCTCCTGGAACTCTAAGTAGAAGTAAAATAAACCATTCTTCTTAGATATGCTTTTGTCAGATGTCCTGGTTGCTTCTTTTTGTTTTGTTTGTTTTTATTTTCAACAAACTAGAGTCTTCTGAGAAGAGAGAAACTTAATTGACAGAATGACCCCAACATACTGACCTATGGATAAGTCATTTTCTTAATTGAAGATTGGGGTAGGAGGGCCAGTCCATTATGGTTGGTGAGCCTCTTGAGTAGTGTCAGGAAGCAGCAAGCCTTGAGGAGACCACTTTAGATCCTGCCAGAGGTTTCTGCTTGGATTTGCTTTGCAGAGGATTGTGATGTGGAACTGTAAGTTGAAGTAAACCCTTTTCTCCTCAAGCTACTTTTGGTCACAATGTTTTACCAGAGCAACAGAAACCCTAACTAATACTAGAGGTATTTTGTTCCAGAAACAAGAAAAGTAACACAGTCCCTAGACAATTCTATTCCCCATCTTCTCTAGAGTCTTCTACAGATTGCAGCTCTCATTGACTCTGCCTCTTCCCACTGATATGGATCATATATGTGTGTGTATATATATATATATATACACACACATATATGACAGTAAAATATATATATATATATATATTTATATATATATATAAATATATTATATATTTATATATATATATTAATATATTAATATATATATAATATATTATATATATTATATATATATATATATATATATATATATATATATATATATATATATTTTACTGTCTGGTGAACCCCCCTGATATTGGTTTGTCCCAGTAGCACCTGTATTTGTAACACCTGGATCGTGAGAGACAGGTATCCTACCAAGTAGACCTCATTAAGGGTCTGTAAACAAGGTCGGGCTTCCTGGGTCAGGCCTGCTTGACCACACACAAATGTTTCCTACCATTTAGCTACTAGGTTCTAAACCAGCGGCCCTGGAAAAGGAAGCATGAGAACAATTCTGGATGTACCATCTATTAAGAGAGGAAACTGAGATATATTTGAGATAAAATTTTGTGCTTATAAAAGAAAGATTTATCTATAAAAAGATAAAGTATATCAACAAAAATAAATGATTTATAACATCTGGGTTTGATGGTGGTAGAAAAATAAAGAGCTGACATTTTCATAATTATAATATTTCTATCCCACAATGAGAATCCACACAAGAAAGAATATCAGCTGCCTGCTGCCTGAAATCAAGCTCAAAGAACTACTAGGCTCATACCACCCGGAGACATCTCAGAATCTCAGGAGCTAATGTTAAGGAAATTAAATTCTGGAGAAATCAGTAGTAAGGCTTTTAACAATCCCACTGAATCCTCACCTGGCGAGTTATCTCACTTGGGAAGGCATTTTACTTTGTGTTCCTGTCAAGATGAAGGAGGGATGGATGGAAAAGTCAGAGGGAGAAAGTGGAAAATCAGAGGAAAGCATGGGGTGGAAGGAGGGTGGGGCAAGCTGGGTAAGCAGCTGGAGTTGTCTGTGACCTAGTTCTGCAAGCTCTAAGAGAGATCTCTTCCCCTGCTCTCAACAACCATGACACTACCTTTAGGCAGATCTCTAGCCAAGCTTCATGAAGTGATAGCTGTCCTTGCCACTTTCACAAATGTCACCAGCAAAAGAGACAGTTCTACTTTCCCTGAAGAGTATACCTGCTTCACCTGCTGATAAGTGGATGCTTAGACTTATTTTTACAGTTTCCATAAATGGGAGCTGGAATCAGAGAGCGACATTTTGTTTCATTTTGTTTAATACGTTGGTCTTTGTAGGGCAGTGGGATGCCTTTGCTGCCATCAGGAGAACCACATGCACTGAATTATCTTTATAGCTATGAAGGCAGATACCTAAAAAAACTACATGGTCATGATAGCTTTTTCAGCTTTGGTGAGAATCTACAGCTCCCAGGCATATTGGGGAAGGAGAAGAAAGCAGATGCATTTGATTTATCAATATTGTGTAAGTGCAGGTCCCTATGTGGAGGGCACAGTAAGCTTTGTGGAGTCATTTCTCTCCTTCCACCTTTATGTGGATTTTAGGGTTGAATTCAGTTCACCAAACCTGGAGGCTAATGCTTTACTCCCTGAGTCATCCTGCTGACCTTTCTGTGTGTGGTCTGCTTGGTGCTGGAACTTTCTTCTCTTTCTCTGCAGTAACATCTATATTCTTGGATGGGAGTACACATTGCACTCCTGAGCATCAAGTATTGGAGGACACAAGTTGGGATGTGGGGGTGTGACACGTGGTCCTCACAACATAAGTCCTAGCTGAAGTGGACAGTGAAGTGGGACAGGCTGACAATTCCCACTTCCACATGCTTAATCGTCTTAATACTCTTGGTTATTTTGCTCCTCTCGAGCCAATAGGCTTTGACACCATTATGAAAGTATTGGAGCCTAGAAAGATTGCCAGGCCCTTCCAGAGACCCCACTGCTTGCTTTCTTTCTTTCTTTCTTTCTTTCTTTCTTTCTTTCTTTCTTTCTTTCTTTCTTTCTTTCTCTCTCTCTCTCTCTCTCTCTCTCTCTCTCTTTCTTTCTTTCTTTCTTTTTGCTTCTAAGAATGGGGTACATCAGAGGAAACTTCTTCTCTTCTAGGATTCTCCAAGGCTGTAAGTCAATAGGAGTATTTTCCTTTTGCAATGAAGGAAAATGAGATCCAGAAAAGCTGTGCAGTTTCCCAGAACCACAAGCAAACTAGCCACTGAGTTCAATCTACTTTTAAACTCATATAACTTACTTCTTAGGATCTGTGATAACATTTGCTGGGCAGGCCTCGTGTGTTTTGTGTGTGTGTGTGTGTGTGTGTGTGTGTGTGTGTGTGAGAGAGAGAGAGAGAGAGAGAGAGAGAGAGAGAGAGAGAGAGAGAGATTTACCTAGCCCCTACTAGTATGAGGTTCTTGGAAAGTATGTATCATATGTTTTTCTCTGTATCCAGCCTTCTTGCCCTCGATCTGCCTGTGGGATCTTAATATAGAACTTGTTTAGGATACAAAGCAATGTGGTCAGTAAATCCCTAAATCGATGAGTATGTATTCTGTGCAACTATCTGCCTCATTGTATGATTGCACTATGGTTATAACCAGTAACTTCCCACAAAGAGGTTAACTCCTGGTAGGTTAGTGAACTCACACAGAGAATAGATAGACCTGTCTAGACTAGTGAACCTCCATAGAGAGTGGATCCTTAGGCTATTGAACCCCCATAAAAAGTAGACTCCTGTAGGCTAGTGAACTCACAGAGTAGACCACTGTAGGCTCATTTCCTTTCCTACAGAAAGGAAACCTCTCTAGGCTAGTGAACCCACACAAAGAATGGACTCCTAGATGTTAGTGACTTTATATAAGAAGTAGAATTTTGTTACAACTTCAACTATCACTTTAACAAAAGCCTAAAGTTACTTAGGAAAAGGACACCTCAATTGAAGAACTGTTTAGATCAGGCTGGCCATACCTGGGAGCATTTTTGTTTTCATTTCTAGTTGATGAGGAAGAGACAAGCCCACTGCAGGTTGGTGCCATCTTTAGGCAGGTTGACCTAGTAGCTGAGCAAGCCAGTAAGTAGCTTTTCTCTGTACCCCTGCCTCCAATTCTATGCCTTGATTTTCTGTTTCTCTCAATAGTGGGCTGTAACTTATAATATAAACAAATCATTCTTTCTTACAAGTTGTTCTTGGTCATGGTGTTTGTCACAGCAATTGAAAGCAAACTAGAACAACCCTGTAGTTTATTGACCTCACACAGGACGTATTCCTCTATAGACTAGTGTTTCAATATACAAAGTAGACCTTTGTCTGCAGCCTCATTTTTAGCTTTATCTATCACCCTCAGTTCACACTGTGCTGTGAGAACAAACATTCAGCAGTGAGGAGACATTGTCTCAGAAGCCCCTCCTCTTTCTGCAGACCTAGCAGTAAACACCAACACTGAGTTTTCTATTTTACAACACCCTAGTGGCATATCCAGGATCACACAGATATAGGGCTCAGCCCTGTTTTGTTGAGACAAATTGTTTGGAAACTTTGATGGTTGGTCCCAATTTCAGGTAAACACAATTTAGTATCAAGCTATGGGATAGAGCTCAGTGGAAAAACCTCCTCTACATGGGCAGTATTATCCCATGGAGTGTGGTACTGGTCTGAATAAAAAGGAAACTGTGAGCATCAACATTTATCTTCTTGCTTCCTGGTTGTAGATATACTGTGAACAGCTGCCTTATGCTTCTGTTTCCACGCTGTTCCCACTGTGATGTACATATAGGATCAAACTGGGACCCAACGCAAACTCTTTCATCCTTAAATTGCCTTTGTCAAGTAATTTTGTTTCAACAGTGAGAAAAGTAACCAAATACAGGCCTTTACTTTTTTGCTTGCTGACTCTAAATCATGCTGCAAGATGGAGTGTTGGTTCTCTGTTTAATTATTATAGTAACAAAACTAGCCTCCTGTCTGGGAGAATTACTAATTACTCTACCAGTTCCATCTCCTGTCTACAACAACAGAAGGAATAGGATGATGGTGATACCTACTATGTCTTCAAAATACATCTGAAAAAATACAAACCAGTAATACAAGCTCAGAAAAACCCAATTTAAAGTAGAAAAGATTGTTTACATTAAATTCTATCGTGATATGGAAGAACTGAGATGTGAGAATGCAGGTACATTCCAAGATGATGTGAGTGTACTGCTAAGAGTTGCTGGCAATCAGAGCGGCTGGTCATTAGGTGAAGGTGGGGCAGGTATTGAAGGCAGGAACTGGACCATCAGTTGGAAGGACTTTTGGGACTTAATATGATGCCATCACTGAATTCTTTCCCTCTCTTTTCCTAGCTCCTGCTTTGTTCTGCACACTATTCATAGTCAAGGCCCTCCCCTTGGAATACTGGACAGCTGCACAGAACTGTTAGCCTCTGAGGCACTTATCTCCCATCTCATCTGAAGAAACAAATGTTAGTACAGGAACTTCTCCAAACACATACACTAGCAATTAACAGAATGTGGAGTTAATCTGCAGCCTGGTTTTAAATTTGTCTCTTAAAATAGTACTCATGTAATTTCTTGCCAAAATGATAAGTGAGTGAGGTAGTTTAAATGAAATGTCCTTCATAAGTCATGAATACTAGTCCCCAATTGGTGGTGTTTGAGAAGTCATACTAGAGGAAGTGTGCCACTGGGAGTAGACTTAAAGGTAAAAGTTTCCAAAAATCCTACCATTTTGAATGTGCTTTCTCTGTTTCCTGGTCCAGCCTGCCAAACTGCTACCTCAATTCTGCCATCATAGACTCTAACCCTCAGAACTAAAACCCCAAAATAAACTCTTTCTCCTATAAGTGGCCTTTGTCATGATGTTTTATAAGAGGATTAGAAAACAACTAAAATAGTCAGGATGGAATTTCTCACCAGTAGGCATGTTCAGCTTGGTGGTATTCATTTTTACATGATACTTGTGTATGTAAATTATAAATCAAGAAAAGAAAATAACATTTAAGAATACCAGAAAATGCCGGGCAGTGCTGGTGCACGCCTTTAATTCCGGCACTTGGGAGGCAAAGGCAGGCGGATTTCTGTGTTCAAGGCCAGCATGGTCTACACAGAGTGAGTTCCAGGACAGCCAGGGCTACACAGAGAAACCCTGTCTCAGAAAACCAAAAAACCCCCTCAAAACAAAAAACCAAACCAACCAACCAACCAAACAAACAAACAAAAGAATACCAGAAAACAGACTCACTATGAATAATTACAGAGATTTTGAGAATGTCATCTTCCAGAATGTGACTACCCAAACTTTAAAACTTCTCTTAAATCCTGGTCTACAGAGTGAGTTTCAGGACAGCCAGGCTTACACAGAGAAACCCTGTCTTGAAAAAAACCAAAACAAAAACCAACAAGAACAAAAAAACCAAAACTTCTCTTAAAGGTGGATAAGTACTGAGGTGACTACTCAGGGGTTAAAGTACTTGCCCTGAAGTATGAAGATTGGAGTTTGGATCCTGAGAACCCATGTAAATGATGAGTCAATATGGGAGCCTGCCTACTATTCTGGGATTGGAAGATGGAGACAGATTAAAGAACAAGATGGCTAGCAAAACCAGTCTTGTTGGAGATATATGGGTTTTACTGAGAGACTTTGCCTCAATGAATAAGGCAGGAGAGTTATCCAAGATCACTGTGACTCCAAATGCACACACACAAAGGTGTGCATACCACCCCACACAGGAGCCCACACATACAAAAACATAGACACAGGTACAACACTCCAACATGGAAGCAGAAAAAGGAAAAAAGAGATAAATTATTGTTTAATGATACTATTTGCCTGAAAAGGTAAGCTTACAGTCTTGTTTATATGCCTGGAGACTGAAATTCAGAGTCATACTGACAGGCCCATGGTTTACTTGAGCTCCAAGCTTTCTCACATGTAATCTGTATTGTCTATTGGGGATTCGATCATAAATTACCTGAAAAGCTACTTTTTGAATCTAAGCACACAAAATCATATAAGCACCAGGATTCAATGACTTCTTTTCATTTCAAACAGCTCTTAACATTTTGATAAGCTAATCACAAATGAATCATAAATGCAAAATTAAATTTCCCTTGGAATACAAATGGGGTTCAATTGCAGGAATAAAACGTGGTTGACCAAATTCATCCCTGTTTTGCTGAGTGAAGAACTTTTGAAACCTGTTTGCAAAATTTAAACATACTCCAAATAAAACCAAAAATGTGTCTCTTTCCATTCTCTTGTGTTCTCCTTCCATCTCAGAGTCAAACTGGTTTAACAAGAATGTTTGAAAAGACATTCTATTTCTTCCCTAAATTAATGGTTTGGTTTTTCTTTTTAGACATCCCTTAGTATAAGCCCTCAATTTCTCTGCTTCATGTTTTATAGTTAAATGGAAACATTCACTGACTGTGTGATAAAGACTTTGCTCTCCCATGAGAGCACAGGCTTGCAGGCTTCTTGGCTTGTCAATCTATTGCACAACAGAGACACTTGTGCCCAGCGTCTTGAAGAAAAACCCTAAGGAAGAATGCTTCTAAATTACAAGAAAAATAAATTAGAGCTGAATCTTAGATCCTTTAGAAACACGATTTGCCTTTACTAGGATACACTGAGAGGGCAGTTAAGAGGGTTCGATATAAAAGTAAAGTAAATCATATGTAGTTCACCCAAACAAAAGAGCAGCTGTTCAGAAATGGAGGCCTGATTCCAGATGTGGAAACTGCTGCTCTTGTGTTTCTTCTTACAAGAGGAAAGAGAAGATGACATGTTTCTAGGTGATGAAGTAAAGTAAATTTGGCCTGAGTGAAGATGAGAGTTCACAAAGAACCCGTAGTTTGGGGACAAGCCTAGTGAGAACCAGGGAGTTGGGTAGACAGAGAATGGAGATATTTAGGGAACAGACCCATCAACACAGAATCACATAAAAAGCCAATCTCTAATAGATCCTCTTTCCCTGTCAATGGTGAGCCCTTCCTTTTTGTTGTGAACTGTAAGGTCTGATTTTATCTCAATCCAGAAGAAAGCTGAAAGAGATATTGAGAGCAGACACCTGTTTGACAAGGGTAATGGCACAGGTTCAGTGACTTTGAACTACTGTTCAGTATCAGAAGACTTCCTAGGTCTTTCTAAAAAATGGGACTCGCTTTACTTCAGTTTTGCCATGTAATGGTTGACACTGAATCTTTGCAGATGTTTTCTTTCTGCTTTTCTGTCCTTAGACTAAAGAGCTGAGGGATGGCAAATCTATACTGATAACATTGAATTGTGTGTCTTCAGCCTTCAAGGAGCCATCTTTCTCTGTTTTTGGATTGCTTGAAAGTACTTTAGGCTTTGACCTGCCCATCTGATGTGAAGTCCTCCTGATCAGAATAATAAGCTACACTAAGCATCTATCCTTGGTGGTTCCTTCTTCGTAGCTCAGAAGTTTAAGGAAGAATCTAGACATCATCATCAGATAGCTTTCACACAAAAAAGCACTGATCTGTGATAGGAAGGAAATACCGCTCAGTGTCTCCTTACAGTCAGTAACTAGACAAACAGAATAAAGATATAACCCTCATTTTCTTTAAATTTCTAAACAGTGTTGAGGATTCCTCTTAATAGGAATGTCTGTCTTGACCATATACCTCAAGAAATGCTTTTCTACTTAGACTTTTAAATATAACTAAAAAGAAAGAATTAGCTATAAATAAAACATTGGTCATCTATGGGGACAGATGGACCTCAGTTTAAATCTTATTTTGTTACTTACTATGCTGGCTAATTTTTATCGTCAACTTGATAAAACATAGAGTCATCTGAGAAGAAGGAAGCTCAATGAACAAACTACACAGATCAAGTTGGCTTGTGGTCAAGTCGGTTAGATATTGTCTTAATTGGTAATTTTTCTGGGAAGCATCACTATAGGCAGCACTATTCCCAAACTGCTGGGAACATAAAAAAGGTAGCTGATCATGAAGGAGTGAAGGTGCCAAGAAACAATTTTGTTTCATGATTCCTACTTCAATTCCTACTCTGATTTCCCTTCATGATAGACTGTGGCCTGGAAGAATAAGTTAAATGAACTCTTTCTTCTCTGAGTAGCTTTTTGGTCAATGTGTTTTATCCCAACAATGGAATGAAACTAGAATACTCAGAAATTTTGGTTCATCAGGCTCATCACTTTTAAGCTATTAGAGGTTCAGCTGGTTAATCTGAAAATTGGGCACTATCTCGGAACACCAGTACCAAAAGAGACAGGGCATCAGTACCAATGAAAAGGGTAGATGTCTTTCCAAATTTCTTATTCCAAGTTTCCCCACATGCAAGAAATATTTTTGGCTAGTGTGTTGGTCAGCTTTTGGACAGTCACTGTGAAAAAACATCTAAGAGAATTAAGGATGAAAGCTTCGTTTCGGCCCCTGGTTTCAGACTCTAATCACTGTTGTTTTGAGCCTGTGGTTGCACACTGGTTCATGGTAGAAGGACATGAATAAGGAGGCTGGTTTACTTCACAGAGACTAAGAAGTGAAGGGAAAAAGAGAGACTGGGGTGGTAGCATCCCCTTCCAGGGCACGCCTCCATGAACATCCTTATGGAAAGCCCCATCTCCTAGAGTCTCTACCACTTCTCAAAGATACCACACACTTTGAGATTTAGCACCTAGCCCATGGGGAACATTTATGATCCAACTGTAGTGACCTGTGTTTTTCAATACTCACAACAGTTCCCTCAAAGTTTGTGATAATAAAAGAAGGACCTTACTGAACGAACCTTTAACAAGCTGTCCCATAAAAGCTTCTAGAGTGGGTTTTGTTTCTTTTAAAGAACACAGGGATTCCACAAGGAAAAAATTACAAAGTGGCATGTTTTTAAGCAATGGCTTTCTTGTGGCTAGGAGGTCAAGTAACAAATAATGTACAGTCCTTTCCAGCTCTAAAATTCTATGGTTCCTTGAAATTGAGGTGGTAGTGGCCACCCAAGGCAGCCTTCATAACACAGAAAAGAACACACAGACTTGGCTGGCTGCTCAGCACATTGAGAATTTGATTAAAAGCTCACAGCACTCAAATGTTAGCTTGGGGATTAGCAGAGCAAATAGATGCATGGTTCTGCATTGTTACATACTGCAAAGTAGAAGTCATTCTAGTCTATTAGTGTATTTTAGTGGAGAGACTCCTTAGCATATAAATGCAAAGGCCAACCAAGAGTCTATGGAGATAAAAATGGGGGCTACCCAACCCTTCCCTGCCCTCTTATCATTATTGGCTGATAATCATTATTATCTTATCAATTTAGCTGTATTCAAATTTAGATGTCTCAGCAAAAACCTTAGAAAGCTATACAATCCTGAAAGCAGTCACTAAGAGAAATTCAAATACTGGAGATTTTTTTTAAAATTCATCTAAAACAATCTTAATTACCATTTAGGTAAAATTTTAGAAACTGAATTACAGATAATTGGGGGGGTGGATATTGTTTGAAACAACATATTTTTCATGCCTATTTCAACATAATAATGAAATGTAAACACTGGAATGGGACAAAATAAGATATCCTGTAAGGAGCATTTGTGAGAGAGAAAGAGTGTGTGAGTGGGAAATGGCTTAGCAGGTAAGGGGCTTGCTGCTAACCCTAAAGACTTAAGTTTGATTCCTGGGATCCATACAATGGAAAGAGAGAACCAGCTCCTACAATTTATCCCCTGACCTTGATGCTTGCACTATGACACCCCCTCACACACACACACCACACTGGCCCCTACCCCATGGAGAGTAAAAAGTAACTACTGAAGACTCCCAAACCAGCTTTTGGGGGGGGGGGAAGGGTATTCCTCCACTAGATTTATCTAGTGACTATATTGGGCACTAAATCTAGGTGCCTGAGGGATCCTGGCCTATGCATTGCTTTGATTACTAACTTACTTTTTACTATAAATTTGTATCTGTACCAAAATGGAGGCCTATCCTTTTGGCTCTTTGACTAGGACAGCCTGTAACTTTTTGTAGTAGGCAAGCTGCCTGACCTGCCTGACCTGCCTGACCTGCCTGCAGGCAGTTTTGTTGGTTCAGAGTTTCTAAGCTGGAGTCATGTCATGTGACTTGTCTCGGTGCTACTTATTCACTTTTTCTTTTTTCTTTTTTCAAAATCTTAGCGCTATTCTCCCGCTATTTTTTGTTAAGTAAAAAACATATAATTATAACTCTCAGGTGAATAATCTTTCTGGGGCTGTTTGTCCAGCTGCCATGGCTCCTCTTTCAGGTTTTTAATCACCTGGGCCCTACCTATTTTCATAGGCGGCAGGTGGAAAGCCGCCGATTTGTTACAGCAGCGACCCGAGGTCCCCAGTACAACCTCGCACACCAATCTAGGTAGCTGTCACATGCTGTCCCCTCCGTAGCCTCTGCTAACAGCAGAGGAACAGAGCTTTCTTTTCTTGGCGGCCAACTTGCATGGCTGGGTGGTTCAAGGGGGCTGTGCTGGGGAGCCACGAGCCGTCTCCCATCAAGTGTGGGCTGGGTGAGGGTGCCCTCCATGTGGTGTTACCTGGAGAGCACCCTGCATTCGATGGGCGGGCTGTTCGAACCTGAACGAAGGTCGGTGCCCCTTACTAAAGGACCTGCCACCTCTCTGCTCTGCAGCAGCACTCTTGTACTGGCGGGTTTATCTCTTTCTCTGACGATGGTCATGTTACCTCTTTTTAACTCAGGATGTTTTACACAGTAGTCCAAACAAAAACAAACAAACAAACAAAAACCCATCAGTCAGAACATATAGAACAAACAATATATAAACAACACAGACAGCTCACCCCTGCCACGGGCGCAGAGTCCAAGTTACACAATAAGGGCATAGAGAGATTGTCAGAAATCTGCCTGCCTCTGCTTTCCAAGTAAGACTCCAATAACCAGACAACGAGATTAGTCTTCATAGATTCAGATTTAACAGATTCTTCGGACGAACTTGGCCAGACTATGCTGGACCAAGTCTAACAGATTTCTAACATGCCAACAATGAACAACTCAAAAATAGACACACTGCCACGAGAGCACAACAAGTGAGAGCACAACAACCGCTGCCCTAGGTAGTGGTGGTGGCCATTCCTGACCTTTCCTCTCTGCCCCATTGTTAACACACAAAGAGACTAACAGAAGCCCAATCGCCAGTGCCAGCCGAGAGGGATTCCACATCCTCTCCGGCACCTAGATGGACCCCCAGATGTCTCTGGTGGGTCCCTGTCCTCCTCCTGAGACGTCTCTCAGGGCACAGCAGCTAGTGACCCCACAGCACGTCTGCCAGTCACTCGTTTTTCTCCTCCCGACACAGAAACAACTGCCAGTCCAAACCGAAAGTGCACTTTTCAGAAACCAAATAATTCAGACAGATGGGCACATGAGAAACCAAACAACTTAGACAAACAGCACACGAGAAACCACACGATTTAGACAAACGGTCACACAGAAACCAAACAGTTCAGACAGACAGACACACAAGACAGGAAGAGAACCACGGGTGTGCCCTTACCTCCCAGTGGGGTTCTTGGACATTAGGATGGTCACAAAATTCTGGACAAACCCCCAAATGAAAACCCCCAAACTTGGGATACCCTTACTCAAGTCTCGGGAAGTCACGGGCACCCAAAAATTGCAAGACACTGTACCTAGATGCAATCAGCAGAGGTTTATTAGGGAGAGTTGGCCGGCCAAGGTCAATTCATTCGCTCATGCAGGAGCTGAATTGACAAAGCCAGTCAGTATGAGAAGGGTTTTAAAGGGGAAAACCACAAACCTGGGTCTGCTCTGAGGTCGGGGTGAGGGGTACAGCTCATCCACTTTCCACCATGACAATAAACCTTTTAAAACCATGGACTTCCTCGTGTCTTTGGGGCCCCACTTTGGGGAGCTGTGGAGAAGGCCTTTGACTACTGAGCTGCTGCTTAATCTCCCACCAGAAGACTTCTCTACGTTCCCTCTGCAAAGCCTGCCAACTCAAGCAAACTAGCTGACCCAGCCAAGCGAGTCCCAGTAACCAAGAGTTTCTCACCCTTTGGGGTGCTGCCAGAGCTCTCCCTCTCAGCTGCTGTCCGGTCCAGCCCATATGCCCTTGTGTCTCAGTTCTTCTGCAGCTCCCAGTGGTGTGTGGGAGCCCAAAGACAGAGACCACCTGTATCCCGGTCAGCCGTTTTGGTCCAGAGACCCCACTCAGGAGCTCTGCCTCCGCACGACTTAAGGCTGAGATCTCCCAATGCCCGGGCAGAGTCTGGCGGCTTCTCACAGCCCAGCATCTGTCTGGTGCTGCTTAGAAGGAACTCAGTCAAAATCCTGAGCTTCTGCCTCCCAGAGCCATGGCAGACACGAGGGAACCACAACTCGGCCCAACAGGACCTACACCCATGCTCGAGCTATAGCCCCACGCAGAAGATGCCTAGTATAAGGCACTTCAGGAAAAAAAAAATCAACATTCACAGTTGTTTCAAGGAATAAATCAGAAACAAGTTAGAGTCCAAGGACGAGGGGGGTCAGAGCCAGAAAGAGAAGAGTAGCAAGGACAGAGAAGGAGAGTCATGGAGAGAGTCTGGTGGCTGCTTTGTGGAAGAGAAGGTACTATGCAAGAGAAGCCTGTGAGGCAGAAGCAGGGCAGAAGTTGTGTGTGTTTCGTATGTGCATGCATGTGTGCATGTGTGTGTGTGTTTGCATGTGATCTGCTAGAAGGACCTCAGTGTTCTTGAGATGGAATTGATGACCTCCTGTCAAAGAATTTTCTGAGGAGCTTCAAGGGACATTGAGTAGGGTTTTCATCTCTAAGCAGAGTGTGCTTTGGTGGAGGCTCGAGTTTGCCAGTCTGGATTCTGCTCTGAGGCCTTTTGTGTCTCTGCCAAAAGCACTGGTCCTTCACACTCCCAGATCCAGGTGATAGCGCTATGCCTGCAACCACTGTGGGTGCTGCTTCTCACATCTACCCTCAGGTTTCCTTTGGGCTAAGAGGCAGTAAAATATGTTGGGGGTGAAAACTGTGGTTGTTAATATTGTCAATTTAATTGGATTTGGAATCAACTAAGAAACATAATTTTGGGTGGGTCTGGAAATATTAACTGACAGGAGGAGACTGTCTTCTACAATGGATGGCACTTTCTATCTGTGACCCAGAGATAAGGTCCAAAGAAAAAGAAAAAGGTGCCACATTTTCTGCTGGAGCCATCCTCCAGTGATGTCACAAGTCAATTTCTTATGGATCTTCAGGTATCTTCTAGACTCTCAGCTCTCTGTTGGGGTTGCTGAGGCTTTGAGCATTGTGGACTGGGCAGCTCCCAGGCTCTCAGCCTCTTTCTCATGGGGATTACCTGTACTATATTGTGAATGCCAGTCAGATAAATCCTTTTTGTAATGTACATTCTATCTGTTCTGTTTCTCTAGAGAACCCTTACCAGTACAGAACCAGGTCAGTTTTCATACGGTAGATGTCTAATGCAATACAGTGTAAAAAAAAAATCAGCATAGTTCACAGAAAAACAGAGTTTTTTTTTTTTTTCTTGCGAAGTGACAATTAAACAGAGATGAAAGACATTGTCTACGGGTTTTGTTCCTTTTGCGTGACTTGAATCGTCGGAGGGGTTGTCATGGTGACTGGCAGGGAAAGTACACTTGGAAAAAGAGTTTCTCTTTTTGTTGCATATAGCTTGTATGCATATGTATATTGAGCCAAGAAAACAGTGAGTTAAGCACAGGCTACCAGGCTGAAAAGAACACAGCGTCACAGCTACTGTGTCTTCATTCATCTTGTTCTGTATAGCAGTGCATCTGCTAATTCTAAGTTGCACTTTGCTTTCTCAGTTCAACATCTCTCAGCATGTAGTCTATGATGACTACGTCTTACAATCACTGTTAGCCAAGGGTAGTCCTGACCTAGCTGTCATTGCCTGTGCATGTGTCATTGTGATTGTTACTCTTTGATATGAGTGACAAGACTGAAGCCCCTTTGTATTTCAGTCAACAAACCATTCAAGGACCCTAGAAGAGGAATTCTGCTTCCCATCTGAGGCTTTCTTATTGACCTCTTCTGCAATGATATGAAAGCATCACATTAAATATTGCATAAGTGGCAATCCTGGAAATGATTTCTAAAGCCTGGGAGTGGTAGCTCATATCTGCATCTTCGTTTTTCAGAAGATAGATATAGGAGAATCAGGAGTTTAAGGTCATCTCTGACCACATACTGAATTTGAGACCATCACTGGTTATATGAGACCCTGCTTCAAAAAAATAAAAAAAAAAAAAAAAAAAAAAAAAAGAAATGCATCCAGAAGTTGAGACCACAGAGCAACTGTTTAGTGAAATATATGATTGTTATAGTTCTGGATTTAAAAATTGACTCTAAAGATTTGTTTATGAGCATGTTTTGGGAATAGCAAGCAATCTGGCTGATGACAATGGTAGTATGTTATATAATACTTGGATGATAAATACATAAATTCCACAGCTTTTCTCCAATAGATACAAAGTTTCTTCTAATCAGAGAGCATTGTGTCAGTTTAATTGGCAATATTCTCTTTTTTTTCCTATGTGGTTGATAAAAATAATGGGCTATCTTTCACATTTGATGAAACCAAGAATGAATTCCTCACTGTGCAAGTTCAGTGACTTAGATGTCATGAATATTTTAGAGTCACCGTGTTTTTCTTTTCTTGTGGTTTTAGATCTATAAAGGGACAGGGGTAGTTTTAATAGAATGCAGGCTGGCAGCTTCATTAGAAGAGTCACAAAACCATGACTGGATCTTGGGTTGGGAGAGGTCTAGAAAAAAATAACAATGTATCAAAAACAGGATATCAGATGCTTATAAGGAAGGAGAGATTCCCTTTAAAACCTGGAGAGGAACCTCATAACACTTGAAGCAAGAGTAAGAGAGAGCCATCGCAGGATGACAGGGTGGATCTAGAAAAGTATCTTCAGAGAAGTCCCTGCAATAAAGAAACATCAGGCTTTTATAAGTTTTTGAGGGCCAGGAATAAGGTTAAGTAAGTATTTTTTAAAAAAATTATTCATGTCTATGTGTGTATCTGAACATATGCTACAAGTACGGTGGTGTCCATGGAGGCTTGAAGAGGGTGTCAGATCTCCTGAAACTGAGTTCCAGATCATTGTAAGACACCCACGTGGCTGCTGGAAAAATAACTTGGATCAACTGGAGGAGAAACATGCTCTCAACTACTGAGCCATCTCTCCAGATCCTGGAGGGGTGCCTTACATCCCTAGATTTAGTTCACCATAGGAGATGAGACAAAGAGCCTGAAAAAGCTAAGTATTTGTTAGGACCATAAGTCAGGAGCTTTAAAACCACAGCACAGAGCAGCTTCTCAACTCTGTCCCAGAGGAGAGATTCAGGGGACATGGCCTGATTTTTTTCAGACTGTGGGATCCTGCTTCTTAAGCGACTGTCATCATGATAGGACAGGGTAGGGTCTATCAAGTAGAGTAGGTGAACCAGATGAAGTAGGCAAATCCATCTGCTGACTGCATAGGAATAGTTTGGGTACAAGGGGTCCAGAGACACTATTTTCATTAGTTTAAGAGTGTAGTGGATGAATGGAACAAGGATCAACTTGCCTATGTTAGATCTGAGAATATGTAAGTCCATCCTCCCTTCTGGAAGCATGTCTAGTTACGGTAATATGGCAAGGAGCAGTTATCTCCCACAGTGAAAACGTGCCCATCTCTTGGCTAACACACCAACTTAGCTGGCTCCTGTTGTCTTTTAGTGGTGCCTTACTCAGACACTTTAGTTCTGCATGCATCTCTTTACTTGCTCTGATTATTGTGGGTTCAGGATACCCCTTGATTAGTCTGTGGTAATTTTCTCACATAAGCAGGAATCTGAGAAATTGCCCCATGGCACACAGTTTCACTGCTCTAACTTGGCTGCTGACTCTTTCGTCTTTTAGCAACTAAGTTCCTTCTAAACAATAGCCTTAATTGAACCAGTCATTTCTTCCACAGCTCTGGCTCTTCTCGTGCTGTGTGTCTTTTTTTTTTTTTTTTTTTTTTCCTTGTGATTAAACACCATGATTAAAAGCAAGCAAGTTGGGGCAGAAAAAAATGATTTCCTCCTAGGGTCATAGTTCACGAAGCAGGAAAGACAAGGCAGGAAATCATGGTAGGAGCTTGAACAAGAAACCACAGCTTACTGGCTTGGTTCCCTGGCTTGCTCAGCTACTTCTTTTGATTTAGCCCAAAGCTTACCTGTGGAAGAATGAACTGCCCAGGGTGGGCTGAGGGCTTTCATTCACACATTCCCAAAGGACAGTCCAATAGAGATAGTTTCTAACTTGAGGTGCCCTCTTCCCAGGTGTGTGACAATAGACGCTAAGTAGAATACCGTGTATCTTCCTCATTCCCTATACCTCATTCCTGTTGGGAGCAATAATTTCATCCCCCACCTTTTTTTCCTTCAGCTGTAAGTGGTGGAGGCTGCAGCTGCCCAGATAGGAGTGGTGAGCATTCAGAATATGCCAACTCTCTTCCAGGATAGCACAGGGAGTTTACTGCCTATGAGAAAGTGCCCACTTCTTATTAAATGGAAATTCTTTTTGAAAAGGTTGAATAGAATACTGTTTTCACAAAAAGAAATTCAGCTGGTTAAATTTAGTATCATGGAGGGGGGAGGGAAGCTTATTTTAAAAGGAAAAACAACCCAGGAATAGTTTCTGGCTTTGGGCCCACAATCTGTCTTTCTGTGTGAGCTGTGTTTGTTTTCATTCACTGTTTGTCGCTGTGCTCATCTGTCTGCAAGCCTGGAGTTGACAGCTTTGAGGGTCCCAAGAATGCCTGACACTGAAGCCGAATATTTGGACTGTTTCATTGTCAAAGAAGAAGAGCCTTATCTTCATGTTTAACCTTTAAGTTACTTCTGCTTTTTTAAAAAACCTCTTTTACCAGAAATCTGGACACCATTTTTTCCTGTGTCTATGGCCATTTCTTAGTAGAAACTATGTTTTCTCCTCCTCCTAGCATCCCCAAAAGAAATAGTTTTGAAATTCAAAACTCCTGTTTTTCTAATTATTCGTTGAAATCTGAAGGCCACCCATTTCTTGGTAGTCCTGGGCTAGCCCAAATTTTCTTTCGACATCTGTTCTGTTCTCCCCTGGAAGTTTGGAGAAAGAAACTTTTATTGATTGAATGTGTGTTTTGTGTTTCTCGGTCCTGCTTTAAGTGTTTTATAGACATAATCCTGCTTAATCCTTCCAACTACCTTAAAGATAACCATTATTATCCTTGTTTTCAATGTGAGGAAACGAAAGACAAAAAGTAATTAGGCATATAGCCTGAGGTTATCAAGACAATTAGTGGCGAAGTGAAAATTCACAACTGCCTTTGCCAGAATCTGAACAACTCCCTCCTGTTATGAAAGTCAACTTGACAGCCTTGGACAGAATGTGTTCTGTTTCTCAATTAAAAAATTGTCCTCCATATTGCACCGGGGTATTTCATGTTTAGAATGATGCCAGAGTGTTGGGATTTCATGGCAGGTGGTTCATAATCTGGAGGCCAGGTTTTCCTAGGACAAGAGAAACAGGATCACGAGCATCCTGAATGGGGTATGGGGCAGTATACAGTTGTTCAGGCTGCAGACTGGAGACCTATATCAAATACCATTTACACACGGCACAATGATCTCATACAGAATTGCTAACACAGGTCAATCTGATTGGTTTGTTCCAGGTGTGTGTGTGTGTGTGTGTGTGTGTGTGTGTGTGTGTGTGTGTTGGGGTGTGTGTTTGGCAGAAACAGAGCATTTCCAGCTTCTTGCTCAATGTTTTCAGAGAGAGAAGTACCAAGAAGTTTGAATTAAAGAGATAGAATAGGATAAAATGCAAAGGAGTAAATAGTAGCCCATTGAGCTAGAGTGCCCAAGAGCAAGAGCCTTATTTATTGTTTAGGGCTTCCTTTTACGGGGTCCCTGTAGGAGGAAACGTGTGTTTTTTTAGAGGTGTGGTGTGGTGATTCTTTCTTTTGATTGGCAGGCTTGAGTTACATAAGCCTTTCTCTGTCACACTTGTCCTCTCCAAGTTGCATTTAATTTAACTTACAGGTATTCCTAATTATGCACAGACATGAAGTGGTAAATAGTGGATTTTTCCTAAAGTCCACTCAGATGACAGTTTTCCTTACTGTACACATATTCAAAACCAGTCCAGGTTGGACTGATACATTAGCTGCAGCATATTTTAGCATATGTCTGATTATAAAGGAGAGGAGGCTGGCAAAAAGAGCTGTGGCCACCTATTATGTGGCTCAGACCAGGATGTATATACAATTTGACATTGGTGGGGATCCCTGACTGTTAGATGAATTATTAGGAAGAACATGTGTGTGCATAGCTCAACCCAAGCAGAGTCACAGGTTGTTAAACTAGATCCACACTCACCTGCCTTTATGAGCTTTCTCAGAAATGTTTTGAAAATAGCAAAAGCAAGTGAATCACCAAGATGCATTAAACCTGAACCATCACTGCACCACACAGGAAGGGCTGCCGTGGATTCCTTATGGGACTCCTCACATTCACACTTCTTCTGAGTGTCTGTGATTTACATCATAAATTTTTGCTCCAAGATGGAAAAATTGAGAAGCGAAACCTACTCCATCTTGGAACCAGCCTCTACCATAAAAGAAAAAGAGCCTGAGAATTTAACCTGCAGATAAATCTAGGCTGCACCCAAGTACTGGGAAGGACCCCATGGCTTGTCTTTGGCCCATACTCTAAAGTTACTCTCTAGCTACTCCCTAGCAATAGCTAATCAAATATTAGTCTGATTGTTTCAGATGTACTTTGAGACCTTTGGTTATTGTTATTTCAGAGGATCCACCTGTCACTGTAAAATAGTCATTCAGTTAGATGCTTGCCAAGATGACTTTTCCCTCACTTGCTTCCTTTTCCTCTAAAACCTTGTCCCAATGAGAGTTTGGGGCTGTGTCAGGATTGAGCTTGTGACTCTAATGCAATTAGCTCGGAGTTGGCTCCTTGGTGGTCTTTTGGCTTCACAAACACTTCCTGGCACACCAGACCAAGTTCTAATCCCAAAGATTTGAGGAAAAAGGACACTGACACGAGTCATCATGGCCAAATTAATCATAACAAGCTTTTTTAAATTCATGTATATAGACTATCTTCCCCTAAGTCAAGGTTCAAGAGGTCAGCCTTGGGAATGGAGAACATAGACTTTTATAGCTCAGGGGTAAGAGATTTCCAAATGGGGGATTTGGCAGACAAATGGGTGGGGTTATAGAAGCAGAACAATGTAGTCATAATAATCCTTTGGAACAAAGGTAGGTTTTCAAAGTGGCCTGAAACAAAGACATGGTTGCAATGTGTTTAGAACGACTTTTTGAAACAAATGCCATTTCCTGGAAGAGACAGTTCAGAACCATTTATAATAAAAATTACAGGTGAGGCATAGCCCAGTCTTTGAGACACAGAGATTTAATCATAAAAAGGAATGAACCTATTGCTTTAATGTTATTGCTTTAACATTTTCTGGGCTGTAAACAGTGATTAGTATACCAGATTAGGTCTTGGATGTGTTGCTTGACTGAATTCAAAAACATCAATGAAGATGAACCCAAGGCTTACTCTATCTAATGAGAGCAGGTGTTTGGCACCCACACCGATTCCTATTCTTTTGTACCCTCCTCTAGAATTACACTAGCATCTTCACTCTGTGTGGATATGATATTTATTTAAGATATTAGATACTTCTCAAGTGCTGTATAGTTATCAGAATTAAGATCAGAATCTGTTTTCAAGCAATGCAACTAGCTGTCTCTAATATAGAAATTGAAAGATGTAACTTACAGTGGAAAAACAGAGATTTATTCAATATAATCATACTGGGAAGAGAGAAAAAAATGAGTCATTAGAGCCCCCAACACAACATTAAGTTGATGGGAAGAAGTATGCATAATTCATCAGGTCTTGTGAAAGTGTGGTTCCCCCATAATTGACTCACCATTGTCTGGGCTCTACCAGGTATCACAAGTTGGAACAGTTTTTGAAGCGCCAAATTCCTTCGCTGAGTTCTCTGAGAACCCCAGCCTTTACACTTCAGTAGGAGATTCTTGATGAAATTTCAATGTCCTGAGGGACAGAACAAGTATGTCTTTAAAATATTTTCAGTTCTGCCAGAAAGTTAAAAGGCATTCTATCTTCAATAATACAATGAGTGCAGACTGTTCTCTGGATGGTCGAAATGCATCAGCCATCAACTGGGAATACCTCCCTCTAAGCCTGACAGCAGTGGGGGCAGGGCAAATAACTTGACAAGAATGGGGGTAGTTATTGCAATTCTGAATTTCTATTTTTCATTTGTATTTATTTTCTTGTATAAAACTTTCCTCCTTATTTTGTAGGTACTTCTTCCCTCAGGACATTTGAGGATCCTGTGGCATTTCTTTTTTATACTAGTCCCTGAATTTGTGCAGATGTGCAGGTAGTTCCTATCCTGTGTGCCAATCTGTCACACTGCCAGCTACTCTGAATGATGCTACAGCTTGCACAATCTATTCAAATTGATACGGAGAAACTGAATGGCTCAGACTCTGACACATTCTGCTGAGTCCAAAAATGGAATTGACTCAGGCCACTAAAAAACCCCTCCAAGCTCTTTCATTAGTAAACCTCAGAAAACCACAATAAATCAGCCTATTAGGATGCAGCAGTATGTGCAAATTGGTGTCTCAGCTAATGTAGATAAAGATTTCAGTGAACACTGCATATATCAAAAATTTAACACATGCTTCTTGCAGAGTTTTAATGAATGCAAAAAGCTCAATTGCTGAAAACCCACACAATGGGGCATTATTTCATTTGGCTGTCAATAAAATTGTTGCTTATTTTATTTTCTAATGGTTTATCAATACTGGTAATTTGCTGTGGGAGGGTTATAAAAATGAAGAGGGGGAGGAAAGGGAATTTAAATAAGTTCTGCTAACTAGGGAAGAAGGGAGTGAGACAACTGGACTCTTCTACATCATCAACCAATTAACTGGCAATGAGAAGTGGTCCTTTGCACTGGAAGTTAACATCATTTTTGTATCACTAACATTAAGACCTGTTGTGGCTTCTAGTTTCCATCTGTGTCATAGAGCTAACCCTGTGCCACAGTTCTCCACAACCCAATCCTTCCCAGAGACAGAGTGCTCCCAAGAGTGCTGACCCACCTAATATCACAGGGAAGACCACCACTACTGCTCCAATACCTGGCCCAAGTAGGACCCACACAGAGCCCACAGGACACAGGAACTGTAAAGAAGCCAGGACAGGATTCTTCTGGTGTCCCAGAGCTAACCCTGTGCCACAGCTCTCTAAAACCCAATCCCACCTTGAGAGAGCTGGTCTCCCAGGAGTGCTAATACACCTAAGATCGCAGGCTCACAGGATCACAGGAAGTACTAGCTACAGTCAGAGATAGCAAGACCAGCTAACACCAGAGATAACCAGATGGTGAGAGGAAAATACAAGAACATAATCAACAGAAAACAAGGGTACTTGGCATCATCAGAACCCAGTTCTTCTACCACAACAAGTACTGAATACTCCAATACACCTGAAAAGCAAGATTCTGATTTAAAACCACATTTCATAATGATGATAGAGGACTTTAAGAAGGACATTAATAACTCCTTGAAAGAAATACAGAAGAACACAGGTAAAGAGGTAGAAGCCCTTAAAGAGAAGACACATAAATCCCTTAAAGAAACACAGAAAAACACAATCAAACAGGTGAAGAAATTTAACAAAACCACCCAGGATCTAAAAAACGGAAATGGAAACAATAAAGAAATCACAAAGAGAGACAACCCTGGAGATAGAAAATCTAGGAAAGAGATCAGGAGTCATGGATGCAAACATCACCAACAGAATACATGAGATAGAAGAGAGAATCTCAGGTGCAGAAGATACCATAGAAAACATTGACACAACAGTCAAAGAAAATGCAAGATTCCAAAACCTCCTAACCCAAAACATCTAGGAAATTCAGGACACAATGAAAAGACCAGAACTAAGGATAATAGGCATAGAAGAAAGTGAAGATTCTCAACTCAAAGGGCCAGAAAAGATCTTCACCAAAATTAAAGAAGAAATAAACTTTCCTAACCTAAAGAACGAGATGCCCATAAACATACAAGAAGCCTACAGAACCCCCCAAAAGAATTTGTGGACCAGAAAAGAAATTCCTCCTGAACATAATAATCAAAACACCAAAACACCAAATACACACAAAAAAAAATGAAAAAAAAAAGTAGTAAGGGGAAACAGTCAAGTAACATATAAAGGCAGACCTATCAGAATTACACCAGACTTCTCACCAGAGACTATAAAAGCCAGAAGATTTGGGGCAGATGTCATACAGACCCTAAAAGAACACAAATGCTAGCCCAGCAAAACTGTCAATTACCATAGATGAAGAAACCAAGATATTCCATGACAAAACCAAATTTACACAATATTGTTCGACAAAGGATAATAGACGAAAAACTCCAACACAAGGAGTAAAACTTCACCTAAGAAAAAAGCAAGAAAGTAATCTTCTTTCAACAAACCCAAAATAAGATAGCCACACAAACATAATTCCACCTCTAATAACAAAAATAACAGGAAGAAACAATCATCTCATTCTTTAGATTAGGGAAGTTTTCTTCTATAATTTTGTTGAAGATATTTATTGGCCCTTTAAGTTGCGGATCTTCGCTTTCTTCTATACCTATTATCCTTAGGTTTGGTCTTCTCATTGTGTCCTGAATTTCCTGGAGGTTTTGTGTTAAGAACTTTTTGCCTTTTGTGTTTTCTTTGACAGTTGTGTCAATATTTTCTATGGTATCTTCTGCACCTGAGATTCTGTGTTTCTTTAAGGGATTTTTGTGTTTCCTCTTTAAGGGCTTCTACCTGTTTACCTGTGTACTCCTCAAATTCTTTGAGAGTGTTATTTATGTCCTTCTTAAAGTCCTCTATCATCATCATTAGAAGTAATTTTAAATCCAAATCTTGTTTACCTAGTGATATGGGGAATTCAGGACTTTCTTGTGTGGGAGAACTAGGTTCTAATGATGCCAAGTACCCTGGGTTGCTAATGCTTATGTTCTTGTGCTTGCCTTTCGTCATCTGGATCTCTTTAGTGCTACCTGCCCTATCTCTGACTGGAACCTGTCTTTCCTATTATCTTGGTTGTATCAGAATTGTGTGGGGTGGGTGTTACTACTGGGGTTAGAGCTGGGGCCCAAGATCTGCTCAGTGCTCAGGAGCAGACAAGAAGGAACCAGTGCTCCGGGCCAGGAGTGACTTCCTAGGTCCAAGTGGGTTTCAGTTACTCCTTGTTCGGGGGCAGGTGTTGCTGCCTTACCTAAGATATTGCTGGGATTAGAGCTCCTGGGAGGCCTGCTTCCTCTGGGTTCTGTGAGATTGGGGCCAGAGCTGCCACCAGGGATCTGCTCAGTGCTTGGGCCCAGATTGGAAAAAAACAGAAATGGGCAATTTCCTAGACAGATACCAGATACTAAATTTAATATATATCAGATAATTATCTAAACAGCCTCATAACCCCTAAAGAAATAGACGCAGTCATTAAAATTTTCCCTACCAAAAAACGGCAAGACCAGATACTTTTAGTGCAGAGCTCTGTCAGACCTTTAAAGAAGACTTAATACCAATACTCTTCAAACTATTACACACAATAGTAACAGAAGGAACACTACCTAATTCATTCTATAAAGCCACAGTTATGCTGATACCTAAACCACACAAAGACCCAACAAAGAAAGTGAACTTCAGATCAATTTCCCTTATAAATATTGATGGAAATATACTCAATAAAATTTTTACAAACTGAATCCAAGAAGACATCAAAATAATTATTCACTGTGATCAAGTAGGCTTCCTCCAAGGGGTGCAGGGATGGTTCAATATATGGAAACCCATCAATGCAATTCACTATATACACAAACTCAAAGGAAAAAAAAAACAACTCATGATCATCTCATTAGATACTGAGAAAGCATTTGACAAAATTCATCACCCTTTCATGTTAAAAGTCTTCAAAAGATTAGAAATTCAAGGCTCATACTTAAACATAGTATAGGCAATATACAACAAACTAGCAGCCAAAATCAAACTAAATGGTGAGAAATTTGAAGCAATCCCACTAAAATAAAGGACAAGACAAGGCTGCCCACTATTTATTCAATATAGTACTTGAAGTTCTAGCCAGAGCAATTAGACAACAAAAGGAGGTCAAAGGGATACAAATTGAAAAGGAAAAAATCAAAATATCACTGTTTGCAGATGATACGATAGGGTAAGCAATCTCAAAAATTCTACCAGAGAACTTCTACAACTGATAAACAACTTCAGCAAAGTGACTGCATATAAAATTAACTCAAATAAATCAGTAGCCTTCCTCTACTCAAAGGATAAACAGGCAGAGAAAGAAAGTAGGGAAAAGACACCCTTCACAATAGTCACAAATATTAGATTTCTTGGTGTGACTCTAACCAAGCAAGTGAAAGACCTGTATGACAAGAATTTCAAGTCTCTGAAAAAAGAATTCAAAGACCTCAGATGATGGAAAGATCTCCCATGCTCCTGAATTGGTAGGTTTAATATAGTAAAAATGACCGTCTTGCTGAAAGCAATCTACAGATTCAATGCAATCCCCATCAAAATTCCAACTCAATTCTTCATAGAGTTAGAAAGAAGACTCTCAAATTCATTTGGAACAATCAAAAACCCAGGATGGTGAGAACTATTCTCAGCAATAAAAGAACTTCTAGGGAATCACCATCCCTAACTTCAAGCTGTACTACTGAGCAATACTGATAAAAATCTGCATGGTATTGGTACAAAGATAGGCAAGAAGATTAATGGAATAGAATTGAAGACCCAGAAATGAACTCACATACCTTTGGTCACTTGATCTTTGACAAAGAAGCTAAACCTGTCCAGTGGAAAAAAATCCAATATTTTCAACAAATGGTGCTGGTTCACCTGGTGCTCAGCATTTAGAAGAATGCAAATCGATCCATTCTTATCTTCTTGTAGAAAGCTCAAGTCCAAGTGGATCAAAGACCTCCATATAAAACAGGACATACTGAAATTAATAGATGAGAAAGTGGTGAAGAGCCTTGAAAACATAGGCACAGGGGAAAAGTTTCTAAACAGAACACCAGTGGCATATGCTCTAAAAATCAAGAATTGACAAATGGGACCTCATAAAAATGCAAAGCTCTGTAAGGCACTGTCAATAGGAATAAAAGGCAACCAACAGAATTAGAAATGATCTTTGCCAATCCTACATCTGATAGAGGGCTAATATCCAATATATACAAAGGACTCAAAATGTTAGACTCCAGAGAAACAAATAACCCCATTAAAAATGGAGTACAGAGCTAAACAAAGAATTCTCAACTGGGGAATATCAAATGAATGAGAAGCACCTAAAGAAATGCCCAACATCCTTAGTCATCAGGAAAATACAAATCAAAATGACCTTGAGATTCCACCTCACAGAATGTCAGAATGTCTAAGATGAAAAACTTAGGGAGGCCTGCCTCTGCCTTCCAAGTGCTGACAGCAAATGTTGGTGAGGATGTGGAGGAAGAGGAACACTCTTTCATTGCTGGTGTGATTGCAAGCTGGTACAAAGACTCTGGAAATCAGTCTGGCAGTTCCTCAGAAAATTGGACATAGTATTACCTGAGGACCCAGTTATACCACTCCTGGGCACATATTCAAAAGATGCTTCAACATATAACAAGAACACATGCTCCACCGAGTTTATGGCAGCCTTATTTATAATAGCCAGAAGCTTGAAACAACACAGATGTCCCTCATCAGAGGAATGGATACTGAAAATGTTGTACATTTGTTCAATGGAGGGCTACTCAGCCATTAAAAACAATGACTTTGGGCTGGAGAGATGGCACGGTGACTAAGGACACTGGTTTCTTTCCCAGAGGTTATGAATTCAATTCCTAGCAACCACATGGTGGCTCACAACCATATGTAATGAGATCTAATGCCTTCTTCTGGTATGTCTGAAGACAGCCACAGTGTGTGTGTGTGTGTGTGTGTGTGTGTGTGTGTGTGTGTGTGTGTAATAAATTAAAAAAAAAACAAAAGAAACAAAAAAACCCAATGACTTCATGAGATTTAGAGGCAAATGGATGGAGCAAGGAAATATCATCCTGAGTGACGTAAACCAGATGCAAAAGACATACATGATGCCTACTCTCTGATAAGTAGATATTAGGCAAAAAGCCTAGTATACCCATGATTCAATTCACAGACCATATGAAGCTCAAGAAGAAGGAAGACCAAAGTTTGGAGGCTTCATTTCTATATAGAAGGGAGAACAAAATAGTCATGGGAGGTAGAGGGTGAGAGGGACTTGGGAGGAAGAGAGGAGGGGAAGGAGATAAGACGAGGACAAGATCAGGTATGGGGGGAAATAGGGAACAAGTACAGAGGGTCTGAAAATTGAACAGAGATGTGTAGCAATGGGGGATGGGATACTGGGCTAGCTACTAGGAAGTTTCAGAAGTGAGGAAAGCAAGAGGCTTCCAGGACCCAATGGTGATGTCATTAACTGAAATATCCAGAAAAGGGCAGATAAAGACTCTAGAGACCATATTCAGAGGTTAGCACAGCCCCTGATTGAGGAATGGGGCCACCCACCCATCTCGAAAATTTTAATTCAGAAGTGCTCCTGTCTAAAGGAAATATAGGGACAAAGAGTGGAACAGAGACTGAAAGAAAAGCCATCCAGAGACTGTCCCACCTGGTGATCCATACCATATGCAGCCAGCAAACCAAGACACTACTGGGGATGCCAAGAAGAGCTTGCTGACAGGAGCCTGATACAGATGTCTCCTGAGAGGCTCTGACAGAACCTGACCAATACAGAGGCGAATACTTACAACCAACCATTGGACTGTACACAGGGAACCCAACTGAGGAGTTAGGGGAACGACTGAAGGAGCTGAAAGGGTTTTCAACCCCATAGAAAAAACAGCAATATCAACCAACCAGACCCCCCAGAGTTCCCAGGGACTAAACCACCATGGAGGGACCTGTGGCTCTAGTAGAGGATGGCCTTATCTGGCATCAATGGGAGGGGAGGCCCTTGGTCCTTTCAAGGCTTGATTACCCATCGTAGGGAAATGCTAGGGGTGGTGAGGCTTGAGTGCTTAGGTGTGTGGGGGAGCACCCTCATAGAAGCAGGGGGAGGCGTATAGAATGGGGGTCTTAGGAGGAGAAAGCAGGAAAGAGGATAACATTTGAAATGTAAATAAATACAATATCCAAAAATAGAGACTTTTTTTGATGAAGAAAAACTGGTTTTGTTCATCTTTTTGTCTTTTATTTTATTATTCTTCCCGTCTTTATGTACTATAATGTCTAGTTAACCAACTGGTACCAAATCCAAGATCTCTGCCTTTACACTTTGTTGGAGGATGCAGGGTAAACTTAGAGACTTTTTTTTTCCAGGGGAGGGAGCAGAGGAGGAAATCCTATCATTATAGAAGAAGTATCATGTTTGTTATGTTTTCAGTTCAGTAATAGCTGTTTCTTTCTTTCTTTCTTTGTTTCTCGAGTCAGGGTTTCTCTGTGTAGTCCTGGCTGTCCTGGAACTCACTCTGTAGACCAGGCTGGCCTCGAACTCAGAAATCTGCTTGCCTCTGCCTCCCAAGTGCTAGGATTATAGGCATGCACCAGCTGTTTCTAAGCAGTGTTCTCAACTGCATGGTTAAGTAGGTATTTGGGGAACACCTTTACCCTGCATCACATGAACACAGATTTGACCAAATTGATTCATGATAATGAACTAAGCACAACAAGAACTCATTCATTGATTGATTCATTCAGTAAATATGTATAGCAAGTTAACAGTAATTAACTCCGTTATTTTATTATTATTATTTTCTTACTTAGCAGCTTTATTTGAAAGTCTCAAAGTTTTATGCATATAAGGAAAACCAGACTTCAGAGGCATTTTGCTTCTGAGTTTTTTTTTTCTTCATAAGACAGCATTTCTGTTCTTTCTCTTGTCTTCCCTCTCCCTTCCTTCCTCTTCACCCCTGAATAACAATCAAAGGAAATCACTGTTTTGGACTGAGCTTCATCTTCAGGCCCTAAAAATGTAGGGTGTAAAATCAGAATGTTCACTTGCAGTGAGTGTATATACCACTGAGCTCAAGATGAGCCACTTGTCTGGCTTTCCGAGAAAACAGGATTATAGAGAGCAGAGCCAGCTCTCTTAGAATAGGTCAGTTTTTAACTGGAAAGATAATGCTTTCGTCCTCATACAAGAAAAAAGAGCCCTAGGTACCATGGTACTAACCTTTTATTTTTGTCCTGACTCCTTGTCCAGGCTGTACAGGGAAAGTGACTTTGACATGACCAGCCTATTTTTACTTTCTTATTCTGATTTCTTCAGCCCTTTCTGGTCTATAATCCACCCTTCTGGGCCAGGCTTGTAAAAACATTCATTCTGTTTCAAAAGATGAAATGTTGCCCAATTCTAGAATTGAAAGAAAAACAATGAAGATCATGAAAGGCATTTTGTAATCTTCTCTGACACTTCCTTTCTTCCTTAAAAAAAAAATACTTTTTTCTGTCTCCTTCTTTCTTGTTTTTTTCCCCCTTCTTTGAGACTCATTCTAAAGGAGACACATAAACTCAGTGTTCTTTATTCATTCCTCCTGAGGAAATGTCTGGTCCACTGAAGGAAATTAACCAAAACTACAAGTTGACACAGACCTATTTCTGCTCTCCTTTTATTTCCTAAAGGTGCTGGTAATGTTCAGACCCCTAAATAGTCTTCCATTGTTCAATGTCCCCACTCTTGAGCTGCCATCTTGAAAGCCAGAGAGAAGATACCTGGGGTCAGGCAAAGGAGTCTGGAGAGACCTGCAGTTCCTCTGATTGCCATGGGCAGTTGAGAAATCAAAGCAGAGTAAAGTCTGATTTAGACAGATGAAGAATCCTGTTGCTGCTGGCATGTTTTGCTTGTGACACTGAATTTTGTCTGTTTTAGTAAAGCAGTTTGCATGTGGAAAGGTCTTTGTCTTCCTTGGGGGCATCTGAGAATAGTTGAAGAGGCAGAAAAATGAACAGAGCTGTGAGCAAAAAGAGGGGATGTGCCCTTTCCCAGCCTTGAGCAGGCCTGAAAGATGTTTACCACAATAGGACCTAGGTGGAGTTATCCGCCCTGGTTGTCTGTACAACTTCCTACAGGAACTTAGAAGAATAGACTGCCCATTGAGCTTCTCTTGCAATGTAATCCAGCTGAAATAAAGGATGGGTTCTATGGGGCTTTTTCTATATATACAAGAGCTGAATATTAAACTTTGAGTCTTGATCAGAAAACTTGTCTTGGCTCCACATTTTCCTTGTCCCTCTATCTCTTTTTCATTTCCAGCTCTCCTTTCAGGTGAACCCAGTTTGTCCATGGCCAAGGAGTGGCTACAAGGGAACAGCACGGAAGGGGACAGAATTCCAAAGGCATATATAGGGAAGGAACACGAGTACATAATGAGGAAATACAAGTTGGTTGGGTGACTAATGGTGTCGCTTCAGGATACAGAGAGAGTCATAGGGTAGGTGCACTCCTATGTTCCTGGCTCATGGGTACTATCTACTTTAAAGGCCATTTATGGTCAGGGGTACATAGAAGTTATAGATTTAAGAATAGGGCCCCGTTTATTAATTCCCAGTTGTATCATTAAGGTAAGCAAAGAATGAACAGTAATCAGAGTCACAGGTAAACTGGCCATGTGCTTTGCCTAAGGGAATGTGAATATAGGAAGCCTCATAGTTCATACACAAAGACATGAGAGATTTCATCAAATTTTATATCACCACAAAGAGTGACCATGACACTCTTAAAAGTGAGGTATGGGATTAAAACTTGATTGATCATCATTAATAATAAATTTTGATTAATCATATTTTTGTATGAATTATCTTTTTGGTCTGTCTATTAAAGAGGGTATTATAGAATTTTGGCATATGAAGATACAGTAATGAAGTATGTAGCCCACAACATAAAATATAAACATTTATGGAGATGCTTGTCAGATAACTAGTATACAAATTAAGATAATCATATTTTAGTGATATTTTCAGTAATTGTTTACTATAAACGTTGATATTTTACGAATTGTTTTCTTATTTTACTATTGGCTTATATAATTTTCATGAAATTTTTGTGGTCCCCAAATTTAGGTCAGCAGAGTAGAAGCAGGGCCTTCAGGGACAGCGTTGGGTTATTCTAGAGTCTAAGATACAAGGGGTGTTAGGGAATGTGCAAGTTGACTGGAGTCAGTATGTCTTCTTCCTGCTGTAGGAAACTGGGCCCAGAGAAGTCTCTTATTCTTAGAAGTCTTGGACTCAATACTGGCACCCAATCTCTGGCTTCCTTGCTGTGTCTTCTTTGTGTGTTAAGGTCAGCAAATAGTGAGCATTGTTCATGAGCTTTGGTTAGTATAATGTTGAAAGTAATCTAATATTAATATCTTTAGGTGAGATTTGCTTACCACTGCTCACATATTCCCTTCCACTTCCATCCCACTATACTTTGGTGACAGATGTCCTTGCCCAGTGTGCCCAGGAAAGCTTCTAGATGGGGGCAGTCATGTTTGCAGAACAGAGAGATTTGCAGGCTGAGGCTCCTGCAACTCACACTCACTTCCTGAACTGCATCTCAGGGGGACCTTGTGCTTTGATGTTAATCTGCCATAACACCATTTGTCAGTAGCTCTGGTGCATCAAGCCTAGGTAGAACAAGAACAAAGCCTTATTTCACCTGTCAGTCACTCCTAGTGGGGGAGCTGGCCCTGCTGGGCCCAGAAGTCTAGTGGAATACAGCCTCCAGGAGTGGGATGGCAGCAGACAGCTCAGAGAAAACCTCTGTTAGAAGCTGTTTGTGCTTAGTTTCAGCCTCTGGCTGCACCCTAACTGAGAATTTAAGTTCTAAGGAAAACACAATGTCGCAGATGTTTTCCGGATAGCAGCACAACATGTTTTCAGAAGGAAAGCAGCTAAAATTCAATAACAAAGGACATAAATCAAAATCATTATATTACTGTAAAACTTGGCAGGACACACAGGGAGCAGGCTCCGAGGCTGCTAGGCAGTGCACATGGAGAGGAGCTAAAACTAATGGTTGTGTATTTGGCAGGGCCTTGTTTTCTCTTTTCACCACATTCAAGCCCTTCTAAAAGGCGTCTCAGACCATTTTGCTGAAGGACATTCCTAAAGACTTAACATAATCAAGAATTAGGACCTCTTAGAGTGTTCAGAGTAAAGTCTACACTTATGTAAGACCCCACTGGATACTGCAGGCTTTATATTTACTATACAAAATCCTTAACAACTTTGTACTCTTTTCATATTATAATTGAATTTCTGGCTCATCGAAGCTGTTACAGTTAAGACCACACACTTAGCTGAACTGTGACAAGATTGTTAGTTTTAAAGTCATCACAGGTTGGCACCCTCATACAAGTATCAAAAGGGACAGCTAACACCATCTGTCCTAGAAGGCAGGGCTATTTTCAGGACTCCTTTTATTTGGTACCATTTTAAGTTATTACTTTTTAAATTAATACCCATATTATATATTAGACATTTTCCCTCACATATTTTATATATTCCGCTAGACAATTTCTCTTCTGCTTTCATGTCATATATATATATATATATATATATATATATATACACATAATTTTATGAGTCTATATAAAATCTAGGATTGATATATAAGAGAAAGCACATGGCATTTGTCTTTCTGAGATTGGTTTAATTTGTTTAATATAATTATATCCAGTGTTTGTATGTTCTTGCAATAGATGATTTTGATGATTTTTAAAAAACATTCTATTATGTAGAATATACCACATTTTCATTGCCCTTGCTCTATCTTTGGATACAGACCTTTGGCTAACTTACCTGCTGTGAGCAGTGCTGTAGTAGACATTATTGTTTCTCTGTGATGTGTTGACTTGGAGATCTTTAGGTAAATACCCAATCAGGGGGACCTTGTGCTTTGATGTTAATCTGCCATAACACCATTTGTCAGTAGCTCTGGTGCACCTAGCCTAGGTAGAACAAGAACACTTTCAGGTTATAGTCCATAATCATAAAGAAGTCAAGCGCTCACAAAGCTATTCACAGCATATTCATAGACAAGAGCCATGGAACAAATGGATGCTTATCTGCCTGTGTGCTTGCTCGTGCTCTGCTAACTTTCTCCTCTCTTACATAGTTCAGAATCTATCTCCATAATGGGCTGAGTCTTTCCCCATCAACCAATAAAGTTAATTAGACAGTTCTCCACAGACAAGCCCATCGTCCTACCCAATGGAGACCACTCCCCATTGAGACTCTTCTCCTCTGGTGATCCTAGATTGTGTTAAGTTTGCAATAAGCTAGCCATCACAAATCATGATGTTTCCACACTCTATATATGAGGATCACATATGATTTATTGTACTGCCTAGTGTTTATAATCTACTCTACACAACTTAGTGTACACAACCCAGTAAGAAGGAACCTCAACCAAGGAAGTAGTTAGACCAGATTTCCCTGTGGGTAACTCTATAGGTACACTGTCTTAGTTGCTAAATTACATAAAATGGGCCGTTCACTGTGGGCAGGATCATCATTATGTAGATGGTCCTGGGCTGAGTAAGAAAGCTAGGAGCAAGCCAGTGAGAAAGCCAGCAGGGAGTTCCATGGTTCTTTCCTCTAGGTTCCTGTCCTAAGCTCTTGCTATGGCTTCCCTTAATGATGGATTATGATCTGAAGATTTAATGCAAACGAACCCCTTCCTTGTCAGGATCCTTTTAGTCAGAGTACTTTATCACAGCAACAAAAAATAACTATTACACTCACTACTGTCAAGGAAAGAAACTGTATATATAATATAGACATTAGACATATTGGTTAGGTAAATAAGAAAAGCTAACAGAGAAAACCAAATGTACATTGTTAGCATCCAAAGGAGGATACTGTGGAAAACTATCAGCTTATGGAGCATTCTGATGCATTGTTTTCAGTTTACTCAGAGAGAGAGGGAGACTATCTTTAGATTCAGGACTTCCCATTAGAAGAATAAGAATGTCGTAAAAAAAACAATTGCCATGGATCAAAGGAAACCAACAGAACATGACAAATACAATACTTGACCTAACCTTAGTCCTATATTGAACAAAAATGTTATAAAAACATTTTTGGGACAACTGAAAAAAATTATGGACATGGATTAAGATTTTATATTATGCTATGTTATTATGATATTATGATGTTATATGATATTAATATGATGCCAGTCATCTAGTGAGCCAAGTAACTGTGCTGTGGTTATTTATGTAAGAGAGTTTCTTCTAGATAATGCACATTGAATTATTTAGACACAAAGGGCTGGTATGTATTAAACACATGCACAATTCAGAAGAAACTCATATATATATATATATATATATATATATATATATATATATATATATATATATGTTATGTATAATGACCAGAACATGTATATGTAGCTAGAGTTCAGAGTATGTGTGGGGAGCAGGTGCGGTGGTCTGTGGGGAGCGGGTGCTGCGGCTTGCTAAAATGGCGCCGAAGCTTATGAATGGCCTAAGCTTATGAATGGCACCCGCCAAAGCTTATGAAGGACGCCTGCCTAATTTTATGAATGGCACCTGACTTCCTCACACTCCGCTGTCGGCTTACACTGTGCAGACTCGCTGCCACGTACTATCAGGCCATTTGACGTGTGCCAATGATGTGTGCCCACGTGGCAGGCTCTGAGTGACCAAGCATGGGGATAAAAGGGAAAGTGGAATTGGGGTCAGGGGCTTCCAGAGAGATTGTAAGAAAGGTTCCTGAGTAAAGCTGTGTTGGGAAAAATCTCGTATTGTGTCACTCCTTTCTGCAGGTCAGAACGGGCAGCGACAAGTATGTACAAATGATAAAACAAATATGGTAAGTTTAGCAAAGGGTAGATCACAATCCAGAAAATGCCAGTCATCTTTGAATTCATTCTATTATTAATTCTTTGTGAAATTGAAATTATTTTTAAATTAAAAACAAAAAGGGTAAGACCATCAAGCAGAGAGTGTTGGTAATTATAGAATTCAAAATCTGAATGTGTGATCTACCTGCTGTGTGATCTTCCACAGAACATGTGCTTGCTAATGTACCACAATTTCCTTCACTGGAAAATTAGGATATTATTATCTGATGCCTAGGGGGTTGTGAGAAAGGATAGTGAAGTGTTTGTTTTTATTGTCTTTAACTTTTTTTTTTTTTTCATTAAGGAGATGGTAAGGTTTTGGCAAATAAATTAGGAGAGGTAAATGCTGCATCAATAGCTCTTTTGCACAAAGTCTCTGAGATGTCCCTGGACAAATATTCATCCTGATCTTCGACGTCCGTGTCCAAATCAAAGATGTGAATGACAGCAGAAATGGTAGTCAAGAAAACATGCCTACATAAACACTTTGAAAGCAGCAGAATTTTAGGTGACCAGACAATCATGCAGCAGGGTTGAAGAGCTTCTAGCTCTTTCTAGAAAGTGGTTGAGAGATACAAATATTCCTCAACAACAAAAACAGAAGTGTAAAATGCTTGAAAATATGATGCTTAGAAATAGTTCAATTATAAATAAACTTGGTATAAGTTCCTCAAAAGCAGAGGTTGCCTTCTGAAAAATCCACCAGATAATGAGACACTGATCAAGAGACAGTGTCAGACAAGAATAAGGTTGACAGTGTGTGGGAGAGTCTGAAGGCCAGCTCTATGGTACTTTTGACATTTTTCTAATTTAGCTGTTTTCTCCAGCAAGTTCCTTATTTGAATGCAGCTTGGCAGTGTTATTATTAAAAGCAAAATGTAATCTGCATTTACCTAGAAGCCTAAGCCACGAAAATCATAAGGATTTTAGGGATGACTGCCAATGCCGCCCCTGGACAGCTTCCTTCCTGTGACCCAGGATCAAGTCATATTACCCTTGATAGTCTTGAATAGTAACTGTAGCAGATGGTCAGAAGAGGCCTTACTGGTCTCAATGTCTCCCTCTCTCCTCTTGCCTTCCTTGGGACTATAAGAGGTAGAAGATTTCCCATGTGGTTATCAGAATGGGAAAGCAGGGTATGATTTCTGTCCTGTCTCTTTTACCAATGGCTTTTCAGTCCACGTGTTCCACTTAACAGCAGAACCATCCTTCAACTGGGTTTAGAATCCCAGCCTTGATCTGGCTACTTAGCAGCTTGAGACATCATGGAAAAGCTTCACCTTTGAACTTCAATTTTCACAGCTATAGAATATCATGGTTTTGGTCAAGGCTGTTATGAGGATGAGTGAGGTAATATATATATATATATGAATATATATATTCATATATATGAATATTTCTATATATTTCTAAATATAGCCCACTCAGTCTTTATAGTGTGACTTGTACATATATTTTCAGAGCTGCCCATTTGGCATTGGACTACTGATTGGTATACTCTTCTTCCCTGGGGAAAACCATCTCTCTCACTCCCAGCTTTTCTCAATTGCCTATGATTTTTTTGTGTTAGGCTGAGGCCTCATGGGCCTTTCTCTATCCAGTTTGGCATGCTCATTTGTAACATCCTTAGTCAGCTCACATTTGGGCAATAATGTTGGTGAGACTATATGTGTGCAGCTTCTGATATTACTAGGAGATAAAATCTCACAGCAAATTCCCTGATCCTCTGACTCTTACAATCTTTCTGCCCCCAGTTCTGAAGTGCTTTCTAAATTTTAGGTGTGGGAGTTTTTTTGTAGATGTATCCATTGCTCTATAACTCCACAGTTTTACTGGTTGCACTTTTCACTAGTGATCTCTGTCTGTTTCAAAGAGAAGTTTCCTTGATAATCGGTAAAGACGATTCTTATCTGTGGGTATAAGAACACATGCTTACAGATTGTTGTTATGGATTATGCTCGTTTAGCAAATTAGTTGTTGTAAATTCTTCTCCCAATCACCACACTTTCACTAGCACTAATTAGTTAGCTAAGTTTTTAGTACTAGGCATGATTTTCTTCTTGTTGAAGAGCTCTTAAGTCCAACTAAAGAACTGTTGGTTACTGCCAAGGTATGCATGCCTATACTATGCACATAGGGTTGCTATTGTGACATGGTGGTTGTTGGTATAGTTCATAAGTATCATAACTGAGTGAGACTGTGGCTTATCTATCTCCTTTGCAAGAATTCATGTCAATTTATGGTACCATGAAAGCTAGTCCTTAGGTGGGGGGCACATTTTCATTTCAGGAGTCTCTGGACTCTGTTTCTGAAGTATCTTCAGTAATAGGGACTAATATTCCATCTCTGGGGTTAGGGTAACCAAGGACATTAGCTATAGGCTGTGTGTTTTTGGAGTCTCTTAGACAACACTAGGCAGCAATTCAAAAGAGTGCTTCTTGTATGTCTGATATTGGGACTTTTGTTAGGTGGTCTTTGGCTCTTGGAGGGAGCACTGTCAGTCCAGATGATAAAACTTTATCAGAATTATACATGTAAACCTGTCAGGTCCTTTAGCTCCTTGGACTAGCAGTGCAAATTAAACCTGTTTATTCCTAATACAACTAATGTGTAACATTTGGATGATAAGTCTCTGCTTCAATTGTGTTCCAGCTAAGTCATATACAAACTTGACTTATATGTGTAGCCTTATAAAGAGTCTTCTTTTTCTTGGAGTCAAGTTGATAACTTCTATGCTGACAAAACTTAGAGATGGGGCAGCATATGTGGCTTCATTGGTAGAATGCTTTGTATAGGCCTAGCATGTACAAAGACCTGAGTTTGATTCCTAACAATGACATACATGGGCTGTGATGGTATACTTGTGATTCTAACGCTAAGAAGTAGTTAGAGGGAGGTTAAAAGTTTAAGGTTATTTTTGGCTATATGGCAAGTTCCAGGCCAGTCTGGATTGCATGAGAAACTGTTTCACAAGCAAAACCAAACCAAACCAAATATTCAGGATCTCTTAAATCTGATAATGTTATATAGATAGATATTTATTTTAAGATAAAATCACATCTTTAGGGGGTTGTTATCCTCTTATTTTCCAGCTGAGCCTTAAATCTCAGCTTTTTCATGGTTTGAATGGATTATTTTCCATCTTGCTCTACACAGAAGAAGGCATGATTTGCTCCTGTCTAGTCTGAAATGTGGATAAAATGCACTCTTGTCAACTTCTGGCAAGAAGTTTATCAGCAACAGAGTTAGAATCTGAAGGGCTTACTCCGAGCCTCTTCTTCACTATTTCTTAGAACTACAAATTCAGTTTTTTTAATTCACCTCCCTAGTTTCAAGTTCACATAGAAAAGAGAGATAACAGTATTCTTGCTCAAAGTGACACAGAGGGTTAGGAATGGTAGTTCGGAAGGAGTCATAGTCATCTGTGGCCTGCCAACATTAGTTTAATTTGTTGTATTTCTTAAGATTCCAGGGTACAATTGAGTACTTCAAAAATTGGGCAGGACATGATTTCTGTGTTCTGTAGATGGCAGCTAGCAAGTTAGATACTAGGCATTAAAAAAAAAAAATCATGGTCCTGTCCTATGTTTATGAAACTTTAATGCCTCTCTACTAACTCAAAAATTGTGGCAGTGTCTGTCTCTTTGAAAGGACATCTGAGCCAATGACTAAGAGAACATTTTGTGCCCAGGGAGGAAATGCAGCAGGAACCTTTAAGGCAGCTCTCTTATTGTTCCTGTTATTGTTACCTATAGGGGTCAGTTTTGTGCTGATTCAGTGACATCAGCACCATCCAAAGTGGAAACAAGGTGAATTATTGATGACTTTGCATATGCTTACTGGATTCCAGGAAAGGTTTGTGAATAGTAAGGACTCAAATCAAATTCTCTAAAGGGACAGTGAAAGGTGACTGGAACCCAGGGAGAAAGAAGACCTGTGGGTATCAGCTTCCAGACATATTGTGGCCAAATGAATAATTTAATAATATTGTTTTGAGTATCCTTTTCAGCATCTTTAAAAAACTTTTCTCTATCATGGTGAGATAGCATAGCCATTCAGTATGACATCAAGGTTTCTGTCTTGCCTGTATATTTGACTTGATTCTGTCTAGTGAAGTATGTATTTCATGTAGAATGTGATATTCTCTTATATTTTTGGTTGTGAGCCTAGCCTTTAACAGCTGAGCCATCTCTCCAGCCCTGATATTCTCATTAGAACAAAATGTTTATTACCATCTTAATAACTAAACATTGGAAAGGCATGTTTTAGTTATAGCACATACAGTATTTTACACAACTGATTTCCAATCTTGTTTGTAAACATTAGGATAAGATTAGAAAAATGGGGATTGTTTGGGATATAGCTACTTACCTGGTAATCTTGCCTATACTTTAGTGAGGTACACATTTAGAGGGGCAAGCATTTTAATTCTGTATCCTTAATGGTACTCCTTAAGAAATCTTACTAAACTTATTCAGGACTTGCTTTAAAAAAATTCAGATGTCTGGATTACAAAAGATACTCACAGAAGGTTAATAACATCTATGTATGCAAGAAGACAGGAGGGGGGTTTTCCAGTCTTTCTCTTTGTAGCAACTGTCTTTATAGCATATTGACAGCCTTCTCAGTGTGATATGAGAACTCCCAGCACATGCTTAAATAAACAAAGGAAATCCTTCCATTGTCAGGCACAGACTGAGAAGGGTGTGAGGTTGTAGGTACAAAGGCACTGATGAAGCAGAATTAGAGCCCTGGGAAATTTGGGTATCAGGTTTGGCTTTACCTGACTCTATTATCTTCCAGCCACCTCTAGCACTATGTACTTCCACAATTTACTCTTGTATGTGCTTTGAGTGGTGACCAGGGGAGCAAAGGAGCCTGGGAGATGAGTGAGTGAAAAACACATGGCAGAGAAGTTTGAGATTTCAATTGATGTCTGGTAACAGAGATGGCAAAATGGAAATAAAGTTGAATGAACCAGGTAGGAAGCTATACCTTCCACTGTTGTTGCTGAAAGTAGCAGACAGTGCACATTCTGCCTTGGACTTCCTCTGCAGCACCAGAAGGAAGTAGCATCATTCCATAACTGTTTTCCTCAGAAGGGAAGGGAAAGTGAGCAGCATCCTAAGAGATTTAAAAATTTTTAACTTGAATTATGAAAAGGGGTTTGTAATTATGCAAGATTTTTATGGAAGATTCCAAATGAGGTAAGAAAGAAAAACGTGAGAAACAGGTAAGTGTTGGAGATGAGGTGTCAGCTTTCCTTATATACACGTGTAAGGTTGTCATGGCAAACCCACTGTTTATTAAAATTAATATATGCTAATTAAAAGGATTTTGGTCAATGTGGAGGCAGATATTTGTGTCTGTGTGCATGTGTGTTTCTGTGTATGCTTGTGTGTGTGTGTGGCCTTTGAACTCCCTTTTACTAAAGTCCAGGGTACACTCTAAAGCACAGACAAGGGGAAAGTACTTCTTCATATGTGGTGAAGGAATGTGGTCTGTGGGTGACACAGTGTGCAGAACATGCTGGTGGCTGATGTGTTGGCAGCATGCCATCCAACTGATCACCTGAGCCTATGTGAGGTAGGTCCATTGTTTGTGCCCTAATCACTCAGGAGTGACTCAGGAATGATGTATCTTTATCTTGCTCTTTGAAAGTTGACTTCATTTTGAGTAAAAAATGAAATAGAGGAGCATCTTTTCTTGCCATGGGCCTTTGCTGTCATTGGTTATCACTCACTGGGATGAAACTCACACTGGGGGAGCAGAGGGAGTGAGTAGGAAAGCCTCTTTGTGGGTTCCTGACTCAATCACTCTCAGAGGCATTCTTGTCCTATGTCAGCCAAAGAATTTCCTAGATATTTAAATCAGTATGACAGGGAAATTGTGTTACTAGCAGACAAAAGTATCTTGAGTGATGTATCTTATAACAGTCTATTTTTATCTAAATGCTAAAACAATGGAAGTCATTATAGGTAATAGAGGCAAGAGAGTGGGTTGAAGAGTGGCCCCTGGGCTTGCCTTGCTAATCTCCCCCATCTGTCTTTTAACTCCTAATCTTTGTGCTTCAGCAATACCAACTTTGTTTTCTCTTGACATCACTCTTTTGTATAGACTGTACTTTTCCCAGAAAGGCTAGCCAAATCCCTTGAAAAAAGTTGCCTGCATACACACTTATACATGTACACATGTGCGCACGCACACACACACACACACACACACACACACACTTTGATCACATGGACACTTCTGCTTCACTCTTTCAATTGTGTTTATATACTACCTCCTCCGAGGTGGAGGTAGAGTAGGTCCTTTGGGGCTTCGTCAGGCTCTTCTACTTAGTAATGCTATGGTAGACCTTTGTGTGTTGATCTCAGTGATTGTCACATCTCAGTGTGATATCCTTATATTACCTTCTCTCTTTGGTGTGAACAGGACCAAGATTCACATGGACTGACACAATGAAAATGATGTGCATGTCTACTTATGAGGACTATGGCTCAGGTCTCCAGTATTCTCTCTCACTCTTTATGTCTCTCAGATCACCAACAGCGAGAACACTGTCAAGTATTTATAGAGATGATCATGAGGAGCATGGCTGGCAAAAAAACATCAGTGGATTTTCCAGGTCTTCAAAAAGTTCCTTAACTGAGCAGGGAAACCAAGATGACTTGTGACCAACTGAATCTTTGAGGTAAAAACATGGTCATAAGCTCCTGAGGTCTTCAGATAGATGCCAAAGACTAAGTCACAACTGAATTTTTGACCCAAAGACACTGAGGTAAGTGGTGCTTTGTGTTTTAGTCCTCTAGGTTTTGGGAGTAGTTTGTTACACAGCACAGCAAAAAATTCAGTTCCCACAGAAATGTCTAGTTTTCCCAAGACAGCACCCTCACTCTATGTTAGAATTAGTTAGGGGTTTGCTTGCCTGCCTTACTAGATTATAAATCCTGTGCACATAAGGCATTGCTTGTCTTATGTACTACTGTATCTTCAGCAAATCATTGTATTATTAAACATAAAAATATGTAACTCTCAGTAGATAAAGACAAACACTTGGAACTCTTCAGTATGTAGTACAAATAATGTTGTATAATAGGGATTTGGCCAAAGGCGATAAGACTCATGGTGGAATAAAATGAATTTAATGTCAAATTATGTGCTTATCAATCTAACTAATGTGAAAAGATTGATATTAGTAGACAAAATATTTTGAATGTCATACTCTGGAAATTGGCACTGAAGTGAAAGTGACCTCATCCATGAGGAGAGAGGGAGTTCAGATAGCATGGTGTAGGGAAGGCTGAGAATCATCCAACTTGGTGTTTGTATTCCTGGACCTAGGGGGATTGCTTACTCTCTGGGCATTTTGTTTCTCATTGGTAAAGCAGGAGGATATATTGTATCTTTTAAAATCTTTTCCTGGTCTAATCCCTTTGCAGGCATGTGCTCTATCATCTCTTAGTGGAGATTATTTCTGAAAGGAGGTTTTCTATATGATTTGTGTTTGTCAGTGTTCTCTAGAGGAACAGAATTGACAGAATGACTGTGATGGTTAATTTTAATTGTCAGCTTGATACAATCTATCCTCACCTGGGAAGAGAGTCTTGATGAGAGGCTGTCTACATGTAGACCTGGGCACATCAGTGAAGGATTATGTTAACTGAAATGGGAAGGCATTAGTCTGGGTAGTACAGTTCTCAGGGCAGGGTAATTCTAAATTATACTGAGAGTGGACAAGTATGCTGAGCATACTATATACACATCCAGTGTTCTTTGCTTCTTAGTTATAGATGCAGGATGGGCAGATGTCTGGAGCTCCTAACACCACAACTTCCCCACAATGATAGATGGTACTTGGTATGTTTAGCTACAATAAACTGTTGTTTTCTTAAGTTGTTTTTGTCATAGTATTTCATCTTAGCAATGAGAAAATAAATGAAGACACCACCACCCTATTTGAGGGAACATGTGTTCCTGTGCAACAGGGTATCAGGAGAAGAGGATGCAGCGGGCTTGCAGAAACTTCTGAATAATATATGAACTCTGTAAAGATGTCCTGAGTGCCTCTGGAATGCTCTATGTTGCCATGTACTTCTGAAAATATTGTGACGTGAGACTAAATGACAGACCAGTAAATAATGATCAGCAGCCCAGACATTCCGCAGTTTGATAGAGTGAGTACAGCAGAACTTAACGGTAACTTCAATAGGAGCTGCTGGGATGATATGGGGCCCATGATATCCGATATCAACAAAGGATGAGGGCCGTAGGAACCTGGGAGGTTGAAGACATTGCCAAAATCTGAGGACAGAGTAGTCATACTTATTGACTCTCACACATATCATTGGGCAGACAAATGCCAATGAGCACTTAGGAATTTGAAACATAAGTGTCTCACAAAAGTGGGCATAGACACACCCTCAGATTAGTACACAGGCTCTGTGGAGGTAGATACACAGGACTAGACTCAAACATACATATAGGCAGGCATGTGAAGGCAAAGGCTCAGACTATTACCTCTGTCCTCAAGAGTATAGATAGACACAAAAGCCAGAGATAGTTATGTAACGGATTACACCATTGTTTACTTTGGGGTTCCCCTTGTTTGTGATGTCAGCCATAATTTTGTGTTGACTCATAGCTCAAGGTTGACCAGTGTTAGCTGTCTTGGCTCATGCAAAAACATTCCTGTCACCACTATGTCTCTAAACATCACTGTGACCTCGTGGCCCTCTCTGGAGATAGATGGCTCACGTAAAAGCGCTTGCCCGACAGACAGCTCGATTTCACTTACTAGAGCTTACATGATGGAGGACACATCTGACTCCCGTAGTTGCTCTCACTTCCACAAACTGTGACAGTCAACCCTCACTCTGAGGCAATAAATGATGCAATAACTTTTGTTTGTTTTAATTCAAAATGAAGGCTTTTTATATATTACAATCATGATTTTTTCTCTCTTGGCTCCTCTCAGATCCTCCCTGCTCTTTACTCATCTAACTCCATGCCTTCTTTTATCTTTCTTTGTAGAAAACAGACAAATAAAACAAACATAAATCCAAACCCACCAGCATTTTTAAAAAGAAGGAAAAGAAAAAGCATGAGAAACACACACACACACACACACACACACACACACACACACACATCCCACAAAATTGGAAACTGTTATACACAAGCAAAAGATCTAATGATTAAAAAAAATACCTAAAGAAATATGAGACAAAAAGAATCTCCAAAAATATCATTGAGTTCATTTTAAGTTGGTCATTTACTCCTGGACATAGGGTCTGCCCTCAAGTGTAGTGTTTTTTGTTTTTTGTTTTTTGTTTTGTTGTTGTTGTTTTATATCCAGTGAGACTCCATTGAAGAAATCTAATTTTTCCTTTGCAAGCAGTTTTTAAATAGTGAACAGCTCCTCAGCTAGGAATAGGGGATGTGTCCATTTCCCCTTCTCAGTGCTGGGACCCTGTCAGGTTTGGATTTGTGCTGGTCTTGACCACATTGCCACAGTCTGTGTGAGCTCTTATGTGCATAAGTCCTGTTGTGTCTAGAAGATACTTTCTTTCATATTGCCTGCTCCTCTTGGCTCTTATACTCTTTCTGCCTTCTCTTCTGCATAGCACCCTGAAATCCCAGGGGATCACTCTGATAAAGACATCCCATTTATGACAGAATGCTCTAAGTTCTCTTATTTACAGTTGTATGTCTCTGTAATTAAATAATGTAATAATTAAAAAAAAATAGATACCAAGAAAAGATTTAACAAGAAAACCACTACATGCATAGTATTGCTGCCAGAACTTGGATCTCAGGAATTCCTTCACAAAGTTTCTTTTCCCTGGAGTGGGAGGGATCCATTTTAATTTTTAAAACTGATAATCTATCCTGTTTGAGTAATAATCAAGAAGTTAGCCCTTTAAGGTATGTATTACATTATCAGGACCTTCTACATCTACAAGGGATAACTCTCTCTCTTCTCAAATAGAGAACACTTGCATTCTTCTTGACTGTTTAATAGTGTTTAATGTTCTAACATAGCATATTAATGTGACCAATAATAATACCACCTTGCATTTGAGGAATTCCTTCATTTCTCAAAATTCTTTCTGCCATTTTATTAGCTTTACTTTTATTAAGTAGTTTACATGTCCTAAAAGCAATGTTTTTCTGGAAGTTTACCAGCATATTACTACTGTAGCTTGCTGCCTTTCACCTGGGACTTGATTAAGTTAAAGGATTTACTAAACTACTCTGCATATAATATTCATAAAAGCCTCTTAATTCTAGCTGGAATATAATTATACAGAATGTATTAATTACTTTTTCCTTCTCTCACACACAGGGGTTAAAACTTCCTTAATTTGGCATGTAAATATATGCAAAATAGCAAACAATTCAGGTCAGTGCAGAGAACTCTGGAGTATTAACAAGGCAATCTTGATTACCCAGCTGCCAAGGAAAGCTCATTCAGAATCTCCCTCCTGCATCACCACCTACCTCTAGGAACATCCGGATGAAAGGAGCCTTCTCTGATTGACAAAGACCTGTCTTATCTTTGGAGCAAAGGAAAAGAAAAAACAAAACAAAACTGAAACAGAAAAATGCAGATGTCTTCATCATGAAGTTTTCTTTTTCTTTTTTTCTTTTTAGAACTTCAGTTTCAACACTCAATTCTGTTTGGCAATACATGGTCAACACATAGCACTTCTTTAGAGAAAAAAGAGTGTTTCTTGTCAATGGTCTTTATACAGTTTTCCAAATTCCCACACTGGACATCTCAGCATTTGTAGTACTTGCTAGAGTGGATTGTGATAGAAGAGTGTGGCTGGGACAAAATGCCTAACAACAGCCACTTAAGAAAGGGAACATTTATGTTGGTTCACAGTTCACATTTATTATGATTCAGTTGTATCATCATGTAGGGATGGGGAAGGTATGGCTTTGGGAGGGGGAGCGGGGTGGTCACATTGCATCTGCAGACAGAAAGCAGGCAGAGGTGACTGCTGGTGCATCACTAGCTCCCTTCTTTCCTTCAGCCCAGAACCCTAGCCTGTGGGATTGTGCCATTCACAATTAGGGTGGGTGTTTTCACCTTACTTCAACTCTAAAAATACTTTGACAGACACACTCAGAAAAATTTCTCCTGTGTGATTCTAAGGTCTGTCTCACTAACAATGAAGGTAAACCATCACTAACAGATTTAGTAAATACATGTTGAATCAATTATTTAAATGCCTCAATTTTCTCTTGTAACAAATTATCACATATTTGCCTGTCAAAACAGTCACTTCTCTTTCTCTGCCAAGACAGACATATGTCCTTGTTACCACAAGAATTTCTAGCTGACCCTCTCAGACTTGTCTCTGCTTTTCAACAGGCACACTTCAGGGACTGTGTGAGGGTGGGGTGGGGGTGCACTGCGCTCAGCACCAGCAGGGGACAGATATTATGTCACCAAAGCAGGAAAGACACAGAAAGATTTGTAATAGTTTCCATAGTATCACCAGGGCTGTAACCACAACAAATACAGGGGAGCAGAGGGGTCTGGATTATTTCAAGTACTAGAGTCCTGAGCTGGGCTCTACATTGATACCTAGAGCTTTGGCAGAGGATCAAGTTTAGGAGCCCATCACCTTAGCGAGGGGGAAAGAAACAGAACACCATATTTGGCTTGAAGCAAAGGCAGAAATATAGAGAAGAAGACCTCAGACTTTGTCAGACTTGAGTGACTGCAGATGAATGAACCAAGCTGGTGGGGGAAGGGCATAGCTTGCAAGGTAAATGATGAAGACTTTGAGGGACTAGAGGCCACCACAAGTGCCCAATACAACTAAGGGATTTTGGAAAATTATGTAGGTGGGCTAGCTCTAAGTCAGTCTACTTTTAGGAAGGCCAGTGGGAGAGAATTTATCATTTGTTCAAGGAGCAGCACAGACTCCTGTTTAAAAGTAGTAGACTATCTACAGACTGACAGTAAAAGAAAATGCTTTGAAGGAGCCCTTCTGTGGTGTCCATAACTGTAGCCTCTGAGTTGCAACATGCTCTTACACAAGCCAAGACCTTTCTTTCACTGAGGGTAGTCAACGGGGCCATTATTCCCCATGGAGAGTGGATTTCAGAGAGTGCATCCTCCAGAAACAGATCATCCTTCAGAAAGAGTGCATTCTCCAGAAAGAAAAACACTGGTATTTTGTGGAAAATATGTTGTAAGGTGACAAACAAAGAGTTCTAAATAGCAAGTGTTCTAAAGTAACTGATTCAAGAGGGGAATAGCAGACGTGACCTCAGGCTGCCACAGATGGTGCGAGCTTTTGCCAGTAAGCATTGTGTAGGAGCTGTGCCTAAGAACAAAGTCCTGGACTCACAGAAGACATTCCAGAGTTCAAGCCTGCAGTGGGTGGTTAATATAGATAAATCACTGGTCTTCATAATCTACTTTCTCATAAGCTAATGTTCAAGTCTAGTTAAGGGGCAGATTCAGAGGTGCCTGACTAAAGGTTCATGAAAGAGAAGCTTTGTGAAGGCATTTTCTTTTCTATTGTATGATGTCTAAGGTGTCTTGGTTAACTTTCTGGAATGTTGCAATCCAGTCTTATGAGTATCTTGTATAGGGAAATTGTGTGTTAATATTTTATAAGATTATTTTGCATGTGCTGTCAGTGGAACAAGGCTAAAATTAACTGGCCTCAGAAGCCAGAGTTTACTGGAAATCCCCCAGGTCCAAGGTGACAAGTGGCTACATGAAAGAAGTACTTTACACAGCTGAAGGGACAGTAGATTCAGTAAAGACTTTGTTTGGAAAGTATGATAATTTGCATTTGTACAGTCAGTTCCCACATAAAAAGCCAATATAATATGTGTGCATGCAATCCCAGTACTGAATAGCAGAGACAAGAGAATTTCTGGTTCTTGTTGACAAGCCATCCCAGCCTAATTGGTAAGGCTTGTAGAGTGAAAAATTATAAAAATCATTTTATAAAATATATACAGGCTTTCCTTTATCCTGAGCAAAAGAATGCAGGTTCACTAGTTCCAGAAAGAGGAACTGAATGTAAGATTTCAGGCCTTCACTGCCCCTGGATACATTCTGGGAGGAGTACATTATCCCTGAGTCAGAGGACACTTGCTGGATTAATGTTCCTCAAGCCTCAGGGAAGAGAACCCACCTGTGGGTGGAGAAGGCCCAAAGCAGGAAGACACGTTCCTGATCACAAAGAAAAATACAAGTCATCTAGGTGAGACTGAGAAATAGTTGGGCAAGTGACAGGGCAACAACTGAGAAATAGTTGAGCAAGTGACATGATAAGACCACATTTTTGAGAGAAATGGTATACAGAGTGTTTTCCACATGACCCTGATTCACTTAGGTTGCATTCCTCTGGAATTCTCCGCTATTTTTATTGTTATATTTCCTTAGGAACCGTTCACCCTCTTCTCACTCTCCAGGTTCGTGGTTTCCCTCTTTTAAAACCCTTCTCAGACTGACTGTCTTTGTCAAATTCAGCTCCTACGTGGGCAAGCGATGTGACCGTTGGCTAGCCAACTCTCCCTAATAAACCTCTGCTGATTGCATCCAGGTATGGTGTCTTGCCGTTTTTGGGTGTCTGTGATTTCCCGAGACTTGAGTAAAGGTCTCCCGAGTTTGGGGGTCTTCAGGCTCGGGTTGCAGTGAGAGTTTCCGTCTCACCAAATTAAGATGAAGAGCTCTGAGAGTGAACCCTTTCCTTGACATGTTAAGTATACATATATGTACCCCTTCCCTACTCCTTCAAACATGCATCTTCTACACCCACACTCACAAACACACTCACACAAACATAAGAGAAAGCAAGCAGCACTTCTGGGGTAAAGCTGGACTGGGCTCGGATTGTGCCTTTGTTCCTATTTGGTCAAAGGATTTTTGAGAACAGCAACAGCAGTAGCTGTCTCCTAAGGTTAGTTCAGAGGCAAATACAATCACAAGACTGAAGGCCTGGGGGTCAAGTAAGTCATCTACTGATCCTTATCTCTCCTAACTTTAAACGGCAGGCTGGGCTTTTTCCTGATCAAGCATGACTGACTCAGCAGAAGAATGTACAGACAAATTCTGTCTTTAGGTATCCAACCTGTTGACAGATCCTGCGTATGAGTGTGGCTCAAGAATAATAAAACCCTCAACACATGGTTCTCCAGCATCAACTTTTTTGATGATGCAAGGTTAAAAGGTCATATCTCCTTGGATTTTCTCATCTTTCCCTAATCAATGACAGCAAAACGCAGACAAATAAAGAAATAAAACCTATAAGGAATTTAAGGAATGGAAGCCCGAATTTCATCATTTTGAAAATAAACTGGACTCCTGTTGTCCCCTTTGTCCCTTCTCTGGTTCTACCTCTTTAACTTTCTTCTGGGTTTCTACCGAGATTCTGTTCTGTCGCTAGGTCAGTTTTATAATCAGATTAAATTGTACTCGAATTATTTAATTTGCGATTGCAATTTAGAAGAAAATAGTGTAAATTTTCTTCCATCTGAAAATTGTTGACTCCTGAAGCTTAGCTGGCTACTTAACCATTAGTATGGAAATATGTTCTCTTCATTCACAAATTACGCCCACACCAGCCTCTTGGTGTGAAGGGGCTTTTTTCTTATCTGCTTCATGGAAGTAAAGGAGACTAAGACACAAAGGAGCTGGCAGTGGTGTTTTAAAATATAATCCAGGACAGTTCCAGAGAAGCTACCCACAGGTACCCCAGTCTACATTCACAGATTCTTCTACTAAGCCTGCACTTTTCTAGCTGGAGATGGACCCATAGACACTGAACAGCAAGGAAACAGTCCGCTCTTTCGGGACTTGACCAGCATTACAGTTTTCTTAGGTTCCCCAAAGACAGAATATTGCCCCAAAGTCATCAGGAAGTCATTTAGAGAACATGATGAACTCACGCCTGCTTCACTATCACCCCTTGCTAGTTTCTCCTGTGACTTGGCCTTTGAGTAATACCTCTTGGTTTGACTCAATTCCATTCGAGTGGTTCTTTGACTACAGGTCCAAATGCCGTGATTTTCATGTGCTCCTTTTTGGATAGTTTTCTCAAGTTGTTTCCCCAAGGTTTCAGCTAAAACTTGCCTTCTTTGCTCTGTCCATGGACCTTCACAGACCGTGTGCTACTAGATGAGAAGGGAGGGCTGAAGGGAAAGTCTTTGGACCATCTGTTTTGTGAATGGGAGGCCTCTTAGGGACACTTCCTTTGCTTTTTGTGCTTTACTCTAAATTCTACATTTATTCTAAATCTGCATTTAATTCCACCAAGCCTTCTTTATTTAGTTGGAAAAGGGAAAGTTCTTTGCTATGGAATTAGGCAGAATCCCCAGGGCCTTTGTAGTATCTCTCCAGACAGATTTTATTCTGATTTGATTATTTTTCAATTTTTGGCTTTTAAGTCAAGGTCACATGTTGAGAACTTTTCAAGAATTTAAAAAATAACAGATCTTCTACCACTGAAAATAATAAGATCCAACAGCCTAGGTTGTAATTGCCAGAACTGAGATCTTAAAATAATCTTGGAGCCAGCATTGCAAGTTCTCAATGACTTTGCACTATTTGAGTTTGACCTCTGTTTAATATGACTCAGTCTTTTTGAAAAAAAAAATTATAGTTAATTAATAGCCTTCCTTATCTTGACAGGAAAGTAAAGTTTCCTCTTCTTAGGCTTTCGTGAGACAAATTGAGATAAGAACAAAGAAAGGTCTGCCAGAGGTACAGAGAGATACAAAGGATACTTTGAAGATGTTAAGTGCTCTTTTTTCTAGTGCCTAATTTTTCTAAACAGAACATCAGTTTTTAGTAGATTAGTAAGAAAACACAGAGTGGTATAGGAGGCGCCTCTATTTGGAACAGCTCCCTTTCATACAGTAGCTGCGGGGTTCTTCCATAGTTCCCATTATATCTTCCTTCCCCTTTCCAAGTCATCTGACTATTATACCAGAAATACTTGGGTAACCATCTGCTCTTCTTTCCTCTCCTCTAATGTCTTATAAGGCAGAGTTTCTGTGCAGAAAGACTGCATCTCATACTCCAATTGGGCAGTATAAAGAATAATCACTGCTCACGTGAGCTTTGCAACTTAAAATTGCTCAATATATTAAACAAAGCAAAGAGAAAAGGGAGTGAAAAAATTAGCAGTGTCAAAAATGGAGATTAATAGCATTTTTTTTTTAATGCTGGGGTTAGCTAACTGATTCCAAGGGTGATCTGATTGTTTTTGAGTTTCCTGTTTAATGTATTTGTAAGAATTTTCTCAGGGAAATTTATTGTGACAAAACATAGCTGTACGGTTTTGCTCTGTGACCTTGGAGGTTGTATAGAATGGAATTATTCTTTAGAAATTTATCCTTTTGTCTTCCGAACTGTATATACTGTACTAGAGAGGTCAAATTCCTTTCTGTCCAGGATCTTGGCATGATCATGAAAAACATATATAGAAAGAGGAAGCAGGTCAGCAACTAAAATTTTATGTAAAAGAAAACAGTAAAACTCTCTAGTTGGGAAAACAGTGTCAGGGCTTCTAAGGGAGGACCACGGTGGGAATGGTGGGTGACATTTTTAAGGGTTAGGAGGGGAGTCTTTTGGGTAAAATCATTAGATGTGGATTTCATGGATGTTGAATGAGGCAAAAGTCTCCATAGGTGGTTTCTGAAACCAGGAATCATGATGATTTCCTTTATACTTATCCCAAAGAGTCTGATATCACTAGGGTGGTGAAAGTTTATGCTCTGTAAAGATGTGCTTGTTTGTAAATTTTTATTAGGAAAAAGAAAATGGCTTTTACCCACTTTGGAGATAATCCCATAGATTATGGTTTAATTGTCAGATGTGCTGTATTAATAAGGTCTCATTTTAGACACAAAGTCACCCTCCATGTATTTATATACTCTACTTCTCTTTTGAATGATCATTGAATTTGCTTCAAGTTGGCACGCACACACACACACAGAGAAACTATATATATATATATATATATATATATATATATATATATATATATATTCGAGAACTAGACTTTGTGTTACTTCTCTGTCTTTTCTGTCCGTCTGTCTGTCTCTCCCCCCTTCACACACACACACACACACACACACACACACACACACAAGTAATCAGTCAGGGAAACAATCAGTAAAACAAAAATTTCATATAAATCTATTTTAGTATCCAGCACTACTTCAAAGACACAGCAAGATTCATTATTTAAAATATTGACTTTTCTAACAATATATTGAGAAATTGCCTTGGGTTCAATGTAAAAGATGGAGGTTCCTCAAGGCAGGCCACCCTTGGAAGTACAATTAACAGAACTATCCAAACAGCCACCTTTACCCAATGAGACTTTGTAAAGGGTTTTGATTACCAGGATTGGAGTGAGAAAATGCAATGCTATTCAGTTTCTTCAATAACTTGTTTTATAACCAGAATTGAATTCATTTTTTAAAAACAAATGAATAAAAATACTTTTCTAAGTAATTAACCACAAAATCCAGTGTGTATAGTTTTTATATCTTTTTGGTTGCTGTTGTTTTTACAGTCAAAGATCCATTTTGTAAAAATATATTTTCAAGTGACTGCCCCCCTCTTCAGAAGCCCATACTACAAATTAGCATGTCTTATTCTTTACCAGGCATCTTTCTCATTAAACTCTGTGTTGAAGACCTGTGTGGTCACATGTTTAATGCACATAAACTCTGCTTCAAAGCTGTGTTTCTTACATGTTTGGAAGAGATGACTGACAATGAATGAGTGTGTGAAAAGTGAAAATGATATAAACTATGATTAATAAGACATTTCACCTTTGCCTCTGTCCCTGTCTTGGTCTGTCCTTCTTCCCCTTCCAGGCAACTTCTATTTAGCAATTAAAGAGTTCTTGCAGGTAGTATTTATGAAACCACAGCAACAACAAATACAGCCTAATTCTCCTCTCGTGACCACACCTAAAATACCAATGTACAGGCACTGTTTACCAGCTTGTCATTTACATAAAATAGATATACTGATAGTTTTTTTCCATATTGTTAGATAAAATGCTCTGTGTGTTTGTGTGTGTGTGTGTCTGTATGTGTCTAACACTTGTTAGTCAACCCTCTAAGTGCAACCACAAAATTGCATGTTATAAACATGGACTTTAAAAAGCTCATCTTTGCCCACTACTTACAGTGTGGACATAATGATCTTTCCTTTCCCAGATTAGTTTATTTATTTATTCACTTTACATCCTTCTGGCAGCCCCCTCCTCTTTTCCCAGACCCACTCTCACACCTTCCTTCCCCATTCTCCCCTCTCCTTCTTAAATTACCAGGAAAGAGGATTCAGGGAGTGATGAATTCTGCCTTCTGTGACATGAGAGACAAGGAACCAAAGATCTTAGAAACATGGTCACATGTGAACAGGACCTAGAAGTCACAATAGCAATACATTCCAGTCATGTTTTGGTGCAAATGAAAGATAGAACCCACAATTGTTGAAAGAGTTGTGGGTTGACTCTTTCTCTAGTGTCCTGTTATTTCTCTGCCTAAGGGTATCAGGGTAGTAATTTTAGACTCTGCATGGTGTTTACAGCCTTTAAGTGTTTGCAACCTAATCAAGTCACCAGGCCCACATATCTAAGTGCCTTTAGACTCCTCTTCAGGACCTATTTTTCCTCTTCTGTTGGTGACTGGGGCCTCCTCCAGTTTTTTCAGATAACAGGAATCACTTGCCTTCTGAAGATGAAAGCCCAGAAGCAGCCTTTTTAATCTGAATATAGACACCTCTCTGGCACCCACCTCCTACCTTCTGAAATGTTTCTGCCAGTTGAGCTCATTTGAATATTTCACGATCAAGCCATTTTCATTGGTCCCAGTGTAATAGTTTCGTCGTTGGGTTCTCACATTTAGTAAAAGAGATTGATGATGCCAACTTGGAGAATTCCTCCCTCTTATTTTCATTTGTTTACTGGCTTTTCATGTGCTCAGCTGGCCTTTTATCCATGAGATATAGATGACAGTTTTCAGTAGTCAGTCTACTAATTTTAGAGCCTTCCCCAAGATATTTTTTCTGACATCTCTGTACATCTGAGTCTCTGCTTACCCATGATATACTTCTCTAGAAATGGACTACTAACCAGCATATCATTTTTTTGCTCATGATCTGCACTTTATTTTGTTTCTCCTTTTCTTGGCATAAGTCTTCTTCTCACCTGAGATCACAATGACACTTAATGGCCAGATTAGAATTTTGTCTGGTTTAAGTAGGGGTGTGACTCTGTGATGTATATCATTTGTTAAAAAATTTTTTTTTCCAAATATTCTTCCCTATCTGAAACTTGGCTAGAGTTGTGTCATTATTCTTAACTCAAGGCAAACAGTAGAGTGGACTCAAGTACAGATGTGAAACATACCTCCCTTTCAATGCCAGCTTTGAGGAAGAGAAAGACTTGTGCTGCCAAGTGAAGCTCAAGGTTGAATTGTTTTTGCAAAAGTTTGGCAATTTTTCCTTAACGGTACCACTTTCTTCGATATTAACATGGCATAGTGCTTCAATTATACCCTCTACTATGCCAGTCTTAGTTTCTCTGCTTGTTGCTGTGATAACTGATAAAGGCAACTTAAGAGAGAAAGAACTGACTCAGAATTCCAGTTTCCAGTACATTACTGAGATGAAGTCAAGGCATCATGAACTGGTCACAGTGAAGAACAGAGTCTGATGAATTAATGCATGTATACTAGTCCTTAGCTCACATTCATCGTGTTTAGAATCCCTTCTTAGGGGATGGCTCTCCTCATAGTGGATAGACATTCAAACTTCAAGTGACTTGATTAATATACTCCCTCATAGACGTGCCCACATAATGTAGACAAACCCTCACCAAGAATTACTTTGCAAGTGATTGTCTCAAGTTGACAACACTATTCAGCATAATTCCTAGTTTCCTCTCGTTGCTTTCTTATTCTATTTGCCATTAGCAACATGGAATGTATGTAGTAGTTCCTTGGTACACATCAGGGATCTTCTTTAGAACCTACTGTGGAAGCCAAAACCTGACACTTTTGAAGAAGATTGTTTAAAGTGGATTAATTTCTGCATATAATATGAACAATTCTCATGTATACTTTGAGTCATCTCTAGTTTTTTTCTATTGTCTAATACAACAAATACAGCATATTATTATATTATACTTGTTAGTGAAAAATGGCAAAATAACAAGGCAAAATGTTAGTGGATATTTAGTGTAGATTCATTTTTTTCATGATTGGTCCACCCATTAAGGCACCCATAGATATGGGGCGATCAACTGTGCTTTATATTTCATCTCCTAACTTGGATGGACTTCTGTGAAGGAGGGATTTCCTTCATGAGTGTTTGTTCAGTGCCCTCAGAATGTGTCCATGGCATTAGAATTGTACACTAGATGTTGGTGAGTGAATAGATTGCTCTATAGTATCATTTTTGATTTTTGGCTTAATTAAATATTCTTGTCCTTCATTAACATACACACTGGCATTGTTTGTTTCTTTTTTTCCTGTATTATGCTCACTTCTCCTTCCAGATACCTTGCATCAGTTTCAAATTTCAATAGGTATATCTTTAAAAAAAAAGATTGACATGCAGAGGCATCATTTTTTAATTTTATGGTTATGAGGGTCAGTGTTTGAGAATACCAGCCCTTTCGTAAGAGAATAACTCAAGATCTCAAAGCTACAGAAGAACTATGTGGGGCCTTCACCTGCATTGTTATTGTTCCTGCAGCCACACACCTGTGACAGGAAGACATTGTGTTATTTTTAGATTTAAGGAGTAAAATGCATTATTCAGAATATTGGTATAACTCTGAATCCAAACTGGCTTTCCCATGCATGTGATCAAAGCATTATGGTCTCTGATACATGCAAATAAAGATAATAAAACCTCCTTGTGAGGTAGTTTGGACTGGATATTACATGTGACAAACATTACCACCATTTGACCACTACTATTAATCATTTTTACACTATTCTCTTTCTATTGATTTTCCACTCATTACATACAATAATCTTCACTCCAATCTAGATTACAAATATGATGATTTCTGGCTAGCATTAAATGGTCCACATGTTTGTTCCATCAGTAAGTGTTAGATGAGAATCCAGCACACACCAAGAAGAATGCTAATCACATTAGCACAATCAGGTAGTCGCAGCAGTCTTGCACTTTCAGCAGCCTGGTACATCTCTTCAACAAATAGGTCAACAACTGTTTAGTGAGTGTCCCACGTGTCACATGTACTGTTAGAGGGACAAGAGATGCATCTACACCAGAATTTAAAAAGGACAGAAGATTCCATTCTAGAGGACAGAGATGAAGAGTGAATGAAGTAACTAACAGCTAACTATACTATGTTAGAGTGGATACAGTCTAGAGAAACTGAGTCAAACAGAACAGGAAAAAGGATACTCAGTGAGTGCTTCATTGGACCCAAAGGATTTATAAGTAGGGTGGTCAGGGAAGAATTTCTTGTAAATGTGATATTTGAACACAGATTTAAGAAAAGCAAGACTAATCTATATATTTGGTAGAAGAATATTTGGGCTCAAAAAGATAAAAATCAGGAGGAAAGGAAGAAGGAGAGTACACTGTGAAGCCAGCATCCCAAGGCTGGTGGATTGAGTATGGAGTAATCATGGAATATGGTTACGATGAAGTCATTGGCAGGATGTGCTGCAGGTCCATTGAGCACAGTATGAAAACAGAATCAGCCTTTGGGCCATGTTGTCTTCCCTTCCTACTTAAATCACTTATTCAGGCCCTGAAAAATGACATCTCCTTCTTTTGTGTTCTGGGTGGATTTTCTGGGACTTTTTCATTGCTGCTGCTTCCTTCCTCTCACAGTCAGGATCAGTGCCCACACCTATAACCATCAGAACCTCTATATCAGTAGAATGGAACCAGATATAAAAGCACAGTTTCTTTTTTAATTTTATTTTTAATTATGGGTATGTGAGTGTCAGCATGAAGGTATATATGCATTCTCAGGGAAATAAACTAGTTAGTAAGCTCAAGGAAAGGACTTGGGGGCTGAGAAAATGGCTCCTTAGTGAAGTGCTTGCTGTGCAAGCATGAGGATCCAAGTTCAGTCCCCACTACTTAGCTAAAACACTATATATAGAGATACAAATATGTGAAATCACCACTAGGAAAGTGGCAACAAGGAAAGCCCTGATTTCATAGACAGCTTACCTAGAGTAATTGGTGAGTTGCAGACCAATGAAAAACTCTGTCTTAAGGCAAAGAAATATTTCCAAGTTGAAGAGTACCTTAAGAAAGACACATGAGGGTGGAACTCCCCTCCCCCAACATACACACAAAGAAAAAGAATCAAAGGAGGAGGAGGAGGAGCAGGAGGAACAGTATATTTAAATAGAATAAAAAATTAAGTGCACTGATTTTAAAATATATGTCTGAAGACTCATGCTTTGATGTATAATTTCCTTTAATTTTTTTGCTGTAGTCATGAACTGACACCCTCATAAGGCAAAGACAAGGTAGATACATTTATGAAAAGTATGTGATGTAGTGTACATGTCATCTTCATACACATGTGCACACATATATATATATGCATACTCAAACACATGTGTAGACACATATGAATACCCTCACACATATGTGCACACATGTGCACACATGCGCACATAAACATGCACCCTCACATACATATTCACACACATGTGCACACATGTATACCCATATATACACAACTCTAGTGTGAAGAATCTTTAAGAAAAAAACAGCAAATAAGACTGTAGTTACTAGATTTTTTTTTTTCTGTCTGATTTTGATCTCTCTGTGTTTTTTTTTTTTTTGTTTTTCATTCTGGGATGTGATAAAAATTCTCTACAAGCTCCTGGGAATCCTTCATATTTCATTTTTTAGGGGAAAATTTCTCAATTGAATTGGGAGACTGGCCCTATATGAGATATTGTGAAGTGTGTCAACATAAGCCTGTTTTATAAATACCTTTTCCAAGTGGCTTGCTATTTTTATGCAAAGAAGAGATAGCATATAACTTAATTTTAGGTTATGAAGGCTCTCTGGCATTTTAATGTTTATGAGTTTGTCATATTGTGAAATTATTTTCAACTTTTATCAGTCATTTGAAGATGTTCTAGAAGGAAGGTTTTCTCTTAGTAACAAAAGAAATCTCAGCCTATTGTTTCAGAGTCCATGACTGTACCCAACAAAAGACAAAACAATGCAAACCCATGGCTTCCCATCATGTCTGGTGAATTCTGAGATGCATTTCACAGAATTGTGTGGAAGTCAGTTTGTGTCTCCATTGTAATTGAAACAATCGTGATGACAGTGACAGCACTGTATCGTCTCTTCCCTGATGTATCATATTAGCTGAGAACAAGAATCGCTGTAGTTCTAGAAGAAAATGAGAGAGAGAGAGGAGAAAGCTTGGTATTTTCTTAAGCTTCAACAACGGCACATATAACTCAGAGAACTACTCAAAATGAAATTCATGTTGTATAGAAGACTGTTCGTCCTGGACATGGAATCGTGTTTAGTTAAACTCATAAAGATAACACTAACAATGTCTGTGAAACTATATATAAATACTCATGTCAAAATATGTACTCAAGTTACTAATAACAGACAGACAGATTTTATTTTAAAAGGCTATTTTTGAGCTTCTGGGAAGATAACTCATGGTAAAGTCACTACTGGGAAGATATAAGAACCTGAGTTTGATTTCTAGCATCTACATACAACTTCCTGATGTGATGACCCCAGCTTGTAATCATACTTCTTGGGAGGTAAAGAAAAGCTAGAAAAATTTGTAAGCCCATGTACCACTGAGAGACCATATCTCAAAAATCAAGGTGGATAATTCCTGAGAAACAATATCTAAGGTTGTCCTTGGGTTTCCACAGGCACATGTACAGACACATAGACACATAGAGACATGGTCACAGACACACACACACACACACACACACACACACACACACACACACACACACACGAGAGAGAGAGAGAGAGAGAGAGAGAGAGAGAGAGAGAGAGAGGAGAGACAGAGACAGAGACAGAGACAGAGAGTTATTAGTGAAATCTACTGCATCGTCTCTGTGAAAGGGCAGGTATTAGTGCAGAAGTCATCATTATAAACTCAGCTTGCAAAGTTATAGTCTTTCAAAAGTCCTCTCCAAATACAGAGAAAATTTCAGGTTTCGTTTAAAACAAGTTTCCCCTTTGGAAAGTTGTTCTCATGAGTTCTAAAACGTAAAAGCTCTTTTAGCCTGGCATTGAGAAAATTATTTTTCCAGATTTTTTGGCAGCAGCTTAGTAGAGGGAAAAAATGTTTTGCAATGTGGTTCTCCTGCCATAGTCAGCCTGTCTGTACATTTGGCAGGTACCTCATAGTCCACTGGGCTCAGCGCTGTTAGATAATGATGAGTCAGCATCCACGGTTCCAAATGGAAACACTTACAGAGCCACCGGATCTCCCTTGTTCTCAGATACTTTGAAATAAGCATTGGCAGCATGTATTTATAAAAGCTCAGGACTTTGAAATGCATCAGCAATAGGCTTTAGTTTTAAACAGATGATGCTGTGTTTTCCTCGGGGTGATTAAAAACTGTAAACTTAAATTTATGTAACTGAAAAGATAGCAGATTACAATAACCTAGGACCAGAACTTCAGTGATACTCCCATTCCCCCAGGGTGTGGCCAAAGTGGGTCTTTTTTTTTTTTTTTTTAAAATCTTCTCCCACATCAGTCACAAGATTTTCTTTAGTCCACAAACATTATCCAAGTGGGTAGGGGTTTGTGGTTGGTTTTGTTTGGAATAGAATAATTTTGTTCCTTATCTGCTTTGGTAGATTAGGAGTTTTGAACTGAATTTCTCTCTTCTAATAGAGTGTGAGTTACATGAAGCAGTAAGAGGTAAATAATACACACACAGAAACGGTCAGCACTGTGGGTGCTGCTCATTTGTTTTAAGTAAGAATTAAAATTAAGGTTTGTTGTGCCAAGTCCCCTTTCTGGAGAAACAGAGGAGGTTCTATATTGAAGGATATCTACAGATAAGTATTGAAAATGTAAAATGAGTTGATGATCACAGAGACTAACCTCACACATTATCTCAGTGATGTAAGGAACTGACAATGCTTTGGTTGACCTCTCTTGCTTGAGTCAATTGTGAAAGAGCAATTCCTCTCTCTTTTATCTTTCTGATGATGTACTTTGCATCACTGGGCATATTTTCTTATCTTTTCATACTGTTAGCCCTTTCTAAATTTTTCATAGTCATAGTGTTCCACTGTTCATCTGAAGTCATGTCTATGGAAATCCTTAAAACTATGACATGTCATAGAACCATATTGGACTTTGTGGTTAGGTTTAGGTAGCATAGTAATTGTGGCTTGACCTCTTACTTTTTTTTTCTTGACAAGGTTTCAGAAAGCCCAGGAAGGCCTCAGTTTCACTTTGTCACCAAAGAGGACCTTGAACTTCTGACTCTCCAGGTTTGTCTCCCAAATGCTGAGATTATGGGCATACTCTACCACAAATGATTTGTGTGATGCTGATGATTTAATCCAGGACTTTTTAAGTGCTAGGCAAGCACCTTATCAACTGAGCTACATTCCCAGCTAATTTTCTTCTTGAAATTATTTGTCCTTTCTCCTTTACTTCCAATGAACTCACATGGAGCTGCCAAAAGTTATTTATGCTAGCAGAATGATTTCTGAGTCCATTTATCTAAGAGAACAGAAGTTAAAGGATTGGAGTGGAGGTAACAAAGACAGGAGGGGCTATGTGTCTCTCTTCTCCAAATTTTCTTTAAGTGTTTCTTCTAGAAAGAAGTGGATAACAGTGCAAAACAGTAAGATTTCTCAAAATGTGCTTTAAAAAAATGGGGAATTGAAGGCTGAAGAAATGGTTCTGCAGTGCTGCTCTTCCAGAGGACATAACTTTGGTTCCCAGAACCTACTGTGGGTGGTTCACAACTGCTAGTAACTCGAGATCCAGAAGGTCTAATCCAATACTTAAAGCATGTTGTGTGCCTATGTTCATGATGTAAACACACACACACACACACACACACACACACACACACACACACACAAATAAGTCTTTAACAAAATGGAAAACTCAAATCTACTTTTCAAAAGAAAGTTTATACCGAACCACAACATGTACATGAAATAAAGGTTTAAACCACACATATATTCTCTTTTTTTCCTTTAGCACCATTGGTTTCAGGATTACTTAAGAGGGAAATCAATATTTGACAGAAAGCAGCTTTAAATGTATCATGTTAACCATGTCTTCTAGGGGATGAGTGAAGAAGGGAGGGCAAAGGAAAAGAGGAAAGGCTTACACTGGTATTCCAGACATGGATCAGAAGTCACTGTACTTTGCATTTAGCCACACAGGGTGGTCATGTTCAGCATAATACATTACAGCAAGTAGACATGTGAGGTGCTTACATTCCTAGGTGACAGGTTCATAGGAAGAGTATCCAAACTAATTTGGAATTCTACAGATTATTCTTAAGCTAAGACAAAACCTGGTCCATCTGCCTGCAACTCGGCCTCTTCCATTGTGCTTTGAGAATAATAGGCACTTCATTGTATATTGGTTCCAAGACCGCATTGTTTGTCTGGGCAGGGTAAGAGTTTGTCTGGGCAGCCCTGCTCTACCAGAGGTCACACTGGCTTTCAGAAGTCCAGGTACCTGACCTTGGAACAAGATATTTTCTCTACAAAATTATAGTAAATTACATTTTGTAGGCTACAAAAAAAGTGTTTGGTAAATGGAATGGTTCCACTTCATATACTTAGTTTGTTATGGTGTTTGTTTTTGATGGTATCCACAGCTTTCTGAAGTAAACTAGGTAAGAGGTTAAAGATACTTTGCAACATTGACAGTGTAGAATACAAATTGAACATGAGATGAGTCAAGAATTCAGCTGTCTCTCAATTTGTAATATGAGATTTTTATAAAAATAGATTTTGCCTTGGAATCAAATAAAAGGCAAAGATTTTGATGGTGAAATAGGATAAGACATATGTAAAATTTTCATCTGTTACTGCCATGAAATGACTATGTTTGGGCCAACACTATATCTTCAATTATGTATGGCATTCTCTTTCAGAATTACAAAAGGAAAAGATAGCTGGGATGAATTAAATCAGAGCTATCAGCATAAAGGAAAAGTTGATTTCCTGTTCTGACCCTAAAAGCCAGCATGCAAACTGCTCTTTCCAATACTCTTGGCTATTTCTGCTCTCATCTATGACAATGCAACCAGAGCCAATCCAGACCTCTTGCCAAAAACACTCAGAAAACTGAGCAAAATGCATGAAGTGACTTTTTCCAGGAAATGAAAAAAGTTTATGTAGGACTGAGTGCATGAGAGTTTAAATCCCCAGGAAATCCAGCTCTCTCTCTGAGCAAACTTTCATGCCACTGTGCAAGAAGATAAAGCCAAGAAGTATTATGGGCTCAGTAACTGGTCTCAATATTGGTTGGTCTAACATGTATGAAGATAGAACCCAGGCAATGAACATTGGGTGGAAAGCAGGGAATGAAATGGCCTAACGGTACTAAAATGTCAAGGGACATATAAGCCTAAAATCCAAGAAAGTAAACAAATCCTAATGGGTCCGTAAAAATAATCAACCTATACTCCAGACTTCTAGATAGCAAGACTTTTACCAGTCATCCAGGGAGACAGCATCATGTTACTATTAAGGAATGACACCAAGGCTGGGATAGTGGCTCTCTGATCAGACAGAGGGGACCAGATTCCACTTAGATGACAATTTTTTTTAAAGGGCTGAAATAAAGGGAGGAAAAATCTATGATTGAGATCTTAAAGTTAAAGTTAAGTGTAATGGATAAGAGGAGCTACACGTACCAAATTTTTATATCCTCATTCCAGAATCACATACAGCAAAAGCGATTTTGCAGGTGTGACTGAGTTTCCAGACTTTGAGATGTGGGAAACTATAATGAATTATGCAGGTAGAAAAAAAAATAAAATTACACTGATTTTTATATCCAGAAATTTTTTTCCTGTGGAAAAACTGTGGTCAGAAGGTAGCAATAGAAGAAAGAAAATAGATGAAAAGTCAGAGAGATGCAGTGTTCCAGAGTGTGATGATACCCAAGAGCCAGGGAGTGAAGCTTGCTTTTAGAGGCTTGAAAAGCAAAAGATATGAATTCTTTGCTAGGAATTCCAGAGAAAACATATGTCTTCAGACACTGATATAAGCCCAGTGAGACCCATGGTTGGTTTTAGAACTGTAAGAATAATATTTTTTTTTTTTAGTGTTTTTAAGTCAGAAAATGTGTGCCAACTTGGTATGGCACAAGAAGAGAGAGAATCTGAACTCACATTAACAGTTCCTTAGCATAAGGCATTTCCAAAAAACAAATGTGTGAGAATTTGTCTTGAATAGAATTAAAACTTGAAAATGGTAAGGGACATGCTTTGGACTGAAGGGAAATGAAACTAGACTTAGGGTGGATTGAAGACTAGTCTGGGGATGTTCACTATGGGTAGAGTGATTTGCCAAGCACATGGGGAAACTTGGACTCAAGTTCCATACAAACAGGAAAGAACAGAAGGAGAAAGGGGCAGAATAAATGATCCTTGTTGCTGCTGTGTTCTCTACAGTAATGTGGGAGCAACAAATATTTCAATTCTCTGTATCCTTGACTATCAATGTTTTTAGAAACAATTCAATGAATGGAAAATTAAAGCATGGCAAGATATAATCCATATTCAAGCATGAGAAAGCTCTTGTGGCTGTATTGCCAAGTGGACTTCAGACTGAGATCCTTACCAGAAGTCAAAGGGAATGTTCAGAATGGTCAAAGATATAACTCAGAAGGAAGGCACAATTCTAAATGTATATATGTTCAAGAGAAAGGTCTGTAATACACGAAATAAAAGTCTCATAGAAATGTAGGAGAGAAATCTACAAAGTCAGTTAATGTTTTAAAACTCTTCCCCTGTAAAGTATAGAGAAGCAGACAAGAAAAAAAAAAATACAGTAATCACCGAAACACAGACCTGAGCTGCATCATCAGCAACCATACATCAGAATGGGTAATTGCAGACTCACATTCACTGGGAAGGTTCACAGAGAATTTCCTGAAAGCAAGTCCTGGAGACTATTAGATCACATTTTATTAAACAGCACCAACATCATCATACAAGAAAGAGAAATGATTTTATTCACTCTGGAAAAACAAACGCTAGTGTGGAAAAGCCACAATTCAACAGCCATTCATGGTGAATGCTTTTAGAACTTGCCACAACTCAAGGGTCTGCTGCCTCACTGAAAGCAGGTGTGAGGCGGGCTGTAGATGCTGGAGTGTGTCTCCATTTACTCACCCTTCTGATGTGGAAGCATCTTAGAAAGAAACTCCTCTCAGAAGCAATTAATGAGTGTTCTTCTACTGAGAAGTTATCAGCATGTTCTTCCTGTGTGATTAATCTTTTGTGTTTGTGATTCAAACCACAGTTAAAAACTCAGATAAATATACACATTAGAGAATTCTCAAAAGCTTAAGAGAGAAAGGTTGGTATGATTGAAGGAAGGCGAGAGAAAAATTTTAGTCTGATTCTGGTTGCAAATAAAGGAAACAAAGAAACGAAGACAGTAGAGGCCTTATAGGACAATAGCAATAATAATAATTAATAATAATAATAATAATAATAATAATAATAATAATAATAAAGACTTGTACATCTAAGGCCTACCTAATAGAAAAGCTGGAACAAAGATGGAGCAAAGACTGAGAGAATAGCCAACCATGGGCAAGTACCAACCCCTGACACTATTTGTGATAGTGTTATGCTTGCAGATGGGAGCCTTGTATGACTGTCCTCTGAGAGGCTTTACCCAGGGGCTGGCTAAAACAGATGCAGAGAACCACAGCCAAACACTGGATGGAGCTTGGAGAGTCTTAGAGAAAAGCTGGTGGAAAGGATTGAGGGCCACAGAAGTGATAGGAACTCCATAGGAAGACAAACAGAGTCAAGTAACCTGGACCTTGGTGAGCTCTCAGAGACTAAACCACAAATCAAAGAGCATATATGGGCTGGATCTAGACACACTCCCCCATGCATATGTAGCAGATGTGCAGCTTGGTCTTTCTGTAGGTCAACCAATAACTGAAACAGGGGCTGTGTCTAATGCTGTTGCATATCTGTAGATTCCATCCCCCTAATTCGGCTGTCTTGTCTGGCCTCAGTGGGAGAGAAGATGCCACTATCCCTGTAGAGACTTGATGTTCCAGGGTGGGAGGATATCCAGGGGTTTCTACTTTGCTTCAGGAAAAGGGGAGTGGGTACTGGAGAAGGGACTATATGTACAAGGGCTGGGAGGAGGAGGGGGCAGTGATCAGGATGTAAGGTATATAAATACATAAATAATAATAAAAATCTCTGCACTGCCAGACAGGCTGGCATACCAACAATACCAGAGGAAGAATTGCACTCCTCTCACTGACAGCTTATATTGATCTGTGACTTTGAACATCAAAGTTACAATGGAAAGAAACTTAAGGAGGAGACATCATTTTCTACTGTTTTAGGAGGTTTATCTTGCTCCATTGTTTTTCTTGATCAGATTTTTTTTTAAAGTTCATTTTATTTTATTTTATTTTTCTTTACCAGGAATACAAACTTGACCTTGGCTTTAGGGTCAAAGCCTATTCAGACTGTGTAGTCAGCAGAAACTAGGAGAAAAAAAATCAATACAAAGCATATTAGAGAAGAAAAGGGAAAGAGGGATACAGAAGCTCTGGGAAGTCTGACAGAAATTGAAACCAAGTGTGGGAGTATTTAATGTGACAGGCCTGTGATTCCTTTCTCCTTTATCCCCCTGTTCTTCCACCAGGCTAAGGACTACAGTGGTTTAAAGACTAGTTGGCTATGTATGCTTTTTCAGAAGATAAATGCTACTTTCAACCTTCAGAATTAAGATTCCTGTCTCCTTTACCTCCAATCCCCATTAAGTCTTGAAGTATTGGGAATGATTCTTCTACATCCCTAGTGTGGCCCATAGACTCTTAAGGCCACATGCTGAAAGTTAAACCGATATTTATGCAGCTTTTAATGATGGTATTAGAAATAATCCTTGTACTAAAGGAGATATGTATAAAATAACAGTGGAAATATTGACCATGGAATTCTACAGCTGGGCATGGTGGCATACAATGCCGGTGCTTGGAAGGGAAGGGCAGGGGTACAACGAGTTCAAAGTCATCCTCAGCTCCATTGTGATTGTGAATCCCTCCTGAGATGTCTCAAACACACACACACACACACACACACACACATACACACACACACACACACACACACACACACACACACACACACACACACACACCAAAGTAAGCAAGCAAGCAAGCAAGCAAGCAAGCAAGCAAGCAAGCAAGCAGGAAGGCAGGCAACCAACCAACCAAAGAGAAACTATATCAGAATCTATTGAGAGATCAGACAGAAAGGAACCTCAAAGTCAATAAGAAAGAAGTAAAGATACTAAAACAACAACAACAACAACAACAACAACAACAAAGAGTAAGAGTTTGGTCTCCATTTAAGGCCAAGGATAGCCTTTTTTCTCCTGTCACTACTGATACTAACAACAAATTAGCCACAAAAAGCATTCATTGTTGTGTTGGAGCTCAATATTTTACCAAAATTTACAGAACTATAGAAGATTCGGAGAAACGAACTCACCATGTATATGTTTATGTGTACTCTGTCTCTCTGCAGTGTAAATGTAAAAAGATCAATAGGGATTCTGTCCTGTTGTCATGGAGAAGCAGTTTGCCTGAGTTTAAGTAATTTTTGAGCCAAATTATGTAGTGCTAGCTGAAACACATGAACTCTTTTGCCAGAAAAGCAATGGACATAAACCATATGGTGTCTTCCCTAATATCTAACTGGAACATGCTGTGCTGGAGACAGAGAGCAGTGCACTGGCTCTAGTATGCAGACTACTGCATATAGAGCTATGAGTACTGGTTTCACAGAGAAGTGGACACTGATGCTTCAGTGTTCCTGCCCAGCCTAGTTTTACACAGACTGCAGATTTGATATTGGAAAAACAACAGGAAGGAGCTGGGAGCAGAGCTGAGAGCAGGAGACTATGAGTGGGGATGGTCATTGATGATGATTTTGCCCATATGAAACTGAAGGTGAGCAAATATGAAAAGCCACTCCTTCCAGGAAACATGTTACGTAATGCTTTGGAAGAGATCTGTATCAGGGGCTGAACTGGGGAAACACAGATTGAGCTGCTGCTATTGTCTGTACTATTGTTCAGGTTGTTTCTACTACAACATCCCATCCGGAACCTGACAGGTCTCCATCAAAAGTCACAGAAGAAAACAAAAACAGAAAAAAACATTTCTAAGCTTAGTCAAATGTATGTGTTTTAGTTCGTGGAAAGTCAGTGGGGAAACAAGAAAGATTCTCCGGGCTAACATTGATTTTCTTTATATTCATTTTTTCAGTCTGAACACTCCAGGCAAAAACTCACTTGGCTTCAACTAATTTGCAAATACCGTCACTCACTGCTGTTTCGTTACCCATTTCTCAAATCTCAATTAACTGTGATGACAGTGTACTCTGCCAGAAAAGCATAGAAAGGTTTTTCCCGACCAGAGCTCTTCACTCATTTCTGCTCGTGGCCTTGGCAAGTGGGGTCAAAACATCCATTACTGAGGGTGAGTTTTAATTTAAAAGGTTATCAGGTGAGTCAGCTAAACAATTATAAAATAATTTATGAACACATACTGTAGCACACAGGCACAGGAATTACTTAGAACTGTACATACAGTGAAGACTTCTGGATGTTTTAAAGAATGAATTTAAGGCTTGCATTTGGGCCACCCTTAGATGGACAGAAAGGTTGTCTTTTTTTTTTTTTCAATTGTAGTTTACATGAAAACCCTAGATAACAGTAGGAATAATGTGCAAATCTTAATGCTGCTACTTGCTCCCTGGTAAACTAGAAGTTAAAGGGAAGGCTCTTTCAGGAGAACCCCCTAGTTTCCTTTATTTCGTCTACACTTATTCTCTTCGATATCAGTAAGTCTTATCAAATTATGTGTTATTACTTTAAGAACACAAATTCTTGCATCTTTATTCATCACAGATTCTTAAAGAAATCTTTAAGTGTAAAGAGCTACTCGTTTACATAATAGATGCTCAATAAATCTATAAAGCACAGAAACAGACCTCAGTTGTCCTTCCTCCTAGGTTGTTGGTTCTGCTTGCCACCATTTCAGAAACCCTCACTAAACTGTGAGGAGAGAGATATCCATAAGTAAATATTTTGTCCATTTAGGTCATATCATGTTGCCATTTCTGATGGAATCTCATAGCATCCTGCTTCATGCTGTTTAGGATGTGAGTCACATGTTTGTTCCATGGGTCCACGTGTATACAATATTCACTGGTGGCGTCTATATGATCAGGCTGCTAACTGAAATCTTTATTCACCTCCATTTTACTCAGCAATGACTCCAAAGCAAAAGAGTATTGATGTCAGTAACTTACATCTGCCAGAGGAGCCATAAAATGTTGGTTTAACTGAGAAGCCAAAAGTTCACTTAGTAAGAAGTGAAACATTTGGAAGTGTGGTTGATCAGATCTGTTTTCTGTTATTTATTTGCTTGCTTGTTTGTTTAAGCAATGATGTCTCACAATATTACATGGGATAGACATGAACTCTTAGGCTCAAGTCTTAGCCTCTTGAGTATCTGGAATTGTGAACTGCAGCTGAAGTTAGATAGATCAGTGGTCAGAATAAATCTCCTGACAATAAATGGTAAAAAAAGAAAACTGAAGTTATGGAGCTTATGGTTATGAGAGTATTGTTAGGCCCTTGGTAAACACGGAAAAATATTAAGCTTTGTGATAGTTTTGTTTTCAGGCAACCCCGGGCATCTTGTAACACATTATCTTCATGATTTTCTTGCTCTTCAGACCTCAAGAACTTAGGCCAGAGTAGTTGAAAAAATTTAAAGACTTAAAGGGTGGTCACTGACAGCCAGGGCTGACTTTTGTCCTGGGTCCACAGTTACCTATGTTTCACCACTATCACAGAACTTTAGTTATCAACTCATTCTTTAATACCAAGAGGAACTCCAGATACTTAGAGGTTCTTCCATCACAGGTCTTAGGAGTGGTGAGAATGTGTATAACATTTTAATTGTCGCACCTATGAGCTTGCAAGCCCTTGCCTGAGCTCCAAGGAATGTGATGCATTGGATGCTATAGTGAAGGCTGAGTCACTCTTCTGAGCTCATGGTGTCTGCTTACCCTCTCTTCAGGCTTCTGGTTTATGTCAACATTACCTTGGACATATATCACAAAGCTCCCTGAGAGACAGAGGGGAGGGGAGTCAGAATGATCATGAAGTTTTAAAACGGGACAGCTTTCTCCTTTTTGTTTTTACAAATGAGTAAACTTTCTGCTAACTTCAGTATAAACTATTCACTCCTATAGTTGGAAGTTTTGGTGGCAACCCAAATGCCTCAGTGACTATCATTTCTCATTTTCCTTTGAGAAAACATCCAGCAGGAGACATTTCCCATGCCCACCATCCCAGTAGAAGGCACTGCAGGCAAGAATGGCCCTGGAATCTTGGCTATTCTCAGACTCACTGACTACTCAAAAGCTGGGGTCTTATAATGCCCCATCCTTATGACTGCAGGTCCACTGATGGATTGTGTAGATAAGAAGACAAACCTGCTATAGGCTTTCTTACTCAATAAGCGCATCTGCTTACTGAATTTGTTTGAGTTTAAGCATTTTGTTTCATAAAGTGTTTAAAGGGGAATGACTTTGGGAATAGTTTTAAAAATGAGAGTGAGAAGAAAAGGAGTGGTAAGGTGTCACTATTCCACTTTACTGACTTCCTGTCCTCTCAGGAAACACATCAGGGCTGGGCTGCCAACCACCACAGGAATCCCTGTCACTTGTCTGAAAAGAGGAGGTGCAGGAACAGAATAGGAGAGAATGAAAAGACAAGAGAGTAAAAAATACAATCTCTGTCAAAAAGTTACTGCTGTTGGAGGAGTGCTTCTCTCCTGGGCTCTATTGGAATGGCAGTCTGGCTTTACACTACCCAGTAACCACACGAGGGCTATCATCAAGTCTTTACAACTCTGAGACAGTTTTCTCACCCATTAGTGACCATGATTGTCTGCTTTAGTTTTTACAGTCATTCTGAAAAGGAAACAAATGGCTCCTCACCATGAAGCCCGATGTCAGTCAGCAGAGAATATGTGGTAATTAGTAATTTTATTCTTGCTTTATTTGGGGAACAATTTGTACATTGAAAGTTTTCAAGTTACGTTGGGATGTGGGAATAGGCAAGACCACATTTGCTGTTAGACCTGGATTTTGTAGTAGATGAAAGCACACTGCTAGGTATAAGTTGTGCTTAGTTAGCTACACAGGTTATGTTCATCTGTGTAAGCTCCATCCCAGCATTGTTTCAGAGAGCCCCATTTGCTAACTTTGTACTTTCCAGACCCAGAAGACACTCCTTTCCCCAGAGTTTTTACTGCTGTGTGCCATTGTCTCCATTTCCCAGAGCCTGGTACAAGCCTACTTGCTCATGCCTACATAGTTGGAAGCATTGTGGGAAATGACAACTACTTTGCTCTTGTCATTAGTCATGAGTCTCTCTCAGGTGAATATAGGGAGCATGGTTTCTATATAAGTATGGTATTAGTGGGGTTGGAGGTGGCCACAGTAGAAGGACCCACACTCAAGGTTCTTCTTTACACTGTCAGGCTTGGGCTTGGGCTATCTTTTGCCTCCCAGGAGTACTCTCTTCCAGGAGCCCTGCAACCTTCATGGGCATTTTACTGACCATCTTCTGACCTTTCTCAGTCATCTCTGTATTACTAAATAGATCTTTTTCTCTACTAGGAAAAAAAACCCTGGAGCATCCTTCTCTTCAAATCACTAGAACTTTACATACAGTTTTTTTCAAAAGCAAGTGCTCAGAGTATTTGGAAATTCTTCCTAGGTTAGCAGTGGTTTTCTCCCTTTCCCTCACCCAAACCTAGCTATTGTCAAGTCTCCTGTGAATGCCATCCCAAGGGATACTTTATGGATAAACAAAAGAACTGAAGTACTTTAATGAATGTCCTGGAGCGACACAGAGCATCTGTTACATTCCTAAGGCCTGTTACCTGTGAGAGTCAGTTTATATTTAAGGAGATGAAAGTCCAAAGCCAGGAGTATGGGTCAGCTTCGTACTCTTTCATGTCACCGAGGAAACAAAAGAGCAAAGAATTAATGAGGTATAGAATTGGCTTCTTGTGAAATAGGATTCCTAGGACTTAAAATAAAACATAACTGAAAGAATTTTTACTTTTCTGTTTCCCGGTGTATGGCTTCCAATATAAAAATCCTTGAATTCTTCCCCCCCAAACCGTCAGATGTTTCATAAACCTGGGCATGCCCTCATTATTCTGTGTAGTGCTTAGTATCAGAATGCTTGGGACATGAACACATGCAATTCCAGTCACACATCCAGCATAGATTTAATTTTTTATTATAGGATAAATGTTGGCGTGACAAAGGATTAAGATGCAGATTTTGCTGAAGAGCAGTGGGTAATTTTTCTGAAGATCCTATATTAGTGAACACTCACACCCAGAAGTCAGGCAGGAGTTACGCTGATCATAAATCAATAACCTCATTTTAGGACTCAAACACAGAAATGGTGAATAAAGCTCAGCATGGCCCTGGGCAGTATTGACAGAAGCAATGGAGGAGTTATAATAGCAGGCTGCAAGAGTCATTCTGCTACTGACGGCAAAAAGAAAAAAAATTCTCCCTTTTCTCAGTCTCTCATTTCAGCAGGATTTAGATTTTTTTTTTTTTTTTTTTTTTTTTAATAAAAAGACCCACAGATACACTTTATTTTAAAGTATCATCCATTGGTGCTTTGGTCAGAAGGGAAAAGGACTGAGAGATATCAGTCTGGGAAAAAGGAGTGGGATTTAAGGACTTGTCTTCATTGTTGTTGGTGGTGATGTATATATGTTTGTGTATGTGTATGTATAGGTATATGATGTATATGCATATGTGTAGTGTGTGTGTGTGTGTGTGTGTGTGTGTGTGTGTGTGTGTGTATCTGTATGTGGTGCCTACAATGGTTTGGTTAGACCATTGTAACATATGTAGAGGTCAAAGGACAATTTTGTGTCACATTTCTCTCCTTATATCTTTATATGAGTTCTGATGGTTGAACTCAGGATGCCAGGCTTGTGCAACAAGAACTATGAGCTATTGAGCCATCTCACTGTCCCTCAGGTTTCTATAAACTGATCTGACTCACTGGGCCTCATATGTCCCTTAACTGAATTGTTAATTTGCCATTTTGCCACAGTTTGCAGAAGCTTTCAGATAGAATTGGAGGCTAGTATTTCTCCATTACCTTACAGACTCTCGAAGGACTTGGAAAATGCATGCTAGGTGAGGCTAGATAGTAAAGTGGTTAAGAGCAGAACTCTGGGGCCACTGGCCCTTTGATCCTACCTTGGTCTATCAGGCAGTCATGCTGCCATCTTGGGTAGTTTGTATCTCAGTTCCTTCATTTTCTTCTCTGTCATATAGAAGGATAACAGCAGCACTCTCTCTAGGTTGTGTGAATTAACTCTTGAAGAGTTCTTCATGTGGCCGATGGCCTCTGCAGAGTACTGTATACATTTTCTCCACTGCAACCCAGTTCTTTTTGGTCTTTTAATGGTCTTATGTAGGCCAAGCTGGCTCCAAACTCCTACTTAGCTAGTGATGAACTCCACAACATGCCTTTGGGGAGTGCTGAGATTATAGATATGAGCCATCCCACTTGGTTTATGCTGTGCTGGGGATGAAATCTAGGATTTCCTACAAAAGAAAGTAGCAGGGCAAGCAGTCTACCAACTGAACTATCACACTCCCAGTCCTGAATGACTCTTCTTAAAGAATAATCATAATCTTGAGGAGAATTATTTATCTTCTCAATCTCTCACTGTCTTTCTCCCAAAAAAATCACAAGGTAAGTAGGAAGATATTTTATGAGACCAACAAAAAAGCATGAGCTTTTTAAAAAGTATGATAAAAAAATTAAAAAATAGAGTAATTAAAACTGTGACTTAGTAATAATAAAGAAAAACTTTTATATCAAATATAAAAATACTTAATCAAAAATAAATTTTAATTAAGAATATTGAATTATTTGCTAGTTGGATTATATCTTCTGTCTGTATTGATAAATAGGTTTGACATGGGGATAATTTAAGTAATAAAAGAATTGATATTTTGTAATTAAATTAAATTTAAATTAGTAGAAAAAATAGGTGAAAAGAAAAAATAAAGACTGGGAAAGAAAGAGACTTTTGGTGTGAAATCATACATCAAACTGTAAGGGCTTACTCCAAGGGTCCTGCTGAACACTGGATGTCTGAAGGACATTAAGAGGACAGTAACAGAGGGGCTGCAATGCATCCAGGTCACTACATAAAGGACAGCAGTTGTTCAACAGTTCTGACTCTCCAGAAATGCAATTCCTCTCACATCACTTGCTTTCCATATTCACCAGACAGTTGTAGTCTGCTTATCAATAAATTCATCTGGCATCTGTGGATTGAGCCCTTAACCCCCAAAATGACCAAATTAGATGCTACAGTGAACAGATACTTTCCTAAGAAGATCCCAAGAAGATGCCGCTAAGAGTGGTAATAAGTAATCCACTAATGAACCAAGTCCTTACCTGTGATAAGAGCAAGATGCACACTGCTCAAAGAAGCAATCTAGATTAGTACAGCAAACTCTAGGCCACCCCAGAACAGGTGTAGAAATAACTTGAGCTCTTTATATTTTGGAGTGTATCAACTTCTTTAATTTCCTAATGGTGGTTTTTAAATACTTAATGTTTCTCTAATGTAGATTTCAAAAGCCACAGACTGCAGTATCAATTCATAGCCAACTCAGGACTTTTATTGTAATAGGAGAAACTTGGCACAAGTAGCACAAACCTATAGATAATTCTATCCTGACCCAGAGGATGACTTAGATGACGGACTTATAAAGTATGTCAGTGTTAGCTCATGCTATCTCTTCCTCTCAAGTTGTCCAGAGATTGTATTATGTTTAAGAAAGAAACACAGACACCTAAATTAACCTTTTCACCAAAGGGTATGCATTATATATTCATTGAACATTAATGGCAATTTTAGTGAGTATACGTTTCTTAAAAAGGAGAATTTTTTTTTATGTACAAAAATTTATAGTGTAAGTGGGGAAACATTAATAAAAAATTATTACAGTAAATGGCAAGTGAAAATAGATATGTATAAGAAAAGACCATTACTTTATGGCAGTGTTGAGCAAAGGTCATACCTGCATGAAATTTCCTCTTATATTTTCAGTTTTGCTAGGTAAAAATGGTGTTATAGGGTAACATTCATCCTAGGTGGGAGAAATCCTCCAAGGATGTCACCCAGTCTATGAACCCACCACACAAGGCAGGACCTAAGGGAGCTACATAGGCCTCACCATATCTCTCCACCAGGGCCAGCTCCACTGTGCTGTTCAGATGGGGTCCAGGGCCTCTCTCCCAAGTCCTGAGGAATGCCTAACCCATTTTCTGTCCTCTCTCTGTTGCTAGATTAAAGAAGCATTCTGCTGCCTTATCCTGTATGTCAAAATAAATCCGTTCTTCCTTATTTCTTTCAGATTCTTAGTTATAGCAATGGGATAAGTTAATTCTTACATTTGGGAAAGATGAAGACCAGTGGATGCCTGAGGCTGTTGGAGATGTTGTCAGATTGAGCTGAGGATAGCAAGGCTGGAGTTTCAAAGCTGTGTTTAAGAGAGGAACTCAAAGAAACATTTGGGGATGTTATTAAGAAGTAGTTAGAAGCCAGGGTATAGGTTTTATGACTGCCCTTCTGACTGGGATACCTAGGTACAGATCACATAAACATTAAAAAATTTTCCATGGGCCTCTAAATGATTAATATTTGCTCACATAGAATGATTTGGTCCTTTTTAGAAGTAGTAACAAAATACTCATGGGAGCAAATATGGAGACAAAGTGTGGAGCAGAGACTGAAGGAGGGGCCATCCAGAGACTGCCCCACCTGAGAATCCATCCCATGTGCAGTCTTCAAAGGCAGATGCAGTTGTGGATGGCAGGAAGTGCATGCTGACAGGAGCCTGATATAGCTGTCTCCTTAGAGGTCTGCCAGAGCCTGACATATCCAGAGGCAGGTGCTCGCAGCTAACATTGAACTGATCACAGGGTTCCCAATGGAGGAGTTAGAGGGAAGACTGAAGGAGCTGAAGAGATTTGTGGCCCCATGGGGAGAGCAACAATACAAACCAAACAGAGCTCCCAGAATCTAAACCACCAGCCTGGGAGTACATAGGGAAGGACTCATGGCTCCAGCTGTATATGTAGGGGAGGATGGCATTGTCAGGCATAGGTGGGAGAGGAGGTCCTTGGTTCCATGAAGGTTGAATGCCCCAGTGTGGGGGAATTCCAGGGTGGCAAGGTGGGAGTAGAAGAGTGGGTGGGGGCATATCCTCATAGAAGCAGGAGGGGGGGGATGGTATAGGGAGTTTCTGGGGGGGGTGTGGGGAAAAGGGATAACATCTAAAATGTAAATAAATAAAATATCCAATAAAAAATTTTTAAAAAAGATTCCCTAGGATAAGAAAAAAAATGCATGGCTTAAGAAATAAATTTGTTTTTTCATTGGTTGTTTTTAAAAATAAAATTTACACCATGTGAAATTATAGAATGCTCACTTATGGCCATTTGTCTACTTAGATGCTATTGAACATTTATTATGAGAATACATAATGATGCATTCTTTATGATTTAAGGGTATAGGTGTGTGTTGATTATAAACAGTTAAATATCCCAGGATTACATTCATTTGCAATGTACAGTGGGTTTTTATTCACTTAGCAGAGTTGGGGCTTATCTACATGGTTTATATTTTATATTTGAGGGAACCTAAGTAGCAGAAACATTACAACATAGACAATGGTATTAGCATATTCAGTGTGCAGCTCAGGTCTCTCTGCTTTACACATGTAATTAGGTTGTTTCCATGGAAATGATCTAATTATGGGCTTCTCCTTGGCTTGGTAATCACATTTGCTGTGCTTTGGCAGAGATGTTTTCCTTGTTTTGTTGAACAGCTCCACTTGACAAGATGTTCTCTCCAAAGATGAATAATAATTTTTCCTGAGAGAGAAAAATAATTTTTTTTAATGAAACACACTGTTAAAGGTGACTTCAAAAGAGGTTACAGACGTGTAGCAGATCCTGCCAATAATAAGACAGCTATTACCCTGGAGAACACAATCTATTTTTAGTGCACACGTGCCTGTCTGTGTGTGTGTGTGTGTGTGTGTGTGTGTGTGTGTGTGTGTGTACTATTATTGTTAATGATGAAAATCATAGGAGGTTTTTATTTTGAAGAATTGCACTGTTGAAATATATTACTTCTTTCAGGAGTATTTTTATACTTATATATATATTAATTATATGCTTAATAGACTAAAGGAAACGTTATGCTGATAGAAAGAGAGAGAGAGCTCCAGAAACAGAGGCACTGCAGAGAGAGTACTGAAGCCCATATTCAGTAAGAATACTAGATTGCAGAAGATTATTCATGAAGAGATATTTGCTTATGGTTGCCATGGCAATTGGGAACACCCTAAAAAACCAATTAAGACTTATTTTGGGAGAAGTCCAAATATAGATCTTTCTGTGTATAAAGGAAACAGGAGATGCAAAAGTTGCTGAGGAAACTCTATGTCACCTGGTCCCTTTAAAAATCAGAAGGAGACAGAAGACAGGCAGAAGTTTAGCTCTTATGCATGTGTGAAATCCCAGCTCACTGTAAGAGAACTTCACAGGAAGTCCTTACACCAGACACTATGTAGATCCATCGAGGGTTAGCAAGATGTGTAGGGTCCAAAGCCCACAGCACCCACTGTCCAGATACTCATAACCCTAGCTCCAGGAAGTATCCAGAATACTGGAGCTCCCTCCTGATTATTGGTTTTGTAGGTAATAAAGTGGGTGGTATAATTTTGTGGCAGAACAGGCCAGTTTTACGTCCAGGCTAAGCTATAGGAAAATGCAAGTCTGAATGGGAGCAAAAGAGAGGGAGGCTGATGAATGACATTCATTCCAGCAGAGGGAACAGCATGGAACATGGACCAGGCATCACAGATAACTAGACAAGCTGGGAGCCCTCTTGGCACAGAAGGATGAGGCTAGAGCACCCTCAGGGATCACAGTGTCACAACGCTGTTAAATGATGCTGACACGCTTGTTCCCTGAGCACACTTGGCCTCCATTAGAAGGTTTTAAGTATAGGAACAGCCAGCATTGCCTGGATTATGGATGCAGGAGACTGTCACCTTTAGAGTCTAGTTTTGATACAGTTAGTTTTATAGAATGATGTTTTCATTGTGAAATACCAAGGCTGCCTACAGAGACTTCCATCCTATGGATTTAAGTGAGTCACTCCCTCATTCTAGAAACCTGAATTTTTTGTCTGTCTGGTTTCTTTTACTCTATTCTGACATGACATGATATAGACCAGGTTAGTTTGTTTACAGATAAGCTTACAATGTGAACACATGTGTGCCTAGGAGCAAGTTATCTTTGATTGCAGAGCTCTATCCTGCCCATCAGGTGCTGGTCCAAAACTATTGATTCCACCTTGGTTCACAATATGAGACACTGCTTTCCAGGGGCACTTAGGCAGGTGTGCCAGGTGTCTGTTCCAGAGTGGGATGTGGGTTGGCAAGATGACATCTGAGGTTGTCCTTGACCTTTACATGCACATACACATACAAGTGCATTTGCACACATGTGCAGCCAACACCCCCTTGTATAAGCACTCAAAAAACATTTTTGAAAAGACAAATACAGAAAGGGCAGTAATCTGTTAGTAGATCAGGGAATACTCTTTTTATTTTTAAATTCTTTTACAGTCCAGTGTTACCCCCTCCTAGTCTGCCCTTCCACAGTTCCACATACCATTCATCCTCTCCCCTGTCTTTAAGAGGCTATCCCTACCCCCACCCCACCCTATTCTCATACCTCCCACCTCCACCTCCCAACCCCCAACCCCTTCCTGCCAGGGAACCTCCCCAATCCCTGGGACCTCAAGTCTCAAGGGTCAGGCACATCTTCTCTCACTGAGGCCAAACCAGGCAGTCCTCTGCTGTATATGTGTCAGGGGCCTCGGACCAGCTAGTGTATGCTGCCTGGTTGGTAGCACAGTGTCTGAGAGATCTCAGAGGTCTGGGTTAGTTGAGACTGCTGGTCTCCCTAAGGGGTTAGCCTCCTCCTCAGCTTCTCCCAGCCTTTCCCTAATTCAACCACAGGGGTCCCAGACTTCAGTCCATTGTTTGGCTGAAAGTATCTGCTTCTGTCTCAGCCAGCTACTTGTTGGGCCTCTTGGAGGACAGCCATGATAGGCTTCTGTCTGTAAGCATACCATACCATCAGTAATAGTGTCAGACCTATTAGAGCCTCCCCTTGAGATGAACCTAAAAGTTGGGCCAGTCACTGAGACTGAGGGAATGGAGCAGTCTTAAAAGTTAACCAGAGAAATCCAGCCCCAAATTCAGTTTTCTTATAGAAAATTTTATTGGTCTAGTCTTTACTAATATTGAAATAATTATTGTAATCAGCCTAATATAAAAAGTGTTGTGTTTTAATGTTAATGTTAAGACAATATTGCATACTGAAGAAACGTTATCATATATTTACTTACTGAATGCAACAAGGAATTTCAAATAATCAGATTGAAAAATTATGAACCAGAAATGTATTCTAGGTGCAGGGTTAATGATGCTATTCATGGGAAGCATGCAAATGACCTACATTTAGGTGAACACCGGGGGAGTCTTAACCTTGAGAAATGTAGCAACAGATACTCAGTGGGACTGGAATCTTTGTCTCTAATATTCATAATAGCTAAAGTCTAATTTTTGTCTAATATGTTATATAAATGTTTCAAGAAGAAATAAGATAAAGTGAACATTTAGAAGAATCCCTCTATGACCGATTGTGTTGTTTTCTGTAAAAATGAAAGTTGGGTTCTCTAGCTGGCCCATATAGTCCAGTATTCTCCCATACAATATGCTTTGTAGACACTTCAAATATTTTAAATTTGAATGAATGAATGTGGTGTCAAAATCCTATAGATAATTCATCCATTTCATTATGAGTAGACCCAAGTTACTTATAACACATGATATAGATCCTGCTGAAAAGTCTAATACAGGAAATAACCCTGTGGTCAATGATATGCATGACTGCCAAGAAATACTTGCTGGACTAAGTTATTCATTAAAGATTGGTCAAAATATTCCTCTCTTCTATAATTAATTTTATAAGCATCTAAATGTCTGGATGGAGAGCAGAAAATTGGAAAGTGTGGAAATAGCACTGCATTTCTCATGGAGTTAAATGTAGCTCAAGAGTCTAGGTAGTTTTGTGTGTGTGTGTGTGTGTGTGTGTGTGTGTGTGTGTGTGTGTGTGTGTGTGTGTGAGAGAGAGAGAGAGAAAGAGAGAGAGAGAGAGAGAGAGAGAGAGAGAGAGAGAGAGAGAGAGAGAGAGAGAGAGAGAGAGAGACTGTGTATCTGTATGGTAGAAGTCAGAAAACAATTTTGTGTGTCATCCCTCAGGTAGCTTCTCCCTTTGTTTGAGACAAAGCTTCTCACATAAGTTAAACTAAGCAGTCAGTAATCTTGCAGCTATTTGTCTATCTCCCATCTTGTCTTTGTTTGGATTACAAATATGTTCCACTGTGACTAACTTTTCCTATGGGTTCTGAGAATGTAACCCCAAGTTCTCATACTTTACTAGATGAGCAATCTTCTCAGACACATGTGGATTTTATCTTTAAAATGGTAAATTAGGTGAGGTCTGCTTATCTGCTGTGGTCACAGGCATGCACCATTTAGAGGTCTTAGAAAGTCCTGCTCAACAGTGAAATGACTGTATGAAAACAAATTGCTACACGTTAGAGCAGACACACAAGAGGTATAACTGTAGCATCTAGTCCTAATTTACTTACTGCCTTTTAGAAAAATACAAAGATCAATAGATTAAGATAATTACAGCTATTAGAAAAACTAAGAATATATCTTTCTTGGCCCATATTTCCTCTAGGATATTCCGGCTGTGGTTTGTTCATTCTCTTTATGGAGCGTGTTTCAGTAACTCCAGTGACTGGCACCTTTTGCACTGTGGCTTAGCCCTGACTTGCTCACTCCTAAAGCTCTTTCCAGTTTTATGTGATGCTCTTTGCATCTGCTTCATCCTTAGTTATGGCAGCCTGTGTATAAGGAAGAGAACAGCCTCAGGTCTCAGGGCTCTGAAAACTGTCCTCCTCAGCATCATTTTACAGATTTTGCCTTGAATCAATAAATGAATAGATGAATAAATGAATAAATCAACGTGAATTCAAGACTCACCCAGCTCGCTCTCTTGCTCTCTCTCTCTCTCTCTCTCTCTCTCTCTCTCTCTCTCTCTCTCACACACACACACACACACACACACACACACACACACACACACTCTCCCCCTGTCTTCATCTTTATCTATCTCTCTTTTGTAGCTTTCTCTCAGTTTTTTCTCTCCATTGAATCACCCCAACCTCCAGCCTCTTCCATTTTTCTCATCCAGCCTTTCTCCCATGTCCTTTTCTCCCCCTAACTTTCTTTTTCTGTGTATCAGATATCATCATAGAACCTGTACCTGGAGCTGGAGTATGGACAGGTCTGTGGGTGAACAGGCTTGTGGTTATGTGAATGTTTGCCTATGGCTGTCTGTTTCTGTGAGGCAGATTCTGCCTGACCCAGTGTGACCTCCACCCCACTCTCCTCTCTCCACTGTAAACCTCTGTCCATACCAGTCTCTAAGGTCACACACACTGAGGAGAAATAACTGTCAGGCAGCAGGAAGTTATTTAATGATGACTTAAAAGAACCTGGGAATAAAGTCCTGTGAGCAATTTGTTATATATTTAATTTAGGAAAGATTGTTTCAGTATCAGGGGAGGAAAGGAGGAATATATATGGCTACCCATAAAAATGCAGTAAAATCATCCATCTAGCCCTTCTGTTATGTTGAAATATTGTAATTCTGTGATTAAAGGCGGGCAGCAAGGTGGATGCTGTTGAGTGCTGTGCCAGGGTGGCATAGGAGAGTGCTGAGAGATCCAGCCTGTGGGTTTTATCTTTCTGGAGTGCCAAGAAATGAAAATGTTACCAAGTCCAGAACAGAAATTCTGAGCTTCTAACAGGAGGAGCCCTGTGAATGGTGAGCCAGATGGGCCATGAAATAAACTTGAGGTTAGAGCTGTATGAACCTTGTTTTCTATAGCTTGACAGATTAGCAGAAACAAGGACTGAGTCCCATGATCGATCTCTCTCTCTCTCTCTCTCTCTCTCTCTCTCTCTCTCTCTCTCTCTCTCTCTCTCTGTGTGTGTGTGTATGTGTGTGCACATACACACATTTGACAGAACCCTGTGCAATGTCTATATTTTCTATCAGGGAATCTTAGAACCCTTTTAAAAGGGAATCATCTTGTGGAGTGTCCAGAAAGCTAGGTCAGTTTTTAGATCCAAAAGCATCATTAAAGGTGTGAAAAAAGCATGCCCATGTTACTTCAAGAAGCAGCTGGAATTTCCTGTCCATCTCATTGGCACCACCAAACTAGAAATCAATAAATACTCCAGTATTGCCTTATTTATGGCTAATTATAAATGATGTCTATTGTTAACTCTTACTTTTAGCTACCCCTACTTAGTAAGGGATCCATTTTGGATTTTTGCTTGCTTTTTTTTTTTCTTTTTGAGATGGGGAATCTATATATAGCCCAAGCTGTCTTGGAACTCACTATATAGGCCTGGCTGGCCTTGAACTCAGAGATCTTCCTGCCTCTGCCTTCCCAGTGCAAGAATTAAAAGCATGAGCCACAATACCTGGCCTTGATTTCAGATCTTGATCCAGGTCATGCCCAGAATTAAAAGCAGCCCTGCTGTGAGAGAATGTTCATTCATCTGAGATATACATATTTTACACAATAATGGGGACACAATGGAGAAACATCTACGTGTTTTGTAGTATTCTAGTTCCAAAGGCCAGCCTGAACCTATTTTTAGATATTAGGGTGACCCAGAGGAAGCACAAGGTATCACTGAGGTGAGCTTGGTTTCTATGATAGTTATTCTCCATTGTTTACTTGATGAGGTCTAGAATCATCTAGAAGATAAACCTAGGATGTACCTTCAGAGTTTTATCTTGATTAGGTCAGTTGAAGTGGAAAGACATTCCTCTTATGTGTGGGCTTTTCCTCTCAGCTGGGAAGCTGGAAAATAGGGAACAGAAGGGGACTAGCTCAAAATAAACATTCATCAATATCTGATTTCCAATTTCAGGCACAATGTGAGGGTGCCCCAAGCTTCTGCCTCTATGGTTTCCCCACAATAATGGTCCAAAATTTCAAATAAATACTTCCTTTCTAAGTTGCTTTTGTTAGGGCAACAGAAAAGTAACTAAGAAAGAATAAGATCTCAGTATCCATAGCTGCAATAACTGGCTGGGTACTGTGTCAACTCGAGTATGCCCTCTTGTTTGTTCATTTTTGAACTGGGTGAGCTGGGGCTGGAGAGATGGCTTAATGATTAAGATCACTTACTGTTCTTGCATCTGATGGCCTTTGGTTACTGGCATCCAACTAGAGTGGCTAACAACTACCTAAAACTCCAGGAGACCTGGTGCTTTCTTCTGGACTCCTCTGACACTTTGCTCACATGCATAAACATACACTTAGACACCTATGTGTACATAATTAAAGATCAAGTCTTAAATGAATAAGTTCTGAAAAATGGATAAATCATTATATACTACAGAAAAACATGTTTCACTCCTTTTGTTTAGTACAAGAGTTTATTCACCCCATACTATCCATATTGTGTTGAAAATGTGACTTCGGGCAAAAAGGTGCTTTGAGCAGTGAGGAGGATCTAGGTTTGAGATTCCTAAGATGCTTAACATCTGACTCTGTAATTCTGACTTTTAAACAGTAACTGTCATGTCATTAATCCACTTGAGGTTTAATTTCAAATTGCTCTCACTGTAATTACAACTGATTCATCAGTTTGTCTTTTAAATGCTAGTCACCTCCTGCCATTCTGGTATTTGATTTGCTGACAGTTTGGAAATATTTACTCTCTGCAGTTGTTCATTAGTGGTAGGCCCAGTATTTTATGTTTGTGACATGTCTGCTGAGAAGATCCACAGTTCTTCCAGCTAACTGGACAGCACACTGGAGAGGACAACAAAATCCTCCTAGATTATGCTCATGTCCAGTTTTAGGTACTTATTACCTTAAATTATTGAGTTATTTTAATAACAAAACAAAACTACAGGTGGAAGTGATGACTTATGGAGGCTATCATTTGCAAAGAACTGAAATACTGATAGTTCCATAAATCTGATCCCTATGCCCAGATGACAACTAAGCTTCAGTTTATAGCTTGTCTCCTAAATACATACAAATAGAAGTAAAATCTAAGCCTGTGTTTATTGTAGAGACTGTCATTATACCACATAATGTGCCTCTGGGAGAGAGGCTGGTGTCATTCATACTGAATTGGTAGAGGAAAAAAAAAACTGTTTCTAAATTTTACTCTTGATAATAAATTAAAATATTAGCACATAAATAAATAAATAAATAAATAAAAGCACTAGAGATATTTGTTGGACTTGAACAAGGACACTAGCACTTTGTAAAATGCAGTTTTACAAGTGGGAGACAACTGACGTCACAGCTCTTAAATGTTGACTAGAAGATCTCAGTGCTTCTCAGAAGCAGAACCACTTGGAGAGCATCTCAATGAAAGGTTATTTTTATTGGGTTGTCCCAGGAGCATGCCTGTTAGGGCTTGTCTTAATTAAGTTAATTGACTGGGGAGATGCAGTCCAATGCAGGCTGCACCATCTCCTAGCCACCCATATAAGGATGGAGACATCCAGCTTGCACAGACAAGCAGATGAGCACATGCACATTCATTTCACTCTGCATTTGACTATAGATGTAACTGGCTGCTTCAAGTTGCTGAAGCTATAATGTCCTTACAATGATAGACTGAAACCTGGAACTGTGAGCTGAAATAAATCTTCTTCTTCTTCTTCTTCTTCTTCTTCTTCTTCTTCTTCTTCTTCTTCTTCTTCTTCTTTACCACTTTTGTCAGTGTGTCTTAATCACAGTAACAGAAAAGAAACTAGAGCAAAATGAGAATAGCTCATGAGATGTTATTTGCATGTACCAGTTTCACAGATCCAGTAACCCTTCATACCACATGTGTAAAAGGAAGAATTTTGGAAGGAAATATTAACCTGAGAGTCCCAGAAAGTATGAGCAAAGGGCAGGTGTTGGTGAAAAACCTAAACAGAATAAACAATGAAGAGAGGGCAACCATTGGAACATTGTTGAGTGGTTACATGCGTGACGTTTCTCACAAAGCTTTTCCTATTTTCACATTGACTCTGAAGGTCAAGTGTTCTACATTTTACAGATATAGAAATTTGAGGTTCAGTTAGGAGAAAGAACATGCCTATGTGTCCTTTGTAGTCACCAAGAGAACTCTTTGTCTATAGAATAAAAATAGGATTAATAAACCCTCGTGTTAGAGCATGGACAAAACAGTCTTTCCCGCTACATCTTTTGGTAGATAGAGGCAAAGAAAAAAATCCTGCAGCTCAGAAAGTCAAAGGCTTGGAAGCTGAGGTGGCAAAGAACAAGCTTTTGGTTATGGGATTCTTGGCTTCTTAACATTTGGTCTATGACCAAATGTTAAATTGGATTGAGTGTTTGTGTATGTGTACGTACAAGCTTCTCAAGCATCTCTGGTCTGAGATGGCTCTGGGGCTTTTTCCTTTGGGTTGGAGATGTTCAGTAAGGCAGTGATACCTGACTCTGTAGGTAGACTGGTTCCAAAGCAAGCCATGCTGGGGTATTTTTTTCGAGAGTACTTCCTGCTCAAGACAAAGTGTTTTCCAGCATAAGCTGCTCCTGCTGCGTGAGCTTTAGTTCCAAGGAGCAGTGAGAGCAAAGATGTAGACAGATTGAGACTTTTCACAGAGTGTAATTTTTTGAGAGATCCTGGGTGGCAGCCAGGCCCAGTGAATCTCTGCAGATTGAGATAGAAGGATGGGGTCTATAAAATGGCCAGAAAAAAAATGGCTTTATCCAAGCTAGAATATACTTTATCTTTCATAAGCTAATCTCAAAAAGCTAAAATGTGTCTGACAAAGTTCAGCTAACATGTTCATCACAGTGCACGCTAATGGTTTTATCTATTTATAGAATGCTGGGAAACTATGAGGGAAAAACCAACAGAGGTTACTCAGGGGCAATTGTGGCATTTACCACTCAAGACTACTGAAATCATTTCAAGCTGACTCTGCAACAGGGAGGGAACTAGTAGCAAATCCCAGACTCAGGTCAGATGTTCTCTCTAGGAATAGAGCATTTTCCCTCTATGACCTTGTCTTTGTCTTGGGCTTGTACAAATGGGCATAAGAAAGGCAGCCTGAAGGAAAAAACCCCAGCAACAGACAAATCTATCTATCTATCTATCTATCTATCTATCTATCTATCTATCTATCATCTACCTCTATCAATCTCTATCTATCTATCTTGCTATCTATCTATCTATCATCCATCTATCTATGTCAATCAATCTCCATCTATTTAAATATCTAGTATATGTGTATGCTGTCATCTGTCATGTGATCCTCACCTTGCTTATCCAGACAGGGTCGTGGCCTGGATTTCTCTCCACTGCTTAGAGTACAAACTCAAACAACAAGCCTGTCTTTTCAACGTGGTTTCTGAGGCACTGAGCTCAATTTTCCAAGCTAGAAATTACTTTACCAGATGTAGAGAGTGAAACCACTTGCAGTCATGAACACTTGTTAGTGATATAACTAACAAGGCAGAGCTGAAAGATACCCAGGCATGTGTTGAAATGATTTAATAAGCATTTGGCTGGTGATCTTGGACATTTTATTTTAAAATGTGAAATATTTACTCAATCACAAAAGCAATCTCAGGAGAATGAAAAGAAAAATGAGAGACTGACTGGAAACATTGCAACCAACATCTGATAAAAGACTTCTCTCCAAAATAAATGAGGAATTATTTCATTCAATAATGAAAAAAAATGGAATGACCTTACTAAAAAATGGCCAAAGACATGAGTAGATACTTCACTAAAGAAAATGAACAGGGGTGGAGATCCACCTCAGAGTTTAAAAGAATTTGCCATTCTTGCTGAGATCCTGGCAGGTTCCCAGCACCTGTATCAGAAGGCTCACAGCTGCCCATAACTCCAGTTCTGTGGGATTTGGTCCTCTCATCTGGCTTCTGTAGTACTCCACCCTTGTGGTGCTTGTACAGATAAGGCCACACACCATAAATACACATACATAATAAAAAAAAAAGATGAATAGATAGCAAATAAGCATATGAAAAGTTGTTAGAAGCATTCAGATGAAAACACTGAGATACCACTATAATACACTACTAAATATATCTGTATATATCAGATAGCCCAAACCCTCAGCACTGGTAATGAAAGAACAAAATTTGAAAGCAGCATTGTAACAATAACAAAAATTCATGGTCAGCAAAGACCACCAACAATTTGTTGAATATAGTTATAATAAAATATTAAGTCCCTCCAGGGGCAGGGTGACCAAAAATGAAAAGGCATGCAAGGATGTGCCCAGACAAGTCCAAACAAGCCCAAGTGAGTAGTGGGCTATCTGGTGTTTACTTTTCTCTCCCCCTTTTCGAGAAGTCCAAGGTTTCATGGTCAAAAGTAACTAGTCATTCTGCCAGCTCACACTAGCCACTTCTGTAAGTTGCTGATGTTTGAAATATCCAATCATATGTAACCGCGCAAAATTTTTCTACTCTCCCCAACCCCTACCCATTAATATCCCAAGTTTCCTGGGTTCTGGGTTGGAACCTCTATCTCTTGTGTGAGATATGTTCCCACCCAAGGGCCCTCATCATTAAACCTCCTCTGCAATTGCATCAAGAAGGTCTCTCGTGTGTCCTTGGGGCATGCAGTTCCGGACTTGGGTGAGGGTCCCCTTGTGGGGTGTTGGGATCCGCAGTGAGCGTGTCAGCATTCACCATTACAAGATGGCGTGGGCATCCTGTCCTCCCACTAGTAAACAACTGACTGCGCAGGTGCAAAAGGCAAAAAGCACGCCAAAGTCACTGCCCATCCTGGGGTGTATTATGGGTAATGAGTGAACAGCCAATCAGAAGTGAACACGTCACTCAAGGGTGTATATAAGCAGTGTCTTTTCCGGTCTTTCCGTCTTTCCGCTTCTGCTTATACAAGAAGTAAAGCCTCGCTGTAGTAACCACCCGAACACTGCCTCACGTGTCTTTTTCGCGGGCGAAGGGGACACGGAGGGGCTCGGAACATCTGGTGCTGAAACCCGGGATCTTCAAGGTGCCGCGGGAGACCCCCCAAATTTTGGGGCAGGATAAAAGACTACAGGATCGAGGTACGTCTCTGAGAGGTATGCTTGGGGTGGAAGCCTTTGTTGCGAGCGGATATTCACCCATTGCCACCGCTGCAGTAGTTGGCCTCTTGCTTGTGTTGTTTTTGCTTTTAGCTTATTTGTGTTGTGAGGATCTAGCCCGCAGCACAGCTACTAGGGCAAGTCAAGAGGTTTCAAGAGAGGTCTGCTCCAGGCTATCAGAAACAGAGCGTGTTAGCTGGCATCAGGCCAAGGAGCCTGGAAAGGAGAAGCAGGCAAAAAAAGCCTAGACAACAGAGGCAGGCCAAGGAGCCTGGTCATAGGAAAGAGTACTCAAGAGGAACAGGGGCCACTGTAGGGCCTGTTAAGGTTAAGGACCCTTCACTGGCTGGTGAAGAGAGAGTGGAGTTCTGGGGACCCCCCCGTACCCCATTAAGGAGCCTGCCTCCATAGACCTTGGCAGCTCCAAGGAGGAGAGCTTAGAGGACGAAGCAGCCACCTGTGCAAAGGATAGCCATTCTGGGATAAGACTAAGAAAGACCTTGAATCCCTCGGCCCCGTCCTTGCCTCTGGCTTATGCCCCGGGCAGCGCCTCTAATTCATTTCTCAGCCCAGGAGATAGAAGACAGCTACAGCTTGCATTTCCGGTCTTTGAAGCGGCAGAAGGCGCTCGTGTCCGTGCCCCAGTAGAATATAGGCAGGTCAAAGAATTAGCTGAGGCAGTACGTGCATATGGAATTGGGGCTAATTTTACTATATCCCAAGTGGAGAGATTAAGTACAGCTGCTATGATGCCAGGAGACTGGCAGGACACAGTGAAGGCTGTACCTAACAATATGGGCCAATACCTAGAGTGGAAGGCCTTTTGGCACGAGGCACTGCAAACACAAGCCAGGATTAATGCAAATACTGAGGGACAACAATTATGGACTTTTGACATGCTGGCGGGAGTTGGCGTACACGCGAACGACCAGACCACGCATCCCGGGAGGGTCTACACACAGATAGCATCAGCTGAAATAAAGGCATGGAAGTCTCTCCCTAGGAAGGAAGGCAGTAACTTTTATTTGTCCAAGATAATTCAGACATCTAATGAGTCTTTTTCTGACTTTGTGGCCCGCATGACTGAGACAGCTGACAGAATCTTTGGGGAACCAGAGCAAGCAATGCCATTAATTGAACAGATGATCTTTGAAAATGCCACAGCTGAATGCCGTGCAGCCATTGCTCCTCGGAGAACCAAAGGGCTACAAGACTGGTTAAGAGTCTGCCGTGGCTTGGGAGGTCTCCTTACTAATGCTGGACTTGCAGCGGCTAACTTAGAAATGGCTGCAGTCCTCATTAAAGGTCAGAATCATGGAAAATTCCCTTTAAAACATATGGCCCGATGCTTTGCCTGTGGGAAGGCAGGACATATGAAGAAAGATTGCCCAAATAATCAAATATAATCAAAGCTGTGCACTAGGTGTGGAAAGGGCTATCATCTGGCTCAGGATTGCTGCTCTGTTAGAGATATAAGAGGTCAGATCCTCCCTCCAAATCCCTCAGCCATTAAGGAAGAAAATTTTTCAAAAAATGGATATACGGGCCCAAGATCCCAGGGCCCCAAAAGATATAGGACACTGCTGAACACTCAGGGGACACTTTTCGCTACAGAGCCACAAGGGGTTCTGTAGGAGTGGACCTCTGCTCCACCTCCCGAGTCCTCCTAATGCCACACATGGGGGTACAGCCGATCCCGGTTGATTATAGAGGCCCCCTGCCAGGAGGAAGTGTCGGCCTTATTTTAGGCCGCTCCTTTCTTACTTTAAAAGGACTCGCGGTACACCCCGGTGTAATAGATCAGGATTATACCGGAGAACTTCAAGTTCTCTGTTCTAGCCCACAAGGCATATTCTCCATGTCCCCTAGGAACAGGATTGCTCAATTGGTTCTCCTTCCAAGCTTACATGATTGTTTTCCATCCAGCGAGAAGCTTAGAGGTGCTCAAGGGCTTGGTTTCTCAGGAACTGACTTCGCTCATCTGGTGGTTGACCTTAAAACTAGACCCACCTTACAGTTAGCAATAGAGGGGAAGAACTTTACTGGAATTCTGGACTCAGGAGCGGATAAAAGTATTATTTCTTCTAATTGGTGGCCTAAGGCATGGCCTGTAAAAAGATCATCTCATTCCCTACAAGGATTGGGATATGAGGCCAGTCCCGCAGTCAGTTCTCACTCGTTGACTTGGCAGGCACCAGAGGGTCAAACAGGAAGTTTTATACCTTATGTGCTTTCTCTCCCTGTCAATCTCTGGGGAAGAGATATTTTACAAGACCTAGGGCTAGTTCTGACTAGTGAATACTCCCCACAAGCTATAAACATTATAAAGAGAATGGGATTTAAAGAAGGGAAAGGTCTTGGCAGGAACGAACAAGGAAGGTTAGATCCTGTCTCAAGAATCAAACACAGGAAGACAAGGCCTGGGTTTTCCCCAGTTGCCACTGAGGGATCTATGCCCATACCCTGGCTCACAGAGGAGGCCGTGTGGGTTCCTCAGTGGTCCCCATCCTCTGAAAAATTGGAAGCTGATACAAAACTAATTAAAGAACAAGTGCAGCTCGGTCATCTAGAACCTTCTACCTCTCCCTGGAATACACCCATATTAGTCATTAAAAAGAAATCCAGAAAGTGGAGGCTTTTACATGATTTAAGAGCTGTCAATGCACAGATGCGACTATTGGGCTCTGTGCAACGAGGCTTGCCTTTACTCTCTGTCTTACCTAAGCAGTGGAAAATCATAATGATAGATATTAAAGATTGTTTTTTCTCTATTCCTTTGTGTCCACAAGATAGACCAAGATTTGCATTTAAACTACCTACTATTAATCATTTTGAACCTGATAAAAGATATCAGTGGAAAGTTCTGCCTCAGGGCATGGCCAACAGCCCCAGTGTATGTCAGCTGTATGTACAAATGGCCCTCGAGCCAATTAAGAAACAATTTCTCTCTCTGCTGCTGGCCCATTACACAGATGACATTATTATGTCTCATAAGGATTTAAGTACTTTACAGACCTCATACCCCTTATTATTAAACACCTTGGAACAGTGGGGTCTACATGTTGCTACTGAGAAAGTTCAATTTTCAGAAATTGGCTCCTTTTTAGGGATGGTTATCTATCCAGAAAAGATAATTCCTCAGAAATTGGAGATTCATAGAGACCATTTACATACTTTGAATAATTTTAAGAAATTATTAGGTGTTATAAATTGGTTAAGACCATTTTAAAAAATTCCCTCGGCCGAGCTGAAACCTTTATTTGATATTTTGGAAGGGGATGCTCATATTTCCTCACCGAGGGCCTTAACACCGGCTGCGAGCCTTGCTCTGCAAGAAGTAGAAAACGCTTTACAAGACACCCAGCTAAAACGCAAAGATGAAACCAAAACCTTTGACTTATGTGTTTTTAAAACTAGATACTTACCAACTGCTGTATTATGGCAGGAGGGGACCTTGTTATGGATTCATCCCAATGCTTCTCCTGCAAAGATTATTGAAAGGTATCCAGATTCAGTCGCTCAGCTTGCCCTTCGTGGACTAAAAGCAGCCATTACTCATTTTGGAAGGGAGCCTAAGGTTTTGATAGTGCCTTATACTGCCCATCAAGTCCAAATATTAACGGCAACCTCTGATGTTTGGGCAGTGCTGGTTACTTCCTTCAATGGTCTAATAGATAATCATTATCCTAAGCATCCCATCTTACAATTTGCCTTAACTCAAGCTATCATATTTCCACATATTGTGTCTCAGGAGCCACTCCCAGATGGAATGGTAGTTTATACGGACGGGTCTAAAACAGGAGTGGGTGCCTATGTGGTTAATGATAAGGTTACATCCAAACAATACCATGAAACCTCACCTCAAATTGTGGAATGCTTAGTAGTGTCAGAGGTTCTGGAAATCTTTCCAGGTCCTTTAAATATTGTTTCAGATTCCTTCTATGTGGTTAATGCAGTAAAAGCATTAGAAGTTACTGGGTTAATTAAGACATCTAGCAGACTTGTAGAAGTTTTTCAAAAGATTCAGCTTACCCTGGCTAAGCGAAGATTCCCTGTCTTTATAACTCATATTAGGGCTCACTCAGGCTTACCGGGACCTATGTCCCGTGGAAATGACCTGGCAGATCGAGCCACAAAGTTGATTGCAATTGCCCTTTCGCCAAAATTGGATTTGGCTAAAGCCTTTCATAAAAGGTTTCATGTGACAGCTGAGACACTACGATGTCGGTTTAACATCTCTAGAAGGGAGGCCAGAGATATCGTGACTCAATGCCAAAACTGCTGTCAATTCCTACCTGTTCCCCATACAGGAATTAACCCTTGGGGAATTAGGCCATTACAGATCTGTCAAATGGATGTTACTCACATCCCATCCTTTGGCAAATTACAATATTTGCATGTCTCCATTGATACCTGTTCTGGAGTTATATTCGCCTCTCCATTGACCAGAGAAAAGGCGGCCCATGTTATTCAACATTGTCTTGAGGCCTGGAGTGCCTGGGGAAAGCCTAAAATCCTTAAAACTGACAATGGACCAGCCTACACTTCTCAAAAATTTCAACAATTTTGTCGCCAAATGGAGGTGACACACCTGACGGGTCTTCCTTACAACCCTCAGGGACAGGGTATCATTGAGCATGCTCATCGTACCCTTAAAACTTATTTGATAAAACAAAAAGGAGAAGTTGAGGAAGCTCTGCCCACGGTGCCACGAGCTACTGTTTCTCTGGCACTTTTTACACTCAACTTTTTGAATTTGGGCAGTCAGGGCAACACTGCGGCTGATCGCCATTGCCTAGAACCAACTAGGCCAAAAGAAATGATAAAATGGAAAGATGTTTTCACTGGTTAATGGAAAGGCCTGGATCCTATTTTAATAAGATCCAGGGGAGTGGTTTGTGTTTTTCCACAGGAAGAAGACAACCCATTTTGGCTGCCAGAGCGACTGACTCGGCGACTTGCGGTTCCTGAAAATGACCCCCCGAAGGATTCATCTGCAGACGCTCTCAGTTCTCATTTGGACTCTCCTAAATCGGGTTTCTAGTATATATAGTGAATTTAGATGGCTATCCTATCTGCTTTTCCAAAACCTATGCCCTTGCCTTCTTAAAATGCGCCGCTTCTGCTAACTTATACCAATGTAACTTGCTTTATGTCCCAGTGCTGGTCTGCTCTTGTCTATAAGCAGGCCCTAATAGCCAGTATACCACATTGGATCCCTATCCACGTTCAGACGTCTGGGACCTTGACTTTATTTCGACAGAAGAGAGATTTTGATATAACTGCAGCCATTCACTGCTATTACCATCTCTGCAGCTGCAGCTGTGACAGCCGGCACAGGCATGGTTAATAAAGTTACAGCAGCTACTTTTGTTAATCAAATTTCAGAAAAGACCTCTGAGGCTTTGACCACTCTACAGAAAGTGGATGCTTACCTGACATCAGACATTCTGTTGGTCAATCAGAGTTGATTTGCTCCAAGCCCATGTGGAGAAGCTCATGGATGTGGTTCAAATGAGCTGCGTGTCAGCAACCCCACATCTAGATATTACACCTCTGAGATTTGTGAATGATACATTTATTCAAAGCCATAATCTTTCTGCTTATGTAAAAGGGAATTGGACTGGGGAGTTGGACCAGGTGCAGCAGCAATTGCAGATCCAGATTTCGAGCCTTAATGGAACACGAGTGGACCCTGTTACCCCTGGCGATTTTACTTCTTGGCTTACCTCTGCCTTTTCCTTCTTTCTTAAAGGGTGGGGATAGGCCTGTTTGGTGCAGCCCTATGTTGTGGATTAGTGTTCATGATGGTTGGTCTGAAAGCTCAGAGCCCAACAAAAACATGACAAGGTCGCTATCACCCAAGCACTCGTAGCCTTGAGCAAGCATCTCCCCCTGAAATTTGGCTATCTATGCTAAGAAAGTATCTGATGACTGAGACCCTCAGTCGATGCACCCCAATGGTTCAGCCCATTGCACTGGGTCGATGAGAGGTCTAAGTCTAGCCAGCCCTTGCCTGAATAACTGTGGTACCTGAATATTTAGAGGTGTTGAGAGTGGGTACTTGACAGGGAATGTTCCACGAGTGTGGATAGATTTCTCGAAAGTATGCCTGATTGCACAAAGGTTTGATGCCAAGAAACCTCCCCTGGTGACGCCCCAGGGTGGAGGTTCCCTTTCCCTGTCAAAAGGCATTGAGATGGGTATGGGAAGTAAACCCATTACAATATCTCATTTTGCACAGCGGATCAGGCCTCTGCTTTCCCTCACTGAGTTGGTTCCGTGCTTGATAGGCAATAGGCTGTTCCATCTTAAATATATAGATAGGGGGAGATGTTGGGAGCCACAGTGAGCGTGTCAGCATTTGCCATTACAAGATGGTGCGGGCATCCTGTCCTCCCACTAGTAAACAACTGACTGCGCAGGTGCAAAAGGCAAAAAGCACGCCAAAGTCACTGCCCATCCCGGGGCATATTATGGGTAATGAGTGAACAGCCAATCAGAAGTGAACATGTCACTCTAGGCTGTATATAAGCAGTGCCTTTTCTGGTCTTTCGGTCTTTCCGCTTCTGCTTATACAACAAGTAAAGCCTCGCTGTAGTAACCACCCGAACACTGCCTCACATGTCTTTTTCGCGGGCGAAGGGGACATGGAGGGGCTCGGAACAGTGGGGGTCTTTCAGCAACACCCAACAAGAAACAAAAGAAGCTTCACTCATTCTGGCTTCATACAAAACTAAAATGAATCTCATTTAATTCAGGAACTGGATTATTGATGCTCATTCCAAATAAATTGACACAATGAGTCCTCACAATATTAACATCATTGTACACTTATAAGTGCCCAGACTTGAATTCAATAAAAATGTCCTTCTCTGGGAAAATAATCTGGGGCACAACAGGGATGATAGAATCTTTTAACATTTTTTTCCCACGGCACATGTACATGTTTGTGTAGTGGAATATGCTTGTTTTAGTACAGGTTCTTGTAGACTCCAAAGAAGCATATTAGATCCTCTGAAACTGCAGCTTTTGGTCATCGTGAGCCACCTAACATGGGCTCTGGGCACTGAGCCTAGGTTCTTTTCAAAAGCTACACAGTTCTTAACCACTGAGGTGTCCTTTCCTCAAGTTCCCATTTCCTTGCTTTAAAAATTAATTAGAAACATTTTGGGAAGAATATAAAATTATTCAGAGATAAAAAGGAAGGTACCACAAATCCACAGAAACCAGCAGAGGAGTCTGAAATATATAGAACAAGTAAAAAGAGCCAATCAGAAAGGAGTACATTGTGAGTCCTTGTGTGTCACATAGGGAGATAGAAGACACTTCAAAGAAATCAAAACTTTGGGAAAAGTTAAAATGTCTTGGTTGTCAGAAGTCAAAGGGAAGCAAGATACGGTGAGTAGAGAAAAGTTCCTAGGTGGTGAGGCCACCCTGAATGACACAATTCATGTCATTTTACATCATGAAACATAGGACAGGCATCAGGAAGGAGTACTGGTGTCAATGTTAGCCTCCAGGCAAAGGCTGTCATCATTGTTTTTATCAATTGTGATTAATATCTCTTCTGATGCCCTGAATGGTGACAATAGACAAGCTGGTGAATCTGTGGGAATAGAGGGCTTACAAAGGTTTGCCATGAACCTAAAGTTGTTGTAAGGAATAAAGTATTTTCAGGAAACAAAAATGATCTCAATTTCCATAATGCAGGGGCAATCACTGTGACTGCCATATGCATGTTCATCTTTCATTCAGGGAGTCTGCGCCCTGTATACCAGGTGGTATTTTAGGTACTAAAAATGTAACAGTTATGTAAACAGGAAGAAAATCCTTATTTTGTGGAGCTTATGTTCTACCTGGGATGAGAGCAGGGATCAGTCAATAAACAAGTACATCATAGACTATCTTTGAGTGTAATAAATGCTGTGAATGTCAGAAAGCACAGCAGAGGGGATACAGAGGAAGGGTGATTGCATTCTAAATAGTGTGCTCAGGTGACATTTTCTAGCATGGCTTGGCTTTCAATTACAGGGAGATGGAGAGTCATCAGATGGTTGTGAATTGAATAGTAGTACTATGTTCTGGCTTCTTTATGGTGGTTATTCTGTTTGCCGTTTTGAGAATAGACAATGTAGGAGATATTCAAAACACAGGGGACATAAGCCATAAGTCAGGGGAGCAATGTTAAATCCGGGGTGGTATCACTATGGGTAACTATATAGGACCTGGGAAAGTCGACAATGGGTGGGACATGGGATATAGAAATTATGCTGGAATTAGAGATGGCTCTACATCCTGAATATTTGGGAGTAGGGAGTTGCCATGCACGTAGACTTAAAGTGTTGAAGAAGTGTCATTTGTAGCATCGGTACCTTAGGAGCTAGTTTTGGATTTGTGTAGTTTGAGAAGGTTTCTCTTTCTATTCAATTCAAAGTTTGGCTACATGTGTGTACAGAAATGCACATACATATCATGTATATTGGGTAGAAATACTCATTGAAGAATCTTTAGCTTAAATGCTGTGTTGTATTGTGCCATGAAACCTTTGTGAACTCCAAAAGACCAATCAGGAGTCAATCTGATGCAATCACTAAAAGGTATTTATTCACAAGCTCAAGCTTGGGCTTAACTCACTGCTGACCCACAGGAGGGTTTTGATAGAGAAAAGTCCTAAACACTCATCTGGATAAGGAATTATAGGAAATGGTAAGTGAGGGGTGAGTGTTTCTAGCCTGGTAAGCCTCTACTGTGGGGGTATGGGCAGGGCTACTGTGGCCTTTAACATAATTGGCTGATGTTTGGAGCCAAATTATAAACTTAACTTCTGTTTTCTTCCTGATTGGTAGTTGTTAGGAAGTAAAGTTTCAGCGCAGGCTTATAACCTCCAGGTGTAAATTTGTTGGGGAAAAACCTGCAAATTGGTGTTAGGTATCAGCCTGTTAGTTTATTTGAGGGTCAGATTACCTAAAATGGAGTCTGCACCCAAAAGGTCTGGTCTCTCTGTTGAAAGCTATGAGGCTGGCTGAGAGCAGAGGGACACTGGTTCGGAGAGACACCACAAGGCTTAGTTCTTCAGCTCTACAGAAGGGTGGGAACAGGGGCACGAGAAGGTTCTTTTGCCCACACACATTTTGATATGGTTATTACTTGGCATAGTGTTTGAGCTTTCTCTCATTAACACAGCAATTATGTTTTCTCTTTTTATCACCTATTTTGCAACATTGCTTTTAACGGCATGCTTCACAGCATATGCATCCAATTCTTTATTATTAGCTTTCTAGTTTTCTCATATTTTACATTTTTAGTAAATATTCATATCTACATATGATTATTTTAACATAAATTTTTATAAAAAAGAGTGAAATCTTTTATTGCATTTCGTCAAAATATTTTCTTGAAGTTACAATAAGAAAGTTATATAAGGAAACACTCTTTCTCCACATCCTCCCCAAATGAGATTTTTTTTTCAGTGTCTGGATTATTTAACAGTCTGATGGTGAAAATGAACAAATATAAAACATCATCTTATTTTAGTATCTGTTATGACAAACTGAGGATTTGTAGACCATGCTCCTTAGCTTCAGTCCAGCTGGAGATTATGATAACCATGGAGCCAGTTGTGCCTCAGCAGCAGTTCAGCCCACATGGTGTGGGTCCCAACTCTATAAGTACTAGCATCTTTTGCTTTGGGTTCTCCAGTGAATGTGACTGAACTTGGCTTTCTTGAGAGATGCCCTCTTAGGATGTTACTGGTTTCCAACATTACCGTCTACAAATAATGTGTAAAACATAATTTTGTGCTGCTGTTCTGCCCAAATTTGCGTTTATGAGCTTGATGTTTTTTTGTGTGTTACAGCCAAGCAAACATTAGTCAGTAGAAATACACTGCATGTTTCAATACCTTATTCTTCTGGTTCTATTTTAGAAATTCTTTTCTGACTTGTAGTTAGCAATTGGTCACTTCAGCAAAGTTAACACCAGTAACTTTTTTCACCATATTTGGAGCCTGGAAAATAATTTAAATTTTTTTTTAATTCCAGAATTATTTGTCCTAAATATTTTAGGCTTTGGAAAAGCCAGAGATTTCTGTGCCAAGCCTTTCCCACCTTATTTTCTAACCAATATGTTTTGAAAAAGAAATCCAATACACCTGGCTCTGGTTTCTTTACTCTTAAGTTGTCAAAAGCAGTTTACTGAGACATGATTAAGGCGCATAAGAATCTGGGACTTTCCCTTTTTGATGGAAGCAGGAAATCTTATTTTGTTGACTATAAATTGAACTTGGACCTCAAGGGTTTAAAATTTAATCTAGAAATTTCAAAATCATAAGCTAAGAGAATATGTACCTTGGCATTTTCTTTTCTCTGGTTATTATTTTTATTTTATTCTCTACTCTTTATTATGAAAAAATTCAAAGCTTAAAGAAAATTATTGATTAGCTATATTCAAAGGAGTAAAGAGTGCATTAGAATTAAAGCACCAAACTTTCTGATTTTTTTCCAGAAATTTCTGAGCAAACCAAAGTTAAATGATATCAATAACATTTTAAGGGTCTGTTTGAAAATACCTTTTAGTAATTTTCATTTGAGGAACACGGATCTGTCCTAACGATTCAGTTACTCGTTATTACAGATCTGCAGATTGCTGGGTGGGTCAGCAAATATTCCTGTTATTGCTTCAGTTTGTTGTTAAACTAAGTCCATACTTAGAACCACATGATTTCCTTTATATTTAATTTAATCATTTGATTATTTAACCCTGCTGTCTCTCTTATACCTTTATGTTTAACAGTCCAGTCTCTATGTTTTATGAGTGCTCTGATACACACCCAGGTCCACTGTTTTTTGTTTTGATTTGTTGTTTTTGTTTTTTAAGGTAGGGTTTCACTATGTAGCTCTGCATGTCCTGTACTTCATTATGTAGACCAGGATGGACTCAAACGCATTGTCCTGCCTCACTCTTGCTGGAATTAAAGGAGTCCATCAGTGCACCCAACTGTCAGTGTACACTCTTACCTGCTCAGCCTTCCTTCCAACCCTATTATGCTGATTTTCAAGTGAGTTTTTAAAATTGTTTTTCTTCTTAATTTTTCAGTCTTAAGATGTCACACCAAACGTGATTTATGATCTATCTCTTTCATGCAAATATCTAAAAATAAGAGAAAAGACTTTTGACTGTTCATTTGTTCATTGAATGATGAAATATGTAGTTTATGCTTAAAATAACAATGTCACAGGACAGAATAGGAAAACTCCCAGGAGATGGGAAGTATCATAACACAGGGAGAGATGGCATGCTGAACAAAGATAAAAGAGAACACAAGTCTCATCTTGAGCTTGTACAAGCAGAAAGCAGGAAGGGACAACTAGGGCATTAATTAAGATTGGTTATCTCCTGATGGAAGATGGGGTGAAGGACTCTGGAAACAAAGGCAAGCCCTTGGTCTTATTCACTTATGATAACTCAGAAAGGAAGAGAGCCTTCACTCCTGGAAGAGCATTTGTTGACCTAGTGTATTGGTTACTTTTCTGTTGCTGTAATGAAACTTGATGTCTAAAGACCCAGAAAGGCAAACGTTTTATGTTCTTACTTATGTGGATCTAGTGTTGAGTCTTTAGATTTGTGTGTCCACAAATCCAGAAAACTAGCCAGCCATCGTTGAAGGTTGGGTGGTAGAGAAATGTCTCCTAGGAAGAGTACTTAATACAACACAGGTAAAGGGGGAAAGGAGACAATTGGAAGAGAGGTTAAAGAGGTATGGGAGCATAGGATTCAGAGGAGATTTGCAGAGTGATAGCTAACACTGAGATAGTTTTAAAATCTACATGTACATCTGTGATTTTCTAAGCTTTATACATATACATTCACATATATACACACATATATACATTAATGTATAACATATAATTAATATATTAACACCTATTAATATATACTAATTGGAGTCACCTATATGGTTATTTTGTTCATTTCAGAAGTCATAGGTTACACAATAAAAAGCCCAGAGCCAGATGTGCGACACATCTCCTTGAGTTGCATTCAAGGGTGTCCTAAAGACCCCCCAAACAGTACAGGCTATTGCTGTTGCTCTTGGTTGCTCACCGGAACTTGAAAGTAAGTTACTATTGCTCAACATACCACACATTGGTCATAGACATGGAGAAATCAAGTTGGTTCTGACAAGGAAATGTCTTCCCTGTTGGCTAGATTTTACAGTCCTGCAAAGTGCTAAAGAGGCTGTAAAGGAGAAAAACCAAACTGAGCTGTGAACTCTGTAAAATTCATTAATGAGTGATGTGGCAAAACATACTAATGGGGCAATAGGGGAACAAATGTTATGGCGGAAACCAACTGCCTTCTGATTGGATTTAACACCCATTCTGCAGAAGGAAACCCATTCCTGGAAGCGAAAATGTGGCTAAGAAGCCATGGATGGGAGCCCACTAGCCTTGGAGGTGAACCTGTTGCTGCTAAATACACTCTAAAGTCACAAGTCTATACCCAGAGGTTTGTGCAGCTTTCTGGCCTCATCAGAGAAATTTCTTGGTGCAGTGGATGGTGATTAATGCAGAAACTCACAACTGGTAAATGACAGTGTAGTGCTTAGCTACAAACAGGATCTATATCCTGCCAGCTCCCTAAGGCTCAGGGTGCATCACAGAAGAAGAATGGAAAGAGTGCCAGAGCCAGAATTGGGGGCACACTGAAATAAACATGTCTTCTGGCTATGATGGGAGTACTACACTCATGAGTTCACAGTGGCTGTGGTTGCCTGCACAAAATTAAGCCAGCAAACATTCGAGCTCTTGAGCCTCCACCCCTACCTGAGGAGCTATGCACAGGTGATAGCTTCTGGAAAAGGGAGGGTCAGTTTTCTTTAAGTGTATGGTCCCTGGTGTAGACTCACTGGCTTCACACCCAGGAGTCTACAGTAAAAACCAGAGGCAATGGGTTGTTGAATTCAAAAAGAAGCAAAGAGGAGTTTGTGGGGATAGATAGATAGGTGGATCTAGGAGTTAAAGGGAAGATGTCGAGGTAAATATGATCAAAATACATTGTATGAAATTCTCAAAGTATTCTTTTTAAAAGCATTTATTATTTAAAAATATAATTATTAGGAAAAGATGGCAAAGTACTGAAAATTACCTAAAAGGTGGATCTAGCATCATCCTTAAATCTACTAATCAGAGATTATAGCTCACACTACATAAGTCTATATCCTTGTTGACATTTCCTCATTTTTATTATGCAACCCTTATCATACTAAGTATGTTACTTATACTTCCTTTTCTCTCAGGATAGTTTAGGAAAATAGCAGTTAAAGCATGATTACACAGTCTTCTTATTAATTAATATATTTCATCCTCTGAGCTTGTCATCACAGAGCTTGAGGAATATTATGTCTTATTTGAACAAGGAAGCCAGATATGCATAGCTTTTTAACATTCTAGTCATGCCTACAAGATCTTCTTTATATTGTTTGGAAAATGAGGCTGAGCACTTTCCCTTTAAATATGGAGTGTTACTTTAATACTTAATATTTATGACTCTCATAATTACTCTTATAAGAGATCCACTATTACATGAAACTTCAGCTCTTGGGTTAATAATCCTGCATTTTAATGAGCTCTAGGTAATTATGCTTTGAAGCCCAAGACTTCTTTTTAAAAATTATAAATTGAGGTTCTTTTTTAATAACTATGTAATTTTAATCTCATGTTGAAGAGCAATGAAAATTTTCACATTATAACACAACTGTAATTTTAGAGGAAAATCAGTAATGGACTGGGTAATTTTAATTTAGGTCACTTTTACATAAGATAATCTAAATATACTAGAAAAGATTTCCTCAGAAGGTAGACTATTAATCTATTACTACCTTGAAAAAAGAGCATCCCAGTTGGGAAGGTATTTGGGACAGTCAATTTTCTACTTTATAAAAAAGAATCTGTCAGATCAACACTCTAGTGTTAAAGGAAGGATAGATGTTCTGGTTGCTAGCTTTCCTCTAGTAAAGAGATAGCAGGAATTTTGATTCTTAAAGTAGACTCTTTGTGCTTTCCCCATGGTGAGCTAATGTCAGGATGACAGCTGACCTGTCCTAGAGCAGATATTTTGACTTCTTTCCTCTAAAACTCCACTTGTTTTCTGAACCTCGAGATTTAGAGCAGGTAAAATTTCCAACTATGCTAAATCAGGATGGCATTCTCAGACAAATGCATCTTGTCGACTTGTTTTCAGAGCTAGACAGTGAAGTGCCTCCCTGATTCCCCCTCCCCAGTGTCAGAGGAATACCTGGCCTTGGAATATGCAAAGTTCTGGCTCTGTGCAGCTGGTATGGATGACACTGTTCAGATAGTATCATTTCCTGATAAGTATAGGATTCTACATACCATAAGTTTGGGATCCCAACTTGAAACTTTGCCTTCTCCCATTTACCTGCTGGCACAATGTTTTTCAAACAACATGGTGTGCAAGAACAAGCCTCAGGAGGTAAACTCCACTTGGCTTGTCCCAGGGTAGAGTACTGAATTTCAGTTTGATGCTGAGATTGTTAAGCAGGTCACTGATTGTTAATAATAATCCACAATATGGTTTTTAATGTCCGTTATAAAGGCCAGTTTTATATTCAGTGTTATACTTGTGTGAGGATTGCAATTATCAACTTGATAAGGACTAAGAATCACTCTGGAGACAAATCTTTGCTCATATCTGTGAGAGTTTCTTGATTGGGTCCATCAAGGAGGAGAAACCTAACTTACATTTGAGAGGGCCATTCTATGGGCTGGGCTTACAGACTGAATAAGAAAGAGAAAGGTAGATGAATGTTTAACTTTCATTGGACTCTACTTCCTGACTGTGGGTAGAGTGTATCAATTTGCCTCAAGATCCTGCCTCAGGACTTCCAGCCTAGGAGGACTGTATGCAGAATAAGACTTCCTCCTTAAACTCTTTTCTCATATCAGTGGAAAAAGTAAATAACATAGCCACTGTGTTTCTATGCAGCAGTTGCTCCAGTTTACCTGTCAGACACTACTTGTCAAGGTCATATTCTAAATTACATGTTTTGTGCTGTCATTTCTTCCTGAAAACAGACACCGTTTTTTTCTAGAACAACCTCATAAACAGTTCACAGATTACTTAAATTTTTTGAAAATTTTTGTTATAAAAGAGATCCATTTTTTAGATTTATTTATTTATTTTATGCATATAGAGACATTGTAGCTGTCTTCAGACACACCAGAAGGGGTTTCAGATCCCATTACAGATGGTTTTGAGCCACCATATGGTTGCTGGGAATGGAACTCAAGACCTCTGAAGGAGCAGTCAATGATCTTAACTGCTGAGCCATCTTTCCATCCCCAGAGACTCATTTTATGGCGAGATTAACTAGAACAAAAGGCATCCTACCTCAGCAGAACTACGTTTATGAGGAAACTTTTTACTAAGTTTATTTTGTTTGTATTTGTTGCTAGTATGCATATGAGAAGCATTTCTAAAGATTAGAAAGCAATGCTCAACAAAATAATCATCTCTGTGTTGATTAGGTCATTTAAAAAAATAAGCCTCTCAAGATGCAACTGAAAGTAGACACAGGTTTATGCAAACTTTAATTAGGTTTATGGAAAAATATGTCAGTATTTTCAAAAGAAAAACATAAGACATAAGCACACATTCCTCCTGCTTACAGTGACCTGCGAGGCAATATCAAGGATGTGTCAAAACATAAACTGCTAGAAAACTGCTGCAACCTAAAGCATCAAGTTAGCAACTGCTAGCAAAACCCATGCTTCAGGTGAACTTATGTCATAGTCATAATAATGTTTTCTTGTTTTTGTTATAATGTGAGCTCAGTTTATGTAGACCTCCTTACCCTGTGGATACAGGTAAGGTCACCTTGTTAATGATTATTTAAATGATTCAGATCCTTGTCCCTACCTATGCAGCATGGTTCTCTTATGAGTCTTCCTCAGTTACTTCTCTAGACCTGGCTATACTCAACAGCAAGTATTTCCTAGATACATCCCTCCATGATGCTCCTTCGGAGGACTCTGGAAAGCACCCCGCTGCAGACTCATCCACGGTGCTGAGAGCTGCCTTCACTGTTCCTTTTGCTTCCATGAGCCAGCCCCATGGCCATGGTCTTTGTAGGCAGTGATGAATTCCTCACAGATAATTGTCCTCTTGGTTTTGCTGGGACAAATCTCTACTGGACTCTGATGGAGGAAGGTTCAGGAAACAAACCAAAGTAACAACTATCTTCATAGATGTTATTTTTTAAAGTCAAGTTTTCACATTCTTGGTACCCACATGTCCTGAATTTTGATCAAGTCTATCTTTTTTTTTTTTTTTTTCCCAATGGTCACAGAGAATTTTGGATTTTTTTTTCATGCTATTGTTACTGTTTTGAAAGAAGGTTGTGCTATTACTTCTATCTTTTCAGATGAAGAAGCTGAGACAAAGATGGTTTACGCTGTGTGACTAAGGCTATGGAGTGAACCTGTGCTCAAGCTGCTTTCTGGTTGAGGTGGGAGGGAAATTTGGGTCCCAAAATTGAGTAACGATTAAAAGGCCCATCAGAATAGTAATGATTAATGAGGGTACCTGCTGTGTAATGGGTTTCCCCATCTTACATTTGTGCCATTTTCCAGGTTTAACTTGAATCTGGTTTTCTTGATGGAGAATCCTATTAAAAACTATACCACTAAATTCTAGCAACCCAAGGTCAAGATGCTCTTTGTTAAAAGTGTTCATTGTGTGGAACTTACTAAAGCTAAGTGCTTATGTTTAAACTGCTTCTCTTAAAAATGCTTGTTTCAAACTGTGTAAACACTTCCGCCACCATGACCCAGCCTCAGTAGCTGCAGAGCAGGATGCCTGGACAAGGTCTCTGCTCTTAAAAACCCTGTATTATAGACACTGTGACCATACCCAAATCCCTGAACAATTGGGTGTGGTTCCTGTTGGCTGAAATAAAGAATTTCAATTGGCTATACACTTTGAGTGATCTTCTCTGAGGACCTTCCCATAACAATTCTATAATGCATTGTCTGTCACCTTAATTCAATGTAGAATCAGGAATTGCCTAGGTTAGATAGCTTTGGGGCATGTCTGTTGGATGACTGTTTTGGTTAATGCTACATGATTTGAGAATACCTAGCCTAGCAGATGGTAAAATCAGTTTGTGGGCTAGAACCTGGATTAAGTACACGCATTCATTTTCTCTCTGCTCTTGTCTGAAGATGTAACTAGCTCCTTCAGGTTCCTGTTGCCTTGACTTTCCTGCCATATTGGTTTGTAATCTGGAATTATGAGCTAAAATAAACTCTACCCTAAATTTCTAATGTCTGGGTAAAATGAAAGACATACCTTGAATTTACATGATTCAGAAGCTGTTTGTTAGAGGCGAAATCCTAGTTTCTTTTGTGCTTTTGTGTGTTCTTAGGATAGGATTTTGTCTTCTTTAAGTGTTTAAATTTCTGATTTCCATTTATATGTGGTATATGTGTGTATGTTTGTGCGTGTGTGTAGTCATAAGTATGTATGGAGGTCAGAGATAAGTGTTAGGTGACTTCCCCAATCATTTCCACAATATGTATGTATGTATGTATGTATGTATTTATGAATGTATGTATGTATGTATGTATATATTATTTATGTATGTATTTTTCAAGACAGAGTTTCTCTGTGTTGTCCTGGCTATCCTGGAACTGACTGTGTAGACCAGGCTGATCTTGAACTCATAGAGTTGTGATTGTCTGTGGCTCCCAAATGCTTGGAATAAAGGTGAGCACCATCACAGCCGAGTTTATTTATTATTATATTTTAAGACAGTATCTCTCACTGTACCTGGAGCTTACTGTTCAGCTAGGTCAGCATTTCAGTGAACTCCAGGAAGCCTCTTATCTTTGCTAGGATTACAGACGCATTGGTTTTTATATGGGTTCTGGGAGTGTATCCAAGTCCTCAGGTTTGAAACATCCTCTCATCCTTTCAGCTGAACCATTTCCCCAGACTCTGCTTCAGGAACGCCTACACAAACCTAATTTCAGTGTTTAATGTAGCAACCTCCTGTTGGTTTTTCTTGGATGAATTATTCAAATTTCAAGCTTCAGGTTTTGTTGTTGGTGGTGGTGATGATGGTTACTTTCTTCATTTTTCTTTCCTTCCTGTCTGCTTTCTCTTTCCTTCCTGTAGTCTCCTCCTTCCTATCCCCTCTTTTCTTCCTTCCCTCCCTCCCTCATTTCTTCCCTCCCTCCCTCCCTCCCTTCCTTCCTTCCTTCCTTCCTTCCTTCCTTCTTTTCTTTTTTTCTTTCTCATTTTTTTTCGGTACTAGGAATTGAACTAACGGTCTCTTGTACACAACACAAGCACACTGTCACTGACCTACACCCCCATAGAAACATTAATTTCTGAGTCTGTGAAGTAAGAGAAATAATAATAGAGTATATCTCACAGGTGATTTGTGAGGATCAACTAATCTCATTCTTAATCAAGATAGAGGGTCATAGTTTCCAATACACCTACTATTGAGGTTGAGTTAGCTGCTGCTTCTGTTGGTAAAATTAGATCTTACCTATGCAATGAAATATAGCACAGCTCCCAATAACCTCCAAAAATTATTGTTTAGTGAAATTTCAAAAATTTGAAGATAAATAACTTTCTTTAAAGGTGGTTTCTATACAAAAAACAAAAAAAAAAACAAAAACAAAAAAAAACAAAAAAAACAAAAAAAAAAAAACAAAAAAAAAACAAAAAACAAGCAACTAATCAACCAGACAAAAATAAAAAAAAAATAAAACCAGAAATGAGAAAGAATGTGAGCTTTAAAGTTAGGGCAGGAAGAGCAGGCTGTGACCTAGCCTGTAACAACAAAACCACAAAACGAGCCATTTAAGTAGACCATAACCCTGTGAATGAGGAGGCCAGGAGCTGAAGAAAAGACTTTAGAGATGAGATTTTGGCTAAATGATGGAAACACAACTCCTGTGATCTTAGGAGGAAAATTTTAGCAAATCAAGTCTTTCTGATATTTGAGTCAGCTTGAAGACATTCAGGTAGAGATACGGATGGAAAAAGACACAGGGGAATTTCACTTTTCCCTTTTTTCTTTTCTATGGTTTTTATTTATCTATATAAATAAGGTTGGTAGAAACCTCTGTATACATGAAACTATAAACACCCAAAGTGAAGATCCGACAAGAGTACACAGTACTGTCTAGCAATCACTAAATTAGGAAAATAAATCTGTAGCTAAAATATGATGCCATTCCGACTAAAAGTCTTTCTGGACTTAATTCAAGTTGTTCTGAGTTCTTGCCACTCAGACACTTGACATTGGACTGGTTCTCTTCTGCTTCCCACCACAATATTATTTTCCTTTACTGAGAATGTGAGCTGATGTTTGGCAGCCTGGGCCCATTTGTCTTTCAAGGTTCAATTCTTTGAAGATTCCAGTCCCTGTAGATTATGGAAGAAGATGTGGCTCAAATCTTGGTTTTACCAATTATGAATAACCTCACATAAACTCGTAGTCTATTTTCTCATCCTGAGAATGATGGTGATTTATAGAATTCAGCCTTTATTATAATGATGATAGCAACTATTTCATTATAGGTTTCCTATTGCTTTAAGATATTATTTTTATCATGTATATATGTGAAGACTTAGTCTTCCAGTTCTGGCTAAGATGGGCAAAATTTCAGAATTTATGTCCTAATATTACACAACTAACTATATTAATATATCTTTAGTTTTTGAAAAACATGTGGCACAGGATAATGTCCCTGACAGATAGAACAGAACGGTGTACTTTATTCACTCAGGCTTTTCCATGGGGTAAAAGTGAAGTTTTCATTGCAGGGTACAGGGAAAGAAGTTCCCTTGTGAGTACAAAAAACAGACAGCCTATATTGAAATTAAGAATTCTAGAGAAAGAACTCCAGAAATTGGTCCTGAGGATGCCTTAGGGTTTGTTTGGATATTGAAATGTATATAAGTAAGAAAAACCCTCAGAGATTGTGAGGATTTCCTTAAGCTTGAAAACGTTCAAGTCTAATCAGAGGTAAGTCTGGGTGTTCACCCAAGACTTCAGAAATGCTACACTTTTAGAAATAGTAAGAATGACTCTGAATTTATCTTTAAAATTAAAAATGAAAAGTTTTTTCTAACTGTAGCACAGAAATGAGAAAAATAAGGACATACATACCAAGTGAGGCAGTCAGAAGTATTTTGGCAGACACGATTAAATTATAGAAACAGAAGTAACAGAAAAATATTAGAGAAATAGTAGCGAAACTCAATCAAATTGTATGTAATTTTTTCTTTTTTTCTTTTTTTTAATGGGATATTTTATTTATTTACATGTCAGATGTCATCCCATTTTGCCATTTCCCCTCCCTAGAACCCCCAATCCCATCCCTCCTCCTCCTCTTTGTTTTTATACCATTTTAATTACATGCACATATTAAGGTCAGTTTTAGGTTGAGGAACTAGCAATATAATAGATGCAAATAGTCAAGGAACAAGCAAGAAAATAAACACAAATAGTCAAAGAAGGCAATAAACAAATTCTGTGAATACTCCTGCGATCACTGTTTCTAAGGGTTTATCAGGGTGACAAAAGTATCTGAGCCAACTTCCTTGTCCTAGCCCAAAGTCATTTTCATCTCTGAAGCCTATTTCCTTGTTTTAGCCTAAAATTTAGATTCCTGACTGAAATTACTTCTTTGTTCTAGCCTAAGATTTAGGTTCCTGCTTAAAATTACTTCCTTGTTCTAGCCTAATGTCAGATTTCTGCCTGAAGCCGATTTTTTTTGTCCTTGACCAATGTCATATTCCTGCCCAGCAGCCCATTTCCTTGTTCTTGGCCCATGTCAGATTCTTGCCAGGCAGCCCCAAAGGCTCTCCACCCCTCGACCCTTTTTATTTCATTAACAAGACTGAGCCTGTCTTAGGTCATTCTGACAAGAATGCATCTGAGTTGTTCAACAAATGGGAAAAAGACTAAAACATACAAAAAGACCAGACCATGACAACTCACAATTTTACTGATAAAGACCATACCTCGGCAGTTCACAGTTATATAATGAAACCAACCAAACTTTTGTCTGTTCATGGACATTTAAAAGGACTGAACTTTGAGAATTCTCAATCTCATTATGATAACTACATATTGATGGTTCATAATCACATCATCCAAGTCTAAACCTTGGAAGTTTACACTCACATTGATAAGACGATACCCTAACAAGTCACATTTACACTGATGAAGACTACACCTTACAGTTCATACTCTCATTTATGAGATCACCCTGATAGTTCACTGTGAAGATTCTAACTTGACAGGTCACAGTCACACTGATATAGACTAAACTATGACAACTCACAGCTATATTGATAATTGCCACACTTTTAGAACTCACTGTAATGTTGATGATGACTACACCATGACAATTCATAGTCACATTAACTATGCCCACTTGTTGAAAACACACGGGTATGTTAATTATGACCATTCCTTGACAGTTCACACATTGATGAGTCCACACTCTGACAGTTCCTAGTCATATTGATGATGATCACAATTTGACAAGTCACAGTCACACAGACAAAGAGGATACCCTGACAGCTCAGAATCATATCAATGAGACCACTCCTTGACAACTCACAATCATATTGTTGATGACTATATCTCAACAGTTCAAAGCCGCATTGGTGAAGACCACACATTGACAATTTACAATCACATTGATTATGTTTATAGCTGGACAGTTCAGTCACATTAATGAAGATTTAACCTTGACACTTTATAGTGACTTTGATAAAAATTTAATATAAAGAGAAAATCTGAAGAGCTAATATAGAAAATAGATTGGTTTCTGAAAGTTAAAGGGAACTATAAACATGGGACTTTCAGAAAAAATAAAATATACTAGATAGTGAATCAAAGTCTCTAAGGAGTTCCATCAACTTAGAGTGTATATAAAATAATATGTTCCTTAAAAATAGATGAAATAAGAATATTATTAGTAAATAAATGCTGGAACTATTTGTCATAAAAGGTTAACATTACAAAATTATAGAAGCTGTTTTACATTTTTTTGGGTAATAGCAACAGAGAAACTCAGATTCTACAAAGGAACGAAGACTAAAATATCTAGAAAATAAATACTTTATTCTTCATTTTAAACTGCTTTAAATGACAACTATTATTTAAGGCAAATAAGCAAACCAAACATAATGCAATGGTTATTACACATATAAACACATGGAAACAGAACCTACAGAATGTGGCTTGTCAAGAGAAGCCATCTTGCTTCTGACAATGCCTATGAAGAATTGTTATAACAATGTAGAAGTCAACAATGCATGCTGTAAACCATGCAAGAAGTGGTGAAATCATAAATAAAATACAAGAAATAAATGGACCTACAAAATATCCAATAAATCCAAGAGAAGGCAGTGATGAAATAATGCAAAAATGAAAATAGCATATGCAGGAGATGAGTAGCCATAAACACCTCAAGACCAATGGTTTATACTAAAATGGATGAAAATGAATGATGAAAATGAATTAGATGGAAAATTTGTTAGACTGGTTGGTTATAAAAGCATCACCCAACTATATGTATTACAAAGAGTTAAGTAGGTCAAAGGTAGTGTAACTTAACAACCCAGAAAGCATAATCGAGAGAGGCAAGAGTGACTATGTTGACATATGGTGAAGCAGATTTCAGAACAGAAAATCTGGCCGGAAATAAACTGGGTCACTTGAAAAGACTAATAACAGACCTTTCAGATAAATGATGTAGAAATAAGTAGAATTTAAAAAAAGAAATAAACACACAGACTTGAAGATTTTATTAGTCCCATGTTAGTAATTGCTGAAGGTATATAAACTATCAGAGAAGATACATGATTAATAGATAATTTAAAGATTATTCACTAAATAAGTATGTTAGTTAAACATTCCTGCAAACTCACATAGTCTTAAACAAATAATATATTCAAAAGATAAAGCCAATGGGTTTTGGAATGAAGGGTAAGTTCAAACTTTCTTTGCCACAGTGGAATACACTTAGAATTCAATAATAATTCAGCAGCTTTAAAATTTTCTAGACATTTCTAAGCTAAAGAAAACATCAAATAATCAACCTACTTATCAAAGTCAAAATGAATAGGAATAAATTAAATTATAATCAATTCACAAAGAATCAGAATTGTGACTAGAAAATGGCAATACCATATAATTGATGCTATAAATATTTTCTTTAAAAAGCTAAAAGTTAAGTGATAAAATTAGAGAAATAAATAAAGGAAACTAAAGATAAAAGAAAAATCAAGAAAGTTGTAAAAAGACAAATAATAGAGGAAAATATGGACATGGAATAATTGTTTCTTCAAGACTCAGTAACATGCTAACTTACTGGCTGGACCACTGAAGAGACATGCAAATAGAAGACAAGTTGACAACATCTACAGGAATACAAGAGAAGAGACTACACATCCCATTGAAAAGGAAAGCCAGAATGTTATGACAATTTAGATAAATTTGAAACAACTTTTAGAGCATGTCAGTTGCCAATCTGGAATAGCCAAAGTGGAAAATCTGACTAAATCTGAAGCCACAGAGAAAATAACACCCATGCTTAAATTCATTCCCACAAGACATGCCTTTCCAGACAGCTTCAGTTGTGAATTCTGCCAAATGTTAATAAACCAAATTAATACATAAAAGCTGGCTGTATGGATATACTTCATCCACAAACATTTGGAATATTATTTTTAACCATGTCATTTATACTTATATCAACACCACAACCTCCTTAAGAAATGACAGGTCTCACTGGTTAACAGCAGGTAATGTTCTACCAGAGGACTCAAATTCTCAGCACCCACAACTCACAATGGTCTGTAACTCCAGCTCCAGGTAACCTCACTTTGGTCTCCACAGTCACCAGTACTCACATGAATCCCCCATACCCCTTCACACACACAAATGCACATACATGTAGCTAAAAAAAATTAAGTTTTAAGTATCCTACAAAACTTAAAGATACTGAAACTGACAAGATGTTACTGAAGAAAATGAAGAATTTTATATAAAGCCAACTATGGAGACATAAAGTAGCCATTAATTAGAATACTCTGAATAGTTCACGTGTAAATTGTCAAATTGTTCCACAAATTCATATAATTGCCATAAAAGATCCAGCTTCCCTCTCCTCTCTTTAAAGGGAAACTGATAATCTATATAAAAATCTATATAGAAGTTAAGCATGGAAATATCTATGAAGTATCACACTGACATATTTTTTCCAATTTCATCCAATAGCTAGCTGTATAGAAAACCAAAAAGTTAATTCTAACATTTTTTCCCTAAAACCACATAATCAGAAATAAGCCACATATCTGTCAACAGTGTAGTTAAATCATGGTATTTCCACATAATAGAAAATTAGTCACAAATAAAAAGAACACTGTCGTGAGCAATGTCATGGAAGAATGTCAGAGACAGCACCGAGAGAAACAGCTGACAGTAACATAAAATGATTCTGTTTGTTGGTTATTCTAGAATGGGTAAGGAAACCACAGAATGCTAAGGTCTTAACAGGGCTGCCATTGGGATGAGTGAGGGCAGCGATTGGCTGGCGAGCTGTATTGCTGGTTGAAGCTTTATTTAAAATTTGTTGGCAATGCTGCATACATGCAAGTCTGTGGACCTCACAGAATTGTATACTTGTGTAAATATAGTTCAGCAAAAAGTCCATTTTAAACGTGAATAAATGCCCACCACAATAAACTTTGGTATGTCTTTTAAAAATCAGTTATGATTTTCTGTTTAAGGACATGCATTTTAAAAATAGATAAGCTAGTAATTAGTTGTCAGTACTCAAGGCACATGTAAAATCATATGCCTGTCTTTTAACAAATCTGGTCTCTGAGCACATAGCTACAAAATAAACACTTTCTGATGGGCAACGAATTAAAAAAATGTTAATGTGGGGATGGGAGTGTATTAGCATTTAAGAATACTGGCTGCTCTTTCAGAGGACTCAGACTCAGTTTCCAGCACCCACATGGAGGCTTAAAACCAACTATAACCCCAGCCCAGGGGATCTGAAGCCCTCTTCTGACCTCCAAAGGACACCATGCACACATGTGGTGCACAGACGTACATGCAGGCGAGAAACCCAGACACATAAAATATTGATAATAAGAGTAAGTAAATGAATAAGTAAAACTTAAGTGCTATTGTTAATGTAGTTTGTACTGTGTATGATTTGTAAGTGTGGAGAAATGGTACTGGAGAGGGTGAGGCAGTGGTTTTCAATAGCCAATAAATTAGAGAAATTAAAGTAGAAAGGAAAAGGTTAATCTTCCTTAGGTGGCGAGCATAATCTATCAGAGACATGGAGCAACAGCCATGGGAGATAAAGGAGGCCAACAAGCTTGTTTCCAAGAAATCCTGTGTGGAGAGACAGAGAATGGTGGCATAGAAAACATACTAAGAGAACCGAAGTTGGGAAGAAGCCACGGGCACAGGCACAGAGGACTTAATGGCAGATATCATATGTCCGTCATTAAAGAGAAAAACTGTGGATGCTACCCTACTTAAAACATCATGAGACATTTGCCTCTCTCTCTCTCTCTCTCTCTCTCTCTCTCTCTCTCTCTCTCTCTCTCTCTCTCTCTCTCTCTCTCTCTCTCTCTCTCTCTCTCTCTCTCTCTCTCTCTCTCTCTTCTCCTCCTCCTCCTGGACGTGTGAAGTCTCCGCCGCTGAGGCTCTACTTCATAGACCAGCTTTGTTTCTCTGCTTGTTCTGTAAATTAAACGAATTGAGACTAGAAGACAAGCATTAGGGCCTTCTCCAAGGACATGTTTGCTAATTCATTAATAAAATATTACATGAAAATGGCTTACACTGCAGTGGGATTTTTCCTAATGCTCCTTAAATGCTTGAAATGTGAGAAAGCTGCTATCAGCAAGCTTTGGAGGTGGGTCCTCCTGTGCGCCGTCCACTTCGATAGCGTTAGTGGCTACCCTGGCCCGCCGAGCAGCTTGTCATCATCTTGACTCAGCTACAGACCTAATATTTCCTGTGTCCCCAACTGTGGGAGATGGGTACAGCCCCAACACAGCTTTCATGCGGATCCCAGCTGGTGTGCTAATTAGACCTGTCTTTACAAAGGAGACGTTTCAAAGTCAAAACAGAGTAACAAAGAAAATAAAAGGCACTGGGCATCTCAGCCTCTCTGGGAAGAAAGGGAACAGGGTAAATTTTCAAGGAAACTGACCACTATGTGCAGAGGGAGGCCGGTGCCCAGCCACTGCTGGCTGATGTTTGCTCTGTGGACATCTTCTTTTTCATTTTTTATAAACACATATACTGATCTTTCCTTCTTTAATATATATAATCTTATTTGCATGTATTTGGGTGTTCTTGCATATAGGACAGTGATCCATGTGTGTGCCTGATACATAAGAAGTCCAGAAGATGGTACCAGATACTCCAGGAACAGGAGCTACAGGTGGTGTGAACTACCATTCGTGTCCTGGGACTTGCACCCAAACCTCTGGAAAAGCAGTTGGTACTCTTAACTGTTGAGTTATCTCTTCAGTCCTTATGCACATATTCTTATCTAGTAGGCAAAGTAGAACCCAGGAAGATAACGAAACAAGTATGCTTCCAAGAGTGTATGTGTGTGCACACTATGTGTGTGTGTAGTGCCCATTGAGGTAGTGCCAACTGAGGCCAGAAGGGCACATTAAATGATTGTGAGCCACCCAATGTGGGTGACTCATATAGAATTTACTGGAATTCATTATGTAGACCAGGCTGATCATGAATTAAAATCAGTCCTTCTACCTTATCTTCCTAAGAGTGCTTGGGTGATAGAAAAGAACCACCGTAGCAGATATACAGAGGTCATGAGGAAGACAAGAGACTGTGGCATTGAACAGATATTGCCAGCTAATCACTCAAATCATTTCCCCTGAATTTTTTTTTTCTTTTTGTCCCATCATCTTTTCTTTAAAAGTCATCTCATCTTTATGGCAACCCCAGCTCATTCTCTGGTATCTTTCTCATATACTATAGGCGTGTTTCCTCATAGGACAGTGCCTTAAGCTGACTACAGTATTAGCTTGAGTGCTCAGCACAGTGCCACGGACTCAAGAAGGGATACAATAAGGGATATTTACAAGAAAACATTTCTCTTTCAACAGATTAAATACTTTTTAAAAACATTGTCTCTTCCACGCTGTATACATTGGCCACTAATTAAAACCCAAGCATGAACAATTATTTGTTCTTCCTTACAAGAAATGAGCTATAGTTGACTTTGGGGTTACTTACTTTTCTTTGTAAGTAACCTCAAGACTGCATAATTGGTTACAGTTCAAATTCAATGTGCATCAAACTCTATGAGTTGTTACTATTTTGGGGTTTGGGGCTTTTAATATATAATCATGATTTTCCTTATGGTTGATATGTAATGCTGCTCATAATATAAAGCTCACAATTTTTAAGATAGATTTTCTGTGGATTTCATCTGTTTATAATTATAAACATATAATGATTTTTTCATTACAGTATTTGCATTAACTTTAATTTTAAATATTATTAAAACATTTTTTCTTGGTCATTGAGTATATCAGCACCCAAGATAAGCACCTGATTTCTGACTTTGGAAGTCAATGTAGAATTTCATAAGATTATTGTGCAGCCGAATGAAATTTATAATTCAAAATTTGTATACTTTAATCAGGTAACTCATGGTTTTCACTTGTGTACTAGTAATTTTAGTTGAGGGTGCTCATGTCTGGTAAAGAGCATGTTAAGACCCTGACATAAAATATGTTCACTTTGTGCACATACCAGAAAGGTGCGGGGCTTGCAGTCAGAGAGCTTGGACTTCTCTGGCTCTTTCTGACTCTGGGCTTTCACCATCAGGTGCTGCTGTTTATTTATTAATACAAAGAGCACTTTGTCACTCTTCTATGGTAGGAACTATGAAAAGGGGCAAAGCATGCTTTCCTTCTAGCTATTCCACATGTGCCAGTGCAGGGAGTCAATCATATTAGAATAGAATTCAACTTAGAGTATAAACCGCAGCAAAGAGATGAGGACATCCCCAAAACGGAGGGATGTCATCCATGCTCATGCTCATGTTGTCTCTTCCAGAAGAGCCTGGTTTTGTGTGTGAGTTACACAGGCACACACACACACACACACACACACACACACACACACACACACACACACCAACATTTATCCTGTAGACACTATGGGAGGATCTAGGCATTTGACCTTTGCTAAGGAACACAAGTCTAGCTTTGCAAAAGGAAACATGGAGACTCTTTGTGTAAGCAGAAACTAATATCATCCTGAGCCCATAACCTGTATGGTGGCCCTCGTGGTTGTGAACCTTACAGTCTGCAGAATGATGCTATCACTGAGTTAAAGCTGTCACCAGTGAACAGCAGCTTCCAGAAATAGTGAATCACATTCCACAGTCTTTAAAAAAATAAGAAATGGTACTATGGCTTCTATGAAAAGCTCATTTTAAACAGAAGGCAGAAGGTATCACCTACAAACATTACATATACATTGTCTATACCTACAAACATTACATATATATTACTTATATCATTTTTTAGAAGTTTTAATTTGGTTTCAAAATATTTAATTAGATTCTCACTTTGTACAGATGAATAAGGCTAGTTACTTTCAAGAAGCTTAAAATATATTTGGAAAGAGGGAAGACATGTGTGACACTCCAGACTATAAATCCAACATCTCTTGTGTTAAATACATAGACATGGTGTTCAAAAGGAAAACGATTGGGGTGGACAGTAAATCCAGGCTGATGGGTAAGAGAAGAAGACTTTACAGAGGCAGGAGCATCTGATTTGCAACCCCTGTGACTGCTTGAGTTTTGTTTGGTTTTAGTTGGTATGCCACTCAGCCCTTGAGCAGGACATAAACATACTGACACTTTGCAGTTCCAGATTTAATTGTCCTACCCATCAGGATATTCAAAAAACGTCCCACATCGTTCTAATGTGCAGCTAGGCCTGAGAACTTTTATAGCTGAGCAGTGTGGTCAACTTGATTTCAGAACAGACAAGGCAGAAGTGAAGGAAGATAGACCACTTGCCTTGGACTTAACGTCTAGGCGAGTTCTACCTTTTGACACTGTCATATGACATTGTGAACTACTAATGTGTTGCATCACATTGTAGTACTCCTCAGAAGCTCATGATCCATGGTCTGAAGGTTAGAGAAGCCTGGGTCAGTAAAATACCTTTGTACTGTAGGTGGTTACATGTGGTCACATTGCATCCTGCAGGCTGAGTGTAGCTTTTAATTTTTAGCATCCTGTACATACATAGGATTTTTCTGTATCTGTATAAAATGTAGGCCTTTTCAATGTCTCCTCCCTCCTTACCATACAAGTCCTTAGGATTTGTCTTCAGAGTGAACCCTTTATTTTGTCTTATAGCTCAAAACCATATACTTCATGAGAATCTTCTAGAAACAAACTTTTCTAACTCACAGGAAAAGTGTCTCTACTATTTTAGCTATGTAGCAAACTTCTTTCATATGAGTTAAGTCTGGCTGTGTTCTTCTTGTCCCCTTTAGTTCCAGTTCTTCACCTGCTTTTGTGTGACTTTGAAGGGTCCTTGTGGTCACAGTTCTGGCCTTAGTGGAATGTATTCAGTAATTGCTCAGAGTGGTTAGGCTACATGTGTCTCACCATTCCTCTCTTTCTGATGCTCTTAGCAGAGATAGGAATTGGAATTTTATAAAGTAGGAAACTCATTTTTAGGTACTAGCTTCTCAGAAACAAAGCAGATGATGTCACAGTTATTACCACAACACCTTCATAAACCCACTTTTCTCTCAAGGTATCCAAAGAGTCTGCTAACTTGAAATCAGAGTGTAAAGAGTTACCCCCACATCTCCTCATCCTGAGTTTCTAAGAGCTCTGGATTAACCTATTATTAACTGCAAGCATAAGTATTTTTCTCATAGTAGCCATCTGCTCCTGGGTACCAGCCCCAAAATGTCTAGAAAAAAAATCGACCTGTGTTATTTATGGCTCATATTACATTTTGCTGCCAGCTTAAAGATCACCACCAACTTACTTCTTTGATTAATAGAATAATTAGTTGTATATAAAATAAAGAGTATGCTGCAGACTGGCAGCTATAAATAATAGATCTCTTCTCCAAAGAAAATGTATAAAATTACAGTGCAACTTCATAGACATACCCCACAGCCAATGACTCTCACATTACTTTATTTTCATTCTTAGATCCAGGTCAAGAGCTCTCAATAGTCTTTTGGTACCTTTGTAATTTGCAAAGTACTTTCTGACATATGCTGCTAGGTTGGTTCATGGCAATATCTCTTCATGAACACTAAAACAGTGTAGTCAACTGAACTAACAGGCAAAGAGATAAACATGTTCTGTCCAAGGCCACTGAGCTCCAGACTGCAGGGTACCAAGCAAGGGACTGCCCTGGCTGTGTAGGCTGTGGCAAACACCAAGGACCTAGAAAAAAACATTATATTAATCTTATTGAAGATACACTCACCCTCTTCCATGCAGGGAATACAAAGAGACATCACTAGCTTTCCAGAAGCTTCTGTTTCTTCTCATAGAAAGAGAATGAAGTGATTTTCATTATATATTTTCTGTAAAGATTAAATGGAACAGAACATGAAGAAACCCATGTCATCTAGATTCTGAAACACAGAAGGAGTATGTACATGAGAGGCGTCTAAAATGTAGCTCATGGCTGATTCCCATCCTTCCTTCTCCCTTTAATTCTTTTTTCTTTTGTTTCTTCTTATTACTATTATTCTTTTATCTTTTTAAAAGTCCAGTCATTAGCCCCCTCTCAGTCTACCCTCTGACTCTTTCTCATCCCATACCTCCTCCCTCCCCGCCCCTAACCATCTCCAAAGAGAATGTCCCCACCTCTCTCTGGGGCTTCAAGTCTCTCACAGGTTAAGTGCATCTTCACTGACTGAGTCTATACCAGGCAGACCTCTGCTGTGTATGTGTAAGGGGCCTCATATCAGCTAGTATGTGTTGTCTTGTTGGTGGCTTAAGTGTCTGAAAAATCTCAGGGGTTCAGGTTAGTTGAGACTGCTGGTCTTCCTATGGGGTGCCCTCCTCCTGAGATTCTTCCTGCCTTTTACTAATTCAACCACAGGGGTCACCAGCTTCTGTCTATTGGTTGGGTGTAAGTATCTGCATCTAACACTTTTGGCTGCTTGTTGGGACTCTCAGAGGGCAGCCATGAGTTCCTGTCTGTAAGCATACCATAGCATGAGTAATAGTGTCAGGCCTTGGGGACTCCCCTTGACCTGGATCCCAATATGGCCTGTCACTGGACCTTCTTTCCCTCGGGCTCTTCTCCATTTTACCCTGCAATTTTTTTAAACAGGAACAATTTTGGGTCAGAGTTTTTGAATGTGGGATGGAAACCCCATCCCTCCACTTGATGCCCTGTCTGTCTTTCTACTGGAGGTGGACTCTACAAGTTCCCTCTCCCCACTGTAGGGCATTTCATCTAAGGTCCCTTCCTTTGAGTTCTGAGAGTCTCTCATATCCCAGGTCTCTGGTACATTCTGGAGAGTCCCCCCATCTCCTACGCCCCAAGGTTGTCTGTTTCCATTTGTTCTGCTTGCCCTCAGGGCTTCAGTCTTGCCCCCACCCCAGTACCTAATTATGTTCCCCTTTCCCCTCCAACTCCCCTCTCCCACCTAGATCCTTCCCTCTCACTGCTCCACATGATTGCTTTCTTCTCCCTCCCAGGTGGGATTGAGGCATCCTTACTTGGGCCCTCAGCTTCACTTGGCTTGTTAACCTTCTTGAGTTCTATGGATTGTATCCTGGATATTCTGTACTTTTTTGGCTAATATGCACTTGTTAGTGAGTATATACCATGCATGTCCTTTTGGGTCTGAGTTACCTCACTCAGAATAATATTTTCTATTACCATCCATTTGCCTGCAAAACTCATGATGTCTTTGTTCTTAATAGCTGAGTAGTATTTCATTATGTAAATGAACCACATTTTTTGTATCCATTCTTCTGTTGTGGGACATCTGGGTTGTTTCCAGCTTCTGGGTATCACAAATAAAGCCACTATAAACATAGTTGAACATGTGCTCCTATGGCATGGTGGGGCATCTTTTGGGTATATGCCTAAGATCTGGGTCTTCAGTTAGATCTATTTCCAGTTTTCTGAGGAACCACCAGATTGATTTCCAGAGTAGTTGTACCAGTTTGCAAACCCAAATGAGTTGATTTTTCCTAGTAGTATAAACAAGGTGCTCCAGTCATGAGAGTTGTTTCAATAATGAACAGTGCTCTTGTCATGAACAGTGCTTGGTAATTCTCTGGGGTCTTATCTCAAAGACAGAGCCTGTTATAGCCATCTGGATGGAGTCTTAGTTCAAGGCTGTCATAGACTCACTGACTTCCTGTCAGCTTACAGTTTTTCACATGGCCTTCCATTGTTTCCTGCACCAAAGCACTGGTAAACACAAACCCTTTATGTAACAACCATAGTTGGATAAAGTTGGAAGAATATAGATACTTTGGGTGGTGTTATTTGATATATTTTAGTCTCAGCTACAAAATATCTTTTTCTATTTCTCAACAAAAATGGAATCTTGTAATAGAAAATTTTGTGGAGCAATTCATTTTTGATCTATAAAGGTATAAATATTTTATTGAAATTGGTAAATGAACTGTATATAGAGAAATTATAAATTATCTTTTCTAGACTTTGATAATTTTACCATTAGTCTGTCTCTCTGGCCATTACCATGTCAATTAAAAAGGAATTGTTAATTTATTTGACCTTTTTGATTTTTCTCTAAAATAGGACATTGCTGTGAGTACTCATGTAGGCTATTCAAACAAAGCCATGGCATTGCAAGCTATCATGAAGGGGCATTACAGTGCCTTGATTCCCACAAGTGTATCTTTTTACATATTGATGTTGACAAAATTAGGTGACCTGTACCATTAAAACCATCTTAGTACTGCTTTATGGTTTGGTGGACTGTATTTTATTTCTTAGATGATACAAAGTTATTTAAAGTTAATTATAAAATTTTTAATATGCATTTGGTGTTATGCAACATTTCTGGAAGCTCCTTTTCCCTTTGCTCTACTTCTCTGGACTATAAAAGATATGATGCCTAAATTTTTGCCAGTTTTTCAATGTTTTTAATGTTGACAAAAAGGAGAGCTCTGACCTCAAAGGGAGAGTGTTAATTATGGAATCAAACACAAGTGGCCATGGCCTATGAACACAGACTCAGGTTATCTGATCACATATTCTAGAAAGAGAGTTTCTGGGATACTATATTCCCCTATGTTGGCAGTTTCACAGAGCCTTTATAGGAAGTGAAAACTATAAATCAAGACATGTTTAAAATACATTGGTGGGAACATCAGACAGGCAGGTTAGAACAAATTGGCAAAAAATTCTGCTTTGGGCTTCAGATGCTATCTGACTTTTATTTTTTCTTTAGATTTTCACAACCTAATAGTCTGTACATTCCAAAAGGACTTTACCTAGCAGTCACAATGGTGCTAGGATATGTAAATAGGTTGCCAACAAATTTCTATTTAGAAGGCTAAAATAGCTAATCTAGTTTGGCTCCAGATCTGTAAAATTTCACCTCTTCAACTGTCATTGTAGTCAATTAGCCAATCAGCCTTGCAGGGTGTTTAGGAGTAGGAGTGCAGCTGTCTTTCTGGGAATTCCAGTTGTTGATCTTAGATTTCTAGCTGAAAAATAGACTTTTTTTTTCAAATAGATGAACACAAACAACTTGCAAGATAGAAAAAAGATATGACTTTGTATCCACTGTTGGGGTGGCTATGGGTTTAGAAGATGAAGTGATCCTGCACTATAGCATTCTAGTAGCATTTCTTTAGCATCTTCAGTCCCAGATGAAAGTTTGACAAGCAGCAGCAGCAGCAAGTTCCTGGTCCCATCCTGTGGGTACCCTCACTGATCTGGGATCATCTCTCTCACTGATAGTTTTAAAGGTGCCCAGAGAAGATATTTCACCATAGTGATGAGATTTAAACAATTCCTAGAGGACTATCCTAGAATATATTCTTCTAGTCTTTTTAGAAATAATGCAAACACTGAGTTCCCTATATAGCAGTGCTTTCTGATTAAAATACTCAGCGAAAGTTTGGCTTCTTCTACTGGGACACCTGACAACAATCATACATACTGTGGATAAAAAAATAAAAATAAAAAATTTATGAGAGCCTTTAGCTATTTTCTTTTGAACAAACCTACTTTCTTTCCCTTCTCTTACTTGGGCCTGATATGAAAGCATCAAGGGTTGTCATGAAGTTAAAGGAAATAAGGGGTTGCAAATGATTTGCTTCAGGAAAAAATTCCTTTACTCTGTTATTTCCATAAGATTATTTCATGACTAGAGAAGGAACATTATCCTTTTAATCCAACTGTAATCTTTCTATCAAAAACCGAAGACTATAAGTGAATAAGTCAGTAAACATATAAATAAATCATTGCTAAATTATTGCAAAAGAAACACATAATACTTGCCTATTTATCTCACAACTTGTCACTTGAAGAAATAGAGTTTAAAGAAAAATATTTTTATAGGATATCAACAGGAACAATCTGCTTGATATTAAAATAAGTCATTTCAATATGCTTTAGCTTAGATCTTTCTGTACAATACAGAGAATAGAACTTGTCAATCACTGAATTTCAAGGGTGTTGTAAAATGGACTATATAAGCCAATGTCCTTGCACATACTTGACAAAACTTGTAAGCACAAGACTTGGACCATAGATTCTCAGTATTGTTCTTATTGCTAAAACTTCACAGCCACTAACCTTTGAATTTAACCATATATAGGGCATAGATCTAATTAAGTAGAACATCAACTGAAAATTGTAAGCTCATTCTGCTTTGGGAAAGAGCTCTTTCTCCATATATACAGTAATGAAATACATTCCAAGGTCAAACAAGGACTTTCCTTAAAACCATTTAGGGTTCACTTCAAAGCAAAGGGGAAAAAAGAACTCAATAAAAACGTTCCTTCTTTCAATGTTTTTTTTAGCTAAGATTAAATATTGTATATGTGAGACTGGTAGTTGTCAGGTGAACTGAAACGTTTTGTCTCCATCCCCATTTTATTTTAGGTCCATGATTCTTTAGCCACATGTATGCCTATGCTTTTAGTGAACACATCCCTTTAGGAAATGTCACTCATCTGGAACATAGGGAGAAAAATTAGCTATATACCTGTTCCCAAAATAAAGTTTTTCTTTCTACCAGCTGCCTCATAAAATCAAGCCAAGGCCTCCTGCTTCAATAAAAGTTTTCATTGGTTCAAAGTTGCTTCCAACTGAATTAGATATTGGAATTGATTTCAATATAAAGAAAAAATATTTTGAGATTTTAAGGTTTAGTAAGGTGAGAACAAACACCTTTTAAATCCAAATTTCAGTTATGAAGGGAATTTATATACTTCAATTCATTATCTTTATTTAAGTACAAGAATAGAAATTATAGAAAGGTTAAATATCCATACCTCAATATTGTAAGACTGTTTAATTTGACTGATGCAAATATTCTTCCTGAGATTGAAATTTGACCAATATAACCAAAGCTGTGTACATATAAAAATATCATTCTTATTTCAATGGCCTAGAAGATTTAGAACACATTATCCAGACAATCCTTATATTATTACCAATAAATAATTTTTGTAAACATTAAAGAAAACCTGATATTTTAAATTCTGTCTAAATTCATAACCTAATGCTATTTTCATATGGCAAAGTGTGGTGGGGATGCCATTATTTTAGAAATATGAACTCAGGTTCTGCACAATCACAAATTTTATAAAGTTTCTATCAACAAGGAATAAAAATGAACAAATGTAAAGACTTCTAATAAACATATTTATGAAGTGGAGAATTCATTTAAGACAGACAACTCAGAAGATGCAGCACAGATCTCTAATATGCATTTGTATAAACATAAAAGCTGAGAAAGGGAATTCCATTGCTAAAACATGTAGGATTTCCTTCAATAAAAAATTGTAAATTTGAAAAGGTCACTTTTATTTACTGTATTCACCCAACCAAAAAAAAATGTACTGTAGAAATTTAAAATACAGCCATGAAAATAGTAATTATAAGGTAATGTGAAGCATTAGAACAGACTCACCTCCAAGTCACAGACAAGTATCAGCCAGTAATGAGAACCTCAAGAGCTCAGTCTAATACTTGTGGTAATGTTAACAACTTGTGTGTATATATGTGTGTATACATGTTCAAATGAGTATGCATGTTTGCTTGTGTGTACATGTGTGTATGTGACCCTCTCTCTCTCTCACTTTCTCTCTCTCTCTCTCTCTCACTTTCTCTCTCTCTCTCTCTCTCTCTCTGTGTGTGTGTGTGTGTGTGTGAATGTAAAGGTATGTATAGGTATATAGGAATACCCTGGATCTTTAGATCTGCCTCAATTTTTGATCTCATTGGGACCTGAGGATTGCTGATAATCTAGGCTCCCTGGCCAGTGAGCCTCAGGAATGCATGTACTTCTGCCTCATCAGCCCATGGATGTTAGGCAAGAACCACAAAGCCTGTCTATTTTATGTGAGTTCTGAGAATAAAACTTAGGTCTTGGTGCTTTTATGAAAATCCCTTTACCGGCCACAGTTCTCTAACCACTGGAAACATTGTATGACAAAGGAGATGCTACAGAGTTTCCTGTGTGTGTGTGTGTGTGTGTGTGTGTGTGTGTGTGTGTGTAACGGTGAGTGGCAGCATAAAGGCAGTGGGGGATGGGCTGTCCCTATACTTATGAGTGCTAGGTACTTCACCACTTAAAAGAAATTCTTTTAGCTTTTCTGAGATCATTATGGACACTCAGAAACATGAAGTATGGAATAGACACAATACCCTCTCCCCAAAATTTAGTGTGTGTGTGTGTGTGTGTGTGTGTGTGTGTGTGTGTATGTATATATAGTCTACTTGTGCATGTGCCCTCCAAGGTCAGAAGAGAGTGTCTGATGCCCTGGGCTTGAAAGCTAAGTGCTTGTGAGCTGCTCCTAACCACTGAGCCATCTTTCTAGGCCTGCAAAGTGGTGGACGTAGGATCTGAATTTGTTTCTCTTTTTACTTCACTCTAATTATTGCCCGGACATTGTGCATTTCTTCCTAAAAGCAATCCCCAATTGTTTCCTGTCTCTATAATTGTATGATTTTGCAGATTGTGTTTTAAGTTTACACTTTAGAACTGCGAGCTGCATCGTTCCTTCTCTCTATTTATCTCTTGTCTCAATCACAAGGTCTGAGAAAAATGAGAACTATGCTGGTTTTGTTTGAACTGAGAACATTCTAAAACATTTGGCTGAGCCTCAAATTCTTGTTAAAATAATGTTATTTATAACTTTCTGCTTGGTTAATTTTATTTTAACTTCGGCTGCTTTTCTCTGGAGACTGTTCTATCTTGATAGTGAAGTTGGCTTCTTGGAAACTTGGATCACCTTACACCTTTTAAGCAAGACTCTGGGTCTTTGCTTGTTTGGTACATACAAGTTTCTTAGACACTTGCTTCAGCCCCTACTGCAGCTACCTGCAGGATATCTCTCACTGGCTTGGAGTTGGAATATGAGCAGTGAGAAAGGCATTATTTACCCAGGAATTGAGCCATGGCTTCACATGTGGCACAAAACAAAATGCATTCATCAACAGCATAGGTGACATTTTGGAGCCTGACTTTGGAGTGGTCTAGCCAGCTCTCTCCCTGATGCTGTAAGAGGAATACAGAGTTCTTTCCTCTTATATTTCTCCTCGGGAGGGTTCTTATAATTAGAAGGTTAGTTGAGCTGCTAGAACAGCCTGGCACCTTCCATTGACTTTGGAGCACATGATCTGATTTTTAGACAGGAAGGAGGTAAAAGGCAAACTGGCGGAATCACCCATTGCCAAGAACAGAGAAGTGACAGAACAGACCTGAAAGCAGTGAGCTGTTGTCCCATGGCACCCACTCCCCCAATTCAAACTGAAAAAATGAAAGTGTTTACAATAGAAAGCAGTGTGAAGCCCAGAGGCTAAGGATTTGTTATTTAGGGCTGAAGAAATAGCTTAGGAGTTAAGAACACTGGTGGGACTTCCAGGGGACCTGGGTTCAAATATTAGCATGGTAACTCATACCTGTCAGTCCAGAGGGTAAGATACTGTCTTAAACATCCATGTAACCCCCCCCCCACACACACACACACTATGAAAAAATAATTTTAAGCAGGGAATTAAATGAATATAGTCTCCAAAAGACCATTGAAATAGTTGTCAGTGAAATAGGATTTCTCAATTGTGCATGCCAGGAACAGTTGTCCTAAAGAATCAGACATGCATGCACGCACACACACATGCACACACAGACACAGACACACACACACACATACACATACACACACACAGAGAGAGAGAGAGAGAGAGAGAGAGAGAGAGAGAGAGAGAGAGAGAGAGAGATACAGAGACATAGAGACAGAGACATAGAGACAGAGACATAGAGACACAGAAAGAGAAAGTGAAGACAACCCAACAGTGCTGCTGTGGATCTGTAAAATCCCAGGACTTGAGCCTGTGCTTCATTCAGCTTTCAGCAACTGCCACCCACTCACCCCCACCCCAGTGCATGCTAGAGGCTCAAGTCCCATTTGTTTGTCCCTTCCTGGGAGCCAAACACCTATTGATCTTCTCTGAACAACACTTATACTCTGTAATATTTAGGGAGTGTTCTGTAAACTGCAAAGGAGAGGCCTCTGACTAAACACTAATATGCAGTGTTCTTTTAGTAAAATAGTGAACAATTGGTGCAATTAAAGGCCAGTGGAAACCTGGAAGAAATGAAGCTCTCCTTTGAGGGACAATAACTTTTGTTATTTATTTGTTCTATCTATCTATCTATCTATCTATCTATCTATCTATCTATCTATCTATCTTATTTTTTTCTTGTAAGGAAAAATTAGATCACAGAAGGAAATTTATGAGATTAGAACTGTTAACACAGCATTCTTTAGCTGATGTTGATGCTAAGAAAAATAGGACCCACAGCTTCAGGCTGCACTGTGTAATTGAAATGGCACTTCTTAATGTGTTATGTTTGTTAGGGACCAAAGATTCAGGGCCCCCTTTAACTTCTGTTGTAGGCTGGTATCATTACTTTTATAATGCTGTTTTCTTATGCTCTTTTCCAAATTCTATATTTTCTTCAAATTTTATTTTTTATTTATGTATTTATTTTTATTTTTTATTACCATTTTGTAATTTATAAAGTATAAGATACACTTAACATCCAGTCCTTCATCTTTGACCATTAAATAGAACACTCTTATTTATCCTAACTTAAAAGACTTATAAATCCGTACGTTACATCCCTCCTGGTTTAGCTTGTATTCTATCTGAGAACTGTCTTCTCAAATATATTTTCTCAATGTTAAATAGCCTGGTTTGGCTATGAGACTATAAGTAGTCTTTCAATTCTGTCAGAAATCTGAGAATGAGCAACATTATCTGAAAACATAAGAAGCCTAACTCAACTTCCAGAACTGAGACAAGCTGTAGAGACTGCTACCTACCCATACAGCTCTAGAAAGTCAGGAAGCTGGAGCATCAGTCTTCAGCCTTCTGGACCAAGATCTCTATAAACATTTAAAGCTCATGAGAACCAGCTTAGCATATCAGCTGTACCTCGTGTTACAGGCTGTGAAGAACTAGTTACACTTGGGACAACAGGATTCACTGCCAAGTTTGGGACAACAAAGTGTCTTCCATGGAGACCAGAACACAAGAAAAGTGTGTTTCAGGCCACATATACCTGGAGATACTATGCTCTGAGAACAGGCCCTTAAATTGAGGTAATGCAGCTATGGGTTTGTGCCTCACAGTAGGTTAAGTGTGTCCTTCCTGGTAGCAGGGGTAAGCACAGGCATGTGGGACAGAGTGATAATATATCTGAGAGAGAGAGAGTGAGTGAGAGAGAGAGAGACAGAGAGACAGAGAGAGAGAGTAAGAGAGAGAGAGAGACAGAGAGACAGAGAGACAGAGAGAGAAAGACAGAGAAAGAGACAGACAGAGAGAGAGAGAGAGAGAGAGAGAGAGAGAGAGAGAGAGAGAGAGAGAGATGGGGGTGAGGGAGGGAGGACAGCTTGAGACAGTTGACAGTTGGAATACGAATATAATATTTAACTGAGTTGACGTCATGTTAAAGGATCATGGTTACTGGGAAACAATATTAACTATCAGTTATTCAAGATGATGATAAAATCATGAAACCTGTTTTCCAACTGTTACAATAAGAGAAAACTATAAAGATAAACAGATACCTGCAGCAGTGACAATGACAGGCCAGCTGCCTTGTTGCTGGATGCTCCGAAAGGGTATATTCTTATTGTTCTAGCGGTTCTTATTTCTTTTTATGTTAATAAAACTTCTGCATATTTAAACAATTTCTTGAGATTAATAGTCATAACATGTCTTCCAATTTACTGAACTGATTGACTAGAATTTAAATTTTTTTACCGCATTTTTTTCAGTAACTATAACTGCTTCAAACCACTAGAAGGTTCAAAAGGAAGATGATTGTCTTGCCTTGTTGTGGTTCTCATAGACCTGCCTTTGCCAGCCTCTTGTATGATCCTATATTTGTGGTATATGATTTGGTGAAAATTGTGAGTTATTATGCTTTGCTCTACAAGGTTCTTAAATGATCAGACCTTCCTGAACAAAATGAAAAGATACTCTAAAACTGTTTTGTTGTTTTTTTGTTTGTTTGTTTATTTTTGGTAGTATGAGAAAAGGATAATTTTATATTAATTTGTCTTTGCTTATATCTGTTTCTATCTTTTCTTTATTAAAATTGTAACACAGTCCGTTGTATTGAGTGCTCAGAAAATATGGACTGTGGAGGCAAAATGACAGAAAATAGTTCGGTGTCATAATGATCTAAAGCATAATCTCAAGTGACTCTGAAAGGCATATATTTATAAAATGCATTGTCCAGACTCTAAAAGCTGCAGCTAATGGGAGAATAAAATATTTTAAGATACCATGTAGGGCCCTGTTTTAGAAGACAAACAAGTTGTTCTTATAGTTATGCAATTCCAGGTTCTGCTCTGGTGAGGCAGAGTACCCCTCCCCTGGCATCCGGGAAAGAGAGAAATCAACATGGACATTGTCTTTAGCTGGAGGCAGATGGAACAGGACCATTGTTTTGATGTTTGTAATTGCAAATGGAAACATTACTTAATGAAGCCAAGCTTTACCAGGGACTCACTTAATGATGTTTTCTTGGCTTAGGATAAAACAGGCTAGAAATCTGTTTGCCTTAGAAGGCTGGGAAGGGATCAAAAAACTGCCCTTCAAAAGGAAGTGATCCAGTTGTCTAGATGTGGAATTTTTAAATGCTAATTGAGCCTGCCCTGAAGTGGCTGATCCTGGGATAAAGTTACTGCAGAAATATGTGCTTAGGTTTCCCTTAAATTATTTAAAAGAGACTTAGTAGTTGCTTAGAAGTGGCTTCATAGTTCTAGTCCCAAGGGCACAGTGAGCCATATGTACTCACTACAGTGCACAAGAATAGAGACAAATCCAAAACTTGGAGCCAGGCCTGGAGGCACAGGCCTGTAATCCCAGCTAGTTAGGAGGCTGAGTTAGAAGATTATAAATTCAAGGTCAATTCAGGCCGCCGAGTTTGATTCTGTCTCAAAATAACAGCTAAAAAGAGGGCAGGAGATATAGCTCTCAGAGACAGAATGCAGCACCATGAAACAAGCGATGAACAAATACAACAGTAAGGTAATAACTGAACCCATCCTTAATAAATTCATGTGGCGAGATCTGCATTTAACAGATGAGATCTAGCACTCTCTAGTAAAGCAAGAACGGCCTGTAAAAATGAAAGACTAGTAGTGATAGGAAATCTAATTCCAAGCATAGGGATTTCTTAGAAAAAAATCAGAGTGGGGATAAAATTATAACATAGTAAGCTAATCAATTTTATGTTACACATGTCCAGAAAGGCAATATTAAATTAAGAGAGATGGTTATCCCAGAATAATTAAAAAGTAGTGAAAATGACTTTGGGCTAGGACAGGGAAGTTGGCTCAGATACTTTGGTCATCCTGATAAGCCCTTAGAAACAGTGATCACCTGGAGTGTTTACTTTGTTTATTGTTTTGCTTGTTCCTTGACTGTTTGCATCTATTGTATTGCTAGTTCCTTAACCTAGAACTGACCTTAATACTTGCATCTAATTAAAATGGTATAAAAGCAAAAGGAGGAGGGGGAATGGGTTAGGAGGGTTTCAAGGGAGGGGAAATGGGGAAAGGGGATGACATCTGAAATTTAAGTAAATAAAATATCCAATAAAAAAGTGTCAAGAATAAGTATTTGTCACAACACTTCTGCCGCTACCAGAAAGAAGAAGATTTTCTAGTGGCCCATGAGTTTGTCAGTAAAGCAGTCAAATTCTACAGCACTGTCAAAGGCCCATCTATGAGTTCACCAGTCATGAAAGTACATTGCAACTGAAATAAACCAAAAAAGAATCAGAGTGTTTAAAAATAGAATTTTGTGCTTGATTCACCACAGGCATTTATCATAACTAACGTATTAGTGCTGGCATCTCTGAGTGATGAAGACATAATTAACATCTATCAAGTATCAAACTGACCAGGCACTGTGGTAGGGATTTTTATATTATGTATCTTACTGAATTTGCTTAAAGGAGTAAGTTTGGGCAATTCAGTCAAATGATTATTTAGAATGTTGAGTACTTTTGTTTAATCTTGAGACTTCCATAAGATGAGATCTCTCTCTTAAAATAATCACTAGCATTATTGCTTTATCATGATGGACAGCAAAAAGTCTTGCTGCAGCCTGTGCTCTGCAGAGAAATCAAGGCATGCTGGAACTTTGGAGAGGTTAGGTGCTCCTTCCCCCCCACCCCCCCACAGTTTAAGTTAACATCATAAGCACCTTGGCATTCTGTTCTTATCAAGTGAAAACTGATTGTATTCTTCCTTTGTGGCAAGTATGTGAAATTAGTGTATTTCAATATAATATTTTCTTGGGAGTTTGGAGAGATGACTAAGTAGTTAAGAGTATTTGCTAATAATCTTAGATTTCTTTTGCGGTGATTAACACCAAGATTGAACACAGCTTGGTTTATTTTGCTTACATTTCCACATCTCAGTCAATCTTCCAGGGAAATCAGAGAAGGAGCCTGGAGACAGAAACTGACACAGAAGTCTCAGGGAGCCTTGCTTACTGACTCATTCTCCATGGCTTGCTCACTTTGCTTTCTTAGAGCACCCAGGACCATCAGCCCAGGGGTGGCACTGCCTATAGTAAGTTGGCCCCTTCCACATCAATCATCAATCAAGATAATGTCCCACAGGCTAATCTTTTGGGGCATTTTATGAGTTGAGTTTCCCTCTTTCAAAATGACTCTAACCAAGAAGCTAGCATACTGTTCTTGCAGAGGCCTGACTTTGGCTCCCAGCACTTTCACTGGGCTGTATGTAGCCTCCTGAGTCTCAAGCTCCAAGAGATCAGAAGACTTTTGCAACCTTAGCAGGTGCCTGCACGCATGTGCACACTCACAGAGACACATATACACAAATACATAAGTAAATAATAAAATAAATCTCCAAATATTAATACATGAATAAAAATGTCTCTTTCAAATTGGTCATTCCTCACTTTTCTTGGTTTATGTGAATTCATCTTAGTGGGGGAACTGGTGCCTTTATTTTATGTGTTTTCTATAGGGCAGAAAGCCTGCCTGTTATCGGCTTTGTACAGTGCTCTCCTTGTTAATAAGGCTGATTTCTCCTCCCCATTTCTACTTCCGTTTAGAAATCTCTTGCTGGTTAATTTTGTGAGTTTTATGTGTTGACTGCTGTGTTACAAAATCCTTTAGATTAAACCATACAGAAGAAAGAGACTAATAAAATAAACATTATTTAATTATTTCAATCACATATTTTTGTTTGAATAAATTGGCCTCCATTCTAATATTTTGAAATAACTAACATAGCTTTAGAATAAAGTATTTCTTGCATAAATAAAGTGATTCATTGTGAGAAAAAAAAACAGGAATGATTTTAACCTCAGTTTGGTAATATTGTTAAATTTAAATTTCCATGGTGTGGCTGAAATCTTCTGCCTTGAGATTCAGACCTTCAATCCAATTCTGACCTTTTTCTTCAGAATGAGATCAGTTATTGTCGGGTTCTTAAGTTTTCCTTCTCTATGAAGCTGAGGTTGAATTAAATTATTTTTAAAAGTTATTTGTAAGTTCTTAGATTCTGCAAGGGAGTGTGTTATTAAAGGATCTTTTGAGAGACAAATCAAAATGATTTTGGAACTTTAATTCTACAACTTGTAGGGCATCAGTATGGATCTAATATGGAAAAGCCTGGTAGGAGTGACACTTCTAGCTGGTTCTCTTATGGTTCTTGCTACTATTCTCCATGTGACAAAAGGCACCTAGAAGGAGGAGAGTTTTATTTTGTATCAAGTTTGAGAGGACAGTTCCTCATAGTTGGAAAGACATACTACCCAGAAAGGCTGACACTTTGGCAAGAGCAAAAGGTTAGCTGCTCGTATCTTTACAGATCAGAAAGCAGATATAGGATGGGAAGTAGGAATGAGCTGTTCTTCAAGGTCCCTTCTCTGGCACCGCCCCTTCCTCTTACTAGGCCCCATCTCCCAGATAACATCACTATCTGGGGACCAATTGTTCAAAAGCATGAGCTTGTGGGAGCTACATTACACTCAGAACACAGACCATGCTGTAGTTGTCCTCAGGCCGTAGCCTCCTGAGTGCTAAGATTATGTAATTGGGAGTAAACAAAACCAGTTAAACTGTGAAGGCACCAGCATCTGATCCTCATTACCAGCAAAGCTGTTCAGTATAAATATGATGTGCACTGTATACATCATTCTCCTTTTCTAATGGTCAAATTGGAAGCTTTTAAAAATAAAAGGAGTTTCACTGTTAAATTTAGGTACTACTGTATACTCTAAATATCATTGCCTGAAAGTGTTATCAATTAAGAAACTCTAAAGAGATTGCATACATTTCATTAAAAATACCTAAATCTTCAAAATCTGATGCCTATTTTTAAATTACAAGAAGGCTTATTTTGGATCATCCACATCTTAACTGCTCTGTAGCTACACATAGCTATGGCTGTAATAGCAAATAATGTAAGTCAAGAAAAAAATACTTCAATCACAGCATTTAAAACTACTTATTAAAATATGTGAAAATGGCTTTCATACTTTTGTATTCAACTAAATTTCAATTAATCTTTGGAGATAGTGTGTGCTGAGTTTTGACAATGTGGCCACTCATATCCAGACTACATTGCAAGGATGTCAATCATCTTTTGGAGAATGTAGGTTGTGCAGTGAATCCCAATTATCTGTTGCTTGTGACAGCAGGGTGATGGCTTTGCCTGGAGTTTCAAAACTGGACTCAACTTGAAAGTGACACAGCTCATTGTGTTCATACCCAAACTAATGCTGTATCAGAAAATCTATCTTTCCACTGCTTCTAGAATATTGACCAATGCCACAGGTTTATGAAAGCATCACATCTGCTGCAGACAGACAGCCTTTCACTCAAATCCAAAGCAGGGAAGGCTCTATCAAACTATACCATGTTTTAGATGAGCGATTGAGAGAAGAGATTATGTAATAATTAGTTCATCGAGATAAAATATTTAAGGAAAATGTATTAACTTTAAAAAATGAAACTAGAAACTTAATTTCCCTTTTCTCATCTTAAATATATTTATTCACATTTTTTATTACACTAGTTTGTGTGTGTGTGAGTATGTTGGGGTAGATGGTAATGTGGTACTCACATGCCACAGTCTGTGTCAGAGGACAACTTGTGGGAGTCAGCTCTGTTTTCTCCCTCCACCACTTATGCTCACAGACAAAATTCAGGTCATAAGGCTTGGTGACAAGTACTTTTATCCACTGAATCGTGTTACCTAACCTTTCCCCAGTAAAAGAACATTTTTGTTTGTGTCAATTTGTGTGTGTGTGAGTGTGTGTGTATGTGTGTGTGTGTGTGTGAATGCAGATACACATGTGTTTGGAGTGGAGAATAACCTCAAGGTATGGTTTTCATCATCCATTTTGCTTGAGATAGGATTCCTGCTTGTTGCTGTATATATCGTGTTAGCTGTCCCAGGAGTTTCCTTCCTTTGCCTTCCATCTTGCCATAGAATCATAGGGGCTATAGATGCATGCTACCATATCAAAATTTATATAAGGCTCTGGGAATCTGAACTCAGTTCCTCATACTTCTGAAATGAGATAGTAGTGTTACTTTTCTAATTGGCAGAATCTATCATCACCTGGGAATCAGGTAAACACATGCCTGTGGAAGATAGTCTTGATTGTGATGTGGGAATTCACTGGGAGGGTGTTGCTTTCTAGGCAAAAAAATCCTAGAATGAATGAACTAGAGTAATTAAGTAGATCCCTTCCTTGTATTCGTTTCTCTTTGCTTCTGACTGTGAGTGCAATTTGACCAATTGCTTCAGCCTCTATCTGCCTAGAGCACCCCACCATGATGGACTGTACCAAGGGCTGTACCCTTGAACTGTGAGTAAAATAAACATTTCATGCCTTAAGTTGCTTTTGTCAGGGTATTTTATCACAGCAACAGGAAAGGAGATGAAGACATACAGCAAGCATTTAACCTGCTGAGCCCTCTCCACAGCTGAATTTATCTCTTTTTCTTTTGGTTATATACTTATGCCTAGAAATGGGCATATGAGGCATTTTTATAAAGCTCTCATTCAGAACATGGCTAAAATTCAGTTTAACTCAGATTAAACACGTGTCTCTGCCCAACTAAGCCCATGTTTGTAGACACAGATTTTTTTTTGTTTTGTTTTGGTAATACCTTTTATGACAAGTTAATTCACAAGTATGCATATTTTCTTCATGAAATTTCAAACTGTATCCAACTCTTATAACTCAGACCATTTTTCAAATTCATTTGTTATTTGTAAGTTTTAAATGTATGTCTCAACAATTACATGGAAAGCTTAAAGTAGGTGTTAAACTTATATTGAGTTAGTAGAAAACATCAGGGTGTGTCTGAGATCAAACATAGTTTCTTGTACACACTAGGCAGGTGTTTTACACTGAGCAGGCCCCTCATCCAAGACACTAAAAATTGAAGCCAGGTTTTTCTCCTGACTTTTGATTTATGGGTAGTTTTAACAACTTCTTTAAGTAGTTGTTGTCTCTGAAGTTAAGTCCTCCACAGGCTGGCCTCCAACTCAGTATTGGTCTGAGGATGACATTGAATTTCTGATCTTCCTGCCTCCATCTTTTTAGAGGTACAGACATGCACCACTATGCCTGTTTTCTGCTGTGCTAGAGAGAGAGCCAAGGGCTTCTTGGATTCTAAACAAATAAGTTGGCCACAATCTCAGCTCCTGAAGTTAGGGATTTTAAGATGCTCAACAGAAAAGAGATGTTATGTGGATCTAAGCTGTTTTAGTGTCCTCAGGGATGTTTCATTGTCTTACAATTTGACCACTTCTAAATCTGGTACCTTGAACAACTATAGTGGAATCTTCTTCCTAAAACCTTGGATAGTGGTAGTATGCTTCTCTCCTTCATAAAAATTGGGTCTCTCAGAGTAAATATTAGGATATTTTTTTCTTTTTTAAATTATTTTATTGGCTGTTTTATTTATTTAGAATTTTAACCTTTACCATAATTCTCAGATGCTTCTCCACATAACCAGACTGGGAACACTTTCATAGTTTGTTCTATCACTTGGAAAAATACATTAAAAACTTTAAATACATATATATCAAAGCCAATGGATCTCAAACCTAGGAACAGAGTTTATATGAGATTTCAGAGTTTCCTTGTGTAAACACAATTACTTCTACTATACCCTATATAACTAATAAAAGGAGGCAGAATTTTAGACAACCTTTCAATTCCTAGCTTTTGTTTCTTTAGTTTGTGTTTGCTGAGGATCAAGTTTGTGGCCTTAATATGCTAAACAAGCACCATGAATGAGCTACATGTTGAGACTCAACATTCAGGATTTTATGAAATGGTTGTGTTACATTTTTTTTTTTTTGGCTATGCAAAACACTAGACAAAGCAACTTGAGTAGTAAAGGCACACTGGGGCACATTGTGAGGCTACAGTTCATCATTATAGGAAAGGGATGGTGGCAGGAAGCTGAAGCAGCTAGTCCATAGTCAAGAGGGAGAAAAAGATGGATGCTCATGCTAGGATGATATTCTGTTTTTTATTCAGTGTAGTACCCCTACCCATGGAATGATGACAACCACATTCATGGTGACTCTTCCCTTAATTAAACTGCTCTAGAATGGCTAATCTTACACAAGTCAGACATATGTCTCCTAGGTGGTTCCAAATCCAGTCATATCAAAGTGAAGATTAACCATTTACTTGAATTCAAATTAGTCAAACAGGTCATCATTCTGAATTAATTCTACTCAATAAAGCTTTTAGTATGAATTATGAGTTAATATTCTTCAAAAAAACCTCTGTAAGTAAAGTCTCCTAAGCATATCTCTAGCTTATAAGGTATATGGAATTTTAGATAATAGAAGAGGATACTTATATCCCCTACCCTCAGTGGCTATTATTATTTATATAGGTTTATGTAAATTTTATGCAAATTTAGCAGATCTTATATTCCAAAACATATGGTCATAATAACTATTTTATTCTCCAGAAGTTGTTCTCCAGTTGATGATCTATGTAGCCCACTACACTACTGTGACATTTATCACCATCTTACTTAGATACCTGACTTGCAATATGTGAATATAGAGCTGAAGTAAGACGCTGGCTTTTCTTTTTTCTTGGATGAATTATTCTCAGCAAATATCTGGGGATCATTCTTTGAAGTTTCTTCTTTAGTTCTGAGATACAGCTCCAATTGATTCTTCTTCTTTTTTTTTTTTTTTTTTTTTGCCACAAAATAAAAGTCTCTCAGATTACAATTTTATTGAGTAAAAAAGATATACTCTCAGATGAATGAAAAGTCTTCCTAAGTTTTATTAGTCTTAAAAGTGACTTTTACCAGGAGCCAAATTTAGGAAGAAGCCATTCCTATCTCTAGAATGTAAAAAAAAAAAAAAAAAATTAAGGGGTGATGATTTCATTAATTTTCAGAGTATTACAGCCAGCTGGCAGAGGCTTTCCTATATGATTATACCTTACTGCCTTTGAAATTACTTTCTTTTCTTAAATTAACCTGTCTGAGCTAAAAATGACACAATAGTGATAATAGTGTGATAAAATTGGGTTCTTTGTGCAATCTTGAAGTATCTTAACTAACTTAAATAAGAGCATCCCCAAGTTTATGACTTCCAAAACTACTCCATAAAAAGAGATTGGTGTTAGAAACATTTATAGAGCCCCTCATTAGTTTTGATAAAGAACATTTAAAAATTGAGTCATATATACATAAAGGAGAAAGAGAGACTACTAGCACCAAGCAGATAGGCTCCACAGTGCAAAACCTCACTACATGACGCTATTTGTGCTGGAAGAAACATCAAGCTTGAGGCAGAGAGTCCACAGTCATGTGACAGTCTTGTATAAACTTGGATCAACGGGTAAACCTTTTGGCCTTGCAGAATTTCTTCTGTAAAGAGGGAATGCTCATACCATTGCTGCCTTTTTCATAAGTTGTTACAAATGTTAATATCAGAAATTAAAAAAAAAAAAAAAAAAAAAAAAAAACAACACTGCCTTATATAGCTCTAAGGATTTACCTTACAGGGAATGACAGGAGAATAGATGGTTGGAGCTTATAATATAATCACCCTATAGAATCTTGGGAAGAATGTCAAGAGACTGTGAGGAAGGCGATGCTAGGGAAGAAGCTCAAGGAAAATTTCTTATAAGGGTAAAGAAGAGTGGATACAGTGTGGGTGGATGCAATTATGCAGACACTAGTTAAGCATCTGCATTTCCCTCCAAAGTAAACAAACAGATATGTCTTCTTTGGGATGAAGGCCTGAAGGTGGCTCAGAATTCTTTCGGTTTAATATTTAAGCTTCTTGTCTGTTTTTAACTTTGTGTGTGTATGAACATGTGTATATGCATGTGTATATGCATGTGGAAACCAGATGTTAACCACAGGAGTTGTTCCACAGGCACCTTCCATTTTGCTTTCTGAGATAGTGTTTCTCACTGGCTTGGAACTCATTAAGTAGGGTAGACTAGTTTGCCAACTAGCCCTAAGGATTTTCTTATTTCTGCTTCCTCTATTCTGAGACTACAAATATTTACCATCACACTCAGATTTTTGTGTGGGTTTTAGGGGAACAAGCACAGGTCCTCATACTTGTATAGCAAACAATTTACCCATCAAGCCCTTAAACTTTTATATAAACTCCAATTATTTCCATGTCTTATATATGGCTAATGGTAGGTGAGCTTGCTGGAATGTATTCCTCTGACAAATGGCTCTGCTTTCATTAAGTAGAATAGAAATCTTAGTTCCCATGACTCTTTTTGGAACAGGATTTTCTTTTACATGGACAGAAAATGTTTCCTCGCTTTGATTCATGAAAATGCTTTTCTAGTGAGCATGTGAGATGCTTAGACAAATGGAGATCTGTGCTATTAGCCTATGATTGCTAGCATGTAAAGTCACCAAAAACATTATAACTCATACTTAACTTGCAACAATAAAAGTTAATTTCCATTTTACTTTTGGAGACCCTCCGAATTATAAATATTAAATGTAGATTTCTAAGACTTGTTTGTCTGTTTTGGGGAACAAGAATGCAGTCTAGTTTTACAAGGCGCTAAAGTATCACTTGAGTAGCAAACACATCCTCAAGAACTAGCTCTTTGTATGATGCTTTTTAACATTCATCTACTTTCTATGTACATCATTCATTTACAAAACACAAATTATACACTACAAACATTTTTTATTGTGTACTAGATTACACATGAGCCCTGAAAATACTTGGTAGAAAGGGATTTTGTACCTGGTCATTGATTTGTTAAATGAGGAGGTTAAATGAAGTGTGTCTTAGGGTTTCCATAGCTATGATGAGAGACCATGACCAAAACAACTCTTATAAAGGAAACATTTATTTAGGGCCAGCTTCCAGTTTCAGAGATTTAGTCCATTATCATCATGGTGGGAAGAATGGCAGCATACAGATAGACATGGTCCTGGAGAAGGAGGCAATAGTCCTGTATCCAGATGTGCAAGCAGAAGAAAGGAAAAGTGACACTGGGCCTAGTTTGTGGCTCTGAGAACACATTTCGAACCTTGTGATCACACTTCCTCCAAAAAGGCCACACTTACTTCAACAATGCCACACTTATGATAATGCTACTCCCTATGAGTCAATGGGGGTCATTTTCATTCAAACAACTACAATGTGTTGTCAATATGGATGAGAAAAACAGCAATGAGTAGAACCATAGTACTTCTCACATTTATATTTGTAGGTAATAATGGCTGGGGAACCCAACACACGAGGAAGTCTTTGAGTTTCCAAAACGGGTTTATTGGCATGACTGATGGTGGATGGATCTGGATGCACCCCCCTAAAACTCACGGCAGTCCTGAGTTAAATAGGGAGGGGAAGAGGAGGGAGGAGCTGGGCAGGAATGCTTATTTGGCTCCACCCTCTGGCCTTCAGGTACCTCATTAGTATGTAAATATCTCCAGAGCCTGAGGCCTGATTATCATGCCCTCTGCAGGTAGTGACTGAAGGGTGAAGGTTGAATGGGGATTAAACCTTGTGTCAGGAGCCTGGGTTCTGGGGGTGTGGCCGAACCCACAACCCAAGAACCAGGATACCCTTCCATGACCCGACATATATTGGCACACATTTATTTGATATGGTTATAGGATTCACAAAGATAAGTGTATCACATATTTTGATCACAATCCCCTGTCTGTTCTACCCTTCTTATTAGTCCCACTTATTCCTTGAGTCTCAGTTGAATCTTCAAAGTCTAAATATGCCTATGATTTTGTATCTATATAATATCTAAAATTCACAAACAAGAGCACACATGACATTTGTCATTCTGAGTTTTAGTCCACATAACATAATCATCTCAAGCTGTATCAATTTTTTTGTACATGAATTATTTTTGTGATCTTTCATGGCTGAATAGGACTTTATAGTTTATATATGCTAAATTTACTTTATTCCTGTGTCTACTGATGAAAATCTAAGATGATGTCACATTTCAGCTATTATGAGTAGTACAAGTATTTCTGTGGAATATTGACTTAAAGTCTATGATGACTAATTTTAATTATCAACTTGACCCAACCTATAATCATGAGGGAAGAGTCTTAGTGAGGGATTGACTACACTGAGTTGACCTGTGGCTGTGTATGTGAGATTGCCTTAACTATGTTAATTAAAGCTAGCCAAATGTGAGTGGCACCATTCCTTAAGCTAGGCATTTTGAAAAATGGAAGTAAGCACAAACAAATAAGCAAGTAATGTGACTAGCTACTTTAAAAAGTTTCTACAGCTGTGACTTCCCTACAATAATTGACTATGATCTTATGTGAGCTAAAATAAGCTCTTTCTTCCCTAAATTGCTTTTTGTCAGGTTATCTTATCATAGCAAAAGAAATAAAACTAAGAAAGAATTCTTCAGGTAAATGCCAAGGGGTCAAGTAACTGGTTGTATTTTTAATTTGTTTGAGGAACCCCCTCTACTAATTTTCATAGTATTCTAAATTCTGTATCCATCTCAATAGAAAACAGAGACCCTGGATGAACAAAGAGTGAGGTTTGGCTTCCTCAATGTCCTTTCAGAATTTCTAGTACTTTAATGTAGTACCAGGTTAACCTTACCTTGTTAGTAGGTTTCATTGTCTTGTAGAAATTTGTTATATTTTGTGTGGTTGTATAATGATCCCACATGTAGTTACTTATTTTGTATTGTCTATTATAGATGGTAATCTCATAGAATAATGATTTATCCTTTCAACTCATTAGTTAAGTATAGTTATTTCAAATATGAAGACTTAAAAAACAACTTTATTCTGATTGCAATTTTTGAAAGACACCTTTAAGTTTCTAAACCAATTGCTCACTAATTAGTATCTCAGGAGTATATGTGATCTAAATTGTGTTCTTATAATTTTTACGAGCTACCATGACTTGGGAAATTTTCTAATTTGATTGCCAAGAAAACCCAGCAAAAATCCTGGCAAAATGAGATGTCATTTTATGATTAAATTCAACAAAAAACATAGTATAGTAAGGTCTGGTTTATTTTACTAATTATTTAATATCATTTACTAAAATATTTGTATGCATGTAGATTTTTAAAGAAAGAGACTAAATAGGGTGCCTTTGTAGTCTTTGTATATCCACATACATTGTATGTCCTTCATTTATAGTATCCACTTGAACATTAAACTAGTTACATCTCATTTACTAAATGTCTACTTTTCGTCTTTGGTGAAGAAAATATTGCCCCCATAGTACTCAGTAAGTTATTAGAGAAAATGAAATTCTAATCTGTTGATTATTGACTTAAAATTTTCCTCTGCATTTCTAATATGGACACAGAGGGTGTGTGCACAGTGAGAAATAGATCTTTGTGAAGAATTCCCCCTAAAAGAGGAAAAAACAGACAGTTGTAAAACAAACAAAAAAAAAAAAACCCAAAACAAAACAAAAGCAAAAAAAAAAAAAAAAAACAAAAAAAAAAAACAAAAACCCAAACCAACCAACCAACCATTCAACCAACCAGCTATCAACAACAACAACAATAGCAATAACAAAAAAACAGTTATGATAGCTACTCTTTCTTATCCTTTGAGCTCTGATGCAGATGAGGCATGGTTCTCAAGTGAGCTGTTATTCTGCTGGCTATTATTTGAATAGCAAGGATGAGGTTGTAAAAGTAGATGACCCTGAAGACATCTTTGCAACTATTAGCCTTCTCAGCACAGGGCAACTCTGTGCTGTTTGTAAAACATTAAAAGTGGAGTAAAAAAATTATCTCTTTGAGATTTAGTGTCTTCTTATTTTCTCTATACTACTTAAAGTTAATTTTCTTTTAAATCAAAGTGTCCTGCACTACTAGGTAGTGAGTAAATTCTTTTTTTTTCCAGCAGAAAAGAAAAACAATTTTTAAATGCCAAAAATATCTTCTTTGTGTGAAAATATCACATACTCAAAGACATTTTCCAAAAGAGAGAAAAGACTCATCCTGTGAATTAATATTTTTAAATATATAGTAGGATAAATGTTAGAGACAGAGCAGGAAAAAATCAGTGTGGATAAAATGAGAACATAAACCCTTACATGCAGTCATCGAGGCCCAAAGTCTGGATATTTACCCTATTTATGAGGCTTTGGATTTCTGGTAGGATTTGAGACTGACAATTGATGGCCTGAGTTCCGGTCTATAAGAGACAGCCATTTCTAAGCATCTTGTTTAGCTTTTATGCCTTTGAATTCAAAGTTTCCAATGCCATGTTTATCACTAGCTAAAGCAGGAAGTAAGGTAGGTATAGAAGATACCTCTCATCTTTGGGACAGAACCAAAATCTCACACTTTTCTTTGTCTTTAAATCTTTAAATCACAGCACTACCCTTGGCATCCATATACTCCAAGGAGATTTTTTATTCATTATTTACATGTAGCTGACTGTCAACCAGCATAGAGTATTTTGAAAGAAATGGTCACCATCGACTGATCTTTCATGATAAGGGTTGCTATGTAGCTAAGGCTGGCTTCTGTCATGAAGTCTCCTGAGTGATGGATTATAGGCCTGCCACCATGCCTAGTCTACATCACTCACTTTGTGTTTCCTGTCTTAATAAAATATACTTTTGCTTTGAAAAAAAAATTAGCACTTTTGTTACACCTTGGGGACACCTGGAAAATGAGACATTATCTTGTGAATTTGCAGTGTGAGGATGACAGAGACTAAGCACATCAAGGATTGTTTGACAGCTATGCCATGCAGAGTCCTCATGGCCTTGACTATGCAAATAGCCCTGAGCTTGTGTATTTGGCCTTCTTTCCTTTGTCTTAAGCTCACATTATGGTAATATTTTTCATTTCTAAGTTGGTCACGGTTTGCAGCTAAAATGTCCTAACTGTGACAAACAAAAATGTATCCTAGGTATAACTCATCTGTGAGAAAGTGACCATACTGACAGGTGCAGGAACAGTGTGTGCTTACTTCCAGAAGCTTCTTTATGGCTTATTTCTTCCCATTTCATTTGTCTTGGTTTTATTTATTCACTTATTCATTAATTCAATGACATATCATTTTGCCTATCTCCTTGTTCACAGTTAATATTTTCAAGGCATTAAATCTCTGTATAAATCTGATTTTCTCAAAGAAGGTGTCCTGAAAGCACCAAATCCACTTTCCAGCAGTTTCTCATGGTATTTTTTTATTTGCTCAGTTCAAATTCGTTTATTTAATTATTTATGTAATATGTTTAATGTGTGTGTGTGTGTTTCAGAGTTGCCAAGGTGTAGAGGTGAGGCATAACTTAATTTCAGGAATTCATTCTTTCCTTTAAACATGTGTGTTCAGGAATGCACCTTGGCTCACCCATAGCTACAGAGCTATCTTATCAGTCCTGTTCATTTTTTTGTAACTTGCCTAACATCCATGTTAATGCCTGATATTTACTGTTTGTTATTGGTTAGAGAGAAAAAAAATGAAAAGGATGCTTATAAAACTACATGTGTATTAGGTGTATTAGTCATTTTTCTTGTTGAAGTGATACTCGCACCTGACTAAATTACCTTGATGCTTTTGTCATAAAGTTTGAAACAATATGATCCATCATGTTGGATGGGATATGAATACTGGTGGTCACATTGCATGTTCAGGAAGATAAGAGAGGGCCAACAAGAAGTATAAATAGTCTATATAAAACTTTAAGGCCCATACTAGACCTATAAACACATCCTGTTGTCCCTCTCTTACCAGAGTAAGAAACAACAAAAGCATGAATTTTGTATGATTATCGATGAGCAACATCTCCTTTAGCTATTGTATATTTATTTTCTCCAAGTTGAAACATTCCCTCTTGGAAGAAAGTTGGTAGAACACTACAGAAGAGAGGCTGGAAAGATTGTTAGAACCAGAGGACCAGAAAGTTGTCTATGAGATCTTTTTCTTTTTGAAATGGCAGAAGAACATCTCCCAAAACACCAAAACAGTATGGCTACTTAAATAAAATCTGAACAAAACCAGCATCAAGAGATAGAAAGAAGAAAAATCTCACACTGTCTTATCTTTAGACAGAGAACTACAGGCAACTAAAGACTGCAGAGAGAGGAAGAGTTAGTCTTTCCCAAGGATCAGCTGCTTAGTTGGTTATTATGGTGGTTTGAATGAGAGTGCCCCCTATAAACCCTTATGTTTGACTGCTTGGTCCTCAGTTAGTGGAATTGTTTGTGAAAGATCAGGAGCTGTGGCCTTGCTGTAGGAGGTGTATCTCTGGGGGTGAGCTTTGAGATTACAAATGCATAACCAGGCCCAGTCTCATTCTCTCCTATCTGTAACATTCAAATCAGATGTAAGCTCTCAGCTACTGTACTACTGACATACCTACCTGCCTGCTATCATGTCCTACCACAATAATCATGCACTAATCCTCTGAAACTGTAAGCAGGCTCTGCCCCCACCCCTTCTTTAAATGTGTTTTTTAATAAGTTGCTTTGGTAATTGTGTTTTGTCAATGCAATAGAAACTCTAAGACAGTTCTCCAATACCAAATAGTTAGCTGTGAGGTCATACTATAAGGCCATACAAGATGTCTATCTTTATCTCTATCTCTGTCTTCATCTATCTATCTATCTATCTATCTATCTATCTATCTATGTATCTATCTATCTATCTATCTATCTATCTATCTATCTATCTATAGTGTGTGTCTGTGTGTGTGTGTGTGTGTGTGTGTATGTAACAATAATAACCAAAAGAAAAGAAGCCACGAATCTGAGAGGAACTGAGAGGAATCTGTTGAATAAATAGAGAAAATAAACAGAAGGGAAAAATGTGTAATTATATTTTAAGTAAATATTGAAGCTTAGATATGGGCAGTGGTGGTACATGACTTTAATCCTAGCACTCAGGAGGCAGAGGCTGATCTAAGTTGGAGGCCAGCATGGTCTATAGACAGAGATCCAGGACATCCAGGGCTACACTGAGAAACCCTGTCTCAAAAAAACAAAAACAAAAAATTGAAATGCATTAGTAAATGACACCTAGGAGGTATAGAAAATAAACAGAACACATAAATCTTAAGAAGTCCCCAAATTTACAAGATTTGGGTCCCACGTGTCTGCCACAGCTCAGGGAGGCAGCAGAGTGGGAATTTGGCTCAGTTCACTCCACACAGCGCTGGGAGTATGTGGGCTGTGAGAAGCTGTGGGGCTTTGCCCAGGCATGGAGAAGTCTCAGCCTGAAGTCCTGTTGGAGCAGAGCTCCTAAGTGTGGGTTTCTGGGCTGAAGCATCTGACCGAGAGACTGGTGATCTCTGTCTTTTGGCTCCCAGATGCCACTGGGAGCTGCAGAAGAACCGAGAAGGAGTGGGCATATGGGCTGGACCAGGAGGGAGAGAGGTTCCAACAGTGCCCCACGGGGTGAGAGACTCTTGGTTACCAGGACTTGCTTGGCTGGGTCGACTAGCTTGCTTGAGTTGGCGGCCTTCACAGAGGGAATGTAGAGAAGTCTTCCAGGTAGAAGATTAAGCAGCAGCTTGGTAGTCAAAGGCCTTCTCCATGGCTCCCCACAGCAGGGGACCCAAAGACACAACGAAGTCCATGGTTTTAGAAGGTTTATTGTCATGGCAGAAAGTATATGTGGTTGTACCTCCATACCCCCATTTCTCAGGGCGGACCTGAGTTAAATACTCAGGAGGAGTATTATAAGGAGGAGGGTCTGGGAAGGAATGTTTAACTGGCTACGCCCTGCCCTCTAGCCTTTAGGTATCTCATTAATATGGAGATTTCTCGAGGCCCTGAGGCCTGTAGTCATGCCCTCTACCTGTGGAGGGGTGTTAGGAGCTGCAGTGAGCGTGACAACATTCGCCATTACAAGATGGTGCAGACATCCTGTGTTCCCACAAGTAAACAACTAACTGTGCAGGTGCAAAAGGCAAAAGCGCGCCAAGCCACTGCCCATCCCAGGGTGTAATATGGGGTGATGAGTGAACAGCCAATCAGAAGTGAACACACCACTCTAGGGTACATATGGCAGTGCCTTTCCCGGGCTTGGGGTCTTCCAATTCAGCTGATACAAGAATAAAGCCTCGTTGTAGTAACTACCCGAACACTGCCTCACGTGTCTCTTTCGCGGGCGAAGGGGACTTGAAAAGGGGCACAGAACAGAGGGGCTGGTAGGGGTATTGCCCTATGTGACTGAAAGGCACTGATCAATGGAGGTCTTCGGCCCCATGTCAGGAGCCTGGAGTCTGGGAGTGTGGTGAAATGTAGGAATACCTGTTGGGTCCCTGGCTATCTCTAGCCAGTGCTCCACCAGAAACCAAGCTGTCTTTTCTTGGTTCCACACTGCTCCTTGAGGTTATATTAACAGTAACAATTGCTATGGAGAAGAGGGTCTTCTCAATGGCTGCTTAGCTGTGCTTTATGGATGCAGTTTTTCTGAGATATGACCAATCCTGGAGTGGCATATTGTGTGCTTTTTTATGATGCAGCTGCCTCTCAGTCATCAATAATTCTTTAAATGACCACTCATCCACACTCTAATGAGTAAAACCAGTAACTCACTTGATCACTCAGTTAGACTTGAGTGGAATTTGTTTTTTTGTTTTTATGTTTTGTTTGTTTTGACTTATAATCTGTTCTATAGCTAGAGTGAATTGATGTTAGCACAGTCTGTGCTTGCATTCCCTGTGTAGTTAATACTGGACTTGAACTCCTGATCCTCGTAAATGCTAGGATTATAGGCATGTGCCATCATGCCCATAGAAATGTTATACTTGAGGAACTCAATCCACACTTTATTCATCTCAGCTGAAGAGATTTTTGGATTGTAAACTGATATTGTTGTGGGGGAGAGTTTAGCAGTCTTGAGAACAGTGAGTTGATTTTGGATTTGAGAACAATTTAATTTGTTATGGCTTGAAGATATTATGGGTAGCCTCTACTATGTACCCCAGTGATCCTCTCGTCCTTAAATTCATATCCTTTCAGGATTTCTTTCTTTTGTGTGAGCTGAGCCTATTGCCTTATCTAACATATAGAACACATCAGATGACAGGATGTTCTATTGCATTTCTCATCACTTCTGTATATATCAAGAAGTGGGGTACAGTAGGAAGTTTGGCCAAGCTATGGACATCAAGGTCTACCCTCAAGAGTTCTACTTATTCCAGGTAATCCCCACCATTTAAAGGTTTCAAAGCTCTACCAATCAGCACCATTATCTGAAGACTAAGTGTGGTAATCTATGGGGGACATTGTACATCTAACCAGTAACAGATGTTAGTTTTGTTACCTGATTGGGGTTTCTGTCTGTGAGGAAAGTTCTTTCCCAGTACCTCTTGAATGATGTACCCTGGGGGAAGTCATCTGTCATACCATAAGGCAATGTCAGGCCCATGAAAGAGAGCTTGAAATCTGGTTTTCAGAAGCCTGTTAAAAGCTTTGAGAAAAGCAAGGGAGAAAGTCCTCCCTGAGCCAATACTTAAAATAACTGCAGCCCAGACAAACCTTGATTATAGCTCATGAGGGAACAGGATCTCAAACTACTAAGCTAAGCTGATGGCCAACTTCTACTGCACAGAGCCTGTTGGAAGGTAAATGTTTGCTGTTTTCAGTCTTTAAAGGATGAGACAATAATTCATGCAGAAAAGGATAAAATATACATGAGTGCTTTAGAGGACAGACTATACTATAGTATTCCAATTGCTATTATGCAATGTTCTGTGAGGAAGCAAGTCCCATCTGCTCAGGAAGATGACATTTTCAATTAGTTTATCATCCTCCAAAGAGCATTATTTTCCAGTGTGCTCTCTTACATCTCCACTGGCTTCCTGAAGCTTTTGCCTTTCTGTTCTTTTAGTTGCAAAGTGCTAAACTGAAGGTTGAAACTATTGCTGAGTAGGTAGAATGATTACGTAGTGGTATGTTTGATGTCCATAACTGCACAGTGATATCCATTTGCCTTTCTAGCTGGGGAAGAGAGGATAAGATCAGAAGTTCAAGCTCATTCTTGGCTATATTGAGTTTCAGGTTGACCTGGGATACACATGACCCTGTCTCGGGATGATGAAAGAAAGAAAGGAAGGGAGAAAGAAAGAAAGAAAGAAAGAAAGAGGAAAAAGAGAAGAGCACAGAAAGAAGAATAGCTAAAAGGAGTGAGGTTATGTACTTGTATGTTCTTAGAATAATTAAAATTGGTGTCAGTAATAGGTCAGCATTGGCCCATACTAGATAGGATGGGTTCATATGTAATTTTCTATCCTGCTTTACCCTGTGCCAAGAACTGACCACTATAATAACAACTTTAAAGGGGATTTCCCAGTGTTGCACTTAGTAAGTGGTTGGCTGGAATATTTTATTACTGTGGTGGTGAAAATCTATCCTAGTACCTCTGGGCAAGTGCTCAGTACACTAACCTCCACTACTATGGGACTAAAATGTGAGCACAGTCCTGACAGTAAAGGCTGGAGCCTTCTTTCCTCTAGTCAAAGATCTGTTACTGTGCTCCACGGGAATGGAGTGGAGAACCAAGTGGGTAGCTGCCTGTGCCCTTGAAAAGTGGCAGCTGGACCTGACTGTAAACGCTGTTCCAAATGTGGGCGATGCTTGAACTAGCTGTTTGCTTTGATTATCAGGATTAGGAGCACCTGACCATCACAAGGGAAAAATCCGAAGATTTGACTGAATGGAATGGAAACTCCTGGGTGATGCCTGTATTCAAGACTACCACGCCAAGAGACAGAGGCTGGCCATGTGAGAAACTGTCATGTGCTGGATCACTTAGCGAATACATCACAGATCCTGGGTCATCCTGACACCTGTCATTGACTCAGCTATTTTTAGGAGGTGTTAAGAGTTTAAAATGCAACAAAATCTCAGATTTTAACAAGGGTTTTGGTTCTATTTTAACAATAAGTTAGTCTGTTGTTTTTGTTATTGTTTTAAGACAGTAAGTTCTAAAACTCACAGGTCTCATGATTCAGTATCCTAATTGATGATTGCTGAAATTAGAGGTGAACTTAGCTCAGTACCACCAGATTAATTTCTAGTCCCCTCCCCCACAACTTCCTTTAACTTCCATCTCTTGTCTTTTTTTGAGGTGGGGTGGTGGTGAGGTGCAGGGCTTTTATTCTAAAGCCAAAGACAGACTAGAACTCTTTATGTAGCTTAGGCTGTCCATGAACTGGTGATAATCCTCCTGGCTCAGACTCCTGTATGCTGGGTTTACAGATGTGCCACCATGCCTTGCAATAACATATTTTTAAAAGTTAATTGGCACTAACATAATTTTGAAGTAGGATTTCAATTTAACATTTTAACAGTATTGATTTTTTAAATCATTTTCTTAATTTTACAATCAATTTCTTCAAAATTAAATCCTTTATCTTTCTTTCTTTTAAAAATTTGCATAGCTTTCAAGCATAAATTTGGGAAACACATTACATAATTTTTTAAAATAATTTTTCTTGTATCCAGGCTGTACATTCAATAAAACTGTGATGGGCAATTTTATCTTATCACACTGAAATCTGAGGGTTTTTTTTTTTAAATGTTATTTCCAGACTTTTTTCTTCCTCTTATTTTTCAGTCTTCCATCTAAAAAGAAGAATATGTCTAGTAAGTTAGCTCAGAAAATAGCCCAAGTAAGGATGGGTTTGATCTTTAGCAGAATTGTATATGTGTATCTCAGCACTGGCAATATAGAGGCAAACAAAAGGCTTTACATTTGTTGGCCAACTACCCTAGTTGGCAAGCTACAGGCTAGAGAGAGAGAGAGAGAGAGAGAGGCAAAGGCAGAGAGACAAAGAATGAGAACAGACCTTCAGACATAATACCAGGAGGGTTTTTCTGGGCTCCATAAACATATGCACAAACATGTCTGAGCACCTGCAGAAACAGAAACTTTGCACATGCAAGTGTAAGTGTGCATCCCCCAACCCTCTCTTAGATACACTGGAAGGAAAATTAATTGGGAATAAAATATGTGCAAGCTTATTTCATTCCTCTTTCAACTGTTCAACTGTCAGCTGCCAATCCTCTTCATTTGTTATTGATGTGTGTAAGACACAGGGAAACTGTGCCTGTTCGAGAGTAGCCAGAGCTGGATGGAATTACAGAGACACCAACATATATGTATTGTGTAGAGTTTCTTGATTATGCATAAAAACCTCTTCAAGCTTTCTAGAAAGAATTACTGTTTCAAAGATTTGTGCCACATATTAATAATAAAATTATTGAGGAAAAGTGCTTCCCTGCAAATATTCTTTATATTCTCAAAAACTTCTGAGACTTTGAGGTAAAAAATCAGGACAAAATTTGTGTCAATTATGTACCAACACATGTGACACATACTTTTGTTCATCTACAAGCCTCTCAGATCTATTCTGATTCTCTCTGGAAAGTTTATTTAGTATACCCTTAAGATCTCTCAAAGACTATTGTACAGACCTTGAAAATAGTGAATGGAAAACTCACATTAGCTATGGGCATTCTGTTACTATGATAGAACAGCCACTGAATTAACTCAGTTGGCATTCAGGTAGGTTATATATCCCTCAAGACTTATTTTATTTATGAATGTAACACTATAAGTGACCCAAATCATATACTATAAAAGTCTTGGGGGGGGGGGTAAATAGAGTAGTATCTCAACAGTCATGATGACCTGAGTTCAATTCAAAGTAGTCATGTTAAAATCAGAGATTGTATTTTGAGAGAAAAATTTCATTTTAACAGGAAGGGTGATATGTAGGAGGAGCTAAGGTGGGAGGAGTACTGAGAGGAAGAGAAGGAGTAAGAAGAGGAGGAGAAGAAGGAGAGGAGAAGCTAGGTGATGAAAGAGAGAAAGAGGGGGGAGACAGGGAGGCAGATGTTCATGTATCTCCACCAGTCAAAGATAGTTGATATATCTAGGTTGGGTAGTGGGTTACACCTCTGATTGAGCAATACCAAACTTATAAAGCCCATGATTAACATTTTTAAAAAAATGTATATGTGCAAAAAGAAAGAGGGGGCAGGGGATAGGGGTTTTCTAAGGGGGGGGAATGGGGAAAGGGGATGGCATCTGAAGTATAAATAAAATATCTAACAAAAAAAATTCAGAGAACAGAGTTGAACACTTGTAATCCTAGAAGTAGGGAGGCAGAGGCAGAAGCCAATTTAGTTAAACTAGTGAGCTACTTTTAGTGAGAGACCCTTCTTTTAAAAACAAGATATATAGAGAGACTGAAGAAGACACTGGGAACCAACCTCTGACATCCAGACACATGTGTATTCTTAAAAAACACATAATCATATACATGTATACACACATACAACTTGTGATAGCACATCTGAATAATTTAAATGTTCAATTATTTTCAAAGTGAAATTTTACACACTTCTTATTGAACGAGATGACTTAATAAACAAATTCCCTGAGATTACTTTAATAATTAATCTGAATTGTTGGTTGAAAATTTTTGGGTTTTTTTTTTTTTGTGTGTGTGTGTCTATTTTCTTTGAACTTCAAGCATACTGTTGGAACATCAATTAGAAGAAAATTAGATGCTATTTAATAAAAGTTAATATTATTGTAGAGGTTGTGCAGTTGCAACACTTGGTAGCCTGAGAGTGGAGAATTGCTATGAATTCTGGGATAGCTTATAGAACTACATAGTGAATTCCTACCAAACAGAGGTGCACAGCAAGACTCAGTCTCAAAAAAAAAAAAAAAAAAAAAAAAAAAAACCAAAAACAAACAAACAAACAAACAAAAAACAAAACAACAACAACAAAAAAAACCCCACCTCATCTACTAACAACAAAAATCTTTACATGGTTGACTCTGATTGGCCATGACAAACAAAGGCAAAGTGTGATTGAAACTCCACCTCCCTGTGATAATGGAACCCATGCCAACAAATCTCCATTGAGATATCTCACTCTTTGGTCATTAGCATATAGTTAAAGTCCTTAGAGTCTGAGGAGAAGGCTCCGAATGGGAGACTGGTGGAGAGGCACTACAGTTCCCCTTCCAGTGGCTCTCTATCCCAGTTTTCTCCTCTCAATATCAGGGTAAAGCAGAAGCAGCTCAGTTTCAATTGTGTAATCTTCACCAGGAAAACCTTAGAGAATGTGTCTATGGGAACATGAGAACTGTTAATGAGGTTGGGAGGGGAATAGGCAAGATAGAGAGACTAATAGAGGGATGAATAGAGCTGTGCTATCCCTAGAAATCATTCGTGTGACTGCTATGTTATCTACATAAAAGATATACATGATATTGTGCTTGGCAGTCCACCTTCGGTCCTCAGCATGGCTCAGTACCACTCACTGATAGAGTCTGGTACAAGAATTTCAGAAGCATTTGGTTTTCATGATCTTCTCGATGATGCGACTTGGAACGGCTGAAGCTCTGTACTGCTCTGGGGTCAGTAAGTGCTTGCATTAACAGCCCTGATTCCTCAATGCCAGAATTCCATAGTATGTATTTATGTCTCTCAGATGGCAAACAAAGGCACAAAGAAAGCACACGTTGTGCTTAGAAACAGAAGTAAACAGAGCAAAGGCTGGCTAAAAATTAATCTTATGACATTGAGAATATTCTAAGTTTATAGTTAAATGTTAAGAAGCAGATTAAAGTTGTCTTGGCAGGCCTAAGGTTTAGATTTTCCACCATGAAAGACCACTTGAACAGAACAGGTTAGAAAGGCTGATTTTGCTGATTCTTTGGTAATATTCACACTGTTCTCCTTTCACAGTCTAATGCATCTGTCTCTCGTACTATGTCCCATCTGTTTGTTAGGACCACTGTCATACAGAAAGCCTAGAAGAGTGAAGAAAGGCCTGATTGATCACAAGATTCTATCAGATGTCAAAGCTGGCCCTGGCTGACCTCAAATCAACCCAGAGCTGTCTGATTTAATCTCTACACCAGCAGCTTCTTCTGGCTGAGAGTTCTATTTGGAAGCCATGCATCAGCATTGAGCTATGACCTGAGTCATGCTCCATTCATCTTATCTGAAGGAAGGAAATTAAACTAGAGGGTTGAAAGAGGGAAGTGCTCAAAATACATACGCATTAACTGAAGCCTTTTGTGTGGGTGCATTCGAGGAGCTTGAGCAACCATTAACAATGATATGAAAATGTAATTGATCTTGACTCCACTGGTATAGCTTGGAAATGTGGCTTCCTCTACTGCCCCTCAGTCCTTGCTTCTTTCTTCCTGCCTCCATTTCTAGCAACCTGATCTCATCAAGGTTTAATGGGAAAGAGGAGAACATTTCATAAATTTTCTAGTTTCTTTAGAAATGCTACCTTTAAGAATATCAACAAATCTTTATAATTTGCATATAATTAGTGGGTAGAGACACAGAGCAGATAAACATGCTGCCGGACAAGTGCAGCTGCTTGTTCACCACCACTGGATCAATTAAAACCCATCTTTTAAAAATTAAAGAAAAATCATCAAACCTCAAAATTTTGGGGTAAGTCTTTTACCCCAGGAGACATTGACGTCATATAACTTTGTACACTGTTGATGTAATTCTACTTTTCTATGCAGAAAATTGAACATCAAACTTCACATGTGCAAGGCACATGTTCTCCTATCAAGCTAAACTTAAAGCTTTATGTTCTGTTTTAAACGTATTTCCTAAATTCTCTGATTACTTCTATTGGCCTTTTAAGAGAATGAACCATACTGGCAACTAAGGAAAAGATTGATTGCTTAGCGTTTTTAAACTCAGAAAACTTATTTTTCTAAGGGTGTTCCTAAGCCACAGTGTTAGTAGCATTTCTTCTAGGCTTTACCCTCTCTCCCTCTCCTTCTCCCTCTCCTTCTCCCTCTCCTTCTCCCTCTCCCTCTCCCTCTCCCTCTCCCTCTCCCTCTCCCTCTCCCTCTCCCTCTCCCTCTCCCTCTCCCTCTCCCTCTCCCTCTCCCTCTCCCCCTCCCCCTCCCCTTCCCCCTCCCCCTCCCCTTCTCCTCCCCCCTCCCCCCCCCCCTTCCCCTCACCCTTCTCCCCCTCCCCCTCCCCCTTCCCTTCCCCCTCCCTCTCCCCCTCCTCCTCCCCTTCTGTCTTTCTCTGCCTCTACTCCCTTCTCAACTTTCCTTCCCATGCCCCACATAAACTCTATTCTATACTATACCTATAGTTATGGCTGGTACCTCAGGGGGAAGGGATACCTCAGCATGGGCCCACCAAAGTACTTCTCCCACCTCATCATATTGTGTTCTACAAAACATATACTTGACTTTTTATAATACATAACATTTGGTGCCGAGACTTGGATTTAGAAACTTGAAGGTTTTTATTTCCCACGATTCAGATTTACAAAATTGCAGGTTCATATTTCCCAATGTCACATGGACTTTCCAGACATTGGATCGGTAGACCTCCATCCAAACTCTGGCAAATTGGTAAGCTTCAGTCCCACTGGTCAGCATAAATGACCCCTGGTTGCAAGGGAGGGCTTTTAGGCTCCCAGCCACCCTCTGGTATACTTGAGATTGGAGGTATTCAGAGTTATGACTGGTCTTCAAGCTGACTTCTGATTTTAGAACATTTTCCCTTGGGTGAGATTTTTCTCTCTCTTTGAGGTGGTTTCTTTCTTGCTATTGGGAAATCCTAAGCCTAGGTGAACCATTCTCCCATTGCCACTAAAGCTCAGCCCCAACTTTTTCACATGAAGACCTGATGATCTGGCCTGTGCTACCACTGTTTCTAGTTATTAATTTATCCTCAGGATGCTGATAGGGATAATATTAATAACTTCTATTCTCACCCCAAAAGAAATGTTTGCCGCTACTTCTAGGCTCCCTACTGGGATGCCTCCCAGTCTTAAAGGCTTCCAAATTCACAGGCTAAATTTGGGTCAAATACCCACAAGCAATAACTCTAAATGGCCGCATAATGGCGGGCACTGAACCTCCTTATTCTTCTGCCCACCTCTTTCTGCTTCTCTCTTACTCTCTTGCCTATACTGTTTCTGCTGCTGCCACAATTTGTTCACCTCTCTCCACTACCTGGCACTGAGTAGAGCCACCACCCACATCTTCAGGCTCCCACAACCCTGCCTACCATAGCTGCCACCACCACCACCACCAGCTGCTGCTTGCTCAAGTAGACAGTCTTAGATATGAGCTAAGCTCAGACACACCATTCTGTACATAGTGACAGAGGCTGCCTAGTGTGACATGGAGAGATCTCCTGCCACACAAAGCATGTCTGTCTCTGCTGATACATAACAACATTTCTGCAGTGCCATTCTAAGGTACAACACGTGACTTTTCTCTACAGATGGAGCTATCACTTCAGCAACATCTTAGCTAAGGGTGGTCTTATGGCTGGCTGTAGCTTCAGCACCATCTTGGTTGAAGGCAGGCTCTTGACTATCTGCCATCTTTGTTATGGGCAGTTCCCACCTAACTGCCTCTTTACCTTAGAACATCATGACTTAAGCTCTACAAAGACACATTAATTAAGATAAGGTTTTCATTTAATTTCTATTCTGCCTTGGTAAATAATAATTTTAATATCAGTTTAAAGATTTACAACATTAAAATGGTTAAAGATTACTGTCTTAAAAATAAGTTTAGCCTTGCTTTTGCTACTGTCATTATTGCTATATTAAAATATTCTCTCTTTACTAGATATATTCTAAAACAAATAATTAAACAAATACAGATTGTCTAACTCAGATACACTTAATAGATATTGGCTCTCAATCTTGTCAGAAATCTGCTAAATGTAACATTAAATGTTCTAGCTTACTAGGATAGGCAGAGACTCCCAAATCCTGACAGTGAAACCTCTCCCTCTCCCAAGGTCTCTGAGAAAATATGGGCACAGTGACAAGACTGCCTAGATTATGGTATGATAACCACTGAGAAACACCACTGCATTGCCTTGCCTGCTGCCAGGGCTCAGTCTAAATGGTGGACAAACAGAGAAAACCTAGGGAATTAAATGTCTCATTGCCTAAGACAAGGTGAGTTATTTCTCCCATGTTTCTACTACACAGGAAAAGCTTCTCATCTTCTGGGCCTGATGGCTAGACTACCTCTGCCAAGTTGTGGTGGAGACCACAGGGACCTAGAAAACTGTTTAGGTAGTAGACTATAGACCAACTTCTATCATTTTAATTAATAGATAACACCTAGATTATAATTTATTCTTTCTAGATTACATTGACAGCTAAGCTAACTTCAGCTTGACAGCTAGAAAATAGAACTCTAGTTCCTTACCCCCAAGGTAACCCACCACCACATTAGCTCACTAGTCAATTTGTTAGCTAGTTGAGACTGCCAGATCTATCAAAGTTAGACAGGTTTGCCTTACTCACAAGCTTCAAAATAAAAGATAAACAACTTCAGATGTAACCTTTCACAGATGTAACCTCTGCTATTTCCTTATCTAAATTCAGTTTCCAGTGACTAAATGCTTCATATTTCCTCCCCTTTTATGTCACTGTACTAACATTAATCAATAGAGTTTCTACAAATCAGCCTAGCCCTAATAAAACATTCTATTATACAATCCAACTTTTAGAATCATAACTTCAAATGGTAAGTCTCTTTTGGTTATCTTCTAACTATAGACTTAAAATGTTTCTCGCGCTAAATCTATACTATCAGCTATCATAGTTACAAATATAAGTGTCTGTTGTTTCCTTTTAACTATAGACTTAAGATGAATCTCACATTAAACTTATATGATCAACTATCATATTGACAAGGTCATCAAATTTTTGAGTTTCTTTTAATTGTCTTTTAAATATATACTTCAAAATGTTGCTCATTATGCTAAATTTATATATATATATATATATATATATATATATATATATATATATATATATATATATATATTCAGTCTCCTAGACAGAAGAAAAAAGCCCTTCTTGATCCTTCTGCTCCACAAAAGTTTTTTGTCTTCCCAAAGCTCACCTTAAAGACTGTTCATGCTGTTAACAACCTTATCTCTTTTGTAAATGTATAAGCTCAAGGAAACCTACTCAGATCTACCTCTCATGGACCAAACAGACTCCATCTGAATAAGTACAGCTGCCAAAAAGTAGCCTAAGTTTCTACCTGTTACTTATTCCAGAAGGTGGGCCTCTCCAGTTTCCTGGAACTGGGACTCCCCTCTCCCTAACACCAACAACTAAGGGTTTCAAATGTACAACTAAGAAAAAAATTTTTCTCTCAAAAGTATTTAACTTTATTTTCTATCTCTAATGTGTAGTTCTGCCAGCACCTGACTAATACAGATGCAGATCCTCACAACCAACCATTGGACTGAACCCAGGGACTTCAGTGGAAGGGCTAGGGGAAAGACTAAAGGAACGGAGGGGAACAGCAACTTATAGAAAGAACAGTATCAATTAACTGGATCCTCCAGAGTTCCCTGGGACTAAACCACCAACCAAAGAGTACACATGGAGGGATCCATGGCTCCAGCTACATATGTAGCAGAGGATGGCCTTATCTGGCATCAATGGGAGAGGAGATCCTTGTTCCTGTGGAAGCTTGATATCTCGGTTTAGGGGAATGTTAGAGCACTGTGGGGGTGTGGGTAAGTGGGTGAAGGAGCACCCTCATAAAGGCAAAAGGGATCAGGGATGGGATGGAAGGTTTATGGAGGGGACATCACTTGAAATGTAAATAAATAAAATGATTACTAAAAGAAAAAAAAAAAAAGAAAGAAACTGGTGGTGATTAAAAAGACTCTAGCATCACTGAAGTGAAATGTTTCAGGAAGTATTTTCTGAGAGCCCAGTGTTCCAGAGATAGCCAGAATTGCATCTCCTACTGAAGCTGGTCTTGGTAATGTGTAAGAGTCATCCAAGTGGTGCTGGTTTTGAAGGAATGAAGAGGTCATTGAGAACAACTGAAGCATGTCACTGTAAGAAGACAGGGAGTAGAATGTGATGGTTTAAATATGCTTGGACCATGGGAAGTGACTTTATTAGGAATTGTGGCCTTATTGGAGGAAGTGTATCACTGTGGGGGTATGCTTTAAGAGAACCTTCTCTTGTCAGGAGAGAGTCTTTTCTGATTGTAGTTGGATCAAGATGCAGAACTCTTAACACCATGTCTGCCTGGATGTGGCTATGCTTCCTGCCATGATGATAATGGACTAAATATCTGAAACTGTAAACCAGGCCCAAGTAAATATTGTCTCTAATAAGAGTTGTCTTGATCATGGTGTCTCTTCACAGCAATGGAAACCTGAACTAAGACAGATTTAAACACCATTTTAAAATTGAGTTATTTGGTTTCTTGATATCTAGAGTTCTTTATATATTTTGGATATCAGCTCTGTGTTAGATATTGTCTTATGAAGATCTTTTCCCATTCTTTAGTTGGCCATTTTGTTCTTTTGATGGTGTCTTTTTGTCTTACAGAAGGTTTTTTGTTTCACGATATCCCATTTGTTAATTGTTAATCTTAGTGTTTGCACTATTGATGTTCTGTTTAGGATGTTGTTCCTTGTGCCAATGTACTGAAGGCTATTCCCCACCTTCTATTCTATTAGGTTTAGTGTATCGGGTTTTCTGTTAAGGACTTTTATCTATGAGGACTTGAGTTTTGTGCCAGGTGATAGATACAGATTTATTTGCATTCTTCTACATGCAGTCATCTGTTTGGACCAGTATCATTTGTTGAAGATGATTTCTTTTTTCCATTGTATAATTTCGACTTTTTTTTTTAAATTAGGTGTCTATCGGTGTGTGGATTTATGTCTGGGTCTTCATTGATCAACCTGTCTGCTTCTATGCCAATGCCATATACTTTTAGTTACTATCACTCTGTAGTACAGCATTAAATGAGAGATTCTTGACAATTCCAGAGGTTCTTTTACATACACAATTATTTTATCTATCCTGCGTGTTTTGTTTTTCCATATGAAGTTGAGAAGTGCTCTTTCAAGATGTAAGAAATTGCACTGGAATTTTCTTGGAAATTGCATAGAATCTGTAGACAGCTTTTGGTAAGATGGCCATTTTTTTACTCTTGATTCTACTGTTCCATGTACATGGGAGAGCTTTCCATCTCTGATATTTTCTTCAATTTCTTACTTCAAAGATTTGAAGTGCTTTTTATACAAGGTTTTTATTGCTTGATTAGAGTTGCACCAAGATATTTTATATTATTTGTGGTTATTGAGAAGGGCATTGAATCCTATTTTTTCTCAGTCCATTTATCATTTTCATAAAAGAGGTCTAGTGATTTTTTTTGTTATAATTTTATATTGAGCTACTTCGCTGAAGGTGTTTATCAGCTATAGGAGTTGTTTGGTAGAATTTTTTTGTGTCACTTATACTATCATATCATCTCGGGAAATGATACTTTGACTTCTTCCTTTTTAATTATTATCCACCTGATCACCTTCATTTGCCTTATTACTCTAGCCAAGTATACTGGCTGCTTTTATGTGTCAACATGACAGAAACTGGAGTTATCACAGAGAAAGAAGCCTCCCTTGAGGAAATACCTCCATGAGATCCAACTGTAAGACATTTTCTTACTAAGTGATCAAGGGTGGGAGGTCCCATTGTGGGTGGTCATCCCTGGGCTCATAGTCTTGGGATCAATAAAAAAAAAAGCTGAGCAAGCCAGGGTAAGCAATCCAGTAAGCAGCACCCCTCCATGGCCTCTGCATCAGCTCATGCATGCCTCCAAGTTCCTGCCCTGTATGAGTTTCTGTCCTGACTTCCTTTGGTGATGAATAGCAACGTGAAAATGTAAGCTGAATAAACCCTTTTCTCCCTAACTAGCCTCTTGGTCATGATGTTTTGTGCAGGAATACAGACCCTGACTAAGACACCAAGATTTTAAGTATTATTGAATACATGTGGAGAGAGTAGATAATCTGGTCTTCTTCCTGATTTTAGTGGAATTGGTTAACTTTCCCTCCATATAATTTGATGTTCACTATTACCTTGTTGTACAGTGTCTTTATTATGTTTAGGTATTTGCATGTATCTCTGATCTCTCCAAGAATTTTATCATGAAGCAATGTTGGATTTTGTTAAAAGGCCATTTTAATCTAATGAGATAATCATGTTTTTTATTTTAGTTTGTTTATAAGGTGGATTACATTGAAAGATTTTGGTATGTTGAGCCATCCCTGCTTCTCTGGGGTGAAGCTTACTTCATCATGGTGGATGATGTTTTTGGATTCAGTTTGGAAGTATTTTATTGAGTATTTTCGCATCACAGTGGAAATTACTGTGAAGTTCTCTTTCTTTGTTGATTCTGTGTGGTTTAGTTACCCTTGTACAATGACTTTGGCAATGTTCCTGCTGTTCATATTTTGTGGAGTAACTTGAGAAGTATTGTTATTAGCTCTCCATTGAAAGAAGGACCTATTCTTAGTTAAAACCATTTGGCCCTGCACTCTTTCCGGAAGTGGGGAGACCGTTAATGATTGATCCTATTTCCTTAGGAGTTATAGGTATATTTTGATTGTTTATCTGATCTTGATTTAACTTTGGTTAAGTGGAATCTGTCCAGAAATTGTCCATTTCTTTTAGATTTTCCAATTTGGTGAAATATATGTTTTTGAAGTAAGAGTTAATGATTCTTTGGATTTTCTCAGTGTCTGTTGTAATGGCTTCCTTTTCTTTTTCTTTTTTTTTTTTTTTTTGTTTGTTAATTTGGATACACTCTCTCTGCCTTTTAGTTACTTTATCTTGTTTATTTTCTCAAAGAATCCACTCTTTGTTTCATTGTCTTGTTTTCTGTTTTTTCTTTCTATTGATTTTAGCCCTGAGTTTGAATATTTTCTGCTATCTACTCCTCTTGAGTGTGATTGCTTCATTTTGTTCTAGAGCTTTCACCTGTGCTCTTATGTCACTAGTATGAGATCTCAGTAATTTCTTTATACGGGCACTTAGTGCTATGAATTTTCCACTTAGCACTGCTTTTGTTTTGTCCCACAATTTTGGGTATGTTGTGCAATTATTTTCATTGAATTCTAGGAAGTCTTTAATTTCTGTCTTTATTTTTTCTTTGACTAAGTGTTCATGAGTAGAGAGTTTTTCAGTTTTTATGATTTGTAAGCTTTGTGTTGTTTCCATTGTTAAAGTCCAGCTTTAATCCATGGTTATCTTATAAGATACAGGTGATTACTTCAATTTTCTTATACTGGTTGAGACTTCATTTGTGACTAAATATATGGTCAAATTTGGGGAAAATTCTTTGAGGTGCTGAGAAGAATGTGTTCAGGTGAAATGTTCTGTAGATCTCTGTTAAGGCCTTTATTTCTCTATTTTGTTTCTGTCTGGATGACATGTCCATTGGTGAGAGTGGGATATTAGTTTCCCACTCTTAATGTGTGTGGGTATTTTGTGTCAAGAACTTTTTAGATTTAATTGTTTAATATATCAATTTCTTATATCAAACTTCAACGTCAAGATTGTCCTTTCTGTCTCTTGTATTCTGTTGGTGATGCTTGTATCTGCAGTTCATGGTTGCTTACCTTGATTTTCCATCTTCATGAGTCAGTCAATTTTTATTTTTTAAATTGCCTCTATTTCCCTTTTCAGGTCTTGAACTATTTTATGCATTTCCTTTCCTTGTTTTAGTTTCTTTTCTGGGCTTGTTTAAGAAATTTATTCATTTCCTCTTTAAAGGTTTCTTTCATCTTCATAGAATTGGACTGAAGGTCAGTCTCTGTGTTTCAGCTGTTGGAATATCCAGGGCTTGCTGTAGTAAAAAATTTGGGCTCTCGTGGCATATTGCTCTGGCTAGTGTTGACTGTATTCTTATGCTGGCTTCTAGACATCTGGTTCAGGGTTATTATGGGTTTATGTTCTGATTTTTGTGTTTATCTTTCGTGGGATAGTTTTTAGATGGTTTTCCCCATGGTTTTGTTTCTTCTTTATTCTGGCCTTAGTATCCTGTGCTCCTGATGAGCATTGAGCCTTCAAATCCAGTAGGATCTCTCTCCCCAGGTGTTTGTGGCATACTTGACCTCTGAGATTTAGGTGCTCCCATTGCCTATGGATTTTCTAGAACCTGCAGGAAAGCGTAGATCTTCTGAAAGGGCAGGAATATGGAGCCTATAGGATGTGGTAAATGTTACTGTTGTTGGGTGTGCTTTAAGGAGAGTTAGCAGCAAGAGGGGGGGGGGTCTTACCTGGGGTCCCTGATGCAGGAATGGCCTCTGAAAATCAACTAGAGTCATGAATCATAATATAGAGCCCATGGAATGGGGTGCAGTTTATGGCTGTTGGGTGTGTTAGGGTCCTTGGTACAGGCATTGCCTCTGGGAAAGCAGACAACTATGTGGGCTAGACTATAGAGGCCAAGAGGTAGGGTGTAATTTAATGTTGTTGGGTGTGCTGTCAGGGAATTTGGTGAAATAGGGTGGCATCTGACCTGGGTTGGATTTCTAAATCACATTTTAAAACTATTACAAATGTGTTTGTACAAAGTATTTTATGCCTCCATAATTTATTTCAAACTCATTAATTCTGAGGAAAATAAGATATGCTCAATTTTTATATGAAGTCAAAGCTATTATGTTTTCTTCCACACTCTGAGTACCCACTTAGAACTAACTTTTTGTTTGTTTTTTTATTTTTAATTATTTTTATTGGATATTTTATTTATATTTCAGATGTTATCCCCTTTTCCCATTCCCCACCCACCCAGAAACCCCCATTCCATCTCCCCTCCTCCTGCTTCTATAAGGATGTGCCCCCCCCACCCACTCCTACCTCCCAGCCCTTAAATTCCTTTAAGTTACCATTTGCCTTTCCCTTAATCTATGTTTACTTGTTTTATATGTAACATATACTATGGGATGAGAACCATAATAGAGATTATTTTGTGATTAATCTATTTTATTTTTGGACTTAGGTAAAAGATTTACCTCTATGTTCATATGAAGAGAAAGATCTGAGCATCAGAAGCCTTCCAAGAATGCTGCTTGAGCATTAAGTTTTCCAAGTAGTTGTCGCCTCCTGAACCAACCAGAAGACAGAAGACAACAGACACGGGATCTCCTTCCCAACACTGTTTATTCAGGAACCTTGAAGTACCGCAAAAGCCCCACGAGCTCTAGCTCCCAGCCCTTAAATCTCTGTGTCCTCCCCAATCAGAACCTGCCAGGAAGGCATTCTCAATTGGTGCTGAGCACATACATCACATGGCCCGATCTTACTTAACGATGAACAAGCAAAATGCATGAGCAGTAAAGCCTAGCCTGTATGCCACCCAGGCTTCCTGAAATGGTAAGCCAACACGCCAGGGGTGTCTGGCACCCAGCCAGGTGCCATCTTGAGTTCCGCTCCTTACAAGTAGGAAAGAACAGATGTTTTCTTTCTGTTTCCTATTTCCAGCCAAACCTCTCCACATACCCACAAATAAATATGCTATTTTTTTCCATCTGGATATTCTGAAAAATTGAATTTTGTGTTTTGATTCACTCATGACCATGGTAAGTAGAAAGTGGGCTTATAGTTTTAATGTCACATTTGGCAATGGGATGTTTTCAGGGCCTGAGGAAATGGCTCAGTGGGTAGAGTTTGCTGCTCAAGCATAAGGAACTGAGTGTGTCCATCCATGTAAAAGTACAGATGGTCATACATGGCTATTATCTCACTGCTGGAGGCAAGAGGTAGGGAAATCATGGAGGCTCACTGGCCATATAGCCCAAATGTCGAAAATCAGTGAGAGACCCTGTTTTAAGGAATGTTGTTTATAAGTGATTGAGGAAGACATTCAAATGTCAGACTCTGGCTCCAACCTGCATGGATATACTAACCTGGCATTCACAATGATGGCCAGTGACTCCTTATGGCAACTGAATTTGTGAAACATGGCTCCTGTAATTCAGCAATTGATCACTAACTTTATGTAATTCAAACTATAATTCATTAGCCACTCACAGTTGGTGGCTGTCATATAAGACAGCACAGCCTCCCAAGTCCTATCACTATTAGAACCATCTCAGCACTTCATGAAGCAGAGTGGCTGTTAACCTTTGGTTCAAGTTAATTTCATTGAAGACTAAATATTAGACAGTGAAGAACTTATAGGTTTAAGATATAATACAAGAAAAGATACTCATAACTGGCTTGGGTGCTGACTTAGATGTTTTTGTTTCTTCCAGAGAAGATTACTTAAAATTTCAATAAGGCAACAGTGGTCATTGTAGGTCCATCTTTCTCAAGGATAATGAATTGGAAAAAACAGGACTGTTTGGGTCTACAATCTGCTTTTGATGCTGATGACTACCTACTAAAATACAATATCCTTCATTTCTACTGCATGGTTACTTGGTATTCACACCATTAAAGTGTTTAGAAAAGAGGAAATTTGCCTTTATTGTAGGCTTTATCCTATATGTAATAGGATATGTATGATTAGAATCAAATGATACTCTCCTTGTACAGACATCCACTGCTGAGTATCTCTTATGTACTCTATATTTGTTCAGTGAATAAATGCATTTAGTGTCTACTTGGATCTACAGCTCTATTAGCTTTCTAGTCCTTTTTTAAAAAATTATTTTTATTTTTGTGTTTGAGTGACATCATACTACATGTATTTACATATATATTTCCACAGAGGCAAGAAAGAGGTATTGGATCCCTCAGAACAGTAATTACAGGCACTCAGAAGCTGCTTAACTAGCAAGTACTTAAGGGCACTGGGAAGTGAACTCAGGTCTCTGCAAGAGGAGCAAGCTGTTTCAGTCTTAACTTTCTAATCTTTTTCCACCCCATGTATTTAGCTTTATTTACATATTTAAAGAATGTAATTGTGTAAGTTTGAACATAAGTACACATCGTAAAACTACTCCCAAATTAAGAAAACAAGCATCTCTGTTACTTTAAAATTTTCTCCTGTATCTTCTTTGTAATCTTTTTTTTATCCCAATACTACTTGCCAATGCTCATTGTTATCTGTTTCTTACATTAATTATTTTCAAAAAGTTTATATAAAGGAAGTCTTATTCACATATCTCTCTACTCTTAAAGTTTTTCATACCTAAACTTAAAACCATGGTTTTAAACATGGGTGATTTTGATGCAGGAGAATATTTTGCTTTGGGGTAAGATATTGATGGGCATAAATTTCTGCTTTAAAGTGCTAGGGAGGTCTACTTTCAGAGATGGCTAGAGAAACATGAGATTTCAATTCTTGGCTGATGTCATTAAACAAAAGCCATCACAATGGTCTCAAAGACCTGAAGACAATGAGAAAGTTAGAGATGGGATAAAATGTACCAAAAGCTTAATCTTCTGGTCTGCTTATTATATGCCTCATTTGAATAGTACTTTCTACATCTCATCAGTATTCACTGCTTTGATAACTCCAGCTCAGTTAATAAATTTCTGTTTTTTTTTGTATTCTGAAATATATATTTTACTTATGAGTACTTAATATTACTTTTTTTTGCAATTAAGAGTTAATTTTTAATGTTGATTTTAACCCAACAAACTATTCAGTTCCACAATGACTGGGATTGTAATAATTGCATTTCTATTACTGAAATAAAATACCATGACCAGGACAATTTATAAAAGAAAGAATTTATTTGTAATTATGGTTTCAGGAGGATAAGAGTCCATGATGGCAGAACAGAGGCATAGTCATTGAGAGTTCACATCTTGAATCATAAGGTAGAGATGGAGAGAGTCTGGGAATGGGGTTAGACATTTGAAACCTCAAAGCCTATCCCAGCAATACAGTTTTTCCTACAAGATCACAGTTCCTATTCATTTCTATGCAGTGCCACTAACAGAGAAACAAGTATTCATATATTTTAGTGTATGGGAGACATTCTCATTTAAACAGCCACAAAGAAACTACCTTTATTGATAGCATATTATTCTCTGTATCTTACTGACAGTGTAATCTTCTGTCTTTCTCAGTATCAAACATAGGGGAAAATACTGAAAACAATAACACTGTGCAAATATCAGCACTTACTATCATGATTAAGAACCAACTTAATGATAACGTACTAATCATTTTTTATTTATGATGCATAGCAGTTTTTCTACAGTAAACCAGAAGCTGGACTTTGTGGACTCACTTAAGTTGCTCTGACATATTTTGACCACTGCTAGAATTTTCCCCTAACAAGAAAAGAAATTCATTATGCATGTCCCTCAGAACAGGTAATATTAGCAAGTAATATTTCAGTCTTCCAGGATCCTGTGTAATTTGAGGGAGGAAGGAGTTCTAACATCAACCTTTTTGAGAGCAATTCACCACATTACAAGTTAGAAATTTCTCAACCCTGATGTTCTTCCCCTGCTTTAGAATGTGAGTGATGATAATATTCCTGTGAAAACCAGCAATGCTCTATTTTAAATTAATACATCTGTTTTGGGGGAGTATTGTACAAAAAGAATGAGACAGATCTTCAAGCCCCATACTCGGATAAATCCACAATTGAAACATAGGTTAAAAAAGCAAATATCTTGAGATAGAGATGTAGTTCTATTTGTATAGTGTTTGCTTAGTGTGCAGCATGCTCTGGGTTTGATCCTGTGTACTAAATAAGCAAGATATGGTAGTACATGTTTACAACATATTACTTGGGAGATACAGGCACAAAGATTAGAAATTCAAGGCCATTTTCAGTTACATGATAAGTTCTATGAGTTCTAGGCTACTCTGGTGCTAGAGGCCCTACCAAAGATAGAGGAAGAGAGAAAAGGGGAGGATAGAAAGGAAGAGCAGAGAAAAAGAAGGGAAAAGGAGAAAAAGAAATAATTTTCTTTGTGTATATATTGCCTAGCACAAAAAGAACTAGAAAAAATTTACATGCCCAATATCAGAGAGATGCTTTAAAATTTTTAACAGCAAGGAACACAATGAAAATGTGACATTAAACAATATAGATTACATACCCATACATGGAAAAATAGTTTTGCCATAACATTAGGCTAATTAAAAAAGCAGAGTGTAGTACCTGTGTTGAAGTGAGTAACATGTTCATGCATAGATAGAGGAAACATTGTGCAAACACAATTACTTCATTTCTAAAAGGTTAACATGTGTAAAGACTTGAGATCAGAAATGGGTGTGAATCTCAGTATTTCCACTAGTTGTTTGAGTATTCAATTTCATTTCTGGTCAACTGTTACATATACAGAGATGGGTGAAGGATATAACACAGTTTGTTTATTGTTTTGTTCTGGTTTTGTTTTGTTTTTGAGATGGGTTCTCATGTGGCCCAGCTTGGTATAAAATTTTCTAAGTCATCAAAGATGACCTTGAACTTTGATCCACCTGCCTCTATGTCCTGAGCACTGGTATTACTGGTCTGGATTACTAGGTCTGGTTGGATGGTGCTAAGGATCAAATCAAGGGTTTTATTCATGCTAAGCAAGATTTCTACAAGATGAACTGTATCTTTTGCCTAAACAAAATTGCTTAGAATATAGGGTACCACAGTATTCATTACTAATCTATTTCCTTTACAAAATACCTGAGACTTTCCAGGCTTGAAATATTTTCCTCAAATTTATTAACTTTTTAATGGCAGTTTCAACATCTATATATTTATACATACATATTCTTGGATCTCTACTAGATGACAAGAAATTAATGATTAGTATGATAAATCTTCCTTAATTGGATCATAGTCATTGTCTCTGAATGGATTTTTAGAATGGGATGAAATGTCTCAAACTGAAGATAAGGTCAGTCTCAATTTACAATGGAAACTGGAAGGCTCGGAATGGTAAATCAGCTGATTTTAACCAAGAAACAGTGCAGTTTGCAGTCTTTAAATCCAGCATTATATTCTAAGATTATAACTCATTACTGTGGATGTTTCTCTCCAAGATTTGAGGGAGATGGAATATCTCCCAAATACACAGAAATATCAGGATACAATGAAACTTACTACACAGCACACAGGAGTTTCTACAATGAGTATCACATTAAGGGAAAAATAAAAAGGTTACATTAGAAAATAGAACCTTTGACATAGTGGTAGAGACCAGAGCAAGACAAAAAGATCAAATGAAATTAAAATTCTTTGTCATGTAAGAATATATTTTGAATTACAAAAGAAATTAGTAACTTGTCCCTCTGTATTACTGCATGAATTAATGGCTATTTTAATTGGCTTGGTGTTGAAATCAATGGCTGTTTGCATTACTGTTGCCAATTTGTCTTAATTCATATAATCTAAATTGCTTTCTTGAAAACAGTGGATAAAACATTTTAACTCATGGGTTGTTTTTGAAATAAATTTGGGAGAAAAAATTCTATTGAAGTGTTTTCTATCTCAGATGGTTCTACTTTCTTTTGTGTGTGCTATTTAAACAAACAAACAAACAAAGATTTGAATTCCATAACAAATGTATTTTAAGGACAGTTAAAAGAACTAAGGTGACAGTCACACATCTTTTATCCCATTGACAAATTATAGGTATTGTTGAAGCAGCAGAAAATTCTCCTAGGGCTTTCCCCATTCATCTTAAGTGGAAAACAAAACAAAATACAAAGTTGAGAAGTAGTGTGCTATAAAAATCTGATGAGTTAGCAAATTCGTGTTTCTAAGAGTCTCCATGGAGTAAGAGCTGTCCAAGTGTGAGAATCTAGTCAGATCCCCAACTCACAATGTTCTGTTGCTTTTTGGGCTTTGTTTTTAAAGCTAGAAAACTTCAGGTATGGCTGTGCATGTCTGTAATCCCAATGCTATGAGAGACAGTGACAGGAAGATTGCTAGGGCTTTCTGGCCATCTCTTCTCTCTGTCACCAAATTATAAAGTCACTTTGTTTAATACCATCCTCTCTTTTCCTTACAAACCAAATTCTCTAAAATACTGAAGTATACTGTGTAGTATGTTTCTAAATGTCCTGAAAACACCTTATTATGTGGAAGATGTTTTATCTTTGAACCTTGGGGAAGGGAATACTTACAGGTTTACTGAGGTAGTCTGCTTCAAGGCATTACAGTGGAGAGTATAGAGCAGGATACTCCATGACTCCCTTTGGCATCTAAATGTGCTCACTGGTATATACATGCACATAAGACACAAATGTACCCCTCTCTCTCTCATGCATACACGTGCACACGCATACACGCACACCCACAAACACCAGGAACAAGGCCACTTATATTTGAAGGACCACAGAAAAGTTCCTTGAGTCCTTAGTGCATCTGTGATAGTGGATGAAAGAATTACATCTGGCAGGTTGATGAACATGGTGCCATGAGCTATTATTCAAGAAAGATAACTCAAACATGTCATTATATGAATTTTAGTCTCATGAGCATTGTTCTTCTCCTTTGACAGTGTATTTACACCACTGACTTGGGGAATTTGACCAGAAGGCAGTCTGAGTTTTCATGTTACAGTCATGAGAACGGCATTGGTCTCTCCTTCATTCCTCAATACCAAGGTGTTTGATTTTTCTTGAGTGTCTGCTGTATCTTTTTGTGCTAACTCTACTTTCACAAATCCAATCACTCAGGTTTTCACTATTCTTTTTCTCTTGGCTGTCTTACATTTTATGAACCAAATTTCCTTGTGTTAACCAGTTTGTGGTATTGTTTTCTTATAAGCTTGTTTTGGGAAGCTCTTGCCCCAGTCCATTAATTCTCCTTTGGGTGCACACATCTATAGTGGGCTGTTCCACATTACATATTAAAACTTTGCATGTTTAAATTTGACTCTGCCATTAGCAAAGAAACCTGTTAAAAGTTAGAGTTGAATTTTATTATTGTTTCTGGCTTTTTGTAAACTAATAATGTTTCAAACACATAGTACTTCACCAATATAGTAACTGAATTCAGCTAAAGCAGAATGAATGCACTGGCATTTAAATAATATTGAAAATTAATTGGATTTTTAATAAGAATAGATTCCCAAAATTAAATGTATATACTCCAAGACTACAAACTTTATGTCATGGTCTTTAGAACTGATAAGTAAGGTGATATTAAATTATTAATCACAGAAAATATTCTGCAGCTGAAATAATGATAGAAAAGTATATTTCGCCCTTTGTCTCCTGCACATGGGACAGTGTCATCCAGATTATAATATCCCAACAGCTTCATTCTTGCTTGTTAGCTGTAAATTTAGGACACTTCAGGAGCTGCCAAAGGTAGAAACATATACTTGTATATGAAGGAAGATTCTTTTTTCTTTTACTCATGTTTTACATATTTTGTTTACTTAAAAGTCACATTTCTTAGTGAAATTCAGGTTCTCCACTCTGTCTTGTAAGAGTTCAGAAAAGGGCAGCCTGGCTGTCGTTATTCTAAAGACTGAGATTCAGAGACTGGCTGTTTGAATTCATGAACTCAAAACAACACATCAGGGCACAAATTCCTTTGTCCTTTTCAATTTTCTTTTTTTCCAAAGATTTTTACTCTGGTCATTTGTTCACAAGATCTAAGAAGTCATCCCTCTGCATTCATTGGCAACTTTTTGATTGTAATAAAGAACATTATTTTAGACCAGAATGGAGTAGAAGGGACTGCCTCCAGTTTGTAGGGCAAGACTGGTATAAGAATGCCAACTGACTTTCTTCCTTAGTGTATGTGTATCTCCTTACAAATCTACTTTCTTCTTCCTTCTCTCATATTGCAGCATGGTTTTTTGTTAGTATTTTATTTTATTTGTGTTTTGACAGAAAATTGTTTCTGCATTTACTTCAAATGCATTTGTCATTTTTCAGAAGTCTAGCCTACACAAACAGGAATGTCACACTCATTCCAAATTCTCAGAGACGACTAATTTTCTCAGTCTAATTCAAGTGCCTATAGCAGAGAAAGTCAAACACAATTAGGAGGTAGGGTCAGATGATAGTATGAGAAAAGCCCCACACTAACCATGTAGATTTGGCAGGTTGGAGAACATACTGGACTCCATCAGTACTCATGTATATTGTTCTCCTCTAAATTGCTTTTGATTTTCTTAAAACACACACACACACACACACACACACACACACACACACACACACACACACACATTTTTGTGGTCCTTCTAAACCTAGCCCCAAATTCAATGCTTTCATGCTATTTTTGCCTCAAATTTTGCTAAATGAGACTTTTAACATTGATCTAACCATTTTCAAGTGAAAAAAATTAATGGTCAGTTCTTGTAATTATTTAAAGAAATAGAATTTGCTCAGATACCTTTTCTTCTTCTTTTTATGGAGGAAATCAAAGTTCTAGTTCACGACTGTCTCTCCTGCTTTTGTGAATATGTATGTTTATATATTGTGTTAGGTGTGCATGCATATTTTGGGGTATATGTGCACATGTGTGTGGCTATAATGAGATCCAAGTATGACACTGGGTACCTTTATCTTTCTTTGATATATATATATACACATATATATTTCATATGTATAATTATATACATATATATAATTATCATGACTATATATATAAAACATATATACATATGTATGGAGAAAGATCAGACATATAGATATAGAAAGATAGATAGATAGATAGATAGATAGATAGATAGATAGATAGATTGATAGATAAATGGATAGATAAGGTCTCTCACAAGCAGACCAAACATTTTTGCTAGATTTGATGGTAGCAGCATTGGGGTAGCAGTCACAAAACAGCCACATTCACGTTTTTACATGGTACTGGTATCCACCTGGGTCCTCCTGCTGGCACAAGAAATGATTTTACACACTGATTCATCTCTGAAGCCCCACAAAATACCACTATAATGACTGTTGATGAGCTCCAATTAAAAAATTTCAACTTCATGCATTCATCATGATGAATGCATAAAAGCATCAAGAAACATCTCAGATACACATGGAAAGCTAAACACGTTGTTAATACCACTTGTCAAGAATACAACCACTACTGCAATTGTTGAGCCAAATTTGAATCAAGCTTTAATTAGGTACTAGACAGGATGATGGACTCTGGCCTGGTCCCTTCCTGGGTTTCCAGAAAATGATGACAAATCACATTTGCAGTGGCTTATAAAGGCAAACCCACAAGGTTACATATTTCCCAACAGGTCCAATCAAGGAAAGTTATACATTCATGTGTTTCCTGCCTACATATTTTCCACATACATGTGATCAACCACATCCCCTTCAGTTGAAACAAAAAAAAAAAAACTTGTTTAGGGGAGAGAAAGAAAACATATATCTTGTTATATCTCATAAACAGTAGCCTCCAGCATTTCAGCAAGTATCTGTCTTTGTACAGGAGGCTTACAGGTTAGAGGCTAAACTAGAATTTGCCAATTTCTGTGCCATGTTGTTTATTTTTTTAAATCTTTAAACACCAGGAAGTCTTTCTATTCACAGATGTGACATTGAAGTCCCCATAGCACCACTGATAAGAACAATTCATTGGTTTCTCCATAATTACAGCAACATAGTTATACATAACCAATTCTTCTTTGGTTCTACTTGGCATCTTTTCAGAAGGTCTTAGAGGTGGGCCAGTTTGAGAAGAAATAGAACAGCTCAGTATTTGAGTCTGTGCTGATTTCAGAAGAGAGAACCTTTCTCCACATGACCTTAAGACTCATCTCAGAGGAAGAAGATGGAGAAGCAGTGAGGAATAGGAGTTGGCCAAGCTCCTGAGGATTTTCCTGCCCTCATCCAGTGCTGTTTGCACTTCTAGCTATGACCTCAGGCCCACTGATGTCTTTAAGTCCAATCTAACCTTGGATGGAAACCAGGATGGGGAGCACTATAAGGTATGATTTCCAGGTTGCTCCTGACACTGTGGCCTGGCTCTGATAAATAGATGTAAATATTAGCGTCTTTCTTGTGATAACAGTTTGATATATTAACAAGTTCCTGCTCAGTATAGTGTGAGATATCCTTCACCTGGATTTCCTTCAGGTACCTTTAGAAACCGTAAATAATTAACATCATTTAGGACTATTGCACAAGAATGTTTAGGCTAGTATATATTAAAAAAAGTATATTGGAAAGTATGTGGTGATCAAGTTTCTGAGAATTGATAGTTGTTATTTCCAATCTTTAGACATGTAAAATATTTAATTAGTTCTCTGAAAATTTTATACATACATACTGCCTTAGATAAGATTTCTATAGCTGTGAAGAGACACCGTGACCATAGCAATTCTTGTAAAGGAAAATTGCCACATATTTCTCAATATACTTTGTTTGATACTAGCTTAAACATTCTGATGCAATAGTTCTAAATGACATTCATTATCTACAGTTTCTAAAAGTACCTGAAGGCAATCAAAGTGAAAGATGGCCCACACTACACTGAACAAGAGTGGCTAATATATCAAACAATTAGCACAAGAAAGACTGTAATATTTACATCTAGGCCACAATGTCTGGGGCTTGTGTACAGGTCAGAAGTTTAGTCCATTATTGTCATGGCAGGAAGCATGGTGGGATATAGGCAGACATGGTGCTGGAGAGGTAGCTGAGAGCTCTATATCTTGATTTGCAGGCAGCAGGAAGAGCAAGTGAGCCACTCTGGGCATAGCTTGAGTATCTGAGACTCCAAAGCCTTCCCCTAAGGATTCATCCTCCAACAATGCCACACCTACTCCAACAAGGCCACTCTTTCCTATCAAGTCAGTTACTAGGAGCCTACAGGACCATTCAAATTCAAACTACCACATAAGCAATGTATTTTGCTTATACATACCTTCCACTAAATCTGTGGTTATTTTGTAATTCTTCCCTATTTTGAGGGGAAAAACACAGAATCACACAGCATTTGTACATTTCTCTTTGATCAGATATTACCCATGAACTTGGCTCCAGGTACATTGGTGCCCTCATTAGCTTCACTGACAACTTGACATACCTGGTGAGGGAGACTCAGTTTAAGTATTGCCTCTATGACATTGCCCTGTGGGCATGTTTGTGGGGAATTTTATTTTTTATTTCAAAATACTTTAATTCTTTGAGAATTTCATACCACATATTTAGATCATACTCATTTCCACGTTTTTCTCTCAGTCCTCTGAGATTCACATTTACCTCCCTAATGCCTGCACTACTTCCTCTCCTTTTAAAAAATATTACAACTTCTCAACACTAGTTTGTATTGTACAGATACTTGTGGACGTGTATTCTGTTCATATTTCATTGTTATATTTATTATTGACATTTACTTAATGATCCAGTTCCTCAACATTATCTTCTTTCCCTGGTTCTCTGTTGTGCATATGATCCATTCTATTTGTAAGGTTTTCCTCTGAGGTTTTTCAGTTGGTTTCTTGTGTTTTTTGTTTGCTTGTTTGTTTGTTTGTTTCCAACAGCATTCAGCATTGGGGTTATCATTTGCAATTCTCTAATTTTATATCTTGGATCTATATTATTATTTCATTTCTCTTGGATTTTCTTTCCTTTAACATGTCTTCTTTGGATTATTTGAACAAACATGTAATTTTTCCTTTGAATTCCTTGTCTAGAAAATCCTACAATTCATTTTCATTAGGTAAGGTTAATGAGGCAGCTTAGTGACTTGAAGAGGAGACATTCTATCTTGGGTTTTTATGATGTTAATGTTTCTGTTCTCTATTTGCACATGGGAGTTAGTTTATTGGCTGAAATTTTCTTTCCTTAGTATTTTTTCTTTCTTTTTCTTTTTTTCCCAGTCTGCTTTTATACCATTTTAATTACATGCCAGTACTAAGGTCACTTCTAAATTGAGGAACTAGCAATACAATAGATGTAAATGGTCAAGGAACAAGCAAGACATTAAACACAAATAGTCAAAGAACAAGCAAGGCAATAAAGTCCCATGATCAGTCCCATGATCACTGTTTCTAAGGGCTTATCAGGATGACTAAAATATCTGAGCCTACTTCCCTATCCTAGCACAAAGTCATTTTCATGCCTGAGGCCTACATCTTTGTTTTAGCCTAAGATTTAAATTCCTGCCTGAAATTACTTCTTTATTCTAGCCTAATGTCAAATTCCTGCCTGAAGCCCATTTCTTTCTCCTTGGCCCATGTAAGATTCCTGCCAAGCAACCTCAAAAGCTATCCACATATCCCCTTTTTATTTCATAAACAAGACTGAACCTGTCTTAGGTTGTTCTGACAAGAATGCCTTCCTTACCCATTGTGGAATATGCATTATCAAAAGCAATGCTCTTCTCTCTTAGGTTGGTAACGCCCTGTGCAGAATTTTACCCCTTCTTGGCTTGCCAGCCTGTTAAATTAGTAACTCTGTCTGGGGTTCCATTTTCAGTTTCAAGCCATGTACTTTGGCTGCCAACATGTTAATGCTGTTAAACACAAGTTCTAACACAAAGGTCAGGAATAAAAATATTCCCAGGACAAAAAGGGCTAGCATGATCAAGCTATATATACCATTCTTGAAGTTTGACCAATATGGAAATACTGACCCCAGGCCATGGATAATTTTATCAGCAGTATCTGCATCATCAAAGCTCAGCAGAGCAGCATTATTTAAAATTATAATCTCAGTATGCAAAGTTAAAACATCCAGAGAGTTGTTAGAATTATGCCAAATACCCTGCAAATGTCTTTAAACTGTTTTCCCTAATTATAATCACAACCAAATTTTAGAAGTAACATGAATCCATTGGTATTTGGAATGACTCTTGAGATAGCTCCTTACTCTTAAACTCTGAACCTCCTACCAATGATTTGAATAGGATAAAGAGCATCAATCTGTTGTTCCAAATGCCTATCTAAATCCTCCTGTATACTCAACACATTAGTAACTTTTTTTTTTGCTAAATGATTAACAAAAGTAGTTGTCTTAACTTCTTGTGTCAAAGCAATTGTAGAAGCAGTGGTGTTAGCAATAAATGTAATTAAAGCTGTTATACCAGCAATAATCAAGCCCTCTTGCTTCTGCATAAAGTCTGACTTGCATCTTCTAGTACTTGCAAGCTTTGTTTTAGAATACCAAGGTACTGTAATACTCAGGGCAATAAAATTAAAACTGGTAGATAGACCCCTGTAACAGACATGCCAGTTTTCAACACACTAACATAATTAGAAAGTATACAATCAATATAATTTACATTAAATACTGTAGAAGAAACAAAAGTAATTTTAACTTGACAATTAAAAGACCCTTAACACATGCAATCACATGCAATAATATTTTTTTTGAAATCCAAATCCTGTCCCAACTTTATCTCTTCCTAACATAACATCATGCAGATCTACAGCTAACTTCCAAATATGTCTCTGAAAATGTCCAGAACCAGCCTTCCAAATAAAGACTGTTATTTCTAATATTGGATTGATTTCTATGGAATATTGACTTGATTTCTAGACCAGTCCATGATTGAATCCAAATAATTGGTCACATTTAAGAAAAACACAAGAGTCACTATAACTTCTTTTTTTGATTCTCTGTCCCACAAGGTCTAAAAAAAACTTGAGGCAAGGCAGCTTGTCCCATCTTGGATATAGGCAAACAAAGGTAGCTCAGGAACTTATGTCCAATACAGCCTCCCAGTCATCATTGTCAGGGCACTCAGCAAGCTCATCATTCCTTGCCCCAGTTTCAGCATGTCTCACCAATCACTCTGGTAGCCACCATGCTCCTTCAGCATCCTGCAGAAAATAACACAAACAAGCCCTCTTCCCCATATTAAATACCTGATTGAGATCATGTCATTTGCGCGTAAATGGAACCTTCATTTTCACCTGGCATAAATATGCCTAGTTGTAGAGTGCCATAGACATTCAGCAGAAAGTTCCTTGGCACCCAAATTTTTAAAAATTTAAAATAAAAAGAACACGATTTAAATAAAGTTGTGGTATACAGAGATATACCTCCCATATTTTATTGTATTGTATTGTATATTATTTTATGAAGATATTGTTTTAAAGTTCCATGGGCCTATTCCACAATACCTTGTCCTTGGGATTATAAGAAACCCAGTAATACAGGCTATAATAAATTTTTGACAAAATGTCTCAAATGCTTGACTGCAATAGCCAGTTCTATTGTCTGTTTATTTTATATTGAATATTTTACTTATTTACATTTCAGATATTATCCCTTTTCCCCATTTCCTTACCAGAAACCCCCTATCCCATCCCCCTCCTCCTGCTTCTATGAGGGTAGAAGCATTCACTTCTCACCCACCCACTTACCCTCTCCATCCACCCTGACATTGAATTCCCCTACACTGGGGCATCCAGCCTTCAAGGGACCAAGGACTTCCTCTCCTCCTGATGCCCTACAAGTCCATCATCCACTACATATAGAGCTAGAGTCATGGGTCCCTCCATGTGTGCTCTTATGCTGGCAGTTTAGACCCAGGGAGCTCTGGTTGGTCGGTATTGTTGCTCTCCCCATGGGGCCACAAATCCCTTCAGCTCCTTCAGTCTTCTAACTCCTCCATTGGGAACTCTGTGATTAGTTCAATTGTTAGCTGTGAGCATCCACCTCTGTATATGGCAGACTCTGGCAGAGCCTCTCAGGAGACAGTTATATCAGGCTCCTGTCAGCAGGTATTTCCTGGCATCCACAACAGGGTCTGCTTTTGATTACTGTACCTGAGATGGATCCCCAGGTGGGGCAGTCTCTGGATGGCCCCTCCTTCAGTCTCTGCTCCACACTTTGTCTCCATATTTTCTCCTGTGACTAATTTGTTACTGCTTCTAAGGACCAAAGCACCAACACTTTGGTCTTCCTTCTTCATGGGCTTCAGGTGGTCTGTGAGTTGTATCTTGGGTATGGAGAGCTTTTGTGAGAATATCTGCTTATCACTGAGTGCATATGATGTGTCTTCTTTTGTGATTGGGTTACCTCACTCAGGATGATATTTTCTAGTTTTATCCATTTGCCTATGAATTTCATGAATTCATTGTGTTTAATAGCTGAGTAGTACTCCATTGTGTAAATGTTGCACGTTTCTGTATCCATTCCTCTGTTGAAGGACATCTGGGTTCTTTCCAGCTTCTGGCTATTATAAATAAGGCTGCTATGAACATACTTCAGCATGTGTCCTTGGTATATGTTGGAACATCTTTTGGGTATATGCATAGGAGTCATATAGCTGGGCCCTCAGCTATATGATTATGTCTAATTTTCTGAGGACTGCAAGACTGATTTCCAGAGTAGATGTACCACCTTGAAATCTTACCAACAATGGAGGAGTGTTCCTCTTTCTCCACATCCTCGCCAGCATCTGCTATCACCTGAGATTTTGGTCTTAGCCATTCTGACTGGTATGAGGTGGAATCTCAGGGTTGTTTTTCTTTGCATTTCTCCGGTGGCTAAATATGTTGAATATTTCTTTAGGTTCTTCTCAGCCATTTGATATTCCTCAAAAAATTTTTGAGCAATGTATCTCATTTTTAATAGGGTTATTTGATTTTCTGGAGTCTAATTTCTTGAGTTCTTTGTATATATTGAATATTAGCCCTCTATTGGATATAGGATTGTTAAAGAACTTTTCCTAATCTGTTAGTTGCTGTTTTATCCTATTGACAGTGTCTTTTGGCTTACAGAAGCTTTGCAATTTTATGAGGTCCCATTTGCCAATTCTTGATCTTAGAGCATAAGCCATTGGTATTCTGTTCAGGAACTTTCCCCCTTTGCCCAAATATTTGGGATATTCCCCACTTTATCTTCTATTAGTTTCAGTGTATCTGATATTATGTGGAGGTCTTTGATCCACTTGGACTTCAGCTTTGTACAGGAGATAAAAATGGATCAATTTTCATTCTTCTACATGCTGACCTCCAGTTGAACCAGCACCATTTGTTGAAAATGCTGTCCTTTTGTCCACTGGATGGGTTTGGCTCCTTTGTCAAAGATCAAGTCACCATAGGTGTGTGGGTTCATTTCTGGGACATCAATTCTATTCCATTGATCTTCCTGCCCATCACTGTACCAATACCATGCAGTTTATATCACTATTGCTCTGTAGTACAGCTTGAGGTCAAGGATGGTGATTCTCCCAGAAGTTCTTTTATTTGTTGAGAATAGTTTTTGCTAACCTGGGTTTTTTGTTACTCCAAATAAATCTGAGAATTGCTTTTTCTAACTCTATGAATATTTTAGTTGGAATTTTGATGGGTATTGCATTGAATCTGTAGATTACTTTCATCAGGATGGCTATTTTCACTATATTAATCCTGCTAATCTATGAGAATGGGAGATCTTTCCATTTTCTGAGATCTTTTTCAAATTCTTTCCTCAGAGACTTGAAGTTCTTGTCATACAGTTCTTTCACTTGGTTCATTTGATTCATACCAAGGTATTTTATATGATTTGTTACTATTGTGAAGGGTGTCATTTTGTTAATTTCTTTCTCAGCCTGTTTATCCTTTCAGTAAAGGAAAGCTACTGATTTGTTAGAAATAATTTTATATCCAGCCACTCAGCCACTTTGCTGAAGTTGTTTAGGAGTTTTCTGGTGGAAGTTTTGGGGTCACTTAAGTATACTATCATATTTGCAAATAGTGAAATTTTGACTTCTCTTCTTCCTTTTCTTTCTTTCTTTCTTTCTTTTTTTTTTTTTTTGGTTTTTCGAGACAGGGTTTCTCTGTGTAATCCTGGTTGTCCTGGAATTCACTCTGTAGACCAAGCTGGCCTCAAACTCAGAAATCTGCCTGCCTCTGCCTCCCAAGTGGACTTCTTTCTTTTCCATTTATATCCCTTTGACTTCCTTTTGTTTTCTTTTCAATTTATATCCCTTTGACTTCCTTTTGTTGTCTAGTTGCTCTGGCTAAGACTTCAAGTACTATATTGAATAGGTAAGGTAAGAGTAGGCAGCCTTGTCTAGTCCCTGACTTTAGTGGGATTGCTTCAAGTTTCTCTCCATTTAGCATGATGTTGACTACTGGTTTGCTGTATATTGCTTTTACTATATTTAGGTATGGACCTTAAATTCCTGATCATTTCAGGACTTTTCTCATGAAGAGATATTGAATTTTGTCAAATACTTTCTCAGCATCTAGTGAGATGATAATGTATTTTTTTCCTTTGAGTTTGTTTATATAGTAGATTATGTTGATGAATTTCTGTATATTGAACCATCCCTGCATTCCTGGGATAAAGCCTACTTGATCATGGTGGATAATTGTTTTGATTTTTTTGGATTTGTTTTGCAAAAATTTTGTTGAGAATTTTTGCATTGATATTCATAAAGCAAATAGGTCTGAAGTTTTCTTTCTTTCTTGTATGTATGAGTGGTTTAGATATGAGCATAACTGTGGCTTCATAGAACAAATTGGGCAGTGTTCTTTCTATTTCTATTTTGTGGAATAGTTTGATGAGAATTGGTGTTAGGTCTGCTTTGAAGGTTTGATAGAATTCTCCACTAAAACCATCTGGTGCTGGGTTGTCTTTGGTGGGGAGACTTTTAATTACTGCTGCTATTTCTTCAGGGGTTATGGGACTGTTTAGAAGGTTTATGTGCTCCTGATTTAATTTTGGTACCTGGTACCTGTCTAGAAATTTTTCCATTTCATCCAGATTTTCCAGTTTTGCTGAGCAATTTTATTTTAGTAGGATGAGATGATATTTTGAATTTCTTCAGTATCTGTTGTTATATCTTCATTTTCAGTTCTGATTTTATGACTTTGAATACTGCCTCTGTGCCCTTTGTTTAGTCTGGCTAAGGGTTTATCTGTCTTGTTGATTTTCTTTTTTTTCCAGTTTTTTTTAAATTTATTTTTTATTGGATATTTTACTTACATTTCAGATGCCATCCCCTTTTCCCATTTTCTCTCCCTAGAAAACCCCTATCCCATCCCCCCTCCTCCTTTTTGCTTTTATACAATTTTTTTTAATGTTGATCAAAGGCTTTATAAGTTTGGTAATGCTCAATAACAAGATGCCTATACAATCAGAAGTGTAACCCAATACTCAACCTAGATATACCAACTATCTCTGACTGGTGGAGACATTCGAACATCTGGCTCCATGCCCCCTCTCCCCTATCTCTGTCTCTTTCTCCTAGCTCCTCCTCTTTTTCTATTTTTATGTCCTGGGTGGATTTGTTCAATTTCTTCACCTGTTTGGTTGTGTTTTCCTGTGTTTCGTTAAGGTGTTTTTGTGTTTCCTCTTTAAGGGCTTCTACCTGTTTACCTGTGTTCTCCTCAAATTCTTTGAGACTGTTATTTATGTCCTTCTTAAAGTCCTCTATCATCATCATTAGAAGTAATTTTAAATCTGAATCTTGCTTTCCTAGTGATATGAGGAATTCAAAACTTTCTTGTGTGGGAGAACTAGATTCTAATGATGCCAAGTACCCTGGGTTGCTGATGCATATGTTCTTGTGCTTGCCTTTTGCCATCTGGATCTTCTTAGTGCTACCTGCCCTGTCTCTGATTGGAGCCTGTCTTTCCTATTATCTTGGTTGTATCAGAATTGTGTGGGGTGGGTGTTACTACTGGGGTTAGAGCTGGGGCCCAAGATCTGTTCAGTGCTCAGGAGCAAACACAAAGGAACAAGTGCTATGGGCTAGGAGTGACTTCCTGGGTCCTAGTGCTTCCCAGTTACTCCCTGTTTGGTGTGGGTGTTGCTGTCTTTTTACCTAAGATACTGCCCAGGTTAGAGCTCCTGGGAGGCTCACTTCCTCTGGGCAGAGCTGCTGCCCACCGAGGATCTGCTCAGTGTTTGGGCCCAGACAGGCTCTTGTTGATTTTCTTAAAGCTTCTGGTTTTCTTGATTCTTTGTATAGTTCTTTTTGTTTCTACTTGGTTGATTTCAACCCTGAGTTTGAATATTACCTGCTGTCTACTCCTCTTTGGTGTATTTGCTTCCTTTTGTTCTAGAGATTTCAGGTGTGTTGTAAATTTGCTAGTGTATGCTCTCTCCAGTTTCTTTTTGTAGGCACTTGAGTTTTCCTTTTAGCATGGAGTTCATTGTGTCCCATAAGATTTGGTATGATGTGCCTTCATTTTCAGTAAATTCTAAAATGTCTTTAAATTCTTTCTTTATTTTTTCCTTGACCAAGTTATCATTGAGTAGAGTGTTGCTCAGTTTCCATTTGTATGTGGGCTTTCCATTGTTTTGTTGTTATTGAAGACAAGTCTTAGTCTGTGGTGATCTTACAGGATGCATGGGATTATTTCAATCTTCTTGTATTTGTTGAGGCCTGTTCTGCGACCAATTATATAGTCCATGTTGGAGACAGTTCCATGAGGTGCTGAGAAAAAGGCATATTCCTTTGTTTTAAGATGAAATGTTCTATTGATATCCGCTAAATCCATTTGGTTCATAACTTCTGTTAGTTTCATTGTGTCTCTGCTTAGTTTCTGCTTCTATAATATGTGCACTGCTGAGAGTAGGGTGTTGAAGTCTCTCATTATTATTGTGAGAGGTGCAATGTGTGCTTTGAGCTTTAGTGAAGTTTCTTTTATGAATGTGAGTGCCCTTGCATTTGGAGCATAGATATTCTGAATTGAGAAATTATGTTGGTAGAGTTTTCCTTTGATGAGTATGAAGTGTCCTTCCTTATCTTTTTTGATAACTTTTGGTTGAAAGTTGATTTTATCTGATACCAGAATGGCTACTCCAGCAGTTTTTCATGGGGTCATTTTCTTGGAAAATTGTTTTCCATCCTTTTACTCTGAGGTAGTGTCTGTCTTTGTCACAAGGTGCATTTCCTGTATGAAGCAAAATGCTGGATCCTATTTATGTATTCAGTTTTTTAGTCTATGTGTTTTTTATTGGGGAATTGAGTCCATTATTGTTAAGAGATATTAAGGAAAAGTGATTGTTGACCCAACCTGCGGGTCTTGGTTATTTATGGGCACGAGAAAGACCGTAACCTGAAAGAAGAACGGGCGAGAGAGAGAATGGACTCAAGGAAGCAAATACTTGTCAAGAGTCATATATTTAGGCGCAAAACGCTTTTTTATAATACAGTTTGCAAAGGGAGGGGTAAGAGGGATCCAGGTGGTGGGAAAGTACAGAATCTTCTTGGCCTGTGCCCTGAAACAATGGCGGTCTAACTGCTTTTCTCAAAAGATACGGTACACTGCTTTAAGTCTATAAGTCTATCTGTAACTGTCAAGCCGGACCTTGTGGTTGTTAGGGGGATGAAGCTGCAGGGGACATAACTGTCAAGCAGGACCTTGTGGTTGCCAGGCAGGATGAAGCTGCAGGGAACATTGTGCAGGTGGGAAGAGGTAGGGGGTAAGGGTGAGAGGTGAGGGTCCTGGCTTCTGACAGATTGTTGCTTCCTGTTATTTTTGTTATTAGAGGTGGACTTATGTCTTATGTTTGTGGGGCTATCTTCTTCTTTTTTATTTTTGTTGTAACAACATGAGGTTTAATCATACTGGTGCACTAGGGCTCCACTGCAGTGAAGTTATCTTCTTTTTGGTTTGTTCGAAGATTACTTTCTTGATTTTTCTAAGTTGTAGTTTCCCTCCTTGTGTTTGAGTTGTCCATTTATTATCCTTTGTAGGGCTGGATTTGGAGAAAGATATTGTGTAAATTTGGCTTTGTCATAGAATATCTTGATTTCTCCATCTATGGTAATTGAGAGTTTTTCTGGGTATAATAGTCTGGGCTATTATTTGTGTTATTTTGTGGTCTGTATGATATCTGTCCAGGATCTTCTGGCTTTTACGGTGTCTGGTGAGAAGTCTCGTGTAATTCTGATATGTCTGCCTTTATATATTACTCAACCTTTTTCTCTTACTGCTTTTAATATTCTTTTTTTTTTTGTTTTGTGCATTTGATGTTTTGATTATCATATGATAAAAAATTTATTTTTTGATCTAGTCTATTTGGAGTTCTGTAGGTGTCTTGTATTTTCATGTGCATCTCTTTAGGTTAGGAAAGTTTTCCTCTCTAATTTTGTTGAAGATATTTACTGTCTCTATAAGTTGGGAAGCTTCACTCTCTTCTATACCTATTGTCCTTAGGTTTGGTCCTCTCATTGTGTTCTGGATTTCCTGGATGTCTTGGGTTAGAAGCTTTTTGAATTTTGCATTTTCTTTGACAGTTGTGTCAATGTTTTCCATGATATCTTCTACACATGATATTCTTTCTTCTATTTCTTGTATTCTTTTGGTGATGCTTGCATCTATGACTACTGATTTCTTTCCTAGGTTTTCTATCTCTACAATAGTCTCCCTTTGTGCTTTCTTGATTATTTCTACTTCCATTTTAGATCCTGAATGGTTTTGTTTAATTTCTTCACCTGTTTGGTTAGTTGTAATTCTTTAAGAAATTTTTGTGTTTCCTCTTTAAGGGCTTCTACATGTTTACCTGTGTTCTCTTGTATTTCTTTAAGGGAGTTATTTATGTCCTTCTTAACATCCTTTATCATCCTCATGAGAAGCAATTTAAAATTTGAATCATGTTTTTCAGTGTGATGGGGTGTCCAGGGCTTGCTATGTTGGAAGAACTGGGTTTTAATGATGTCAAGTAACCTTGTTTTCTGTTGCTCATGTTCTTTTGCTTGCTTTTTACCATCTGGTTATCTTTAGTGCCACCTGTACTCACTTTCTCTTACTGGAGCCTGTCTCTCCTGTTATCTTGGTTATATCAGAACTCCTCAGAGTCCACCTGTCTCTGTGATACTTTGATCCTTAAATTTTGGGTATAAGAGCTCTTGGGAGTCAGGCTGCCTCTGGGATCCTGAAAACCTATGACCCTGGGTGTGTTAGAGCTCCTGGGAGTCCAGCTTCCTCTGGGTGTTTTTGGATTGTGTTTAGAGCTATGATCCTGAGCATGTTAGAACTCCTGGATATCCAGCTTCCTCTGCATGTTGTGGGATTAGTTGCAGAGCAACTGTTCTGAGTGCAGTGGATCCTCTAAGATGGGTCAGGATATGGCGTCTTCTTGGGTGCAGATGAGTTAGGAGTCTGCTCCAGCAGAAAGGACCAGGTGGAAACTCCTCAGTATGTTTTATTTAAAAATTATAATTACCCTTTCTTTTCTTTCAATGTGCTACTTGCAATAAGTCCTATTAGGGTTGAACTGTCTTTTCTGTCTATGAGACTGCTATTTAGGTGTGGGTTTCTATCTGTGGTCTTCCTCTGAAGATCACATATTATTTTATGTCAGCCATGACTTCCTTCTTGAGTTTGTAATTTTCTCGATGAGTTGGGTATCTCTTCATATCCCTGTGGGACTTATACAGAATCAGATCTGGTCCCCACAATGAGCACAAAGGTTTTTACGAAGCCACTGAAAACTGTGAATTTTCCCTAGCATTCATAAGCCTTAGCCTGTTCATGACTCATCAACTCCCTGTGTCCTCAGAAGCTACTGCATCTGCTTGGAAGTATGGATCTCACAGCATACCTCTGTGGGGTATTTGTTGATTGATAGCTGATGCAGGAGAGCCTGGTACATTGTAAAAAATACTACTTCTGGGCATGTGTGTGAGCTAGCTGTAGAAGCAAGGTGCTGAACATAAACTGGGTGAAGTGAATAAGCACAGTTTTGTTTTTTTTCAGGATCAAGACTTGACTTCCTTTGATGGTGGACTGTAACCTGTAAGGTAAAAGAGAAACTTTCCCACCCAAGTTGCTTTTGGTCATAGCATATAAAGAGAAAATTATAGCTGGGTGCTGGGAGTGCTCAGACTCCATCAGATACCCAACCCCCCCACACCCCGCCCCTGCGGAAGTATTCCGCTTCCGCCCCTCTCCCAGATCTGAGGCCTGGACCAGACCTCTGCCTGGTCCTCTCTTGTGTGGACCCCGGATTCCTCTGGAGACATCCTGGAGGCTCCATGGATCCCACAGCCATAGGTAGGAAGACCCACACACTGCCCTAAACCATAATTGGGTGTTGGGACCACTCAGATTCCAGCAGATACCAAACCCCCCCCCAGCCACTGTGGAATAGCACTCCCCTTACACCGCTCTCCTGGATCTGAGGCCTGGACCAGACCTCTGCCCGGTCTGCTCTTGTGTGGACCCCAGATTGTGCTCAAGACATTCTGGAAGGGCCACATAACCCAGAGCCACAGAGGAAGAACTGAACTCAGAGCATCAGACAACATATTCTGAGATATCCTAGAGGAATCACTGCAATCAGAACAGTGGGCACCTTATCCTGAGACATCCTAGAGGAGACACTGCACCGAGAACAGCAGACACCTAGCTGGACTACTACCTTGGAGGCACCATATCCTGAGGGATCCTAGAAGTACCACTGTACTCAGTGCAGCTGGAGAAGATCACAGAGACATCTGGACCCTGAGGAGATCAGACACAAGCAAGATAACTGGAAAGACAGGCTTCAGTCAGAGACAGCAAGTATAGGCAGCACTAGAGTTAACCAGATGTCAAAAGGCAAGCGCAAGCAACAGAATCCAAAGTTACATGGCATCACCAGAACCCAGTTCCCCCATCATAGCAAGCCCTGAACACCCCATCACATCAGAAAATCAGGATTCAGAATTAAAATCACTTCTCATGACGATGATAAAGGACTTTAAGAAAGACATAAATAGCACTCTCAAAGAACTTAAGGAGAACACTGGTAGACATATAGAAACCCTTAAAGAGGAAACACAAAAATCCCTTAAGGAATTGCAAGAAAACACAAGCAAACAGGAGAAGGAATTAAACAAAACCATCCAGGATCTAAAAATGGAAGTAGAAACAATAAAGAAATCACAAAGGGAGACTACCCTGGAGATAGAAAACCTAAAAAAAAAAGATAAGGAGTCACAGACACAAGTATCACCAACAGAATACAAGAGATAGAAGAGAGAATCTCATGTGCAGAAGATACCACAGAAAACATTGACACAACTGTCAAAGAAAATGCAAAATACAAAAAGCTACTAACCCAAAATATACAGGAAATCCAAGACACAATGAGAAGGCCAAACCTAAGTAAAATAGGTATAGATGAGGGGGAAGTCTCCCAACTTAAAGGACCAGAAAATATCCTCAACAAAATTATAGAGGAAAACTTCCCTAACCTAAAGAAAGAGATGTCCATAAATATACAAGAAATCTACAGAACTCCAAATAGTTTAGACCAGAAAAGAAATACTTCCAGCCACATAATAATCAAAACATCAAATGTACAAAACAAAGAAAAAATACTAAAAGCAGAAGGGAAAAAAGGTAAAGTAACATATAAAAGCAGACCTATAAGAATTACAGCAGACTTTTCACCAGAAACCATAAAAGACAGAAGATCCTGGACTGATATCATACAGACCCTAAGAGAACACAAATGCCAGCCCAGACTACTATACCCAGCAAAACTCTCAATCAATATTGATGGAGAAACCAAATTATTCCATGACAAATCCAAATTTACACAATATCTTACCACAAATTCAGCACTTCAAAGGATAAGTGGTGGAAAACTCCAACACAAGGAGGGAAACTACAACCTAGAAAAAGCAAGAAAGTAATCTTCCAACAACCCTAAAAGAAGGTAGCTATACAAACATATCTCCACTGCCAATAACAAAAATAACAGGAAACAACATTCATTTTCCTTAATATCTTTTAATATCAATAAACTCAATTCTCCAATAAAAAGACATAGACTATCCGAGTGGATACATAATCAGGACCCAACATTTTGCTGCATACAGAAAACTCACCTTTGTGAAAAAGAGAAACACTACCTCAGAGTAAAAGGTTAGAAAACAATCTTCCAAGCAAATGGCCCCAAGAAGCAAGTGGGAGTAGCGATTCTAATATCAAATAAAATTGTTTTTCAACCAAAAGTAATCAAAAAAGATAAAGAAGGACACTTCATATTCATCAAAGGAAAAATGCACCAAGAGGAACTCGCAATTCTGAACATCTATGCCCCAAATGCAAGGGAACCCACATACATAAAAGAAACTTTACTAAAGCTTAAAGCATACATTGCACCCTACACAATAATAGTGGGAGATTTCAACACCCCACTCTCAGCTATGGACAGATCATGAAAACAGAAACTAAACCGAGACACAATGAAACTAACAGAAGTTAAGAACCGATTGGACTTAGCTGACATCTATAGAACATTTCATCCTAAAACAAAAGAATATACCTTTTTCTCAGCACCTTATGGTACCTTCTCAAAATAGACCATATAATTGGTCACAAAATAGGCCTCAACAGATACAAAAAGATTGGAATAATCCCTTGTAACCTATCATACCACCATAAACTAAGACTTGTCTTTGATATGGACAAAAACAACGGAAAGCCCACATACACTTGGAAACTAAAAAAAATGCTCTACTCAATGAAAACTTGGTTAAGGAAGAAATAAAGAAAGAAATTAAAGACTTTTTAGAATTAAATAAAAATGAGGACACATCATATCAAAACTTGTGGGACTCCCTGAAAGCAGTACTAAGAGGAAAACTCATAGCTCTAAGTGCCCACAAAAAGAAAATGGAAAGAACATACATTAACAACGTGACAGCACACCTGAAAGTGTAGAACAAGAAGCTAATATACCCAAGATGAGTAGACGGCAAGACATAATCAAACTCAGGGCTGAAATCAACCAAGTTGAAACAAAAAGAACTATACAAAATATTAACAAAACCAGGAGCTGGTTCTTTGAGAAAATCAACAAGATAGACAAACCCTTAGCCAGACTAACCAAAGGGCACAGAGACAGTACTCAAATTAATAAAATCAGAACTGAAAAGGGAGATGTAACAACAGAAACAGAGGAAATTAAAAAAAATCATCAGATCTTACTACAAAGGCCTATACTCAACAAAATTGGAAAATCTGGATGAAATGGACAATTTTCTAGAAAGATACCAGGTACCAAAGTTATACCAGCAGCAGACAAACCATCTAAACAGTTGCATAACTCCTAAAGAAATAGAAACAGTCATTAAAAATCTCCCCACCAAAAAATGTCCGGTGCCAGATGGTTTCAGTGCAGAATTCTATGAGACCTTCAAGGAAGACCTAATACCAATCCTCTTCAAGCTATTCAATCGAATAGAAACAGAAGGAACACTACCCAATTTGTTCTATGAAGCTACCATTACGCTCATACCTAAACCACAGAAAGACCCAACAAAGAAAGAGAACTACAGACCAATCTCTCTTATGAATATTGATGCAAAAATACTCAATAAAATTCTCCCAAACCGATTCCAACAATACATCAAAACAATTATCCATCAAGATCAAGTAGGCTTTATCCCAGGAATTCAGGGATGGTTCAATATTTGGAAATCCATCAATGTAATCCACTACATAAATAAACTCAAAGAAGCTAGAATGCTTTCTCAACTAGAAGCTGAGAAAGCATTTGACAAAATTCAACATCCCTTCATGTTAAAAGTCTTGGAAAGATCAGGAATTCAAGGCCCATATCTAAACATAGTAAAAGCAATATACAGCAAGCCAGTAGCCAACATCAAACTAAATGGAGAGAAACGTGAAGCAATCCCACTAAGATCAGGGACTAGGCAAGGCTGCCCACTCTCACCTTACCTATTCAATATAGTACTGGAAGTCTTAGCTAGAGCAATTAGACAACAAAAGGAAGTCAAAGGGATACGAATAGAAAAGGAAGAAGTCAAAATTTCACTATTTGCTGATGATATGATAGTATACTTAAGTGACCCTAAAACTTCCACCAGAGAACTCCTAAACCTGATAAACTACTTCAGTAAAGTGGCTGGATATAAAATGAACTCAAACAAATCAGTAGCCTTCCTCTACTCAAAGGATAATCAGACTGAGAAAGAAATTAGAGAAATGACACCCTTCACAATAGCCACAAATAAAATAAAATATCTTGGAGTGAATCTAACCCAGCAAGTGAAAGATCTGTATGACAAGAACTTCAAGTCTCTGAAGAAAGAAATTGAAGAAGATCTCAGAAGATGGAAAGATCTCCCATGCTACTGGACTGGCAGGATTAATTTAGTAAAAATGGCTATCCTGCCAAAAGCAATCTACAGATTCAATGCAATCCCCATCAAAATTTCAAATCAATTCTTCATAGAGATAAAAAGAGCAATTTACAAATTCATTTGGAATAACAAAAAACCTAGGATAGCAAGAACTATTCTCAACAATAAAAGAACTTGGGGGAATCACCATCCCTGACCTCAAACTGTACTACAGAGAAGTAGTGATAAAAACTGCATGGTATTGGTATAGAGACAGGCAGGAAGATCAATGGAATACAATTGAAGACCCAGAAATGAATCCGCACACCTATGGTCACTTTTACAAGGGAGCTAAAACCATCCAGTGGAAAAAGGACAGCATTTTCAACAAGTGGTGCTGGATCAAATGGAGGTTAGCATGTAGAAGAATGCATATTAATCCATTCTTATCCCCTTGTACAAAGCTCAACTCCAAGTGGATAAAGGACCTTCACTTAAAGCCAGATACACTGAAACTAATAGAAGAGAAGACCCTCGAATACCTAGGCACAGGGGGAAAGTTCCTGAACAGAACACCAATGGCTTATGCTCTAAGATCAAGAATTGACAAATGGGACCTCATCAAATTGCAAAGCTTCTGTAAGGCAAAGTACACTGTCAATAAGACAAAATGGCAACCAACAGATTGGGAAAAGATCATTACCAATCCTATCTCCGACACAGGACTAATATCGAGTATATACTAAGAACTCAGGAAATTAGATGCCAGACAACAACATAACCCCATAAAAAATGTGGTAAAGAGCTAAACAAAGAATTCTCAACTGAGGGAACACAAATGGCGGAGAAGCACCTTAAAAAATGCTCAACATCCTTAGTCATCAGGGAAATGCAAATCAAAACAACACTGAGATACCACCTGACACCAGTCAGAATGGCTAAGATCAAAAACTAAGGTGATAGTAGATGCTGGCGAGGATGTGAAGAAAGAGGAACACTCCTGCATTGTTGGTGGGGTTGCATGCTGGTGCAACCACTCTGGAAGTCAGTCTGGCGGTTCCTCAGAAAATTGGACATAGCACTACCTGAGGACCTAGCTATACCACTCCTGGACATATACCCAGAAAATGCCCCAACATATAACAAAGACATATGCTCCACTATGTTCATAATAGCCTTATTTATAATAGCCAGAAGCTGGAAAGAACCCAGATGCCCTTCATCAGAGGAATGGATACAAAAAATATGGTACATTTACACAATGGAATATTACTCAGCTATTAAAAATAATGAATTCAAGAAATTCTTAGGTAAATGGATGGAACTAGAAAATATCATCCTGAGTGAGGTAACCCAATCACAAAAGAACACACATGGTATTTACTCACTGATAAGCAGAGATTACCCCAAAAGTTTGAAACAACAAAGATTCAACCAACAGACCACATGAAGCTCATGAAGAAGGAAGAACAAGTGTGGATGCCTAGGTCTTTCTTAGAAGGAGTAACTAAACACTGAAGGGAGCAAATATGGAGACAATGTGTGGGACAGAATCTGAAGGAGAGGTTGTATGGAGACCATTCCACCTGGGTATTCATCCTATGTGCAGTCACCAAAAGAGATGATTGGATATGGATGACAGGAAGGGAAAGCTGACAGCAGCCTGATAAGGCTGTCTCCTTAGAGGTCCCCCAGCGCCTGACATATCCAGAGACAGATACTCGCAGCTAACCATAAATCTGATCAAAGGTTCCCAGAGGAAAAGTTAGAGAGTAAACTGAAGGCGCAGAAAGAGTTGGTGGCCCCATGAGGAGAGCAACAATACCAACCAGCCAGAGCTCCCCAGCGTCTAACCCACCAGCCTAGGAGCACATATGGAGGGACACATGACTCCAGCTGTATATGTAGGGGAGGATGGCCTTGTTGGGCATAGGTGGGAGAGGATATCTTTGGTCCCATGAAGGCTGAACACTGAGTGTGTGTGTGGGGAATCCAAGAGTGGGGAGGGGGAGTGTGGGGTAGGTGGTTGCACACCCTCATAGAAGCAGGAGGAAGGGGGATTGGATAAGGGGTTCCTGGGTGGTGTGGGGAATGCGGTAAGGGGATAAAATTTGAAATGTAAATATTATATCCAATAAAAGAGGGGGGAAAAAGAAAAGCAGTTAGAACCAACATTCTTAATATAATATCAGCCCTCTTAAAAATTATCTTGATACTAAAAATTGTTTTGAGAATTGTATATTGCAGAATAATCAGCCCTGGTTTATCTACTCATCAAGCAAGCTGGGCAGACCTGCTCAAACCTCTGAGGTCCTGGAATTCCATCTGGATGCAACAAAGACACAGCATCAGAGGCTTATCAGTTTACTCTTCCCCCCTCTCCTCTTCTAATATCTCAAGATAATAAAGAGTCAGTGCCCCTATTTCCTGGGCTTGGGGAATAAGGTGGTAAATGTTGGGCTATCTTTCTAGGGGAAAGTAGTGGTTTTTTGGGAATACAGAGGATTAGCTAGGATTTATTGCATAGCCATAACCTATTGGTAGAAATCTGTACAATTATTATCAAGATGAAGATATAATTTCTTAAATGGCACCAATTTACTTTGATTACATATTTTAAGGTTTTCATTGGTATGAGCTTCTTATTGATATAAAAGAGATGAATATTGTTACTCTCATAGGCATTGTACCAGTATAACACATTTAGGAATACAAGGCTTAGATCCAGTCCTTCTTTAACTTTTTTAACAGATTCTTGATGGTTAGCCTGTTAGTTAAGGGACTATAGCAAATTCATGGCTTGGAGTTTATTGTTAGGGTGCTTTCTATGTTTTATTTAGAAATTGCTGAGTGGAGTTAACAGACATCAGTCCAGATTACCTTACATGGATAGTTGGTTTCAAAACGTCAGAAGTCCACAGAATTGACATGACAAACATTTCTGTATTAATGCTGATTTTGATTAGAGACCTATCTGCTTCTGACAGCTTCCTGTATTGAATTCTAAGAAGAAATTGAGCATCTTTGGAATTACTCCAGTTGTGGTGAGACAGACACTAGACAAGAATTGTCTCTTTCCATCTACAGACAAATTACTGTCCAGAAAAGGACACACTTGCAGAATAGTTGACTGATTATATCTGCCTAGACAGAGTAATCAACCCTTAATAATCCTGCATCACTAAGGTCTATCAGATAATACTGGGCCAGAAGGTGGAAAAACAGATGCTCCTATGTCGTGTAATAGAGGGAGTGTCCAGGTGTTCAGAGGTCTCTATAAATTAGCTAAGGTTTAGAAGCTATGCTTTGTGCTTCCCACAATTATAGTTAACTCAGTCATTCTGGATTTCTGACGGGGTTGAAAACTTATAGTCTCATAGCCAATCCTGGCTATTTACCTTGAGAGAAAAGATTTGAGTGGAGGGTTTTCAGCTGACATTCATTCTAAAGCCAAGAAAAAAGCCAGGTCCAGAACTAAGTGTTTTAGTTAGGAGAGATGACAGAGGTTCTGGTTAGTCAACAAAATGATGGACTGGGTATTAGAACTATCTTGTACCTCACTGGTACAAATAGGCATAATTATGCTCTAAATGTATTTTGAGAGAAAAGTTTTATTTTAACAGGAAGGGTGCTATGTAGGAGGAGCTAAGGTGGGAGGAGTACTGAGAGGAAGAGAAGGAGTAAGGAGAGGAGAAGAAGGAGAGGAGAAGCTAGGTGATGAGAGAGAGAAAGAGGTGGGAGACAGCGAGGCAGATGTTTACATATCTCCACGAGTCAAAGATAGTTGATATATCTAGGTTGGGTATTGGGTTACACCTCTGACTGAGCATTACCAGACTTATAAATCCTTTGATTAACATTTTTTAAAAAGTGTATAAATGCAAAAAGTAAAAGGGGGCATGGGATAGGGTTTTTCTAATGGGGTAATGGGGAAAGGGGATGGCATCTGAAGTGTAAATAAAATATCCAATAAAAAAAAGTACAATAAAATCTATCCTAATGATATTTTTTTAAAAAGAGAAAATTAGAACAGCTGTTCATCTGTGATGATTTTTACAAAATTACTGTGGAATCTGGTGGGTGGGACACAGGGAAGTCCTCCACGATGGCTGCAAGACAACAGTATCCAATAATACAAGAAAGTCTTGGGTTTCCAAAATGGCTTTATTGGCATGATGGATGGTAGATGGTATGGATGTGCACCCCCCTTGAGTCAGGAGGGAGCTGACTTAAATAGAAAAAGAAAGGGTGAGGAGGGTCACTTAATTAGCTACACCCTCTGGTTTTTAGGTATCTCATTAATATGGAAATTTATTGAGGCTGAAGCCTGTAGTCATGCCTTCTACTTGTGCTGGTGACACCTCTTTGGGAGGGGCTGCATTGTTCTTACATGACTGAGCAGTGCAGGTTAATGGACATCTCAGACCATATTTCAGGACCCTGGGTTCTGGGGGCATGGCTGAACACCTGTCATTGCTCCACTGGGGCCAGGGTTCAAGGCCTGTGTCACACTAAAAACCAAAACACCCTACATAACCCTACATCTACTAGTCTAACTGGGATTATATTTTCTATTGTATGTTGAAAAAAATGTAATCATGTTACTGATCATACCCATATATAAACATTATAAAATGTGACTCCACCAAAGGACAATTAATTTTCACCATCACATAATAATCATTTATTTTTCTCATTAAGGGTAACTAATGTTATCTATCATGAATAACAACTTAAATGACAGCAGTAATAATGGTGATTGTAACTTCAGAGATTTTAAGGCATTTTTCTCTAAAGAGCCTACATATGATAAAAACATTTACTAAGTGCTTTCTAGTAAATGACAACCATATTTATAAGAAATATGTATTTGATACCTCTGTGATGAAGAAACTTTTCTCAAAGATGAATGGGAATTAGAAAATTATCATGAAGCCTTACATTATATCAAATCAAGTATTCATAACGTATTTTGTTAAGCAGAATTAAGAGCAAATTAAATTATGTTTATTGCAATATAGTCAGATGTGATGTCAGCAAATACACTTAGAATACTATGGAGGGTAGGCTGAACAACTAAAATTTATGCAAAATGTTCTTGTACAAAAACTGACAAAAATTTAAATTGAGAAGTCACAATACACATTCAACAAAAAGATTAAAAACTGATTTATTTAGTGTCTCTATACCTGAAGGAATTTTATTTTCATCATTTTTATTTTCCTATTATTGAAAATAGATTCCCTTTTTACATATATCCTGACTATGGTTTTCTTCCCACCTTCCATTCCTCTCAGATCCTCTCATGTTCTGTCTCTTGTTAGGGAATAGCAGCTTTCTAAAAGTTAGTATTAAAATATAACAAAATAAAATATAATAAGATAAAACAAAAAACTATCACATAAAAATAGGATGAGAAAACTAACAAAAGAAGAGCTCAAGAGAAGACACAAGAATCAGAGAGCTATTTGTTTACATACTTTGGAATCCCAAAAATATGCTAAACTGGAAGCTCTAACACAGAGGACTTGGTGCAAAACTGTGTAGACTTACTGTTTCAATTTCTGTGAGTTCATATGAACTTTGCTCATGGTGATTTAGAGGGCCTTGTTTTCTTGATGTCCTTCCTTTATCTCTTCTGGCTCTTACATTCTTTCTGGCTCCTCTTCTGTGAGGTTCCCTGAAGTCTTCGGGGACTAATTTGATAGAGACATCCCACTTAAGGCTGAGTGTTCCAAGGTCTCTCATATTTTATATAATATCTGTTTGCAAGTCTTTGTATGTTTTCCATCTGCTTCATGAGTAAACAAGAAGAATGTTGTACCTTTACTGTATGTAATGGCCATTTCTGTATTTGTAAATGATAACTGCAAAAAAAGAGAAAGAAATAACTTACAGATATTGTTACTGAACTGCTTAATAAAATGTATAAAATTGTCTCATTCAAATAAATACAGTAGTATAGAAGTTCAAAAGTACCAAGATTCTCTACTAGAATTTACTCCTCACATGAATGTCATCAAGGAAAGAAAAAAAATGTAAGTAGAATGTTTAAATAAAAAAAAAAAGCGAAACTCAACCAATGAATTAACTCTACTTCTGGGGTCATCTGAAGGCCAAGTGGAGTAGGATTTTATATTCAGAATATTTCAAATATTTCCTTACTTAACTTTTTTGTAAATGGATTATATCTTGGTTGTGAACACATTAAAATTCTCTAGATACAATACCAATGGCTGAGTATAATTGTACACAGAAGGTTTCAGAAGTTGGAGAAATGGATCAGTGTTTAAGAACACTTGTAGCTCTCAAAGAAGCCCTGCCTTTTATTCCTAGCACACATTTATTTTGACCACATCTTGTGGTTTCTGTGGGCTTCCACATGCTAATGACATACTCACATACTCATAAAAATAAAAGCAAATCTTTAAAAAAAGACAAGGTTAAAATAATTATCTTTATTATGAGAATAGTATTTAAAATCTTTTGTTTGCATAATTCTATCATTAAAGTGTACTTTTAATATGTCTTAAGCAATATGGCTTTCTCCATCAATACAGATCTAAGATTCCTACTTGCAGTGATTATGTATTCATGAATATGCATGTTATAATAATCAATGATTTGATGTGAGAGAAAAGATTTCCCAAAAACCTGCTGTGTTCAAAAGCCAGCAAATGTGTCCAGACTCAAAAAATATGACTGTGGCCCTTGAAAGTCAACATGGACTTTCTGGGCTAGAGAATTGGTCATAATCTGACCTAGTCAAACCTCTAGTATTAATTGAAAGCTACCATGTAAAAGGTACATGGGTTACAGACAGGAAAACCGTTCTCAAGAAGCACATAGCTCAAGAGAGATGCATTCAATACCAGGTGTGATTTGTAATATATAATCTTCTGCATCTGTAATATACTGTGCATCATAACCAAGGGGCTACAAGATAACTAACCCTTAAGAATCTATTCTAAGTGCAGTATCACATTGTGACTGAGCATAAACTTCTGAGTCAGATACTTATGTTGGGACCCTCATCTGTGATTTATTAATAGTGTGACCTGGGAAAATTACTTTATCTCCCTTTTTCTGTCTTTAACATCTGTAAAATAGGAATATTGACCATTTTGACCGACTTAAATAAGCTAATCTATGCTTTAAGTTAAATCATGCAATTAAAAAAAAATTTTGGTTGTTGGTTGAACAAATGACATTCACAATTTACTCATCAAGTTGGAAATTGAAATTTATCATGGTCAAATACCTTTGTTTAAAGAAATATCATTAAGTGTGCCAAAGATAAGCCACAGTCAAAAGGATCAGTAGGAACAAGGCTCCAATTATAACAATGGAGGAGGTTTGAACGTCTCATGTCTACTAGGTATAGACAGGTACAATAATGATCCATGCAACATTGTCCTTTACTCAGAAAAAGAATGACAAATTTTAAGAAGTTCAAAGGCACACATGCAGTGGGCACCTCTATATCAGAACCATCAACTTGTTTGTGCTCCTAGGAGATGATGGATATATTTCTGTGCCCAGTATGATGAGGCTCAAGCGGCAGGTCTATCAGTAGGGTATTACTAGGTTAATCAACAGATGGAGTTCAGACAAGTGTTTATTATGTGGACCAACATGAATGAAATAGAAAGTTGATAACCAATCCTGATTCATGTCTAGAGTTCTCAATATCAAATAGAAGTGTCCTTCACTTGTCAGTCTCAGCTTTCCAAGTGTCAGGTAAAATGCTCAGATTAGTGACAACTACACCAGTCAGGAAAATGTCACAAGTGTCGTTAAAGGTGGATGATTTGGAGCACTTTGCCTTTTACCCAAGACTGACAGCAAGGACTATCTATATTCGTGTTCGTTCACATCTGCATAGCTCATGTGGAAGTTGGACAGTAAGAGTAGATCATTAGACACAGTCACATTCTACCTTAGCTAACCCTGTGAGCTAGGAAAAGTGTGCCCCATTTCCTTGTGAAGCCAGGATGTCACTGGTACCATTATTGAGCCCTTTTCTTCTTTGTCATGCCTTAGTTCAACCTCACCAAAGATAAATAACAGGTTGTATCAATGAGAAGAGAAGCCCTTGGTCCTGTGAAGGCTCGATGTCCCAGTGTAGTAGAATGCCAGGACTGGGAGGTGGGAGTGGGTGGATGGATAGGGGAATACACTCATAGAAGCAGGGGGATGGGGCAAGGTATAGGGAGCTTCTGGGGGGGACTGGCAAAGGGGATAACATTTGAAATGTAAATAAAGAAAATATTTAATAAAATATATTTCACTATAAAAAAAGAAGAAAGAGAAAAAGAAAGAAATGCACACCTATATCCTTTGACAACTCTGCAAACTACTCACTGGATGAAAGGAGTTCCTTGATAGTCAGCCAGACCCAGATATCAGAACATCCAACAGAGAAACCAGGGAAGATGATCAGTAACAAAGTGTGTGCACCTGTGTGAATTTTATTATCAGTGTGTATGTGTATGTCAGTAAAATGTTCAGTTTTGAATTAAGTTTTCAAACTATTTCCAAAATGCTAAAACACTTTGCTAATTCTATCCCTACATGGATGATTCAGTTTATTTAGTCCCATGGATTTTAAATAATGTATATCAAAGGAAAATGCTCACTAGGCTATTTGCATTTTAATCTCTTAGAAAAATTGTTATCTGATGGCAATGGGCAAAGGCAAATCTTGTTGGTGGTCAGGGGCAGAGCAGACGGCAGTCCTTTGTCATTCTAGCTTGATGCCTGACTTGGTAGCCAAAGCTATATTATGCCTAGGACACAAAAAATTCAAATCATATCCAGGCAGAGCAGTGAGGGAGGAAGAAGGCAGACACTTGTGTTATACCACACCACAAGGTGTGGTTGGAGAAAGATGCCCACAGATCTGTCCCTCCACCCCATGGTACAGGTGGGCCATAGACACACAAGAGCCCTGCCTGCACTATACAGAGCAACGTGGGAGGAGAAAGACAGTCAAGAGACCTTCGGACCACCATGCTTCTTACAGACCTGCCCTGAAGGGCATGACACACACAGGCCATGGACAACACTTTCAGCCATACCATGTAATATGGAAAGAGGATGTCACCCAGAGGCTCACCTGGGATCCACCAACCACATGACCAGCCTGCAATGGGAGCCACCACAATATGTGAATATATGGTGAACTGATGGTAGATAAGTGGAGCAGCTTAAGCATTATAAAGAGAGATGGACCTGGAGACTTGAGGGTAGAAAGGGGTAGCCTGCTGTGAATGATCATCCCTCCCTACCCCCCATACACAACTGGAACCATGGGGAGGTCCCAGCTAGAGCTGCCACTGAGAGTGGTATACGGGTCCATGGATTCACATTGGCAGGTGTTAATGTCCAAGGTTCATACTGCCACTAGAGAACATAGGGACATTCCTGGTCCTGGAAGCTGGTGAGGCCAACTTTGATGCCCTGGAGTTGTGCACTACTGTTCACATTCCTCAATGGTTGTAAGACTCTGGAGCGCTGGCTCCACCTCTCACCAACTGTATCATTCAGGAGAGCAGCAGGCCCTATGACTGTCCCAGACAACACAGTGGAGCTGGCCTTGGTACTGGAGGTGGAGATAGCCTGCCCCAAGGGTGTGAATGTGGGAGAGCTGACATCAGCCACTCATCTGCTGAGGAGTGGCACAGGCACCGGAAAGCTGTCCATAGAGTCATGTGTGTGGAAAAGCTAGCCATGACCCTTGCACTTGCACTTGGTAGAGTGGGCCCTGCACCAAGCCTGGACAGTGCAGTAGAGCTGGCACTAGTGATGAGGTGGAGAAGTTGGTGAGCTGGGTAGGGACTGGGGAGCGGATGAGCCACTCTTGAGGGCATGAGTGAAGCAGAGCTGGCTGGCCATTTGTCTGATGTGAGGTTGTGAGGTGGCCTGGTGGGTGGCTGGGGATGGATGCAGATTAGGTCCTGCACATTGCTTGAGCAACACAGTGCAGCTGGCTGTGATGACACTGGCATGGGTGAGGCAGACCCAAGGATGTGAGAGCTGGAGAGCTGGCCCATTCTCTTTCAGCCTAAGCACTTGGGAGAGTGGGCCTGTGCATTGACTGGGCAGCACAGTGGTGCAGGCTCTGGAGGTGTGGGTAAAGGTAAGCCATCCCAAATGTCATAAAATCAGGAGAACTGAACCTGTCTCCTGCTGGTGGTAGCATTGGATGGCCAAGCACGAACATTGCTGGAGAGCTCAGCATGGTGGTGAGGATAAAAGGGAGATCCTATGAGATGACCAGCTCAGCTACCACCCAGGCACAGATCCAGGGTTCTGTGTGGGCCTGCTCCCAAATCTATATCATTTTTTGGATGATTGGGACTTATAAAAGGGCCAGTCCTGCTCATCCAAAGCTACAGGATCTCCAGGACACAGGGCAACAACAAGATAACCAGGAGAAGTCCCAGTGAGGATCCAATATTGATAGTGTCACAGAAAGCCAAAACCTGGAACCAGACCAATGACTCATTGCAATGAACGTTTGCAAGTGAAGATGTGTGGGCAGAAGAATATACTGTGGAACACACTGACACACTATAGCTTCCAGGATGAGATATTTTTCTATGCTTTGATTTCTGTTTGCTTAGGTTTTTTGGGTAGGGGAAGGTTGCAGTTGTTAAAGGCAGATATGAGGGATTGGGGAGACGAGCAAGACTGGGGTCCATGATGTAAACTCAAAAACTCAATATAAACTTTAAAAAAAATAGAAGTTATAAATTTCAAAGGGAATGTGAAAGTAGTTGTAGGTGAATACATGATTTTAATACAATAAATTCACTGTAGGCTTTTAGAAACAGCAAAATACATTGTCCTTTTCTCTAGTATAGCTTTCAGTTCATTGAGGTGGAGTACAGCAGACAGAAAACAATCAGGAAGATAATTTTGCTCCAGGAACCTCAGTTTCCCAGTGGTAATAGACTTGTAAAGGATAAATATCAAAGAATAAAAGTAGGCAGTCCATACTCATTCTGGCAGTGAGTAGTGTATGGGTGGCATGAGATGAGGGATGTGTGTGTCGGCATGATTCAGTATTCCTGCAGGGTATACATACGTCATAGCATTGCCTGATAACATGCAAATATAAACAACTATCAGAATCCAATACAAATTTAAAAATAAATTCAAGTCCAAGTGCAAAAGAACAATTTTCTGACCAGTTGTTTTTTTAAAGAGTAAGTATAATTAAAAATTAAATAGTAGTTTAAAATGTATGAGCTATCTGGCATTAAAAAGGTTTCATGTGTGGGTCTTTTATGGTATCACACTTTGCAACTCACCACATAGGAGGTGAAGACAAGAATATCACAAACTCAAACCAGACTAGTCTACATAGCACATTCCATGTCATCTTGGGCAACATGACATGATATATATATATATATATATATATATATATATATATATATATATATATATATATATATATATCCTAAAAACAAGATCAACAAAAAAACTGAAACTCAAAAACAACAATAACAAAACAAAAAAACCAAACTAAAACAAAAACAACAAGAAAAGATAAAATATGTCTGTTAACAGAAACCAACAATAATATTCTGGTGAGGATAAAGACCTAGAGGAGTGAGGAATTGACTAGAGGGATGAAAGAAGAAACAATTGAAGACAGACTATGAATACCTGGAAAGTTCTAGAAAGGAGTGAGACTTTGTTTTGTTGGTAACACCACTAAAGTTGGAGAGGGTATGTAACCCTTGGCTTGCATTTTTGTTTGTTTGTTTGTTTGTTTGTTTGTTTTAAAAAGATTTTTTTCACATAATAGGTATTGGTGTGTTGGAAGACAGACATTAAGAACATTCACTTGCATGTAGGACAACTCAGACAACTCAGAGAATTATATTAAGCCACTGATAAAATTGTAGCAAAGGCTCAAGTGTTGGAAAGTGAAGAGGCTTGTGGGGAAGCAACTGGAGTAAGAGAAGCAGGCGATGCTGAGAGCAGAGCTCATTGAAGAGGCTTTAGAGTGTCTTGGCTTTCCTCTTCCTGAGTTACCAAATAATATAAGCTTCTTATAAATAAGAAAATGAGAAACAATACTAATGTTTAGTCTTCTTAGAAATAACTACAAACAATACTTGTAAAATGTTTATTATAAATATTTGTGGTCAATCTTTGCAACTGTATACTTGTGTGGATATGTATATAATTTTAAGTTAATGCTATTAGAGTTGTATAAAGCTATAATGCTCACCTCTTAATATAATGTAGCCTATTATGGCATCTTTATGTGTGTGTGTATGTGTGTGTATATGTGTGTATGTGTGTGTGTATGTGTGTGTGTGTGTGTGTGTGTATGTGTGTGTACACAAGCCTCACCTATTTTTCTCTACACTTTATCCAGTTGTAGATTCCTGCAATGGTCTCCTTTTACTGTAAAAAGAAGCTTATTTGATATGGTGTGATAGAATTACACTTAATATGGAATTAGAGTAAATATTTAGAATGTAATTAGAAATATCACTGATTTTAAAAAGTGGAAGAAATAGGTTCTATGGCCTCAAAAGTTGTTGGGAGCCGACTTTTAGCAGAAAGCGGCTAGATTATCTTTGCAGCCATCTGGAACCATATACCCTGATAAGAGATTTGGTTTTCAATAGCCTACAACAGCTGAAGCACATTCTGATATCCCACATATTTTGTTTTGCTGTTTACTGCCCCCAGCTGCAAGGCACACGTGGTAGTCACGCCTGCAAGGCATTGCTGTTCACGTGCTGTCCACGTGCTATCCAGGCCATACATGCTTATAAGGCTCACGTGCTATCCACGCCTGCAAGGCATTGCGATGCACGTGCTAGCCACGCTATAGATGCCTGTAAGGCTTACGTCATATCAACACCTGCAAGGCACGTGGCAAAAATGTATAAATACCTCAGAATTCCCTTCAATAAAAGAGACTTGGTAAGAGACTTGATCACACCCTGTCTTGTCTCCATTCTTCGTGTCTCCTGCCCCAAGAGCCCCACTCTCTCTCTTGACCAAAGCACTTAGCCCCAAAGCATTGAGGCAAAGCGTTGAGGAGGAGTAAAGGCCACAACAAAAAGGTTGGGTTTACTATATCAATCATGTTACCTGTATTGACAAGTAGATACGTATAGACATGTTAACGGGTCTGAATCCACTGCAAACTTGTTTTGTCCTATACAGTTCTTATCTGTGGTTCTATGAGAATTTTCCATTGACTGGTATTATTAACTTTACTTGTCTAAGAAAAGCTTACTATGGAAAATAAGCATACAAGTCTTTTACCAATTATGTCACAAGATCTGAAGAGTTCTCTCCTCTGTGCAAAGAGAACAGAACTTGTAGCTTTAGCCATGCTCTTTTCAATCAACCTTAAGCAAGTGGCTTGGCATAAGATTGATTTTTCCAATCTGCATAGAAAAAAATACTACCACGTTAATGGCAATTAATGACACCTTGAAAGTACACATACTTTTAAAATGGTTACTTAGCTTTTAAATAATGAAAAACTGGACCAATGAAACCAATATTCCTTTTACACAATCTGACAGTTATTGGAAAAAAAGGAGGATGTTAGCAGAAGCAAATCAATATGTCATGCTAAACACTCTAAAATGTCTAAGTTGTCCCAAACAAGACATAAACCTTGAGTTCTCAACTTGAGGACTGGAGTTGAAATAAAAACTAAATATATTCATTACTGCTCCTGCATAGGTGTTTCATTCAGACCAATCTTAACTGTTTCTACAAGGCTCGTGGATTTTCTCAGCATGCCATGGAATCCCCACAAGCACTCTTCTCACTTTAATTTGCTTTTCTTCTGTTTTTTTTTTTTTTTCCTTTTCGTTATGTGAACCATTGAGTTTACCAAGGGCTGACAGAGTAGGCAGTGCCCATGGGAGCATGAGTAACTCCCCCACATCACTGAAGACAGTAACCCTCTCCTCCTTAGCAACCCTCCATTTCCAACCGCTCTCCTGAAAGGAGTAGATTCTGAAGCCTTCCTTCTCTATGACTGAATGATAATGAATCTGGTCTTGTGTACATCTTGTGGAGGTCATCACAGCTGCAGTTGCCATGCCATGTTCATATAATGGCACGCCTCCCTCTTCCCATACCCTTTACCTGTGCATTCTTTCCACTTCCTCTTCCATGTGCCCTGAGCATTGGAAGAGGTAATAATGAATAGTTTGTTGGAGGATGAACACTCAACATCACTTGTTCTTGAAAGGGTTAAAAATTTTTAAACCTTCCACAGATGGAGTCAAGAGTGCATATCAGCTTGTTCTGCGTTCTGGGTCCTAGGAAACTAGCTATCCACAAGACAAAATAGATGATAGATTGAATAGAGTTCAGAGCTGGGAGTTCAAGATAGCGTGACCAAGTGCTATGGGTACCAGGAACTAAAAACTGACCACAAGATAGATTAAATAGGGTTTGAACTGAGAGTTCAAGTTAGCGTTCTTGTGCACCCTGGATACCAGGAGAGTTTGAGTTGGGAGTTCTCAGTGTGCCCATGCATCCTGGATACCAGAAACAAAACGAACCACAAGACAAATTGAATAGTGTTTGATATTTCCCCCTCGTTTCCCTGGGTTGTGGTTCTTACTATAAAAACTCTTTTTCCTAAGTAGGGGTTGTACTTCACTCTTGCCTCTGCATAGGACGGGCTGGAAGTGCGACCTCAACGCATTGATTGAAATATACCTTTTGCTGTTACATCAAGTTCGGTGTCTTTGCAGTTATTGGGGTGGCCGTGAATTCCCAAGAGCAGGGAGGGAGTTCCTCCCTGCCTGTCGGGCCTTACATTCTCAGAACAACTGGCCATGAACCTAAATTAACCACCATCCACTACACAGACAGACTTCTCTGACCAAGGTGGGAAACAATGTATTTTCTTCTCATTAACTAAATCAACTTTTTCTGCACATCTTTTTTTTTTAAATAATAATTTGATTTTATCTAAAAATGTTCAGATATACTAAGAATCTAAATGTAAAACACCTGGATCAGGACAACTTTAAACTCTTTGTGAATTGGTATTGGATGTTGGAGAATTTTGTAAATGTGAATCAGCAACAGAAACAATGAAGAAGAAGCCCAGACTGAGATGAAGCCTCAGAGCTATTTATTTTTCAAAACATTCCCTCATATAGTCTGATAAGCATAAGCAGCAATTATGGAGCAGAACATAAAGTAATTACCATTCTGAAAAACAAACCCATAATGTCACGTTTTTCTCAAATTAGTTCTGCTATTTTGTATTTCTACTTTCCAGGAAATAATTGTCAGAGTGAATCAGGAGCACATGCCAGATCCTTCCTAGAAGCAGCATGTAGAGATGTTAAAATAATCAAATAAATAAACTTTCAAATATCCACTTAATCAGTGGGTGGATTATTTACTAGAACTCTTTACTTGTTCCGAGCCCCTCCGTGTCCCCTTTGCCCTTGAAAGAGACACGTGAGGCGGTGTTTGGGTGGTTACCACAGCGAGGCTTTATTCTTGTATCAGCAGAAGCGGAAAGACCCCAAGCCCGGAAAAGGCACTGCTATATGTACCCTAGAGTGGCATGTTCACTTCTGATTGGCTGTTCACTCATTACCCATAATACGCCCCAAAATGGGCAGTGACTTTGGCGCGCTTTTTGCCTTTTGCACCTGCGTAGTTAGTTGTTTACTAGTAGGAGGACAGGATGCCCACACCATCTTGTAATGGTGAATGCTATCACGCTCACGCGACTCCTAACATCTCCCCCTATCAATTTTATTAAGATGGAACAGCCTTTTGCCTATCAAGCGTGGCACCAACTCAGTGAGGGAAAGCAGAGGCCTGATCCCCTGTGCAAAATGAGATATTGTAATGGGTTTCTTCTCTCATTGTCATGCAATGAGGAATACTTCCCATACCCATCTCGATGCCTTTGACGGGGAAAGGGAGCCTCCGCCCTGGGGCGCCACCAGGGGAGGAGGTTTCTTGGCATCAAACCTTTGTGCAATCAGGCATACTTTCGGGAAATCTGTCCACACTCGTGGAACATTCCCTGTTGAGTACCCAATCGCAACACCTCTAAATATTTAGGTACCACAGTTATTCAGGCAAGGGCTGGCTGGACTTAGACCTCTCATCGACCCAGTGCAATGGGCTGAACCCTTGGGGTGCATCGACTGAGGGTCTCAGTCATCAGATACTTTATTAGCATAGATAGCCAAATTTCAGGGGAAGATCCTTGTTCCAAGGCTACGAGTGCTTGGGCGATAGCGACCTTGTCACATTTTTGTTGGGCTCTGAGCTTGCAGACCAACCATAACATGAACACTAATCCACAACATAGGGCTGCACCAAACAGGCCTATCCCCACCATTTAAGAAAGAAAGAAAAAGTAGAGGTAAGCCAAGAAGTAAAATCACCACGGGTAACAGGGTCCACTCGTGTTCCATTAAGGCTCGAAATCCGGATCTGCAATTGCTGCTGTATCTGGTCCAGCTCCCTAGTCCACTTCCCTTGTAAATAAGCAGAAAGATTATGGCTTTGAATAAATATATCATTCATAAATCTCAGAGGTGTAATACATAGATGTGGGGTTGCTGACACGCAACTCATTTGAACCACATCCGTGAGCTGCTCCACATGGGCTTGGAGCAAATCAACTCTGATTGACCAACAGGATGCCTGATGCCAGGTATGCATCCACTTTCTGTAGAATAGTCAAAGCCTCAGAGGTCTTTTCTGAGAATTGATTAACAACAGTAGCTGCTGTAACCTGATTAGCCAAGGCTGTGCCGGCTGTCACAGCAGCAGCTGCAGAGATGGTAATAGCAGTGATAATGGCTGCAGTTATATCAAAATCTCTCTTCTGTCGAAATAAAGTCAAGGTCCCAGACGTCTGAACGGGGATAGAGATCGATGTGGTATGCTGGCTGTTAGGGCCTGCTTATAGACAAGAGCAGACCAGCACTGGGACATAAAGCAAGTTACATTGGTACAAGTTAGCAGAAGCGGCGCCTTTTAAGACCGCAAGGGCATAGGTTTTGGAAAAGCAGATAGGATAGCCATCTAAATTCACTATATATACTAGGAACCCGAATTAGGAGAGTCCAAATGAGAGCTGAGAGTGTCTGTAGATGAATCCTTCGGGGAGTCATTTTCAGGAACCACGAGTCGCCGCGTCAGTCACTCTGGCAGCCAAAATGGGTTGTCTTCTTCCTGTGGAAAAACACAAACCACTCCCCTGGATCTTATTAAAGTAGGATCCGGGCCTTTCCATTGACCAGTCAAAACATCTTTCTATTTTATCATTTCTTTTGGCCTAGTTGGTTCTAGGCAATGGTGATCAGCCGCAGTTTTGCCCTGACTGTCCAAATTCAAAAAGTTGAGGGTAAAAAGTGCCAGAGAAACAGTAGCTTGTGGCACCGTGGGCAGAGCTTCCTCAACTTCTCCTTTTTGTTTTATCAAATAAGTTTTAAGGGTACGATGAGCATGCTCAATGATGCCATGTCCCTGAGGGTTGTAAGGAAGACCCGTCAGGTGTGTCACCTCCATATGGTGACAAAATTGTTGAAATTTTTGAGAAGTGTAGGCTGGTTCATTGTCAGTTTTAAGGATTTTAGGCTTTCCCCAGGCACTCCATGCCTCAAGACAATGTTGAGTAACATGGGCCGCCTTTTCTCCAGTCAATGGAGAGGCGAACATAACTCCAGAACAGGTATCAATGGAGACATGCAAATATTGTAATTTGCCAAAGGATGGGATGTGAGTAACATCCATTTGCCAGATCTGTAATGGCCTAATTCCCTGAGGGTTAATTCCTGTATGGGGAACAGGTAGGAATTGACAGCAGTTTTGGCATTGAGTCACAATATCTCTGGCCTCCTTTCTAGAGATGTTAAATTGACATCGTAGTGTCTCAGCTGTCTCATGAAACCTTTTATGAAAGGCTTTAGCCAAATCTAATTTTGGCGAAAGGGCAATTGCAATCAACTTTGTGGCTCGATCTGCCAGGTCATTTCCACGGGACATAGGTCCCGGTAAGCCTGAGTTAGCCCTAATATGATTTATAAAGACAGGGAATTTTCGATTAGCCAGGGTAAGCTGAATCTTTTGAAAAACTTCTACAAGTCTGCTAGATGTCTTAATTAACCCAGTAACTTCTAATGCTTTTACTGCATTAACCACATAGAAGGAATCTGAAACAATATTTAAAGGACCTGGAAAGATTTCCAGAACCTCTGACACTACTAAGCATTCCACAATTTGAGGTGAGGTTTCATGGTATTGTTTAGATGTAACCTTATCATTAACCACATAGGCACCCACTCCTGTTTTTGACCCGTCCGTATAAACTACCATTCCATCTGGGAGTGGCTCCTGAGACACAATATGTGGAAATATGATAGCTTGAGTTAAGGCAAATTATAAGATGGGATGCTTAGGATAATGATTATCTATTTGACTAGTGAAGGAAGTAACCAGCAATGCCCAAACATCAGAGGTCGCCGTTAATATTTGGACTTGAAGGGCAGTATAAGGTACTATCAAAACCTTAGGCTTCCTTCCAAAATGAGTAATGGCTGCTTTTAGCCCACGAAGGGCAAGCTGAGTGACTGAATCTGGATACCTTTCAATAATCTTTGCGGGAGAAGCATTGGGATGAATCCATAACAAAGGCCCCTCTTGCCATAATACAGCAGTTGGTAAGTGTCTAGTTTTAAAAACACATAAATCAAAGGTTTTGGTTTTATCTATGAGTTTCAACTGGGCATCTTGTAAAGCATTTTCTACTACTTGCAGAGCACGGCTCGCAGCTGGTGTTAAGGCCCTCGGTGAGGAAATATGAGCATCTCCTTCCGAAATATCAAATAAAGGTTTCAGCTCGGCTGAGGGAATTTTTAAAAATGGTCTTAACCAATTTATATCACCTAATAATTTCTGAAAATCATTCAAGGTATGTAAATGGTCTCTATGAATCTCTAATTTCTGAGGAATTATCATTTCTTGATAGATAACCGTCCCTAAAAAGGAGCCAATTTCTGAAAATTGAACTTTCTCAGTAGCAATATGTAGCATATGTCTTGCCTTCCCACAGGCAAAGCATTCCACGACTCTGACCTTTAAGGAGGACTGCAGCCATTTCTAAGTTTGCTGCTGTAAGTCCGGCACCAGCAAGGGGACCTCCCAAGCCGTGACTGACTCTTAACCAGTCTTGTAGCCCCTTGGCTCTCCGGGGAGCAATGGCTGCATGGCATTCAGCTGTGGCATTTTCAAAGATCATCTGTTCTATCAATGGCATTGCCTGCTCTGGTTCCCCAAAGATTCTGCCAGCTGCCTCAGTCATGGGGGCCACAAAGTCAGAGAAAGACTCATTAGATGTCTGAATTATCTTGGACAAATAAAGGTTACTGCCTTCCTTCCTAGGTAGAGACTTCCATGCCTTTATTGCAGCTGATGCTATCTGTACGTAGACCTGGCAGGGATGAGCGGTCTGGTCATTCGAGTGTACGCCAACTCCAGACAGCATGTCAAAAGTCCATAATTGTTGTCCCTCAGTGTTTGCATTAATCCTGGCTTGTGCTTGTAGTGCCTCGTGCCACAAGGCCTTCCACTCTAGGTATTGGCCCATATTGTTAAGTACCGCCTTCACTGTGTCCTGCCAGTCTCCTGGCGTCATAGTAGCTGTACTTAATCTCTCCACTTGGGATATAGTAAAATTAGCCCCAATTCTATATGCACGTACTGCCTCAGCTAATTCTTTGACCTGTCTATACTCTACTGGGGCATGGACACGAGCTCCTTTTGCTGCTTCAAAGACCGGAAATGCAAGCTGTAGCTGTCTTCTATCTCCTGGGCTGAGAAATGACTTAGAGGCACTGCCCGGGGCATAGGGCAGAGGCAAGGCCGGGGCTGAGGGGCTCAAGGCCTTTCTTAGTCTTATCTCAGAATGGCTATCCTTTGCACAGGCAGCTGCTTCCTGCTCTAAGCTCTCTTCCTCGGAGCTGCCAAGTTCTATGGAGGCAGGCTCCTTAATGGGGTATGGGGGGGGGTCCTTTTGACCTCAGCTCTCTCTCCACCAGCCAGTGAAGGGTCCTTAACCTTAATAGGCCCTGCAGTGGCCCCCGTTCCTTTTGAGTACTCTTTCCTATGACCAGGCTTCTTGGCCTGCTTCTGTTGCCCAGGTTTTTTTGCCTGCTTCTCCTTTCCAGGCTCTTTGGCCTGATGCCAGCTAACAGGCCCTGTTTCTGATACTCTAGAGTGGACCTCTCCTGAAACCTCTTGACTTGCACTAATAGCTGTGTTGCGAGCTGGATCTTTACAACACAAATAAGCTAAAAGCGAAAGCAACGCAAACAAGAGGCCAACTATTGCTGCGGCATCAATGGGTAAATATCCGCCCACAAGGAAAGCTTCTACCCCAAACATATCTCTCAGAGACGTACCTTGATCCTGCAGTCTTTTAACCTGCCCCGAGTCTCGGGGGGTCTTCCGCGGCACCTCAAAGATCCCGGGTTTCAACGCCAGATGTTCCGAGCCCCTCCATGTCCCCTTCGCCCGCGAAAGAGACACGTGAGGCGGTGTTCGGGTGGTTACCACAGCGAGGCCCGGGATGGGCAGTGACTTTGGCGTGCTTTTTGCCTTTTGCACCTGCGTAGTTAGTTGTTTACTAGTGGGAGGACAGGATGCCCGCGACATCTTGTAATGGAGAATGCTATCACGCTCAAGCGGCTCCTAACATTTACTTATTTTTTTTTAAATTTTGTGTATGTAGGTCTGAGTTGTATATGTTCTCATTGTGTATGTATGCACATGTATGTGTGTATTTGTTATGTGGATACTTGAGATCAATGTCAGGTGACTCCTTTAATAGGCGACCACCTCATTTTTATTTTTGAGAATTTCATACACATGCATTTATAACATGTGTTTTGATTAAATACAATCCTATTCCTACCCTTCCAACTCCTCTCCTATCCCTTGTCACATGTTTCCTCACAGTCTCGTTTTCTTCTTTCAAAATCCACTGAGTCCTACTACTGTAATGCTTGTGGATATGGGGTTATCTATTGGAGTATTGGTAGCCTCTCAGGATTCACATCCTGAGGAAACTTACTATTCCTTCCCAAATAAACATCAAGCAGCCAGTGTCTCAGCTAGGGTTAAAGTTCATGAGCCCTTCCTCAAAGCCTGTTGGAATTTTGTCTGAGTTGATATTTCAGTCACAACCTCTATACATCCATGTGGGCACTGGCCCTGTTAAGTGTAGCGCACAGCCTCGCCGATAAGGAGCACGCCACACTCAGGATTCTTCTGACAGCATTTATTGAACAGCTCTTCAATATGGTGAGTTGGAGGGAAGGACGCCGAGCTCAGAAAGCCCGCTGCTTAAATAGAGCTTTGTGAGACATGCAGATCCGTCATTGGCTCAAATCTTTCATCCAATTGTCATACTCTGTTTTCGTGCCATGCGCAGGCGCATTCTCAAGTAAAGCTTCTGTGAAGAACCAGGAAGCAGAAGCCTGTGCTGTCTTTTAATGGCAAATGCAGCTCCTCACATCTCCCCCTTCCTTATTAAACTGCAACAACAATCGAGGACTGTTAGGTTGCCGATCTAGCCCACCGTTCTACCGATAGGCGTTCAAGGCAGTTAAACAGTACGAGACCCTCCACACCTTTTATCCCGTGCAATGGGAACCTGAGCCCTGGGAAGTGTGGAGGACCACCACTAGGATACCTGGTGCCATGGGAACACGAGCCCTCAGGATATCCTGTTAAGTGATGGTGTCTCATTGTTTAAGCAGATTCAACCAGGCTTGAGGGGATGTTCCCTGCTCCATGGCAAGCAATGCTTGCGTGATCACCACCTTATCCTTTTGATGTTGTTGTTTGAATTTGCAGAGCAACCAGAGGGTAAGCAGCACTCCCCCAAAGATCATCCAGCCAAATAACCCTACCTCCACCCATTCCTTACTGCCTGAGTAAAATTTTCATATTGAATGGAAGTATTTATATACACAAGCAGGAGAACACAGGTGAAAACACTTTACCACATGCACCGTACAGCTGAGGTTACTAAATAGCAAAACAAGCTATGTGGGATATACCAATGAAATCCTTGAATTTTGCATCAGCTTAGTAACAATTATACAGATAAAGACAGCCTAATATTAACCACCTCAGTCCCCAAGTCCAGGGAATTGGGGTGCCGACTCTTCATTAACTTCTTCAAGCTGAACATGGGCGTTGACTTTTAGAAGAGGAATGAGGGGAAGGGTAAATTGATAAGCATCTGAAGTCTGTCTTAACTGCATCCAGCTGGAAGTCCAGGGCATCAATGAACATGCAGGTGATAAGATTCATTCTCCAAAGCTGTGTATTCTGCAATATACAAATCTCAAAGCAAGTTTTAGTATGAAGATAATTATTTTGATTCTCTGAAATCTAGTGTTCTGGAGGCCTACTTCTGTCATGTCTGATCCATATAATTCTGGAAGACATAACTACTACCTTAATGACCTCATCAGAAAACTCATAGAAAAACCTTTTTTTCCAAATTAGCCTTTCCTTAAGCCAGTAACCAGAAAAACCTTTACATTGAGTTTTTATCCAGAAAAATATTATACAACTCAGAATCACACCCATTTTGAAAGTTAAATCAATTAACATTATCATTCTGCTTAGCTCTCTGTCTAGAGCAGCCTTCTATTTATTCCTCGCGTCTTTAAAGCCTTTTTCATCTGTTTTTACTCACTTATTTCTTGCCCCATTTTCATTACTATAACCTTTATTTATCTGTTTGGCTCTCTTGACTCAGAGCAGCCTGCAATTTACTCCTTGCATCTATAAAACCTTTTTCATCTGTTTCTGCTTATTTTTTTCTTGCCCCGTTTTTGTTACTATAACCTTTATCTATCTGTTTGGCTCTCTTGACTCAGAGCAGCCTGCAATTTACTCCTTGCATCTTTAAATCCTTTTTTATCTGTTTCTATTTACTTATTTCTTGCCCAGTTTTTGTTACTATGCAATCACCTTTGTTTCACTTCCAAATTCAGCCAGCTCCGTCAGTCGACTAGTTCTCCAGCGCAGGAGTGAGGATGACCGCTTCCAATTCCCGTGGTGTCTTTCACTGTATCCCGCTTACTGGAGTTCAAACGTTGAGGCTCTGTCCAAATTAGCCTTTCCTTCTTAGTTTTCTTCTCTATCCTAGTTTTCTTTTCTATTTTATTAGCGCGCTCTCCCTTTTCTGCTTCTGATAGGCTATCTTGTTGTTAAGCCAAACAAGATCCACCATACCTTGCAGAAAAGCGTCTAGACTCTCCGCGCCGCCAGTTCTGAATCCTCTGCGAGCCAACAGGGTCCTTCGTGACTGGTCAAAACTCCAAGATGTTCGGCTTCATCCCGGGTTTTGGTTCCACTTGTAGCACACAGCCTCGCCGATAAGGAGCACGCCACACTCAGGATTCTTCTGACAGCATTTATTGAACAGCTCTTCAATATGGTGAGTTGGAGGGAAGGACGCCGAGCTCAGAAAGCCCGCTGCTTAAATAGAGCTTTGTGAGACGTGCAGATCCGTCATTGGCTCAAATCTTTCATCCAATTGTCATACTCTGTTTTCGCGCCATGCGCAGGCGCATTCTCAAGTAAAGCTTCCGTGAAGAACCAGGAAGCAGAAGCCTGCGCTGTCTTTTAATGGCAAATGTGGCTCCTCACAGTTAAGTTCTGAAAACACTGCTTTGCTGTAGCCATTCAATACTTTGGTCCCTTACAATCTGTTCACCCTCTCTTCCAAGATGAGCCTTAGCCTTTGTGCAAGTGTTTGTCTCATTCATCACAGAATGTGGAGCTTTTCATGTAAGCTAGACTGACTGGCAGCACATCTCCAAGCCTTCCTGTCTCTCCCTGCTCTCTAGATACATACATCACCACCACACACCTTTCTGTTTTTATCTGGGTGCTGAAGATCACAACTCAGGTCCTCACACTTGCTTGCAACTGAGACATTCTCTAGCACCATGCTGAGACATTATAAAGTGAAAATTAAATGAGCCAGACATTATCCAGGATCGTGTGTGAATCTTGTAGCCATGATACATTATCAAAACTGGTAAGATACTGTATGGGCTAAAGTTAACGTGTGAGCCCCACATTTCCAAAGATAGAGAACTTCCTGGAATTCTGGGAGCCGCTGTTCATGTAAGATAACAAGTCACTTATTTTCACATCAATAATAGCATTTGTTACATCCAATAGGATGTGCTTGATTACATGTAAGTGGGAGATATATAAGCAAGATGTACATCAGGATGTATGCTTGCCCCCAGTTGGAAAAAAAGCAAAAAGCCTTATAGGTTTGACCTTTATCAGCATGTGACTGAAGCAATTCAGTGCCCTTAGTTTTTTTATGGGAAGTCAGTGTGTGGACCTGGCCACTGTCCATCTTATTGTCTGGTATTGAATAGCTTTTTTTAATTGGACAGTTGTGGATTTGGTCTTCTGCCTTGCAAAATTTTCAAGCTTAACAATCAACAGAGTCCATTCTGTATGAATTCATTTGTGTAAAGTCCACATACCGTGAAGAGTAATGTGCTGAAGACATACATACATTTAATAAAGCTACAAGGAAGGCTGAGGATAGACATACACAGAGATGATATTGTTGAGACTGTGTTGTTGAGATGACTTCTCAAACCTCACTACACATTAGAAGAAACTGGGGAGCTTTTAAAAATATATTGATGTGAAGGACTCAGCCCAGAACAATTAAATTAGAATCACTTTACTCAGTGGCTTAGCTAAGACTTACAGTAAACAGACACTTAAGACTTCATTGAGGAAATTGGGGTCAACCATTCTCAGTACTACAAGGTCTCTTCTGCAATTATCCTTCTCTCTCCTCAGCATTAATTCTCTCCCCCCCCCACCCCAGTTACTATTTTTTGGCATACTATGTGCTTTAATATTGGAGAGCTCCAAGGAAACAATAAAATGGGAGAGTAAAAGACAGTTACTGGATATGGTGCCTTCCATTCCTATCGACTAACCTATGTTTCTTTGCTCTTAAAAACATTGTCCTGGAAATGATTGCCCAATCTTTCAGCTTCCTTATTACCCTGTTCTCTCAATCCATTCAGGCTTTTATCCACAGCAGAGCCCCAAACACCTTTAAAACAAACAGTAACAATCTTTTGTGGGATTCTGTTGTCTGTTGTTTAACTTCTTTGTGTTTAACTTATACTCCATTTGTTTTTACTAGTTTATGGATCCCTATGATAAGTTCAGCTTTTTTTTTTTACTTCAAACTATGGCTGTAATTGTAATTCTTGAGCCTCAGTGAGGTTGATTGAATTCTTTTTTGAGATGAGAAAAATCTTTGTGTGCCTTTCTTCCTGCATACTGCTTATCTTCAGCTCTGATGTCTCTCTTCAATTTGGTCTTAAATTCAAAACCATAAACACAGTCTAGTGCTTAATCCTTCCTTATGCCTTGTATTTCTATATTTCTTTCTCAATATTGTTGCTCAGACAGGCTTTAAAGTTTGGATCCTCCTATCTGAGACTTTAAAATTCTAGGTTTATAGGTATACGTGGCTATCCTTGACTAGTATTTTATTCTAATCCTAAACTGTTTCCTATTATTTACCCAGTTGCTTGAGACATACACAAACTACATATGCATATGCATTATAGATCTTCAAATAACCTTCACATTATGCAATGCATTGCCTCTACTCTTTCTTCTGATACTACGGTGTTAGTTCATCTGAACTAAGTCAGCAGTTCCTGACTGTTTTTTTGTTTTGTTTTGTTTTTGGTTTGCTTTGTTTGCTTTGTTTTACTTTCTCTTCCTCCCCCAAGTTTTCTTACTTTCATTATTAGTTATTCTATTTATTTATCTCCAAATTGTTGCCCCCTTCCAGTCCCCCCTCGTGGAGTTCTATCCCCATCTCTATCCCCTTCATCTCTGAGAAGCACTCTCCCCATAGCTATTCTCCCACCCTAAAGCATCAAGTCTCTACAAGATTAGGCACCTCCCCTTGCACAGGCTAGACAAGACAGCTTTAAGCTACATGTGTCTGGGGACCTCAGACCAGCCCATGTATGCTCTTTGGTTGGTGGTTTAATCTTTGGAAGCTCTCATGGACCCATGTTACTTGATACTTCTGGTCTTCCTATGGGGTTTCCATCCCTGCTAGTTTCTTCAGTACTTTCTTCAACTCTTCCATAGTGGTCGTCAACCTCTATCCAATGTTTGGTTGTGAGTATCTGCATCTATCTCAATCAGCTACTGCTAGAGTCACTGAGAGGATAGCTATGCCAGGCTTCCATCTGCAAGCATAGCACAGAATCAATAATAGTGTGAGGGATTAGTTTCTGCCCATGAAATAAATCCCCAGTTGGGCCAGTCACTGGACAGCCTTTCCTTCAGTCTCTCCTCCATTTTTGTCCCTGAATTTCCTTTAGACAGGATCAATTTTGGGTCAAACGTTTTATAGATGGGTTGGTGTCTCCACTGGGGGTCCTGTCTGACTACTGGAGGTAGTCTCTTCAGGTTCCATGTCCACACTGTTGGGCATTTTGGCTAAGGTCATCCACACTGAGTCATGGAAGGTTCCTCATCCCAAGTCTCTGAGACTTTCTACATGTTTCCCCCCACCCCAAGCCTAGGGCAGCTGCATAGTTTCATTCATTCTCCTGGCCCTCTGGGCCTCACTCCTGTATCTGCCCATACCTGATCTTGTCCCTTTTCCCCTCTCCCCATCCACCGAGGTCCCTCCCTCCTCTGCCTCCCATGATTATTTTGCTCTCATTTCTAAGCACGACTGAAGAATATTCACTTGGGCCTCCCTTCTTAGGGTCTATTGGGTGTATCATGGGTATTCTGTAATTTTTTTTATCTAATATCCACTTATAAGTGAATACATACCATGCATGTCCTTTTGGGTCTGGATTACCTCACTCAGGATAATATTTTCTATTTCCATCCATTTTCCTGCAAAATTCATGATGTCCTTTTTAATAGCTGAGTAGTATTCCATTGTATAGACATACCACTTTGTCTTTATCTATTCTTCAGTTGAGGAATATCTGGGTTACTTTTAGTTTCTTGCTATTATGAATAAGGTTGCTAGGAATGTAGTGGAACAAGCATCCTTGTGATATGGTGAAGCATCTTTTAGATATATGTCCAGGAGGGGTATAGCTGGGTCTTCAGAATGAATTATTTCTAATTTTCTTAGGAACTGCTAGATTGATTTTCAATGTGGTTGTACAAGTTTGCACTCCCACCATCAGTGGAGTAGTGTTCCCCTTTCTCCACATGCTCACTAGCATGTGCTGTCACTTGAATTTTTGATCTTAGTCATTCTGATTGTTATAAGGTGGAACCTCAGGGTCATTTTGATTTGCATTTCTCTTATGACTAAGAATGTTGAACATTTATTTAAGTGTTTCTTGACCATTCAAGATTCCTCTGCTGAGAATTTTCTATTTAGCTCTGTATTCTGTTTATTAAATTGGGTTATTTGGAGTTTTTGGAGTTTAATTTCTTGTGTTCTTTATATATTTTGGATATTAGCCCTCTGTTGGATGTAGGGTTAGTGAAGGATTTTTCCCAATCTGTAGGCTGCTGTTTTGTCATATTGACAGTGCCCTTTGCCTTACAGAAGGTTTCAGTTTCAGGTAATCCCATTTATCAATTGTTGATCTTATAGCCTGAGCCATTGGTGTTTTGTTCAGGAAAATTTCTCCTGTGCCGATGTGTTTAAGATTGTTTCCTACTTTCTATTCTACTAGATTCAGTTTGTCTGGTTTTATGTTGAAGTCACTGATCCACTTAAGTTTTGTGCATTGTGATATATATGGATCAATTTGCATTTTTCTATATGCAGACTATATGCAGTCCAGCACCAATTGTTGAAGATTTTTTTTTTCTTTCTACTCATGGTTTTGGCTTCTTGTCAAAAATCAAGTTTCATAGGTATGTGGGCTTATTTCTGGGTCTTCAAATATATACCATTGATAGACCTGTCAGTCTCTGTACCAATGTCATGTGGTTTTTATCACTACTGCTCTGTAGTACAGGTTGAGATTAGGGATGGTGTTTCCCCCAGAAGTTCTTTTATTATTCAAAATCGTTTTGGCTCTCCTGGGTTTTTTGTTTTTAATATGAAGTTCAGAAATGTTCTTTCAATGTCTGTAAAAAATTGTGCTGGAGTTTAATGGCTTTTGGTAAGGTGGCAATTTTCATTATGTTCCTCCTACTGATCCCTGAGCATAGGTGATCTACTCATCTTCTGAGGTCTTCTTTGGTTTCTTTCCTCAGTGACAAAAAATACTCGTTATATAAATCTTTCACTTGCTTCGTTATAGTTACATCAAGATATTTTATATTTTAAATAATATACACAAGATATATTATTTGTGACTATTGTGAAGGATATTGTTTCTATAATTTCTTTCTCAGCCCATACATCAATTGTACATAGGAGGGTTACTGATTTCTTTGAGTTAACTTTGTTGCCACTTTACTGATTATTTATCAGTTGAAGGGTTTCTCTCACTGAATTTTGAGGCATTGTGTATGTATTCTATCATATCATCTGAGATTAGTGATACCTTGACATCTTCCTTTCCATTTTGCATCCCCTTAATCTTCTCTTGTTGTCTTATTTCTCTAGCTAAACTTCCATATACTGACTGAATAGATAGGGAGAGGGTAGGCAGCCATGTCTTGTCCTTGATTTTAGTGGGATTATTTCTAATTTTCTTAGGAACTGCTAGATTGATTTTTAATGTGGTTGTACAAGTTTGCACTCCCACCATCAGTAGAGTAGTTTTTGTATATTTAATTTGATGTTGCCTATTGTTTGCTGCATATGTATGTTATTTTATTATGTTTCTGTATGTGCCTTGAATTCTTTATCTCTCTAAGACTTCTAACATGAAGGAGTGTTGGATTTTATCACAGACTTTTATAGCATCTAATGAAATGATCATGTCATTTATTTCATTGCATTTGTTTATATAGTAGATTATATTGATGATTATTATATATGATATATAATATTTAAATATATTTATATAGTGAATTATATTATTATATAATATATATTTAATATATTGAATCATTCCTTCATCACTGTGATGAAGCCTATAGGATCATGATGAATGATGTTTTTGATGTGTTCTTGAATTCCATTTGCAAGAATTTTATTGAGTATTTTGCATCAATTTTCATAAATGAAATTAGTCTGAAGTTCTCTTTCTTTGTTGGGTCTTTGTGTGGTTTTAGTATCAGGGTAACTATGGCCATGTAGAATGAGTTAGGTATGGTTTATTCTGTTTCTATTTTGTGGTATAGTTTGAGGATTATTGTTATTAGCTTTCCTATGACGGTCTGGTAGAATTCTGTACTTAATCTGGTTTTTTTTTTTTTTTTTTTTTTTTTTGAGGGGGGAAGATTTAGTGACTGCTTCTTCTTTATTATGGTTTATAGGAATGTTTAGATAGTTTACCTGATCTTGATTTAACCTTGATATGTGGTATCTGTCTAGAAAAACCATATATTTTGTCTGTATTTTCCAATTTTGTTCAGTATATGTTTTTTGTAGTAAAACATTGATATTTTTGGAATTTCCTCAGTTTCTGTTATTATGTCTCCCTTTTCATTTCTAATTTTGTTAATTTGGATACTGTCTCTGTGACTTTTAATTAGTTTGGCTAAGAGTTGATCTATCTTGTTGATTTTCTAGAATTATAAGCTCTTGGTTTTGTCGATTCCTTGTATTGTTCTCTTTGTTTTTAATTGTTTGGTGTCAGCCCTGAGTTTGACTATTTCCTGACATCTACTTTTCATTGCTGTGTTTACTTCTTCTTTTTTCCCCTAGATTTTTCAGTTGTGCTGTTAATTTGCTAGCATAGGATCTCCCCAAATTTTTATATGAAGGCACTTATTGCTATGAATTCCTCTTAAAACTGTTTTCATTGTTTCCCATGAGGTTGGGTGTTTTATCTTCATTTATATTGAATCGAGAAAGTCTTTAATTTCTTTCCTTATTTCTTCTTTACCAAGTTATTAAGTAGAGAGTTATTCAGTTTCCATGAGTATGTGGGTTTTCTGATTTTTATGTTGTTTTGAAATTCAGCCTTAGTCCATGGTGATCTGATAGAATGCTTGGTGTTATTTGAATCTTCTTGTATCTATTGAGGTTCCTCTTGTGTCAGATTATGTGGTCAACTTTATGTGGAGAACATTTCATGAGAAGCTTAAAAGGCACATTCTTTTGTTTTTTGGTGAAGTGTTTTGTAGATATCTGTTAAATCCATTTGGTTCCTAACTTCTGTTAATTTCCCTTGTGTTTCTGTTTAGTTTCTGTTTCCTTGATCTATCCATTGTTGAGAATGGGGTGTTGAAGATTCCTGCTTTTATTGCTTGGCATTCAATGTGTGTTTTGAGCTTTAGTAAAGTTTATATTATGAATCTGGTTGCTCTTGCATTTGGGGAATAAATGTTCAAAATTGAGACTTTGTTTTGGTAGACTTTTTGATGGGTATGATGTGTCCTCCAACTTTTTTGATTACTTTTAGGTGAAAGTCTATTTTATTAGATAGTAGAATGGCTACTCCAGCTTGTTTCTTGGGACCCTTTACTTACAAAACTTTTTTTTCCAGCCCTATATTCTGAGGTAGTATCTGTCTTTGTTGCTGAGGTGTGTTTCTTGTATGTAGTAGAATGATAGATTCTGTTTATGTACACAGTCTGTTAGCCTATGTCTTTTTATTACGGAATTGAGTCCATGATATTGAGAGATATTGATGACCAATGGTTGTTAGTTCCTGTTATTTTTTTGGTGTAGGTGGTACTATGCATTTGTTATTCTCTTGGATTTGTTTGAAATAATTAATTTTTTATGTTTTCTCGGGTGTAATTACCCTCCTTGTACTGAATTTTCCTTCTAGAATCATTGTAGAGCTGTATTAGTAGAAAGATGTTGTCTAAGTGTATTTTTTCATAAAGTATCTTAGATTCTACATTAATTATGATTGAGAATTTTGCTGGAAATAGTGTTCTGTGCTGGCATCTATGGTCTCGTATGGTCTGCAAGACATCACTCTAGGATCTTCTGGCTTTTAGAGTCTCTGTTGACAAGTGAGCTGTAATTTTGATAGGTCAGTTTTTTATGTTACTTGGCTTTTTTTTCTTTATAATTTTTAATATTCTTCCTTTGTTCTGTAATTTAATGTTTTGATTATTATGTGGTAGGAAGATTTTCTTTTTTGATCCAATCTGTTTGGTGTTCTGTAGGCATATTACATGTTTATGGCCATTTCTTCCTTTGGGTCAGCAAATTTTCTTCTATAATGTTGTTGAAGATGTTTGCTGGTCTTTTGAACTGGAAATTTTCATCTTCCTCTCTCCCTATTATTTTTAGGTTTGGTCTTTTCCTTATACCACAAATTTCCTGAATGTTTTGGGTTTAGAACCTTTTATACTTGCCTTTTTTTTTCTAACCAACATATCAATATCTTTTATGGTATCTCACATGTCTGAGATTCTTTCTTCCATCTTATATTCTGTTGGTGATACTTGCATCTGTAGTTCCTGTTCTCTTTCCCAGGTTTTCTATCTCCAGGATTACCTCCATTTGTTATTTCCTTTTTTTAGGTTTCGGGCTATTTTGTCCATTTTTCATGAGTTTGATTATATTTTGTAGGGGGTGGTTCTGATACTTTGATCAGGAATCTGCATGTGAATGCTGAAGTTCCTGGTTCCCAATTGCTTCTTGATTGATCATTAAAGATGTCAGCAGCTAAAGGCTGGGCAGAAGAGGAGGGACTTCTAGGTTCCTGCAGGCAGGTCAGGAGACACAGGAGGAGGAAAGAGCTTCAGAGGGAGAGTCACCAGCCATGTGAGATCTTGGGTGAAGTGGCCATTGTCCTGTTCCCTAGGAGGAGATTAGAAATGTAACTAAACTGAAGGCTGAGGGCAGATGTGGGGTGTGGAGCAAGGAGAAGGTGACCAAGCAACTAAATTGAGGGCAGATTTGGGGTGTTTATCCAGTATTAACAGAGGGAAAAGCATGTTAGCTGCAAGGGGCTTACAGGAGCCCAGCTGCTGAGCCATAAGGCAGGCTAAAAATGAGCTCTGTGTGTGTATGTGCATGTGCGTGTGCATGTGCATGTGCATGTGTACGTGTGTGTGTGTGTGTGTGTCTGTGTCTGTGTGTCTGTGTGTCTGTGTGTCTGTGTGTCTGTGTGTGTGTCTGTGTCTGTGTGTGTATTTCATCCATTGATCCAAGAGAACCAGGGTGGTGGTTGGTAGTGTGGTCGTTCCAGAGCTTAAAGTGGGTTGTAGAAACAACATGCTACAATTTTTTTTCTTTAAGGGATTTGTTTCCTCTTTAAGGGCTTCTACGTGTTTGCCTGTGCTTTCCTGTATTTATTTGCAGAGTTATTTATATCCTCTTTAAGAACCTCTCTCATCTTCATGAATTGGAATTTAAGGTCAGAATCTTGCTCTTTAAGTATATTAGGGTGTGTTCTTTCCCCCAGCCTTGAGCAGGCCTGAATGAGTCATTTACCACAATAGACCAAACTGTAAGACCCAGGACACATGGCCTGCAGTCTGCTACAGGAGTTAAGAAGAATAGACTGCCTGCTGAGTTTCCATTTAGATACCTCTGGGCTGCTGTCCACGAGTTCTGGTGCCCAGGAATTCTGGTGGTGGAGGTGGGGCTTCACTTTTATATTTGAAAGCAGAATATTAAACTTCGGGCTTTGATCAGAATACTTTGTTTGGCCCCATGTTTTCTCTCGCCTTCCATTCCCTTTTCATTCCCTGCCTTCCCTGGGCCGCTGGCAGCTGCATTAGGGTATCCAGGGCTTGCTGTAGTAAGAGATCTGGGTTCTGATGGTCAGTATTTCTTTAAGGAGTTATTTACATTCTCTTTAAAAACTTCTATCATCTTCATGTGATGGAATTTAGGGTCAGACTCTTGCTCTTCAGGTGTATTAGCGTATCCAGGACTTCCTGTAGTAGGTGATCTGGGTTTTGATGGTGTTAAATGTCACTGACTTCTGTTGATTATGTACTTGTGCTTGGCTTTCACCATCTGGTAGTCTCTGATATTAACTGGCCTGGGGTGTCCTGGATTGGAACAGGTCTTCCCAGAAGCAGGTAGAGCTCTGTGACCCAGGTTAGGGTAGCACTCCTGGGAGGCAGACAATGCTGTGTCTCTGGTTAGAGCAATCGTCCTGGGAAACAAGCAGGACTATGTGGTGGGGAAGCAGACAGACTGATTTACAATGTGTGCAGGTGGACATGCCAGCTGGAAGGGCTCCAGCACGGCAAGACAAATCTTATCTTTACTGAGCTCTGTTGGGTCCCAGCTGGAGTGGGTATTTAGGCAGGGTCTCACCTGTGTCCCTAGTTAAAGCAATCCTCCTGGCATACAGGCAAAGTTGTCAGATGGGAGAATGGGCAAGCTAATGTGCTGGTGAAGGTGTGGACCAGAAGGGCACCATTCCCTGATTTTTAAAAGCAGTTCTGAAAGCATTTTTTTTTTTTTTTTTTTTTTTTGCTTAAAACAACCAAATAAAAACAGAGCCCAAAACAGAGCTCCTCATTGTGTTCTATAGAGATACTATCTGACCATTCTTACCTTGTTGCTGAGGCCATATAGACCATTGGATACAATGGGCATGCCTGCACTTTCTTATCTTGGTGTCTAGAAATCAACTTTCTTTCTCTCCCTAACTCTTTTCCTCCCTCCTCTCCCTTCGTTCTTTCCTTGGAATTGCATTTTTCTTAGCTTCTGACCTACCTAACTGTCCTGTGCATAGTTCAGGTCCCAGACTAAATGTCATCTTTTCATAAAGTGTGTCTCCTTTCTTTTTATCTCAGGTCATAGAAGGCTGATGCCAACTTACTGTCATACATTGCCTCCAGCACTCTTGACTTCTTGCTGTTTTGATAACTGTACTGCAGAATACAATTATGTATTCAGGTATAAACGTACTTGCCTTTGCCTCATTACCAAATGTACCCTTAATATTTATAGCAGTGCCCGACAATCATTAGAGTTACCATAAATCTTTTGAGCAGATAGTGTACATTAAATCAAACCAAACTTCCTGTTGCTTGTTGTGCTATTTGAGAATCCATGTTTTATTTTTATATTGGATTTTCTTTTTCCATTTTATTTGTAAAATTTCATGATCATTTCATAAAATGCTAATGTCACAGCTCATTTCCTGAATATTAAACATTCAATTTGCTATAATGTTCCTTTATGGAAAATCATAACAAAATGTATGTTTCTGAAGCCATTTCTCCTATCTCTGAGGTCACAGTCTTCAACTCTCAGCACCCTTGGTTATACATTGTCCTGCTTCTGGTTTCTTTCATAGAACCTTCCCTAGCTTTTCCCAGTGTAGACTGATCTTTTTTTGTCCCTTACTGTCACTCTTGCCAGCTCACTGTCCCACCTTCCTTAATGCTTGCTTTTGTTTTCATTAGCCTTCAGGACTCGGGAGTGCTCTACATAAACCTTCATTCTTTTAAACTTACTACCATCAAGATATAGAACATGCTGTTATTATTATGCTGATATAGAACATGCTGTTATTATTATGCTGATATAGAACATGCTGAATATGATTCCTTTTATCGCATATGACTTCCCAACCTTTCAAAGCATTAATGCAGTGTTTGAAAGAAGGTGTAGGTGTCTTGGAGATACCAATTATGAGTTATTTTACTGGATACACTTCTGATAACAATGGATGTATTAGGGAACTCTCTAGTGTATATGCCCACCTGTATGCACATGTATGTGCATGTTCAATTCATGTGCAAATAAAGGCCAGCATTTGAGATCAGATATCTTTAATCACATTCCACATTATTTTGTAGGACACCATCTCTCACTGAATCTGAAACTCACCAATTCAACTGATCTGGCTGGACAGCCAGCATCAGAGATCTCCCTGTTTCCTCTCCAGTGCTGTGATTGTGGGTTTGCATTTGTGCTCCCAGGGATTTGTATGGGTTGTAGAAATCTAAACCCTTGTTCTTGCCTTTGTAATTGCATGACAAGTACTTGAGCACTGGAGCCATCTCAACAGTTTAGCAAACTGGGATGTTCTTACTGACACACAAGAACTGTCACATGGCGTGAAGATTTGTATGAGATATTTTCTGTTGTCTAAAGCATTTAAATACTTGGTCCACAGTTTATGGTACTGGTTGTGGGGAGGTATAGGAGGTATGGTCATTTTGGAGGAGTTTGTCACTAGAGGTGGGATTCGAATTTAAAGACTAGTGCTATGCCATTTAAATGTTACTGTATCTGGTTTGTACTTGTTGCTAAAAAAGTGAGTCCTCAGCTTCTGCTCCAATCACCTTGTCTGTTGCCTGCTACCTTCTCTCCTCCATCATGGACTGTAACCTTCTGGAAACTTAAATACAAATAAACTCCTTTATATGCTGCTTTAGTCATGGTGTTTTATGACTGCAACAGAGTAAAAGTAACTAATTACACTAGTGACATTTTATACACAGGCGATGCTTTGGGTGACTCTAACTTGAGGAGAATACTAAGTGATATTTTAAAATATAAGTGTTCCCAATTTAAATGTTTCCAAAGTGAACTAAATGGCAATTGTGTGTTCTTAAAGAAAGAATTTACACCTACAGTGTAAATTATGGAGGATGCAGCAATGCTCTTATCACTTTTCATGCTATTTCTTTTAAAAATTTCCAGAAGGTCACTTAGAATACACAAGCAATTGAGTTATAGTACATCTAGAAGATATAAACTATCACAGAGAAATAAAAATAAAATGCAATATATATTTAAATTGTAAAAATGTGTTATTGCAAAGATTATATTTAAGATATATCTGATGGCTAATTTTTCATATTAATATACTATTTCTTCCCACACTTTCTACTGAGAGCTTCAAAAGGCAGTGCTTAATGCTACAAATGTCTCTTTCTGGGTGGCTGAATGTAAAATGTCAAAAGACCAAATGTCACACTTGATTTCAGAATTGTGATATTTACAAACAAAGAAAATATGGAGACTGCCATTAAGCTAAAATATTACTATATCATAATGAAATATAGCTATTACTATGGTGAGTTATAGTATAAGAGACAAATTACCCTTATTTTCTGTATTTGAAAAAGTAGATGTGAGAAAGTAATGTTTTGTGCTGAGTACAGAAGAAATGGAACCATTCTTCTGTAACAATTGTAAGAGTCCTGGCAGGCAAGATTTTACTGAGAAACGAAGGTTCTTTTTTTCGCCCAAGGTCAGAAAGAGTGAAGCTGAAGAATCTATTTGTCCTAAGCTGGTGCCATTCCAGCTTTGGCCTTTGGAATATCTTCTTCTTTCTCCCCTACTCCACCATTGCTTTTAAATAGTATTTTTATTGTTTTCTTCTCAGACATTATTACAGTAAGACCACACTCTTCATCATTTACAGGTACCTATTAGGACTGAGACTACTTTATTTTTCTGGTATAAAATATTTGTGGCTGAGATCCTTGAAAGTTAAGTTTGAATTACATTGTAATTACATTAGCTATCAACAAAGGGTCTCACGGTAGCCAAGGTCTAATGCTCTCCAAAAAGTTAAACAATGATGGTCACAGAATGCTTTTAATGTTTATTGCATTCACGTCTGTGGGATAGTGAAGACATCTAATAAATGATGAAATCTATAGTAATTATGAGAAGGAGAAGAAGAGGAGGAGGAGGAGAAGGAGGAAGAGGAGGAGGAGGAGGAGGAGGAAGAGGAGGAGGAGGAGAAGGAGGAGAAGGAAAAGAAGAGGAGGAGGAGAGGAGGAGGAGGAAGACAACCACCACCACCAATAATAATAATAATAATAATAATAATAATAATAATAATAATAATACAATAACAACAACAACAATAATAATAATTTACAGGGCCTCACTGTATAGCATAGCTTGCCTAGAATTTACCATGTAGACAAGTTTAGCAATGAACTAATGTAGATCCTCTTGCCTCTGTTTCTCTAGTGCTGTGATAACAAGGAATTATCCACCATGCTCAGACTGCCATTGTATATATTATTTTAACATTTAAGTATAACAGAATACCTAGAACATTAAAAATAGTTTATATTCTGCCACAAATTCCTAATCAGTGTATAGTGTATGTTTGTTTAGTTTTTTAAGGATACATATGCATAAAGTTTCTTTTTCATTCTGTGCTTTTATAGCATGATGTCTGTGTATGAATCTGCAACAGGGGACCAGAGAACATTTTGCATTTCCCTTATCAGAAAAAATCAGTCAGGTGGGAGCACAAGAGGAATGAGGAACTTAATCACAATGAAGCATTGAGTTCATACAGGGCTAGGTTTGGGAGTCTAATATTTTTTCCTATTGGCTTCTCCAGCATCTTATCCTTCTGACCTCTTTGTTTGTAGTTGCCTGCAAATATGGTTAACTAGGTTCTCCTGAGAGGAATCCTGGGAATTAACGGGAATGGAGGGTGAGAGAAACATGGGGCCAAGAAAAAGTATTCTGATCAAGGCCCCAAGTTTAATATTTTGCTTTCAAATATAAAGGGGACTCTGCCCCCCAGAGTCTCTTCTCAGTTCAGCCCAGGGGCTGGGTAAGGAGATAACAGACCAGAAGGTGTCAAGGCTAGCTCAGCAGGCAGTCCATTCTTCTTAGCTTAGGTAGCAGACTCCAAGGCACCAAGGCTGGTAATGCAATGCATCTCAGGTCCTACTGTTGCTTGGTCTATTGTGGTAAAAGGCTTGCAGGCCTGCTCAGGCCTGGGGGAAGGGCACAGTTCCCCCCTTAATTTTTTAAAATGACAGTGCCAATATCTGGATGGTGCACAATATTTCATCCCGTCTAGGGTCTAGAGTGGCTGGGTGACCGTGCCTGGCTTAGGTTGGCATTTATATTACTTCTATATTACCCGTCATTGAAATTGCTGAGAGTGATTCAGTTGATTGCCCTGTGTGAGGGCAATCAATCTGCTTAAAACACAAGGTTCAAAGTTTAAAAGCAACATGATTATCCAAGCAATGTAGAAAATAAGGTTGGAAGTGGAAATGTTTCAGTATCTAATCCAACTGCTAATTAGCAGGCATCAGACACAAGTCTGGCCACCGGATTGGTGGCTTAGTAAAAATTACTTACTCTCCAGTAAGAGTGGAGACTGTTAAATCAGCTGGCTGACTTTGAGCCATCTTCATCATTAGAATCCTAATTATTAGGCTCAAGATCTGTGTCTACTTGAGGACCAGTCTTTCAGGCAGCCATCAGGCTCCATTCTCTTTTTCTGAAAAATGTAGACTGACCCACGACCCCAATTTAAAACAGGATCAGGACCACACCAAGTTTTAGTTAAGGGGTCTCTCCACAAGACCCTGGCAAATGAGTTAGAAGTAACTGGATGCCAATGGTGATGGCTGCAGACTGACCTTTAGTGTCAGTTTGCAGAAAATTTAAAACAAATAAGAGAAAACCAAGGTGTGCTTTTGGTGACCTTGTGGGGTATAATTCCCCCTTTCTAGTTTAGAAAGCCAATTTTTTAGAATTCCTTGTAAAACCAGGGAAGAAGCACCATTAGCTGCTTTTTCCATGTTTAGAGAGTTTTGAAAATATTATTTTAAAATTTCATAATCTCTTTTATAATTTCTTGTCCTTGAGGATAATAAGGAAATATCAGTAATATTAAATTGTCAACAAATATCTCAAATGTTTGACTGTAGCCAAATAACTGTAATAGTCAGTTCCATTATCTATCTTAATCTGATATGGAAGACCAAGCACAGGAAAATAATATAGGCAATAACTAATTATATTTTTAGTTGCTTCTCTTGTTAAAGTAGTTGCAACTAAAAAGTCTAAAAGGCATCAAGTCACATGTACAAATTTTAATATTTTAAATCAAAATTGAGTAACATCTATTTGTCAAAATTGATTACATATAAGTCCTCAAGGCTTAACACCATTATGAAAAAATTGAAGACATTGAGAACAAGTTTTTGCAATCTAACTTGCACACTTTCTAGAAATGCCAAATTGTTGTCTTAAGCTATTACTATTTTGATGTTGTAAAGCATAAGATTGTATGGCCAATTATTTTTGAAAGGCCTATAATATGTCTAGTATACAAGTCTGCTCTGGCATTGTCCTGGGGTTCAGGCAATCCAATGAGCTTTTAAATGTATTATAAAGTTAAGAAGCAGTACACATTTTGTAAATTAAGCTGTATTTTTATAAATAAAATTTGAGAATTAGCTATATCTAAAAAAGGAACAATTTTAAGCAATTATAAATCATGAGCCATATACTGGCTATGAGTACATCAACTGAAGGCTTGATTTTTATTTTTTTATTTTTTTATTTTTTGCATTTCAAACAGTGGCTACAACACATAATTTAATTATTTGTGTTGAAGTGGGGGAAACTCAACAAAATATACATGTAATTTAATTACATATACTGTCTTCCCAATAGATGAGGCATCTGTAAATATAGTAAATACAGCAAACATCTTTTCTATGGGCTGCATGCATAGTAAATTTTAGGAAATATAAAAGCATGCATAGAGAAAAACTGTAACAAATGATCTAAAATGTTCGTCATGTAATAGGCCAAATATCATTATTTTTCAATAACCAATTTAATTGATATTTAGAATAAGAAACAAACCTTTTATCCAAAATGCTTTTAGGATTTTATCATATAATCTTGTATTAACACAATTATAATTTTATAATAGGATGTTTAAACTTTACTTGTAGATGAAGAAAGATAAATCCACATTAATGCTTTCTTTTGTCAATGGGCTGTTGTGGGCATATGAGTAGTAATAACACAAACAGCCAACAATTTATTGTAGTCTATATAATTTATCTGTTGATAACTAACAGCTCTCTCTATTTTCAGCAAAATTATCTCTCCTTCATAGTTAATTGTTGAGGGGAATTAGGACTTGTATCCCTTTGAAAATATCAAACAGAGGTTTAAATCCTCCTATAGTAAGCTTAAGATAAGGTTTTAGCCAATTAATATCTCTTAACAACTTTTAAAAATCACTAAACGCAAATCAATTCAAAAGCAAACCAATTTCTTTTTGCATGTACACCTACAAGCCAGAAGAGGGTGCTAGATCCTACCACAAATGGTTGTGAGCCACCATGTGGTTGCTGGGAATTCAATTTTTATATTTTTAATTATAAGTCTAGCCTTTAATGGCTGAGCCAACTCTCTAGCCCCAACTATCTTTTATTAGAAATTTCTGTGCCACAATCTGTTTAGGATATGAATGAGGTCTAAAATATTGAAAAGATAGTGAATCCTTTCTGGAGCAACAAGTACTCCAAAAGTTTTTAAAGCTTGTTACATTGGAGCAAAGTCTTGCAGAAAAACTCCTTTAGGGAAATCTGCTAATAAAGTACCACACAATGAATAATATATACTAGAAGATTCAAACTCTTAATTTCTAGTATCAAAGTAACAACAATATATATAAATATATATTTATATAATTTATATTTAATTATATAATTTATATATAAATATATATTTATATAATTTATATAATTATATAAATATATAAATATATATTTATATGATTTATATAATTTATATAATTTATATATTTATATAATTGCTTTTATATATATATAAAAGCAATTAACCATTTTTTGAGGCAAACTTTTTTAACAATATCACTTCATGGGCTCTCAAAAATTATGAATAAATTTACTGAATATAAACTTCCCACCTTTACCAGAAATGTAAAGAAATGGTATAAAAACATCTTTTAGATCTATAATAATTGTATAAGCTCTAACGCGCCCCCCTAGAGCTTTGCGTCCACGGAGAAATCACGAGATGCAGAGATCAGGTAGTTAATTTAAACGAGGCTTTTTAATCTTTATCACCCACGTGGAGAAACGTGGAGAGACGCGGAAGGGAGCAGCTGAGGAAGGGGTCCCGCTTAAGTACAGTCTAGAGTGACATATTCACTTTTGATTGGCTGTTCGCTCACCACCCAATATGCCTCGGGATTGGCAGTGGCTAAGGCACGCCTATCTGCCTAGCAACTGCGCAGCTAAATGTTTACATCTGGAGAAACATGCGGCCAGGGCCAATCTTGAAAATGCAAATGTGTAGCCACTGAAACAGCGGCTCACTACATCTCTCACTGTTTAAATTATTAATATAAAACAGCCTTTTGCCGAATAAATGTTGTACCAAATAAGATTCGAACTCAAACCCGATCAAGCAAACTCCATCTTGGGGGGGGGGGGAATAAGCGATCAAGAGCTTATAGCCCGAAGAATTTTCCTTACCCTTCCAGGTGCTATGGAAACCAGTCCTCTGGGTGCACGGGCTAAGGAAATATAAAGAGAATTGACACCCATCCCTGTGCAATGGAGTATATATAGCTCCCAGGGGTGCAAAGGCTGTCAACCTATTATTAGGTACCACAATTATTTAGGCAAAAGCTGACTGGACAAGACCTCTCATCTATCCCAGTGCGATGAGCTGAGCTCCTGGGGTGCATAGACTGAGAGGGTCTCTGTCATAGGCTATTTTCCAGCCTAGATCGTCAAATTTCAGGGAGGATGCTTGCTCCAAGGCTTGCGAGTGCTTAGGCTTTAAGCTACTTTGTCACTTATTTTGTTGGGCTCTGAGCTTACAAACCAACCATCTATGAATACTAATTCACATCATAGGGCTGTATATCAAGCAGGCCTGTTCCCGCTCTTTAGAAAGAAAGAAAGAAAGAAAAGGCAGAAGAAATTTATTTTTAAGAAGTAAAATCTCCACAGGAAACAGGCTCCATCCACACTCCATCAAGGCTGGAAATCCGGATTTGCAATGGCTGTTGTACCTGGTCCAACTTCCCATTCCACTTTCCTTTTAAATAAGCAGAAAGATCATGGCTTTAAGTAAAAGCATCATTCACAAATCTTAGAGGTGTAACACCTGGATGTGGGGCTGTTGACACAGCTTATTTGAGCCACATCTGTGAGCCCCTTCACATGGGCAGAGCCAATCAACTCTCTGATTGACCAAAGTCTATTTTAAGTCTCCATAACGATGTACTGAGATGGGCACAAAGGTAGGCACATGCACAACCAAGCCTAGGTCTAGTGATCCATTCTAGCCTTGTGCTAAAAGCATGTAACATTCTTATAATCCAAGATATCAGAATTATTCTGAAAGTTGGATAATATAAAGAAAAATGAAGGGTCTACACACACCAACACCGGTTGTGTAGATGTATTTCCAAAACACCTTATTAATTTTTAATGTTATTTAAATGGCTAGAGATATTAAATCTTGTAGCCGAAACATTCTGCACTTTAAGAAACATATTTAACAAGACAAAGGCAGATATACCCCTTTTAAACATTTTAACAGTGGCTACAACACATAATTTAATTGTGTTGAAGCAAGATAAACTCAAGAAAATACACATGTTTTAATCTAGGACTTACATCCCTTTGAAAACATTAAACAGAGGTTTTAAATCCTCTTATGGTAAGCTTAAGATGAGGTTTTAGTCAAATAATATCTCTTAACAACCTTTAAAATTACTAAGAGTAAATCAAGATTAAAAGTAAACTATTTTTCTTTGCATGTACACTCACAAGCCAGAAGATGGCGTTAGATCCCCACCACAAATGGTTGTGAGACACCACGTGGCCGCTGGGAGTTTAGCCTTTATATTTTAAATTAAGTCTAGCCTTTAATGGCTGAGCTATTTCTAAAGTCAAATTGACTCAAATATTGAAAGACACTGCCTTTGAATACCTTTTTGGAGTAACAAGTATTTTAAAAATTTTAAGAGCTCGCTATATTGAAGCAATAGCTTGTAGAAAAATTTTCTTTAGAGAAATCCACTAATCAAATATCACACAATGAATAATACACACCAAAAGATTTAACCTCTTACCCTTTTTGTATTAAGGCAACAAAATTTGTATATATATGTAAAATATAAAACATTACCCATTTTCTGAAGCAATTATTTTTTAACAAATATTGTTCCATGGGCTCTTAAACATTATGAATAAATTTATTACCTATAAACCTTTTACCTCTACCAGAAATGTAAAGGAATGGTATAAAAATATTTTTTATGTAAATATTTATTGAAATGGTAGCTGGATAAGACATGTTAGGCTGTATAAATCTTAAATTTGAACTTTATTTTGGATTAATTTAATAACCAATCTTTTTTGTCTCATGAGAATATCGGATAAAAGCCAATTTTATTCTCTAATGATTGTAACACATATTAAAGGAATCTAAGGAATCTTATTTTTAACAACTTTGAATATAAGTTATCTTGTTAGGATCTGGTCTTTAGACTCAGAACGAAAACTGTTTCTGGCCGCAGCCTGCGTGTCTTAATTCAAATGTAAATGTACTTAACCTCCCTCTGCCTGCCTGCCTGTCTGTGCAGTCCCGAACTGAACCATTTTGCTTTTATTTAAAACCTTAAATTTGAACTAAAAACCTCTGGAACAGTTTAAGATTTTACCAAATCCCACATTGATATACTCAGCCACAATGGCAGAAGAGTCAGAGCCGAAATCTTGTAATCCAGCTTCCTCCAACGGCTCCTGCTCCTGCAGTCGCGTCTGCACCACGGGGGTGGGGGGGGGCAAGCGGCTCCAGGCCGTGCTCCACCATCGCGACCGCACTCGCGCTGCCATGTGCCACGGGCCCAAATTAAATTGTTTTCACCTGTGAAAGAAACACAAAAAGGCCTCTCTTCCAGGCCGCAAAATGCGCCCAGACAATTTTTCAGGCTCCCGTTCCCACGAGAGGCAGCTACACGTTTCGCTGCTGCCGCCGCGCCTGCGCGAGATTCCGCCACAGCGGCCGCGGCTGTGCGCGGTTCCGAAATCCTTTGTTCCACTACTGGCATTCTCTGCTCTAAGTTGTGCCTCCCAAGTGCTGGGATTAAAGGCGTGTGTCGCCACTGCCCGGCTTCCTCTGTCCGCTGGACTCTTTTACCGAGGCGGATTTCTTTTTCCACCCACTTTCTCCCACCTGTCGGTGGTTCCATGGACTCTGCAGTAGCCCTTGTTTCTTTTGAGTACCGTATGCCTCCAGGCTCCTTGGCCTGTCGCCGGCTCAAACTAACACACTCTGGTTCTGATAGCCTGGAACGGACCTCTCTTGAAATCTCTTGACTTGCCCTAATAGCTGAAAGCAAAGCAAACAGGAGGCTAGCTATTGCGGTGGCAATGGGTGAATATCCACCCGCGACGAAGGTTTCTAACCCAAGCATACCTTCCAGAGGTGACCCCGCACATCCACAATCTTTTAACCATCCTTGAAGCTCAGGGTTCTTCCGCTAACGCGTAGAGATTTTTGCCGCCTGGGAAAACCGCGCGTGGGTTTCGCTCGCGTGGAGAATCCGCGCGTCTGGATTCTCCAGCGCCTGGAATTTAACCCGGGTTTTCGGCACCAGATCTAACGCGCCCCCCTAGAGCTTTGCGTCCACGAAGAAATCACGAGACGCAAAGATCAGGTAGTTACTGTAAACGAGGCTTTTTAATCTTTATCACCCACATGGAGAAACGTGGAGAGACACAGAAGGGAGGAGCTGAGGAAGGGGTCCCGCTTAAGTACAATCTAGAGTGACGTATTCACTTTTGATTGGCTGTTCGCTCACCACCCAATATGCCTCGGGATTGGCAGTGGCTAAGGCACGCCTATCTGCCTAGCAACTGCGCAGCTAAATGTTTACATCTGGAGAAACATGCAGCCAGGGCCAATCTTGGAAATGCAAACGTGTAGCCACTGAAACAGCGGCTCACTACAATAAGCATTTACTGGAATGGCACCTGGAGGAGGCAAGTTAGGCTGTAATGCCCCATTAGTTTCATAAATCTTAATTTTGAACTTTCTTTTGGATTAATTCAATAACCAATCTTATTTATCTGAGTGAGAATATCAGATAAAGGCCAACCTTATCCTCTAATAATTGTTACATACATTAGAGGAACCAAAAGCATCTCATTTTTAACAACTTTGGAAGGAAGCAGACATAAAAAAAGAAAAACAAATTGAACAATATTTTTGTCAGCAGGTACAGTTATAACTCATGAAAGGAAGTAGGCATAATTTTAATGTCTCCAGCCTAATTATAACTCTCGGTCCACAGACTGTTGTAAAGTCTTTGGGTCTTAGATTTATCCCTTCTCCTGCAAGAAGCAAGGAAGGCAAAAGACAAATTCTGGTAAACACATTTCTAGGACCTGGTCATGAAGGCCCAAGACAAAAAGAATGCTTGACCCCTGAGCTTCTGCAGAGCTCAGTCTGCATTGTCTTAATTTAAATGTAAATGCTCTTAATCTCTGGCCTGTTTTCTAAGGCCTGGCCCTTTTTGTAGGCCTGAACTGCACAATTTTTTTAACTTTAAATTTAAACTTTAAACTTTAAAAGATACGTGTTGTATCTTTTCTCTATAAACATGGGTAAATCAAAAAAATCGCAAACTCTCAATTGAACTGCCAACTGTAGCCAATGGAATATTGGCAGTTTAACTATATTTTTATGCTTCTTTTGTAACATTAGAGTATAACCATAATTTTGAGAAACAAAACCAATTTTTAATGATGTAAGCAATCTATTTTCTCTAAAATTAACACCAAGTAGATTACCTTTATGTTACAAAGTTTTGCTGCCAATTTTATATATGAATGTATGATAGTGCAGCTTTTAATATCTCACTAAAGTGACATTGTTCTTATATCTTATCTTTATACACCTGGTTTCTTAATGACTTTAACCCTGAGTTACCAATCTTAAGTCAACTTTTGTTACCAAGGTTGTAAATTTTTAATCATATCCAATAACTTTAGGCTGATAATCTATAACCAAGACATGTAGAACATATTTATACCTTAAAACCAATCAGAAACAAAAATGAAGTGACAACACATCTTATATATTTAGACCAAACAAAATTTCTCGCTTTTTCTAGCTGTAATTTCAAGATAAAAGCACCTTGTCACAGAGATTTTTCTACAACAAACAACTCTTAACTTACTTATAGATTCTAAAAACCTACTGGTCCCTTTAAAAGCAGACAATCAACTGTTAGCAAGGCTTTTCCAGCTCAGCTAGGTTCTTAGCTACAGGTGTTAAGCAAACTTATCAGCCACTGCTCTGCATATTAAGACTGCCTTTGAAAACGAAGTTAAACTAGACCAGGGTTGGATCAAGCAATTTTAATGATCGTTTGAACATTAAACATAGGACACCACAAAAAGACCACCAATTATTTACACAATGAGACATGTAGACAAAAAACACAATGAGACACGTGGACATTGGCACACCAAGGGACAAACAATGAAGGCAGAATTATGGATACTACTCAGTGCTCTGCCTTTTTTTGTTTTTCAAATTCTTTTAAACCCAGTTCCTTTCGTCTAAGGCTGCCTCTCTTGGGCTTGCCAAATACCCTCCTTTCCCCAACTCACTGTCACCTCCCTAGATGAGTTTAGCATCCGGTCAATGCTCACTCAATTCTAGACCTGTATCCACCTTACACGCACTTCCTGTAAGCACAGCCATAACTTAGCTAGCATCAATGCTGTTCCTTGTTTACCTAGTACTCCGATACTTACTTTTTCTTCCATTTTCCGTGGAGCTCCACCAAGACAGTGTTTCCTCTGCTGGTCTTTCCTTCTCAGGTTCCATGGGTGGGTGCCATTCTGTAGTTGCCTGCAACTACGGTTAACCAGGTTCTCCTGAGAGGAATCCTGGGAATTAACGGGAGGGGAGGGTGAGAGAAATGTGGGGCCAAGACAAAGTATTCTGATCAAGGCCCCAAGTTTAATATTTTGCTTTCACATATAAAGGGAAAGCCCCGCCCCCCAGAGTCTCTTCTCAGTTCAGTCCAGGGTCTGGGTAAGGAGGTAGCAGTCTGGAAGGTGTCAAGGCTAGCTCAGCAGGCAGTCCACTCTTCTTAGCTTAGGTAGCAGACTCCAAGGCCCGAAGGCTGGTAATGCAGTGCATCTCAGGTCCTACTGTTGCTTGGTCTATTGTGGTAAAAGGCTTGCAGGCCTGCTCAGGCCTTGGGGAAGGGCACACTTGTTCATTGGAACCTGGATAATATAGAACTATCTCTGTCCAGGTAGTCTGAGTTTTTCTTTCAATTCTTTCTAAGTGAATTCCCCATCATGCTTTAACCCACTCCTAAGATAGTTCAAAGTACTTTTCCTAGATACCTGTAGACTATTTGGCTTTATTTAACCAGGGATATCAGTTATCATCAGTGCATTAATTGGAGCAGCCTGAGATATATAGTGGTATGCACCAAAGCATCATTGGTCATTATTCTGTAACTGTTTACGTATCTCATCTTTGTAAGTAGAAGTGTCTTCAGTTAGCCTTTCCCTTTTTTAAAGGTTTATTTTATTTTTATATATGTGTTCATGTATCTATGTATGGAGGTATGTACACATCAATTTAGATGTCTATGGAGGACAGAGACCACATCACACCCCCTGGATCTGGAGTTACAGGCTTTTGTGAGCCTCATGGTATGTTTCATTGGAACCTAAATCAGATCCTCTGGAAAAAGAGTGAATGCTCTTAAGTACTAAGTATCTTTCAAGCCTAACTTTTTAAAAGAGCTACAAAATAGTTTTAGCATGACAACAGTAGACTTCTTTCTTCCTTTCCCAGTATGATGTTTTGAGCATCACCTATTTTTTTTAAACAGGAGTCATTCCTTGCTTCTCCAAAGCAGGAGTGTTAAGTGGTTGTCCTCAGCATTTTCTTTCTAATATTCACTTCTTGGCAATAGAAATGACTTTACAAACATACTCAAAAGTTGAAATGTGGTTTAAAAGCAATAAAAATGTCAGATTGCTACATTGTGTCAAAAGACAGCAACAGGGAAAATGTTTACATTTATAGCTATATTTGCTATAACAAAAATGAAACAGAGACTATAGACATCTTAAGGTAGGAAACTGGATCTCAGAATATTGATAATGAATAGTGCAATGCACAGTAACGTGTATTGATCCTTGGTGGGTGAGAAACAAGATAGCCAGCTCTGACTATAGAAGAATAAACAGAAAACTAAGCAAAGCACTCTAGAAAATCAGTAGGGAATCATCCAAGTTCAAAGAGCTTGAAATGTGTGTAACTTTTCTGACAGAAAAGAGCAGAAAATACTGAATAGTGTAATATGAATATACATAGTTTTAAAGTTGATAAAGTCATGAAAACACACAACCAAGCATCCCAAGTAATCCCAAGAATAGAAAAGCTGAAGAAAATTGCACTAAAATATTTCATAATCAAATTACTAAGAGAAGGCAGTAAAAATGGGAGATAACAATCAAAACAAAGGTAAAGGGTTAAGGAGATAGAAAGGACACTGCTGCAAGTTAAGGGACTGTTGAGCAGCAGCTGCAATGTATGAAGGGAAAAAAATCCCAACAAACCAGAACTCTTTCGTAGGCAAAAATTTCTTCAAAAATAAGGTGCCTATATTTTTGTAGGTATAACAAAATAATTCATAACCAGGCAACTTATACAATAAGACCTATTAAAGAAATTCTATTAAGCAAAAGAAAGGGCACATAGAAGTCACATAAGATATACACAAATAAATAACATCAAGAAGTATAAAATAAAATTTATTTTACATAAAAATAATAGCAATATACTGTGTGGTTTGTAGCACATGTAGAAGCAATACAGCATATGTAGGTACAACTGCTTTAAAAAAAGAAATCACCAAAAATTACAGTGTATGTGGGACAGCATAATATCTCTTGAAGTCTGAAGTGGTATATAATAGATAAATATATTTCAATGTGATGAATAAGAGCAACAAGAGACAAGCAAAAAAATAAGATAGAATTTCAAAAATATTTGATACAAATAGAGATATGAACAATGAAGAAAATGGAGAAAGAGACGACAGAAAAGAAAGCAAAGTAACTTCCTCTGTTGTATGTTCTATTAAATATATATGGGTTAAATATTCAACTATAGGACAAAAATCATCATCATGGCTTAGAAAAATATAACTCAACTGTATAATACCTATAAATACTTTAAATATAAAGAATAAATGATGTAAAAATAGGCTGAAATATATCACTACTCTGAGAAAAAATCAGAATGCTTATATTTCTATAAGACAAAACTAATATGAAAATTAACCAGGTCAAAATAAATTATTTCATAATGACCAAGACATGAGTTGATCAGAGGAAGTGCATAAAAAATTCATGCATTTAGTAATGAAGAATGATATTCATGAAGCAAAAATAATTCATAATTGTAGCTTTATATTTCAATAACCATATCTATGTCCTGGGCCTAAGAGACAAAACAAACAATAACAGCAGGAGAGAATATCAGTGTCTGGAGGGTGTAATTAAAAAATATTTAGAGTTAAAATGTTTAATATTAGATATCTATATTAGAAGAGAAAAACATTTCCCCAACATATGATCTTAGCTTCTATGTTAGGAATCCAGAAAAGCAGAGCAAACCCAAAAAAGCAGAATAAATAAATGTCAAAAGCAGGTTACAAGTCAGTGAACTGGAAAACAAAATAGAGAAAAATCAATGAACCCATAATCTTGTATTGGAGTTAACATTAGTCACACTGATCAGAAAGAAAATATGACATAGGTTAAAAAGAAAATTTTATTATAACTGAGAGGAGTGATATCAGTGTAATTATAGGAATAAAGAAAAAATGAGGGTTATTATTTTTAGAAAAATCTAAAGTAATGTATTTGATAAAGCAGATGAAATAAAATAGTTCAGAGAGTCATGACTTGCAATTAACAACCTTTCCTTTGAAATAGATCATTTGACTGAGCATGTCTACAAAATAGATATATTTCTGAGGCAGAGTTGGCTCAGCTGTTAGAGAAGGAGCTGTTCTTATAGAGGGTGAGAAGTTGGTTACCAGCACTCATGTAGGTAGCTCACAACCACCTGTAACTTTTAGGGGATCTGTTGTCTCTCTAGCTTCTACCAGCACTGAACTCATATGTACAAAGCCATACACAAATAGACAGAATTTTTCAAATATTTTAAATATATCCGATTGAACATTATCCCATGAAAAAGAAATTTCAGTTTAAGTGACTTTGTTGAGAAAGTTTACCAAATACTTTAGAAAGAACTGATAACATTTATATAAATTTTTCCATTTACAGACTATTTCCTAGCTCACTGAACCAGGTTGCCATATCAAAAAACTGAACAAATTACAGAACAAGAAACAAAACTTTGCAAGTTTTCTCATACCAAAGTTGACACTCAAAACAATTTTAGCAAAGTTTTAACAAATAAAATCAATCTATATTTATAAATAATAATACATCATGATCATATAGTGTATCTCTCAGGAAGGTTAAATTGGTTAAACATTTAAAAATTGATCAATGTAATTCACAATATTAACAGACTATAAAAGATGAAAAACCCAATTACTGTAACTGACAGAAAAATCTTTAGAAAGATTCCATCTCTTTGCCTATATAAATTCTCAGCAAACTAAAAAGAGAAGGGAGCTGCCACACCTCAACAGCTGGAGAACTAAGATTTATAAGAAAGTTAGATAACTTGGCATCCACACAGTGTGGGAAACAAAGCTCAAGTCAGAACTGAAGGAACACATCCTATTTGCTGCTCACATGTTTGACTATACAGAAATTCCAAGCAAGCACCAAAGAGATAGCTAATGAGTTCAATAACATTTCAAGATACTATACTGAAATATGGATCAATGTTTTCATATACACGTAATGAAAGACATTCTAAGGTTAATGGTTCTTTTAAAAATAGTATACAATAGGGCTGGCATTGATGGTTCAAGTGGGTAAAAGCAAAGGCATGATAACCTGAGTTGTATCCCTAGATTCCAAAGGATTGAAGGAAAGAACTGACATTCAGAAGTTGTCCTCTGACCTCCTCATGTTTTCTGTTAAATGTTCCCAATTGAACTCATACATCCAAGCACACATAACTAATAATTATTTTTAAGAATAATATAAAATATGACATAACTAGTAATCTCACAGTTGTGTAAGAGTTGTAGAAAGCATGTTTCCTTCATTTTTACAACTGTGTGAGACACACAAAGCAGTCCTGATATACCAGTTGTTATACATTTCCTTATACTAAAAACCTTACAGCATCCCTACATGCCAAATTTGTGTCTACTAGAGGAATTATCATGTTATCTCTATATACCATTGGAAGGAAAGTAGAGGGATCTGTTCACAATGCCTTCCACACAGGCTTTCTAGCAGCTCTTTGTTACAGCTACAAATGGAAAACAGTCAAAGCTTAGTAGTTAAGTGAATAAACAAATGAATGTGCTCATGCAATTCATGCAATGGCCATAAATCAACAGATTATGAATACAGACCAAAAGCTGGTTGAATCCCAAGATGATAATTTCAAATAAAAGAAGTGAGGCAAAAAAACCAACACACTTCCACTTATACACAATTATGGAAAATGCATGCTGGTTTAAGGTGGAAGATGCTGCCAAATTCTCTTGAGTGCCTGGAAGAGGAATAGGAGAAAGAGACTCCAAATAAGCAGGAAAACAGGTTGTTGAATATGCTTAGTGCGCCTTGACTATGGACAAATGCTGTGTCCAAACTTACGAAGCTGTATTCTTTAATTATGTACTGTTTAAATCTCTTTAATGTATTTATAGTCTCACCAGTGGTAGATAAATATGAATATATATGTATATATATTCATATATGTATATATATACATATAGTGTGTGTGTGTGTGTGTGTGTGTGTGTGTGCACGCGCGCGCGCAGAGATGATCACAAGAAGATGCTTGATAAGCTATCTCACAAGCCCTTGTAAATATCTTTGCAAAAGAAGCACATATAAATCATTTCATCAAGAAATATAAAGGGTCAAAATGTGTTTCTGTTGGTCATCTGTGAATCTACAATCCCAGAAAGGTTTACCTCAAATGATCATGCCATTTTGTTAATTTATTTTGAGTAGAAAGTCCAAGAAGACAACACATTTTCCAGAAAGAAATATAGTCAGTAAATAATAATGCATTGACATAAGATAATATTTTTAGATCACAAAAGTGAGACTTTTGTAAGAAAAGAACCATTTACATTCTGCATTTAAACACTTAGATTAAAATGAACCATTAGTACTTTATTAAGGTTGAAAAGAATACAGGTAATGTTTGAAGTAATTGCAATTGGATATCTGGGTGCTTGAATATAAGATATATGAGAACCCTTGAGTCCTCCAAACAAAGTAGTATTTCTTCATCCTCATATTGGGAGTTTAGATTAAAATTTTGTGTCTAAATCTGATTTCATAATTTCCAAGAATGTTAGAATATTTGTTCTTAGTAACAATGTATAAAATCAAAATAATTAAGAAGACACATTTTCACTACGCATAGAAAAGGGTTCTTTATTGATTGAGCAATCTTCTCAGCTTGATTTGTCAGTTTTAAAATAATAATGTTTATTATGTCTTATTCTAAAACAGATATAAGAGATAGGCAATCTTCTTTCTTAAAGTTAAGATGAATGAACTGTTTAAAATGCTTAAAGGGGAGTCCAGGCTAGGAGAGCTAATTACTGGGAACAACCAAACCCAGATTTCTTACATCTTATTATTACAATCACCCTCAGCCACTTAATAAATAATTCTATTTTGTAAAGTGCTCCATCTTTTCCTTTAAGAAATGCTCTTTTTGGTTAAACCATTCTCTTGAGCCAGAAGTCTAATTAAAATAACAAGTTAAAACACATCCTGTGCAAATGAGTCTCTCAGTAAGCCATTTACTCATTCCTGGTCCACATTCTACAATCCTATACTCAAAAGCTTCTTCTTTCTGTTTTGTCAGATTTTAGGGCTATTATTCAGCTAAAAACATTTTGAGTACTCCCAGTTTAAGTGCTTTGATGGGTTGGACATTGGTAATATCACAGATAATCAAGACAGTGTTGGAACAAACAACCATGCTTCAACTAACCACAAGTGTGAAACACACAGCAGAGCTATAATTTAGAGTCTAATGGCCATGAGATAGATGGTGACAATTTTTTTTTATTTACCTTCTTAACCATACAAATGGAGCTTAGGATAATCCAGCTGTGCTGGGTTGCCTAGGAAATCTTTTTTATGTCCTTCTACAATTGTCTAACATCCTAGTGAGTAAAATATCTCCTATGTAGGAATGTCCTAATATTTAATCGGGATGTAGTCAAAACCTGCGGGCCTGGGAGTCATTCTATCTCTTGACAACAAAACTAGAATATTTTTGCTTGGCTGTTCTTTTATCTCCCACTGTAACTCTCAGAGAAAGGCTTATTCCCTCAAGTTATTGGAGGACATCATTTTGTATAGTCTCTAAAACTCACAATTCTCAGAAGTTTTAGCTCCTTTTCTAATCTTTTGTAAGAATAGACTTTGGGACTAATTACTCAAAGAAAAAGCATCTTGAAATACAGGCTCTGCTCCCCACTCCAGTGATTGCCCAGCAAATCTAGTTTCCTGACAATGGCGCTTCAAACCTCTTAATCTTTTTAAGAACTATGAATGATTATACTCACCAGCTAAGGCTCCCACCATGGCTGGTTTTAGCTAGTATAGGCAGGTGAGATTGAGGTAGCAGTATAATAGTAATGAAATGAGAAATGAATACTCTTGAATGTCTTATGATGACTACTGTCATTGAGACTTGAACTTAAATATTCTTTATTCAAAAGAGCCAATTAAATAAGGGAAAGACAGGGAATGAAATTATTATGCTGTTATTATTTGAGATAACCAAAAGACTGTCTTCTAATTTTCCTTTTAAAGGAATTCTTCTTAGACTAGGAAATAGTTTGTTGGTGCTATGCTTGCCTCTAATATGTGAGGCTCTAAATTCAATTCCCATAATCAACAGAAAAAGAAAAAATAAAAGAAAGAGTTTTTTTTGTCTAAATTAACTTTAACATCCAGAGGTATTTCTTAACAGGTTCACCTATGAAGTTTCTTGTCTTAAACATACTTTTATGATATGATTGTTCTTGAAGGATGTCGAAATGAGAATTTGCATTAATCTTTTCAGGTTAAATTTTCTTGATAGGGTCCTTTTTAACTGTTGATTTGGTTAAATTTTGCCTTATTTTCTGATTTCTTCAAGGGGGCAGCCAAATTTCAATTGTTTTATTTCTATATACACTGAGAAATTTTCCTGAGTTATTTACTTTCTGCTTGTGGATAGAGTAATGATAGTTGTATTTTGTTGTGTTTTTTTCTAAAATGGTCATTTTTGTTTCTGCAAACTCTTTCCTAACAATAAGATTCAACTTAAAGTGCTCTGTAGAATTAAGCATTAGTTTCAGATGAGCTTTATTTACTTAAGATGAAAGTCCACCTATCAATGCCACTGTGCTATTTTTATATTATAGCATAGATTATACATAAAATTTTATTTCAGGATCATCCATCTTGAGTAATCACTCAGCATCTAATATTATAAAAGCAATTTGCATTGCTCTCTGTTCACTTGGGTAATGAAACCTTTGCTTTGGTTTAGGTTTGAGGAAGGTGGGAAAGAACAGCAAAGTCAGACATACTGGAAGATATACTTCCGTGAGAACGGGGAATTTGGTGTAACTAACACCAAAGTTCCAATGACAACCTTCTCTTTTCTTTACCATCCAGTTCAAGAAATGGTCACAAATCCTTTGATATAAAACACACCTCATTGCAAAGTAAAGTCTACAAACCCAGAACTTCTGAGCATAGACAGACTACCTACTGTTCATACAGAAAGTGGAAGCTTGTAGTTCCTGGCCTTGGCTGTACACAGACACACACTTGCTTAGAATTCATTCTCCTAAGTCTTAGAAGTTAGAAGTTCTAAGCATGGCTTTCCTACCCACATTAGAGGTGTTTGGTAGACTCATGGTAATTCAAATGTGGGATCAGCATTTTTTTTGCTATGTTTACAAGTGTTGTGTATACTTCAGGCAGTTTGAAATATCTTCTTTCCCTAATGTCTGGCACGGGTAATGCTGTCATCATTGATTGTTTTTGTAAGAATGGTAATTCTTCAGGAATCATCATTTGTAATAATCTGATCAATAACTTAATAATACGATGCATATGAGCTGGCCAGCTTTGATTGTCAACTTTATAAAATCTAGAATCACCTGAGAGGAAAGGCTTGATAGATAAATTGCCGAAACCAGATATACCTCTGGACATAACTATGGTATATTGTCTTCATTGTTAATTGATGTAGTAGAATGATTGGTATCATCCCTAGGCAGGTGGCCTTGGGTTGTGTAAGAAAACTGTGGGAAATCCTGGTGGGGGCACGGTTGGGAGGCAGCAGCACAGCTGCTGTATTTTGCTGATGATGACACATACAGTGATAGCTTTTTAAGGAGATATGTACAAAAGAGTTTCAACAGTTCCAGTTCCCCACCCTAGACCTTTCTACCAGAGTCCTCTTTCATCAGCCTGACAAAATAATATATCGGATTCACTTGGGTTACTCTTTAACACGCACTATTATCTCTTTTGTGGATAGCATATTTCTATCAGGCCTCCAAGTGCCAAAAACTTGTTTAACATTTCTGAATCTTTTCCCAGACCTAACTGTAATGCCCTTTAGTCAGGATCTGCATTCATGGGCATTTAACTTTCACCTTATAGCTCAGGCATTCTTTGCTAACTATCATGAGAAGTTAAATAATCATTTTCCTAAACATTCCTTTTCATCTTGCCTATGATGAATGTATTCAATAGGTGCTTTCTTTCTGAGAGGCCCATCCCACAGGCTGCCTCTAGCTTTATGAGTGTCCCTAGAAACGGCATTGATTATATTATATATACCTCTTATACTGCTACTCTAAAAGTATTTAAACAATGTGTCTTAGAGTTTCCATTCAAGGCAACTCTTCTAAAGGACAGCATTTAAATGGGGCTGGCTTACAGGCTCAGAGGTTCAGTCCATTATCATCATGGTAGGAAGCATGGCAGTGTCCATGCAAACGTGGTGCTGAAGCAGCTTAAAGTTCTTCATCTTCTTCCAAAGGCAAACAGGAGAAGACTGACTTCCATGTGGCTAGAAAGAGGGTCTTACAGCCCATCCCCACAGTGACACATTTCCCCCAGCAAGTACACACCTACTCCAACAAGGTCACATTTCCTAGTAGTGCCACTCAATGGGCCAAGCATATTCAAATCTCCACACAATACTTCAACAGTTCAGTTCAATCAGGTGAGTTGCTGACTATTGTGAACTCTATTATGTCTTAGTTAAGGTTTCTATTGCTTCGATGCAATGTGATGACAAAAAGCAAGTTGGGGAAGAAAGGGTTTATTGGTCTTATGCTTTCATATTATAATTAACCCTCACAGGAAGTCAGGACAGGAACTCAAGTAGGGCAGGGTTCTGGAGGCAGGAGCAGATTCAGGTGCCATGGAGGAGTGCTGCTTACTGGCTTGCTCATTATGGCTTGCTCAGCCTCCTTTCTTATAGAAACCAGAACTACTAGCCTGGGGATGGCACAACAATGGGCTGGGCCCCCTGCCGTCAATCACTAATTAAGTAAATGGCCTACTGGCTTGACTAAAACCCTATCTTATGAAGACATTTTCTTAGTTGAGGTTTCTTCTCAGATGAATTTATCTTGTATCAATCCAATTGATATTAAACTATTTGGCACACTCTGAAACAAAGGCTTTCTCCCTTAGAATTGTCCACAAGGGCTGTTTCCTTACATTTGGTGCTCATGTAGCTAGAACAACAAAATAAGACTTCAAAAAGATACACTCTTTCTGTCGCTCTGCTCTTCTGCAATAACCTCTGAGACTTGGGAGGAGTGGGTGTGCTATAGATGTCCCAGTTAGAGCTGAGTAGTATCTCATTCTCAGTGTCTTAATCCATTTGAGTCTCCATGTTAATTAACACCTACTGTAAATAGAAGCTTCTCTGATAAGGCTTAAGAGATGAGAATGATAAATACACCTATGTGTTAATGGTAAGTCATTAGAAGTCAGTTTAATACTAAGTCCATTTAGCAGGATAATAGTATAAGCTCTCCCCTATGGCCTATGACCTGCCTAGCCAGAGTTGTTTTGGCAGATACTGGTGCTGGTTTCATCTTGTGGAATCTTCCCCTTTATCCCCACTCTCTCTCTCGCTAGACCCTGACCCTCGGACCGGAACGGGCAGTACAGGCTGCAACATATTTAAATCTTCACAATGACATTTTCGAAAGATTTTTAGTGCCAGTTCTCTCTCTCCTTATTCTCTCCTCTACTGTGCTCTCCCATTCCCATCCTAATGCAATACTTTCTACTCAATTATTTCTTCTCAATAATCTTTGTCATGGTATTTTATCTTCCTTCCTTTGAAAGGCCCCTGTACATGGGCCTATAGTAACTTTCTAACTTTTCTGAGTATTCCAAATAAATCACAAACTGAAGATTCAAAGTTAGCTTCTACAAGTGAGAGAAAACATGTAGCATTTTTCTGGGTATGGGTCATTCCAAATAACTGCTTTCTACTCCATCCATTTCCCTATTAATTTAATTTTTCTCAGTCGCTGAATAATATCACTTTTATTTCATTGAGAAATATCCCCTGAATGCCTATTGTGCTGACTAGTTTCATGTCAGCTTGACATAAGGTAAAGTCATTTGAAAGGATGGAACCTCGACCAAGAAAATGTCTTCATAAGATTGGGATATAGACAAGCCTGTACACATTTTTGTAAATTAATGATTGAGAGGGGAGGTCACAGGCATATGTGGTGCTACCCCTGAGGTGGTAGTCCTTGGTTCTATAACAAAGTTGGTTGAGAAAGACATGGAGAGCAAGCCAGTAAACAGCACTCTTCTATGGACTTTGCATCAGCTCCTACCTCCATGTTTTTGCTCCTCTTTAGTTCTTGCCCTACCTGCTTTTGATGATGAAATTATGACCTGTGACATGGAAGTATGGGTAAAATAAATCATTACTTCTCCAAGTCACTTTCAATCATGGTGTTTCATTAGTAATCCTAACTAAGATACCTAGTGTCTCCAGGACTTTTGTCATGAAGAAATGTTAGATTTTTGTCAACTGTATTTTTTGCATCTACTGGGTTAATCATATGGTATCTCCCCTTGCATCTATGAAGTGAATTATTTTTGTTAATTTATTTATGTCGAACCTTCCCTATATCTCTGAAAGAAATCTAACTTGATAATGGTGGATAATCATTTTATGTATTTTTTAATTTGGTTTGTAATTATTGAGATTTTATGTCTAGAATGTTGTTGTGGTTGGGCCTTTGTCTGGTTTTGGTATCAAGATAATCCTAGTTTTGTAAAATAATCTGAAAATGATTCTTAATTTTGTATTTACAGAATAACTTGAGGAGTCCTGATGCTCTTTTGTTTCTTTTGAGGAAGTGCTTTACTATGTAGCCCTGACTTTTCTTAAACTCCCCTATGTAGACTAGTTTGGCCTTGAACTCACAGACATCTACCTGCCTCTGCTTCCCATGTGAAGAATATGCCATGCTACATTTTTCTAGGGCTTCAAACTCACATTCTCATGCTTAAACAGGGGGATCTTACTGACTAAGGCAACTCTCTAGCTCATCAAAAACAATATTTATTATTTTCATTTTACAAAGCAATTAAAGAAGCACAGTGTGAGTAATAAAATTTCCTAAGGTCATTAAATTTGAAATAGTTTTATTGTTGTTGGTTTTAAGGTGTTGTTTCGATTGTCATCGTTGTTGTATTGAGGCAGGATTTCTCTGTATAGCTCTGACTGTACTGAATCTGTCTCTGTGTACGAGGTTGGCTTAGAGTTCAGAGACCCGCCTGTCTCTGTCTCCCAAGTGCTGGAATTAAAGCTGTACATCTCTGCCAGGCAGATTGAAAGATACTTTAATAGACATTACACTTTTTATTTATAATGCATACTGTGTCTTCCCAGATCTTGAATTCAGGTTCAGGATTAAGGCCTTTAAAGGTCTGATATTTTTAAGTCCCAGAGTTTTAGCTGCAATGGAATCTTAATGTATCTGCCATCAAATATCACAGCGAATTTCAGAAGACTGTGTCCTTCACACAGCACTCTCTCTGATTTGCTTCCACTCCACTTCAATCAGCCATGAGAACTCTGGTGATCTAAGGCTAATGATGAAATGTGAACATAATAGATCCTTCATTTCAGAGATCAGCAGTCATTCTCGTGCCAGGATGATGGTGTAGCTCTTAGAGATGAGTGTTTCAGTTCTACAAGCATCTTGATCCCCATTTTTATGTAGTTTTCAAGAAATAAATTTATTTTTTATATTTCAACAGGGAGATGCCACTCAAGAGCCACTATAAAACCATAGAGGATAGCTGCCATTGTCACTGTTAGAAAATGCAGGGCAGCTCTGGTCTGAGGCCTGTGGGTGAGTGCACCCCGGATTCTGCCAGACACATTCTGGGGGATCCATAGAACCCATAGCCAGCGCTAGCACGCCCTTCCGCCGCTCGCCCCTCCTCCAGTCTGAGGCCTGCGGGTGAGTGTACCCCGGATTCCGCCAGACACATTCTAGGGGATCCATAGAACCCATAGCCAGTGCTAGCACGCCCCTTCCACCGCTCGCCCCTCCTCTGGTCTGAGGCCTGCGGGTGAGTGCACCCGGGATTCTGCCAGACACATTCTGGGGGATCCATAGAACCCGTAGCCAGCGCTAGCACGCCCCTTCTGCCACTCGCCCCTCCTCCGGTCTGAGGCCTGCGGGTGAGTGCACCCCGGATTCCACCAGACACATTCTGGGGGATCCATAGAACCTATAGCCAGCACTAGCACCCCCTTCTGCTGCTCACCCCTCCTCCGGTCTGAGGCCTACGGGTGAGTGCACCCCGGATTCTGCCAGACACATTCTGGGGGATCCACAGATCCCGCAACCAGCTTTAGGTAGGAAAACCCACATTCTACCCTGAGCTCATAGCTGGGTGCCCTGAGTGCTCAGAATCCAGCAGATACCCCTCCCCACCCCGCGCCCCTGCCGGCTAGCACCCCCCTTTGCACATCTCCCGGGTCTGAGGCCCGGACCAGACCTCTACCAGGTCTGCAGTTGTGTGGACCCCAGATCCCGCCTGAGACATACTGGAAGGTCCACTCAACCCAGAGCCACAGAGGAACAACTGAACTCAGAGTGTCAGACAACATATTCTGAGATATCCAAGAGGAGACACTGCACCCAGAACAGCAGACATCTAGCTGGACTGCTACCTTGGAGGCACCATATCCTGAGGCATCCTAGAGATACCACTGTAATCAGGGCAGCTGGACAAAATCACAGAGACATCTGGACTCCTAAAGACCAAACACAAGCGAGACAACTGGAAAGACAGGCTTCAATCAGAGACAGAAGTACAGGTAGCACTAGAATTAACCAGATGGCAAAAGGCAGGCGCAAGAACGTAAGCAACAGAAACCAAAGTTACATGGCATCATCAGAACCTAGTTCCCCCATCATAGCAAGCCCTGAACACCCCATCACACCAGAAAAGCAGGATTCAGAATTAAAATCACTTCTCATGATGATGATAGAGGACTTTAAGAAAGACATAAATAACACTCTCAAAGAACAGATAGAAACCCTTAGAGAGGAAACACAAAAATCCCTTAAGGAATTGCAAGAAAATGCAACCAAATGGGAAAAGAAATTAAACAAAACCATGCAGGATCTAAAAATGGAAGTAGAAACAATAAAGAAATCACAAAGGGAGAACACCCTGGAGATAGAAAACTTAAAAAAACGATCAAGAGTCATAGACACAAGTATTACCAACAGAATACAAGAGATGGAAGAGAGAATCTCATGTGCAGAAGATACCATGGAAAAAAACCATTGACACAACTGTCAAAGAAAATGGAAAATACAAAAAACTACTAACCCAAAATATACAAGAAATCCAAGACACAATGAGAAGGCCAAACCTAAGGATAATAGGAATAGATGAGGGGGAAGACCCCCAACTTAAAGGACCAGTAAATATCCTCAACAAAATTATAGAGGAAAACTTCCCTAACCTAAAGAAAGAGATGTCCATAAATATACAAGAAGCCTACAGAACTCCAAATAGTTTAGACCAGAAAAGAAATACTTCCCGCCACATAATAGTCAAAACATCAAATGTACAAAACAAAGAAAAAATACTAAAAGCAGTAAGGGAAAAAGGCAAAGTAACATATAAAGGCAGACCTATAAGAATTACACCAGACTTCTCACCAGAGACCATAAAAGCCAGAAGATCCTGGACTGATATCATACAGACCCTAAAAGAACATAAATGTCAGCCCAGACTACTATACCCAGCAAAACTGTCAATCATTATTGATGGAGAAACCAAAATATTCCATGACAAATCCAAATTTACACAGTATCTCAACACAAACCCAGTACTTCAAAGGATAATTGGTGGAAAACTCCATCATAAGGAGGGAAACTACAACCTAGAAAAAGCAGGAAAGTAATCTTCCAAAAACCGTAAAAGAAGGTAGCTACACAAACATATCTCCACTGCCAATAACAAAAATAACAGGAAACAACACTCATTTTTTCCTTAATATCTCTTAATATCAATAGACTCGATTCTCCAGTAAAAAGACATAGACTATCAGACTGGATATGTAAACAGGACCCAACATTTTGCTGCATTCAGGAAACGCACCTCTGTGGAAAGGACAGACACTACCTCAGAGTAAAAGGTTGGAAAACAATCTTCCAAGCAAATGGTCCCAAGAAACAAGCTGAAGTAGTGATTCTAATATCAAATAAAATCAGTTTTCAACCAGAAGTAATCAAAAAAGATAAAGAAGGACACTTCATATTCATGAAAGGAAAAATGTACCAAGAGGAACTTGCAATTCAACATCTATGCCCCAAATGTAAGGGCACCACATACATAAAAGACACTTTACTAAAACTTAAAGGATACATTGCACCCTACACAATAATAGTGGGAGATTTCAACACCCCACTCTCAGCTATGGACAGATCATGGAAACAGAAACTAAATCGAGACACAATGAAACTAACAGAAGTTATGAACCAATTGGACTTAACTGACATCTATAGAACATTTTACCGTAAAACAAAAAAATATACCTTCTTCTCAGCACCTCATGGTACCTTCTCCAAAATAGACCATATAATTGGTCACAAAACAGGCCTCAACAGATACAAAAAGATTGAAATAATCCCCAGTACCTTATCAGACCACCATGGATTAAGACTTGTCTTTGACATGGGCAAAAACAACAGAAAACCGACATATACTTTGCAACTGAACAATGCTCTACTCAATGATGACTTGGTCAAGGAAGAAATTAAGAAAGAAATTAAAGACTTTTTAGATTTAAATGAAAATGAGGACACATCATATCAAAACATGTGGGACTCATTGAAAGCAGTACTAAGAGGAAAAATCATAGCTCTAAGTGCTCACAAAAAGAAAGTGGAAAGAGCATACATCAACAACTTGACAGCAAACCTGAAAGCATTAGAACAAAAAGAAGCTAGTATACCCAAGAGGAGTAGACGGCAGGAAATAATCAAACTCAGGGCTGAAATCAACCAAGTCGAAACAAAAAGAACTATACAAAATATCAACAAAACCAGGAGCTGGTTCTTTGAGAAAATCAACAAGATAGACAAACCCTTAGCCAGACTAACCAAAGGGCCCAGAGGCAGCATTCAAATTAATAAAATCAGAACTGAAAAGGGAGACATAACAACAGAAACAGAGGAAATTAAAAAAAAATTATCAGATCCTACTACAAAGGCCTATACTCAACAAAATTAGAAAATCTGGAGGAAATGGACAATTTTCTAGATAGATACCAGGTACCAAAGTTAAACGAGGAGCAGATAAACCATCTAAACAGTCCCATAATGCCTAAAGAAATAGACACAGTCATTAAAAATCTTCCCACCAAAAAATGTCCAGGGCCAGATGGTTTCAGTGCAGAATTCTTTCAGACCTTCAAGGAAGACCTAATACCAATTCTCTTCAAGCTATTCCATCGAATAGAAACAGAAGGAATACTACCCAATTCATTATATGAAGCTACCATTACACTCATACCTAAACCACAGAAAGACCCAACAAAGAAAGAGAACTTCAGACCAATCTCTCTTATGAATATTGATGCAAAAATACTCAATAAAATTCTCGCAAACCGAATCCAACAACACATCAAAACAATTATCCATCAAGATCAAGTAGGCTTTATCCCAGGAATGCAGGGATGGTTCAATATTCGGAAATCCATCAATGTAATCCACTACATAAATAAACTCAAAGAGAAAAACCACATGGTCATCTCACTAGATGCTGAGAAAGCATTTGACAAAATTCAACATCCCTTCATGTTAAAAGTCTTGGAAAGATCAGGAATTCAAGGCCCATATCTAAACATAGTAAAAGCAATATACAGCAAGCCAGTAGCCAACATCAAACTAAATGGAGAGAAACTTGAAGCAATCCCACTAAGATCAGGGATTAGGCAAGGCTGCCCACTCTCACCTTACCTATTCAATATAGTACTGGAAGTCTTAGCTAGAGCAATTAGACAACAAAAGGAAGTCAAAGGGATACAGATAGGAAAGGAAGAAGTCAAAATTTCACTATTTGCAGATGATATGATAGTATACTTAAGTGAACCTAAAACTTCCACCAGAGAACTCCTAAACCTGATAAACAACTTTAGCAATTTGGCTGGATATAAAATCAACTCAAACAAATCAGTAGCCTTCCTCTATTCAAAGGATAAACAGGCAGAGAAAGAAATCAGGGAAATGACACCCTTCACAATAGCCACAAATAAAATAAATTATCTTGGAGTGAATCTAACAAAGCAAGTGAAAGATCTGTATGACAAGAACTTCAAGTCTCTGAAGAAAGAAATTGAAGAAGATCTCAGAAGATGGAAAGATCTCCCATGCTCCTGGATTGGCAGGATTAATTTAGTAAAAATGGCTATCCTGCCAAAAGCAATCTACAGATTCAATGCAATACCCATCAAAATTCCAAATCAATTCTTCATAGAGATAGAAAGAGCAATTTACAAATTCATTTGGAATAACAAAAAACCTAGGATAGCGAGAACTATTCTCAACAATAAAAGAACCTCTGGGGGAATCACCATTCCGGACCTCAAACTGTACTACAGAGCAGTAGTGATAAAAACTGCTTGGTATTGGTACAGAGACAGACAGGACGATCAATGGAACAGAATTGAAGACCCAGAAATGAACCTGCATACCTATGGTCACTTGATCTTTGACAAGGGAGCTAAATTCATCCAGTGGAAAAAGGACAGCATTCTCAACAAGTGGTGCTGGCTCAACTGGAGGTCAACATGTAGAAGAATGCAAATTAATTCATTCTTATCCCCTTGCACAAAGCTCAACTCCAAGTGGATAAAAGACCTTCACATAAAGCCAGGTACACTGAAACTATTAGAAGAGAAGTTGGGGAAGACCCTTGAATACCTAGGCGCAGGGGAAAAGTTCCTGAACAGAACACCAATGGCTTATGCTCTAAGATCAAGAATCGACAAATGGGACCTCATCAAATTGCAAAGCTTCTGTAAGGCAAAGGACATTGTCAACAAGACAAAACGGCAACCAACAGATTGGGAAAAGATCATTACCAATCCTACATCCGATAGGGGGCTAATATCGAATATTTACAAAGAACTCAAGAAATTAGATGCCAAACAACAAAATAACCCCATTAAAAAATGGGGTACAGAGCTAAACAAAGAATTCTCAACTGAGGAAACTCGAATGGCCGAGAAGCACCTTAAGAAATGCTCAACATCCTTAGTCATCAGGGAAATGCAAATCAAAACAACACTGAGATACCACCTCACACCAGTCAGAATGGCTAAGATCAAAAACTCAGGTGATAGTAGATGCTGGCGAGGATGTGAAGAAAGAGGAACACTCCTGCATTGTTGGTGGGGTTGCAAGCTGGTACAACCACTTTGGAAGTCAGTCTGGCGGTTCCTCAGAAAATTGGACATAGCTGAGGACCCAGCTATACCACTTCTGGGCATATACCCAGAAAATGCCCCAACAAAGACATATGCTCCACTATGTTCATAGCAGCCCTATTTATAATAGCCAGAAGCTGGAAAGAACCCAGATACCCTTCAACAGAGGAATGGATACAAAAAATGTGGTACATTTACACAATGGAATATTACTCAGCTATTAAGAATAATGAATTCGAGAAATTCTTAGGTAAATGGATGGAACTAGAAAATATCATCCTGAGTGAGGTAACCCAATCACAAAAGAACACACATGGTATTTATTCACTAATAAGCGGAGATTAGCCCAAAAATTTGAAACAACAAAGATTCAACTACCAGACGACATGAAGCTCATGAAGAAGAAAGAACAAGTGAGAATGCCTAGGTCTTTCTTAGAAGGAGTAACTAAATACCCAAGGGAGCAAATATGGAGACAAAGTGTGGGTCAGAATCTGAAGGGGGGGTTGTAGGGAGACCATTCCATCTGGGTATTCATTCCATGGGCAGTCACCAAAAATAGACGCTGATAGGGATGTCAGGATGGGAAAGCTGACAGCAGCCTGATAAGGCTGTCTCCTTAGAGGTCTCCCAGAGTCGGACATACCCAGAGACAGATACCCACAGCTATCCATTAATCCGATCAAAGGTTCCCAATGGAGGAGCTAGAGAGTAAATTGAAGGAACCTTAAGAGCTGGTGGCCCGGTGAGGAGAGCAATAATACCAACCAGCCAGAGCTCCCCAGGGTCTAAACCACCAGCCTAGGAGCACATATAGAGAGACACATGACTCCAGCAGTATATGTAGGGGAGGATGGCCTTGTTGGACATAGGTGGGAGACAAGGTCAATGGTACACTGAAGGCTGAGCACTGAGGGGGGGGATCTGAGGGGGGGGAGGGGGGATGGGGGTAGGTGGATAAACACCTTCATAGAAGCAGGAGGAGGGGGGATGGGATAAGGAGTTCCTGGGTGGTGGGGAAAATATGGTAAGGGGATAAAATTTGAAATGTAAATATTATATCCAATAAAAGAGGGGAAGAAATAGAAAAGCGAGTAGAACCAACAATCTTAATAAAATGTCAGCCCTCTTTAAAAAAAAAAAACTATCTTAATACTAAAATTTGTTTTGAGAATTGTATATTGCAGAATGATCAGCCTTGGTGTATCTACTCAACAAGCAAGCTGGGTAGACCTGCTCAAACCTCTGAGGTCTGGAAATTCCATCTGGAGGCAGCGAAGACACAGCATCAGAGGATTGTCAATTTGCTCTCCCCCCAACTCCTCTTCTAATATCTCAATGCCCATAATCAGCTTGAAGAAGCTAATGAAGAGTCAGCGCCCCTATTCCCTGGGCTAGGGGACTAAGGTGGTAAATGTTGGGCTGTCTCTCTAGGGAAAAGTAGTGGTTTTGTCAGAATAGAGAGAATTAGCTAGGGTTTATTGTATAGCCATAACCTATTAGTAGAAATCTGTATAATTAATATCAAGATGAAGATATAAATTCTTAAATGGCACCAATTTACTTTGTTTACAAATTTTAAGGTTTTCATTGGCATGAGCTTCTTAATGATATAAGAGTGAGACAAATATTGTTACTCTCATAGGCATTGTACCAGTGTAACACATTTAGGAATACAAAGCTTAGACCCAGTCCTTCTTTAACTCTTTTTAACTGATTTGAGATGGTCAGCCTGTGAGTTAAGGGACTATAGCAAATTCATGACTTGGAGTTTAGTATAAGGGTATTCTCTATGTTTTATGTAGAAATAGCTGAGTGGAGTTAACAGGCAACAGTCCAGATTACCTTACATGGATAGCTGGCTCTCAACACATCAGAAATCCTTAGAATTGACATGACAAACATTTCAGTATTAATGTTCATTTTCATTAGAGACCTGTTTGCTCCGGACAGCTTCCTATGTTAAATTCTAAGAAGAAATTGAGCATCCTTGGAGTTACTCCAGTTGTGGTGAGACAGCCACTAGGCAAGAATTGCCACTTTCCTTCTACAGACAAATTACTGTCCAGAAAAGGACACACTTGCAGAATAGTCGACTGATTATATCTGCCTAGACAGAGTAATCAGCCCTTAATAATTCTGCAGCACTAAGGTCTGTCAGAAGATCCTGGACCAGAAGGCAGAAGAACAGATGCTCCAACGTTTTGAAGTAGAGCGAGTGTCCAGGTGGTCAGAGGTCTCTATAAATTGGCTAAGTTTTAGAAACTACGATTTGTGCTTCCCACAATTATAGTTAACTCAGTCATTCTGGATTTCTGATGGGGTTGAAAACATATAGCTATTGACCTTAAGAAAAAAGATTTGAGTGGATGGTTGTCAGCTGACATTCATCCTAAAGCCAGGTTCAGAACTAAATGTTCTAGTTAGAATAGATGACAGAGGAGCTGGTTAGTCAACAAAAGGACGGACTGGGTATTAGGACTATCCTGTACCTCACTGGTACAAATTGGCATAATTATGCTCTAATTGTATTTTGAGAGAAAAGTTTCATTTTAACAGGAAGGGTGATGTGTAGGAGGAGATAAGGTAGGAGGAGTACTGAGAGGAAGAAAAGGAGTAAGAAGAGGAGAAGAAGAAGGAGAGGAGAAGCTAGGTGATGAAAGAAAGAAAGAGGGGGGAGACAGGGAGGCAGATAGTCATGTATCTCCACCAGTCAAAGATAGTTGTTATATCTAAGTCGGTCAGTGGGTTACACCTCTGATTGAACAATTCCAAACTTATAAAGCCTATGATTAACATTCTTTTTTTAAAAAAAAGTATAAATGCAAAAAGGAAAAGGGGGCATGGGATATGGGTTTCCTAAGGGTGGTGGTGGGGGGGAATGGGGATAGGGGATGCCATCTGAAGTGTAAATAAAATATCTAATAAAAAAAAAGAAAAAAAAAAGAAAATGCAGGGCATTTTCTAGATCTAGAGTGGAGATGAAGCATGGCTTTCTACATTGCTTGAGCACTTCCCTAAGCCGCTTTAAATAGAGTCACGTAACCAACACAGTATGGATATTTGAAACACTAAAATGAACATATTCTGAAAGTATCAGCAAAGTATCTGAAAGTATTAGGAAAACAAAAATCTTTACTTTTTGTAATTACAGCGTTTACAATCATATTTCCTTTAGTGATCTCTAGTATATTCAAATCCAGAGGCAAATGATGTTTTGTTTTTCTCTTTGAGGTTTGTGCATTTACCAAAGTTTTAAAGTGTTGTCTATTGAGCCAATCAATGTAAATCTACCAACAAATATGGCCTCTTCTATGGAATAGAAAGAACAGACATGAATCCTTAATGTTATTTTTGAGGAAGGGTGTTAGTATTCTGTCTAAACTCTACCCCCACAGTTACCTGGCAACAGCCAGGTAGGCCTGGCCCACTATAAAAGGAGCTGCTTGCCCCCTCTCTCTCTTGATCTCTTGCTCCTGCTTCTTGCATCTCCTTGTTCCCTCACTCCTTCCCTTTCCCCTCTTCCAAGTGCTCATGGCTGGTCTCTACTCCTCTACTTCTCTACTCTTTCTCTCTCTGCCTCTTTCTGCCTCTACTACCCTCCTGGCTCACCTCCCTATGCCCTGAATAAACTCTATTCTATACTATACTGGTGTGTGGCTGGTCCCTCAAGGGGAAGAGATGCCTTGGCATGGACCCGCTGAGACATCCCCTTCCCCCACACCTCACCACACACCCACAGAACATATTCTCTTTATCTCTTTATCTTTTTATCAAGACATCAAGGGGGAACAAATAATACACCAAACAGTATGAATTGAAAGCCCACAGAGCTGTTCTTATGAGATGGGTTGAAGGAAAGGTCTGTGACACTGCAAAGGAAGCCAAGGCAAAGCAAAGCAAGCAACAAGCAAACAAACAATCCTGGGATTTTCACAAGGAAGTATAATTAGCATCTTAAACACTAACTTTAATTTTAGGTGTCAAACACCTGGGAATTATAGTCTTCAAGGAATACTGGATACATGAACGAAGTTATATATGCACTGGGGAACAGGAAGAAAGAATTTAGGTTCCAAGGACTCTACCTGAGAGTTGGCTTTCTGCATAGTTTATGCTTTTTCTATGAAAATCAAGTGGTAATACTACAAAGAAGAAGCTTGAAAATATACACTTTGGTGTAAGAAATCAGAAAGCAATTGGCTCTGATTTGACACATTGGACAAATATGGTGCTAAGACAATATTTCCTCTTTTCTGTGTTTGGGAAAAGAGGTACTATTGTGAATTCCACCAGCAAATAGGATACTGCCTTTGACACATCCTTTTCATTGAATCCTCTATGAATTCCATGGTTATGTCTTAGCACTCTCAAAAGACTCCTTCCAGTTTTACCTCCTCTGGTATTTTTTTTTTTTTTTTGCCCTGAGTTCATAAAAGATTACTGATAGAGTAACTTTATACACTCATGGAATATGGAGTATGATATGTTAATTATGTTAATACACATAATCATTATGTAAAATCAAATCAGAGCAATTAGCATATTTTAAGTACTTACTATCTCTTTGTTGTGAGAACAAATAAACTTTTTTCTTATTTGCAAAGTACAATGTAGTCATGAAACTTTTCTCTGTTGTAAACCCTCAGAAAATGTTTCTTCTATTAATTTTAATTAATTGCCCAATCTCTCCCCAGTGCTCTTCCTTCTGTGTTTCTCCAGCATCTAGTAACTATTCTCAAGCTTAATTGAGTCCCACTGCTATTGACCCTAGATATGAGTGAAACGGCATGCAGTGCATTCCTGTGCACCTGCCTTGTTTCATCTAATAGTGTGCCCTTCAGGCTTAGCTCTGTTCTCACAAGCAATGGGATTTCATGCTTTTTATCATCAAATAATCCATTCCCCACTTTCTTTAAGCAGATGCCTGCCTGACCCTATTGCTCATTTTAAATTGGATTATTTATTTGGTTTGTTATTAAGTTGTCTGTGATTTTTCACAGCCTGGGGGTATTAACTCTTTGTTGAACTATAATGTGTATTTTCTTCACTTCTGTTTCTTTTATCATGCAGAAGTTTTAAATTGTGATTTAATCCTTTCATTTTTTACATCTTTGTCAAAAAGGCATTTGGCTTTAACTGAGAAAATGGCTTAGTCAGTAAAGTGCCTGTCATGCAAGCACAAGGACCTGAGTTCAAATCCTCAGCACCAATGTCAAAGCCACATGCAGTGAAGAAACACTGTAGCTACAGCACTTGAGAAATAGAGGCAGAAAGATCTATTAAATTTCTGACTAACCCATGTAGCCAACCAGTGATTTCTCAATTCAATGAAAGATCCTATCTTAAAGCATGAGGAGAATAGTAATTTAGAAAGACCCTCGTGTTTATCTCTGGCCTCCATGAACATTTACACATATACATACACAAAAGCATGTACATATAAATGCACACAGACACACAGACACACACACACACACACACAAATGTAGCTGGCTCTAATTTCTTTTTTTTTTTTTCTTTCTGTCTTTTTTTTTTTTTTTTTCTTTGGTTTTTTCGAGACAGGGTTTCTCTGTATAGCCCTGGCTGTCCTGGAGCTCACTCTGTAGACCAGGCTGGCCTCGAACTCAGAAATCCGCCTGCCTCTGCCTCCCAAGTGCTGGGATTAAAGGCGTGCGCCACCGCCGCCCGGCGGCTCTAATTTCCTCATGGATTTACTTTTAGTCTTTGTACTCTGTTTCACTGGCCTCTCTCTCTCTCTCTGTGTGTGTGTGTGTTTAATGCCAATATCATTCTGTTTACTCAGCTCTGTAGTGTGTATCTCAGAATTAGGGAGAATGATATCTTGAGCTTTTTTCTTTCTATGCAAGATTGTTTTGATTATTTGGATTTCATGTATATTTTATCATTTTTGTTTACAATTCTGTGTAGAATGTCAGTGGTATTTTGATAGAGATTTGCTGAATCTGTGCATTGCTTTGGGTCATATGGATATTTGGACAGTATCAATTATCTAAGTCTGTGAACATATATCATTTTCTATTTGTATTATTTTAAAATTATTTCACCAATGTTTTATTGTTTTTCTTTTATTTAATTTTAATGTGTATGTGTGTATGTTAGTAACGTTGTAGCAGCCAAGTCTATAATGTGATTGCTGATAAACTTGAAGGGCTAGAAATACTCCAAAATCATAATAGAAACTTCTAGCTTGACTTTCATCAATGGAAAGATTATCTAAACATGTTATAAAGACTCAGATTTTAACTATACTTTAGATTAAACAGGACATACACACACTTGCAGAATATTCCATCCAACATTTGCAAGAGTTGGATGTGGTGGCAAATGCTGGAGTATCTTCCTAGACACTTGTATTCTGGAGCACTGGAATTACAGATGCCTCAGTATGGACATTTCTAGATTTTAAGTGGATACGGGACATTTGAACTTGTTTCTTACGCTTTCATAAAAAGTGTTTCACCTACCAAGCACTTTGCTTAGCCCATATAACTGACCTTTCAAAAGCAGACATATTTTATATTTAATTATATATCTGTGTGTCTGTTTATGACTATATGCAAATCAATGCAGGAACCCATGGAGTACAGAATAATGTGTTAGATCACAAGATACAAAGTTACAGGCAGTTGTGAGCCTTGCCAATGTGGATGCTGGAATCAATCTCAGGTCTTTTGCAAAAACAGTGTTTACTCTGAGCTATTGAGCAAACTCTCTATCCTTCCTGCAACTGACATTTAAAAGTGGAATAAATTCTACTTCTTTGATGTACAAACCTTATGAACATGCTTTAAATTTTTAGCTTTCTTTGCCATTGAATTATGAGTGTCATTTCACAGTTTTAATGAGTCTTGTCTGAGAGATGACTTCAAAACAATTGTTAGGTGTTTCAAAATTTCTACTTATTTGAAATAAAAATGGAGGAAGACCTAGTTTGAATTTATTCAGAAGCCTGTTAGCATTTTTTATAATTTTCAAATATAATGATAATTAAAACAGGCTAACTCCAAAATTTAGTAATGAGATATAACAAAGATTTATAATTAGCATATGGGACACTATTAAATGTGATGAAAAATAAATATAATTACAGAAATATATAAACACTTAAGAGGATAAAGAGGATTCTTACTGAAGGCCTTTCAAATTTATTTAAAAAGTATAAAATTATATTTTGCCTAAGAATCATTTTAAATAGCACAAATTTTAGATGTTTAAAGCACAACCAAGTGACACTGCTCTGTGAACTCTGGAGAGGGAACATCCATATAGTAAAAAGGATCAGAACCTTCAAGTGTTTTATGATATTTTGAATTTTTAATGCTGACGCATCCCTAATTTTGATTACATTTTATAAGCTAAGTTAGAATTGAATACATGAAATAGGTATTTTAACTTAGTAATTGCCATTGATTAATTGTTTTTCCACAATTTTTTTTTTTATTTCAAAAGTTATCACATTATTTACTTGAACTGTAATTGGTTCTAAATTATGCAGGAGACTCTAAGCTTGCAGTTAATCACATCCCAGTGAGCTCTTTTAAATAGCACTTGAAAATTTCAAGGAGCATACATTGTAAGAACCTGCTAAATTCTTCAGCATGTCCTCCACGAAGAGCTGCCATGCATGATTGATGACAGTGGGTTTTTGAAGTCTTTTCAATTCTGTGGTGCCAATCATCAAAGGCATCAGGCATTCATCTCTATTGAAGAAATTGATTGAGGTTCAAAAACTTAGAAATATGCTAGTGAGGTTTTGGTCAATATCTTTTATCTGAGTTTCTTTGAGAAATTAAAACTCCTGGTCTAGATGATGAAAAAGAAGGCATGGAAAGTATCAGGACAAGTCCATTTTATTTAATCTGCGTTCATTATATACTGACCAGAACAAAAATGACTTAGCAAAATGTATTAATAGGGCAAGAAATCTAATGCATATTTTATATATGCTTTTATGTCATGATGTGACAAGTGATGTTTTGTAATTTTCATTATTTTATTTATAAGTCCATGTGTCCTCATGTGTATGGATGTGCTACAACAGTCATGTAGAGTACAGAAGACATCTTGTGAGAGTTGGTTCTCTCATTCCATCCACCATGTGAATCCCAAGGATCAAAATCAGATAGTTAGGCTTGATGGCAGAAGCTACTGATAGAGTCACAGTTGGCTTTTAGAGGAAGGATGTGACTCAATACAATATCCCTCTCTCATTTATTCATTTAAAAAGTAGCCTAAAGTTCTGACTCAAAAAGATAAATTTCATTTCTCCTGATAATGCATAGAAAGAGAACTCATTGTTTTTTAAGTGCAGGCCCTAAATAATTAATCCATGAGATGGTGTTGTGGTAAGAGAAGGAAAAGGCATAAGCATGTATACGGAGGATAAAAGCAGTGGGAAGAAGGTTGACATGAAGGCTAACAAAGTAGTTGAAACTGCAGTGAGGGTAGAGTCTATTCATGAAGCTAAAGAACAAAGGATAAAGAGAAATTAAAATCACAATCCACCCTAACTAAATATCATCTTTCCAACAGCTGATCCAAGTGCCTCTCAACCCTTCTACCCACCCTAATTCATCCACAAATAAGACGACTAGCTGCTCTTACACATCCTTACTATAACAACATTGTATGTGGATAATTTTATAAATTTCATCCCCATGAAAAACATTTTTTCAACTGCATTTTTGAGACGTAGGTGAAAAATTGGCCTCAGGTGAGGACAAAAAGACATTTCAAAACTTGAAAATTGTGATGGTTAGTTTTGATTGTGAAATTGACACCACCTAAAATCACTTGAAGGTGGGGGGGATACCTGTGGTGGCTATTTCTGTTTGCCAACTTGACTATAATGAACCACAATTCAGAATTAGAAGGCTCACCTGCGATTCTGATCTTCAGGAATAGTGGCTATGAAAAGCTCAGGCCCAGGCAAAGTAGTACACACCTTTAATCCCAGAAGACTAAGGCAAGGACATCTCTGAGTTCAAGGTCACTTGGGACAAAGCAAATCCCAGACCTAGGCATGTTGGTACACACCTTTTTAATGCATAATATTTTTTATTGATTCCTTGGGAACTTCGCATCATGTAAACCAATTTCACTCATTTTCCAGTCCTTCTGTGTGTCTACCCCTCTCATGTAACCTCTTTCCTCAAATAAAATAAAAATGAAAATTAACAAAAAAACCAGTGTGTGTGTGTGTGTGTGTGTGTGTGTGTGTGTGTGTGTGTGTTTGTATCTGTCTGAAATCTCTCCCACCCGTCCTGGCAAAGACCTGCCCCTCTGTCAACCATCAACCTCTCACAGTCTTATAGCTGTTGCATCTCCAGTTCTGACTTGCATATACCACTTCAATCCTCCATCTTTTTTGCCTTTCTATTACATATTCATTCATTCATTCATTCATTCATTCATTCAAAGTAATGGCATTGGAAGCTGCAGTGTGTCATAATATATACCCTTTTGCCCAAACAGCTTTACTTGTAAGCTGCATCTCTTATCTTTCCATCTTATGTTTTGGGGTGCTACATGGTGATCTCTCTTTGTACTATACTTTCTACCTAAATACCACTTTTTTTTAAAAAGAAAAATTTAGTATAGTTATTACACTTGTTGGACTAGGCTTAGGTATTTGAATGTATGGTCTGCAGTTGGTGGCAATATTTGGGGATGTGGTGCAAATTTGCTAAAGGAGGAATATTATTGTGAGAGTCCATAGCCTGGTCCCTCTTCCAGTTTCTCATTTTGCTTTGTGCTTTGCAGTTAAAGGTGTGCTTTCTACTCTAGCCTCCTGCTGCCATGTCTATGCTACCATTATGGACTCTCTCCCAGGAACCATAAGCCCAAATAATTTTTTTTTCCTTTGGAAAAGTTACCTTGGTCATGATATTTGATCACATTAACATAATTTCAGTGAAGTTGCTATTCAGGTTGAGAATGAATCTGTCATCTATCTTTCTGTGACATGGACTGCAGGACTCAGACCACAGACTATTCCATACCCCCAAATGTCAGGTCTTTCAGGACAGAATGTGTATCCTTTAAACCATGAAGATCTCAGTGCCTAGAATAAAATCCCAGGTCTTGGCTATGCTTTTCAGTCATAGGTTCATCTAATGTCCCCATGTTATTTTTCTGCCATGCAAAACTGAAGCCCACACCCTTATGTCCCTTAGCTATTTCACTGCAACAAATGCTTGGTACAAGACTACTTCAGAGTGGCCCTATACTACATTTCCACAAAGAGAAAACAAGACCAATTTTTTATCTATGTGCCCATATGGACACAATGAGAAACTGAAAGGCTCTATTTTTCTATGGAATCCTCACCTTCATTGACCAACATTTTCAGTACAGATGTCTATGAAAAGGAGTCAAAGAAGGAAGTAGTTTGAAGATGGAACCAAAACGTATTAGACATCATCAAAATTTGATGATTGATTCCCAGATTTATTTATAAGTAAATAAATTTTTATTAGGGAAAAATTCAAAAGGCTTTATCTCCTGGCTAGCTGTGTAATTACTAAGCCTGCCTGATCTTACTGACTTCACTACCACAGGGTATGAACTTCCGATGAGCAGGTCAAGAAGTTCTCTTGATCTCAGTGAATAAACTGCAGACACTCAGCTTGAACATACAAGCATGGTAATGATCCATCACATTTGACTAATGCAGTTCACTGACATCCAGAAAATCATAAAAACAGAAAATATATTCTTTAACAAGATCCATATTATTTGCTCAAAATCTCTGAAGAAGCAGTCATTGTGTTGAAACTTCCCTGACTAATGTAACCAGAAGGGACTGTTTTATTCATTGTTTAGAATTTGTTGTCTTCAGCAGTTTTGACCTCTGCTTGCTCTTGGTCCAGATAAAGTAATGTGAACTGTTGTATAGATTGACTTATCATGCATGCTCATGAAAGGGTCACATAGTAACTCTTGGATGGAGGAAGTTGAGGCAGCAACAGTTAAATTTTCTAAATTTTCTGTTCAAATTTCACATTCATAGCATCATGCTTAACTCAGAGTTACAAGTCTTTCAACTATTTCTTGCTCTCAGATTTGAAAATTCTCAGGAATGTTCAGCCTCTCATTGGCATTAGGGCGGAGGACAAAAAGAGTTGCTTTGTCAAACATTCCTGGAAAGGCCATATGACCTTAAGGGGATTTTTCTCTTTCAAGAATATCTGGAACTATAGGAACAGATCAAAACTTACTATACCTTGTAATTAAAAAGTATTATTTGCAATAGTTTATGTTCTCACCTCACAAGTTGCATTTCTACCAAAGACAACGTTCTTCTCTGTACATTTGTTCTCCCTCTCATTCAGTTTTTAGAAAGTGCATGCAATTTTTGAAAGGAACATTTGATTTTAGAATGAGCTTGACCAAGATTTAAATGCCTCCAATAGAACAGCTTGTACTGATAGACATATCTTCCTCTCATTTCAAAACCTAACACTCCACGGTTTTTAAAGAGCATTTATCATAAGTCTCTAGACAATCCTCCAACTTCAACTGAACCAATTAATTTTATGCAATGAAGAATCTGAAGGGAGTCTCTTTACTCCCTTTCTGACACTTCAAATCCTGTGATACTTCATTTTTAGCAATAAGTGATTGAGAGCAACAGACATGACTGTTTTTAAAAATAGTATATAAAGCTCTTGACTGATTTTTTTGTTAGTGTAGCAGAATTCTTTTGCCTAACACTCATTGTTTGGAGTCTTACCTTACTGTGTCATACCAATGTGTTATCCTCCATTTGAAAAAAAATCAGAGAAAGCAACTAAGATATCTGGAGAAAGGAAACAAAAATAAAAAGTCTTGGAAAATGTTTTATCAATGCATCTTAGTCCTAAGTGTCTCATATATTTAGATAATAAGAGCTATGGATGAAAACAGACTTATTTTACTATGGTTACCACAAAAATATATTTACTCTTTCTCAGAAATCCATAATTTTTAACTTATAAAGATTTGTTTCTCCAAATACAGAGAACAAACAATTTACTAGCTTTGATGGATGTTAGATGAGGTAAAGGTACTCCATTGTCTTTGGCTTTTTTTTTTTTTTTTTTTTTTTGCCTCTGGAATGAAGTGCCCGTTAATATATTTACTATTATATTATTAAACAATTGTTACTTAGCAAATTTCCCATTATTATTTTATTATTGTGTTATTATGCAATTGTTACTCATCAACTGTGCCATATTGTTTTCTAATCCTAAGAATTTACCTTATAAAATTTCAAGGGCATTTAAAATCAAAGCTTTAGAGACATGGCTCCGAGGCTAAGAGTGCTTGCTCCTCTTGCAAAAGACTGGAGTTCAGTTCCCAGCATCCATGGAAAAGCTGACAACTGCCAGTAAGTTCATATCCTGGGAATTTGACAATGTTGTCTCACCTCTCTTGGTATTCACATGTAGGTGGTATACTCACATAGACACACACATATGCATTAAATATTTATTTTATGTGTACATGTGTGTTTGTCTGAATGTATATATGAGGGACCATATGCATGTAGTATGTATAGACACAAAAAGATGATATCAGATACCTTGGAACTGGAGTTAAAAGTAGTTGTGAGGTGCTCTATGGGTGTTGAGAAGTGAACTCTGCAAGAGAACTTGCCTCCGGAAGAGCACCAAGTGCTTTTAACTGTTAAGCCAGCCAGCCAGCTGACCCCCACAAGTCAAAGCTTTGAGGGTCAGTGGATCCTACCTCAATATTTAATAAAAACTAGCTTACTTGTTCAGTCTTTCAGTACACCCACACTAATCTGTCTTTTTGATGCTGAAAGTCCACCAGTGTCAGAAGGTCCCTCCATTGTACTTCTTCCGATAAACATAACTCATCACGTTGCCTCTGACACTTGTAATTATTTCTCTGGCTGTACACAACATATTTATATTTCTCATCAACCAAAACAAAAGAAGATAATGATTCTTTTGTTGAATCTTAATCCATCTAACTTTCTTCTTCAGTTTGAAGACAAACTTCCTGAAAGAGTAGGTGTTTTCCTTCCAGTGCTGTTGTGAAATCATTGTCCATATCTTAAAACTGTATGATGATGTGTGTCAGGGACCAGTCCCAGCCTTAACAGGTACTGCTAAGGTGAAACACAGTGTTGGATGAAGGCCGAAGACTGATGATCTCTGGTCTTATAACTCTTTCTTACTGTTCTGGGGATCAGAAGCTGATGGCCTCTGAAAATTTAACTCTCTCTTTCTATTATGTGCCTAAAGCCATAAAACTCCTGCTAGGAGCAGAAAAGGGTTGATAAAATAGGCTGATTGGTTGGACTCTTTTTTCTTCAACTTGCGGATCCCTTACTGATCAGGCATGAGGCTTAGAGCTCATTAACTCTTTGTGAGCCATAGAAAAAGAAAAAGAAAAAAAAGAAAGACATGCATGCAGAAAAACACACATTCTGAATGAAGCTGGAAAAAAAAACTGCATCATCTTTTATTGCTGTTCTCAGTTTTTATACTTTCTGTAAAACAATACCTCATAAATCTATCAGGATAATTGATTACTTAACTTTCTAAATAATTTTACATTCTGATACATTTATAATAAGTCTAAGGCAATAATTCATATCATAGATGGATAAGACTTAAGGAATTACACAGAATTGTGTATGTGTTTCTGTTAAGAATGGTGTCTGACTAAACATTCATTATCTGTTACTAGCCTCCCATAAGTTCATTACAAGTTTAAAGCAATAATTTTTGTGTCATAAGTTATGACAGTTTTGTCAAGAGACAAATTATATGCCTTGTGTCTTATTAGTTTGGAAGTTTTGTCTAGTCGATATTTTAATTTTGGTCCTTGCACCTACAATAAACTGTTTTCTCACAGTTTATAAACTTTAGTTACCAGATAATTGTGCCACACCTAACCTAGATTGAAGGCATGCCTCACCATGCCTTTCCAACCTGTTTTCAACAATTATTTTAAAGTCTCATTTGTTCAATGTCCAGTCCTTGTTTCTATCTGGGTCCAATGACACTATATTGAAACTTGTGTTTATCATGTTGTTCCCTTTTATCTGAGTCTTTATCATATTTTATTAGATGACTAAAACAGAGTAGGACTGACCTCCAGATAAACAGCATTTGGCTCCAGAAAGGACTTTTGCTCTTATATAGTAAAGTTCTTAGTGTGGAGAATAGATTTATTTAGATCCGTAGTTGGCCTGAGCTTTGAAGTGTTGTCCAGTGTGGTACATATTTCAACACCTTGGTATTAGCACCCATGAACTGGGGCACATTATGCTGCCTGGGAAACAGAAGGACTTATTTTTGTTGTTGTTCACCACCCACGTCTAGTCTTGGTTTCACTATGTGGCTGGGGCATCCCTTCTTACCAGTTGTCAGCATGGATGCTGAACATTGTTCAGTTATTGCTTGTTTCTTAGTTTTACAGATGCAAAGGGGCTTAGGAACTAACTTTTATTTCTGTTGCAGTATTGAGGATCAAAGCCTCATCATAAATAATAGGCACATGTTCCACCACCCGGCTGCATCCTCCATCTTGAAGACACTTTGTTTTTCTCATTGGCTTTATCCCGGTCTGTGTGCCTGGGCCTATGGGGTAGTGTTTTCTATACCTCCCTGCTCTTTTACCATTGAAGAGAGCACCACTCTGTCTTTCTAAGTGGTCTTGGACTTTTTGCTTATCCTCCAGGAATGACAGATCTCTTTTGTCTGTGAGTGTACGGTGATAAGTTTCAGATAATGTCTTCCTTTCTTATATTAGTTCAATTCAGCTTATGAAACAATGCCACAAATCAAATGAACCATAAAAAATAGAAATCAATTTCTTAGAGTCGAGGAAGTCCAAAGTCAAAGCACCAGAAGACTCAATGTCTATTACCCTGTCCCTAGACTTTCTAAAGGCATGTTCTTTTTTTTTGCTTTCACACGGGTCATGACCTGTCTTGGTTCTCTTTATAAGGACACTAATTCCTTCATGAAGGTTTTACAAAGATGATCTGATCCCATCCCCAAACAACTTTTTTTTTTTTGTACATCATTATGTTGGGGAGTAAGTTTCATGGGGCGAGGAATAAAAACATTAAGTCTATTTTGCCTCAAAAGAAGAACTGTTAAGTTTCTATGCCCGACTCAGTAAAGATGGATACTTGACTGTGTTCTCTGGGAGAGAGGCTTTTCTGAACTCCTGAACCAGAAGCAAGGCATCTTTACTGATAACTGAGAGTTGAAAGCTCAGTATCTGTACTCAGCAGATAATGGCTTTAGTTTTGTAGGAGAGAACAACACAGAAATGTAGGCATAGCTTTGTCCTGACTGGCAGTATCTGCCTATATCCTCCTTGATAGCTGTGTCTGGGAGTGTGGAGCTCTGTCTTCTCACCTACAGTCAATCTGATCAGCACTGGCTAGAGGCCTGTGTGAAGGAAAATGAGAGTGATGTGTCCTCTCATGTGTCTGCTTCCTCTGCCTACTCTAATGGGCATGCTTGGTCAGTTTTAGAACTCACTCCATTTTAGTTAATATATCGTTTTAGAATTTAAAATTTAATTTCATGTGCATGCGTGTTTTGCTTGCATGCTTTTCTGAGCATCAACTGCATGAACAACTCATAGAGACCAGAATAGAGGGTTGGAGACCCAGGAACTGAAGCTAAAGGCAGTTGTAAGCCATGATATGGGTACTGGGAATTGAATCTGGAAGAACAGCCAGTGCTCATCATTGAGGTATCACTTGTCTCCTACTTGATTATATTTCATATGCACCATAGAATGCCAATGTAATAATGTCTGTATATTTTGATATTTTATAAAATTATATTATTTATCTACATTACAGTCATTGTCACCCCCTTGGTCTTCCCTACCACAGTTCCTTATCCAATTCCTCCTGTTCCTTGCCTCTGAGAAAATGGCCTCCCATGAGGCATCTCTCTTCCCCAAGGCCTAAAGTATTACAAGGATTATGCTCATCATTTCCCACTGAGGTCTGACTAGGTAGACCTCTGCTAAATTTATGTCAGGGGCTTTGAACCAGCTTATCTATGCTCCTGATTAGAGGCTCAGACTCTGGGAGCTCCCCAGAGTAGTCTGGGTTAGTTGAGACTGCTGGTTTTCCTTTGGGATTGTTTTTTTTCCTTCAGCTTCTTCAATCCCATGCCTAATTCAACCATAGGGGTCTCTGACTTCAGTTAGGTATAACTATCTGCTTATCTCTGAGTCAGATGCTAGTAGGGCCTCTCAGAGAACAGCCATGCCAGGCTCCTATCTGTAAGCACATCATAGCATCAGTAATAGTGTCAGGCCTTAGTGCAGAGACAGAGATGGATCCATGAGATGGATCCCAAGTTGGGCCTGTCATTGTACTGCTTTTCCTTCAATCTTTTCTCCATTTTGTTCCTGCAGTTCTTTTAGACAGGAAAAATTCTGGATCAGAAAATTTGACTGAGGGTTAGTAACCCAGCCCTTCTTCTTGAGGCCCTGTCTATCTTCTGGAAGTGGACTCTTCAACTTCCCTCTCCCCGAGGTTGGACATTCTGACTAAAGTCACCCCCAGTGAATCTTTAGAGTCTTTCACCTGCCAGGTCTCTGGTACTTTTTAGAGGATCCTGTCACCTCTTACCCCTGAGGCTGATTCTTTTCATTCATTCTCTTGACCCTCTGGGCTTCTCTCCTGTCCCCGCCCCATATCTGATCCTATACTACCCCCTCCACCTGCCCCTTCCACCCAGGTCCCTCTCTCCCTCTGTCTCCCTAGATTATTTTCTTCTGCCTTCTAATTGGGAATGAAGCATCCTCACTTGAATCTTTTGGCATGTAACCAATGAATATGAATATGGTGGAGCATATGACCTGGTGGCATGGTGGAACATCTTTTGGATATATGTTCAAGAGTGGTATAGTTGGGTCTTCAGATAGAACTATTTCTAATTTTCTGGGGAACCTCCAGATTAATTTCCAAAGTTGTTGTACCAGTTGGCAATTCCATCAGAAATGGAGGAGTGTTCCTATTTCTCTAAATTCTCACCAGCATGTGCTGTCACTTGAGTTTTTGATCTTAACAGTTCTGTTTGATGTGAGGTTGAATCTCAGGATCCTTTTGAATTGCCTTTCTCTAATGACTAAGGACTTTGAAAATTTAAGTGCTTCTCAGCCATTCAGATTCTTCCATTGTGAATTCTGTTTAGCTCTATACCCCATTTTTAATTGTGTTATTTGTTTTTTTTGGGAGTTAATTTCTTGAGTTCTTTATATATTATGGATATTAGTTCTCTGTAGCATGTAGAGTTTGTGAAGATATTTTTTCCCAATCTGTAGGTTACTGATTTGTCCTATTGATGTTGTCTTTTGCCTTACAGAAGCTTTTCAGTTTCATGAGGTCCTTTGTCACTTGATATTAGAGCCTGAGCCATTGGAGTTCTATTCAGGACATTTTTAAGTGGGGGGGGGGGCAACGAGTTTGAGGCTTTTTCCCACTTTTTCTTCTTTTGATTCAGTGTATCTGGTTTTATGTTGAGATGCTTGATCTACTTGGACTTGAGCTTTGTGCAAGGTAATAGATATGGATCTATTTGCTACATACAGACTGCTAGCACCATTTATTGAAGATGCTTTCTTTTTCTACTATATGTTTTTGAATTTTTTCTTTTGTCAAAAATCAAGTGTCCATAGGTGTGTGGATTTACTTCTGGATATTTAACTATTCCATTAATTGACCTGCCTGTCTCTATACCAATACCATGTGGGTTTTTTTTTTTTTTCACTATTGCTTTGTAGTACAGCTTGAGATCAGGAATGACAATTTCCCCTGGAAGTTCTTTTATTGTTGAGAATTGTTTTGGCTATCCTGTGTTTTTTGCTTTTTCATATGAAGTTGAGAGTTGCTCTTTCAATCTCTGTAAAGAATTGAGTTGGAAATCTAATGGGGATTACATTGAATCTGTAGATTGCTTTAGGTAAGATGGCCATTTTCAGCATGTTAATCTTACCAATCCATGAGCATGGGAGTTTGACTCTTTCCTGCCATCTACTCCTCTTTCATGTGCTTGCTTCATTCTGTTCTAGAGCTTTCAGGTGTTCTATTAAATTTCTTGTATGGGATCTCTCCAATTTCTTTATGAAAGTACTTAGTTTAATGAATTTTCCTCGTAACACTGCTTTCATTGTGTTCCATAAGTTTGGGTATGATGTGTCTTCAATTTCATTGAATTCTATAAAGTCTTTGATTTCTTTCTTTATTCTTCCCTGATCAAGTTATCATTGAAAACAGTTATTTAATTTCTATGAGTATGTACATTTTCTGTTATTTTTGCTGTTATTGAATTGTAGGACTTATTTTTTTTCACTTGGAGATGACAGCCCTTTAAATTGCAGCTTTTCAGATTGCCTTGTGCTGTGATTGTTTCTCTATAATTTTTAAGTGTTGAACTGAATGTGATGGTGTTAGAAGGTAGAGCCTTTAGGGCATTTTTTGGCTTGTTTTCATTTTTTGTTGGTTATTTATTTATATTTTAAATGTTATCGTCCTTCCAAGTTTCCCCTCTACAAGCCTCATATCCCCTCCTTTGGCTCCCTGCCTCTATGAGGGGCTCCCCCACCCACCCACTCCTGCCTCAATGACCTAAGCATTCCCCTATCCTGGGTCATTAAGCCTACACAGGACCAAGGGCCTCCTCTCCCAGTGATGTCAGATAAGGCAATCCTCTGTTTCATATCCAGCTGGATCCTTGGGTACCTCCTGTATACTCTTTCGTTGGTGGTTTAGTCCATGGGACCTTTGGGGGTACTGGTTGGTTGATATTTATATTCTTCCTATAAGGTTGCAAACCCTATCAGTCCTTCAGCTCCTACAGTCCTTGCCCTAACTTCTCCATTGGGGTCCTCACTTTCAGTCCAATGTTTGGCTAAGTATATCCACATATGTATTGGACAGGCTCTGGCAGAGCCTCTCAGGAGACAGCTATATTCCTGTATTATAGTTCCCCCCTCTACACTGCTATATACCTACTTTCAAATAACTGACCATCTGTACTTCTCCCCCATCTTCTCCCATTTCTGAACTACCATCCTTTTTTCCCTCCTCCTCCTCTGTCTCACTCAGATCCCTCTCTCCCTCTACTTCCCAGAGATTATTCTCTTCCCCTTACTGTGTAGTACTGTAGCATCCACACTTTAGTGTGATCTTCTGTTTTCTTGGGTTTCATATGGTTTGGGAGTTGTGTCGTGGGTATTCTGAGCTTCTTGTTGGCTAATATACACTTATCAGTGAGTATGTGTCAAGTGTGTTCTTTTGTGACTGGGTTACCTCACTCAGTATGATATTTTCAAATTCCATCCACTTGCCTATGAATTTCATGAAATCATTGTTTTTAATAGCTAAGTAGTATTCCACAGTGTAAACATTATCACATTTTCTGTATCCATTCCTCTGTTGAAGGACATTTTGGTAGTTTCTAGTTTCTAGCTATTATAAATAAGGCTGTTATGAACATAGTGGAGCATGTGTCCTTGTTATATATTTTGGATATATGCCCATGAGTGGTATAGCTGGATCCTCAGGTAGAATTATTTACAATTTTCTGTGGAAACACCTGACTGATTTTCAGACTGTTTGTACCAGCTTTCAATCCCACCAGCAATGCAGGAGTGTTCTTTCTTCACATCCTTCCCAGCATCTGCTGTCATCAGAGTTTTTGATCTTAGCCATTCTGACTGGTGTGAGGTGTAATTGCAGGGTTGTTTTGATTTGCATTTCTCTAATGACTAAGGATGTTGAATGTTTCTTTAAATGCTTCTCAGCCATTTGAGATTCCTCAGTTGAGAATTCTCTGTTTAGTTCTATACTCCATTTTTGGGTGAATCACCATCTCTGACCTCAAGCTGTACTACAGAGCAATAATGATAACAAAACAAAACAAACAAACAAACATGGTATTGGTACAGTGACAGGCAGGTAGATCAAATAGAATAGAACTGAAGAACTGGAAATGAACCCACACACCTACGGTCACTTGATCTTTAACAAAGGAGCCAAAACCATCCAGTGGAAAAAAGACAGCATTTTAAAAAAAATGGTGCTGGCTCAAGTGGTGGTCAGCATATAGAATAATGAAAATTGTTCCATTCTGATCTTCTTGTACAAAGCTCAAGGCCAAGTTGATCAAGGATCTCCACATAATACCAGATACAATGACTCTAGTAGAGAAAGTGAGAAAGAACCTCGTATATATTGGCACAGGGGAAATTTTCCTGAACAAAACACCAATGGCTTTTACTTTAAGATCAAGAATTGACAAATGGGACCTCATAAAATTGAAAAGCTTTTGTAAGGCAAAGGACACTGTCAATAGGACAAAATAACAATCCACAGATTGGAAAAGATCTTTACCAACCCTACATCTGATAGAGGGTTAATATCCAAAATATACAAAGAGCTCAAGAAGTCAGACCCCAGAGAACCAAATAACCCTATTAAAAAACAGTATTATAGTTCTTAAGAGACGCAATAGCTTGGTCTTTGTTCCTCTGTCTCTACCATATGAGGATGTGACAAGAAGCCCATGTAACAACCAGGAAGGTCCATCCCACTATATACTCTTCTGTTTGATCTAGAAGGTCAAGGGCTGCGAGGCATGCTTATTTGTTGTGTAAGCCACCTAGGTTCTAGTATTCAGTTATAGTAGCCAAATAGATTAAGCTATAGCTATCTGATAAACTCAGTAGAACTCATCATTTCAGAAACTACATGACTTTCCTCAAGTGAGGGAAGGAAAAATTTTGCATCATTCAACATCACTAGGGAAACAGCTTTGAAGTGAATGCCAGTCTACTGGGAAGTGGACATCAAACTTCATACACAAAGATTTTACTGTTTCTCCAGTTCTAGCTACACTTGTCAAGCTTAATGTCCCTTCTTTCCAAAATTCTGGTCAGAAGCAGGACTGGTCCAGTGATAAATGCTAAGAAACATTGTTATCTTTTCTGCAAGTTTCAAAGGATTGAGTGGTTGGTAGGACAAGATACCTGATACCAGTTTATAAATGTAATGATAAATAGAGACAACACTGCACTCTCCAAATGATGTAAATACCAAAAGCATAGAGCCATAACTTCTCCTTAGAAAATTTAAGTTTCTTGTTTTATATACATTTGTTAACTTCTTGCAAATAGACAATGTTACTTAATTTTCCCTGTCTATGATAAAATACCCGAAACAAACAACTTTAAGGGAGAAACATTTATTTTGTCTAGTGGTTTCAAAACTTATCTCATGATTGGCCAGTTTGTGTGTGTGTGTGTGTTATTGTTGTTGTTCCTGAGACAAGAAACAATATCATGGTAAGAATGTCTTGATAAAATGAACATGTGTTAGAGAAAACTGCTCACCTCATGACTTCCAGGAAGCAGAAAGAACATGTTTAAAGACAGGACCATAAGCCTGTTTCAGCTGCATGAATTTAGTGCCTGGCTGAAGATCACCTTGACATTCATAATTTTTTTTAAATTTATAATGAATGACAAAGATAAAAGTTGAGCCTGACAGAAAAGACAGCAGGATACCTGAGTGCTTTGAAAGAGGAAGAGGAATGTCCCCAGAACATTTGCTTTAAAAAGTATTTGTGTTAGAATTTAAGGTCAGTTTTCACACCGGCTGAGGCATTTTCTTGACTCAAATTGGCCAGCCAAGTGCTCTGGGCATCACTGCACGTCAACTGAACTCTACTTAGACTTGGTGCTATGGGGGATGCTTGACCTTAGTTATTATAATTTCTGTGTTCTCATGATTTTTGCCTATATTATCACAAATCTGCATCTGTAAACGATTCATCACTGTAAGACAGGGGACAAGTACATGTTTTCTTGACATGCAGTTTCTAGCCATTATAATTTTCCCGATAATGATTCCCTTTTATGTACATTCAAATACAGCTCATAGAAAGAATTTTGAGTCAACAAAGTGGGGGAGATTTTATAATTAAAACTATCTGAAGCATGAATATTTTAAGAATGTATATATAAAATATATTTTTACATGCAATACCATAAGCTGACCTCTCCAAACTTGTTGTAAATACATTAAGGGAAAAAACAAAAAAAAACAAAAAATAGCCAATTCTTTCATGGCTCTCTCTGTAGGGGAAGCAAACTTTTTAAGTTTTTTAAAATAAAATTAAATTTAGAAATTTATCAGAAAGTCTCTGCAAAACAGTCCTATACATTCGGCTAATTCTCAGCTTTAAATATTTTTTAGGTTAAAGAAGAGTATATCTGGGATAGAGGATTTACAAGATGAAAACAACAAATGCAGTACTATAACAATGAAATGTAGCTATCTTCATAGTTAGCCTAGGGTGATCAACTCTCCCCCCCCCCCCTTCTACTGTCTAGACAGAGGCTTTTGTAGGAATGAAATCTAAAGAGCCATTCTATCCCATGAACTGTGAAAGGCAGACTGGATTTGCAAGCTATACTTTGGCAAATGGTTAAATGTCTGTCAAATATTCTTGCCTCTATTTGAAAAGAAATCACCAGTCATACTTCAGACAAAGGGAATTTATTCCTACTGTAATTTTGCTAACATTGGTTAGTGATTGGAAATGAGACATCTGAAACACTTATAGTACATATCTCTGATCTCTCTGAGAGTCTCTAAATTCTTTTCTATTTTGTACTATTCAACTGTCTGTTTAAGCAAGTTTCTGTCAAGAAAAACAGTGAAGCATTTTGAGAGAAAAGTTTTATTTTAACAGGAAGGGTGAAGCTAGGTGATGAGAGAGAAAAAGAGAAGGGCATGGAGGCAGATGTTCACGTGTCTCCACCAGTCAAAGATAGTTTATATATCTAGGATGGGTATTGGGTTACACTTCTGATTGAGCATTACGAAACTTATAAAGCCTTTGATTAACATTTTAAAAAATGTATAAAAGCAAAAAGGAAAAGGGGGTATGGGATAGGGGTTTTCTAGGGAGGGGAAATGGAGAAAGGGGATGGCATCTGAAATGTAAATAAAATATAAAAAAAAAAGAAATAAAGTTGTTGGTTAAAAAAAAGAAAGAAAGAAAAACAGTGAAAGTAAAGCCAGTGTTAAGGGAAGGCAGATTGGTTTAAGTATAGGCTAGAAAGCCTGAGAGAAACTAGTCAGAGGAGAGTTTTACCACAGTCATAAGAAACTAGTGTCCTTTAATACCTGAGAACCTTGCACTTTCATACTCACTCTGATAGCTGAGGAAGTATAGGGACATAAAATTCCTATGAAAAGTCTCTTAATAATCAATACACCTTGTTTTGGATATACCATATCTCTAACCTTCAGAGCCTAAGACAGAGCAGTGCCATCTACAAAGGCCATACAATATGAGCAATATGAAACAATATGAGCAATGCAATCAAGTTACAAAAACATATCACATACACAGAAGAGAAACATTTCACAATGTTTTAAACAAGTTTACAACTTTGAATTTGGTGCTTTCATAGCCATGTTGGTGAGTATGCAGCCTGTGGGACAGAGGTTGGCTGTACGTAAAACTAGAAAAAGGATACTGGTCCAGCTTAACAATGCTTGGCTGTATGATAATCTTCTATTAACCAAGTTTCTCGAGTCTTCAGAAAGTACACCTTGTTTTGATGTTTATTTTAAAGAAAGAAACCATGTAATCTTCCATTATAGACTTGGTCAAAGCAGCAACATTTAAGATTTTTTCCAGGCATCTATAAAAGTTTCAGTTAAGTTCCTGTATAATATACACAGACAGGGATAGACAAGATGTTAACCTTCAATTAGCTGTAGCTGCCTAGAGCTTTCTCTTAGTCAAGATTTTACTCCTTCATGCATTATTTTTATGACATTCAATTTAATTTAGATTCTTCAATCTATTTCTCAGAGGTGAAATAGCTTTTCTTTACACATGAAAAGTCAGTCTAGACATGGACCGCTGGCTGTGTGACCTTCATGAAGTCATCTCTCTGAGGATCTTCTCCAGCTGCTGGAAGCTGCTGGAAAGACTGGAGGGTTGGGTAACAGAATAATGAATATTCCAGAATGTTCAAGTTATGGGACACCAGAAAAAGTGTTTCTTTGTCAATAAAATAAAAATGTAAGTTCACTGACTCAGATAGAATGTCTGAGCAGAGAGACTCCTGTATCTTTCTGCCATCATCTCCCCAGCAATGAATCACAGGCAGCTATTATTGTGCCCAGCCTTTTCCACGATGTTGATAATTAAACCTGGGTGTGCATGCTCATGTAGCAAACATGTGTGAACTAAGCTGTTTCCCCAGCCCTTTCTCTATGTTTTGTTTTTAAAAATATTGGTAAAGGTTACGATTAGACTTTTGTGGCCTCTTTTATCCTTCTTTTGCTCCTCTCACTGAAATGGTAAAAACTTGTTCATAGAGAAAGTCACCACTTTGGCATGAAAGAGGCATTCCCAAGCCTCTACACAATAGGTTTAGCACAAAGAACTTATTAAAATCCTGCTTCTCGAGTCACCATATTGGAAGGCCATCACTTGGATTTTTATTCATGCAGTTTTTTAAAAAAGAAAAATTGTTTTCAAACTGTGGCAAAATATTCACAATATAATTTACCATTGTATCCATTTTAAGCATAATGGTATTATGCAAATTCGGATATTGACAGCAATAACCCCTTTCTCTTTATCTTGTAGAACTGACATTTTACACATACCAAATAAGAAGATGCCACTTCTTGACATCCATCATTATGTTTTCTGACTGAATCTGACTAATTGAGGCATCTAAATGTAAGTGAATCACACACCCTTTGTCTTTTTATGATGAGCCCGTGTCGCTGCTTGGAACAATCTTCAAAGTTTGCCCATATTATAGCAAGTGGCACAATGCCATTCTGTTGTAAGGCTAAACAATATTCTCTCATTGTTTTTTCACCCAGATTTCTGAAGATGTGTGCTACCCCAGGTGATTTCAAAAGCAATATAGAACATCATGCATTTGTGAGTCATCTTTGAATAAACTTCACACTAATCTTTCCCTTTCTGGTTTCAATTTGAGTAGACATGCAGTCAAACTGAGCACCCGGTTGAAATTTAAAAGTGTTAAAATAATCAGTTTCAACTGCAAGGCCATTGCATATATTTAATTAGGTAATTGGTGTTTTTGTTGTTGTTTAAAATAAATCACATTAGAGAAAATAGGCAAAGCTTTAATATTTAACTAATTCATTAATTTTTCTGTTTTCTTCCCCTCCCTCTCTCCTCCTCCCCCTCTTTCCCTTTTTCATTCCCCTTCTCTCTGTGTGTATGTTAAATTAAGACTTACCAAAATTATTCTCAGTCAAAAACCTGTGAAAGCCATCTGACCCTCAAGCCAAGAATATAAAGTACATGTAGTAGATGAGATAGATAAACTAAGATATGTGGTGTGGAAATACAGAATTTGTTATTTTGCTCTGGAAATATATAAAATAGGATAGAAGATTTTCATGGGTTGACATAAACTCCTCACTTTTCATTGCAGATCTGAGTATTGCTTAGAATTGAATTATTTTTATAATGCTATGTCAGAAGTTGGAAGTGAATTTGGTACCACTCTTGCATACTCATTTTTTATAGACTATGGAGCTAGACAAAGAGTTACTAGTGGCTTTGATGAAGAGGTATGAGTGAATATCTGCAGTAATGCAGGTTGTTGTTGGAGCTCAGGGAACACACCATCCATAGCAAGGCTCTGTCCCATCTTTGGCATTTTTCCTCAACCATATGCAGATTTTAAATTATTGTGGTAACTCCTTTCATGTTATTGAAAATATGCAGCACTTATTTATCTAAAATAAATATGATTTTACTTGGTATGTTTTTGGAAATAATAGTATACAATATGTGCCAGAAAAAATAAGGCAAATGTATAATAATAAAATTATTTGTGAGCCATATCTGATTTTGCCAGAGTTCTTAAAAGATATATGTTTAACAGATGTAAATGTTTATGTCAGATCATATGGAATAAAATTATTCATCTGTCTTTTAAGGGAGTATAAAACTCCTGTTTTGTCTTAGCCAAGTTTTTTTTAAAGAACTATAGTGTCTTCATGTGACTCTCGTTCACACTTTCTGCTAGCTACTTCACAGTGACATTGGCATCAAAATAAGTGAACTCAGATATTGTTTTAATTAACAGAAAATATGGCAGCATAAAAAGATAAATGCATAGACGAAGGTAGTTATCAATGAGCCAATGTAATGCTACTCAAATATTAGATCAGACTTTAATTTATTATACATAGAGACAAATTAGACATTAAGAACATAGATCATATGCAGAACCATAATGCAAGTTTATAAGAATATCCTATATTTTGTATCTTCATAATATTGTAATGAAAAGCTGTGCACAGCTCTTAGAAGAGAAACCAGATATTGAAATTAATAATCTCACTGAATCACAGACTGTAAGTAGGCAGCAGTTAGCAGTCAATTACTTAGGAGAATCTAAGTCCAGGTGCTACCACACCGCACTGTGGTATGAGACAAGCAGAGACCCAATCCCGCTCCTGCTCCTTTACAATTTCTCAAAGCCACTCCTCAAAATTTTGGTGAAAACTTCTGAAGAAATGGTCAAGTTCCAGGAATTACTAAGAATAACAACAAAACTCCAAGTCAAACATAAAAGGCACCAACATTTTGCTCCCTCCCTGTAGACAGATATTGTCAAGGAGGAACGGCATTAGCCCAGGACTGTTAGAAGATGCAGACTCCTGAGCACCATGAAGATTCTAGAACTGTACTGGCATCTCTTTTTACTCAAGGCCTACTGCTGACTCTGCTTCTTGGTGGATTGGAGAGCTGTTACCTCAGGGAGATACTATCAGAAAAGTAATTGTTTTGATGAGAAAGTACTCAAATATTAGATCAGCCTGCTCATTATTTGTGCATCAAAATTTACAGTTCTAAAAAACTAACACAGATTTTCCATAGCCAGAAATGTATGCAAATGAGGAAAACTTTTATAAAAAGGAAAACACAAGTATAAAGAATTACGGGGACAGCCCCATGGAAAGATCAACTGTCTCAACTGACCTGGATCTCTGAGATCTCTGACACTGAGCCACCAACCAGGCAGCATACACCAGCTGACACATACACAGCAGCAAACTGCCTAGTCTGGCCTCAGTGAGAGAAGATGCACCTAACCCTCCAGAGACTTGAGGCCTCAGGTAATGGAGTGGCCTGGTGGAGTGGGAATATCATCTTGGAGACAGGGTTGGGGCGGGGAAGTATAGGCTGGGGAGCTGTAGGGGGAGTGGGCAGACTGGGGGGGGGATGAAGTCTCAACTGTAAAAAGGATTAAAGAATAAAAAAAAGAATTTTTAAAAGAATATTTGCTAAGAATGAGAAAATAATCACAAGTTATACAGTTTCAGCATGTTTAAGCCTTCCACAAACATTGTAATTTTCACAGGCAGCACTGTATTTAACAATTTCCTAATACTCCATTTCCCAAATATTTAAATAAAGATATTGCCAACATGCGGTCTCTCCATAATCCTTTCAAAACACTCTCTTGCAGGTAAATTCATGATTCCTGTAATTTTCAGATAGGGTTTCACCAGCTAGCTAGCCTAGAACTCGTACAGATCTGCCTCCCAAGTGCTGAGAAGCATCACCTCACCTGGTAATGACTGAATTTTTCAATGGTAGTGCATGATCTTTCTTCTTGTCATATTTTTCGAGGTGTATCTTCAAAAAAATGCTTAGTAGTTGTGTCACAGAGTTTAAGATGTAAGTACATATTTAGTTATTTTAGATCTCCCTAAATCTCATCTTCCAAGGGTTAGGATTATTTCCTTTCCAACACTGATATATAGAGCGGCCTATGTCCTCACAGCCCTTTTCTTTAGGCTTTACACCCGCTGGGTGAGAAGCAGGCTCTTGGTGTTGGTTTGATTTGTGTTTCTCTAGTTTACATTTATTTATTTTTACATTTTTGGCATGCAGCTACACACACACACACACACACACACACACACACACACACACACATGACTTTTTATATATTGTCAGTGTACAAATGCCACATCATACATATGGAGGTCTGTTGTACCTGGCTACTAAGGTTGTAGTCTACTATGTCCCCCAGGGACAGATCCATATGTTATTGTTCACCTAGTAACTTATAGGGAAAACTACACAATGTCCAGAGCTAGTTTTGTCCTGCAGATGAAGAAAGAGGATGTTCTCAAATTTCTTGCCACAGGAACCCACTTAGATGGTGCCAACGTTGACTTTCAGATGAATCAGTACATCTACAAAAGGAAAAGTGACAGATATCTACATCACAAATCAGAAGATTTGGTAGAAGCTGTTGCTTGCAGCTCGGGCTATCGCTGCCACTGCAAACCCTGCTGATGTCTGTGTCGTCTCCTCCAGGAGCACTGACCAATGAGCTATGTTGAAGTTTGCTGCCGCCATTCCAATTGCTGGTTGTTTCACACCTGGGACCTTCACTAACCAGATACATGCAGCCTTCAGAGAGCCATGGCTTCTAGTGGTGACGGATTCCAGGGCTACCACCAGCTCTGTGCAGAGGCTTCTTGTGTCACCATGCCCACCATTGCTCTGTGTAACACAGAATCTCATCTGCGTTATGTGGACATTGCCATTCTTTGAAACAACAAGGGAGTTCACTCAGTGGGTATGATGAGATGGATGCTGGTCTGGGAAGTACTACGCATGTATAGTACTATCTCTTGTGAACGCTCAGAATGAATTATACCTGATATTTACTTCTATAGAGATCCAGAGGAGTTTGAGAAGGAGGAGCAGGCTAATGCTAAGAAGGCTGTGACCAAGGAAGGAATTTGAAGTCAAATGGACTGCATCAGCTCCTGGGTTCAGTGCTGCTCCACCAGAGGTGGCTGACTGGTCTGATGGTGTGTGGGTATCCTCTGTGCCCATACAGCATTTCCCACTGAAGACAGGAGTGCACAGCCAGCCACTGGGGACTGGTCAGCAACCCTCACAGCACAGGCCACTGACTGTGTTGGAGCCATCACTGAGTGGTCCTGAGTTTCCTGCAGACACTTGAGCAAGGGGTAAAATGGCAAAAACTAGATTGGGCTCCCCAGATCAGGTAGAGTAGAAGAAATCCCGCTAAGAAAAGGGAATTCTTCATTTTGCACTGAGCTCGGGAAAGCTGTCCACACACAGCAGACCACTACCTTAGTGGTCAGGAGACAAGTTGGGGGAATCGGTTCTTGTCCTGTACTATGTGAGTCTAGGAATCAAACTCAGGTGATTGGCCATAACAGGCCGAGCAGCCGCACCAACCCTGTGCTTTACATTTCTCATTTCTTGAATTGTCGAGTAAGGTTTAACATCCAAGCCTATGTTTATAGTTATTTTTTCTTATCTTTCTTGTGAATTGACAGTTTTAGAAGTAGAAAACTGGAATATTCCAGTTCTGGCCAGGAGTGACAAACACACTGTAATTTCTCCGTATCAGTTTCTTTATATACAAACTATACTTTTATAATTAATCTAAGTGGTACAATTAGACATATTTAAAAGGCAAATGCTTTAACTTCTTTAATTAACTTTTCTAAATGAAAAAAAAAAAAAATACTGAGCCAAACCCATAATAAGCAGTAGAAATAGTTGATAAATAATGGTTTTAGTTCTTTATCCTAGGTAGTAACCAGTTTGTTACCTTATGTTTTAGAAAGCATTTGGGTATAAGTGTGAGTACCAGTGTGTATTTGTGCAACTGCCTGTGGAAAGCAGGACAGGGCTCTGGGTTCCCTGGAGCCCCAAGGTATGGGTGCTGAGAACTGAATGCAGGTTATCTGAAATCAAACACACAAACAAAAGACAAAAACAAACTATCACATGCTTTTAACCACTGAGCTATCTGTTCAGTCTCAAGTTAATACCTTATTTCTTGCATGATTTCAGATTCATGCGTTTGGTTCTACAGGGTTTGTGGAATTTCTACAAAAATCTAGAATTTTCCACTATGTTATGTAATATTGTAGTAATAATTTTATATTGATAAAATTATGTAACATAATAAATACATGTAATAGATAGTAATGTACAAAGATAACATACCACAAAATTGCTTGTGTATATTGTTTCAGTGGATATTTATATTTATTTAAAACTACAGTTTTGGATATTCTTTTATTATTTCCTGTCTAGTCATTGTGCTTGCAGTTGAGTGTAAATGGTTTTGTGTTTTGTGGTGTGTGTGTGTAACTGAGGTATCTTTAGTCACTGATGCTATATTGGCCAGAAAACATACAGGTTGTGACACATGTAATAGAAAAGAAAATCAATCTCTTTGACTTTGTATACAACTGCAGGTTTCATTGTCTTCTATTATTTGGAAAATGGTGAATGTAAACAGAATTCTCTATAGTGTTCATGCAATGAAAAAAATTTAAATCAGATAAAAAGGAGGATGATACATGGGCATCAGAATACCACAGTGAAACTCTGCCCTTGTTGCTGACCTAGAACAATCATGCAAACTTTGTGTGTTTATCAATAATTTTGAAGTTCAAAAATGAAGATTTTACAATATTGTGCTTTAAGATGTTATGTAATTCATACGTAAAAGATACCTCTTAATTGTATTGTTTGTTTGTTTTGGAAAAGTTAACCAGATCATTAATTTAGGGTTTTAGTACTTTTCTCCTTAGGTGACATTCTTTTTTTCTGCTCTAAGATGCTTTCTGTTTCAGTCAGGATTATATGATGCAAGGAATAAAAAATACTAATATAATGTTATTTGCACAATGTGAATGTAAAGATTTCATAATGTTAAAAACCAAGATATTAAAAATTTTAAATATTTTTATATTTTCAAAATAGTTTTTTTAAAAAAAAAACCTAATGCATCATTAATATGTGTTAACATTTTAAGTCAAAATGCTTTATAACTCAATTTTAAAATTTAATAAATTCTAATTTTTTTATAAAATATTTTTATAAAGTTGAGAGTATGTGCAAATCTAATTTCTAGTGAGGATCTTGATTTACATAGACTATCTACATACACTTTAGCTAATAAATTACCTAAAATTGTAAGATCTTTTCCTAGCATTATGTGTATGAGCTGTAAGCACAGGAGTTCCAGAAACATAATTTGGAAAAATGAGAGAGGCTGGACTTAGAACTTCTTCAGTATGCAGCAGTAAGTGATCACATGGTCCAATGGCAAGGAAAAATTTGTCCATCTGCCCTCAGCTCCTCCCTGTCTCCAAAGTAGTGTGATCCCTGTTTACAACATGGGAAATGTTACTCTTTGTTTTCATACAAGAGACCTGAAGACTTTTCCAGGGGCTTGAGCAGAGCTGGTTGAAGGGTTTCACGACAAACAGGCTCAGAATAGTGCTTGGAGAATAAAGAAACAAATTTGTCTCCTGAACATTGTCTATAATGTATATTTTTCTTGTAGCCTTTAACTGGCCCTCAGTTGTGGGACTATGAAAAGGATAGCTTGGTTTCTGGTAGAGCACTAGCTAGAAATGACCAGAGACCCTGTGGGGGATGGAATACATTTCTCCACTCTCCCAGACTCCAAGCTTCTGACACGGGGCCAAAGACCTCCATCCATCTGCACCTTTTAGTCACATAGGACAACGCCCCTACCAGCTCCTCTCAAAGAGGTTTGTGTCACCTAGCACAGGTAGAGGGCATGACTACAGGCCTCAGCCTTGAGAGATTTTCATATTAATGAGATACCTGAAGGCTAGAGGGCATAGCCAACTAAGTATTCCTTCCCAGACCCTCCTCCTTACAAACAGTATTTAACCAAAGCCCATCCCAGAGAGTGCAGGGGTACAGCCAGATTTACCCACTTTCCGCCATGACAATACATCTTTTAAACCATGAACTTCCTTGTGTCTTTGGGGTCTGCCATGGGGGACCGTGGAGAAGGCCTTTGACTACTGAGCTGCTATTTAATCTCCTGCCAGAAGACTTCTCTATCTGTGAAGGCCCACCAACTCAACTAAGCTAGCTGAGCTAGCCAAGCAAGTGCCGGTAACAAAGAGTCTCAACCCACAGAGTGCTGTCGGAGCTTCCGTCCTCCTTATTTCTCTCGGCTGCGGACTGGTTCAGCCCGTACAACCCCAGTCTCTGTTCTTTTACAACTCTCAGTGGGTGTATAGGGGGCCAAAGACGAAGACCACTGGCCTCCAGGTCAGCTGACAGTCCAGAGACCCTCTCTCAGAAGCCCTGCCCCCGAGGGACCTCAGTCTGAGGTCTCTCCATGCCCAGGAGGAGCCCTGCAGTGTCCACCTGGCACAGCATGGAGTGCACTCAGTCAAATCCCTGTGCTTCTGCTCCCAGAGCCATGGGATCCATAACTCCACCCAACAGGACCCACGCTTGTACCCTCGAGTGAGCTTACTGTCCCACACTCAGCTGTAGAGAGACTAGTTTGTACGTTATATGGTTGCATCACATGTCAATTAAAAAACCTAAGGCCTACAGGAAAAGGTAGAATAGAAGGTAGGACATCTGGGAACCTGAAAGAATTCTGGGATACAGCCTGGCAGGAAAGAATCAACCAGGAAGATGTGATAAGAAAGACACATAATACCTGAGCATTGGTAACCAGCCTGTGGCAGAATGTAGGTTAAAGTAAGTGAATTATAAAAAGTTATCAGAGAAGAACCTAGCTATATGGCCAAAGTATTTATAAATATATTTTGAGTCTGAGCCTTATTTATCGGAACATCTGTTTGAGAGGAAGAACCAAGGCGAAGTTCTACACTCAGCTTTGTCTTCTAGATGACATTGCTATGGCAAAGACATATACATTTACCTTAAAGACTCCGGAGGAAAATCCTGTTGAATAATCAATATTTACCTTTTCAGATAATTAACACAGCATCTTGGGAACAAACAGTTGTTAGCCAATCTGGGTTATTCCCAGGTCTCTAGTTAATGTGTTTATTAATTAGGCCGTTTATTTTCCTTTGGAATAGAAACTGAAATATATTGATTATTTTTTCCTCTTTAAAAGATTCCACATTCCTCTAAATAAAAATTGAATCTTTAAAAAAAAAAGAATAACAAGAATTGAAACAATTTCACTATATTCATGTTAGCCACCTGGAAGGAAAGATTGAAAATAGCTAATTATTCTCCTGAGTGCTTTATGTGGTGTGGTCATTGATTTGGGTTTAAAAATGTGGTTGACCCTGCTTTTTCCAAGCCTTTCTCTTCCTTTTAGAACTTTCACGCCACATAGAGGACTGACTGATCTAACTGGGAATCAGATCTTGGGGAGACTTGTCTTTCTACATTTTGAAACCCTGCAGGCTCCTTGAGTTCCTAGCCACAGGGTTATGCCATTCAAAAAGTTTCTGGTGGTTTCTACAAGAGGGTTGTGTGAACCAGAGATCATGGTTTTTTTTTTTTTCTTCCTCTTTCTTATTTTTATTTGTGGATTGGTAGTTTCATGCACTTGTATGTGTTTATTCTTTAAATGGACACTTGCATATGTTCTCATGATTGCATCCTTTTACTTCTAGATGAAGGATTCCTTGTTTCTTTAATTAGCCCACTGTTTTAGTAATAACACAAACTTAGAGAACTTAAGTTTGATCCCTGGAACTCTTATGAAAACCTGGGTTTTTCTAAGTGTGCCTGTAATTCCAGTACTACAGCAGAAGGAGGAGACCTGAAAATCCCTCTGATTTGAAGGAGTGAAGGTGGATTTAACTGTTAAAGTTTTATATTTGAACACTGTTCCAGACTGAAAATCAGGCAGAAACATTTCTAAGCTGTCCTGGTTTCCCAGCTAAGATGAGATATTACAATAGCAATGAAGGTCTATGTAGGAAAACATTTACTTCCTACTGAAAGAATGAAATCGAACCCTATGTGGAGACATGACATTGTCTTCTCCCTTAGAGTTAATTCTGTTGGGCAGGCTAGATACTTGGCCAAGACATTATCAGAGAAAGGAGGGTTCACCTTAAACCACACTAAAGAGAAAGAAGAGATGGTTATTTCTTTAATAACACAAAATACTTTTTCGTCATAGATTTCCAACCTCCTATGAGCCACCATAAAGTTATGGTGGGTCTTTTCACTTTTCTGAGTCATGACTAAAAAAGGCAGAACTTTACATTTTTCTTTTCTGTTTTTCTTTCAGATGCTAGCTAGAACCTAAGTATGATTTTTGTGATGTTTTGAGCTGTGTTATACAAACTGTGTCCAGCTGTGGTTCTGCCTCTTCCATTTCCTTCTTCAGGGTATCCAGATACCCCTGCACACCAGGCTGGAAAGATAAAGAGGAATCCTGAATCGGTGGGGTCGGCAGGAGCCTTATCTGGCTGGGAATAAATCTGGGGAGGGGGTGCACATATACTTTATTTGAGATTACTAATGCTATATATATACACAAACCTTGGAGGGGGAGGAATTTTGAGGGTGAATGAAATCATTGGCTACACTTTAAAGGACTGTGCATGCCTCAGTTGTGTGGAGACTCATTCCAAGAATACTAGGTACTTGCTGGGTGAAAAAGAGAAAGTTGAACTTGGAGGCTTGCCAAGGACTATGTGACATTCCTCAAGTAGGAGACTGGGTTGGGTTCCAGATATATCAGAAAAGAAGCCTAGGGAAAAAAAAAAGAAAGAAAGAAAGAAAAAAAGGAGTCCTCTATTTTGTGCAGAGCTCAGAGGACCTATCCAGACACTGTAGACTGCAATCTTAAGTAGGGAGGTGCAAAACTGAGTAATTTTACTTTTTCCTCTTATTCTCCCGTCCACACTACCTAGATATTTGTCTAGCCATGTAGCTGATTTCCAATCTCAAACAGCAAGGCTCTCTCTCTCTCTCTCTCTCTCTCTCTCTCTCTCTCTCTCTCTCTCTCTGTTCCAACTATTATAATACATTTCACTCTAAATCTCATCCTTTGTATGTAGTCACTGAATTTCATTTTTTTAAATCATGATTCTACAAGCCAAAAACCACTGGTCCATGTGGTTTCAGTGCCCATTGAGTTTTTAGGATATTCTCACATTAAAGAGACTTCTACTCTTTAGTGAGATAGAGATTCTTATTTTAATTTGATTTTTTATTCTGCCACCAAGGTAGTCAAGGCTATGTGTTGGAAAGGCATATACATCAATCATGAAACCAGTCACGTGGGTTATTGCAGGAAAAAGAATCATCCTTTCACATTTAACTTCTTGGAAAAGGAACATATATTATGCAAACTACTTTTACTTCTTTTGAGACTATTGTATCATATTTAATTTACAGAGTAAAATATATGTTATAATTGAAAATATGCCTTTTCCAAAAGACCCAGACAAATTTCTGTAAGGGTGGATCAATGAGGGACCACAGGATCACAGAAATGTGAAATTTATGTGCACTTTGTAGCTCATAACAAAAAAATTTGAATACAGTGCATGAGTTTGGGCTATGCACATTTTAAATTCTTAAATTCAGAGTGAGGAATGAGTATTTCTAATTCTTCAAATTTTAGAATTAATGTAACAAGAAAATGCAATTTTAGTTTTAAGATCCTGATAAGATGGTGAAGCTACAAACACTTCAGTGACCTGAGGCAATTCCTGTTGGAGTAATATGACCCTTCTGGGTAGGGCAATACACAGAACTTCTTCCTGTGAATAATTTGGGCTATGAAGCATGCTGTTAAAAGAAACATAAAATTTTATCCTGTACTGTCAAGAACAGTAAGGGTGATTCTCTCCTTGAAGAGATTAACCTATTTACCATCACATGTGTATGTATGATGCTGGTGCTTACCTATGCTTAAATTATAGGATATATAGGATGTACTTGTGAAGATGGTCTGAAGTTGAATAGCAGCCCATATGTCAATCAAAGTACATATCTACCACATTACTCTGCCCTGGAGGTAGAGTAATGCCTAATTCCTTCTGCCTAAATTTATAAATAGGAACCCCAAATGGAACCTGTGGTGTTTGCCCAGGCCCACTCCCATTCCAGGGAATCTATGTTTTACTTTTTCTCTCACTTTTAATAAATCCATATTTTTATTCCTCTTTCTTATTTATTTCTTTGTTTGAGACACAAAGAACATAGACATTCTATATGGGAAAACCCAAGGTCTCCCTTTGCTAAGAATGACACCCTTCACATCCTCATCTTCATTACCAACCCTGTTTAAGTGGTGGCATTCTCTGTTTACAAAATTTTCTATTGGCACATCCAGTGAAGCTACTTATTAATGATCAGTGATAACTGGGAAAGGGGATTTGTTTAGGAATCATTTCAGCCACAAAGACAATGTAAGCTGTTCCCTTTGTCACTGATTCTGTGAGGTAAGAGCACTGACTTCTCTGCAGCCTGCTACCTCATGACTTCACAATAAGCTATAATTCATTAAGCAAATAACAGAGTCTTTAGCTGCTTTTTTTCTTTATTCTTATCTCTATCACTCTGAATTCTGGCTTCAAAATTTACTTCATGATACAATGTCAAATAATCTTTCTGATCCTCTACCTTTGTCTTGGACCTAGGCACTGTTATAGTTTGCCTATCTCTTCCTTTATCTTTTGTGTGTGTTATTAACCTGATAAGGAATTTAGAGTTTCTTCTATTACCAGAGAACGTCCCAGTAGGATGGTAGCCACTGCCAATCTCAGCTACTCTTCTGAAGACAAAGAAACTCAGTTCTTATAATCTGCAGAAGAAATTTTGACAAGAAATCAGAATTTTATCTTTGTTTTGACTCTTGCTATCTTATTTTTATTTTATCTTTAATAGTGAGGATGTATAAAAATAAACTTTAGAAAAACAATGGTATAGTAATAAAACAGAGATTTATTCAACATGGTCACCTTGAAAGGATAAATATGGTGGTTTATTGTTCTCATATGCCCATCTTTAGTACACGATGTGAGATTTAGCTTAAATTGAGGCACAAGATTTGTACAACTAAACAGCTCTGGTCAAAACATGGCCCCATTCAGCATGGTTGTCTCTACTCTAAATTCTCCTGCAAGGTGGTCTGACAAGTTGTCAGAGCAGGTGTGAAATCTTTTCCCTGCAAAAGGTCTATCTTTGGCTAACATCAGACTCCTGGGATTTTCTTTCACCCATGAGATTCCTTGAGAAATTCCAATTTCTTGCTTCATTGTTTCAATTTTCTGTTAGCCAAAAGAAGGGGCGCAAGTGTCTCTACAATATCACCACTCATACCACATGGCTATACTTTCCCACTATTGACTTCTAGACTTTAGTCTTGAGGGAAAAATTGCCTGTAAAATACAAACAGATATATTTTGATAGTTGATGTTTCATGAAGATTTGTTCCATGTTAACATTACAACCAATTTCGTTTTTCTGCTTTCAACCCTAAATGGATTTTTGTATTTATTCCAAGTTTCCTTTGGATTACTCACCTCCCAGGAAGAAGAAAAACACAGGGTGTATAAATTCAAACTGTCTACAACTTTCCCACCCATCACTGGTCACTGCATACTTGGTTTATACACTATCTCCAAGAAAGATTTTATTTGTTCAAAATCTACACAATTGTATTAGCAGACATGAATCTTGTTAAATCTTTCAGTCTTCATTCACAGAAATAGAGGCTCAAATAAATTAAAAGATTTATAGAAAGAAAAATGGTAAAGACTATGCCAAAGTCTGCCATTTTCTGGGCTCTCATCTGAACACATCCTCCACCCCCCACTTCCCCTGCTGATAAACTATGCTGCTAAGCATGGCTTTCCATTGGTGGACAACATCTTCACACTCTGTGAGCAGCATAACAAATGATGACATGTCACTTTCTACTTAGAAAAAGTCCTCCAATCACAAGCTTACACTAAGGCTCAGACCTCTGAGCATTCTTAGAAATTAATATACATTTTATCACTGCCTCCCATAGAAATCTAGATAGAAAGGACCTCTTTGGTACTTAACCTAGAAGGTAATTTAATATAATTTGTTTCAATGAGTTTAATCATTTTAATACAATTTATGCAACCAATATGCCAGGAATGAATGTTAACATCCTTTTTTATTAAATTACCTTAGTAGTAATGATATCTTTTATACATGTTTATAAGCCTCAGAAATGTGAAATTATAAAAATAAAATTATAAATATATTAGGAAGCAAATGTCAGGATTTTATTACTTCAATTATTAGAAGAAATGTCATTGTTTTCTTGGCATTTTGTCTATTGCCTTAAAAATAATTATGAAAAATAGCACACAATTTCTCCTAGTTGTATTTATTTTTATTATCTAAAGCAATTTTTAAATTTAAATATATTTTTTCATATTTCTCCCCTCTTCCAAGTCCTTCCTGATCCTATTCCTCCCATCATTATACTCATTATATCATTATACTCATTATTCTTACTCATTATACAAACAAAACCTCAATATAACAACAAAACCCACCAAAATGAAGAAAACAAATGAAAAATGCAAAGAACAACAAAAAGAAACCCCACCACACTATAATCAAATAAAAGCATGCACACACACACACACACACACACACACACACACACACACCACAGAGAGATACACTATAGAGTTCATTATATGTTGATCACCTTATCCTCGACATACTCAACATGAAGTCTGTCTTGGTGTGGTTGACATACCTGGTGTCACTCCATGTGATAAACTGACTTTCCCTCCTTCAACAGGTATAAGTATCAGTTCAGTTATTAGCATTTATCCTAGTGGCTAGGTTTTTATTCATTCATTCATTTATTCTTCAAAGTATAACAAAATAAAATATAGTAGGATAAAACCATCCCATCAAAGTTGTACAAGACAAACCAACAGAAGGAAAAGAACTCAAAAGAATGCCCAAGAATTACACAGCAATTTGTTCACATACTTAGGAACCTCATAAAAAGCATTTATATTTCTCCATGACCTTTTCTTATAAATTTATCTATTTATTTATTTATAGTTATTTATTTATAGAATAATTTATTGCAGAGCACAGTTCTCTCAGTGAATTTGGGGAAGAGAAGAAATTGTATAATATTAAGCAGTTTTTTTCATATGCTGTTACTTAGCCAGAGATAAGGTTGGGACAGGTGAAATGTCTCTGGATCTTGGTGCTGTTAGGCATCAGTTACTTCGTGTCAGTGTGCTCAGCTGGCAGACTGAAAGGCAAAATGTTCAGATTGTTTCAAGAGCTCCTAATGAAGCCACAAGAGCCATGTTCTTCATGAGAGAAATGTCAACTCTTATGAAGTCTCTTCTTTGTAAAGTACACTTCATTTCATAAAACTGACTTAATGTACTTTGCAAATGACTTCATAACATTCAATTTGAGAATCCTCTCCACACTTTTATTCATACTACATAGAGAAATTAGCTGAAATATTTATCTTTGCTCCTAAGTTTTATAGCACTAGTCTAAAACTAATTAGACTTTTACAATTAAATTCCTGCATGAATTTTTAAAAAATTTTATTTAATCTTTTATTTTTCTTTATACTCATGATTATATCAACCTACTGGTTCACCCTCTGACTGTTCCACATTCCATACCTCTTTCCCAACTCATCTCCACGTAGATGCCTGTGGGGCTGGTAGCTCAAACGTGGACACGGGCATAGGTCCTGTTGGGCAGAGTCGTGATTCCTGTGTGTCTACAGCCCCAGGCTGCTGGACACAGCTCCAGGGAGTCGAAGTGTCGAAATTTGACTCAGTTCCCTCCACATGGCACCAGGTAGATGCTGGGCTGAGAAACCGCTTGGGGCTCTACCAGGCATGGAGAGATCTCAGCCTAAAAGTCCCGCAGAGGTAGGGCTCCTGGTCTCAGTTCTGGGTCTCCCAGATACCACTGAGAGCTGTGGCAGAACTGAGACCCAAAGAGGGGGAAAGAAGGCCCCAACAGTGCCCCACGGGTAGGAGACTTCTTTGTTACTGCACTCACTTGGCTGGGTCAGGTAGCTTGGTTGAGTTGGTGGGCCTCTACAGTGGAACGCAGAGAAGTCCTCAGCAGGAGATTAGGCAGTGGCTTGGCTCCTTAGTTAGAGACCTTCTCCACCTTTCCCCGAGGAGGAGCCCCAAACACACAAGGCTTTACACAAGCTTTATTGTCATGGTGGATAATAGATGAATCTGGTTGTAATCCCCCCTGCCTCCGGAAACTCAAGGCAGACCTGAGTTAAATAGGGAGGGAAGAGGGTCTGAGAAGGAATACTTAATTGGCTAAGCCCTCTGGCCTTCAAGTATCTCATTAGTATGAAGATCTCTTAAGGCCCTGGGGCCTGTAGTCATGCCCTCTACCTGTGGAGGGACTATTAGGGGTGTTGTCCTATGTGATTGAAAGGCATGGATCAATGGAGGTCTTTGGCCATGTGTCAGGAGCCTGGGGTCTGGAAGCTTGGCAAAATGAATTTATTCTGTCCCTTTTAGGGTTTCTGGCCATCTCTAGCAGTGTTCCACCAGAAACCAAGCTATCCTTTACGGTCCCACAACTCCTCCTTTTTTTTTTTTTTTTTAAAGGAGGGATGTTACTGGAGTGACTATGTCATTTGTAGTGAAAATTTTGGATGAGAAAGTCAAAAGAAAACACTACATAGGCTGTAGGTGGTAGCACAATTAAGTCACAGGGTAAGGAGAGTTGGGGGTGGGGGTTGGGAAGGTAAGGTATCATTGAACCAATTAATTACAGTTTGAGCGTAATAACATCTGATGAATCTAGATAGACATTATGTTTTTCTTAATAACATGTAACTTTTTTAAGTTTAGTAGCTATTTGACTTTGGAAGAAAGTTCAGCTATAACTGGAAGGTCTAGGTCTGTCTGACTCAGTGCGGTGTCTCTGGATCTCAGCTTGTATCTCTGGATTTCAGCGAGTGTCTCAGGAGTCTTCATTCAGATGACATGTCTGGAGGAAGACAGCTTGGTGTCCCAGGCAAGTTCCAGGAGATGGTGTTGTCTCCACTGGATTTGTGGAACCACCTGTAGATTTATCACAACAGGGGAGCAGCATCCTGGCAGGGAGATGTCTGCAAAGTGTGGGTGGCCAGCATTAGGCTACTTGGGAGCACATCACAGTCTGTCTTTATGATCTTAGAAAGGCAAGGGTGTTTGAGGAAATTTAGTCTTGGAAGGCACCTTTCAGTCTGTTTTGGATGGCTGAGGAAGAAAAACATCATGTTAATTATGTATGTGGGATTAGCAGCAACAGTTTACCTGTAAAAGGAAACTAGTTGTTAATTAAGGGTTGAAAAATGGTGATCAGAATAGTTGATTTGACCTGTGGAAGTAGATTAGATGACTTTTGAACTTTAAAGAAATCTCAAAAAGATTGAAAAAAATTCTTTGACATAGATCACGAGTGTTAATTGAGAAAAGGAAATGTTTAAATAAAAAGCAAGAAAATTTTCAGTTGAAAAGCACAAACATTGTTGTAGGTATTCCTGTTAGAGAGAAAAAGCATTAAAAACTTAGGTTGTCTCAGGTGTGCTTCTTTGTTATCTGTGGTGGGTTTAGAAGCAGTGGGAGGGGGGCTGCTCTGTCATGTGGTGGCTGTGCTGCCATATGGTGGCTAGAGCACTAGCAGAGAGGTATCCTGTATTCCCCATTTGTTTTTCTTAGCTGGTAAATTTTAAATGTAGAGAAGGAAAAGAAAGGCTAATGTTAAAGAAAAGCTTAAAGGAAGAAACATAGAGGCTTGATAGGAGAGTCAGAGCCAGAAGGAGTGAGAGACTGTGTAAAAGACTAAGCTATGGGAGAGACACATGGAAGCTAGGTTGGAGTCAGCAGCTCCTGGGAGAAGCTAGCATGCAGCATGCAGTTCCTCTAGGCCCAGCCTAGAGTTTTTAGCCATGAGAAACAAGCTGTCTCAAAACGAAAAAGAAAATTTTTACCCAAGGGGAGAAATCACAGTGGTGATGGTAGCAAGCAGGGTGCCAGCCCTGCTGCTTCAGGCAAGCTGGCTGAATTAAGTGGCTGCAGCTGGCCACAAATGACAGAGGAGGAGGGAAGAAGCCTATGCTGGCAGGTAGAGTGAAAGACTGCCCCTGGGGGAAATGTGCTGAAGACTAGAGCTTGGAGCCATTGCTCCTGAGAGAGAGAGAGAGGACTATCTGTTTAGGCCTGACCTATAATTCCCAGCCGCAAGAAAGAAACTGTCTCAAAATGAAAGGAAAGTCCCTTACCCAAGGGACAGAATCTTAGAACAAGGGTCATGGCAGGCACTGGAGCCTGAAAGACAGCTGCTAGCTGTGAAGGAGCCCTGGGGAAGGGCAGAGAGTGGAGGCTAGGGAGTCACTGCCATCTTGCCTTTGAGCTGGAGATTGTAGTTAAAGGTCAAAGGGAAGAAGCTAGCCAGGAACATGTGGAAAGAGAAAGAATGGGGTGTGGGGACAAAAAGAGGCCTGCCCAGTTTTTTGAACTAGGCCGAAGTTACTTACTGTCCTTGAGTTCCATGGAGAGGTTCTTTGTGGGCACCAGCAGGGGTTACTCTTGGAGCTGGCTCTGTCCACATCCTCTACCACCTTGGGGGCAGTTAGCTCACATGTGGGCATGGGCATTGGTCCTGTTGGGCAGAGTTGTGATTCCCTAGTGTCTGCTGTCCCAGGCTGCTGGACGCAGCTCTGAGGAACGGAAGCTTGGAAATTTGACTGAGTTCCCTCCACACAGCACCAGGCCGATGCTGGGCTGAGAAGCCTCTTGGGTCTCTGCCCTGGTGTGGAGTAATCTCAGCCTGAAGTTCCTGTGATGGGGCAGGGCTCCTGGTCTCTGTCCTGGGGCTCCCAGATACCACTGAGAACCGTGGCAGAACTGAGACACAACAAAGGGGAAAAAAGGCCTCAACAGTGCCCCATGGGTGGGAGACTCTTGGTTACTGTACTTACTTGGCTGGGTCAGCTAGCTTGTTTGACTTTGTGGGCCTCCTAGGCTGGAACACAGAGAAGTCTTCCACGGGAGATTAGGTGGTGATTCGATACTTGGAGGTTTTTTCCACACTTTTCCATGGCAGGCACCTAAGACACAATAAAGTCCATGGTTTTACAGGGTTTATTGTCATGGTGAATGATAGATGAATCTGGTTGTAATCCCCCCGTCCCCCGCCTCCCGAAACTCAGGGCAGACCAGAGTTAAATAGGGAGGGAAGAAGAGGGTCTGGGAAGGAATGCTTAATTGGCTAAGCCCTCTGGCCTTCAGGTATCTCATTAGTATGAAGATCTCTTAAGGCCCTGGGGCCTGTAGTCATGCCCTCTATCTGTGGAATGGCTGTTATAGGCATTGCCCTATGTGACTGAAAGGCATGGATCAATGGAGGTCTTTGGCAGAGTGTCAGGATCCTGGGGTCTGGGAGCCTGGCGGAATGTATTCTGTCCCTTGCAGGATCTCCAGCCATCTCTAGCCAGTGCTCCACTAGAAACCAAGCTATTCTTTACTGTCCCACAGATGCCCACCCTCCACCCCATCACCCAACCAGACTTCCCCGCTCCCTGGGGCTTCTAGTCTTATGATGGTTAGGCATGTTCTCTGACTGAACCCAGACCCAGTGGTCCTCTGCTGTATATGTGTTGTGGGCCTCATATCAGCTGGTGTATGCTGCCTGGTTGGTGATCCAATGTCTGAGAAATCTCCGGGTCTAGATTAATTGAAACTGCTGGTTCTCCTACAGGATTGCCCTGCTCCTCAGCTTCTTCCAGCTTTTCCCTAACTCAACTAAAGGGGTCAGCAGCTTCTGTTCATTAGCTGGGTGCAAATATCTGCATCTGACTCTTTGAACTGCTTGTTGGATGTTTCAGAGGACAGTCATAATAGGTCCATTTTTTGTGAGCGTTCCATAGCCTCAGTAATAGTGTCAGGCCTTGGGGCCTGCCCTTGAGCTGGATCTTACTTTGGGCCTGTCACTGGACTTCCTTGTTCTCAGGCTCTTCTCCATTTTTGTCCCTATAGTTCTTTCAGACAGGAACAATTATGAGTCAGAGTTTTGACTGTTGGACGACAACCCTATCTCTCACATAATGCCCTGTCTTTCTGATGACAATGGGCTCTAGAAGTTTCCTCTCCCCACTGTAGGGCACTTCATCTAACTTCCTTCCTTTTGAGTCCTGAGAGGCCCTTACCTACCAGGTCTCTGATATGTTCTTGAGGGTCCCCCTACCTCCTACCTCCCAAGGTTGTCTGTTTCCATTCTTTCTGCTTGCACTCAGGGCTTCAGTTGTTTTCTCCCATCCAATACCTAATCATGTTCCCCTCTTCCTCTCCCGGTCCCCTTTTCCACCCAGGTCGCTCTCCCCACCTCCCTCCTGTGATTGCTCTCTTCTCTCTCCCAAGTGGGATTGAGGTGTTATCACTTGGGCCCTTCAGCTTGTTGCCCTTTTTGAGTTCTTTTGACTGTATCGTGTGTATTCTGTACTTTTTTAAAAAAATATTTTTTGGCTAATATTTATTTATTGGTGAGTACATACCATGTGTGTCCTTTTGGGTCAGAGTTACTTCACTCAGGATGATATTTTCTAGCTCCATCCATTTGCCTGCAAAATTCAGAATGTCATCATTCTTAATAGCTGAATAGTCTTCCATTGTGTAAATTAACCATATTTTCTGTATCCATTCTTCTGTTGTGGTATATTTCAGTAGTTTCCAGCTTCTGGCTATCACAAACAAGGCTGCTAAAAACATACTAGAATACATGCCCCTGTGGCCTGGTGGGGCATCTTTGTGGTATATTCACAAGAGTTGTTCTTCAGGTAGATCTATTTCTAGTTTTTTGAGGAACCTCCAGACTGATTTCCAGAGTGATTGTACCAGTGTGCAATCCCACCTGCAATGGAGGAGTGTTCCTTATGGCAGGATTTTCCCTGTCCAATTAATTTAAATAGTAATGCAGCAGGAGGTCTGTGATTGTACAGGGAAAAGGGAGGTGGTACAAAGAGTTAAAGAGACAGGGAGCAACAGAGAAGGTAGAAGAGAAGGAGGAAAGATGGAGCAAGGGGAAGATAATCCAGATTTTGAGTGGCTTTAAATAGCCACAGGTATCTATAAATATCAAAAAGACTAGAATAATTGAGATAATTGTCTCATCTTGTATCATTATCAATTGGCATTGAATTTATTGTGTGGAAAATTGTAAATTGAGAATTTATTGTTATATAAATCTGATTAGTTAATTATAAGCTAAAGTTTTGTTTTACTAGGTTACTGGAATGTGGGACTGCTGACCACAGGGCATTTATGGAAGAGAAGCTACAGGCAGCACTGAGACAAGCAAACCAGAGCTGGGAAGCTGGGACTAGCTTAGAGACAAAGGCAGAGAGACAGTTGCTGGGGCAGAGAGTAGCTGGGTGTTGCCAGGGAACTTGCCATTCTTTTTAATACTTCTTGCAGTAGTTTCTCTTTCTCCACATCCTCACCAACATTTGTTGCCAACTGAGGTTTTGATTGTAGCCATTCTGATTGGTGTAAGATGGAGTCTCAGAGTCGTTTTGATTTGCATTTCTCAGAGCACTAAAGACTTTGAACATTTCTTTAGGTGCTTCTCAGCCATTTGAGATTCCTCTGTTGTGAATTCTCTGTTTAGTTCTATACCCCATTTTTTTTATTAGGCTGTTTGATTCTTTTGGTGGTTAGCTTCTTGAGTTTGTTATATATTTTGGATATTAGCCCTCTATCGGATGTGGGATTAGTGACAATTTTTTTCCCAATCTGTAGCTTGTTAATTTGTCTTATTAACTATGTCCTTTGCCTTACAGAAGCTTTCCATTTTATGAGGTCCCATTTATCAATTCTTGATCTTAGATCATCAGCCATCGGAGTTCTGTTTAGGAAATTTCCACGTGTCAATGAGTTCAAGGTTCTTTCTGACTTTCTCTTCTGTTAGATTCAGTGTATTCAGTGTATCTGGTTTATGTTGAGGTCCTTGACTCATTTGGACTTGAGCTTTGTGCAAGGTGACAAATATGGCACTATTTACACTTTTCTACATACAGACAGCCAGTTCAACAAGCACCATTTATGAGGATGCTTTCTTTCTTCCATTGTATATTTTTGGCTTCTTTGTTAAATTCACTACTTACTGACTATGCAATTTCTTCTCTCTATATATGAGTGTGACCAGTTTAACGTTAGGGAATTTGATTTGTCATTCTTTTAAATGTTAGGTTTATTTACTTTTGTGTGTCTGAAAATGCTTAGGAACAAATAAAAAGAAGAGAAGCATCCATTAGAAGTAAGCATATTATTTCTCATGACTCACTAGTTATGATGGAAAGCTTAGTTGTAAAGGATAGCAGCAAAAGCATGCTTTACACCCTTTTATCCACAGTTTTTATATGACAAGTTGAGTACTGCTGCAACAAGCTCAAGTTCACTAGTAATCTACCAGCTCAAGGCATGTAGTTATCCCTTTCTCTTTAGGAAGTCTCAAAAGAGGTGTGTGTGTGTGTGTGTGTGTGTGTGTGTGTGTGTGTGTTTGCCCATTACTCTCTTCAATATTCTTTTTTGAAATTATTAGATTTGGTTGCTAGTTTCCCTATTATGTGTTATACATCTGCTACTACATGTTAAAGTATATGTATGTGTAAGCTTCCTAAATCAAGAAGTCAGTCATAAGGAAGTTATATTAACTGCTTGAAGCCAAGAGCAAATGCTTCTTTTTCTTTTCCACTGATCTTTTCACCATTGCTTTTGCAATTTCTATAGAAAATAGTCAGGGCCAAGATGAAGGCATAGCCTGTCAATAGTGCTGATAGTTTTATTTCTGATCTACTACAGGTTTTCAAGTAAAGTTCAAATAGCTTCATTGTTACTTGCATAGTATTTTGCTAACCTCATCAGATTTGGGGCTAAATGGTTCATGGCTTTAGACACATTATTTTATAGTAATGTGGCTTTTAGAAAGATATATGGCAATATATACATACATACATACATACATATATACATATATATCCAGAATTACTAGCAGTCTGTAGTTGGGTTTTTCTTTTATATGGATGGCCAGTGTTTATTTTCCATACTTTAAAGTAAATGGGAACAAAAAGTTACATTATAGTAATAAACCATAAGTGAATACTTTGTAGTTCCTGATCAGCTTGTACCAATTGCTTGAAGTAAATTGCCTAGGAACACATAAGCATGGAGGACTTATCACTGGGATTTGTAATAATGTGGGCAAGAGAATGCAAAGAAGACATTGGCAGTGTTGCCTCTGCAGTCACAGCCTACTCATCACCACCATTACTCATAGCAGAAAAAGGTTGTGACATCAATCTATACCCCTCACCTATTTAGATAGTAACAGCCTTTTATTCACCCAGTCACTCATTCAAGTCATTGCTTGCACTCTGTGACAGCTCATTGCACTCATCCTGTGGACAAGCAGAGACAGATGAGATGAGACTTGGAGATTACTTATGCCTACAAAGGGATTAAACATCTGTCAATGAAAATGATAAAAACATATTAAGAAGATAGGTCATGCATGCACTAAGGAAATCTGAAAGAAGGCGAAGTCTATACCCATATGTGTTAGATGAAGAAGTTTATAAGCATGTTTGAAGGTTAATGGCATTAGAGTTGCCAAATTTTTGAAAATTAAAAAATTTCATTGTGTGTAGTATGCAGAATTCTTCATGTTCACTAATATTCCTAATTCTTTGAGAATATGTGCCATGTAATTATTTTGGGGGGTGTACAGAAGGAGCCATGTGGTAAAACAGGTGCCATTCTATGATTGGGTAAAATTTTATGGAGAAAGTGAAGCAGTTTTGCTGATATAATTATGGGTGCTGTGTTGTTAATTTTTAACTAGTTGAAAAAGGAAAGAATGCTAGGTGAGTCCAGACTAATAAACTGACCCTTTTGAAACAAAACTTATTGAAACTTAAGTCAGCATAGAGCACACACTATGCTGACCTTTAAGAAGTAAGATATCCTGACTATCTGATATGTAGGGAAATAACATCTGTCAACACACTTGAGTCTGAAAATGAGTGGGTCTTACCTGAAATGACCTCCAGTTGTAACATGTAAGACCTGAAAAGAGAAAAAATATGATACATATATACTGTTGACCCCAAAACCCAAAGGATAATAAACACATCTGTTTTAAGTTGTTACACAGAAACAAAGAGTAACATACCTGTTCAAGGAAATTTCCTGAGCATATGAGCAAATGCATATTCATACCAGATAGGGAAACAGGAGACCAAAACAACAATGACAATGATGACGTTGATGATGATGATGACAGTGGTGGTCATGGAGGGGTTACAGAGAAACTAATAATAATTCCACACAAGTCTATCTTTGTGTGCCATGAAGTTTTATGGGTTTCTCCCCATCCATGACTGAACATTAGTGGGCCTAATCCTGTGTATGTTTCCTGTGGGTTTGGTCTGAGAGTTCAAGAAGCCATTCATGGGCTGAGAAGCACCTTAAGAAATACCCAACATCCTTAGTCATCAGGGAAATGCAAATCAAAACCCTGAGATACCACCTCACACCAGTCAGAATGGCTGAGATAAAAATTCAGGTGATAGTAGATGCTGGTGAGGATGTGGAGAAAGAGAAACACTCCTTCATTGTTGTTGGGATTGCAAGCTGGTACAACCACTCTGGAAATCCATCTGGCAGTTCCTCAGAAAATTGGACATAGCATTACCTGAGGATCCAGCTATACCACTCCTGGGCATATACCCAGAAGATGCTCCAACATATAACACGGACATATGCTCCACTGTGTTCATAGCAGCCTTATTTATAATAGCCAGAAGCTAGAAAGAACCCAGATGTCCTTCAACAGAGGAATGTATATAAAGATTGTGGTATATTTACACAATGGAGTATTACTCAGCTATTAAAAATAATGAATTCAAGAAATTCTTAGGTAAATGGATGGAACTAGAAAATATCATCCTGAGTGAGGTAACCCAATCACAAAAGAACACACATGGTATTTACTCACTGATAAGTGGATACTGGCCTAAAAGCTTGAAATAGCCAAGACTCAACACACAGACTACATGAAGCTCATGAAGAAGGAAGACCAAGTGTGGGTGCATTGGTCTTACTTAGAAGGAGTAACAAAATACTCAAGGGAGCAAATATGGAGACAAAGAATGAGACAGAAACTGAAGGGGGAGTCGTCTGGAGACCATTCCACCTGGGTATCCATTCCATGTGCATCCACCAAAGGTGGACTCCGATGTGGATGTCAGGAAGTGAATGCTGACAAGAACCTGATATAGCTGTCTCCTTAGAGGTCTGCCAGTGTCTGACATATTCAGAGGCAGATGCTCATAGCTAATCATTGATCTGATTGATTTCCAATGGGGGAGTGAGAGAGAAGACTGAAGGAGCTGAAAGGGTTTGTGGCCCCAAGAGGAGAGCAACAATACCAACCAACCAGAGCTCCCCAGGGTCTAAACCACCAGCCTGGGAGCACATAGGGAGGGACCCATGACTTCAGCTGTGTATGTAGGGGAGGATGGCCTTGTCAGGCATAGGTGGGAGATCAGATCCTTGGTCCCATGAAGGCTGAACACCAAGTGTGGGGGGCAGGAGATTCGAGGGTGGGGAGGTGGGAGTGGGGGTTAGGTGGAGGCACATTCTTATAGAAGCAGGTGGAGGGGGAATGGGATGAGGGTTCCTGGGTATAGGGGGGAATGGGGTTAAGGGATAAAATCTGAAATGTAAAAATAATATCCAAGAAAAAAAAAAAAAGAAGCCATTCACGGCATGCTTATAAGACACTACTCCACAATGCATCCCAATACAAAGCACATCATTGACTTCAAACTAAAGCTCAGGCTTTATGGGTGGAAAAAGCCTTTTCAAGGTTTTTCAACTACATAGTTCTTTGAAAACAATTATTCATTTTTTAGATCCTCGGGTCTCATGTCTTTGCTGAAAGCCATGCTAAGTTTCATGTCTTTGTTAAAATTCATTTTTCTATGCATCTGCTTTTTCTTACTACTCATCCTAAATCTTATAGCCCCCTTTCTGTCATTGTGCATTTTTGCCATGTAACAATCATTCTGAATATTCTCCCTGTGTACATTTTTTTTTTTTTACTGAAAATCTTTTGTGGTGCTAAGTAGAAAACAAAACTATTTGAAGGGCTTTGTCTAGAGAGCCTTCTAAGTCTATCTGACTCTGCCATGTCAATAGTTAAGAGTAGGCCTCAAAAGTAGACTTGTTTTGAAACCCCAGAAGAATATCAAATAGAACATGAATGCTAGACAAACAACTGTAAAATTCAGTTTTTGACCTGGACCATCAGATCGTTCTTCAGTGAAAAGTTCATCACGGAAGATCCAGGAAATGAGAAGATAGAATAGAAATGTTTGGAATCAAGAGATCTTACGCCTCACAAATCTATTTTATCAGGAAATACAGCATCTTATATATGGCTTATAATGGAAAAAATTGTGACAAAGTCAGAAAAAACTATCATACAGTTGGACAAGTTTAGCAGGAAGCCACTCATGCAATGTTGTACATAGACAATATCTCAAGTCAAACACAGACTGAGCATGTAGTAGCCTCAGGACTGATAATCATAGCCTCTTAGGTAGAAAGTGATAAATTCTCAGAAAGTTGCAGATCTCCTGAGGTCCTGGTCCCAGACCATTATTGGCCTTGCTAAGTGTGTTTATTAGTTTAGACAAGAAACTATATTCCTTCTTCATAAATCAGTCCTGCCTAAGTCTCTGGCTCTAAGTTATTATTGGCCTTATTGAGCATGTTCTATGTTTTATAAAGGAACTACAATTCTTCTCCATACAAGAGGGTCTCAAGGAAAACTTTAGCTTGGTGTGATCCCCCTAAATTTTGTTATTTTCTTGACATTAGTCAGTGGATGCAGCAAGAGGACATTGATACCCAGAACTGAGTCCATTCATGTAGATATCAAATCTAACAACTTTATGTCATGCCTCAGTACAAATTCCTCCTGCAATGTTTTCCATTCCATTTAGGCCATTTAGTAGATATTTACTGATGTTTCATTATCTCCAATTCTTTGCTTAATTTATCTATATGTACGGTATACTCATCATTGTGTCATAAGCATACTGTAATTACATAAACCAAAGATCCCTGTTGACACTTGAGTGGTGTGAGCATTTCAGTCTGAGCAGAACGTTTTGTCTTGGTAGATCAAATCTGAATCTAATGCACCTCATTATGTGAACATCAATGTTCTTGGATGTAATTTTTCTTATTTTTTCTCTCCAGTATCATCTACTAACTTAACTGTCTACTCTTGGTACAAATATTTACTCTCTTCCACTTACCCAGGCAATAAATCTGATAAATAGTGATGTCTCGACATTTCCTGAGTCTAGACAATGGAGATGGTGATGACAACTCAAATTTAGAAGTATGGATTTTCTGGGTAAGTGATTTAAAAAAAAAAAAAAAGGTTTATTTTGCCTAAGTTCTGACTTAAGGTCTAGGACTTATGTCTTATCATTACCTTTTTTTTTTTCTGGAAGAATTCCAAGGTAGTCCAGGACATCATATAAACCCAGACAGACATGGACATATACATGGCTTTAGTACTTTCTCTATTCTTACAAAGCCATCACAGGCAACTGTAGGAGCTGCATCATATGTTATCCATAAATCAGACTCTAAATTATTGTTGAATTGACTTTTATACTGTCAGAACCTCATAAATGAAAATGAAGTTTAAATTTCATCCAATAAATCTACATGGATCACACTACAACCATCACAGAACTATTCTGTCACTTAAAAAGCAAACTGTATTGATGAGTAGAAGTGGGAATTTGGAAAGGGCTGCTGGCCGTATCAGTAGAAGACATGGAGTTTTCAAAGAAAAGTGAAGTAAGAGTCTAGGTCCTGGGCAGTAATTTCTGGGCAAGCATGAGAACTTGAGCTAAATGCACTCAGAACTGGGGACACAGATGTTGCAGGAATATTTCCTGCCCATTTTATTTGCAGTAGAGCTCTACCATTGGATAGTGAATAGGTAGGCAGAGCTGGGGGTTGGGAAGAAAAAGAGGAAGAGAGGCAAGATGGAGGCAGACATCCACGTCTTAGGAGTTTCGGGTAGTTATTCATGTCAAAAGCTTAGATATTGGGTAACAATTCTAATTGTGTGGGCTTCTTGTGTATTGAGTATTTGCTGATATATAAATCCATTGGATAATCTTTAAGCATTAAGAGTCTTCATTCTACCAGGTACCGTGAGCATGGAGGTTATTGTCTGGGGTTGAGCCAAACATTATGAGGGTGGCAGAGTTGGCCTAAGAGCCATGCTTAGAGGCACAGACTCCACAGAGCTGACTGGCAGAGACAGCAGCCACACTAAAGTCTTGTGGAGCCAGGACCAGCGCTCATGGGCTGGTGCTTCTGCCACCATTAGTATGGAAACATAAAGTGAGTACATACATACATACAGTGGGAACATCACCAGAGAGCTAGCCGGAGCTGAGCTGTGCTGTTTTTCAGATATTTCCTGCTACACACGGACACAGGAAAATTGCTGGGGCTTGTTGGCCAACAGCCTTGCTTCCCATTCAGTGAGATACCCTGTCTCAATAGGATAAAGTAGAAAGTGATGGAGCAGACCCATGATGTTCTCCTCCACCTCCAGTATGCCACACATCACTGTATGTATAAGTTAGCCCCTGCCCACACCATAAAAAAACTTAAAAGAGTATTGAGTATATTGCCAACTTTCCATTGACCTAGAACTGAAGTATGAGTCAATCACAGGTTTTCATAAATAAGCTTATATCCTCTGGGGAAGTGATATTTTAATATATTGTGTTCTATATCTGGTCAAACTCTGCTCTTATTCCAAAGTTTAAAAGATGACTGACTTCTAATTTGTCAAAAGAGTATCTGCTGCTTAAGTCAGAGATATTTTCTCCATTGTATTCTTAATACTCTTTGGCAAATCTTCCTTTGTCTTTAATTTAATAGGAGTATAATCAAATATTGGTGCATATCTATAGAAGTCTTCAGTGACTTCAGCATGGTCACATTCAATTTAATGAAACAGAACTCTTCTGCTATGACTGATACTCTTCATCACACAGAAATTCAGAAATCTTCAACGTCATATGTTGTTCACTTTTCTATATAAAGATGAACAGATTGTCTTGTTTGAAGCATTTGCCTAGATATACAAAATGTAAGATGAGAAAACGTGCATTATAGTAATTGCAACCAAAGAATCTCCATTTGTTAGCATCACTGTTGTTTTTTCACACTGGGATTGTTATAGCTTCATCTTTATTGCTGTGGTGAAACACTTTGAGCAAGAGCAACTGAGGGAAGAAAGGGTTCATTTTGTATGTACTTTCAGGCCACTATCCATCACTGAGTGAAGGGAAGTCTAGGCAGGAACTGAAGCAGGAATTTGAAAGAGAAACCATGGAAGATGTTTGCTGGCTTATTTATCCACAGGCAAGGGACATGTTTGACCAGATTTCTTGTATAACTAGGACCACTGGCATAAGGATAGGATCATTCATAATGAGCTGGGCCTTCCCATATCATTAACAATTAAGAAAATCCCCAAAATGAATTCTCATAGACCAATCTAATGTAGATAATACCTCAATTGAGGTTTCTCCTCTAAGATGACCATAGACTGTGTCAAGCTGACAGTTAAGCTAACTGGAATCTAGGCTTAAAAGTTTTCCATACATAATATAAACTATTGAATATGCATAGAAACTTCAAAAGAAGCATGCTAATTTTTACACAAAGCCATTTGAACAAAATAGTATTTTTATAAAGGGAACATAGAACTTTCAGCAGTAAGTATTGTGTTCAGAGCAATATTAAATAACATTTACTTTACCATGGAAATATTAAAAATGGAAAAGAGAAGTCACCATGCTTAACTTTATTCTATATGAGATAAAATAGACTACTACACATTGTGTGGGAAAACAAAAACATGTTACATAATTCTAAAAGAATTGAATCCACAACATAATATCTCATTTCCAGGAAACACCAGTGCACCTAAGTATGTAAATCAAATGCTATCAGAAAAAAACAGAGAGATAGACTGATACAATAAAAACTAGGACCTCTCACTTTCACAAATGAACAAATTAATCTAGATTTTAAAAAGTTTCAAGAACACTGGGACTAACTAGAAGATTGTATGATAGACTTTTATGGCTTTGTTAAGAGGATATCCTGACTTAAATGCCTCCTCTCCAAGAATTAGCTTTCACGGTGCCAGAAGGAGCTATACAAGCCTACAGAGGAATAAAACAGCCAACAGTTCTACTCAGCTATTACAATTATGAACCTCAGCAACAATGAACACAGCATGGCAATTCCATGTTGTGGCAGTGCCACATATACCTTGGCAATAACTATTAGCTCTCTAATTGGACTTAAGACCTATTCAACAAGAAGAAAAGCATACCTGGTATTGGAAATCTGCCCATAGCTTGTGGAGTCATGGATCCTGGAGGAGAAATTACAACTACCACTTTATTAAATATCCCTAGCTACATTCTAAATATTTGTTCTTATACTGATATGTAAGTATAGTTTTTAACCCTCATCAAAAAAATTTCTCTTTGCAGCAGATGGAAACCATTACAGAAAAACACAACAAATCGAAATTCAAAGTTGTGTTTCCAGTCTCAATGTATATATCTACAAAATAAGTCCCACATCTAAAGCTCAGGCAATATTGCAGAAGAGAGGACAGATTATGGCTATGTCTCCTAATAATGTTAGATGATACATTCATAAAGTCTAACCAACATGACTGCCTAAACATGACCCGAATGGAGAGAATAGCAGTGGATATGTCAAAGGGGACCAGAGAAACAGCATAAGGTCTCAACCCTATACAAAGAACTACAGGTAACTAATGAATACAGAAACCCAGAGAAATAGTTTCTCCCAGAGAAAGCACATCAATTGCTTATCCAATACCAAACAGTTAATTGTAGGCATATTAATGGTTTTATTTGGGTTCTTTTATCTTGACCTTCCTTCCAAACCTTATCCACCCTAGTCTAATCCAATTCTTCAACCCTAGGTAGAAGAAAAAGAAGGTTGAGGCAGACAATGAATTCTATATGCTACTTCCTGCTGCATAGGAACATAGTTCCTTGGGGCAAGTCTAATAACTGTCATCAGGATATCCAGCAGTCCAGCAAACCAGTAAGAATAAATGAAGCAGCAGGACAAGCCAATAGCAGCAGGATGGATCAGCAGTAGAGAGTGTCAGCAAACAGGGGGTAGCAGCAGCCCTCAATGTACCTATCAGTATTCTACCATTTGTACCCTCTCAAGAGTTCCCAGAATTAAACTATCTGAGGCTGGCACAAATCACACTCCTGTCAAAGCATGAAACAAATTGTAGTTAGCTGATGGGGACAGTCTGAAGCAGTCCCATATCATATACCTGGGATTAAAACAAAAACATAGTCACATAACATAACTGGGTGTTTAAAGAAACCAGAATTCTCACTATAGTCAAGTATATATGTGTATATTTATATTTGTGTAACAACAGTTAATGAAAAAGAAGCCATGAATTTGAAAGAGGGCAATCAGGAATATATGGGAAGGTTTGGAGGAGGAAAGAAAGGGGGGAAATTATATAAATATATTATAGTATCAAAACTAAAAGAGAAAAGTATAATATAGACAAAATTATTCTGCTATCAGATCCCCGAAGTCTTATGACAATTTTTACTTGAAATTCTAGCTATATTTGGGACATCTTTGTCACACAAAATTATGTTTGTTTTCATGAAAAAAATTGCATTCTAGTTTTATACATAATTTTGCAGATATTGTAAAGAAAAGTTCTAGATTTTAATTGCTTTTTCATAATATCTGATTGACTAAGTACATTTCTTTTCCACATATATCCTTTTAATTATCCACTCTTCTGCCTGTAAAAAAAATGTACAAACTTGTATTTCTGTAAACTCAACATAAATTGGATTCTTTTCTTATTCACTTGATAGAAATTTCAAACAAGCATGACTAAGTAGCAATCTCACTGTTTTATTTCCTGCATTGTATAATTGAATTAGTATGAAGAAGAAACTATAAAGTGAAAACAATATATGGACTAGGTTTAATTATAAGATTCATCAGGAGAAATAGCCAATTATTTAGAAAATGTGTTTAATAATAAATTACATGTCAAATAGTTATATGTAAATCAGTACATTAAGAAGTATCTCATTAAAAAATAAGTCAAAATTTAATGATTGAAACAGTTTACTCAAGTCCAAAGGCAATGATCTTTAAGAAAACAACTCTCATTAGGACACCTCATTACTATGGATGAGAGGTATATCCACAATTCTCAGACATACCAATTGGAAGTGCTTTTGTTAAATGCAAAGAAAATACCTCAAATCAAAGATAGTACAAAAGAATAATACTGGTGGCACTGTTATTATTAGAATTTCATGGGGTCATAGAATGTTCCAGTAGTGACTAGTAAGTTAAAAGTCTTAAGAATGATTGCTAATTTCCAGTGCAAACTTGTTGAACTTTTAGACTCTGATCTAATCACTTACCATTTGTTTTTTTCCCCAGAGTCTGTAAGTGGTTTATGGACAGGGAACAAATGCTCATTTGTTGCTTTTGTTTACTAGAAGGACATTTGGAGATATTTCATTTATTTATTTATTACAGATCACACAATGTGTTTCCTTATAAAATATAAAAATGTTGACAATGAGAAACAATGTTAAAGAAATTTCACTTCTTATGTGTTCAAATCAACACAGCAGATGACCTTTGTCTGTTTTATATTGGCTAGTGACATAAATATTGCATCAGCTACTTTTCTCACTGTGTAACAAATACCTGGCAACAACAATTTAAAGAAAGAAGGGATTATCTTGGCTCACAGTTCAGGAAACAGTCACCCATGGAGGGGTAATTGTGGAAGCAGCAACATGGGATAGCTGTTCACTTTTTAGCTGCAGTCAGGAAGACATAACTGCTGGTCCTCAACAGTTTTTATCCTTTTGATTCTATCTAGAAATCCAGCACATGAAATGGTTCTACCTACAATTAAGATAGGTTTTCTTTTCTTAATGAAACTGATCTAAATTTCCTTCACAGTGCTCCATAAATCTCATCAAGTTAACAGTAAATATTAAACAGCACAGTTACACTATTTTACTACTTTAGGTAGAAAAATATTACTGATGAATTGTGGGGCACTGAGCTGAGAGACAACCAGGTGTCTGGTCGAACTAGCTTCTGAACCCTGGAGAACCCTTTAGGGACGGTAGGATGTTCAGCTCTGTTCCTGGCCCCCTGGCTCTCTCAGCTTCCGCCCTTCACAGCCCCTCCCACAGAGAGGTTGAGAGGTCTACAACCATCGACCAGATCATTGGGTCATGTAGGAATAGTGCCCCAGGCTCTCCTCACATGCATATGAGGCATCCCCAAAAACCTCAGACTAAGCCAATGAGGTTACCTGCTGCTAAAACCTTCACCCACCCCAAACTGTATATAATGAGCTTAATTGAGAAGTAAAGCACACAAAAGAACCATCCTGTTGTCTGATAGCTTCCGCAGAGACCCTCCCCTCTTCGCCAGCTAGCCGACTCCAGAGCTGTTAACACTGGGCAAGGGATCTACCGCCTTTCCCTGCTACCTGGCGGGCATTTCCCGGCTTAGCAAAGAGCTGTAACACTTCAGAACCCGCCGGCTCTCCTGGAACCTGCCTGGGATGCCAGGCTGCCTCCTTGTCAGCTAGTCGGCTCCTTATCGGCCTAACCCAAGCCTGGACTGGTTCAGCGAGGAGAGACAGGGGCAACACCTGGGAGAGACCGGTCAGCGACAGGGCGCCAGAGGTAGCCGCAGGGGCAGGCAATCTCCCCTCCCTGCTCTCACCCTGTCCCCAGCCGGGTGATCGTCGTGGGACACCCTCCAGAACAAGGGTCCTACAATGAGTCTATGTTCTAAGTACACATAATGGCTTCCTTGACTATTCTTCTACCAGTCACTGTCTTGGAATTTTTTATTATAACTATCACCTCAGACATAGCAGTGTCTTCTTTCAAAAATAATATTGGAGGAGGTGCTGCAAGATGACTCAGTGGGTAAAGATGTTTGCTACCAAACTTGATGAGCTGAGTTTAGTCTCTAAATTTTACATGTTGGAAGGCAGAACAGACTCCTGCAAGTTGTCCTCTGACCTCCACGCAAGTACCATGTGGCACTGTCACCACACACTATATACACACACAAAAGATTATACAAATTTTTTCTATAGCAATTTAAATGGATAATATTTCCATATGAATTAGTGTGTGGAAAGATTAAACATGAATATTCTAATAGCTACTTTTTATATGGATACATTATTTTGTATGTGTGAATGATTTTCATATTTCTTTGTCTTTTTTATATCATGTATTTTATGATATGAATTACTGCCAATTTTTTTTGGTTTGTGAATAATTAATTTTTAGAGGCTAATGTTCTAAGGGAATATTCTAATTTTTGAAAATAAATCTTAATTAGCTGTCTAGTCATTTCTATATTTAATGTAAATACAAAAGCTTTATTTGCAACTGCCTTCTCTGTAAGGAACATATACTCCTCATATAAGATATAAAAGTCCTTGCTGAGCCTCAGAGCCACAGAACATTTATACAATCAGATTGTTTTGGGGTTTTGTGTGGACATTCCTGGGATAGAGTTTCAAAGAAGGTCAGGGAAAGCTGAATATCACTCTGAAGAGATGATGGAGTCAGGAGCCATGGTGGAAGGATAAGAATGGACCAATGACAGGACAGAAGAATTATACCAGGCTATTTGGTCACGAGAACATGTTTCATGGTAACTCTCAGTTACAGCTGTGAGGGAATAGCAAAATTCAGCCTCCCACTTTCTAATTCTTGCTCATTCTATGTAAATCCCACTCATATACCCCAATTATGATGACCTTTTATAATCACAAATGTCAACACAGAGTTTTCTAGGAATAGTTTCTGTTTGTGGGTTTTTGTTAATGATGGCAATGGCTGACTGCTGTGTTGTTTGTATACTGAAGAAAAGGTCATGTGTGCAAAAGACACCCAACTGTTGTTAAAATAACCGTAGAGAAACAAGAGATGTCATCAAGAATGACCATGAGAAACTGGAATTGTACTTTTAAAAAAAATTCTGTGAATATCTTTTAAGGCATCAACATAGAGTTTGAGGCCATTGTTCCTTTAAGTAAGGCTGGATAACTGTAGCTGATGAGAAATACTTTTGGATTTTTGTTTGTTTACATGTTATATTTTGTTTTTAATTGATAATGGGTCTCACACTGTAGTCCAGGCTGGTGATCTACTTGGCATAGCCTCCCAAGTTATGGGATAACAGACTTGTGACAACACACCTAGACTGATATGACTTTTAAATCAAATAATTAATTGTGAATGAAGTTGGTTTGTGATGATCACATTTTTTTTTCTGATGTAACTTTAAGCTTCCAAACAAAATTTTGGCCCCTCATGCTACATTCCAGGATTATCATAACCTTTTGTGGACAATTTTAGAGACAGACATGTGTATCAGGATAGAATGATAGACTAGGGTTATCACTTGTTTACATTAAAAAGGCATAAGTGTCTATGGAAAATAGAAAGTAATTGTTTCTGGACCATTGTTAGTCTTTAAATGCAATATAAAATGTCCAAGGAGAGGACCTGAGCATTGGTCTTTTCTGTACCAACTTTCCAAACTATATTTAAGGATGTAAGCAATCTAGAGTCATCCTGGAAGACAGAAGGAATAGTATCAGTAGATCCAACTGAAAAAAAAAAATCTTAGTCACTATTCATTCAACTAGATTGTTATTTGAACAATGAAAATGATTGGTAACTTCTGCCTTTTAGAATCCAAGTCAAGGAAGTGTAATGGGCCTGAGCAGAAACTCTTCAGCCTGTAGGCCCCTGTAGTCTTCAGTAAATTCATGTAACCTTGAATTCTTTTTTATAGGCAGCAGAGTAAGTTTGCACAAGTGCTAAGGAAATAGATCCTGATATGCTGACTAAAGTCTGGACTTAAGGAAAAAGGAAGACATAACGAGAGTCACATGAAATCAAAGGAGGTAGTGATATGAACATATGAAAATATTCATTTCTGGAGAAACAGCACATAAGACAAAAGAAAATCTTATGCCAGTGCTAAGAATTGGGAGCAAGAGCCATCAGAGAGGAAAAAAGACAGAAGAAATAAAAAAGTAATTTTCTTAAAATTAGTTGATGTGAAGTTTCAACAAAAAAGGGAGATAGCTGAGAATGGAGAACCTGTAATTAATAATTAACCTGTTTATTAGTACTATAATTAACCTATGAATAGAGAGGCTACTATACTGAATTCATGTGCAGAAAATCTGTATTCTTATTGTACGAAAAGCAAGCATCCCATTACAGAAATTCTAGAAGATAACATGTCAGGAGAAAAACACAGTATGTTTAAAGAGCTGTTTCTTAGTTGAAGAAATATCAGTCTTTACAAATTAAGATTTTCCAAGAAAGTAGAAAAAGAAAACAAGATTTTATAAATCTTGTTCATAAAAATTCATGAATTCTAATTTGCAAAGGAAAGTAAAGGGAGCAAAGAGGAGGAGCCTTATAAATGGGTTTCTAGCTGTTGAACTAGAGATTAAAGGATTCTGGCAAAATGTCTACACTTTAATGAAAAAAAATGATCCTAGACTTCTACAGAAAAGTATAACTAAACAATTTAATTTGTTACATGAGCATTTAATGGAAGAAAAATAAACAGTGCAGAAGAAAATTATGAACCTCTGAAGAAGATGTTGGATGTAAGAAAGAGTGACAATAAAACACTGAGGGCAGTGAATGTAGCAAAAGGAATAACTGCTGGAAGAAGAGCCTGGACTCAGAAAAAAAAGCAGTAAACTACATATCAACAAAGGGAAGAATGAGTAATGTAAAGTACTGTTCAAGTGCTTATAATTCCCCCCTCCTTCCCTTCTCTCTCTTATTCCAGGTCTGCTTTCTCTGGCCCAAAATTATTTACTTATTTATTTGTTTATTTACTTACTTATTTATTTAATTATATGTAAGCACACTGTAGCTGTCTTTAAACACCCATCAGAGGGGATCAGATCTCATTATGAATGGCTGTGAGCCACCATTTGGTCACTGGGATTTGAACTCATGACTTCAGGAAGAGCAGTCAGTGCTCTTGACTGCTGAGCCATCTCACAAGCCCACAAGTGCTTATCTTAAATGATTGGTTTTTACCTTTACCATGAAAGTTCTTAATATATTTTTATAAATTTGAGAAAATTTTCTAACATGATACTATAAAGGAGAAAGATAATTATTGAACATTCAAAGAAGCCAAAATGATGAAGATAGATTAACAAAACATGAAAGGTTTTGCAGGAAAATAGTTGATTTATTTTAATGTGAAAAGATAAGAAAACTCAAATGGTTTCAAATGTAAAGATAACCTTTTAAATCACTTATTAAAAGCTATTTCATTAAGAATGAATGAAAGTAATACAGTCATGACTTTTGATTCAGGAATGCACCTCAGAAAGCTGGAAATGCATTCATATAAGATACCACATTAATGGAGCAGAGGAAGCTGGAATCATTTGGTACCTTCTTAAATCATGGAAATTTTATGTTTGTTCTTCTGTAAAGAAAACCTCTAGATTGTTAAATTATTAAAATTACATATGTATGTAATTAATAATATATATGCCTCTATAGCATTAAAAGTATTGATATAAATTTGAGATTAATTTATGCTTCATGAGAACAAACTTATAAAGCTCTAAGAAAAAAAAGTAGAATCTGTCCTAAATTACCATGTAATCTCAATGCAATTGTAATAGGAACTATAGTTAAGCTTTTTTTTGAACTTTATAAGTACCTCTTTAAAGTTTGAAATAAACATTTTTAATATATTAAAGGTTTAGAAATTCATCTTGCTCTTTCATAAACTCTTTAGTAGCAAAAAGTTTTTTGCAGCTTGCTTATTAAAGTAATAATGTTTATATTATTAAAGAGATATTATCAGTTATTAACATGTATTATGAATAAGACCGTATTACAAAATGGAGATTCTAATTGTATATGTGAAACAAATCACTTTTTTACATAATAAAAAAATAAACATTCTATATTAGATAGAGATAGAGACGAGGAAGAGACGGGGGAGATGGTTTAGTGGGTATAGGGCCTCCTGAACAAAGATGAAGACATGCGTTTAGATTGCTAGCAACCATGTTAAAATCTGGAGGGTGGCAATCATGAGTACAATCTCAGTCCTAACACAGGGGAAGATGGGTGGATTTCTGGAGCTCATTGTCTTGCTACCTTAGTTAGTTGTTGAGCTTCATGCTCAACAAGAGACTCTTTTTAAACAAATAAGGTAGAGAATTATTAGGGACATCTCCTAATATTGACTTCTCACCTCCATAGACATACATGATCCCTCCCTGCTGCCATATACACAGATCTATAAGGACAGTGATTGTGGAATGATAGGAAAAATGATGGTTGAATTAAATGTAATGCATCATATTTTAAAAATATTAAATGAAATGAAAAATAGCAGGTGATGTAAAAATAATTTACATGCTTACAAAACATTTGTAAAAAGCCTATTTTTTTTAAGTGATATAGTATAAAATGTTTTCATTTTGTTAGGAAGAAGTGAGAAATAATTACTGTCTTAGGGTTTTATTGCTGTAATGAGATACCATGATCACTACAACTCTTATAAATGAAAACATTTACTTGGGGCTGGATTTCAGTTCCGAGTTTTATAGCCCATTATCTTTCTGATGGGAAACATGACCGAACAAAAGAAGACATGGTCCTGGAAAAGTATCTGACCATTTTTGTCTGTTTCTGCAGGCAAGCAGAAAGAGAACTGGACTGAGCTTCTGAGACCTCAAAGCGCATCCCCTAGCCATGCACCTCCTCCAACAAAGCCCTACTGAGGGCAAGGCTACATCTCTTAATAGTGCCACTCCCTCTGGGCCTATGAGGGTCATTTTCTTTCAAACTACCTTCCAAACCACATTCCACTCCCTTGCCCCCATAGGCTCCTTGCTTTATTGTAATGCAAAAGGCAGTTAGTTCAACTTTAAAATCTCCAAAGTCTATCAGACTGAATCATATTTTAAAGTCTAAATTTCAAAGTCTCACCTGAGACTCATGCAATCTTTTAACTGTAGTCCCCTGTAAAATCAAAATGAAAAAGCAGACTACATACTTCCAACATACAATCTCACAGGATATATATTGCCATTCATTTTGGAATAAAAAAGGAGCATAGTGAGGAAATACTGGACAAACCAAGACCAAAAACAGCTGGGAAAACTCCAAATTCTGCATGTCCATGTCTGATGTCAAAGCCCTCTTCAGCTCTCCAACTCCTTTCTTCTTTGTTATCTACAACACTCTTTTTTCTCTTGGGCAGCTTTCCTTGCCAAATATCTCTAATATCTTGGGGTTTCCAAGGCAATTCAAGTTTCCCTTTCTCAGGTTCACATAATGTCCTCTCTAGGCTTTCATTCAAGGATACCTTAGACACATACCTGACTTCAGCTGCTTTCTTTATTTGCAGAATTCCACAAACTATTTCTTCTCTCCTTAACTCTAAAGCCTCATTATCTTGCTGTTATTGAATCCCTTATATCCTCAAGCCCTTCATATTTGTCTTCCACAGAGATCCTTGAGCTTTGCCTAATGTTTGGCTATGGTTCCCTGCATCTACTCCCAGCAGCTGCCAGAGGAAGCCTCTGTGAGGATGATTAGCCTAAGCACCGATCTGAGTATAGCACAATATTATTAGGAATCATTTCATTGACCTTTCATTCTTTTTTTTCTTATGCCAATTGTGTTTGGTTCTACCGTAGGTTACTGAACCATCCAATTTCTAGTTTCTGGCCATCAAGGAAGTGTCAGGCATAGGCTCTCTCTCAAGGCAGGAGCTTCAAGTTAGACCAGTCATTGGTTGGCAATTCCCACCAGCTGTGTACCTCCATTGCCCCAGCACATGTTGCAGGCAAGGCAGGTTGCTGTAATTTGAAGGTTTTTTTTGCTCTACATAATTATGAGCCTGAGTTTTCAAGAATGATATTAAAATTTGCCATTTTGAAAAGAGTAAAATGGAATCTCAAAAAAGTTTTGATTTGCACTTCCATGAGAACTAAGGATATTGAACATTTCTTTCAGTGTTTTTCAGCCATTTGAGTTTTCTCTATTAAGAATTCTCTATTTATACCTATACTGAGTGTTTTAATTGGATTATTTGAGATTTTGATCTTACTGTCTGCACTACTGGTTTTCTGTTTTGGAAATTGTTTCCTATGCTGATGTATTAAGAGATATTACTAATTTTATCTTCTGTCAGTTTCAGTGCGTCTGATTATATTGAGGGTTTTGATATAATTGGACTTGAGATATCCAGTTAGACCTGATGCTCTCTTCCATTGTATATTTCTGGTTTCCTTATAAAAAATCAGTTATTCTTAGGGGTGTGGATTTGTGTCTGAATCTTTGATTCAATTCTGTTGATTATTCTGTCTGATTTTAGCCAATACCATGTGGTTTTCATTACTATAGCTCTGTATAATGGAGCTCAAGATCAGGGATCGTGATACTTCTGAAAATTTTTATTGTTCAGAATTGATTTAACACCCTAAACAATAAATATTCTGTGGTTTTTTTTTCTCATATGTAGTTGAATGTTGTTCTTTCAAGGTTTGTAAAGAGCTGTGTTCATATTTTGAAGGAGATTGCATTGAATCTCACGATTGCTTTTGTTAAGATGGCCATGATTACTATGTTAATTCTATGGACTCATGAGTGTGGAAGATCATTCAATCCCTTTATATCTCCTTTCAATTTCTTTATTCAAATACTTGAAGTTTTTGTCATACAAGTATTTTACTTGCTTTATTTAGGGCTATCCCAGAAGGTTTCATATTATTTTTCTTCCCATTTGCTATTTGTATATATGAAGTCTACTGATTTATTTGTGTTAATTTTGTATCTAACTACTTAACTAAAGTTGTTTATCAGCTTTAGGAGTTCCATGGTAGAATTTTAGGGTTTACTTATGTATACTATCATATCATCTGGGAATGGCAATATTTTGAGTTTGTTCTTTCCAATATTTATCTACTTGATCTCTTTCAGTTTTCTTACTTCTCTAGCTCAAATTTTAAATATTATACTGAATAGATAAGGAGAGAGAGGACAGCCTTGACTTGTTCCTACTTTTAGTGCCATTGTTTTGAATTTCTCATTTAATTTGGAGTTGGCTATCAGCTTGCTATAAACTGCTTTTAGTATGGTCTTTGTTTCCTTAATTTCTCCAAGACTTTTAACATGAAGTTGGCTTCTGTCAAAAGTTTTCTCAACATCTTTTTTTCCCCCCCAGATTTGGAAAAGTTATTTACTAACCCTTCATCTGATATAGGGCTGATATTCAAAATACATAATAGACTCAAGAAGTGGGCAACAAACCAAACAACCCAAGTGAATTCAAAAAAAGAAACAGAAAAAAGGAAGTTCTGAGCTAAATATAGAGTATGTAGAGTTCTGGATAGAGAAGTCTGGTTTTCCTGTCCTCCTCCTTCTCCTTCTCTTCCTCTTCCTCCTCCTCCTCTTCCTTTTTCCTTCTTCCTTTTCCTTCTCCTTCTTCCTTCTTTCTTCTCCTTCTCCTCCTCTTCTTCTTTCTTTTTCTTCTTCTTTTCCTCCTCCTCCTTCCTCCTCCTCCTCTTCTTCTTTTTCCTCCTCTTCCTTCTCCTCCTTCTCCTTCTATTGAAGAATCACAAGATCTAGCCTTTTATTGACCAGTGAAATTGTGAAGCAAGATTTACATAGCATCACAAGGTGTCTGTGATCTTCTCCTTGGGGGAAAATGAATCTTGAGACAGTACTTAGCATTAGAATAGCATCTGCATCAGACAAAACCACTACATTTCCCCCATTTTGTATGAATAAAAAACACTCTTTCTCTTATAATAATAAACAACATATAGTAGGAATGATAGTGAATGCTATTTTGTAAGAGGTACATTTAGAAAGCCATTCCTTTGTATTTGAAAACTTAAGAGAAAGTTATCTATTCTATCTTGGTAAGTTTAGAGTTCTGCACCTAAGTCATTTTTTCATTACTATCTTAAGCATTTAAATCCTCTAATTTTTATAATTTTTAATTACCAACCCTAAAACCTCCATTTATAACTTTTTCCCATTTGATTTTTTCTTTTTTATTAGATATTTTATTTATTTACATTTCAGATGCCATTCCCTTTCTCAATTTCCCTTCCCTAGAAGCCCTCTATTACCAATATTACTGGGATTCCTTATAATTGTTAAGGACAAGGGACTGTGGAAGGGGATCATGGAACTTTAAAACAATATCTTCATAAAATAAAAAAGGGGGAGGTTTATCCCCATACACCACAAATTTATTTTAATCTTTTGTTTTGTTTTGTTTTGGTTTGGTTTTCGAGACAGGGTTTTTCTGTGTAGCCTTGGCTGTCCTGGAACTTACTTTGTAGACCAGGCTGGCCTCGAACTCAGAAATCTGCCTGCCTCTGCCTTCCAAGTGCTGAGATTAAAGGTGTGTGCCACCATTGCCCGGCTTAAATTATTTTTTTAATTTTAATTATTTTTAAAAAATCTGGATGCCAGGGAACTCTCTGCTGAGTTTCTATGGTACTCTACAATTAGGCATATCTACACATAGGTGAAAGGGAAGGATCCACTTACTGGCAAATGGCTTGATCCCAATCAGGTATTTAATATAGGAAAGAAGGCATGTTTCTGTTTTTTCTGCAGGATTCTGAAGGAGCATGGTGACTGCCAGAGCTATGGGTGAGACATGCTGATGCCTGGAAAATGAATGATGCTGACCTGTGAGCCTGCTGAGTGCCCTGACAATGGTTACTGGGAAGCTGTATTGGACATATGTTCCTGACCAACCTTTGCTTACCTAGACCCCTGATGGGACAAGCTGCCTTGCCTCAAGTTTTTAGACCTTGTGGAACAGAGAATCGGGAAGAGAAGTTATAATGACTACTTTATTTTTCTTAAATGTGATCAGTTATTTGAACTTAGTCATGTACTAGTCTAGAAATCAATCCAATATTAAAAATAACAGTCTCCATTTGGAAGTCTGGCTCTGGACATTTTCAGAGACATTATTTGGAAGTTAACTGCAGTTCTCTATGATGTTATGTTAGCAAGAAGTTTGGGCAGAATCTGGATTTCAAAGAAGTGTTAGTACATGTGTTAAGGCTCTTTTAGTTGTCAAGTTAAAATTACTTTTGTTTCTCCTACAGTATTTAATGTAAATTGCATTGGTTATATACTTTTTAATTGTGTTAGTGTGTTGAAATTCAGAATGTCAGTTACAGAGGTCTATCAACTAGCTTTTGTTTTATTGGCCTTTGTATCACAGAACCTTGGGCTTCTAAAAAAAAGCTTGCAAGTACTGGAAGAAATAAGTCAGGCTTTAAGCAGAAGCAAGAAAGTAGTCGGCTTGATTATTGCTGGTATAACAGCTTTAACAACATTAATTGCTAGTACCACTGCTTCTGCAATTGCTTTGACACAAGAAGGTAAGACAGCTACTTTTGTTAATCATTTAGCAAGAAAAACAATGTTACTAATGTGTTGAGTATACAAGAGAAATTAGATAGGCATTTGGAACAACGGATTGATGCTCTTTATCCTGTTCAAATAATTGGGAGGAGGTTCAGAGTTTAAGAGTAAGCAGCCATCTTGAGTGTCATGCCAAATACCAATGGATTTGTGTTACTTCTAAAATTTACAATGATAGTCATTAAAATTAGGAAAAAAGTTTAAAAGTACATGCATTGTATTTGGCATAATTCTGGATGTTTTAATTTTGTATAGTGAGCTTATGAATGTAAAGAATGCTGTTCTGCTGAGCCTTGATGCAGCAGATACTGCTGATAAAATTACCCATGGCCTGAGGTCAGAATTTCTATTTTGATCAAGCTTCAAGAATGTCATATATACCTAGATCATGCCAGCCCTTTTGTCCTTGGAATACTTTTATTCCTGCCCATTGTGTTAAAGCTTGTATTTAACAACATCAACATGTTGGCAGGCAGACTACATGGCTTGAACCTTAAAATGGACCTCCAGACAGAGTTATTAAATTAACAGGCTAGCTGGGTAGTGGTGGCACACGCCTTTAATCCCAGCACTTGAGAGGCAGTGGCAGGTAGATTTCTGAGTTCGAGCCCAGCCTGGTCTACAGAGCGAGTTCCAGGACAGCCAGGGCTACACAGAGAAACCCTGTCTTGAAAAACAAACAAACAAAATAAATAAATAAATTAACAGGCTGGCAAGCTAAGGACAGGTAAGATTCTGCACAGAGCCTTACCAACCTAAGACAGAAATGTATTGCTTTTGATAATGCATATTCCATGATGGATAAGGAAGGCATTCATGGCAGAACAACCTAAGACAGGCTCAGTCTTGTTTATGAAATAAAAAAGGGGGAGAGGTGGAGAGCTTTGGGGACTGCTTGGAAAGAATCTGACATGGGTCAAGGACAAGGAAATGGGCTGCTTAGCAAGAATATTACATTGGCCAAAAACAAGGAATTGGACTTCAGGCAGGAATATGACATTAGACTAGAACAAAGAAGTAATTTTAGGTAGGAATCTAAATTTTAGGCTAGAACAAAAAATAATTTTAGACAGAAATCTAAATTTTATGCTAGAACAAGGAAGTCAGCTTCAGACATAAAAATGGCTTTGAGCTAGGACAGGGAAGTTGGCTCAGATATTTTGATCATCCAGATAAGCCCTTAGAAACATTGATCACAGGAATAGTCATGGAATTTTGTTTATTGCCTTGCTGGTTCATCGACTATTTGTGTTTTCTCAACATCTAATGTGGTGATTGGATATTTTTTCTTTCAGTTTGTTTATATAGTGGATTACATTGATGAATTTTTATATATTGAGCCATGCATCTCTGGGATGAGGGCTACTTGATAATGGAGAATGATGTTTTGATGTGTTCTTAAATTTTGTTTGCAAGTATTTTATTGAGTATTTGTGCATCAAATGTTCATAAGGGAAATTCGTCTGAATTTTTTGTTGTTTTCCTTGCTGAGTCTTTTTGTGGATAAGCTATCAGAGTATCTGTGACCTCATAAAATAAATTTAGCAATGTTCCTTCTGTTTCTATTTTGTGGGATAGTTTGAGGAGTACTGGTACTCGCTCTTCTTTGAAAGTCTGGTAGAACTCTGAGCTGAAGCCATCTGGCCCTGGAACTTTTTTGTTTATGTGACTTTTAATGACTGTTTCTATTTACATAGGTTTATTAAGATACCTGATCTTAATTTGACTGGTGAGTAGATTTCATGGAGTAACTTATTCTAACACTTTTTTTTTTTTTTTTTAGATTTTACAATTTGATGGAGCACAGGTTTTAAAGTATGAGTATGATTCATTGGATTTCCTCAGTGTCTGTTTTTACATCACCCTTTCTGTGTCTCTATTTTATCATATTGTATATACTTTCTCATTCTTTTAGTTAGTGTGGATAAAGGTTTGTCTATCTTTTTGATTTTCTTCAACTCTTTGTTTTATTGATTCTTTACTTATATTTTATTGACTTCAGGCCTGAATTTGATTACTTCCTGCCATCTACTTCTCTTGGGTGTGTTTGTGTTGCTTTGTTCTAGCACTTTCAGGTATTCTGTTAAGTTGCTAGTTTGAAATGTCTCCAGTTTCTTTATATGTCATCTAGTGTTATGAACTTACTTCTTAATGCTGCTTTCCGTGTTTCCCATTAGTTTGAGAAGGCTGAGTATCATTTTTACTGAGTTTTTAAAGAATCTTTAAATCTTTTATTTCTATCTTGACATATTTTTCATTCACTAGAGTTGTTCAGTTTGCATGAGTATGTAAGTTTTCTGTTGTTTCTGTTTTTGTTGAAATCTAGCTTTAGTCATGTTGGTATAATGAGATGCAGAGTGTTGTTTCAATTTTCCTTTATCTTTTGACATTTTTCTTGTAAGTATATGTTCAATTTTGGAGAAAGTTCTGTGGGGTATGAAGAAACATATATTTTTGTGGTTCTGTGAACTGTTTTGTAAATATGTTAGGTCTATTTGGTTTATAAAATCTGTTAGCAGTGTTAGTCTGTTTACTTTTTGTCAGGATGACCTTTACATTCGTGAAATTAAGGTATCATAGTCTCCTACTAACAGTGTCAATATGTGGATTAATATGAGCATCAATATGTGGAGTAAGCTTTAGTAATGTTTCTTTTACAAATATGGATACCACTGTGTTCTAATCATATATGTTACTAATTGAAAAATCTCTTTGGTGAATTTTTCCTTTGACCAAGTATCCATCCCTGTGTCTTTTGACTAATTTTAGTTTGAAGTCTATTTTGTTAGATATTAGAATAATTACACCAGTTTCCTTCTTGTTGAACAAATTTTTAAAGATGCTTTCTTTTAAATTTTAAGTGTTACTGACCAAATTTTAGACCTACTTTCTTTGTTTATGTACTAAAACTAGTTTTCATGATGTTCTTCTATTGTGTTAACTTAAAACTGCAAATAAATTATGTTTGAACAAGGTGGAAGATGGATTTTCATTGGTGTGAGAATTAAGAGGAATGTCACCATGTTCTTAGAAAATCTCTTCCAATTTTTTCAAAGTTATAGTTTGAAATTTGTAATAAAATTAAAAGATGAAGAAGATAATGCTTCTCTTCACATCCTGTATTCCTCAGGAAAAGTCTTACCTGCTGGAGCCCAAGAACTATAAGGTGGGCCACTTAAGCTCTATGCAGAGAAACACATAGTATTTTATGTTATCCTCCTTGCATGGGAAGAAAGATAGTACAGTCTAACTGGCTCTTTTCAATAGTTAAATAATCTAATTACAGAAAACTTAACTCCTAATGGTAATCTCTCTCTTTTTCTCTCTTTATCTTTCACACACATGCATAAGCACACACAAGCATACAAACATACAAACATACCCACATACCCACAGACATATGATGACATCTACAGCTTGGGCTGAAAATGTTACCTAATTATTCTTATCTATCTATCTATCTATCTATCTATCTATCTATCTATATCTATTTATCAATCTTTTATATGCCATATAAATCTATGATATCTTTTTTCTCTTACACACGCATCACACACAAACACACATACATACATGCACACATGTAAATGCCACTTTTATTTTCTTAGATAAACTGAACAAGATGTACCCAAGCTGTGAAAATACACTGCTTGGAGGAACCCAGAGCATTTTCTTCTCTGTTGTAACTATTCCTAGGCCTAGACCTGAAAGCTTCTAGCCTCGGAACAATCTAATATTCCAAGCTGACTAATCAGTCAATGTGGCTTCTCTCGGTTTTTTAGTGAATTTCACTGCCTGGCCACACATTAACTTTGGCAATATGTTCTTATCTTTCAGTTCCTTATCATTCTCTGGCTTGTTCTGTCTTCACCTGTGTATGGCTTGTTCTCTTTATAACCTGTCTCTGTAATACTGTCTTGGTATAACTTCCATATTCACATACCACCCATCACACACCATACCACATACATTTTTTCTTTATTGCTGCTCTTAAGCAGCCTTTCTTCGATGTGCTATTTTTATGAAAGTTGTTTAAATTTTTCTCTGATTCATCACTTTGTCTGCCCCTCAACTAGATTTCACTTTTAAACATGGGACTCTGTTGCACAAACTAACCTTACCTTCATTGTTAGGGATTAAATATGTGTACTAAGAGCAAATCTGTATTCCAGCCAGATCATACTATAATTCAGGAAAAGTTTACATTCTGGCTGGATCATATCTTTCAATGCAATCCCTTGCAAGAGCAGCCATATTTCTGTCTTCTGATATCCACAGGAACCAGAAACACACATGCCAAACAGACATACATGCAGTCAAAATATTGATACAATAAAAATGAATAAAGAATAAATTTAAAGCACCTAAAGGGCTGAAGAGATGGCCCATCATTTAAGGGCACTGACTGTTCTCCGAAAGGTACTGAGTTCAATTCCCAGCAATCACATGGTGGCTCACAACTGTCTGTAATGCTCTCTTCTAGTGTGTCTGATGACAGGGACAGTGTACTCATATACATAAAATAAGTAAATATATTTTTTAAAAAACCTAGGTTCTTGTATGCTTTTAAAAGGGTAAAAAGAAAAGACAGGCACAGAACAAAGAGTAAAGTAAACAAACACACTGGATGTGAGTCTCATCAAATATGTGAGAAAGAGTTTTTCCTTAACATTTTTCTTGGCAATGAGTCTTTGCCAGTTTTTCCAGTGTGACACCAAATATGTAGCCAACAAAAATAAAATAGTACAAAAAAACTATACAAACCCTAAAACAACATATAAAAAAAGCAATCAACCAGAAATTAAAAAATAATTTATGGTATGAAAGAAAATATTCAATAACAACAGCAGCAGCAGCAGCAACAACAACAGCAACAACAACAACATGTCTGAGCAGACATTTTCTAAAAGGAGACAGACTCATGGGCAGCAGGGGTGCAAAAAGATGCCTTTAACCTCAGAGAAGTAACAATCACATCCTAATGCATTTCCCCCTCACACCTGCTTTGATGCTCTAATCAAAAGAAAAGAGAAAATAAGTATTGGTGAGGATATGGAAAATACAGTTATGTAGGTAGGAATACAAGTTGGAACAGCTATTGTGGGAAGAATTGTAGAAAAGCCTAAAAGGAGTAGATATAGGACCACAGTGTAATCTGGCATCCCACTAAAAAAGTGCATCAGCATTACAAGGAGATATCTTCCCCACTGTGTTCTATGCAGCATGAAAAGCCAATAGCCTAAAATATAGAAACAAGTTAGGTACACATCGAATGGAAAAAACATTGGTGTACAGATATGATGGGGTATCCTGCAGCCATAAGAATATCATTTTACCATGCATGACAACATAGATGAATGGATGAATGAAGAAAACATTATATTAAGGAAGATACACCAGCATGAACAGAACCCTGAAGGAGTTAATGTGTGAACCTAAAATATTTAATGTCACAGAAACATAGAGAACAGTGGTAGTTGCTGGGTTTTAGGAATGAAGGAAACCTGTTTATTAAAGAGACATAGATTTGGCTGTAGGATGAATAGGGCCTGAAGATCTAAGGATTTCATCAGAAGAAATCTCACATATACCAAGAAGTATTAAATATCATGTACAGAAGTATTAAATATCATGTACAGAAGTATTAAATATCATGTACAGAGTGCCACAAATTATAATGAAGAAATAAAAGTCAAAAGCAAATTATGTAATGTAATAGAGTTTTATTTGTAATGACATTCTTCAACATTTACCTCGGTGTAAACAAGGAACAAGTATTACTAAAGAAGAAAAACTGAAAAAAGTTATAATCTACTTATGGGATGTGAGGTCACACATTCATTAAAGCTCACTTTGAGACCACCGCCTTCCATAAAAATTCTGATTACTTAAGACTAAATTCAGTAAAGACTGGTAAATAATTTGGTAGTCTAGATATTACAACACTGAAAAAAAGATATGTAGGATTTCTAGAAAATATATGCCAAAGAAATGATCACTGTTGACTCTCAGGGGTCAAAGTAAATGAGACTTCCTTAAATGTCTAAGTTGTATAAGATATTTAAGGAAAATTATGAACTAAAAGTTATATCTAATTCAGTTTTTCATAAATCAAAATGTAAATAATGAATTCTTAAAATATATTTAAATTTTTCCCCTAGTCATCAACAGTTTAGAATCACAATGATGTAAAGAGAGTTGATTTTCAGTTACTCGGCTTTAAAATGTTGATGGATATTTAAAAATAAACCTGGGAAAAATACAAGGTAGTTCACGCCTCTAATGAGCTGTGTTGCTATCTTCTACATTTTAAAACTTAAAAGGCAAGATTTTAGATTTTATTAAATTTTATGTTTCCTAACATTTATGTTTGAGATTTAGACTACTTGAGAAATTATCTCAATTACTTTTCAAGTAATTTCTGTTCACCCTCCAAAAAATTCCATTCCTCTACATCAGATGTCTTGTATCTTTTAGCTCCAAAGGCTGTGATGGTTTCATAATCACACCTTTAACTCTTTCACTTCCCTGAGATGCACTTTCTCTGAGACTGAAAGATTTGAAGGCCTTTATGTTTTCACATTGTCCCTTCACCAGTCTTGGTTTTTAATTTCCTTGTGACCATGATTGACCTCTTTCTGCCACTTTGGAGATCATTGTCTTGCTTAAGGAAGGCAGGTGCAATGAGTGGCAGCTGATTGGTCTTGTTTGCTTTTCATCACCTATTAGCTTGTCTCATCTTCTTCTAGCCACATTTTTTTCTTTACCTCTTGTCTTTCAATCTAACAAAAAAAAGATTTCTAGCATTTTATCTTCAGGAAAAACTCATGTTTTAATATTGCTGTGCCAACTTTCCTAATACAGACACAAATGAACATACAATCTTCCCAGACGGGTACACATGACAGACCAAAGTGCCATTTTGCCAAAGTCCAAACTAGTAAGTCCAGTGATTTTACTGGGCTTGTTACAAAGCATATGTGAGGGGTTATTTACAGAGGCATTGGTGATACCTAAGCATTGGCACTGTAGTAAAGTCCCATGCCATCTTGCATGGAGACATAAAAGAAGCCTCATCAGAGTCTGATTTTATTCACCTTTCCTTTCTTAAATATTTTAGCATCTCTCAGAATTACTTGAAGCTGAGAATCAGAGTAGTAGCTGACTCTCTGAGTGAAATTCAACAGCTGCATTATTATTGCCATAGATGCACCTGCTTCTCTTTGTTCTTTCTATTTGCCATGGCTATTGGGCCAAATTTAAGACGGCATTATGTTATGACCAGATGAAACAACACATCACACTTTCTTGCTATTTTCCTGAAATATCCAAAGGGGTCTTCTTATTTGAATGTTAGAATTTTGTTTTTTATTCTTCCCTGAAGTGTCCATTTGAATGTCCTATCCAACTTCCATGGGTTTTGGTTTGGTATCCATGACCCTTTTATCTTGACCTGCCCATTTACCATCCTTGAACATTTGGGATAAACATGCAGGGCATTGCTGCCAGCTGCTTTGCTTTTGCTTTTTTCTGTGACAGCTGTTTTTTACTCTGTTCCTTTTTCAAGCTCTGATATTTGGTTATGGTTCAAAGTATTAAAAATTCTTTATGGCTCATCTGGAAAAGGTGACCAACTGGAGATCTCAGTCCAGAGCTGGATAGGAATCACCTACCTCCAACTGTTTGTCAGGCAAGACTAACATCCCACTATAAGGAAATTATCTGTTTTACAAGAAGATACCAAAACACAAGAGAGTACACATATGTGTACATGTATGTTAAAGTTGGTGAAGGAAGGAAAGAATAGAAGAAGAAAGAAGAGGAGGAAGAGTGGTAAAGTGAGGAACAGGGCAGGAAAAGAGAGAGGCCACGTCGTCATTTTAGTGTAACTAGCTACTAAATTTTTATTTAGTTCAGTAACAAAGAACAAGCTTTATCATGTAGAATTTAGTCTGAGATCCCCATATTTTACTCTTTATTTTGAACCTATCATGAATTATTTTTCCCCAAATTATTCTCTCTGAATATTGACATTCGAGTTTTAACCTGTTTAAAGAACACCTTCTAGGACTTGAAATAGGGCACAGTGAGTATAGCACTTTCTATTCAAGTATGAGGACAGGACTCTAAGTCTCAAGAATTCAGGCAAAGCTGGACACAATCACAGGCCTTGGAAATCCCAGATCATATATGGAAGGGAGAAACAGGTAGCTTGTGGTTCATCAGGCCTGGTATATGCAGTTACGAGTAATAAGGATACCCTGCCTCAAATAAAGTAGAAGGCAAGTACTGATACCCATGATTGTTGTCTGACTTATGGGAACACATGTGTGCATGTGCATGTGCAGGTACAGACACACACACCTCTTCCATAGTTCTAAGTCCTACAGCATCATGTTATCCTTAATTCACATGAAGCATGCATATGCTGTGTAGTTTTGTGGTTACATGTTTATGTGAAGCCAAACAAAATATATATATATATATATATATATATATATATGTGTGTGTATGTATGTGTGTGTATATATACATATACATATATGTATGTATGCATATGTATATCTATAAATGAAAGTTTTTGGGAAGAATCTTCACCTCCTAGTAAAGCTTCTGCAAGACTGACATTTAACCTATTAAAAATTCCTTCATAGGGACCTAGAGAGATGGCACAGTGGGTAAGATACTCTTCCAAAAGTTTCAGCTTTGACTCCCAGAACTTATGTTGTAACTCAGTACCATACATAAATCTAGTTCCTGGAGATCCAACACCTTCTTTGGCCTTCTAGGTCACACAAAGCATACAGACATGTATGTAAAACACCAATACAAATATAACTTTTAAAGTAAAAAAAAAAAACTTAAATGATTCTAATAGGTAAGAATATTTTATGTCAAGTCTAACTAAATTTATCCTAGTTTATCTTTAGCCCCTTGTTGATTATTCTTCACCCTCATCTGAATCTGATCTACTACAGACTTTTGAAGTGTACTAACTTAGCAGACCGCTAGCATCCACCACACTGAAGTTCAGAGCATCATCAGGCACTATGAAGCTTATAACAGAGGTTTCCTTACTTGACTCTATTCTACCTGCTTAAGAATTCTACCAATGTATTTTAAAAGTGCCTTGATTTTCTTTGTTTTGTTTTACTTCTATATGAAATTTCATGAAATAGCTTACTAGAACACAGAATTTGGATAATGTGAATATATGTTCCTGGGGTATAGCCACTGATAGCAGTAGAATATAAACCATCTTTTGTCCCTTTTGTGGTGAGACTTGTCGATTTTTTCCCTCTGTATCAGCATAGTGCATATACATGTAGTAAACATTCTACTTCTCTCTCAGGATCACATAATTAGAAATTGGTTTTATCATTTTCAAACATCACATTCTCATCAATCACACTATTTGCTATGGGTATGAAACAACCATATCAGCACAGACTGTAAGTCAGGCCATCAGATCCACGAAGCTCTCTGACTACCATGTCCATCCTGCCCTAGTCTTTATTGCTTAGCTCTCTTTCATTCCTCTTCTGTGATCCTCTACATAGAATTTCATTTCTCTTATTAGGCCTTTGTTTCATCTTAATACAGGACTTTATGTTCCTCTGGTGTTCAACTTTTTTTGACCGCTACCAATGGTATCACCAATTCTGATTATGCTGGCTAGTGTGCTAGTGTCATACTGTGGCATCACCCGGAAAAGTTTCTTCATGCATTCTTTCCTTAGAAAATTCACCCTTATACATGTTTGGAAAAATTGCTTTTCCTGCAAAATAAGACATAATAAGGATCAAGCTCTTTTCTAAAAGGGCTAGATGGAAAGCATCTATTTATATTCTGTGGCTGTGGAACATCTGCCCTCCTTGGCTCATTTTCTACATTTCTGATCATCTGAGCCAGATTTATTCAATTGTACCCTCCACCCCTTGCCTTAGTCCATGCACTTCAGGCTAAAGCTCAGAAAGATTTTCCAACATGAATGACTATGTAGCCACAATGACCCTACTGGATAATTAAGAAAAGTCACTCTATCTGGGACTCAGTGCTGTCAGAACTATACAGCCTAGGATCTTTCAATCTGGCCACGGAGATCTGAGGGACACATTACCCTGCTAACAACATTAGTTCTCTTTACTTCTCTGTGTTCAAAGGAATTCTTGACCCTGTTTGTTTTAAATGCTATCTGTGAGACTTTGATAGGCACATTTCACATACACTGCCCTGACTTCTTTGAGATATCAATTCATATGTGAAAGGTCTGCTCCATTCACCCTCTCCTTAAACTTGCTTCCCTAGATAGTTCCAGAACTGGTACCACTGCACCCCCATGCAAACAGTTCAGTCACATAATCTTGTCAGATTTTATCTTCAGTTGTAACTACAGAAGCCCCTACCTCCATTCTAGTTTGTTTTCTGTTGCTATGATAAAACAGCATGACCAAAGGCAATTCAGGGGAAGCAAGAATTTACTTAGCTTACAGATTATAGTCTGTTATCAAGAGAGGTGAATACAGGTACTCAAGGCAAGAGCTTGAGGCAGTAACCATGAAAGAACACTGATTACTGGCTTGCTAAGCTACATTTCTTAAAAACGACGTGGTCCACTGTCCTTTCATTATACTGCCCACTGTTGGCAGGCCTTTCCTGCATCCTTTAACAACCAAGAAAATGCCAAAGAGGCATATCCATAGTTCAATCTGATGGAGATAACTCTTCAAAGGAAGTTCTCTCTCCCCATGTGTGTCAAGTTGACAACCATGAGTGTCCACCATATTATTTGGCACACATGCTCACACATTTAACTCACCACAAACATTGTGCTTGCTCCATGCCTGCTATAATGTTAGGTTTTTTATTACTTTTCTGTTCAGCTCCTATGTTCAGATGTTCCACAGCCACAGAATACAAATAGATGCTTTCCATCTAGCCCTTTTAGAAAAGAGCTTGATCCTTATTATGTCTTATTTTGCAGGAAAAGATATACATTTGTATATCTTTCTAAAAAGTTTCTCACATGGGTTTGGGAAGATGGATCAGTAGATAAAGTGCTTGTCACTCAAGTAGGATGGCTTTAGTTCAGATCCCTATATCTGTGTAAAAAGCTGAGCACAGTGATACATGTGTGTATTTCCAGCATGGGTGAGACAGACAGGACTATTGGGGCTCCAGATTGAACAAATACATGCAGTTTAATGTCTACCATTTCAGGTAAGATGTAGGACATTTTCATCACATTATTCTTCTTAAAGTTTCTGTTCTGTTCACACAACAGTATTATTTATGAGAAGCTTCTTTTTTTTTTCCTTTTCCCCCTTGAGTGCATTGATACATTTGGCAAACTTCATCCTGTTCTACCTCCAGCTCTATTTGCAGACATTGTGTTCTGTTTCATGATTTTGAGGTCTGTCTTCATGTCAGAGCTGTATATTATTGTTGGCTTATGTATTTTTACTTAGGTGATGCCATTCTCATCTTAAATTCAAATTACAGGAAAGCTGAGACACGACTGTTTTGTTCATCATGTTTGTATCCAGTATTGAAAAAGATCTCTTGAAAATAAACTGAGCACAGTGATGGATTCCAAGGAAACCAAAATACACCCCCAGAATATCAGGGGAACAGAGTAAGCTTTCAGAAAACACAAGCACAGAGAATGTTTTATTCCAAACTGGAAGATCTCCTCCAGTTTTTTGGTTCCAAAGAACAGCTTCTAACAGCAGAATGTTTCTAGCTATTATGTGTTTTTGTACTTGCACTCTTCCTTCTCTTTCTGCTCTCATTCTTGCTCACCTGTTTAGAGGAATAGTGGACTGATTTGTCCATCCTTGAGGTGCCTTTTTTTTTCTTCCCTGATCATACTAAGTAGAAAAAAAGTAAACCATGACAAAACCAGAAAGAGATATAAGATGTATCTGCTCTACAATGGTGGAAGATGTCTTGGCATGACAGCATGAGCCTCTTCTTGTATCCTCTTTGACCTCTTTTCTATGAGAGATCACAAGTTCTTTTCAGAACTAGTATTGTTACTAGAGAAGAAAAACTGTAAACCACCATGATGGAGGAAAGAGGAGATGCTTCCCCCAGCTTCTGACCCTCAGTCCCTAGAAGAATGGAACATTTTTTGTCCCAGCCTGCAGAGAATTCAATGAGGACCTAGGGAGTGGGGGCAAAAGAATGAAGGGATGAGAGACAAGAAGAAGGAGAGCAAGTCAAGGGTTTTGATTAAGCTCTCAAATTTTAATTTCAGAAGGCAGGTTATAAAGGCATCGCAAAATGAGAAGTTCAGGTAAGGATCATTGCTTAAGGCTATCCCATTATCCTATCCTCATTGCCTAAAACCATCCCACTATTGTAACTGGATTCCAGTTCCAGATGATCTTTAAGTTTCTGGGGCTTGAGAACACGAATGTCCTTTCTTAACCTTGTACTTTAACTGACTAGGTTTTCCAGAACAGCGGGTAATTTCCTGTATTTGGCTCTCGACATCTCCTTCCTTTTAACAATATTTATGAGGCCAGTGAGTAGCTAGGGATGATCACTTTATGAAGATGAATGGGCATTAACCAGAGGGGGGAGTATTGAATTGACCAGTATCTTTTACTGGTGTCTTTTAGGAAGGAAAAGTATTTGAGTCTTAGCAGTCTCTGTAGATCTTCTCAGCAGTACGTGATCAAGAGAGGAACCAACACCAACCTCTGTGCAGTCAGGTTTGCTTCATGAGGGACTCAGAAGCAGACAATTTGGGTCTACCACCTGCAGTACCTTCTCACCCACCTCTTGCAGGTACCCATGCCAAGGCTGGTGAGCATAAATCTGAGTTTTATGCTCCTAAAGGAAATATATCATTGCTAGGCTAATCCAGGACTCTATCAGCCAGATCAAGTCTATGACAATGTACTTGTAGAGGTTTAGATGCCATGGAGTTGTAGAGTGAAAAATTATAAACACCATTTTATGAAATATATACAGGCTTTTTCTTTACCCTAGACCTGACCAAAAGAATGTAAGTTCCAGAAAGCAGAACTGGATGTAAGATTTCAGGCCTTCATTGCCCCAGCACACATTCCGGGTGGAGGACATTATCCCTGAATCAGAGGACACTTGCTGGATTAACATTCCTCAAGCCTCAGGGGAGAAAACCCACCTGTGGGTGAGAAAGGCCCAAAGCAGGAAGACGCATTCCTGACCACAAAAAAAGATGCAAGTCATCTAGGTGGGACTGTGGCCAGAGCAAGTGAGAAATAGTTAATCTGAAATAGTTGGTAAATGACAGGATAAAGCACAGTGACATGGTAAAACTACATTCTTGAGAAGAATGAGTGTGCAGGGTGATTTTCACATGACTCTAAATCATTTAGGGTCTGAAATGTTCCACTATTTTTATGTTATGTGTACTTGACCACCCCTCACCTCCTTCCCACTCCCCTGGTTTGTGGTTTTCCCCTTTAAAAGCCCTCCTCAGGCTGATTGGCTTTGTTAATTCAACTCCTGCACTAGTGAACTGAATTAACCTTGGCTAGCCAACTCTCTCCCTAATAAACCTCTGCTGATTGCATCCAGGTAAGGTGTCTTGTGAGTTTGTGGGTGGCCATGACTTCCTGAGACTTGAGTAAGGGTCTCCCGAATTTGGGGGTCTTCAGAGTCGATTTGTTGTTTTACAAAGCCAGTGAGTCTATTAAAGGTCCAAGGGCCGAAAGCCAAAAGGTGAAGAAGACCAACTACTGGACCCAGGATGGAAGGAAGAAGGGTGGTAAGACAAGGAGAGCCAGAGAACCAGTTTTTAAGCCACCCTTCTTCTTGTTCTCACTATTTCTTTTGTCATTTTAATCTCTCTCTGACTTGGCTATATTTATCTCTAACTACCCTGTTATGGTCAGTATAAAAACAGCATTCTTCCTTGAGGGCAGCACGGATCCCCCCCTTGCTGAAGAAATAGCAGATCGAGCCCTCTGCAATTTTGGAGGACCACTTCAGACAGTGAAATGAGGAATTTTTCCCGATTAATGATGCCAATCTCTAGTTGTTTGATGTCCTTGTCAATGGCCCATCGAAGGTCTGAGTAGTGCCTATTTGAAAGAACTAGAGAAGTTATGCCCATCCCAGCCTCAGCAGCACTGAGGCCAAGAAGCATAGATAAGGTAATGTGTGTTATGACCTCATGCTTTATCCTAAGCAAGGCATGGTCAGCAACAGGGTCCCATGCCTGAGCAAAACCTTCTTCAGTATAATAGGTTAAACTAGGAATCAACTGTACAAGTACACAAAATGCAGCCAATGTGCAGCCCACCAAATATATGTGGGAAGAAGGTAGGCAGAAGAAGAGTAGGCATAAGGAATTATCTTATTGCAAAGATGAATGTGGGTGTAAAGGGCCTTATTACCAACACACAGATCCTGGCCTGAGATCCCACTCAGTGTTAGCTTTGCATCTTGCTGTTGATTCCACATGTGTAAGGAGGAATCTTGGGTCTCATTGTCTTCAGAATTCACGGCAATTTCCTCGTAAAAGGGTGGACTAGAATGATAACATAGCCAACAGGATTCAGTGAGTCATGGCGGGAATGATTTAGCACTAAAAAAGTCCTATTAATGACTTCAAAAATAAAATGTAGAGTATCAGGTTTAAAGGCATCATTAGAAGGAGGGGGGTAGTTGGGTAAAGGGTAGGAACAAAATTAGAGGGCTGCTTTTGTGGGGACAAGGGATTTAAGATATGATTTGGTTCAATAGACATTGTCGGCCAACTAAGCCCAGGCAGTTGTATTAACAATTTTATAATATATAGTAGGCCATCATCAAAGTGCTCCTTGTAAAGCTGCAACCCCCATGAATGGCCACTTGTTCATTTATCATTCTTCTTTCCTAGGTCAGTAAATTGAATATAAAGTGGGTGACACCAGCCTGAGCTCTCCAGAATATTGGTCCAAATCTGGGCTTCCCTGACTTTCTGCTTTATGATGTGTATAATTAGCAGCAATCATGATAAAGTCCCAGAAAGAGGGGTGCCAGTAGGTGTCACTTGTTGTTTCACACCCCCAATTTTTGCAGAAAAAATTCATTTTTACTTCCACACTGTGGATTCAAAGAGCGGCCTTTGTCATAGCCAGGGCAAACATAAAAGGGAAGCACTCTTAACATGCTCCTTCTACCTTGTGTGCCATACCTGGCCCAAGGGTGGAGGCCATGTCTGTCAGGAAAGAGCTTTTTGAAAATCTGTATGCCTTTCCAGGTACCAATTAGCAGGGGCACCTATGGCTTAATTTGCAGAGATCAGGGTAAAGGCTGGGCCACCAAGTGCCAGGGTCACCAAGTGAGACCTGAGAAGTGCTCCACACAGTGTCACCTTCTCCAGTAATTACTTGCCAGGTCAAATTAAGGGGTTGATGGAGATTATTATCATTTGTTCTTACAAGGCCCAAGGCCGACATCAGGATAAGAACCTCCAACAGCAAACACCACGGGTTGCTCATTTTCATCTGGAAATAGAAAAAGAAGAGAATTCTCAGGGAGATCTCTCTTCCCTGCATCTCAATTGTTACCCATTTTATCTACAATTGGGTCTGGCTTTGTGGAGTTATCTATTTGTTTCACTAATCTTTCTGGCAGCCATCTAGCCATGCCTGTGCCTTCTTTGGTATCAAAGAGACATATTGATCGACCCTCAGCTCCATATGAGAACTAGATCCAAGCTGTTCCATTTAAAGGTAAGAGGGTCCTTCCACATAACTGTGGCATAATTTTTATTAGTCTCAGGGTGCCAGAGGTGATGAGGAGATTTGCTATGAGCATCCAGATTTAGAAAATTGAGAGCAAACAAGACATGATGGAGAATATTTTTAGGGGACCCTTTCTGGGGGTATAACTTCCCCTTCTTTAACTTATGTAGAGTATTTTTGATAGTCTGGTGTCAACAATGCCTTGTCCCTGAGGATTATAGGGAATGCTAGTAATATGTCTGATATGTAACTGGTGGCAAAACTCTTGAAAATTTTTCTCAGTGTAGCCTGGACCATTATCAGTCTTAATAATTTTAGGCTTACCCATGATGGAGAGACAATTTAAAACATGGGCTGTAATATTTTTGGAAGCCTTACCAGTATGTAAAATAACAAAAATAAATCCACTAAAAGTATCTATGGTTACATGAAGATATTTAAGACTGTGGAGTTCAGGAAGATGTGTGATATCCATTTGCCATATTTATTTGAAACCAAACTTTTGGGATTAACACCCAGGTGGGGAGTGGGCAAAAGTGTGACATAGGCAGGGTATTGTTTAACAATTTGGTGTGCCTGTTCATGAATAATCTTAAAAAGTAGGTGAGGGTTTGAGCATTTACATGAGGTAAGACATGACTCTTCTGGGCCTGTTCTAAAGAGCCTATCAATACCAGAAAGGTCAAGGGTGGTAGCATCTGCACAGGCATTTCCTCCAGAAAGGGGGCCAGGCAAATCAGAATGAGCACAGCGATGTCCAACAAAAAAGGGGTGGCATTTGTGGAGCATCTAACATATGGAACCATCTCAAGAATAGGAACAGACTGAGCAATGTAGGCACTGTCAGTATATAAACTAAAGGGGCAACCCTTTAGTAATTGAAACACTTTTATTACTGCAAAAAGTTTGGCCAATTAAAAGTTTCTACAAGTTTGGCCAATTTAAAGGGGGAACAAATAGGGGTAGCCTGTCCATCTATAACACAAGCCACCATTCCATTAGAGAAGGCATAAGTAAACACCAAGCAAGCGTCTGGTATTGGTTGAGGGAAGGTAAATTTTGGAAAAACAAAAGGATGAATTTTAGCAAGTTATCAGCAGGGTAATGATTATCAATTATTCCCAAAAAGAAGGAGCAAACTATGGGCCACTCATCTGTGGTTTGCATGAGCTTATCTCATTGATTTTTAGAATACAACACAATTATTTTATCATGATCTTTACCAAAAAACTGGGTACTCTGTTAACATCCTAAAAGAATAAGCTTAGCAACCAAGTAAGTATATGGGTGAGTACTTTGGGGGGGGGGGGAGGATCTGAGAGGTGGACCCAGAGGAGAGTTCCATGCTGCCAACACATGCCAATAGGTGTATGAGAAGTGGCACAAATAACAAATACAAGGGGCTCCTCATAGGAGACAAAGGTTTTGAATGGCTGATTCAACAAAACAAAAAGCATCAATTCCTGCAGGAGTTAGAGAGCAACAGGAGGAGGAATCAGGATCTCCCTTGTGAGTATCACAAAAAGGTTTAAGTTTTCCAGTGGTAAGTTTAAGATAAGGCCTAATCCAATTGATGTCTCCCAGGAGTTTTTGAAAGTCATTTAGGGTTCTTAAATGAACTGTTTTTAACTGAATCTTTTGAGTAACAATGTTTTGGTGATACAATTTGAAACCCAGATAAAAATAGGGATCTGTTAACTGAATTTTGTCAGGTGTAATCTGGAGACCATTTTCTGTCAATTTCTGTGAAAGTTCTTGGCAGCAATGAAGTAGCTGAGGGCCATTGGACCTCACTAAAAGAATATCATCCATATAATGTACAATATAAATAGAGGGCCAAAGTATTCTAAAGGGATCAACAATCTTAGGCTTAAATTTTTGACATAGATTTGTTCTATGGGCCATGCCCTGAGGGACCTTCTGTTGGAAATGTAGCACGGGCCCTTTAAAATTGGTCACCAGTAAACTGAAGGCAAAATATTCCTTATCTTTTGGATGTAGGGGGATGGTGAAGAAACAGATTTTAAGATCTATTGCTATCTTATAAAATTCAGCAGGAATGGTCATAGTGGTGCGTGGGGAAAAAATCTCATGCAGCTTGGTCATCTAGAACCTTCTACCTCTCTCTGGAATGCACCCATATTTGTCATTAAAAAGAAATCCAGAAAATGGAGGCTTTTACATGATTTAAGAGCCATCAATGCACAGATGCAACTATTTGGCTCTGTGCAATGAGGCTTGCCTTTACTCTCTGCCTTGCCTAAGCAGTGGAAAATCATAATTATAGATATTAAAGATTGTTTTTTCTCAATTCCTTTGTGTTCACAAGATAGACCAAGATTTGCATTTACCCTACCTACTATTAATCATTTCGAACCTGATAAAAGATATCAGTGGAAAGTTCTGCCTCAGGGCATGGCCAACAGCTCCACTATATGTCAGCTGTATGTACAAATGGCTCTCGAGCCAATTAGGAAACAATTTCCCTCTCTGCTGCTGGCCCATTACACAGATGACATTATTATGTGTCATAAGGATTTAATTACTTTACAGACCTCATACTCTTTATTATGTTTAATAAACAATGGGGTCTGCATGTTGCTACTGAGAAAGTTCAAATTTCAGAAATTGGCTCCTTTTTAGGGACAGTTATCTATCCAGAAAAGATAATTCCTCAGAAATTAGAGATTTGTAGAGACCATTTACATACTTTGAATGATTTTAAGAAATTATTGGGTAATATAAATTGGTTAAGACCATTTTTTAAAATTCCCTTGGCCGAGCTGAAACCTTTATTTGATATTTTGGAATGGGATGCTCATATTTCCTCACCGAGGGCCTTAACACCGGCTGCGAGCCGTGCTCTGCAAGTAGTAGAAAATGCTTTACAAGATGCCCAGTTGAAACGCATAGATGAAACCAAAACCTTTGATTTATGTGTTTTCAAAACTAGATGCTTACCCACCTCTGTATTATGGCAAGAAGGGCCTTTGTTATGGATTCATCCCAATGCTTCTCCCGCAAAGATTATTGAATGGTATCCAGATTCAGTCGCTCAGCTTGCCCTTCGTGGACTAAAAGCAGCCATTACCCATTTTGGAAGGGAGCCTAAGGTTTTGATAGTGCCTTATACTGCCCATCAAGTCCAAATATTAATGGCGACCTCTGATGTTTGGGCAGTGCTGGTTACTTCCTTCAATGGTCAAATAGATAATCATTATCCTAAGCATCCCATCTTACAATTTACCTTAACTCAAGCTATTATATTTCCACATATTGTGTCTCAGGAGCCACTCCCAGATGGAATGGTAGTTTATACAGACAGGTCAAAAACAGGAATGGATGCCTATGTGGCTAATGATAAGGTTACATCCAAACAATACCATGAAACCTCACCTCAAATTGTGGAATGCCTAGTGGTGTCAGAGGTTCTGGAAATCTTTCCAGGTCCCTTAAATATTGTTTCTGATTCTTTCTATGTGGTTAATGCAGTAAAAGCATTAGAAGTTGTTGGGTTAATTAAGACATCTAGCAGACTTGTAGAAGTTTTTCAAAAGATTAAACTTACCCTGGCTGAGTGAAGATTCCTTGTCTTTATAACTCATATTAGGGCTCACTCAGGCTTACCGGGACCTATGTCCCATGGAAATGACCTGGCAGATCGAGCCACAAAGTTGATTGCAATTGCCCATTCGTCAAAATTGGATTTGGCTAAAGCCTTTCATAAAAGGTTTCATGTGACAGCTGAGATGCTACAATGTCGATTTAACATCACTAGAAAGGAGGCTAGTGATATCATGACTCAATGCCAAAACTGCTGTCAATTCCTACCTGTTCCCCATACCGGAATTAACCCTCGGAGAATTAGGCCATTACAGATCTGGCCAATGAATGTTACTCACATCCCATCCTTTGGCAAATTACAATATTTGCATGTCTCCACTGATACCTGTTCTGGAGTTATGTTCGCCTCTCCATTGACCGGAGAAAAGGCGGCCCATGTTATTCAACATTGTCTCGAGGCTTGGAGTGCCTGGGGAAAGCCTAAAATCCTGAAAACTGACAATGGACCAGCCTACACTTCTCAAAAAGTTTGGACAATTTTGTTGCCAAATGGAGGTGACACACCTGACGGGTCTTCCTTACAACCCTCAGGGACAGGGCATCATTGAGTGTGCTCATTGTACCCTTAAAACTTATTTGATAAAACAAAAAGGAGAAGTTGAGGAAGCTCTGCCCATGGTGCCACGGGTGATTGTCTCTCTGGTACTTTTTACTCTTAATTTTTTGAATTTGGACAGTCGGGGCTACATGGTGGCTGATCGCCATTGCCTGGAACCAACTAGGCCAAAAGAAATGATAAAATGGAAAGATGTTTTGACTGGTCAATGGAAAGGCCCGGATCCTATTTTAATAAGATCCAGGGGAGTGGTTTGTGTTTTTCCACAGGAATAAGACAACCCGTTTTGGTTGCTGGAACGCCTGACGCGATGCCTCACAGTTGTGGACGATGATTCCTCAGCGGGTTCCCCTACGAATGTTTTTGATCGCTACATGGATTATCCAATCTTGGGTTCCTAGTATATATAGTGAATTTAGATGGGCTATTCTATCTGCTTTTCCCAAACCTATTCCCTTGCCTTCTTAAAAGGTGCCGCTTCTGCTAAACAGAATTTCTCCTATACCTTTAACTATACTGAGTAAATTAATGCCTCACTCCAGTTCGTGTGTATCCTCCATTTCTTTTCATCTTATCCAACCACTCCTTTAATACTTGTACCAATGTAACTTGCTTTATGTCCCAGTGCTGGTCTGCTCTTGTCTATAAGCAGGCCCTAATAGCCAGAATACCACAATGGACCCCAACCCCCTTCAGATGTCTGGGACCTTGACTTTATTTCGACAGAAGAGAGATTTTGATATAAAGGCAGCCATTGTCACAGCTATTATGCTTGGAGCAGATGGTGCTACCATTGGAGCTATTGCCATGTTTCACCAAGTACAAACAACTGAATTTGTCAATATTTGGCAGAAAGAGTTAGCCAGGCAATGGCTACCCACTCTTCCTCCACAGCAGAATTGAAAGGAGGTATTATGATACTCAATCAGATATTAAATTTGGTTGAGGAAAGACTGGATATCTTATTTCAGTTGACATAAATTGGCTGTGAAAGGAAATTCGGAGCTTTGTGTATTAACAACATTCAATACGAAAACTTTACAAAAGCAGCCAATCTCTCACGTAAATTGTCCTTATATCTTTCAGGAAATTGGTCTGAAAATTTTAGTAAACTTCTTGAACAACTTCGCAGAGAAATTATTCTTGTCAACTCCACCCACCTGGATCCCTCCATTGTTAAAGGACTTTCTTCTTGAATTTCTTCTGCCTTTTCTTTCTTTAAGGAAAGGGTGGGGATAGGCCTGTTTGGTGCAGCCCTATGTTGTGGATTAGTGTTCATGTTATGATTGGTCTGCAAGCTCAGAGCCCAACAAAAACGTGACAAGGTCGCTATCACCCAAGCACTCGTAGACTTGGAGCAAGGATCTTCCCCTGAAATTTGGGTATCTCTGCTAAGAAAGTAACTGATGACTGAGACCCTCAGTCGATGCACCCCAAGGGTTCAGCCCATTGCACTGGGTCGATGAGAGGTCTAAGTCTAGCCAGCCCTTGCCTGAATAACTGTGGTTCCTGAATATTTAGAGGTGTTTGCGAGTGGGTACTCGACAGGGAATGTTCCATGAGTGTGGATAGATTTCCTGAAAGTATGCCTGATTGCACAAAGGTTTGATGCCAAGAAACCTCCTCCCCTGGTGGTGCCCCAGGGTGGAGGCTCCCTTTCCCTGACAAAAGGCATCTAGATGGGTATGGGAAGTATTACTCATTGCAAGACGACAAGAGAAGAAACCCATTACAATATCTCATTTTGCACAGGGGATCAGGCCTCTGCTTTCCCCCACTGAGTTGGTGCCACGCTTGATAGGCAAAAGGCTGTTCCATCTTAATAAAATAGAAAGGGGGAGATGTAGGGAGCCGCGGCGAGCAGTGACAATATTCGCCATTACAAGATGGCGCTGGCATCCGGTGCTCCCACAAGTAAACAACTAAATTGCGCAGGTGCAAGAGGCGAAAGCACACCAAGTCACTACCCATCCCGGGGCGTAATATGTGGTGATGAGTGAACAGCCAATCAGAAGTGAACACAACACTCTAGGGTGCATATAAGCAGTGCCTTTTCCGGGCTTAGGGTCTTCCACTTCAGCTGATACAAGAATAAACCTCGCTGTAGTAACTACCCGAACACTGCCTCCTGTGTCTCTCTTACGGGCGAGGGGATTTGGAAGGGGCGTGGAACAGGAAAGCAAGTCAAAAGTTTTGATCAAGCTTTCAAACTTTAATTTCAGGTGGCAGGTTATAAAGGTATAGCAAAATGGGAAGTTCAGGCAAGGGTCATTGCCTAAGACCATCCCACTATCATAACTGGCTTCTGGAAAATAGCAGACATTCTTTAAGTTTCTGGGACCAGAGACTGTGAACATTGTTTTGTAACCTTGTACTTTAACTGACTAGGTTTTCCAGAACAGAGGGTAATTTCCTGTGTTTGGCTCCTGGCACATTTTCCTTTGATTATACCTGACTTTTGTCATGTTTTCCTGGTGAATTTATGGGCCAGAGAAGAATAGCATATGAAGAAAATAAAATAAAAACTGTCATGGTTTGAATATGAACTATTCTGCTAGGATTGAGATGCAGAAGTTCATATTGTCAGTTGCTGCTGTACCAGATGTACCAGGGTAAAGGAAGTGCAGCAAGTTCCTTTCCCTTCCTTCCACTTTTCCTCTCCCTCACCACAGCTCAGACACAACAGGGTCAGAGTAACACAGACAGTGAGGAGGCTAGATTGATTCCAGGACAGGCTTCAAATTAGCAGTTAAAGGAGAGTTGGCCTAAATCTCTGTTTCCAAAAACTGAGCAAGTCCAGGCAAGTCCAGGCAAGTCCAGGCAAGTCCAGGCAAGTCCAGGCCTCAGAAACTCCCCTGTCACCTGATTGAAAGCAAGGACAATAGATCAGCAGCAGTTTTCAGATCTCCCTATCAAGTTTCCAAACCCTAGACTCCAGTAATAGAAAGTCCATGCAGATGGACCCAACAGATTAACACAGATGTCACCTGTCTTGGAATTCCCTATTGTGCTTTAAATCAGGCCTGCAAGCTCACTTGGTTGTCTCTCTATCTTGGTAATGGGAGACCCTAGCATGCTGGACTTCTGCAGAATAAAACATTCTTTGGGTTTACATACTATTTGACTCCAGGGTATTATTCTTCAGCTAATCATGGACCTTTACCACAGACTGGAAACTGTAAAACCATGAGTGCAAATAACTCTTATCTTTCTACGTTGCTTCCCTCACATATTAGTCCTAGTGATAAAAACAGTACTTGTTACTGTGCCCTTCCCCCAGCCTTGAGCAGGCCTGAAAGACCTTGTTTACCACAACAGACCACCTACCTTGGCTGCACAGAACTTAGAAAAACTGCCCCTGGGCTTGCCTTGAGACATTTCTCGGTGACCAAAATTGGATTATCCCACCCATCTCTTGCTTAAACCAGAAAGGGTTTTGGAGGGGCCTTACACTTTAAATTAAAAACTAAACATTAATGCATTGAGCCTTGATCAGAGAACTTTGTCTTGGCTTCATCTCTTCTCACCCTCCATTCCTCTTGCATTCCCAGCCCCACTTTCAGGTGAACCCAGTTGATCCGTGGCCACAGGTGGCTACAGTTACAGTGACAGAACAGTGGTAAAGTGAATAAGCATACTCAGCAGCTCCAACTTCTCTTAAGTCTCCCCTTCAGTTATTCTGAAGTGGTGAGCCTGGCCTGTGTTTCTAGATGCAGTGTGCTTCTCAAGTTGAAGGTCTTAAAATGGTGCTTCCCTGTACCATGCATGTCTCTTCTTTCCCTCTTCCTATTCTTATCTCCTCCCTCACCTCTTTTTTCCCCACCCCCATACAGATTTTTTTATAGAAGCCTAACTAATATCAAAACCCCAACAATCCCTGTCTCAGACTCCTGAGTACTGGTTTCATTAGCCTTGGCTCTCCCTGTTTTTTAAGAAAGTTCTTTCAGTGTAACTTACCAATCTTCCTACTTAGCTAAGGCATTTTTGCTTAGCTGTATAGTTTGTGACCAATTTTAAAGTTCTTTTCTGAAGAAACCAAACTGAGGGACAAATGACAGAGACTTGGTCCTTTTCTTTCAGAATGTGGCCCTGGAAGTGGTCCATTTTTATGTGAATCGTCTCTTTGTAGGAAGCCACCTCAGTTCCCACAGCTGCCATAGTTTAACTATATAAAGCTAAGAACTTTCATTCTGCCGGCATGGGATTCTTTATGTCCAATTAGTCAATCTCTTTTATTTTCTTGTAGAGCCACATCAAAGGGTAATTTGTGGCATTGTTTTGGGTGGATACTTGGCTCAGATGGATCCTGAGAACCTTAGGCAAGATTCTGCTTATATTGGGAAAATAAACTAAAAACACTGATGCTGTTGCCCTTTTTTATTGTGACATTCTTTACAAGTACTGAAATGTAGAATCCACTCATGTGCTCATCAACAGATAAGTGGATACAAACTACTACTAGATAAAAGGATTAATCTACACCTTGGACTACTATTTTATCTATAAGAAGCATAATCCCTGTCATTTGTATCAACATGGATGGAACCTGTCTCAAAGAATAAGGACCACATAGCCTCATGTGGTCTAAGAAGTCTTAGAAAATTGAATTTACAGAAGTTGAGATTAGGGATGATTGTTACCAGAGACTGAGGTAAATGAAATGGGGAGAAAGAAAGATAGATCAAGCAAAAGGTATCATGTAGTTGAGTTATAGACCTATTAAGTTCAGGTATTGCAAGGCTCAGGGAAGATAAAATTAGAAATACTACATTACATATCTCCAGAGAGTTAGAAGAGAAAAATTTGAATGTTGTCCTCATAAGGAAATGTTAAAAGTTTAAAGTAACAGATATGCAAAGTACCTAGAGTTTGTCATTACTCAACACATGAATCAAATACACATTATATTAACATATTGTACCCTCATATATATTACAAATATCATGTGTCAGTCAAAAGATTTTCTAAATTTGAGACTAAACAAAGAAGTGCCTACTCTTAATTCGTACTTAAGAACTACTACATTGAGAACATCATTTAAATAAGAGCCTTAGCTGATCTGCACATGGTAAAAATACTTTGTAAAATGACTTTTCTTCTTATTGCAGTCAGCCTCCTTTCAATAACCTGTTAGATTAGCACAATTTGAAAATCTTGGCATTACCTATTGGTATGCATTAACACTGTCAACTAAATGTTAAGCCGAGCCTTCTTCGGCAAATACTCTGACTAGACCCATAGTAAAATCTGGTGTATTTATTCCTTGCTACAATGCAGATTCTAGATGCCAGATATTATATTTAAAATTTTTTAATCATCATGTAAGGTTATTTTGTTCTGTTTTTATTTTTAAAATGTAACTATTTTATGCCCCACAATTCATAGAAAATGATACTGTATCACCCCATTAAAACAGTCTCTAATTTTAAAAATAACTTATATATTTTTATTTTTCATGTACAGTGGTATTTTGTCTGCATGTATGTCTGTGTGGGGGTTCAGATCTACTGAAACATGAATTACAGACAGTTATGAATTGCCATGTAGGTGATGAGAATTGAACTCAGATCCTCAAGAAAAGCAGCTTGCACTCTTAACTGCTGAGATATTGTAGAGTGAAAAATTATAAAGGCCATTTTATGAAATATGTGTAGATTTTTCGCCTTACAGAACTCGGAACTGAAAATAAGAGTTCAGGCCTTCGCATTCCAGGTGAAGGACACTTGCTGGATTACATTCCCCAAGCCTCGCCCAAGGCAGGAAGGCATTCCTGACTACAGATAAAGATGCTACCACCTAGGTGGGGCTATAACCCTATAGCCAGAAAAAGTAAAGATAGTAATCTGAAATGGCAGGATAGGACACAATAGCATGGTGAAAACCACATTTTTGAGAAGAATGAGTGTGCAGAGTGATCTCACATGACTCTAGATCATTTGGGCTAGATTCTCTGAAATGTTCCACTGTTCTTGGTTACCCCTCCCTTGGTCTTCCCAGTGCTATGTTCAAAATTTGTAAAACAACTAATCATGTGTAACCACGCGAAAATGCAACCATTCATGTGTAAGCGCGCAAAAATGCCTTCCTCCCCCCACCCCATGCTATAAAAGACCCTTTAACCCACCACTCTAGACCAAAACCCTGCTCTTGGAGCTAAAGAGCTTGTTGTTTTGACCACTGGCTCCTCCCCTAATAAACCTCTGCTGATTGCATCCAGGTATGGTTTCTTGTGATTTTTGGGTGGCTGCAATGTCCTAAGACTTGAGGAAGGGTCTCCGGAGTTTGGAGCTCTTCATTATCTTTATAGTCCCTACTCATATTTCTGTTATACAGAAAGAATTACATCAGGGAAATTAGAGAAAAGCCAGAAAGAGCCTCACTGTACATCTAATATATACTTCCAGCTTACATGGAGAATTAAAAATAAGAATTTGTGGATAGCAAGGAAATAGCACTATTTTCCCCAGATACAACAGGGCCGATATACATACAAACTTACAGAGAGTGTGATAGCATGTATAAGACCTGCACAAATTCAAACTATACAAAACCCAGTACATAAAATGCTCAATAGGCACAAAACCCCACCCTTAGCCAAGAAACTATATGCAATTAATAGTTCCTCTGAGAGGAAAAATCAGTTTTCTCCAATGAAATGATACTGGGTATATCAACCACAGTCCAGGGCAGGCTTCATGTTCAAGAGTAGCTGGACAACACAAATAAGACCACAGGCCTGTGTGTGTTTGTTGTTGTTGTTGTTGTTGTTTTCTGTTTTTTGTTATTTTTTTTTTATAAGAAAAAAAAAAACATGAAGTTGAGTGGATAAGAAGATAATGGTGGACCTGGGAGAAGTAGCAGGAGGAAATGATATGATCAAAATATATTATATGACATATTCAATGTATATATATATATTTAAAGAAATGTAAATAATAAAACACAGGAGAAGAATTCAATGGCTTCTACAAGAATTGAAGCAGGCAGAACAACTGTAGTCAGAATGCTTCCCTAGCATGCACAAGGGCCTAGCTTCAATTCTGAAAACTGGGAGCAAAGAAGAGTAAAGAAAGAAGGAAGAAGAAACAGGAGAAAATAAAGAAGGAAAAATGAAGGGAAGGGAGGATGAGAGGGAAGAAGGAAGGAAGGAAAGAAGGAAAGAAGGAAAGATCTATGACAGTAGAAGCTGTGCTGCAGTGCCCTTCACAGTATAGAAATGCTACTAAATCCATGGAATTCAATGCAATGTGGACCTCTCATGTACCTTTATTTATATCTGACCTGATTCTTCTCATTAGATTGCTAGTTGTTTTGGGGAAAATAGGAAGTAATGAGTTAGATTTTCAACAGAGCTGTAGCCATTGAGAAAACAGTTTCCATTCAAATGGAGACTTTTGTGCCCTTCCCCCAGGCTGCCAACCTGTCCAGGTTAAGCAGGCCAGAACATGCTGTTTACCACTAGAGATTGAATAACAAAGGACCTGGGAAGCTGGAGACCTGCAGTCTGCCACAGGAGTTGAGCTGAATGGATTGCCTGCTGAGCTTGCTTGCTACACCTACATTAAGGATGTACACCCCTCACCCACTCTGCTGAGCTATCCTTGACACCTTCCAGACTGCTATATCCTTGCCCAGCCTCTGGGCTAAACTGAGAAGAGACTCTGGGGGATTGGGTCTTCCCCTTTATATGTGAAAGCAAATTATTAAACTTCGGGCTTTGATCAGAGAACTTTGTCTTGGCCTCATCTCTTCCCACTGTTTCTCAATTCTCAGCTTCTCTTTCAGGTGAACCCGTTCAGCTGTTGTTGCAGGCGGCAACAACTTTGAGGGCAGCATCCTCTGTCCACCCTATTCCATAACTCCTACATGTGTTCACTTTAGGAGCATGACACTGAAACTTAGCATTTACTTAGCCAGTTTCCAAAACCTGCAGGTTCCAAGTGAGATCAGGAAGCTGGACTTCATCAGGGAAGAACTGAAGCTGGCGTGTCCCACATTCATATCACACATTCTCCCCAGGCGCTCAGGGCAATATGCAGCACATGTTTGGTTTTGTGTCTTATTTTGTTAACATGATCTATACATATATGTTCCCTTAAGTGAATCAGTGTAATGATTTCTGATTGGCACTAAACTGGAATCATAGCATGACTTTTTTTAAAGCATATTTTTCTCCTTGAATTTCTTTGGATATTTCCAAAGAAGGGGAAAGAGAACAGATCAGAGAAAGCTTAGCTTGCATCTGTTGCATGGTAAAGAGTCTGATAATCAATTTGGCAAGAATAATTCATTGTATTCAGAAGTCAGAGTGACTGTCCTCCACTCTTGTATGTTTAGTAGGCTATATCAATGGTTGTGGGGAGACAACAGAAGGTGGCTATCATCCTTACAGCCATTTTGAGCCATATACCCTGATAAGAGACTTGCTTACAATAGCCTACAAGAGCTGAGCACACTCTGATAACATCTTGTTTTAGATACTCAGGATTTTCCCTTGGGTGTATGAGACTTAAGGGCGTGACTTAGAGATCAAATTTAGAGACAAGACCTAAGAACATGACTTAAAGGCATGACTTAGTAGCCCGCGCAACCTCCCGCCAGCAGGAACGACGCGGCACACACAGGATCCTTCTGCAGTAAAGCTTTTATGCATCTTGAGAGGGAGAGCATAAGCTTACAGATGAAGAGGACCCCGAGGGGGCAAAATCCCAGCCCTTATATAGGAAACTGCTCCCCGCCTAGGACGTGGCACCCAATGGTTGGCTGTAGCCCGTTGGCCGGTATTGTGTCACAGGTGAGGCAGTGCACTAGCACACGCGCAAACCACCTGTTTTGTCAGTTGGTCGAACGGATGTCAGCGCCATCTTGCAATGGTGAATGTGAGGGCGGCTCCTCACATCTCCCCCTTTTCTTTTAATCATCAAGCAATAGACCACCCAATGCTGAGAGCAGAGATAGAGGTCAAATCCCCAGTAAGCAAATTAGAGTAAGGCAAGATCACCCTATCGTGTGCAATGGGCAACGCCCCAGCGATGTGCAAGGGCTGATATAGCCTACAACTCTCTCTGTGCCATTTTTCCTGGGGGAAGGTTATTTTAGGCACTCAACCTTCATGCAAGATGACATATCTCCCCAGAATAGGCCCATTTAACACTGCAGGGCCATTCTGCTGCAGTGCTTAGCCATGCAACTCTCCTGGGCTGCTGAAGCACGCTCACTCTACCCAGTGCAGTGAGAGCAGCCTCTTGGGGTGCAAGAGCTGAGCGGCCAGCGATCTATTGCCTAAGCATAGAGAGCCAAATATAGGGGGAGGCAACTTGTTCTAGTGCCGTGAGTGCCTGGGTGACAACCACCTTGTCTCTTTTTGTTTGTGCCTTAAGCTTGCAAACCAACCAGAGGAGTAACACACCCCCACAGCAGAGTGCAGCTCCAAACAGACCAACCCCCACCCACTCTTTGAAGAAGGAGACGGCTGAATGGATCCATGACTACAATCCCTCGGTCAAGAATAAATCAAGGAGGGTCAAATTCACCTCAATTATGGCAAAGCGCAATTTATGAAGCATTTCTTCGAATTCTAGGGTCCAATTCTGCAATAAAAACTGAGAAAAAACTTTTGACAAATTAGTGGTGCGGGTATAATTATCATAAGGTATGGATGTTATACATAACCCAGGCATCTTCTGTTCACATCCCAATTGAGCCAACTGCCATAAAATATCAATTTGCTCTTGAACCAGGTCAATCCTCTGATTCACTAGCATCAATCCCCCCATGATTTGCGAATTGGCGGAGGCTTGTACATCCAATGCTGAAGTGACTGATGCAGACAGTTGGTTTATAGAATCTGCCGCCTGCACCGAGGAGGATAATGCAAGGGCAGAGGCTGTAACCAATCCTATTACAGCAGCCCCTGCAATAATGCCCACTATAATGGCAGAAATTCCAAAATCTCTCCTAATTCTAAAATGGGCTAAAGTGTTGGGTGCCTCTACTGGCACAGGAACAAATCTCGGCAAGCGGGTAACCATGGCAAAAGGGAACATTGTAGCATTCCAGCAGAGAACAAAAAAGCAGGTATTAGGTGTGCATGTCAAGGTCTCATTCCAGATAGAACTATCATTGCTCATTATCCAAACAAAAGGTGGCCATACACAGACCGGAGTAGGTCCAAATGTGATGCTCTTAAACTCAGTATACTTGGTGTTAGCAGATTGCCAACTAAAGCTACCCCCCGATTTTCTTTTACCAAGGGAGCCACCAAGGGTACCCGTCCAGTCAAATGACAATTGTCCCTTAGCGGTGGCCCCCTTCCCTAGCATAACAAGGGGTGACAGATCGGTGCAACTTCTGTTTACCCCACAAAGGAGCCATTGGTCAAACGGATTCGCATCTGCCTTTCTCGGATTCATGTATGTGAAATTAAATCCCATAAAGGTATCATTATAATATGTGCTAATATCTGGGGAGAAAGTAAAATATAAAACATAAACTTCCTAACAGGCGATAGCTGTTATTGGTGGGTACGCTCTGAATCTGATCATCATAAGGAATATAGGCCAAGCCCAAAGACTTATTGGTCACTGGCATGGGAATTGGGAAGGTTGTCATAATCCCCCACCATGGTGTCCCTGTTACCATCCTCAGGCTTATCAACATCTTCATCATGATGATCAACTGTAGACCTTGGCAGCATCGGTTTTTCATGTTCAAAGATCTTGCGGGTCAGTTTCTCTGGTACCCAGAAGGGATTCTCGTCCTCCTGTGGGAAGACACAAACAGCTCCCCTGGATCTTATCAAAATAGGATCCAGGCCTTTCCATTTTCCTATTAGCACATCTTTCCATTTTACCATTTCTTTTGGCCTGTCAGGCTCTATACAATGACGCTCAGCCGCAGTGTGGCCTTGAGCATCAAGATTCAAAAAATTAAGGGTAAAGAGTGCCATGGAAACAGCTACTCTTGGTACTGGGGGGAGAGCCTCCTCAACTCCCCCTTTCTGTTTTATTAAATATGATTTAAGCGTGCGATGGGCACGTTCTACGATGCCTTGTCCTTGAGGGTTGTATGGAAGTCCAGTCAAGTGAGTTACTGCCATTTGGTGACAGAACTGTTGAAATTTTTGAGAGGTATAAGCTGGTCCATTGTCTGTTTTGAGGAGTTTGGGTTTCCCCCAGGCACTCCATGCTTCCAGACAATGTTGGATCACATGTGAGGCCTTTTCACCTGTTAGAGGTGTGGCAACAATAATACCAGAACATGTATCAATAGAGACATGTAAGTATTGAAGCTTTCCAAAGGAAGGGACATGAGTAACATCCATCTGCCAGACCTGTAAAGGCCTTATGCCACGTGGGTTTATTCCCACATGAGGAGCAGGCAAGAATTCACAGCAATTTTGTTATCTCCCTGGCTTCTTTTCTGGTAAGTGAGTAACGGCGACGCAAGGTCTCCGCCGTCACATGAAAATGTTTGTGGAACTCCCTTGCTGCTTCTGTTTGAGATGATAACGCAACGGCCACGAGCTTGGTAGCTTTATGTGCTAGCTCATTTCCCAAAGTCATAGGGCCAGGGAGTCCAGAATGGGCTCTGATATGAGTAATATACATAGGAGATCTTCTATTCAACAAAGCAAGCTGTATTTGTTGAAAGGTGCCATGAACTCTGCTAGAGGGCTTTATGATTCCAGCCACTTCAAGAAGGTTAACTGCGTTAACCACGTAAAAGGAATCTGACACAATGTTAAGAGGCCCTGGAAAGGTTTTAAGGACCTCCAGTACCACCAAACATTCTACAAATTGAGGTGATGTTTCACTGAACTGTTTTGACACCACTTTATTATTTACTACATAAGCACCCAGACCAGTCTTTGACCCATCTGTATATACAACAATCCCATCCTTAAGAGGTTGCCTAGCTGTAATTTGTGGAAATACTATAGCCTGATTCAATGCAAATTGTAAAACAGGATGTTTAGGATGATTATCAATCTGTCCTGAAAAGGAGGTAACCAAGATTGCCCAATCATTAGAGGTGGCCACCAGAACTTGTACTTGCACAGCAGTATAAGGTGTAATGAGAGAGTTAGGCTCTCGTCCAAAATGAGTAATGGCTGCCTTTATTCCTCGAAGCGCAAGCTGGGCAATTGCATTGGGATACCAGTCTATAATTTTGGCAGGAGAGGCGTTCGGATGAACCCATAATAAGGGCCCTTTCTGCCACAACACGGCAGTTGGCAGCCGAATGGTTTTCATAACACATAGGATAAAGGTTGTGATTCATCAATGCGCTGCAGCTGAGCTCTTTGCAAGGCATCCTCTACCTTTTTTAAGGCCTGACTTGCGGCAGGAGTAAGGGCCCTAGGAGAGGAGATATGGGGGTCTCCTTCTAAAACATCAAATAAAGGTTTCAACTCAGCTGAAGAAATTTTCAAAAAGGGTCTGAGCCAATTTATATCTCCCAATAATTTCTGAAAATCATTGAGGGTGTGCAGATGGTCTCTACAGATTTCCAATTTTTGGGGAATTATATTGGTAGGAGAAATAACAGTCCCCAAGAAGGTGCCCACCTCAGAGATCTCAACCTTTTCCACTGCTATTTGTAACCCCCATTGTGCCAAAGTTTGTATCAAACAGGGGTAGGCTTCTTGTAATATTTTTAACTCTTTATGTGACAAAAGTATGTCATCCATATAATGGATGACAAGTAAGGTGGGAAACCATTGTCTTAGCGGTCCCAAGGCTGTTTGAACAAAAATTTGACACATGGTGGGGCTATTGGCCATGCCCTGGGGTAAGACTTTCCATTGATACCTCTTGTCTGGTTCCATATGATTAATGGAAGGAATAGTAAAAGCAAATCTAGGCCTATCTTTAGGGCACAAGGGTATGGAGAAAAAGCAATCTTTAATATCTATAATGAGGAGCTTCCAGCCACAAGGGAGAGCAGAGAGCACAGGAAAGCCCCTCTGGACTGGGCCCAACAATTTCATCTGTTCATTAATAGCTCTGAGGTCATGGAGTAATCTCCATTTTCCCGACTTCTTTTTGATCATGAAGATGGGAGTATTCCAAGGTGAGGTAGAAGACTCAATATGATCGAGCTCTAATTGTTCCTTTACCAATTTTGTTACAGCTTCTAGTTTTTCAGAGGATAAAGGCCATTGGGGAACCCACACCGGGTCCTCTGTTTTCCACAGTATAGGCTGTACTACCCCAACGGCCCCTAGGAAAAACCCAACCCTTTTCTATCTTGTTTTCTACTAGGGGATATAGGCTCCACCCTGCCCTGTTCCAACTTTCCCAGTCCTTTACCTTCCCTGTAGCCCATCTTAATCATCATGTCTCTTGCCTGGTCCGAATATGGTTTTGTAAAAATAGGTTCATTTGACAGGGTGAGACCCATACCCTGTAAGACATCTCTTCCCCAGAGGTTAACAGGGAGAAGAAGAACATAAGGTATAAATTTTCCCTGCTGTCCTTCGGGGGATTCCCAGGTCAAGGTTGTGGAGCTGATGGTGGGGCAAGACTGATATCCTAGGCCTTGTAACGAATGTGATGACTCAATGGTGGGCCATGCTTTGGGCCACCAGTGTGAGGAGATGATACTCTTATCAGCCCCGGTATCTAGAATACCCTCAAAATCTTTTCCTTTTACTTTTAAACGCAGTTTAGGCCTTTCATTCAAGGGAATCATTAAGTAAGCTAGATCACTACCTGAGGAGCCCATCTGTTCTGTTCCCATTCTATTGACCCTTCCCACCTCAGGGAGGAATAGCAACTGGGCTATTCGATCTCCCTTTGTAATAGAAAAAACTCCTCTAGGGCTAGAACATAAGACTTGTATTTCAGGAGAATGCTGGCCATCCACTACCCCGGGGTACACTATTAAACCTTGCAGGGTCAGTGATCCTCGGCTGAGGATAAGGCCCATGATTCCGGGAAGCAAGGGTGTTATAGGCTCCACTGGAATTGGCTGAATATTCATTTGTGGCATTAGTAAGAAGTTGGAGGAGGCACGCAAATCCACCCTTGTGGGTCTTCCTGGGTTATTTCCTGATTTCTCTTTCTGTTGGCTTCCTGGGTTCTGACTAGTCGGTTCCCATATCTTTGAGGGCCCTGGGACCGGGGGCCCGATGTCCCGTTTTTTGGCATCTCGTCTGACTGATTATCCAGCGGGGGGGAGGAGTCTGCCCCTAATATCTCTTACTGAACGGCATGCACTAGCTTTATGATATCCCTTGCCGCATCTGTCACAAAGAGTGGGAGTCTCTACCTTTCTATTCAAATTTGTACAATCCTTTTTAAAATGACCGGGCTTGCCACAATTATAGCAGACCTTTGGACCGTGTCTCATCAGGGGACGCCTCTGTGATTGAAGAATAGCAGCCGCCAGCCCGGTATTAGTAAGGGGCCCTCCGAGCTCTCGGCAGACCCTAAGCCAATCTTGTAAGCCCTTGTTTTTAGGTGGAGCAATGGCTGCTCGGCACTCCTGAGTGGCTTGTTCAAAAATTATCTGTTGGATTAGGGGCTCGACTGGACCTACATCTCCGAAAATACGCCCAGCTGCCTCTGTCATTCTGGCCACAAAATCTGAAAAGGACTCTTGGGGTCCTTGAATTATCTTTGTGAGTTGTCCACTCGCTTCCCCTTTTCGGGAAAGTGCCTTCCATGCCCTAATGGCCGTGGCAGAGACCTGGGTATAGGCTCCCCAATGATAGTTAGCTTGATCAGCAGTATAAGCCCCTTGACCTGTTAACAGGTCTAAAGTCCAATCTCTCTGTTCCGGGGTCAAGGCAGTAGCGTTGACCCGGGCTTGTGCTTGTGCAGCCTCATACCACAGTGCTTTCCATTCCATATATTGGCCCATATTAGGGAGGGCGGCTTTTGCAATCATTTGCCAATCGGCTGGTGTTAATGCTGAATTGGCAAGTCTATCAAGCTGTACCAGGGTAAAATTAGCATTGGTCCCATACTTGCGAACAGATTCGGCCAGTTCCTTAAGCTGGTTGAAATCTACTGGTGCATGAATTCGCCCTCCATTTTCTGTTTCAAAAACAGAAAATACAGTCCTGACCTTTCTCCTCACCTTTTCTGGTACAAGCGAGTAACCTGATGGAGGATGCACCTCATAAGGCGGAGGTGCAGAGGGCACCGTCTTTTGAGGAGGAATTCTAGGAATTTTTTTATATTTCTTGTTATCATCTGGGTGATATCTCTCTGCCTCATATCTAGCTGCTTCTTCATCTAACTCAGCCTCCTCCTCCGAGTTAAGAGTATCCTTACCAGAGGTGTCATCATCACTGGAGCTTTCCAAACTGTCGAGGGTCAGTGCCTCCAGCTCCAAAGAGGGGTAGAGCCCACCCTTTCTCTCCTTACGAGGGATACTGGACTCCATCGGGGGTATCTCTCCTGTCTTAGGAGGGTGCCTATCCTTCTTTTTTGGGACGTCCTTTTTCTTGCGCGCGCCCAAACTCTCACTCCATTCGGTTTCTGACATGCTGTCCTGAACTCCCTCGAGAGTAACCTGCCCTTCACTTACTGCTTCCTTATAGTTTTCATCTCCTAAACAGTTTTTAACAACTAGAACAAGGACCATGAAAATCACAGTGAAGATCAGGCCATAAATTTCAGGGTCAGACATACCTCTCCGAATGTACCTCCCTGCAGTTCTGAATCCTCCTCTGAATCGAGGGGTTCCCTGAGGTGCTGACGATGACAAGGTCGAGATAACCCAGGTTTCGGCACCAGATAGCCCACGCAACCTCCCGCCAGCAGGAACGACGCGGCACACACAGGATCCTTCTGCAGTAAAGCTTTTATGCATCTTGAGAGGGAGAGCATAAGCTTACAGATGAAGAGGACCCCGAGGGGGCAAAATCCCAGCCCTTATATAGGAAACTGCTCCCCGCCTAGGATGTGGCACCCAATGGTTGGCTGTAGCCCGTTGGCCGGTATTGTGTCACAGGTGAGGCAGTGCACTAGCACACGCGCAAACCACCTGTTTTGTCAGTTGGTTGAACGGATGTCAGCGCCATCTTGCAATGGTGAATGTGAGGGCGGCTCCTCACAACTCAGAGGTGTGGCTTAGAAGTGAGACATATAAAAGGCAAGAGGCAAACAGAGAATTAGGCAGTAGGCACTTGAGACAGGCATTAGGTATTAGGTACTTGGAGGAAGAACTTGGATTAGACATTAGGTACTTTGAGTACGCACTTAAGACTCGAGATAGGCAACTAGGATGAGACACTTGTACTTGGATGAGACTAGGACTTGGAACTGGAAACTTGGAACTTTGAGGCACTAAGGACCAGGAACTAGGGACTAGGAACTCAAGACTTGGGACTTGGACTAGGAAGAGAGACTGACGAATAAATGGGATTGAATCACACTCTGTCTTGTGGTTTCAAACATTGATAGAGCGGTCAGCAATATTTTGGCCCCCAAACGTGGGGTAGCTCGGGCCCCAACAAATGATTTTTTATATAACTTTTTTTTTTTTTTTTTACATTTAGTACATTATAACTATATCATAGGAACAACCAGGAATGCAGAATTTGTTTATATTTTTTAAAAACTACATTTATTTTGTATGTGTGTGTGTTGGTGTGTATGTACGTGTGTGTGTGTATGTCTGTGTGTGTATGTATCTGTGTAGAGGACAGTACACATATGCCACAGTATGTTTGAAGGTCAGAGAACAGCTAGTATGTATTAATTCTTTTTTCACACTGTGGGACCCAGAGATCAATTTCAGGTCTGCAGACTTGGCAGCAAACACAATTCTCTGATCAGTCACCACAGCTGATTCAGAAGTTATGTTCCAAAATGAAAGTTGGTATTCACTAACTCATCAGCATATAAGCCATATTCCTGGTATGGAATCTAACATAACACAGATTGCTCAAGTTAAAACAATGGCCCTTCTTACTTTCACACCTTATCTAACAATCCCAGGTGGCCAGTGCCATGTGTGGCTGTCCCCTGAAACAGCACTGAATACTTAGGTGCTGCCACGGAGCAAGGAGAAAAAGCCACACTGGTTTCTGCTGTGACAGTGACTGAAAGGGAGAATAGCACTGTAGGCCACTTGGCCTTTCAGTGTTGTACCCAGCAGAGGACTATGGCATATTTCAGTGACTTTTGCTTCTGTTAACATTCTTAAAGTCAAGTCTGCGTTTTCAAATTAAATATTTGCTTTAGTGTATATGTTTGTGGGTTTTTTTCCCTATGAGTGATGGATGGTGGGTAAGTGTAATAATATAAGGTAAAATTCTCAAAAGGAGCATTTCCTCATAGTTCTCTACTGCCTTGTGAGAGAGAAGTTAGTTAGGTTTTACCTCTTTCCTTCATTCTTGCATTATATCCCCAAATATTCCTAATGACTTACATATCACTCACACTCATGACAAGAAGAAAACTAGGTTTATAAAGGTTAAGTAATTTGCAGAGCTGGAACTTGTAATCAGATTGTGTCTGAGACTCAGGTCTTGTGTCTTAGGCCAAAGTTTATTTCTAAAAGCAATGGAATAAGGGTGGGTGGAAGTTCACATCTAGGGTCAGCATGGGTAATACCTCCAGGCCTTACACTAATATAATAAGCCCCCTTTAGAATGCAGGGAAGCTATCATTTATCCTGTAAAATCTCTTCTGTTCCCATATGAGAGGGAAGAGATTAAAAGGATGAATATTCTTCACAAGTAAATATCCTCTCTGTTTCTTAACATCTGACCTAGTTTCCAGGATCAAGTCAAACACTAGGGTCTTAAGTAAACTTTTCCAGGCCTGAGCTCCCTTCAGAGTCAGGTTTAAGCACTCTGCCCATGATGTCACTGCCATGCTCCACATCTGTTATTTCCTTCTCTCCTCTTCAATTCCTTGCAAAATTTTCAGAGGACAATGTACACATCTTATTTGTAGCTTTATCATCAAAGCATAGAGACAGAATGATGATGGTGAAACTAAATCTAATCTTACCCAAAACAAACTCCTTCTATGCCATGTAGTACCTAAGAAAGAAGTACCTAAGAAAGAAGAGGGAAGAGCAAAGTCCAAGTTAGTACATCAGTTAGCGAACTAGAGCTTGAGTACCAGGTAGGGCCTGTGTAGGTGAGTTAGTTTCTTGTATGTTTCAGGTGAGATCATTCTGTGTAGATCAGGAAGCTGGAGCCAGCACACACAGTACACATGCTTGTGACTCAATTCATCACCCTTCTCACAGGCCAGAATCAATTAAGTAGTTATTCACTGTGCTCCAATTGTATGTTGAACATTTCTAAGTTCAATAGGGATCAGAAAGTTGTGACACTTTTCAGGTGAAGGGAATTACAGAGGGGAACAAGACAGCTATCATTTCCAAAGGATTCTTTTTCTAGTACAGTCTTGCTACTCCATATTTAGCATTTCAGTTTGACATATCACAAAATTTTCATGTAATGAACATTAACGATTACAAAGCTTCATTTGCTTTCACAATATGTCCCTAGTCATCCTGCTGATGAAAAAGACCAGACTGTGTTATTTTCTGCATCTGCTTTTGAGAATTAGAGAGGCAGCCAGTGGAAGGTCATGCTAATTCAGGTCATGCTGATGTTATGGAGAAAAACTTATTTTTTTTTCTAGCTAGAGACATTGGAAGACACATTTCCTAGGCAAATCTTCCATATTGATATAAATCAGTCCTGACGTTACATTTTTAGCTCTAAGCCTGAGAAGAAAAATAAACTATCTCCTACAAAAAAAAAAAATCAAACTTGAAGCCACATCAACTCCTTGATGCTGGATTGCAACTTATCTCTGCAAGTCTGTCTTCCTATTTTGATGCTGGACCTCAGGCCATCCTTGCTCTTTCTTCTGTCATCAATAAAGTCAAGAAAACAGGACAGGGGACTCTTATGGCACTTATTTTAAGAATATGAAAGGAAAATAACTGACAAGCAGGAGAAAGCCTTTGCATATAAGTGGAATGTTTGCATACATTGTTTTCCACCAGAAAGTCATCCAGATAGGATTTCCTCTGATATACAAAACTGATTGTATCTGAGACAATGGAAATGAGTTCAAGCATCAGGTAAGTGAATTTTATGATAGCTGTGAGGAATGGATGTCAGAAGAATGTTTGGCTGTTTAGAAATAATTATGAAAATTTCATTCTGAGAAGAAAGCATGATATAGTCTGACTTGAGTTTCATGCACCCTTGTACCAACTGTTACTATAACTGTATTTCAGCCTATAATAGTGTGGTCTCATATTTACAGCTCCTGTTATTTTGGTGTTGAAATGAAAAGTGACTCCCCAAACTTGGCTATGGGGGTTAAGTGGCGTAAGAGAATTTTGGAAGAAAAGCGCATGTTTTAGGTATAGTGGCTGAATAACGGATGTTTTCCCCAAATGCCTATCAACAAAACCAGCATGAAGAACTTCCTCACTATCCACATTTTCTAAGGTCCACTCATAGACAAAGAACTACAAATACTAATGGTTTCTGGGAGAAAAATTAGCTTCCCCCTGGGATGATTCTGTTCAATTGTTGTCCAAAGCAGAATATATAATCTTGAAGATACACACACCACCAAACAGAATGGAATCAGCATGGGTATGAGGGTGTGTGTGTGTGTGTGTGTGTGTGTGCACCTATCTCTCTCTCTCCTCCTTCATCCCCTTTCCCCCTTTCTCCCTTTCTCTTTCTCTCTCTCTCTCTCTCTCTCTCTCTCTCTCTCTCTCTCTCTGTAACAAAATAATCAAAGAAAAAGAGGATATCAACTTGAGGGGTAGAAGAAGCTTAATGGTGGTAAAGAAGAGAGTAACGTAATATAATTCTATTTCAATTAAAATATGTCTTTAAATATTTGTTTGCATAATGCGCACAATACATATACATACACAATAAAAAGATAATGTAGAAACATTGACAATGAAGGTTGGAGAGAGGACTCTAGGAGTATTTAACACATTACTTTTGCAAGCTTGAGCATCTGCATCATATATTGACTGCCCACTTCACTGCCAAATGCTTATGGCATCCTTCTGGTATTGTCCTATAATTTAGCACCCATGAAATGGAGACAGAATTCACTAGCCACAATAGCCTCACCAGTGAACTTTGAGTTTAATTTAGGGACCCTGTCTCAATGAACAAGGTGGAGAATAATAGAGGAAGACTCAGCAAATGTCTTGTGTAACACACACACACACAAAACACCCCCCCATATATATATATATATATATATATATATATATATATATATATATATATGATATATATATATATATATATATATATATATGATATATATATATATATCATATATATATATATATATATATATATATATATCATATATATATATATATATATATATATATATATATATATGATAAAAAGGGCAGTTACTAACTAAAAGTGACTATCCTAACTTTTGATTTTTTTTTCAAGGATACCAAAAGGATGATGAAATGCCATCAGTTAAACAGATGGTTAGGTCTCTGGGAGATTTAGTTCAGGACTTGTCCATTAAAACTAATATTCAATGATTTCTGCCTTCAAACATCATTTCTTTTATAAAGAATGGTCTTTTGAAGATAGAAACTTTTTTTCTCTTCCATTACATTCAGATAACATAGATAACACAGAAGTCTACATGAGGTTGTGGAAGACTTTTCTAAAGAGAATGCCCGAGGATTGGGAAAAGATTCTCTTCGGGGCTTAACAATTCGGTTACATTTTTCTGCTGAAATGGTGGCTGTGGTTCTGAACAAGTGGAGCTAAAAATGGCTTTTTAGAATTATTTAACCCACAGCTCTTTTTAAATTGTCTTACAGTTATTTATCTTTTTATCCATTGTGTGTGTGTGTGTGTGTTTGTTTGTGTGTAGGTCAGAGGATAACTTATAAGATTCAAATATCTCTTTCTACCTTATAGAACACAGGGATCAAACTTGGTTTGTCAGGCTTGGCCATTTCTCTGATTCCTACAACTTTAAAAATATTAGTATCTTTTGAGATAAAAGAAAGTATATGCAGCTGTATGAAATAACACACAGTGGTATTCTCCTTTGCCCAAGATTTTTGAATGACAATGCTTGAAATAATTTCAAGCATGTGGTACAAGTTAGTTAGAAGATGGATCACAGATCCCACTTAAAGACCTAGGTGTAGCCCCATGAACCTCTAACCCTTAGGAGTGAGGTAGTTTGGAGACATGATTGTCTATTGCCTTTATCCTCTTAGCATGAGACTTTATAGCTTAAAAGATTTTAAATTTTGTTGAGAGTTAAATTATAAAATGTTCTTCATAATTCAAGCCTGTGACTACTTTAGTCTTAAAGTCTGATATTTTTCTCATTTTTTCTAGAATTTTTAAATTTTAGTATTACATCTTTGTATCTATCACTCTTTTGAGCTTAATATTCCACCTTCTATATAAGACTTAAACTGAAGTTCTGTTTTGCACATAAATTTATAATTCACCCTGTATCAGTTATTACAAACCAGCTCCATCTCTGAGTCTGAAAAGGTGCAAAAGCCCACCCTGAAATCCCAACACTGTTCCCAGGTAAGGGCAGATCTTATGACCCTTTTAAACAAATCAACTCTTTAAAAAAAACCACTTATTATGTCAAATTTGATTCTTGTCTTCTTAGAATCATCACAGTACAGAATGTATTCATGGAAATGAGGGCTGTGTGGAGAGATGTTGTACTAGCAGTGCTGGCACAGAAAAACATCAGTGCAGAATTTCCAGCTAAATATTTGGTTTCCTAGCAGGAAAGAAAACAGGATTTAAGTTTGTAAACAGTGATCAATTTCAAAACAGTCTTCTCTCAGTAAAAAATATAAAAAGAAGTAAAAACATCAACTTCTTTTATTGCAAGAATATTTTAGAATCTTTATTTATAAATGCATTTCTGAAGTTACTAAATCTGACACAGATGAGATCCAAAGAGGCAAAAGCTCTGTCTAAATAGTGAGCTCAGAGTGACTTGAGCTGGAGGAGAGCTGGTCAAGAGAGTGCAACATTTTCTCTTTATTTCATTCACCAGGAAATCTCCTGTCAGGGTCATTCTTATGAATAATGCTTATGTCATCATGCCTTTTTGACAACAAGAGAATAGGATCAAATCTACTTGACAAGTTTTAATATCCTACCATGAAAACTACCTGGCTTGGCCATAAAGCCCCAAGATATTCTGACAGTGTTTTTCTGATTGTAAAGTACATCTCTAAATTATGTTTCCATGCTCTGTGATAGATCTTTCATATGTGATGGATAGATGTATATGCAAGGGTTTGGCTAGAAACTGCTTGAAAGCAAATACTCTATAACCAGAGTAGTAGTGACAAGAAGAGATGGTGGAGATTGTGGAAGACAAAAAACTCAGTCAGGCTTCACCAAAGTATAGACAAGTGATATATAGGATTGCACATAGGCATCTCAGTGAGAGTCAGTCATCTTTACATTTAATCCACCATGAACAGAACATATTTTAATGCATTTGTGTTTTATAAATTTAGAATTTATCCTAATTATTGGTCATATAATATGGCATCAATGTAAGATTAAAATCGTAGTGGATATTGTAACTTGAAGTTTTGTTTCCTGTTGCTGTGACAATATATACTAACAAAAAGCACTGTATAGGAGAAAATTATTTCAGCTCATAATTTTAAGTTTTGTTCCATCATTACAAGGAAGTCAAGGCAGGAAACTTCAAACATTTAGTCAATATCACATCTACAGTTACAGGAAAGAAAATAAATGCATGCTGGATATCTTCTACTGCTTAGCTCGTTCTCTAAAGTATAGTACAGGATTCCTGGCCTGGGTCACAGTGTCAACCACAAGGTCTGTGTCTTCCCACACTAATTATTAACACAGCCAAGATAATCCACCCATACATGAACCTATTGGCCTATCTGATATAGACAGTCCCTAAATGAGACTCTTTCTTTATGATTTTAGGCTGTCTCAAGTTGACAAACATTCCAAAAATAATATAGAAAAGGTTTCAAATATATAACAGGATGCTTGTAAGCTAAATAAAAACTCTACACAGTTTTGTATGTGGGACTTTCAATAGTATGTTTAAAATAATATTTTCAATAATAATATGTTGTATTAGATGGATTTATTTATCTATATATGTATGGGAAATTTTAAGCCATTTGATAAAACTATCCTTGGTGTCTCACAAAGATGAAGTAAAAACTGTATTTAATAAACATTTTTAAAGGTTCCAAGAATTCTAAAGGAAGCAGAGTCAAGTTTTCATCCTGATTAGGTAATGTGAGTTTAGAGACATGAAAAAAAAAAAAAAAGCCAGCTTTCAAAAAAAGTTTTTGTTTTGTTCTCTTCAAATAGAAATAAGTACAATTATAGCAAGAAATTTAAGTGGACATCATTTGGAGACTCATCATTAAAATTAAAGCAGGTGAAAGTAAAATACAATGTAGCTCAGGGAATGAACAGTCTCAGACACACTGTGATGAGATCACTAAAACAAAGAGAATATAAAGTGGGCTCTCCTCAACTGAGACCACATGCAATCATGACCTTCTGCATACTGCAGTCAGCCCCTTGTTATGCTTATTTTGGTTCACATGGTTCTTCAAAATATTCCTTAAATGATGCCTTGAGAATGTAAATCATATTTTCTCAGTGCATATCTCAGGCTTTCCACATGACTCACAGTAAAATAAGTTCTGCCAGTGGCCTCCCTATACTTTCTACAGCCTAGTACTCTAATTTTAACTCTGGCCTCATCTCCTTCTCTCTTCAACATCTTTAGATTATCTCACCTGTCTACTGGAACTATTTTCAGCCCCTCGATATCCCCATGGCTTGTTTTCTTGTGTCTCCACACACTCATCTCTCACTCATTCCTGGGTCATGATTCACAGAACCTGCTACCTAAGCTCATTTCCATGCACCTTTGCTCTATTTTTTCTTTGGTATTTTCTAAAATGTATCACTGAATATCTTATATTTGTATGCTTTTCATATAAAAGATTTCATGTCTAATAATCTCAGAGACCAGAAATCTAAAATTAGTAACTCTGAGTAAAGCCAGAATGCTGTCTGCAAGACCAAATGCCTTCGGAGACTGAGGTGTAAAAACATCTCTCAACTCTCCTAGAATATGGCTGCTGACATTCTGGTCACATCACACTAAGGTCTGTATCCTTCTGTACCTTGCCTCTCACTTTTGTATATAAACTCTCTCTGACAAGGATAATTGAGTGCCTTTTATGAAAAGAACCAGAATGGCATTCAGATAATCAAGAATTGTTTCATTATCTCAAGAATCATAACTTAGGCACATTTACAAATATGGCTTTTCAGATAAGACAACATTTACAGTTTCCTGGAATTAGAGTGTATATCTGTTTGATCATTTTTCAATGGTTTTCAATGTGGTTTTTTAAGGATTCATACCTTAATAGCTTTCTTTTTACTTTATTGTTTTTCTTCCTTTTTTTAAACCTATAACTTACCTCTTAGCAAGTCCTTTAACCCTAGTATAGTTTTAGCTATCAGCACAGTATGCCTACCTGCTCTCAGAATCTTTGCTACCTTTACATTTTTTATGTGAATTTGCTGGTCAAAATGTCTGTTTGTGTCTTTTGAGGAACAGTGTCCTAGATTCTAGGAACCTAAGAAAGAAAATTGGATTCTGTTCCTATAACTTTCTTTCTTGTGATGGAGATAGCTGAACAATCATTTTCAAAGAAGAGTATCTGACATGCATAGACACATGAGTAATGTATAGTTATTTAATAAAAAAACAATAATTATTGGAGCTGAAGAAACTAATCAGTTGGCAAAAAGCTTGTCTTGTAAACATGAAGACCAGTGTGTGATCACAGAGTCCACATAATGAACAAACAAACAAACAACCCCTGGGTTTGGTGCCATGCTTGCTTGTCATGCCAGCACTGGGGACTCCAAGGGAGTAACTTACCTACTTGGCAAATTTTAGGCCTATCACAAACAGACAAACAAATAAACAAACCATGGAAAATGTCTGTCTTATATGGGTTTTCTCTTGCTGGGATAAAACACTGCAACCAAAAATCAACTTGAGGAGAATAAAATATATTTTATCTTACAGCTTGTAGTCCACCATTCAGGGAATTAAGAACTCAAAATAGAAAACTGGAGGCAAGAACTGATGCCATTACAGGGTGCTACATACTGGCTTGCTCCTCATGGCTTGCTCAACCTGCTTTCTTGTACCATCCAGGATCATCTGATGTACCATCCACAATAGTATGGGCCATCACACACCAATCATCAGTCAAGAAAATGAATTTTCCATCAGCTTTTCCTCAATTGAGTTTTGTGATTGCCAAATGACTCTAACTTGTGACAAGTTGATGTTAAAATAGTCAGCCCAGTGCCTAAAAGAGAGCCAAGATTGGCTTTTTAGTTTCATACCTATGCCCCCACACAAGCACAACTGCATGCACATGTGTACTCGCATCACAAATACCATATACAAATGAAAATTTAGAATTATTGGGGGAATGGGTAGAGACTAGCAAAAGTACTATGAACCTAATAAACTCTTTCCTCAACCTTAAACATGAGCAAAATACTAATGGGTGAATAATACCTGGAAGATATTTTCAACAGGAGACACACAGAATGAAGCTCACTATTCTCAGACATAATGGTATTGCCTGCCCTCTCCCTCTCCCTCTCCCTCTCCCTCTCCCTCTCCCTCTCCCTCTCCCTCTCCCTCTCCCTCTCCCTCTCCCTCTCCCTCTCCCTCTCCCTCTCCCTCTCCCTCTCCCCCACCCCTCCCCCTCCTCTTTTTCTCCCCCTCTCTCTGTTTCTCTGTTTCTCTGTTTCTCTGTTTCTCTGTTTCTCTGTTTCTCTGTTTCTCTGTCTCTCTCTCTCTCTCTCTGTCTCTCTCTCTCTCTCTGTCTCTCTCTCTCTCTCTCCCTGAGCACTCTCCATGTAGCTGACCCAACACCTCTCCTTCAGTGCTCTATGGGACAAAACTACCTTGTCTCCTCAGTTACCCAACTACTAGCCACTTCGAGGAAGTGAGCTGAGCTACTGGTTCATGTCCAGCTCATAGCTCATAAAATGCTCCAGTACAAAAAAAGAGAACATGACGACAGGAGTAAATTTTTATTGAAATTTTGTGTCTTGTATAATTACATATAGGAAGAGCATATTCTTCAGTCTCATTAAGTGAACATATTACTATTGAAAGCAAAGAAAAATGGCAAGCATAGGAGATATTTTGAGGTACAAAAAACAGTTCCTTTTTTTTTTTTAATTCATCATGATGATGCTCCCATTAGAAGAAGATTCTGCTTCTGCTCCCTAATCTTATCCATGCTTCAGGAGAAAAAAAAGGGAATAAAAAAATGAAGAAAGAAAGCCATTTTTAACTTCACTTCACATTTTTAAGAAGCAACTTGAAAAGCAATGGACAGAGATAAATCACACAGCCCTTCCCCACTGACTTCTCTACTAATTAAGAATGAACTGGATTTACACAAGCCACAGAACTTAAGCAAAACTGTTCCCATGGTTACGCAGAAGTTTTCTAAATGTGGTGTCGGATGCAGGCAGCTAAAATGACTTGACTGTTTATGTTAAATATGAAGTCTATTCCCTATTGAAATTTAATGATCTACTCTCTGCATTTTAGCAGCTTGCACCCTGATAGAATTATCATTTTGAATACATGTCAAGAGATAAATTGCTTCAGCAATTGGCAAGTATTCACTCATATTTATTTGATCTTATCTGTATATCAGATGAATATGTTTCCCATGTAGCATCAGAAATTTGGTCTATAAAACTATCATCTCTAGGACCACAAGTCCCCAATGAATTCTATTATCTTTTTGTAAGTTATCTTGTACAGATGTTAGACCTAACCCTTGGCAAGAGAACTCAGATAAGAAAGACCCCTTTTCCCCATTTATAGCAGCTAGGCATTATCAACAGTATTCTGGTGTACATTTTTGAGCCACCCATGGTTCTCAAATTTCCAACAGGGACAGCAGTTCAGAAAGGGTGCAGTCTGCACTCCTATCTCCAATTTTGCTCCTCTGGGATTAAAAAAACACAATCTCTGTGTTAGCCAAAGCCAGAAGGAATTTGAATTTGGGAGGATGTATCTGAATGTTTTACTTGTTACCATTTAAATTTGATATATAAGGATATTTCTTGACTTCTGTTAGTTGGAATCTCCCTTTCAACAAAAACCAGAAAATAAAACAGGCCATTTCCTTAGTTGAATTTAACGAACCATATAGTTTAAATAGATCAAAGGAATTATGGATATGAGCACAAAATCCAGATCCAAACAACTCTTGGCCAAGTAATAGAGCTGGGTGATAAAGTAAGTTAGTTTGAAGAGTATTTCTTCCCCACCACCTGTGTTCAACTTGGTGCCATTTCTGCCATTGTCCATTCAACTGCAACATTTATTCTCACTTTGATTCCGCTGAAAGTTTCCACTACAAGGTTTCTTCTCTTATTCTTCTACAGAATCCCAACTCCTTAGCTTCTTTTTCTTCCTTCAAGATGTAAAAATCAGAACTTATATTTTTACAAATTTTCTATGGTGTCTAAGCATGAACCTTTGAGAGTTAAATTATATGAAATGCAAACTGCAACACATTTAAATCTTGAAGCACAAGATTGCCAGAACTTCTGTAGACTTTCTTTGTATGAAACAAAACTTTTTCTTATAAATCACAAAACTGACAAATTGGACCTCCCAGCAATAATTTAATTATAATTTATCTCTTGAGATCAATTCATTCAACAAACTTGGGACTTATCATTTGCATAAATTTATTTTCTACTGGCAAATAGAAATGCATTCATCACATATTGATCTACTTGTCAGGTTAATGTTCACACTCAAGTTACCTCTTGGAGTTCTAATTAGTCATTCTTGAAATAGGTCATTATGATTACTCTTATTAATACTTTTGTTGAAAATCATAGCTTTCTTCCTTATCTAGATTGTTATTTGAACGGATGGAAGGCACAACATTGTATTTTTATTATTGAAAAAAGAAACTTTAAAATTATTCTTCTATTTATATATTATTTAGTGTCTAGGAACTGGTATCCAACACGCGACAGCTGATTGAAGTCGGTCTTATGTCTGGATTATAGAGTGTGTCGTTCCAGAGACTGAGTTGCAAAAATGGCTCACATGCTTGTAAGATTATTCCTGGTAACTGAGTAGGGCTTAAAAAAAGTCTATTCTCCCTTTTATGGATTAGGACATATTTAAGCAGAACAACATGGTTCTGCTAGAATACATGAAAGGGTAAATTACTGACAGGTTGATAAGTACTTCAGTTTGTAGGTTAAGAAAAACTGCATATAATTTTAGTTTCTTAGTGTTTATGATGAATCCATAATGATAATAGAATAAGGACTGATTAAGAACTAATTCTACATCAGTAATCTATATTGTTTTGAGAATCACCTGGATTACTTTGACTAACCATTGGAAAGGAGGTTTCTCATAGTGTTACTGGAGTTTTTGTTCATCTATGGTTCTTGTGGGATGCATTGCCAGTCCTAATGACTTAACTTTCATATATGTATATATTCATAGACATATGTACATATATACAGATAGTTATGTATATATTTGTACATATATTATGTATATATGTGTGTCATATCTTACATGTGCATATACACACATCAGTTTTATATATATATATGTATATATATATATATATATATATATTATATTATCATAGGTAAATAAAAATAATGTGAATCTTTGAGACTTTATCAAATAACCTCATTCCTCCTTCTCTTTCCATTTGGCCTCCCTTCCCAGGTGGAGACTCTCCATACTTTTGCATTTCCCATTTCCTATCACCTGCATCTTGCTATTCTTCTCAAAGACCCACAACCCTCGCCCCATACACTTCCATGTTTGCTTTATATATTTAGAGGTTTGTATGACCATGAAAGGCAACCAGGTTTCTGGCTGAGCACTGGCTGTAAATCACCAGAGACCCTTGAGGGCCCCCTACAAGGGACAGCAGGCATTTTGCCAGGTTTCCAGACACCAGGTTCCTGACAGGAGGCTGCAGAGCTCCATAGATTAGGGTCTTTCAGACATGTAGGACAATGTTCCTACTAGGTCCTCCACAGGTAGAGAGAATGACTACAGGACACCCAGCCTCAAGAGAGATCTCAGTATCAATGAGGTACCTAAAAGTCAGAGGGGCGTAACCAATTAAACGGTCCTTCTCAGACTCTTCTCTCCCTGAGGAAACTGGGGTATAGTTTTTATCTACTTTCCGCCACGGCAATAAACAACTTAAGACAATGGATTGTTTCTCTTCTTCAAAATCTGCAGTGAGCAGCTGTGGAGGAAGTCTTTATCCACAGAGCCCACAGAAGAATTCTCTTGAGTTTTCAGTCATGGAGACCACCAACCCAGGCAAGCAAGCCAAGCCAGCCATGACCAAGCAAAGAGAGCCACCAAAACTAAGAACTCTCCTCCCCAAGGGGAGCAGCTGAAGCACTCTCTCCCTTTTTCTTCCCTTTGGTCATGGGACAATCTAGCCCATATGCCTCCACTTTGTTCTTGCCCCTTCCCCAGCCCAAGAGTCTGAGAACCAACCGTCTCTGGCCACCTTTTGGCCTGAGAACCCCAAAGCCAAGAGTTCTGGCTTCCCACAGGCCTCAGACTGCATTCTCTCAGCCCCAAGTGGGGTCCCGGGTCTTCATATAGCCGGAAGCCCACACAGCATTAGAGTTGGGAGAGCATAGGCAGCTTCCCACATCATGCCTCACCAACCAGCAGCCCTAGCCCCATGGGGCGGGCGTGTGGCAAATCTTAACCCACACATCAACCCACAATTTAACCCAACAATGGCTTGTGGTAGATAGACCTAGCCTCTTGTTTTCATGGTAATTCCACTCCTAACAGGGGCTGCAAAGGAGGAGTGAATCTTGTAAACCTTCTGTCCAATCAAGTTAATTTATTGTGGTAAATCTCTTGCCCATAGGGAGTCCAGTAAAGAAAAGACACAAGTCAATAAATATCAAATGAATGCTGCATGCCTAAATTGGGCAGATTTACCATTAAACTACACTATTCCCCGGCTATGAGAGCTCTTAATCTCAGGGTCGTGGGTTTGTGCCCCACGTTGGGCACCAGGAGTGGAATTACCATGACAACAAGAGGCTAGGGCTATCCACCACAACAGCTCTGTAGTTATGCCATGTTATGTACTCACATCTTAATATCTGAAGCTAGGAACCACAGATGAAAGAGAACCCATAGTGTTTACATTTCTAGGTCTGTGTCACTTCAGTCAATATAATTTTTTCTAGGTCTATCTGCTTACAAATTTCATAGTTTCATTTTTCCTTTCACTGTGTGTATGTGCCACATTTTTAATATCATTCATCTGATAATGGACATTTAGATTATTTCCATTTTCTCCGTATTGCCAATAGCATGGCAATGGATATGGCTGAACATCAATCTGGGGAGTATAATGTCTAGTTGAGTTACATGATAGATGTATATTTAGGATTTTTGTCTGTTTGTTTGTCTTTTAGGCTTTTTGTTTGTTTACTGTGGTGGTTTGAATATGTTTGGCCCAGGGAAAGGACCAAGCATCTCTTAGGAGGTGTGGGGAGCCGACAGAAGGCTGCTATCATCCTTGCAGCCATCTTGAGCCATATGCCCTGACAAAAGATTTAATTACATTAGCCTACAACAGCTGAGCACACTCTGATAACATCTTGCTTTAGATACCCAGGATCTTCCCTTGGGTGTGTGAGACTTAAAGCTGTGATTTAGAGCTGAGACTTAAGGGCGTGACTTAGAGATCAGATTTAGAGACAAGACCTAAGGGCATGACTTAAAGGCATGACTTAGAGGTGTGGCTTAGAAATGAGAGACAGACAGAAGAGTTCAGTACAACTTGGAGTTAGTTATTAGACATTAGGCAGTACAACTTGGAACTAGGAATTAGGTTAGAGAGTACAACTTAGAGTACAACTTGGAGTAGGAATTAGGCATTGAGGAAGAAGACACTTGGAACTTGGAGGCACTAAGGACTAGGGACTAGGAACTAGAAACTAGGAACTCAAGACTTGGGACTTGGAGAGAAGACGAGAGACTGAAGAATAAACGGGATTGAATCACACTCTGTCTGGTCTCCATTCCTCAGGTCCGTCCTCACTCTCACTCTTGCTAAACCCCGACCTACAGACTAGAGCAGCTTGGGGCAGTGTGGGCTAACAGTTTAGCCCCCCAGGCTTTTGGCACTGTGGGTTCCAACATTGATAGAGCGGTCCTCAACAAGAAGGTATGGCCTTGTTGTAGTAGGTGTGGTCTTGTTAGAGGAAGTGTGTCATGTGGAGGTAGGCTTTGAGAACATCCTGAAAGATAGTCTTTTCCTGTTTGCTTTTGAAACAATATGTAGAACTCTCAGATTCTTTCCCAGCACCCATGTCTCCCTGGACACTGCCAAGGTTCCTGCCATGATGATAATGTACTGAACCACTGAACCTATAAGCAAGCCTCAATTAAACTTGTAAGAGTTGTCTTGGTCATAGTCTCTTCTCAGCACTGGAAACTCTAACTAAGACATTTAGTCTTCTCTATATTGACGTCCACATTCCCTCCAACAGTGAGTAGGGTTCCTCTTAATGTACAACCTCACCAGCATCTATGGTCAGCTTTTTGTTGATCTTAGCCATTTTGACTGGAGTAAGATGAAATGTCAAAGTTGTCTTAATATATATTTTCCTAATTGTTATAGATGATAAACACTTTTTAAAAGTATTTCTTAGCTCCTTTCAATTTTTTTTTGTACTGAGAAATCCCTGTTTAAATCTCTACCCCATTTCTAAAATTGGGTTTTCTTGACTCTGGCTATTAGTTTGTTTTATATTCTGGATATTTGTCTGTCAGATGTATGGCTGGCAAATATATTTTTGCCATCTTGGAACTTTCCTCTTTACTTGACTGTTTTCTTAGCTGTAAAGAAGCTTTGTTTGCCTCTCAGAGATTGAAGTTTAGCCCTTTGCTAAAAACACTGCATGCTTAGCACTGAGTACTTTGAGATGATGATACAATCTGAATCTAAGCTGAAACCCAGTAGCCTCCTGCAGTCTGGTTTCCATGATTCCATAAAATACTATTCATGCAGCAATAGAGGAAAGAAATTAATAGTCTTATTCAGTTGTGATATCTACGAACCAAAACAATGACCAGCATAGAAAGATAGGCATAAAGTTTCAACAAAAGCCCTCACATATTGTTGTAACTAATGGTTGAACTTAAGATCTACTCAACAAGAGGGAAATCATGTGTGACACTAGGAATCTAGCCAGTTTCCTAGAGCTAGTGATATCATGATCCTAGAAAAGCATCTAGTAGTGCTACTTTGTTAGACCATCATAATTCTTATCTATATTCTAAATTCAAGGTAAGTGTTGCTACCATCCCATCCCTGATCAAAGAAGCTTCTCTTTGTAGCATGTGGAGACCATCACAGAAAACCACAAATAGACACAATGCAAAGATCAACAGATGATGGGTAGTCTACACTAATGAGTATACATATACATACATATATATCTATATACATATACATCATATACACATATACATCATATATATACACATATATACACACACACATATACACATATACACATACATATACATATATATTCCTCTATGTCTCAGTAAACATTGAGGAAGAAGGAGGGGAAAGGGTGTAAGAGCCAGAATATCAGGATGTATGCTGTCAAGCAGATTTTCAAGGAATGGAATAAACAAGAATGGCACAATGGCAATAAAAATAAACATGTTAACATGGAAGGGAGAAATTTTATGGAATCTTACTCATAAATCAAGAACTACAGGAAATTAATGACTTCTGGAAAAAGTAGAATTAGCCTCTCCTGGAGTTGAGCTTCCTTATAGGTTGTTCAAAAAATGTTGTCAGACTTAAAACCATATACATACACATAACAAAAAATGGACTTAGTATGTTGTCTTTATGCATTTGTGCATACATAAACACACACACGCACACACAGCAACAATCAAAGAAATAAACCTACTCAGTGGTAACATTGAAAGGAGGGCCTAGAGAGAGAACAGTAAGGGTGAGAGTGATACAATTCCACTTTATGTAAAAATCCAAAAAGAAAAAAGGAAAAAAATCAATAAAATAAATAAAATTTAAAGCTAATTAAAAAAACCTATTAAGGCTGGGAGTGTAGTTCAGTAGAGACAGTACTTTTCTGTCTTATAGAAAGCTTATGATTTGTCATCATAACCACAGGCTAACTTTGTATCAAGTTGAGCTAAATGCAAGCTACTTTTTCCAATGTCAAGTCTTCATATAGGCCCCAGCTGCATAAGCTGCATAAAAAATTCTATAGGGATGGTTTGTGTGAATGACAGATGCTGAGAATTCTGAGTAGAGAAGTGTGCTTTTGAGAGACAATTACAGAAAATGTCACACATTTGACATTATGGAATCATGAGCAGGAGTACTGTGCCAAGTCCATCAACTACATGATTGTGACTGCAAGAGACAGATCGTATCTTTGGAACCAAGTGCCAAAAAGAACAGAGGTCTACAAAAATAAAGCTGTTTTTTCAGGAAAAGATGAGCCTTTTTTTTTTCTATCCTAAACTCATGATTTCAAATGCAAACAGAAATGCTCATTTACACAGTAATTTGGAATCCCACACATGTTCTCTCTATTCTTATTTCCTTACCATTTTTAAGGGAGGGGTCTGAAGTGGGGGAGGGGTATGAAGACTTTCACAAGTAGTTCCAGACAAATTTTAAAGCAATGACTACACAGGAGAATAAATAATATATTTTATAGAATGGAAACAGTTAATTTCCTAGGTCTGATTTCCAGAGTTCCCATCCAGAAATCCATGGGCAACATAATCTGAGATGTATTTAAATACCCTAAAATAGTTTCAACAGGCATGAACTATGCTGACTTTCTTGTTTTTCTTACTTGGAGCACACTCACTAGTACACTTAACACCCATTGCTTTTATTTTGCATCAAATACTTATTGTCTGAAGTGAAAATGGGTAAGGGAACCATAGAATAAAGTATTGCTGTAAACTCCTGACATCTGGTGAATTGCTGTATGCTGCATCATAGCACGGCTAGCCAAGATTCCTGCCCTCAGTGCAGAGCTCACTGCAGGAAGCACGCACTGGCCCCACATTGCATTTTTGTCTAACAGACATTCTATAGAGGGCGATAAAAATCGAAGCATTTCTTGTTTTCAAAAAAGAAGGAAAATGGAACATGGTGGATCTAGTTTTCATAATGTCACTCAATATGAACACTTTTTAAGACTCATGTTTGAATGCTTGCTTATTATTCTTTAGAGAAAAATATATTGAGAAAATAGACAATCTGAGACAAAAAAATGAGAAAGTACTTGAATATTTGTCTCAAATGTCAGAGATGTAAATTTACTGCACATGAAATTAAGATTCTCTAGGGTGGGTAGGCAGGTGATGGCAAAACCTATCTCAAACGTACTATTGATCAGTCATGAAAGAATGGATCAATCCCCTTCCCCCCCCAAAAAAAACCAAACCAAATCAAAACAAAAAAAAAACCATGTTGTAGTTTTCCAGAAGGCAAGATTAGTGAAATAAGTCTGGATCTGTGATTACTTTAAAGCACATTACTATTTAAGACAGCACAACACAGCAGGGAGGGGTTTGCTACTTGGGGACATTTGCATGAATACTGTGAGAGAGCCTAGGTAGACATTATTTCCTACAGAAAACAAAGAGGACATTTATTTCTCATTGCCATAAAAGGCAAATGCATGTGCAATTTGAAATTCTGAAAATGTAAAAAATATGTCTGTAGTTATTCTTCATTGTCTTTTGGGCCTTGATTCCAAGGCCTCCTGATAATACCAACATCTGCACATGCCAGAGTTTCTGATATGGAATGTGATATTTGTCTTCAACCTACACATATTTTACATGCTTTAAATCATTTCGAGATTGCATATGATACCTACTACAATGAAAATGCTGTGTAAATACTGTTATGCTATATGGTGTAGGGACAATGACCGGAAGAACATTTATTTTGTACTGTGTTTGCTCAGCACCATGAATGAAAGTTATTTTCAAACCAGTTGTGAATTCAAAGTGCTGAATGCATACATATATTGAATGTTACTATTCAAAACAGGCTCAGGTATTTGAACACTTAGTCCCTACTCGTAGTGCTGTTTTGAGAAAGTTGTGGAACCTTCAGCAGATGTTGTCTCTCTGGAGACAGAGAGTCACCACTGGGGGTGAAACCTTTGGAATCTCTAGCCTAACCCACTTTTTGTTCACTCTGTTTCTTGAGGTCAGATCCAGTGTGTCCAGCTCAGCTCTTGCTCATACTGCCATTTTTTCCTGCCTATTGCTTGCTAGCTAGGGCCCCACGGTTTTGTACATCTCTTCCATTTTGGTCTAAAGGTGACACTTATAGTAACTATAGAACTTTGGTTTCTAGAAGTAAATTAACTCATTTCACTTGATTACCCCAGCAATGGCCAACCTCCAGCAGAAAACAAACAAACAAACAAAACAAAAAAAACCTTTATCTTTCTATGTTACCCCAGCTGGTAAGTGTATGATGGGCTCTGATTCTTGAAAAGACAATCTCTATAGATTCCCCCACATATAAAAAAGAGCCTTCACTTTCTAAAGTCACTCCTTTCCTCATCTGCTTTTCCTTACCCAGGCTCTGTATGCATAAAGTTAGTAAACATTCTGTAATTCAAATGCTGATTTCTATGTACCTATATCTGGTTGCAATTCTTATTAAGTATCTCCTACTTCAATGTTGTGCAGGTTTTGCTCTTCATTTATTTGCTGATTTGTCAATTAAAGCTACTCAGTCATTGACTGAGTAGGAAAGAAAATAGGGCAGGACTTCCTCCCGGCCAGGGGACAGGCAGGAGAGAGATGAAGTGGAGATAAGCCATGGGTAGAAGAGACCACAAGAAAACAGCTGGAGCAGAAATTGCCAGATCAGTATTAAAATGCAAGTTTCTCAAGGATTTTGGCTGGGTGGTAGCCAGATTAATTTACAATATTAAAATAGAGTAATACTGCCCAGTTGTTGTGCCTTAAAGCTTGAGAGTCAAATGTAATGGTGCAGTATCAATTGTATGGCAGGTAGAGAAAAAGAAAAACTGTAACAACTTTTATTAAAATTCATGAACATGGCTCTTTCACCACCATGTCTTCTTTGCCATGATAAAGTAACAATGCAGCTTGACTATAAATCAGAATAAGTGTGTCTTTCCTTATATTGTTTCTTATCAGCTATTTGGTCTCAACAAGAAGAAAAACAACTAAAATGTATATATACAAACATATATAAACATATACATATAAAGGTATGTACATATCTACACATATACACACATATACATGAATATATAATATACCTAATCTTAAAAATTATATACCAGAACTTTAGTTAAATGGTATCTTCACAACATTTGATCTTAAAGAATTGATATCTCAATGTTGTAAATTGTCCTTTGTCATTGAACTGCAGACAATTAATTTGAACATGTTTTAGGAAAAAAAATTCTCAACTATAACAAAAATAGCTATTTGGACTTCAACTGCACAGTATTCTTGGTTTCTTATTATAACTGTCTTTAGATATTTCCTTCCTGAGCAGAGCATGGATACATTCCATTATTCCATCCTTTTGACAATGTTGCAATATTTCAAAGGCATTCTCCCTGATGTTTCTTCCCTTTTCACACTTAGTCTCTGCATGGTAAAGAGCCCAGAAGATGATGCTGTTGCCTTCTCATCGGAACCATACTAGCTTCTTCCTCTGCTTGTGTGGATGCACTCATGTTGATCTTCTCCCAGACTCCATTGCCTCCCTTGAGATTGAAGGCAGAATTTTTAAATCATTAGTCAGGATCAAGGAGCAGCTTAGGTAGGTGAGAACTGAGTATTATTTGATAAAAAAAAATATGCTGCAGGGATATCTAGAACTTTGGTTATTTAGACAACTAGTTATCATATCTTAATTTTCTCCTTTTAGGCAACTTATTAGAAACAAATAACCATTTGTATGTATATAACGCCTCCCCCATGGGTGTGGTGACACAAATACCTTTGTAACAGAAAGGTAAAAATGGGAGGATCCCAAGGTATTTCAAGGTCATTCTTAACTACTTCAGGAATTAGAGAACAGCCTAGGCTGTCTGAGACCCTGTCCCCCAAACCAAACTAAACCAAACCAAACCAAACCAAACCACACCAAAACAACAAACTTTATTTCACTTTAATTTTATTTTTTAAATGCAGTTTTGCCTCTATAGTACAGTGAACTCAGAATTCCCCTAGCTCAGCCTTTTAAGTATTGGGACTATAGGTAAGCACTATCACATGTAGCTTACATATATTTTTAAATGTCTAAACAAACAGTAAGATGACCAATTTGATATATCTGAGATACAGTTAAAACTTGTAAAACTTTTCTTTTTTTTTTTTAATTTATTTTATGTATATGAGTATTAGTACACTGCAGTTGTCTTCAGACACACCAGAAGAGGGCATCAGATCCCAGTATGGATGGTTGTGAGCCACCATGTGGTTGCTGGGAATTGAACTCAGGACCTTTGGAAGAGCAGTCAGTGCTCTTAACCATTGAGCCATCTGTCCAGCCCCAAACTTTCCTTTTCTAAATGAGAGTTTTCATGAAACATTTGGAATTTGCAGACCTCCTTACTGACCTGTGAAACATTTAATCATGAGTAGGGCAAAGGACGAGGATGCTCTGCCATAGGATTAATGCTCTCATTCTAACCTTTAAATATGAGGAGAATGACGAACAGCATTCTTATCTAGTCCACATGTATCTGCATGTCTCCATTTGTCTTCAGCACGACTTTTACAGCTTCCCTTTGCCTCATTCGCTCATAGGACCCTGTCACAATTTTCTACTCAATGCAGCTGTTTTTCTAGGTAATCTGTATTGTTGTTAATCACACACAAGCTGTTCACTGGGACCACCTGATGGAGGAGATAGCCACAAAAAGAATAAATGACCAATTATACCAAAACTTGTGGAAGTTTAACATTTTATTGCTGAGTATATAAATATAGTGCTGTTTTGAAGTAACATTGCATAAGCAAAAGTATAACTGGATATGTTTATTTTTTTTTTAAATCCATCTTTCTATATGAGGTTGCTTTAGTTTCTACTATAGACTACAATATAGTTTTTTTTTTTTTTTAAGTTTTAACAATAATAGCCAATGTGATTTTTGGTCATTTATTGAGAAATTTGTATGGATCTATGGACTGAGTGTTAGTTCATTTAATCTTCACTGCAAGGCCACAGAGCACATTTTTTTTAGACTAAGAGACTGGAAAAATTAAGTATTTTGCCAAGGATTTCAGAGTTATTCAGAGAAAAAAATCTACAGATAGACTTGAGTTGGAGACCACACAGTCAAATACTTGGCGAGCCAGTGCTGAATGCAGGAGAAGATTTCAATGGCATTTCTCATCCCTGCTTAGCAGCAATGTTGCTATCTGTCCCTTAGATCTTCCCAGATGAAGGATTTTTCTAACACTCAGCTATGGCTTAAGGGAACTGAAGTCCCAATGAGGAATCTCTTTGAAATCTAGAAAAACAATACCAGAATGCTGGGCAAGGTCAAGGCTCTTTCCTGAGTGGACAGGACGAACACAGGAAAGCTGGAATGTTTCCCAGCTCAAGGGAAACCAGATTTTCACTGTGTACTGCATTATTCTCTTTGAAGTCAATTCCCAGAAAATGAAGCACACTCATAAGCTTACATATATAACACATTGCAAGTCAACTAGGAATGCTTCAGGGAGTGCACACTATTGGAGACTGGATTCCCTACCATTCTGTCTCTTTCTGTTAGAGAGGAGAATCACACATTTCCCATAACTTCACGGAATATGGATTTATCCAGGGCCAAAGTATCTTAAATTATACAGAGGAAAAGTAAAGATAAGACAGGGATCAACTTTAGTGAACATTTAATCGCAGCACAGCTGAGGGATTAGTTGGGTCTGTTCTTTCAATATGGCATATAGACTTTTTATTTCTAATGAAAGGAATATTTTATCACTAATTCTGCAGTTCAGTCATTTCTTAGCTACCAACATATTATTAAATCTGAAGAAATGTATTTTAAAAGAGTCCTCCCTCCAAACAAAACAAAAAAGCATCTGTCCAGTAGTTGATCTTGTGTGGGAGTTTATTTTTAACCATGAATGGACCGGGCGCATTTTCCCCTTGCCATGATTAAAATAAATCAAATGTCAATGAAAAGTCATATGTGATCACTGCTGCCTCCATGAGAAAAATTTGTCTTTACAGATCAGAGAATATAGGGAAGGCCTAGTGTTCATATGCCTGGAGAGAACCATGTTGGAGAAGAAACCACAGGTGTGACCACAGAGTGAGAAGACCTGTCATTTGTCTGAATCATTAATCACCACTTAGTGATCTAAGTAGTTCTATAAGTACTAAACTTGAGGGCCAGAGTGATGGCTTGTTGGATAAGAGCACTGGCTGCTCTTCTAGAGGATCTGGGTTTTATCTCTAACACCCACACAGCTACTTACAACTGTCTGTAACTCCATTCCTAGAAATCCAATGCTTACTTCTACCTCCTACCTCAGATACTAAGCACCCAAGTGATGCATAGGCATGCATGTAGTCCAAATACCCATACATAAAAAACAAACAAAATTTTAGAAAGTACTGTATAGAGCAGCATTTTTTCCTGTCTACTCAGAGGGTCATTATTTTTGCAGATTTCTAAACAAGTGATTATGTTCAAAACTAACAAGCAATGAAAATGTGCCTTTACCTGGAAGTTTTGTCTTCTCTTTTCCTGTGCCCAATTGCTTAATGATCCACTGGAGACCAAAGCATGTCACTGTTCACTCCTCATTTACTAAACCTTCAGGCTTTCCCTCTCTCAAATGCCATGGGGTTACGGCTGGTCTGGTCAGCATATTTTATTTTGCCCTTTTCAGTAAGCTGTTGGATGCTGTTGATTTAATGCTAAAGGCAGTTTAAGAGAGATCCTGCATCCTTTCTCTGTACCTCAATCCCTTTGGAGAAATGGTACTTTGGATCCCTGCTTAACTGGTTTTTGTAATTGCCCTCTCCTTTTAGAAGTCCCTTTGAAGAGTTCACTTACACAACTTTACATATCTTTTATATAGAAAATTACAAAAAATAAATAAATAGGAGTTATTAATATCCAAATACTACTTTTACTCCTCTGTGTTACTGAACTACCCTCTGGATGATATGTACAATGCCCTAAATACTGTCCACATTTCCAGGATTCCTGGAAAGGACTGGCCTTCTATCCACATCACTGACTTTTGATTAAGTAGATCTATCTACCATTTTTTCTCTATCTTCTCCTGCCTATGAATGCCCACTGCTTGGGTAATTGCTGCCATTTCTACGGTGGTCCATATTTATTCTCCAATAAATTATAAGATCCAGTTTGCATCTTTAAGGCCCAGATTTTTATATAAGTTCTAAACTGAAGTATCATCAACCCCTATACATTAAGTTTATAAATATCTCATGACTTTAAGACTCAGTAGTTTCTCAATATTTTACATATGAACAAAATGTACTAGCACTCAGACAGCTGGTCAGGCCAAGATTGTATTGAGTACCCTTGATTTCTCCATGTCTTCCACTTTTACTTGTGCATTTCACAATACCTTTCAGCTCTCCCAAAAATATGTTCTGACACCAGTCTCTTGAGAAGACTGATAAGTCACTGATAAGTCTTAGATTCAAGTCACATTTTCTCTGCTCATAAGCTACCGAGATAGCCTCTAAGGTGGTTTCTACTTTTTCAGTCTTGTCTTTAAAAAGCAGAATAATGGGCTGGAGAGATGGCTCAGTGGTTAAGAGCACTGGCTGCTCTTCCTGAGGTCCTGAGTTCAATTCCCAGCAACCATATGGTGGCTTACGACCATCTGTAGTGGGATCTGATGCCCTCTTCTGGTGTGTCTGAAGACAGCTACAATGTGCTCATATAAATAAATAAATCTTTAAAAGAATAAAAAAAGCAGAATTAACTAAATCAGCAAAACAAAACAAAAACAAAAACAAAAACAACAACAACAACAAAAAACCCTGTGTATGAGATGATGCAGCATTGTTCCTAAAACTTAGAACCACTTCCATCATAAGTCGCTTGAAACAAAGAATCCTTACTATGCCCAGTGAAGTCCTGCTTGATCAATCACTTACTCTGCTGTACCTACCTCGACCTATTTATTCAGGCATATTATGTCCATCACTGCCTTTCCTCCCAGAGTTCTCTCTGATTGCTATTCTCCCCTTCCATCACCATGTAGTCCAACAGCCTTCACACCATTCTGGCCTCTACTATAAAGCAATCACTCAGACTTTTCTCTGCCCTTGTCTTCACAAAAACCTTCCCTCCTTATCAGTTAGTCTCAAACTCCCTAGCATTTTTTCATGGCAGTGGTTACTACCCAGGAATATATATTATTACATTTTTGTATGCCTGTCCCCCACCCCATGATGGAAGCTCATTTGAAACTGACAACTTTGTGTGGTCTGGACAAAGGTCCCTATCTCCTGCACTAGAGATACAGTTTAAGTGACTGGTTAAAATCCCAGGTAAAGATGATGATTTACATCATGTAAACTCATCTGTCAATCACTTGTTTTATCCCTTAGCTCAGCTAACTTTCAAAAGATAGATCTAAAATATTAATAAAAATAAGATGAAAGAAAAATAAGCAGATATATCTACGTTATAAAAAGAAGTCTTTCTAGAAGTCTGAGTAGACTGTTTTGTTTTTAATGTTTCAAAACTTGGGTTTGTACTGTCATTTATTTATGTAAAAAGAATCTCTTTTTCATTTTGGTTCAAATCTTTAATAAGAATATATGCCAGGTTAATAGATATAGATCTACTACAGTTTTCTGCACACCAACATCCAGTGAGATGAACACCACTTAGTGATGATGCTTTCCTTTGCCCAGTGTGTATTTCTGGCTTTTTAATTTAAAAATCAGGTACTTGTGGGTGTGTGGATTTATGCCCATGTCTTTGATTCAATCCACTTGAGCAATGTGTCTACTTTTATGCCAGTGCCATGTAGTTTTTATTACATAACTCTAAAATTCAGCTTGAAATCAAGAAGGTTGATATCTCTAGGTATTCTTTATATTGTTCAGGATTGTTTTAGTTTTCCTGGATTTTATTCTTTCCCATATGAAGTTGAATGATGTTCTTTTGAGGTCTATAAAGAAGTGTATTGGAATTTTGATGGCTATTGCATTGAATCTTATATGATGGACATTTTTACTGTGTTAATCGTACTGACAATGAGCATGGGAGATCTTTCCATGTTTTGATATCTTCTTTAATTTTCTTTTTCAAAGACTTTAAGTTTTTATCATAAATGAATTTCATTTGCTTGTTTAGAGTTACCCCAAGATATTACACATTGTGGTTATTGAGAAGGGTGTTGTTTTCCTGTTTTCTTTCTCAGCCTATTTATTATTTGTATAAAGGATTGCTACTAACTTATTTGAGTTAATCATGTATCTATACATTTTGCTGAAGTTATCAGCTGTAGGAATGCCCTACTGGAATTTTTGGTGTCACTTATGTAGTCTATCATATCATCTGGAAATAGCAATACTGTGACTTCTTCCTTTCCAATTTTTATCCCCTTGATCTCCTCCAGTTGTTTTATTGCTCTAGTTTAAACTTCAATTACTATATTGAATAGACAGGGAGAGAATGGACACTCCCTATTTTCCTGGATTTGGTTTGCAAGTATTTTGTTCAGTATTTTTAGATCTTTATTTATGAGAGAAATTGGTCAGCTATTAAAAACAATGATGTAATGAAATTTGCAGGCAGATGGCTGAAACTAGAAAAAAATTGCCCTGAATGAGGAAACCCAGACCCAGAAAGGCAAGAATGCTACATAATCATTTATAAGTGGATATAAGCTGTCAAGTAAAAGATAATCATGCTATAATCCATAGTCACACTGAGGCTAAGTAACAAAAAGGGCTTAAGGGCATATAGAAGAATCTCCTTCTTAGTGCTGGGAATAAAATAGGTATCAATGATGGACTATTGGCAGATGAGGCTTGGAAAATGAAGGATCAGATGAGGAGGAAGAGAGAAAATACTAGAAGGAACTGCTGGAGTTTGGGATATTTCAGGTGCAATATAGAAACCTAGTGCAGTGGAAACTCCATGGAATTTATGAGAGTAAATCTAGCAAATATTTTTAATAATGAGAAACATAGAACCTGAACCTGCCATCTTCTGTTACCAGGAAGTCCTAAGTGGGGAGAATGGAACACCAACCCAGCCATGAAACCATTGACCCACAGGTTGTCCTGGCTGAGGTGTTCTGGTACAGGAGTCTAGCATAATTGTCATCAGAGAGACTCCATCCAGAAACTAATAAGAAAAAGTACAGAGTCCCACAGCCAAACACTAAGTGAGGCATGGAAAGTACTGAGGAGGAGGTGAGGAGAAAGGACTGGAGGAGCCAGTGGGGTCAGAGACACTACAAGAACATGGCTTACAGGATCAACTGACAAGGACTTATGAGGGCTATCAGAGATCAGAGATCCTGTATGGGTATAAATTAGGTCCTTTGCATATATGTTATGGCTAAGTACACTGCTCTTCATATGGAGTGTCTAACTGAGAGTGTGGGTTTCTCTGAGTCTTTTGCCTGCTTGTGGGATCATTTATCTCCTACTGGGCTGTCTCGTCCAGCACTGATGTGATGATAAATGCCTGTGGTCTTTTTACAGTTTGTTATACAGTGTTTGGTTGATGTCCTTGGGAGGACTGCTCTTTTCTGAGGGAATGCAGAGAGGAGGAATGGATTCGGGAGGAGAAGGGATGTAGGGGGAGAAAGATTGGAAGCAGGCAAGGGAGGTGAAGGTGCAGTTGGAATGTATATATGAAAGAAGATCATCATCATCACAATAGTAATAACAATAAGGAGATTATGGCAACAAGTTTTTTTTTCTATAAATTGCCTTGGTCATTTTTTATTGATTATTTTATTTATTCATGCTTCTAATGTTGCCCTGTCCCCCGGTCTCCTTTCTGCAAACCCCCTATCCTTTACCCCCTAGCCTTTGCCTCTATGAGGTTGCTCCTCCACCCACCCGTCCACTCTGTACTCACTGCTCTAACAACACCCTACTCTGGGGCATCAAGCCTCCACAGGACCAAGGGCCTCCCCTCCCACTGATTCTAGACAAAGCAGTTTTCTGCTACATATGTAGCTGGAGCCATTGATCCCTCTTTGGTTGGCGGTTTAATCCCTGGGAGCTCTGGGTGATTGGTTAGGATATATTGTTGTTCTTTCTACTAGGTTGCAATCTCCTTCAGCTCTCTTATTTCTTCCCCTAACACTTGATGGGGCCCCCAGGCTCAGTTCTGTGGCTGGCTGTATCTACATCTGTATTAAGTGCTGACAGAGCTTCTCAGGGAACAGCTATACCAGGCTTACCAGGCTACTGTCAACAAGTACTTCTTGGCATCAGCATTAGTGTCTGGGTTTGATGTCTGCATATGGGAAGAATTCCTAGGTGGGGCAATCTCTGGATGGCCTTTCCTTAGGCCCCGCCTTATTTTTTGACCCTACATTTCTTTTAGGCAGGAACAATTCTGGGTTAAAATTCTTGAGATGGGTGGGAGGCACTATCACTCAGCTGGGTGCCATGCCTATCTACTGAAGGTGGTCTCTACAGGTTCTATCTCCCCTTTGCTGGGTATTTTGGCTAATATTCTCCTGGTTGGGTCCTGGGAACCTCTTACTTCCCTGGGCCTGGGACTTTTTCTAGTAACTGCCCTCAGTTCCCCACCCCCCAACTGCTTCATATTTCTATTCATTTTCCTGACCCTCTGGACTTCTCTCCTGTTTCTTTCCATACCAGATCCTGTCCCCTTTATTTCCCTCCCCCTTCTCTCTCCCTTCCAAGTCCCTCCCTCCTGCAACTTCCCATGATTATTTTGTTCCCTCCTCTAAATAGGATAGAACATCCACAATTTGATCTTCCTTCTTGTTAAACTTTATAGGTCTGTGAATTGTATCGTGGGTATTCTGAGCATTTTGGCTAATAAACACCTATCAGTGAGTACATACCAGGTGTGTTCTTTTGGATCTGGGTTACCTCAATCAGGATGATACTTTCTAGTTCTATCCATTTGCCTACAAATTTCATGAAGTCATTGTTTTTAATAACTGAGTAGTAATCCATTGTGTAAATGTACCACATTTTTTATATCCATTCTTCTGCTGAGGAACATCTGGGTTATTTCCAGCTTCTGGCTATTATAAATAGGGCTGCTATAAACATAATGGAGCATGTATTCTTGTTATATGGCAGAGCATCTTTTAGTTATTTGCCCAAGAGTAGTATAGCTGAGTCTTCAGGTAAAATTATTTCCAATTTTCTGAGGAAGGGCCAGATTGTTTTCCAAAGTGGTTTACCAGTATGCAGTCCCGTCAGCAATGGAAGAGTACACCTCTTTTTTCACATCCTCACCAGAATCTGCTCTCACCTAAGTTTTTGATCTTAGCCATTCTGACTGGTGTGAGGTGAAATCTCAGGGTCATTGTAATTTGCATTTCCCTAATGAATAAGAATGCTGAATATTTCTTTAAATGCTTCTCAACCATTTAAGAGTCCTTAGTGGAGAATTCCTTGTTAGGCTCTGTACCCCACTTTTTATTGGATATTTTTTATTTAAATTTCAAATGCCCTTTCCAAGACTCCCCTCGAGAAACATCCCTATCACATTCTCTCTCACCCTGCCTCTATTAGGGAGCTCCCCAACCCATCTACCCACTCCTGCCTTCCTGCACTGGCATACCCTACATTGGAGCATTGAACCCCCTCAGGCTCAAGGGCTACTCCTCCCACTGATGTCCATCAAGGCCATCTTCTTCAACATATGTGGCTAGAGTCATGGGTCCCTACATGTGTACTCTTTGGTTGGTAGTCCAATCCCTGGGAGTTCCAGGGTGTCTGGATAGTTGACACTGTTGCTCCCCCCATGGGGCTGCAAATCTCGGCTCCTTCAGTCCCTTCTCCAACTCCTCCATCATCGAGACCCTGAGCTCAGTCCAATGGTTTGCTGTGAGCATCTGCCTCTGAATTTGTCAGGCTCTTGCAAAGACTTTCAGGAGACAGCCATATCAGGCTCTTATCAGCAAGCACTTCCAGCATCAGCAATAGCGTCCCGGATTCGCCACTGTATATGGAATGGATCCCCAGCTGGGGCAGTCTCTGTATCTCTAGAGGCTAAATTCTTGAGTTCTTTGTATATTTTGGATATTAACCCTGTATCAGATGTAGGGTTGATAAAGGGTTTTTTTTCTCTCTCTCTCTTCAGTCTGTAGGTTGATATTTTATCTTACTGACAGTTATCTTTCCCTTATAGAAGCTTTCCAATTTTATGAGGTCCCATTTGGCAACTGTTGATATTAGAGCTTGAGCCATTGGTGTTCTGCTCAGGAAAATTTCCCTTGTGCTGATGTGTTCAAGGCTCTTTCCCAATTTCTCTTCTGTTAGATTCAGTGATTCTGGTTTTATGTGGAGGTCCTTGATCTACTTGGACTTGAGCTTTGTACAAGGAGATAAAAATGGATCAATTTGCATTTTTCTACATTGCTAGACGTGACTGCAAGGTGAACCAGCACCATTTGTTGAAAATACAGTCTTTTTTCTACTCTATGTTTTTGGCTTCTTTGTCAAAGATCAAGTGACCATAAGTGTGTGAGTTTATTTCTGGCTCTTCAATTCTATTTCATTGATCTACCTATCTGTCTCTGTACCAGTACCATATGGTTTTTATTACTATTGCTCTGTTGTATCGCTTGAGGTCAAGGATGGTGATTCCTCCAGAAGTTCTTTTATTGTTGAGAATAGTTTTCACTGTCCTGGGATTTTTGTTATTCCAGCTGAATTTGAGAACTGTACTTTCTATCTCTATGAAGATTTAAGTTAAAATTTTGATGGAGATTACATTAAATATGTAGATTGCTTTTGATAAGATGGCCATTTTTACCACATTAATCCTGCCTATCCATTAGCATGGGAGATTTTTCCATCTTCTGAGGTCCTCTTCAATTTCTTTCTTCAGATATTTGAAGTTCTTGTCGTCTGGATTTTTCACTTGTTTGGTTAGAATCACAGCAAGATATTTTATCCAATTTGTAGATGTTATGAAGTATATTGTTTTCATAATTTCTCTCTTAACCCATTAATCCTTTGAGTAGAGGAAGGCTACTTCTTTATTTGAGGTAATATTAAATCCAGCTATTTCTGAAGTTGTTTATCACCTGTAGGAGTTCTCTGGTGAAACTTTTACGGTTGCCTATGTATACTATCATATTATCCTCAAATAGTAGTATCTTGATGTCTTCCTTTCCAATTTCTATCCCTTTGACATCTTTTTGTTGTCTAATTGCTCTGGCCAGAACTTTGAGTACTCTATTGAATAAACAGGGAGAGAGTGGGCAACCTTGTCTTGTTCCTTATTTTTGTGGGATTACTTCAAGTTTCTCTCCATTTAATTTGATGTTGGTTATTGTTTTGCTGTATATTGCTTTTTTATGTTTACATATGTGACTTGAATTCCTGATGTTTCCAAGACTTTTAGCCTAAAGGGTACTTTTATTTTGTCAATTTTTTTTCAGCATTTAACAAGATGATCATGTGGCTTTTTCTTTGAGTTTGTTTGTATTTTATATAGAGGATTCTGTTGATGGATTTCTATTTATTGAGCCATTTCTGCATCCTGGGGATGAAACCTAGTTGGTCCAGGTGAAAGATTGTTTTGATTCTGTTTGCTATAATTTTATTGAGTAGTTTCACAATATTTTATCAATATTTATAAGGAAAATTGGGCTGAAGTTTTCTTTCTTTTTTTCAGTCTTTCTGTGGTTTAGGTATCAGCATAACTGTGGCTTCACAAAACAAATTAGGTACTGTTTTTTTTCTGTTTCAATTTTGTGGAATAGATTAAGAAGTGTTAGTAGTAGGTCTTCTTTGAAGGTCTGATAGAAGTCTGCACTAAAACCATCTTTCCCTGAGCTTTTGTTGTTGTTGTTGCTGGGAGACTTGTTTATGATTGCTTCTATTTCCTTAGCTGTTAGGTTTAGATGGTTTTCTGATCCTGATTTAACTTTGGTACCAGGTATCTTTCTAGAAAATCATTCATTTCATGTAGATTTTCTAGTTTTGTTGAGTATAGGCTTTTGTAGTAGGATCTGATTTTTTTTTTTTAATTGCCTCAGTTCTTTTGTTATGTCTCCATTTTTATTCCTGATTTTGTTAGTTTGGATAATGTTTCTGTGCCATCTGGTTAGTCTGGGTAAGGGTTTACCTATCCTGTTGATTTTCTTAAAGAACTAGCTCCTAGTTTTGCTGATTCTTTATTTTGTTCTCTTTGTTTCTACTTGGTTGACATCAACCCTGAGTTTGATTATTTTCTGGTGTGTACTCCTCTTGGGTGTATTTGCTTCTTTTTATTTTAGAGCTTTCAGATGTGCTGTTAAGCTGCTGGTATGTGCTATCTCCAACTTTTATGAAAGCACTCAGAGCTATGAATTTTCCTCTTAGCACTGCTTTCATTGTGTTCCGTAAGTATGAGTATGCAGTGCCTTCATTTTCATTAAATTATAAAAAGTCTTTAATTTCTTTCTTTATTCTTTCTTTACCAAGTTATCATTGAGTAGAAAGTGGTTCAGCTTCCAGAAGTATGTGGGCTTTTTGTCATTTTTGTTGTTATTGAAGACCAGTTTTAGTATATGGTAGTTTGATAGAATGCATAGAGTTCATTGAATCTTCTTTTATCTGTTGATACTTGTTGTGTATAGTATTATATGGTCAGTTTTGGAGAAGGTACCATGAAGTGCTAAGAAGAAGGTTTATTCTTTTGTTTTAGGGTGAAATGTTCTGTACATATTTGTTAAATACATTTGGTTCATAACTTCTGTTAGTTTAACTGTGTCTCTGTTTAGTTTCTGTTTCCATTATCTGTCCATTGGTGAGAGTTAAGTATTTAAGTCTTCCATTATTATTATGTGAGAATCAATGTATGTTTTGAGCTTTAGTAATGTTTCTTTTACAAATGTGGGTGCCCTTGCATTTGGGGCATAGATGTTCAGAATTGGGAGTTTATCTTGATGGATTTTTTTCTTTGATGAGTACAAAGTGTCTTTTCCCATGGGTCTGTCTGCCTTTCTTTCTTTCTTTCTTTTTTTCTTTCTTTCTTTCTTTCTTTCTTTCTTTCTTTCTTTCTTTCTTCCTTCCCTTCTTTCTTTCCTTCTTTCTTTCTTTTATTCTTTCTTTCTGTTTTTAATAACTTTTGGTTGAAAGTCTATTTTATTGAATATTAGAATGGCTACTCCAGCTAGTTTCTTGAGACTGTTTGCTTGGAAATTATTTTCTAGCCTGTTACAATGAAGTAGTGTCTGTCTTTGTCATTGAGGTGTGTTTCCTTTATACAGCAAAATGCTGAGTCCTGTTTAGATACAAACTAGATATTTATTTACTCTGTTAGCCTATGTCTTTTTATTGGGAAATTGAATCCATTAATGTTAAGCGATATTAAGGACCAGCAATTGTTGCTTCTTCTTATTTTTGTGTTTAGAGGTGGAACTATGTTTATGTGGTTACCTTCTTTTTGTTTTTTGAAATAAGATTATTTTTTGTTTCTTTTTGGGCATATTTTCCCTACTTGTGTTGGGATTTTTCATCCATTATCCTCTGTAAGGCTGTATTATTGGAAAGATATTGTATTATTGGAAACATAAATATGGTATCTCCATTTATGTTAATTGAGAGTTTTGCTTTGTATCATAGCCTGGGCTGGCATTTTTGTTTTCTCAGGATCTGTATGACATCTGTCCGAGACATTCTGGCTTTTAGAGTCTCTGTTAGGAAATTGGATGCAATTCTGACAGGTTTTATTCACATATTACTTGATTTTTCCCCTTTTTGTTTTAAATATATTTGTCTTTGTTCTGTATACTTGGCGTTTTGATTATTATGTGACAGGAGGAATTTTTTTTCTGGTCTAATCTATTTGGTATGCTGTGTGCTTCTTGTACATTTACGGGCATTTCTTTCTTTAGATTAGGAAAGTTTTTTTCCATAATTTTGTTGAAGGTGTTCACTGGCCCTTTGAATTGGGAAACTTCACTGTCTTCTTTACCTATTCATTATTCTTAGGTTTGGTCTTTTCATTGTGTCCTGGATTTTTTTAGATGTTTTGGGTTAGGAAATTTTTGCACTTTGTATTTTTTTTTTTTTTTTTTTTTTTTTTTTTTTTTTTTTTTTTGCCTGTTGTGTCAGTGACTTTTATGGTATCGTCTATGTCTGAGATTCTCTATTCTATGTCTTGTATTCCTTGTATTCTGTTTGCATCTGTGACTCCTGATCTCTTTTCTATATTTTCCATTTCCAGGATTGTCTTCCTTTGTAATTTCTTTATTGTTTCTATTTCCATTTTTAGATCCTGGATGGTTTTGTTCAATTACTTTACCTGTTTGTGTTTTCCTGTGTTTCTTTAAGGGATTTATATGCTTCTTCTTTAAAGGCTCCTACCTATTTACCTATGTTCTTCTGTATTTATTTAAGAGAGTTATTTACATCCTTCTTAAAATCCTCTATTATCTTCATTAGTGAGGAAGGGGCATGGGCTTCTGTCACTTATTTTCTTGCTCCTGCTTCTTGCTATTTGGTTATCTCTTTTGCTAACTCTTGCTGTCTGGGACTGGAGTCTGTCCCTTTTTTGAGCCTGATTTTGTTGGGCCTCCTTGTGTCAGGCTGTTTCTGGGTATGAGTGGGGGTCTGGAGAGCCTGATCTGTGAGACTGTCTGAGTCAGAATTCCTTGGGTTCAAGCTATCTCTTGTTGTGGGTTGGGTGGGGAGGGAGTCTAGCTCACAGTATCTGTGGGTGCAACCTGGAAGTAAAATATATCTCCATTGCAGGTGAGGCCCTGTGTTCTCTGGAACCCAGGAAACCCATTTAAACCAGGTATTTAGGGCAGGGACTGGGAGCTTGCCTATGAACCTGGGGGTGTCCAAATGCCTGAGGGTGAAGCTATCTCTGACTGTGGTTTGAGGTGGGGATGGGGGAGGTTGAAGCAAACCCATTGCAACAAGTGTTAAACTTCAATGCTGATAACAAGTAGGGAACCTTGCTAATGAATTGGGATTGTACTTCTAAATCCTGTTTTGTTAAGGAGCCCTCAGGTAGAGTACAGCTTTTCCTTGAAACTGCCTGAGAGATATAGGGCTGAGATTTTCAAAATTCCTTACAGAACTTGGAGAAAAATAGACACACTCTTGTATGATTCTCCAACAATATAGACTAGATTCTGTCAGTTTGGTGCCTGTTTCTGAGTTCCAAAGAAGTAGCTTGTTAAGGGAGATACCTGTCAGGGACAGAGAAGGCAGGTGATTTGTTGTAAATTGGAAGTGAAACCCTGACTCATAACAATACAGGAATGGATAAAAAAAAAACCCAGGCAAAAGAAGGAAAGATAGGAGTAAACAGTTTCATAGTCCAGGAGGAATATGAAGGATAACAAACTCAGGATGGGGGGGGAAGTAATTTACAAATATAACAAAGATTCCTCAGAATCCATCTTGTTCAGCCTCATTTCAGTTGGGAAGCTGAGAAGTGACTCAATGGATAAAATGTTTGCCGTACAAGCTATAATTTCAGAGAAAGACCTTGTCTCTGGATACAAAGACCAAGAAAAATACCCAATGTCAACCTCTGGTCCCTCTGCCCACACACTACCTACGCTCTGTACTTACCCATAGGCAGTATAGAGACTTCTTCAGGTCAGCAACATTTATACTATTCACTCTCCAGGACACTCAAGGTGAGGTTTCAAGACTTTTAGTTTATGGATAAGGTATAGATGTCTGCTTTAGGTGAGGGTTTTCTAATAAGATTAGGAAACTGGGATTTGAAAGGAGGCTAAAAGAGTCAAAAAAAGAGCAGAGAGTTTGCTATATGCTTTACAGTTTTAATTCTTCAGAAAATGCCAATATAACATTATTAATGTTACTTATTTTCCAAAATTATATATTCAGATGAAAAAAATTACTTTCTTTTTTATTGCATGTCCCTTTGAAGCATAACAGTGACTTTCATAAAAGTTATTCATGGCATTCATTGAGAATCCCTTATAAATGAGAGAAAATAGGTCCTGAAGACTTACTAATTTTTCCAGTTAAACACTGGAACATTTCTACCCATGCTAGTGTTCAAATCTAGGTATCTGTCACGAATCAAAGCTAGCAATTTTCCTACAGTCTGCCATATTTATATGTTACCATGAGCTGAGGGTAGGAACCTTTGCCCTTCAGAGGTTCTCATCCAGTAACCACACACCTGCCTTACAGGGCAAAGGGTCCACCCTCTCTCAGAATGAACTAATTGGTAGTGGAGGTGAATATTCCAGTTCGCTTGCTGAAACATACAGAGGAGGCTGAGACCTACCATGTTGCTCACATCTTCTGGGCCAGTCTGTTTGCCTTAACAGCTGATTCTTTCATTTCTTTCCTATTTGCAAATTCTGAACATGTAGAACATTTCACAATACCAGACACAGAACCTCAGTTAGTTACCAGACACTAGTCCCTACTTCTTAATACTAATTTTCTTTGGTGAGAGACATTGATTCCTACCTTGTCCTAAATTCATTTTTGACACTATTTTCTGACAGCCCCCTTTTCAAAGCCATACTAGTACCCTGTCCATCTAGATTAGAATATGAAGCCATTCATTATACCTAGCCATTCACACAAAGGCACTATGACTTCAAGAGCATGTGAGGGAAAAGAGGATATCAGAAAGTGAGTCTTAATTAAAATTTACATCCAATTTAACCTAGTGAATAAACATGATTCATGGAAATTATTAAGACTCGAAACATAGGGATCTGGGACACAGAAGGACTTTACAATTGGGTTAAAGGTGAGACCACAGTTCTGGAGATTCATACTTCACGTCCATGCTTGCCTTGCCTGTGCCTCAAATGCAGAAAGTTTATCAAGTTGGAAACCTGCTTCCTTCCTTTCCTTGCCCAGCTAAATAAATTTGACCTGACCCAAAAAGAACACTGATAAAAAGCATTTTTGATGTAGAGAGGCAGGCAGCCCAGAGTGGAATGCAGGCTTTACTTCTGGAGTTTTAGTGATTTAATTGTCGAATAGTTGCTGTGATAATGTGATACCTAGAAAGTTCAGCAGGTCTTTTGTTCTGGTCACTGTACCTTGTAGGTGGCATGAAGAATGTGTTCAGTCAGTGTCAGAGGGTAAAAGCAATGGAACTGGGTAAATGTCTGAAGAACAAAAGACCCTCATTATTTGCAGATGAATCATCCTGTAGATTGTGTGTCCTGCCCCCCCAACTCACTCCCACCCAAGTCCAGACTTTAGATGGAACTCTCTTAGGTCCTGCTAAAGCTAGGCACAAAACAATTCTAAGAGTGGAGATTAAGATGGGGACTACAGAGCCAGGTTTTGCTCAGGCTCATTGTCTTTTTCAAATGATGGATGACTATAACATTTTTCATTGAAGTCCTTAAAGCTCAGACGTAATTATGCTTGAGGTCTAAGCCAACATAATGGGTATAATTAATACATGGCCAATTGAAAGCTATCTATTGTCACTTTATCCATTTTTCTGCTCCTATTTTTTTTTCTGCCCATGGGAGGGAGGGTAGGCACCATGGTGCAAAATTCTACTTAGGTATTACTCCTGTTATTACCTGGCTTATGTGCCCTAGTACACAGCAGTTCTAATGTATCACCCAGAATGTTCCCCCTCCTGTTTATTTCTCTGAAGCTGCAATAAGCAATCCTATGTGACATCCCCTGTAGTGCAGTTGCCAGGCAGCAGAAAGAGAGCTGCCACAGGAGGCAGGAGAGCTGGAAGAAAAAAGAAGGATGCCAGGGGGAGGAGGGGAACAGGACTGCGGGAGTTGTGGGCTGGGCTCAGGAAACTGCTGATCTAGAGTTCCATCTCCTTGTCAGCTTTCATGTTCCCTGCACATAATGAGCCAATAAACTGAAGCTTAGTGGGGAAATAGAAATGGAGAAAAAACAGTGGGATGTTGTCCTTAAATGAAGTGTCAGTGATTTTGTGAAGGGGAGGTTTCAGAATGCTTTTACTTTACCTTTCAAACTTTGGTTCTTGGGAGATGTAGCTATACACTTCTAAAAGGGCACAGGTTCTCCCTGGGCTGGCTTGGCTCCAAATCAGCAATGATTAGCACATGAAATCTCCAGGACCTTTTCTCATTGCACCTGGGGAACAGCCAAGTGATACACAAATAACTGGAAAGGTTCTGCCCCTCCCAGCTGTCACATATGGAAGACGAAAGGACAGAGAAGTAGACCTACATGGCCCCTTTTCTAATACAGAGAATTGGGAAGAGACTCGATGGGCAAGTCATTCAAGGCGATTCCAGAAGGCAGCCTTCTCACTCTGATTTTTCTTTAGCATTCAAAATTAGGAGCCACTAATAAATCTTTCCCACACCTCATCTCAGTGTGGAAAGAATCTTGCTCTAATGAGGTTGAACTGGCATCCTAGCAGAAGAGATGGGCATAGATGGCACACAGGACCCTTTGTGCCTGTCTGGATACCACCCCCAGCCCAGTACATCTTGCCTTTGGCCAGTTTCCCAAGCTGTCCATGACTAGGTTGGACACTCTCCAGTGGGAATATACCATGATTTTTTTTAGATGTTTGAGTATTCTTATTAATCAAATAGAACAAGAACAGAAAGTTTACACAAAACAAACAGGGTGTTTACAGAGAATTTTGTATATAGATGCATATTCTTAGGCCCTGAAGTTTCTGGTTACTCATCTCAAAAGTTGCAAACCCATTATCTGGAAGATAATGAGCTCCAAACTGAGCTCATGGAGGATTCAGTGAAGGACAGTTTGTGATTTTCTGAACATCTTGGGAGGAAGAATAAATATGAGAAAAATTGTTTTCCTTTTCCTGCACACCACAGAAAGATATAAGAAGAAATGTGGAGTCAACATATGGCTTAGTCTGTAAAGTTCTTACCACAAAATTATGAGGGCCCAAGTTCAGTTCCCAGAGCTGGGTGTGATGCTGTTGCTGCTGCTTACAAACCCAGATACTGAGAAAACAGATACAAATGGATCACTGAGGATTATTTGTTTGCTAGCCTAGCTGAATTTGGGAGTTCCAGTAACCATAAGAGACCCTTCTTCAAAAAACAATGTGGAGAACTAACAACTTGGGAATACATCTGAGATTGATCTCTTACCTACACACAAATGTACAGACTTATGAACACACACACACACCATGAAGAAGGGGTACAGCAGGCACTAATCAAATACAATTGTCTGGATGTAAGAAAGCTAGCATCATCTGTCTACAGAAACTAGGGCAAGGGCAGTCTCTCTCTGCTTTTGCTTGGAATGCTAACACTTCTCCCTAAGGATCTGCAAAATATTTACAGACACTTGAACTCTCTACAAAGCACAGTTGGAGTAGGGACACTAGGGATCCTTGCAGTGTACTGTGATTGTGGTTTTGTCACTCCCACACATCAGGGGAGACTAATCAGTGAAGCTGTCTGTCTCCTTGACCACACCAGTTAACTGCAGTCTCCACAGTACTTTCCTGGAAACTGGAGATGAAATGTCACACTATCTTCTCATCATGTAAAACTGTGCTTTTAATAAAAGCAAGGAAAAAAATACTCTTGAGTCTGCTTTGTAATTGTGCCACAATGGAAATTTTTAGCTAAGCCTACAGAGATTCTGCATTTTGGACTATGTGTACTTATCCTTTTGAATTTTGTTTTTACTTTACCAAAGTTATGAATGAGCTATTGAATGATGGGAGCTTATTCCAAGTCTCATTGACACCCCAGCGTCTGTATGCTAACCCTGCCATGTGATCTAATAGTAGACATATATGTATATATTTACGTATATATAAAACCATAGAAGTGGGACCTGTGTCTTTTAGAGATTGGCAAGCCGCTACTTGTTTGAGAAATATCTTCATTTAGAATATTTTTTTTCTACACAGTGAAACAAAAACATTATGTCAGACCATGAAGGAAGTAACACCAGGGGACAGAAAAAACATCTATTACTAAGTCAAAGATTCTGGTCTAATGGAAATTAAGGCTGAGTTATATTTTTCTGTTTAAGTCAGTTGAAACAGACTTGGCAGGTTTCATCTTCCTGATACTGAGTACAGTGCCGAGGATATACCCTTCCAAACACACCTGTGTGGAGCACATCTACCATATAAATAATACCTGGCACAGCCTTCCTCAAAATGTCATGTTGTTGAAAAAGGTGTTAAAGTAATTTATCATGGGAGTTGTGTTTTTTATTTGCAGAACAAATGAGAAAATACTTTTGATCCAAACCTATCTCATGCAGAAGCTAGACATAATTTTCAAGGCAAATTTAAAAAATATAATCTTCCTCTTTCTTTGGAAAAAATAAAATCCCGTTCCAGCTGTCAGGAAAGGTATAGTAAAATAAAATAAAATAAAATAAAATAAAACAAAAATAGATTCCTATGCTGGAATCCATTCCATTTTCATCCTGGAAACATTGCCATTTTTCAAAGCTTGTGCATTTTTTTTAAGAGTTTGCAGTGGTGATCTCCAAGTGGATAAATGGATCTGGTCAGAAGCCAGTTCATTCCCATCCTGCTTCTTTCTTAAGAATAATAGACATCCTCCATGAGAACCACACACAGCTGTGGTAAGCGAAGAAGACAGATGTAGCATCTGAAGAAGAATGGATTTCAAAACCAATTAAATAAAGCATATTTTTTAAAGCCTCATTAAATTATTCACATTGCAGTACTGGAAAAGAAGTACTTTATGTCATCCTTTTATTCTCAAATACTTTGTTTTCTGGTTTCCAAAAATACATGTACAAGACACGCTCAGAGAATCTACATTAATCTGCAAAACAGCTTCAAAGTCACTTAGAAAGATTTAGGGAGCAATCTGATCTACCAGATCTAGAAACTGTTGGAGAAAGTTGTTCTGGAGAGAAAAAAAAACACATGGAGCTGTCCATGGTCTTTGCTGCTGTTTAAGTCAGTTTTTATTTTCAATGAAGGGAAAGAAAGGTAATCATAAGCAAACTGGATTAGTAAACTTTATTAAATTCTTTCCATATGCTAGGATAGTAAATTTAAATTTTTTGCTAAATTATAAAACATCGCCTAAGAGGTCTATATTAGTGTACCTCTTATATGTACAGAAGGAATCTAGTGCCCTTTTTCTTGAAGTCACCTTACCTTTTCTCTCTAGAATTACAGCAAGTGACAATATATCTGTCTGTCAGGTGTTCCCAGTATCTGATGATAAACTAAACATGTTCTTTTCATGTAACTCCAAGCAATAACATCCAAAACAGCACCATCCATATGTATAATCTGTCTATACAGGATTATGAGGAGAAGGAGTGCATTTAGCAGGATGTGATAGAAATCTTCGCACAGTGTTGGCAAAATGACTTACTGATCTGAAAAACAGAGGTAGTGTCAAGGACTATAAACTGAAGAATTGTTGTTGGCCAGAAATCAATCAGGGTCACTGAGAGAGGTCATGGCCTCAAAACTTATTTGAAATAGCAAAATTAAAGCATAACTAAGTAAGCCCTGGGATTCAAAGGTTTAATGCATTATACATTTCATGAGAATCATGTATGTTTTTAAAAATATAAATCACACAGCAAGATAAGGAATACAGTTTAGTAAACGTTGGGTAGATCATCCTACATTTTTATTAAGTGTACAAAAAAAAAAAAAAAAGCACCTGAGAAAGTTGCCAAAGTGTTTAGTTCTAGACTTAGAAGGAGGAGGCATGGTCTGACTTTGCTCTCAAGAAAGTTCAGGAAGTCTTTCAGCTGAGTATATTAGCTTCACTCTCCCAGGTATCACACAAAAATGTACTTTAACATATATCACCATTTATTTATAAGTACTGTGATGTTGAATATTATCAATGTGGTAAGATCTAAAATCACATAGGAGACATTGAGGGAGTTTCTGGATTATGTTAATTGAGGTAAGATCCACCCTAAATGAGGGTGACACTACCCATAGTGCTGGAATTCTGTATTAAAATTAAAACAGAAACCTATCTGAACCATAACCTTTGTCTTTATTTCTTGACTGTGGATGCACTGGGTGAATATGCTTTCCCACTTCTGCTATTAAGCCTACATGATGGACTGTGCCATCAACCATGACTAAGATAAATCCCCTCCTTCCTTAATAGATTTATTTAGGTATTTATCATAGCAATGAGGAAAGCCAGTGATGTTAGTGCTGAGTAACTACCCCCTTATTGTTATTGTTAAATTAATTTGGGAACTAGATTCCATATTTTTATAATAGTTTGAACATTTTATTCTTGGGCATGGCCATGTTCTAGATTTCTTTAAAAGCTATGTGCAATAACGCAAAAGTTAAATGAGTGGTCTTATTCAAGCTTTCTGACAAGAATGCATGAGATTGTCAAGCTCTCCTAGTTAAACAAGTATGACTAGAAATAGGACATGAGGTAGAAGTGGAAAATGAGATAAATTCACCAATAAGCCTGCCCGTTGCTACAAGGCTTCCCATTAATAACAGCTTGGAGTGGAATGGAGGTAACTTATTGGGAGTCAGCAGGCAGATAGGATCTATTACCAGTTCCAACACTTAAGGAGCTCAGTGCCCTTGGCTGTCATTGTTCTCTCTGACTAGGGTCAGCCAAGAAAGACAAGAATTTGTGGAAAATCCACTTCATGAAAAAAAAAAAAAACTACTATACTATTCAATTAGATGGACATGTTAATACCCAAGCAATTGTAATAAGTAGAAAAGTTGGGGAGGGGTTGAGATACTCCATTTACTTATTAGATAAAAACTACCTCTGAAGAAAGAGTCTCAGAGAGAACTGTCATCCTAAAAATACTCTATTTTTCCTTATACTAATAAAAGATTCAAAAAAACTACATTGCAGGAAGCTGGGTACAAAAGGAAAATGCAGAACAAGATAACTGGTAAATTCAAAAATTTTAAATCTGACACAATTCACAAGAGTACATCTGAGTTAGGTTAAAAGATGGCTTCTAAAATTTATGATTATAGCAGTTGCTGGAGAGATGGTTCACCATCTGCTTTCTCTATGAGTCTGAAGGCCTGAATTCAACCTCTTGTTCCCATGTAAATACAACTGTGGTAGCATGAATGTGTAGTCTCAGCCCTGGTGGGTCAGAGACAGAATGATCCCTGGGGTTCATTGGCCAATGCATCAAAACAGTGAGAGACCCTGTCTCAAATACAAGCTGGAAAGCAGGACATTCAATGTTGATAACTGACCTCCTCCACACATAGGTGCACACATGTGCAGCTATGCACATATTTATACACATACATGAACATGTATAAAAATATTACTATAGTAAAAAGACAACTTCCAGAACAGTGCATGGGCATCTATGTATTAAAAATATACCAGTTTATGCATATTTTAAAAAAAAATTGAAAAAAATTGTAGAAAATTGCTACTATTGTGGAACTTATTAGGATCACATATTGGATTGTGGGAAGTTTTTCTAAATGATTTGCACATTTAATACACATCTGAATGCATGCACATGCACACACATCAACATACACACCCATACATATTATTATAATTATATGCAATAAAAGTATGTGTAGGCACTACCATGTACCATTTAAAGCAATTTTTGAGGAAGAAGGAATGAACAAATAAAGGTGAGGAGAAGAACATGATGTAGAGTCAGACAACACTGGATTTGCCTTGACCCTGCAAATGTTAGCTCTGTATCTTTGAATAGGTTAATTAACTTTTCTCACCAATGTTTTCTCATCTACAGAGCAAAGATAAAAATAGGTATCTTGTAATATTTTCACAAGGATTAAACATTATATATGTAAAGCACCTGCCACATATTCAAACTGTAATAAATTGTCATCATTACAGAAAGAGGACACATAATATAACCTTGGATTTACTTTGTGTAGCAGTGAAATTCCTTTTGATTGGAATCCTTGAATATTTGGCAAAAGCGTCTTGTCTCTTCTTTGCATCTCCTCATTTAAATAAGAAATTAGAAATGAGAGAACAGGAAAGAAGACAAAGGGAAGGCCTGAAGATACAGTTGTGTTAAAAATTGGTTCTAATGCTGTCTCAATTCAACTAAGCTCCAAAAGGCCATGTTCCCAGACACTGAGTGTCTCTGCGCCCAGCTGGATTTATTTGTCAATAAAGAGTTGCCATACAGCCAATGGCTGGGCAGATAGACTGAGGAAGGACCTGGAGATTTGTGCATACTAGGAACAAGGGAAGAGAGGGAAGAAAGATTACCATGACAGGGAAGAAAAAAGACCAGACCTAAAGGCCCGCTGATATATGAGATCAGGAAAAGTGGCCACATGGGCCACTTTGCCAATTGTGTTTGTGGTAGCAGAGACAAAATTGATTTTTAAAGATGTTAACTCAGAAGTATCGGAGGGGAGTGTTTACCAGCAATAGGAAGAATTAGAGAATTAGAACCGGCTTTGAGCTAGTCAAGGCATTTAAAATTAACGTGTGTGTGTGTGTGTGTGTGTGTGTGTGTGTGTGTGTGATTGTGTGATTGTGTGTGAGATTGTGCGTGGGATTGTGTGTGTCTTTCATTCGTGAATCCAGAGGGCTCTGGTGGGTAGCTGAGAGTGAGACTTGTTGGGAGCACAGAATGGTTACCCAACTAACTATTGCAACAAGTTTTCTCTCTCTTAAAGCTGCAAAGCCTTTTTTCATGGCTCTCCAAATATCTTGGGTACCACAGAAGACAAGCATAACATAAATGATATTTTCTCCTTAGAAGGCTGAAGTGCAATAGAACAGCAGATGGAAAAAGTAATAGAAGAAGTCAAGCAGACCTTTGATAGACTAGGATGCTTTCCAAAGTCAGATTCCAAGATCTCCATGGGCACTTCCATTCTTCTTCCTCCTTTTGGCCCCTTCTTTCATTCTCCTGTGGAGATGACCTTGGCATTAAGGAAGAAATATCATGCAAAATAGGCTGATTGGAAGTCTTACAACAAAAACACTGGCAGTTTTATGTGCACCAATTAAGTGGGTGGGACCTGTCTGCTGAAAAAAGTTGCCCCATATCTCAGAAGAAATTAACACAAGGAAAAAATGATTGAACTTTTTTGGAAATTCATCAACAGAGATGCCCTGATTGTCAAGAAAGAGAGCAAACTGAGAATTTGTAATGCTTAACCTCCTTGGAATCCTTCTTATGGTTAGATTAGGACAGCAGAATATCCTTCAAGTGTGTTGTGATTTCTGAATAGAAAATTATTCAGGGTCATTGTATTACAGAATTTAGAAACCAAGCACAGTTTTCTCTGGACAGATAACCTACCCATACTTTACAAGTGGACATGGCTTAGCTTTTGACTTCCCTTGTCTTTTTGGTTTGGCATCTTTGAGTAGTGGACAGTCTGTTCAACTGTGTAGAACTACTCTATTCTTACATGTCTACAATGTCAATCAATATAGACGTCATGCTGTGTTTTTTCATTTTCGTGTTTATTCATGTCTGTTGCCCTCCTCTGAGCTAAAAAATGGGCTATTTCCCAAAGTGTACTAATTTAATCTCCAGATAATTCTCTGAATTACCCATAATTATCAGATATATCTTATAGGCCAAAAAAGGGGGGCATGGGAAACACGTTTTTTAATGCCAGTGTGTGGCTGACATTGAGCCATTTAAAATGAAATAAGATTTAGAATATTTGAAATAGAAAAAAATTCCTCTTCTTTCTAAAAATTTTTTTCTTGACATTTATCTGTTTTTCTTTTCTTTTGTTGGATATTTTCTTTATTACATTTCAAATGTTATTCCCTTTCCAAGTCTCCCCTCTGGAAACCCCCTATCCTATCCCCTACTCCCCTGCTTCTATAAGGGTGTTACCCCACCCATCCACCCACTCCTGCCTTCTTGCCCTGGCATTGCCCTACACTAGAGCAACGAACTCCACAGGACCAAGGGCTGTTCCTCTCACTGATGTCCAACAAGGCCATCCTGAGACATGGGTCCTTTGGTTGGTGGTCTAGTCCCAGGGAGCTCTGGGGGGTGGTCTGGCTGGTTGACAACTGTCGACTCTCTCACCCCCCGCATGGGGCTGCAAACTCTCTCAGCTCCTTCAGTCCCTTCTCTGACTTCTCCATCAGGGACCCTGCACTCAGTCCAATGGTTGACTGAGAGCATCCACCTCTGTATTTGTCAGGCTCTAGCAGAGCCTCTCAGGAAACAGCCATGTCAGGCTGCTGTCAGCAAGTACTTCCTGGCATCCCCAATAGCGAAAAGTATTTGTATCAAAACATCCCATGGAGAAGCATGGGACATGGCTCAGCAGTTAAGACTACTTACTATGTACTCATGAGGCTTCATCATGGACTCCAATTGGTTCTAAGTAAAATAGAGCTGGCAAGATGGCTCTGCAGGTGAAAACGTTCATTTGTGTGACAAGCCTTGACAAGTGGGATCTCCAGAAGCCACAAGGTAGAAAAAGAGAACTAACTTCAGAGAGTTCTCCTCTGACTTTCACTGGTGGAACATGACATATCTATGAACCCCAATGCCCACATAAATAATAAATGAAATTTTAAAATTAAAAAACAAAAAACCTCTCCCAAGGAGCACTTCTCCAATACCTTGACCCAGACATTGGTGATGAAAGCAATAAGACCTCCCTTTGACTTGTTGCTCAGCCATACTACAAAAAGGACATAAGACATATATAAAGTGAGGTGCTGGAAATGGAAAATCTATACCTAACACCTTTCTTAAGCTAACTCTGATACTGAATTATTAAATAGATTATTAGGCTATAAAATAAAATTGTCTCAAAATTTGTAAAGAAACATTGTAAACCTCCCAAAAAGGCTCACTTAGCCAAAAAAAAAAAAAAAAAAAAAAAATACCAATTAGGACAATGCTTAAGATTAATGAAGCTCTCCATATGCTCTACTTTCAAAGAATTCACAAATTAATTACAGGCAAATGTGGATAGATAGGATATATTACACTAAGTCAAAGACTAAGAGATTGAGTAGAGCGTTGGGTAACTTTTTATGTATATATGTGTATGGTGTGTGTGTGTGTGTGTGTGTGTGTGTGTGTGTGTGTGTGTGTTACGTGTAATAGAAAAATTTAAAAATGGCCTGATCTGATGCTGCCAGATGAATATTTTCTATTGTCTCATGCTGTGTGTATAACAGGAACTATGTTTCAAGCCCTGTGTAGTTCGGTAAATCTGTATTTAGAGTAGACCAATGAATACTGTTCAGGAGTGACTGACATTATTTAGGAGCTAGGCCATTGTGATAGGCCATTATCTACTTGCCTACATCTGGAATTAACTAAAACCCTAACATCAAAAGCACACCTGTGAGGAAGTTTTACTTAATAAGAAATAGGAAGAGCCTCTTCTTGTTAATTGAAAGTAGAATCTTCTTTCATACTATACATCCTGATTACAGCTTCCCCTCCCATCACTCCTCCTAGGTCCCCCAAACAATATCCCTATCCTCCTTCCACTTCCCCTCCATCTACCTTCAGAAAAGAGCATGCCTACAAGAGACAACAACCACACACAGCAACATAAAATACAATAATACAAGGCAAAAGCCCTCACACCAATGACAGAAAAGGCAACCAATCTAACAGGAAGAGAAAAGTCCCAAGAATAGGCAAGTCAGTCAAAGACACAATACACCCAATTAGGAGTTTCAAAAAACACCAAGCTAACAGCCATGACATATAAATACAGGATGTATAGACCTCTGTAGGCCCTATGCTTGCCCTCACAAAGACTGAATAGGCAAGCATAGGACTTTGTTTAGTTGATTCAGTGGGTCATATTCCCATGGTATACTCTATCTCTCTGACTTCTACAATCTTTAGGTTCCATCTTCCTGAGGATTATCAGAGCTCCAAGGGGAGAAACCCAATGGAGACCTCAAATTTAGACTTTCTTTGCATACGTATCAGGCTGTGAGTCTTTTTATCCACTTCTGTTTGCTGCCCAAAGAAGACTCTATGATTATGACTGAACAAGGCACACATGTAAGAGTATAGCAGACTATCACTAGTAATCATTTCATTGACATTTTTTTAAGACCTGTCATGTTTGGTTCTACCTTAGGACTGTAGACTATGCAGTTTCCAGTTTCTGGCCATCTAAGCAATGCTGGGCATGGGCTTCCTATCATGAAGTAGGCCTTAGGTCAAATCAGACATTAGTTGGCCACTCCCACAAATTCTGTACCAACATTGCCCTAGCACATCTTGTAGGCAAGATAGATTGTAGGTCAAAAATTTTGTTATTGGGTATGTGTCAAGATTTCTATTTTAGGAGCTTACAGAATAACTTCCTGCACCAAAGATACTAGAAAGTTAGAAAGTAAGGGTGAATGCTCCCTGTAGGCACTGGCTCATCTTCTCCATGTTCAATGAATTGGAAATGCTTTCCTCAGCAATGAGGCTCTGATATCAATTTACAGAGAGCAACAATCTGTCTCTGTAGTAGCCTCAGTCTTATCTCTTCAGGAACTCTCTCCCTCTATCCAATCTCCCCATATACCTGATCCCTCCCATTCCTGTTCCTACCTGACCCAGAAATCTGCTCTATTTTCCCATCCCAGGGAGATCCATGTGTCTCTTTTAGAGCTCTCCTTTTTACCTAACCTCTGTGAGTTTACAGATAGTAGCTTGGTTATCATTTACTTATAAGTGAACACATACCATATTTGTCTTTCTGAATCTCTGTTACCTCACTCAAAATGATTTTTCCTAGATCATTTCATTCACATGCAAATTTTATAATGTTATTTTTAACATATGAGTAATACTCCATTGTGTAAATATACTAATTTCTTTTATGTATTCTACGTTTGAGGGACATCTAGGTTGTTTCTAGTTTCTGACAATTAGAAACTATGAATAAATCCATAATGACCATACTTGAGCAAGCTCCTCATGGTTGGATGCAGTGTCCTTTGGTTATAGTGCAAAGGCTTGTTGTCCCAGGCTTAATCCTGAGGTAGATGGTTTCATAATTTTCTGAGGAACCAACAAATTGATATGCCTATGGGCACACAAGTTTACATTCATCCCAGCAATGGAGGAGTGTTCCCCTTTCTCAACATCCTTGCAAGCTTGAGCTGTCATGTCTTAGTGATCTTTGCTGTTCTGATCGGTATAAGATAAAATCTTGATGTAGTTTTGTTTTTCATTTCCCTGATGGCTAAAAATATTGAACATTTCTTGAAGTGTTTCTCAGCCTTTATTGATAATTATCTTTTCCAGTCTGTACTTGGTTTTTTAAATTGATTATTTGTTTTTTGGTATCTAATTTCTTGAAATCTTTATGTATTTTGAATATTAAGCCTAAAGCAGATGTGGCATTGGTGAAATATTTTCCATTCCATAGGATACTGTTGTGTTACTGATGATATCCTTCACCTTACAGTAGATTTTTAGCTTCATGAGGCCTCACTTATTAATTGTTGATCTTAGTGCCTATGCTATCAGTGTTCAGGAAGTTGTCTCCAATACCAATATGTTCAAAGATGTTCCTCACTTTCTCTTGTATCTGGCTCAATGTATCTGGGTTTGTTGAGATCAATATAAAAACAATGTAAAGGGCTCCACTATCAAGCCAATTTGGTCATTTAAGTGAAGAATAAATAAATGATGGGTAGCTACTGAGACAGAATCCAAGGTAGTTAGTGTCAGGCAAGCATTCTACAAACTGAGATATGCTGTTATAACCCATGAATTTGTTATTGAAGCAACTGATAGTTTAGTGTCTGTTCTTTGTGGCAAAGATCCAAATAATCACCCATCCAGATCAAACAGCAGCAAAATTAACAGCTGAATATCACTAAATTCAAGTAGTTACTAGAAATAGAATAGTAACTAACTCAGAAAAAAGAATAGAATATATTAAAGTGCAAAATCAATGAACCAATCTGAAAAATGAGGCAGAGAACTATGATTTGTAATTAGATTATAGTTGCTGATAATGAGAAAAATAAATACAGACTATTAATAATAACTGATTTTATTAGTTGGGGTTCTTTAAGAAAACTATAGCACTGTACTATATATATTATGTTTCATAAATTTTGAATGTATATCTCTGTTTATACTTAGAAAAAATTTGTTGTAACTAGTTGTTCTGCCTGATTACAGAGGCAGATGAGTTCCACAGTCCATACTATGCAGATCCACAAAAGTTGCCAACATAATTCACAGTTAAACCTGGAGCCTTAAGAACCTGCAGACCTCCTTGCTGAAAGAATATGCCCCAGGCCTTGGGCATATGAGCAGCAACACCAAGAAATCAGTTTAGGCAGTCAAGCAGGGACACAGTTCAACCTTCCTCATATTTTTGGTTGTTTTTCCACCTCAATGGATGAAATGACACTTAGCCAATGCAGAGGAACCAGCTCTTTAAGGAGTTCAACAACTCAAATGCCAACTTCTGCAATCACCCTCACAGATGCATCTAGAAATAACTACTGTCTAGGTCTTTGGGCATTTCACAACCCAGCCAAAATGGCACATCAATTTAACCACTGCAAAAATATAATCAACATATAATTTTCAGACACATGCACAGGCCAAGATTTCAAATGAAGAAAGTTTACATAAAAAACGAGAAGATTAATCATAAAAATGTAATGACATAGCTAGGTACAGTCATGTATTAATGATCCAAGGAAAAAATGTTATAAAGCTGATAGTGGGTAAATGTTTGCTGAGAAAACACAAATCATGACATTTACAGCAACTTAAGGAGCCCCAAACAGAATAAATATATTATGATACTGCTTTAGGTAAGAGAATTGTGGTGGTTTAAATGAGAAATATCCAGTTGGTAGAGGTTTAGGTAAGTTAAGGGACATTTAGGAGGTTAAAAACTTTACAGAGCAATCTTGGCCACAAGATTTTATTATAGCAAAAGAAAAGTAACCAGTAGAATAATGCAGTCAATTACTATTTCACACATTATGTTAAAATGAGATTATTTTATGTATGTATTTCATATATGTATTTACATAAATTTTTAAATGAGATAAAATATGTATATACTTTATATATTTACATATGAATATAAAAATTTAAAAATCTACAATCTAGAAATTTATTTCCATTGAAAGTCAAAATATATGAATTCAGATTTTAATTTATTTTAACATTTAATATCATCTTTTAATATGTGATTTTGTTCACAACAAAGTAAAACAACCAGAAAGAACAGTTTGTTTGCCGGGGTTATAAAATTAGAGATTATGTTCATAATATATGATAATAATAACTACAGTAACTGTTTAAGTTGGTACATAAAAATGGACTTTCATAAGATAGGTATCATCATGTTTTAGAAACTTTATTCATTATTTCAGACAGCTTTTATGCTGCCTAAAGATTCATGCTTAATCTACAGCAGAAAGCTCAGGACTAATACAAATTACTTCCAATTCTTCTGTACTAGAGAGTTAGTTTGCCAGCACTACCCTGATACATTCTAAATTATACAAATATGGATTTATTAGATTTTATTATGAATTAATCACTGCTAAAACTAATTTATATGAAGAATTTAATCATTTTGTGTCATTTTTACTGTTAAATCATGATAATTAGTACAATCTATGATCTTTTTTTACTGTAGGGTGATCTCATTTCTTGTCAGTGGGATTACATTTTACCAGAGTTCAATGACTTCAGCTCAATACACTTTGGGGATTGCAAAGGTATGAGAAGCCAAATGTGTCAGAAGCCATAATGGGACAAGCTAGTAATTAGCAGGTGATCATCCTGAAATGGCTTGCCTTGGATTATTATATAATCTGCGACAAGTGAGCCCTTATTCAGCAAGGCTCTAAGAGACTTATTTTAGGAAAGATTCCTGCTACTAATATACTTTTCCTATTATAATTATTAAACATATGTAACAATCACTAAGCAATAGCATATCACTTTGGAGCAGATCTCTGCAGATCCACGAAGATGTACTGTCTTGTGATGATGCTATATAGACAAATAGATGACTTCTTAAGTCTTAATGATGATCCTACAAGAATCCCTAAAATTATATTAATGATTATTAAGCTTTTTTATAGTGGGACTGCTATTAGGTCCCTTTCTGATAGTCAAAACTGCAATGAGAACTCTGCCAGTCTCTCAGGTGTCATCAGTTTATTGCTCTTAGATAGTAACCAGACTTTCTCCTACTCAGAGCACATTCCAAGAGGTTGTAAAACAGTTAACCAAAGGTCACTAAGAGGGAACTAATGATTTATTATAGGTGCTGGGACAGAAGATAAAATATTTCCTGGGTTTATCTACACAAAATTTCACTAATTTCTTAGTTATAGTTTTAAACCTTCAGTGAATCTGTGAAGCTAGACAGGTGATGGCTGTTTAGCCAGATAATTACTCCTAATGGATATGCATGTAAACATTCTCTGTTGTAAACTTCTATTTCAATTTATAATTTGATTTTTGGTGTGAAGTTGTGATGAACTTTGTAACATGTGATCATGTACTCTGAAAGATGTATAAGTACTGAGGACAAAGACAAAGAAGTAGTAATTCATTGTTCGTTCCTTTCTTTCCTTTTTTCTTGCCTAGAATTCTTTCCCTTAGAACTTTTTCCTTATTAGAAATTTTTTCTTTTCCCCACTTAGGACCTTTCCACTTTTCCCCTTCAATAGCTTTCACAGGAAACCTTTTACACTTAGTAATAAACTCTATAATAATTTCTCTAAGTGTTTTTCTTCCTGTGACCTCAGACTAGCAGGCATAAGTTAGGGCCCAGCAGTTCCTGCTTAGATAGTACAAAGGCTATTTACTTAATCCTTTGCTGTTTTGGGGATGAGGTGCTAAGTGCCAGAAACTGCAGTTTCTGGCCTCAGAGGATCATAGAATACAGGTCAGCTACAGTAGCATAGTAATGTAAATAAGTAAACTTTTATTATACAGCAATCCTAAATATCTTGTAAGACAAGTCTTACCCCCACTACCCCACCGATGCTCTTCCCTCTCCGCTGCCTCAAGAAGAGCCAACAAGAAGAAGAGAAGAGAAGAGAAGAAGACTTCCCCACCAAGCTGGGGCTGGCACTGATGAAGATGAACATGTTCTGGTCTTCAGATAAAAAAAAGAAAGAAAGAAAGAAAGAAAGAAAGAAAGAAAGAAAGAAAGAAAGAAAGAAAGAAAGAGAGAAGAAAGAAAGAATGAGAGAGAGAGAGAGAGAGAGAGAGAGAGAGAGAGAGAGAGAGAGAGAGAGAGAGAGAAAGAGAGGAAGAAAGAAAGAAATAAACAAATAAAGAAAGAAAGAAAGAAAGAAAGAAAGATAGGTTTTTAAAAAAAATATTCTTCATTTTTTTCTAAAAAAGCATGAACTGCTTTAAAATAAAAAATAAACAGAATATATTTCACATCATTGTGCATGGTTATGGTATGGGAATGAGATCAAGGGTCACCTGTATATTGCCCAAGGACACTACAAACTAATCTACATCTACACACATGCACATGGACATGCATGCACACACATGGACATGTATACTATACATATTACTTCAAAGCAGCAGGAAGAGCATTGTTCATATTTCTTAAACAGTAGACTTCTCAAATAAAGCAAGGAAAGGAATTGTATTGAGAACCTACATAGCTGTACCTTCTCATACAGAAAAGTCATGCAGAGGAAGCACAACAATACTCAGCTCTAGGTACACATTCCCAAGCATACTCAGTTTAAGATTCAAGTTTATAAGTCTTACACACGCGCGCGCGCACACACACACACACACACACACACACACACCTTCACACCTTCACCCCTTACCATGCTATACAGTATACTATTTTTTTTAGACAAATCAACTTTATATACAAAATATTTTGTTAAGATCAACCTCTATTTGCACCTTCTTTTATAAAAGATTTGGTATTTTGTTGTATCAAAAGGATATTGGTGAACAAGGTCATGTATGTAAATTCTTTCATCGAATTTCGGGGCTCAGGACATTTCTTTCAGGCATTCTATACATATATGCTTTCATGGTTTTCTGTCTATAGTGGTCATCTTCAGTAGTGTAGTATTTACTGTTGATGCCTGGAGGAAGGCACCTTTGAGGTACAATTAGGGAGGAAAAACTTCTGTTTTCAAACATGGTTAATTGACTTCCAAAGTTCTTTTTCTTTAAAGCTTATGTATTTCATTTTATGTGAGTATTTTGGCTGCATGTAAATATGTACACTACAGTAAGCCCAGTGCCCAAGGATGCCTTCTGGGCTCTGATCCCTGAAACTAGAGCTTGAGAGAGTTGTAAGCCATCATTAGCACGCTGGGAATCCAACCCTGGTGTTTTGCTAGAGCAACAGTTGGTCTAAACTGCAGAGGAATTTGTTTCACTTAAGACTGTTTAAAAGAGCCAGCCAGGATCACAGCATCACTCAGATTTATTCTTTCAAACGACCTAGAGTAACTCTGTATATTATAACAGTAAAGTTTAAGCCTAGAAGCATTTATGACCATCTTTCTGTACCGGTAGTTGAAGACCCCCAAACTTGGGAGACCCTTACTCAAGTCTCGAGAAATCACGACCACCCAAAAATCACAAGACACCATACCTGGATGCAATCAGCAGAGGTTTATTAGGGAGAGTTGGCTAGCCAAGGTCAAAACTGCTTGCCCATACAGGAGCAGAAATTTGACAAAAGACCAGCAAGCTGAGGGGCTTTTTATAGCACAGGGTGGGGAAAGGGAGGAATTTTCCCGTGGTTACACATGATTGGTTGCTTTACAAATTTTGAACATCAACAGGCTGTAACACTGGGAAGACCTCAGTGGGGGAAAGGTAACCAAGAACAGTGGAAAGTTAGCTAGTTCTTGGAACCACCCAGATGACTTGCATCTTTCTTTGTGGTCAGGAAGTGTCTTCCTGCTTTGGGCCTTCTCCACCCACAGGTAGGTTTTTTCCCCTGAGGCTTGAGAAATGTTACTCTTCCTGGAATGTATCCCAGGGCAGTGAAGGCCTGAAATCTTACATTTAGTTCCACTTTCTGGAACTTGCATTCTTTTGCTCAGGTGTAGGGGTAAAGAAAAAGCCTGTATATATTTTATAAAATGGTCTTTATAATTTTTCACTCTACAAAGTAATCCTCAACTGAGCATGCTCAGAAGTGTGCAGCTATAGATTTGTTACTGCCTGTCCTTAGTGAGCATGCGCAGCTTCTCTGGTTTACTGCCTTTGATTGGTCTGTTAGAAAAGAGACTATTTTGCAAATATCTCCAGTGCTCTTCCTGCTACTGCTTCTAGTAATAAGTCTATTTGTCTTTTGTTTCTGTTAATATTGATGGCATTTTTTTTAACATTTGTTTTCTGGTCACACTCTTTGACTTGAATCCTTAGGAGAGAATCCGCTACAGTCAGGTACCTTGTGACATTTTCTGTAGATGCAGAAAACCAGATTCTCTGCCATGTTCTGTAATCTTAATGAATTATGAGCATCTGATCTTACAAATGTTCCTCCCTTAGACTTCCTTCAGCTTGGATACTCAGCTTTCCCCATTACCTCGGGGCCTGAGATATCATTCATTTGAAAACTCTTCTTGGAATGTTCTCCCCCTACCTCCCCCGAGTTAATGTGCCATTAATGGACCATAACTCATTCAGACAGACCGCCTATTATGCAACCCCAACAGAGTAGAAAAATCATTTGCTTTACTGTCAAATGTAAAAACTTTTATCTTCTCTGACAGTTTTATTTATAAAACCTCAGTTTTATTTTAATTCGATTCTAATGATGGCTTTGAGAAAATGATTTGCGTAACTAAAAGTTTAGAAGGAAAGATATCTGTGGTGAGTCCATGGTAGTTTCTCTCCTGGAATATTTATTGAAAAGATGCAATTCAGATGCAGAACATCACTGTTGGAACAGTGAAAGAAAGTTAATTTTTCAGAGCTGGTCACGTGGTGGCATTTACTCAGTGAGAGAATTTAACTGAAGGAGGCCTATTTGTTGTTTTATTGTTCTTTTCCTTCTTTAGACAGCACATCCTTAAACAAAATCCAAATTCTTGGAAATCCTCATGCCTAAAACACAAGTTGAATGCTCTAAAGTGGTAAAATGACCATTACATTTTCAAATGATGGCAATAATTATCTGGAGTGAATTCAGTTCACAATGGACCAAAGAAATATTTTTTGTTTCTGATTTTTGTTGTTGTTGCTTTGGGTTATTTATTTTGTTTTGTTGTTGTTTGTTTTTGTGGCTATTCCTTACTGCAAACTTTGGTGTTGACTCCAAGAATAAAGCTATTTGCAACATTAAGTGGTTATTAAGTTTTGGAAATATGTTAAGTGAATTAAAGATAATGATGGCACTAAGTTTTCAAATCCATTTTTATTTAGTAGGGAAACATTAATCGTGGATAATTTTGTGGTCTGTACTGACTTTGGGTTTGGCTTCCACCTTCCCCAAAAGCTCAATCCTCCACACATCATTTGATATCAGTTATTGTGCTGGCGAGTACCAATCTTTATGGAAAGAAACACATTATATTGAGAGCAAAGAAAGCAAAGAACGTGGAAATATTTTCATCCTTAAGATATCTATCAATAAACAATCTGAAGAAAACACTATAAATTACTAAATTAATAATACTAAGTGATGAGAAGATTATGTTATGATTTCCAAGGACCATAAAGAAAGACTAGAAATGAACAGTACAAAATTCTAGGCAGGCTTTATCTTGAAGATTTTATTTCAGAAACATAATGACAAAAAGTGGGGAAAGCCAAACTGTATAAAGGAGAAAGGTGTTTTGTTTCTAGTTTGTCTGGGGATAGAGATTAGGGAGTAGGGATGATTGCTACCTAGAAACTTTTAAGGAAGAGAATGACTGTCATAGGAATGACTTCAATGCCATAGGAAGATTTGTCTTCAGTCATGAACTGCATGGAAGCATTGTCCCAGAGGATGGTGACATACTCTAGTAAAAGTTCACATACACTATGGCCTATACTTTACAATGCTACTACTGGGAATTAAGTGAAAGGAAGAAAACACATTTGTGTTATTTTTCTATAGTTTTTCCTCTAACACTCCATATGCTTGCTGTCTAAAACATCACTTAGACACTACTTTATTGAAAAAGGCTGTTTTCTAATTACCCCCTAATTATTTTAAGTGGAAACATTCAAACAATGGAGTTTTTCTAAATCTAAAAACTGTTTGATATCTAAAGACCTGAAGGACCTTTTCATTTATTAGTTTTGTTTGCCTGTGTTTGTCAGGATTGTAAACAAGTCATATTCTTGGAAAACTTCCTTCATTTTTTTTTTTTGCGTTCAATTAATGAAGTCTTGTATTATCTGTCTATACTGTTCCACAGTCTTTTAACAAAATCAAACAAACACCTCCTCCCCCAAAAAGCAACCAAAAAGACATTAACTTCATAGTAATTAAGAAAAGACAATCAGTTTTAGTGGAAAATTTTACATGGGACTAATATCAAATTTTAACAAAGTGTACTACTTAGTTAATTAACCTAAATGGAATTTACTCTGTAAACGTCTACTGCACTGGGTGGGATTTTGTCAATTAATTTTAAATAATTATTATTATTTAGATGATATAATTTTCATGTAGTTTTATTCATCTGCTTATACATTTAATATCTTTTTATTTAGCTTGGTTAAGTAATTTATTATTGTACCAAATAATTCTCTGCACAAGTAGACTGGGTTCTACCTTTGTGGTAGGCAGTCAATGAAGTAAGAGCAAACTGAGAGGAACATTTTTTTGGTTCACAGACATAGTCACATCATCCAATTGTTCCACCTAGGCATTTAACATGTATGTACATCATATGGCTGGGTAATACCAGGGCCAGGGGCAGCAGACTGAAGAACGAGAGGTGTATATTCTCTGTCAAGTGATTTGGAATGGATTTAAGACTTACATTCATCTAATGCATATAAGTCCAATGAATATATCCAATGCATAAGATGCATTCAAGACTTACTCAGATTTCACGATCTCAAGTGATCATATTTGGTTTATTTTTTCAGAGAATATGTTTTAATATTGCTTAGGACTCTCGAGAGCTTACTTAAGTAGTTACAGACTCCTCAGCTCCATTTCCTTGCATTGAGAGTTTCTTTTCCATTTGTTTTTGTTTTCTGTTTTCAGAATTTGTTTTCCATTACTTTGGAAAGTGAAAAAACTCATGTTTACATTGTTTATAGTTTTAATGCAACTATTTATCTATTTTCTGACAGTGCATGTATTATTTAAAACAGTCAGATAAATGCTGGTTAGAAGAAGCACTTCTGAAGAAATGGATTATTTTTAGTGTACACCTATGGCTCCTCATAACAGTCAAGGAGGGAAGTTATCTTGATTCTTTTATAGGTCTCTGGGATATGCTGGAGGATTTCCTTATTCACAGTGGAGAAATACAAGACTTGTATTGTCTATAAATCACTTTTAATAACAATCAAATGACATTGTCCTGAATCCCAGTTTCACAGGTCAGGAACTGCATTGAAAAAATCCTTCTTGCAGTCTGCCTGATTCTAAAGCCCAATGTTTTAAGCAACCACTCCATGGTGTTTTGTAACAAAATTATGCTTGGAAATGATAAAACTGAGTCCACTCTTCCACACCATCCATTCTCTCTGCACTCAAGTACAGCACTTTTCTTTACCAATTTCTCTCCTTAAATAGGAGGCACTATAACACAATGTGCTTAGATTTGGGATAACTCTGTGTTTTCATCTCAGTTCTTTCTAGATCTGTTCAAGATGATATTTAACTTTTTAAGCATCTCTTTCTTTATCTTTAAAAATGAGAATGACAATTCTTATCTCATCGACTATTTAAAAGTCAGGTTTAGATATTGCACACAAATCATTTATCATGCCTTCAATAGAATGAACCCTGGCTACATGACAGCCAGTTTCATTAATATAATATAATTTTTAACATAGGCATGCCTTCTGACTACAGTAGCTTTCTGTTTTTCTTATATTGTAAGTATTGACTGTAAACCCCTTCTTTAGTTTGTAGCTCATAGCTATTTTCAAGACTAGTTCTTGATGCCAATAAGATAATGTCCACATGGCTAAACAGAAACATATACATCTGTCATGTCCAGAATGGGCACAGTAAACAATCATGTTAGATCCATCAATGATCCCAAGTCCAGAGGTCATTTAAGACCCCTCACAGCTGTCACACTGTTCATCCAGTCCCCTAGTGCTCCCTTGTCTCCAGTACCATGGCCCAAGTCAGACTCACATTTCTAGTTCTCCGCTGACTGCTGCTGCGACTGCAGTCTCTCCTCAACTTTTCCTTCTTTGCCTTGACAGAGAATAATAATACTTTTTCATTATGTTACCATTTCTTATAGTGGCCCTTCATCTTACTTTACAGCATTTCTTAGAATAATATATGTTTCATAGAATGTTCAAAGTTTACTGGAAGTCAAGAAGAAAATAGTCAAAATGTCCTTTTGCTTTATGATTTATTTCTTTCCAAAAATAAAACTGTATTATTATAATACATCTTATATACCAGAACAAAATTAAATTGAGTTTGAGAGGATGCCTCAAACAGTGAAGTACCTGGCAAGCACATATAAAGACCTCAGTTCTATCTCTAGCACCCTTATTAAAGCCAGGCATGGTGGCATCTGTAATTCCAGCCCTAGGAAGACTGAGACATTAGGATTCTTGGAGTTTGCTCATCAAGCTAGTCACATTGATGAGCTGTGAGTTTACTGACAGACTCTGTATCAAAAGCTAAGGTGGAGAGCAATCAAGGGAGACATCAGTGCCTCCATATACATGTACACACACATGAAAATACAGCTATGAGTGTATGTATATGCACACTTAAAAGCAAAATGCAAAAAAAAAATAATATGCATGTGTACTGATCAATGGTACATATCAGTTTGACTAGGCTGTAGTACTCTTATTTGTCCTATTGATCTGTGTATTCCATGAAGGTATTTCTTAGATGAAAACAATATTCAGATCAGATTGTCACAAATCTGGTTGTCGTCAATAATGTGGATAGGCTTCATGTTGAAGTCCTGAAGGAAAGTGTAACCCCTACCCCCCCTACACACACACTTAAGGAGAACAATAATCTGTTGTTTTAGCAGACTATCCATGGAAATGAACTGTGATATCAACTTGTCCAGAATCTCTAGCCTTGAAATATTCAGTCCTGACAGTCCCACAATATTGTAAAACTCAACAAAATTCTCTCTAATTCTTACTTGCTATTGATTTTGTATCTCTATAGATCACTAAAATATACATACGATTCTAAAAGTTCTTAAATATTTTAATTGTATGCTTACATCTTTTACTTATGATTTTAGAGACTACTGACATATACTGGTATCCTGAGTCAGAGGCCAGTTTTGACTTCACAGAAAATCCATATTAGAGACCCTGTCAGAAAGAGAAAAAGTAATGCTGAGATAGAGTACAGGACACTTAATGGGGAATGACTGACACTACTCTTCAAACACAGAGAAGAATGTCAAGTTGCCTATTTTCATCATCTGCTCTAGTTTCCTTTTCTATTGCTGGAATAAATTAGAGACAAAATCCAGCTTGGCAGAGGTAGAGTTTTATATGGCTTACTGGTTATAGTCAGTCACTGAGGGAATCCAAAGCAAGAAGTCAGAAAAGGAACATAGGCAAGAACTTCAAGGCAAGAACTGAAACAGATCATAGGAGAGTGCACTGGCTTGATCACCATGGCATTTTTAACTTGCTTTTTTCTCTCAATAATGTATTTATTTATTCTCTTTACATCCAAAATGCAGCCTCCCTCCCTCATCTCCTCACAGTCTCAACCTTACAAATCCCTCCCCTATTACTCTCTCTCTCTTTGTATCCTCAGTTAAAGGGAACATATTATTGTGTATCACCTAGGACACCTAGTCCCTGCAGGACTAGCCTCATCCTCTCACACTGAGACCAGACCAGGAAATTCAGTTAGGGAGGAGATCCAATCACATGGAACAGAGTCAGAGACAGCCCCTGCTCCATTTGTTAGAGGACCTACATGAAGACCAAGCTGCTACAAATCTGTTACAGATATGTAGGGGGTCTAGGTCCAGTCTCTGCATGTTCTTTTGTTGGTGGTTCAGTGTCTGTGAGCCCCCATGGGCCTGGGTTTGTTGACTCTATCTATAGGTTTTCTTGTGGTGACTTTGACCCTTACAGCTCAATCACTTGTTTCCCTCACTTTTTCACAAGACTTCCTAAGCTCTGCCTGAGTTTGGCTGTGGTTCTCTGTATCTGTTTCCATCTGCTGCTGGATGAAGGCTCTCAGAAAACAGGTAAATTAAATTCCTGTCTGCAAGAATAGCAGAGTATCATATAGTGTAAGGGGTTGGCTGTCTCACATGAGATGAGTCCTAATTTGGGAAAGTCAATGACTGTCCATTCTTTCAGTTTTTGCTCCCTCCTTATCCCTTCACATCTTGGCAGAATAAATTTTGGGTTGAAGGTTTTATGGATGGGTTGATGTCACCCTTTCACAATTAGAAGTCCAATCCTAACATGCTATGAGATGTGGTCACTTCAGTCTCCATATCTCCCTCTAGTAGAAATCTCAGCTAGGGTTATTGCTTATAGACTCCCAGGAGCCTCCCCCTTTCCAGGTCTCCAGGTGGTCCCAAATGCACACAGCTGATTTCTGTTCTCACTCCCAGCCCTCTCTTGAGGGCCATATCTAATCTCCATCACTGCTCCCCTTCTCTTCCCTTTTATCACCCAGTTCCATTTCTTCATCCACCTCCAACGACTATTTTGTTTCTACTTCTGAGTGAGATTCATGCATCCTCACTTGAGCCCTCATTATTACCTATTTTATTTGGGTCTCTGGATTGTAGAATGGTTATCTTGTACTTTATGGGTAACATTCACTTGTAAGTGAATACACACCTTACATGTCTTTCTGGGTCTGGGTTACCTCACTCAGGGTGGTATTCTCTTTTTCCATTCATTTGCCGCACATTTTATGATGTCTTTGTTTTTAATAGATGAATCTTTCATTGTGAAGATGTATTACACTTTCCATATCCATTCACCTGTTGAGAGAAATCTAAGTTGTTTCCACTTTCTATGAACTATGGTATACTATGAACATAGTTGACCAAGTGTCCCTGTAGTATAAAGGGACATCTTGTGGGTATATGCCCAGTAGTGGGAGATCTGGGTCCTGAGATAGGACTATTCTGAATTTTCTGAGAAACCACCAAATTGATTTCCAAAGTGGTTGTACAAGTTTGCATTCTGATCAGTATGGATGAGTGTTTGCCTCGCTCCACATCCTTGCCACTATGTACTATTACTTGATTTTTTTTTTTTTTAAATCTGAGCCATTCTGACAGATGTAAGATAAAATCTCATAGTAGTTTTTATTCGCCTTTCCCTGATGACTAAGAATGTTGAACATTTCTTGAAATATTTCTTAGCCACTAGAGATTTGTATGCTGAGAATTGTCTGTTTAGCTCTGTACCCCATTTTTTTAATTGGGTTATTTGGTTTGCTGGTGTTTAGTTTCTTGAGTACTTTATATATTTTGAATATTAGTCTTTTACTTTGACTAGGGATTTGTCTATCTTTTTTCTTTTCTCATAGGACCAACTTTTGGTTTTGTTTACTCTTTATATTGTTTTCCTTGTTTCTAATTCATTAATTTCCTCCCTGAGTTTAATTATTTCCTGCCATCTACTCTTGGATATGTTTGCTACTTTTGCTTCTTCCTCCTCTTCCTTCTTCTCTTCCTCCTTTACTCCTCTTCCTTTTCTTTCTCCTCTTAATTTTCTCCTCCTCCTCTTCCTCTTTCTTATTCTTCTAGCTCTCTCAGCTATACTTTTAAATTGCTGGTAGGAGAACTCTCCAATTTTTTTTAGGTACTTAGTGCTATGAATTTTCCTCTTACTACTGTTTTCATTGTATTCCGTAAGTTTGGGTATGTTATGTATTCCTTTTCATTGAATTCTAGAAAGTCTTTAATTTCACTCTTTCTTTCTTTCTTGATTACTCATTTTGTACAGAGTTGTTCAGTTTCAATGAGGATGTAGGTTTTCTGTGGTTGTTGAAGTCAAGCTTCAATCTATGGTGATCAGATAACATACAAGGAGTTATTTCAATTTTTTTGTACCTGTTGAGAGTTGCTATTTGTCCAATTGTATTGTTAATTTTGGAGAAGGTTCTATGAGGTGCTGAAAAAAAGGTATATTCTTTTGTGTTTGGGTGAAAGGTTCTGTAGTTTTCTGTTAGGTTGATTTGGATCATAACCTGAGTTGTTTTCTTTATTTCTTTGTTTAAGGTCTATCTCAATGACCTGTCTGTTGGTGAGAGTAAAATGCTAAAGTCTTCTACTGTAGGGCTGTGGGCTGTGAGAAGCAGCTGGGGGCTTGGTTGAGCAAGAGCTTGGAACCCCGGAACCTTACTGGACACTGGAGTTCAGCTCTGCTCCCAGGCCCTGGTTCTTTTCATTTAGCTTCAGCCCTCCAACAACCACTTTTACAGAGAGGTCTATGGCCAACAGTCACAGGCCTCAGGCCCTAGAGAGATTTACATACTAATGAGGTATCTGAAGGCCAGAGGGTGGAGTCAGTTAAGCATACTTCCCCAGCCCCTCCTCCTCTCTCCCTGCTATTTAACTCAGGACTGGCCTGGGTTTTAAGGGGGGGGGGGGGAGGCTGGATCCTGATCCATCCACCATCTGCCATGACATTAAAGCCTGTAAAAATCCATGGATTTTCTCATGTCACTGGGACTGCGCCCTGAGGAACAATGGAGCCACCACAGCCAGGCCGAACTTCGCCCTGGAGGAACCCAGTGTTCCTAACCAATTACCCACAGCCTGGCATGAGGAACTCTCTGCGTTTTCCAGCAGCCAATTACCTACATTCCACTATTAATTTGTGGGGTTCAATGTACAAATTAATTATTAGTAATGTTTCTTTTATAAATATGGTTGCCCTTGCATTTAGGGCAAAGATGTTCAGAATTGATACTTTATCTTTGTGAATTTTTCCTTTGATGAGTGTTTTGGTTGAAAGACAATTTTATTAGATATTAAAATGGTTACTACAGATTGCTTCTTCATTTTGTTTGCTTGGAAACTTTTTGCTAGCCATTTTCTCTGAGACATTACCTCAGAGAAATGTTTCATTTATGCAGGAGAATTTCATCTATCTTTGTTGGTGAGGTGAGTTTTGTTTATACAGAAAAATTTCAAGAAGGCTGATCTGCTAAACATTGATGCTGTAGATTCTGCTGATAAAATCATCCATGGCCTGCAGTCAAGATTTCCATTTGGTCAAGCTTCAAGAATGGCATATATATAGCTTGATCATGCTAGCCCTTTTTGTCCTGGGAATACTTTTATTCCTGCCCATTGTGTTAAAGCTTGTCTCTAACAACATCAACATGTTGACAGCCAAAGTACATGGCTGGAACCTGAAAATGGATGCCCAGACTGAGTTATTAAATTAACAGGCTGGCAAGCCAAGGACAGGTAAAATTCTCCACAGCCTTACCAACCTAAGACATAAGTGCATTGCTTTTGATAACGCATATTCTATGACAGATAAGGAAGGCATTCTTGTCAGAATGACCTAAGACAGGCTCATTCTTGTTAATTAAATAAAAAAGAGCGAGAGGGTAACAGCCTTGGGGCTGTTTGGCAAGAACCTGACATGGGCAAAGGACAAAAAATGGGCTGCTTTGCAGAAACATGACATCGGCCAAGAACAAAAAAAGTAGGTTTCAGGCAGGAATCTGACATTATCCTAAAACAAAAAAAGTAATTTCAGACAGGAATATAAATTTTAGGCTAGAACAAGGAAGTAGGCTTCAGACATGAAAATGACTTTGGGCTAGGACAGGGAAGTAGGCTCAGATACTTTGGTCACCCTGATAAGCCCTTAGAAACAGTGATCAGAGGAGTGTTAATGGAACTTTGTTTATTGCCTTGCTTGTTCTTTGACTATTTGTATTTATTATCTTGCTTGTTACTTGACTATTTGCATCTATTGTATTGCTAGTTCCTCAACCTAGAACTGACCTGAATACTTGCATGTAATTAAATTGATATAAAAGCAAAAAGGAGGAGGGGGATGGAATTGGGGCTTTAGGGAAGAAAAATAGGGAAAGGAGATGACATTGGAAATATAAATAAATAAAATATCTAATAAAAAAGGAAAAAAAATAAGCATGGCATTTGTGGTAAAAATAAAAGTGCTGCTGAGAGAAACTAAGAACAACTAAAGAGTATATGATTTAGAAATTTTAGAATTGCAAAAATAATTTATTGTCTCCAAATTGAATCTATGGTTAAATGTAATCCTACTCAAGTCCTACCCATTTACAAGCATGGACATCAATAACTTATTTTAATTTATTGGTTAATGCAAAGACTTACATCTTTATTCTTCAAAAATCAAACAGAAACAGAAGCAACACCACTACTTTATTTTTCTTTTACATTTTCTTGTAATTTACTCACTTTAACATAATTCACAAATAAGAACATCACATAATTGGTTTCAGGAAGCAACTTGGATACCTGCCTTGTTTCAACTTCTATACATCTCAGTAAACTTCTGTATAATTAGAATGGCCATTCCAAAGCCATGAACTTTGATTAGGGATTCATATTTTCACATCAAATTGATGTTTTATTCATTTATTCAGGGCAAAAAGGAAAAATCTGATGGAGTCTAGGCTAGAAAAGAAATTGATGATGTCTAGTATCTACTACATTCATAATCTCATGCCATTATCCTAAAGTTAAACAGATAGGACAATCAAATAGAATAAGATGTAGAAATAAAATTGCATCCTCAGCATAAAACCAGTTTCTATTAAGACTAAAAGTTCATCCAATAGGGAAAAGGAACACATTTTCCATCAGCCATTCTGAGATGACTGGCCAGTGAATAATAACAGAGTGATCATACCTCACATCTAAAACTGCAATGCTTCCAAAAGAATATAATGTATTCATTCCCCAACATCATGACACACAAATATTTCTTAGGATATGTTTTTTTTTCCTGAATAAATTTCCTGACTAAAAGAAACTTAGGTAAGAAAAGATTTATTTGGATTCCAAGTTATAGTTTATCATTTTGGGAAGTCAGGCAGGAAATCAAACACCTAATTGTATTGTATCCACAGTTAAGAACAAAATTGAAAAACAAAAACACATGCTTACTTGTTCTGACCTAGCTTTCTCTTCTTTCAGCCTGTTCAGAAACTCTACGTAGGGAATGGTGCCACCAACAATGGTCTGGGGTATTCTACTTCAATTATCAAGACAATTCACACAGACAAACCCACAGGCCAACTCAATGAAGATATTGTCTCATTAAGACTTCCTTTTCTGGTGATTCCATGTTGTATTAAGCTGACAAAATTATCCTATCATACAAAACAATAATAACTAAAGAAAAACTTAAATAATCAAAATTACTATTATTCAATAGATCCTGTTAGCTTAGAAAACAAATAAGCCACAAGCTGACAGAAAACATTTGCAATCCATCAAAGTGAGGCTCAAATTCCAAATCTATCTAAACTACTATAAGTTAGCTATAAAGACGAAGAAGCATGCCAAAATCCTACCAACAAGTCTGTGACTTCTTTCAGGGACAGTCGATACATTTATAGACTTGGAGGGGCACTAGAACACTCTTTTTCATCTGGGTATGCTCTTCTTTGAACTTGGTAAATGGTAAACATTAGAAGTAAGTTCTCTCTAAATAGAAAAAGTGTTTAATTTCTGAATTTGAAATAAAATTTTGTAATTATTTCTTTTTATGTTGTAAAAATTAATAACATAATTAGGAAACTCGATTTCAATATAAATTCATCTCACTTTAAAATCACTCATGTGACTCGGTTTTCATCAAGAATGCTGATTTTCTGCAGGATGGGTGAGAAACAGGAAGTTTCTGATAAATATTATTTTGTGGCAGTTAATGAATGCTTCCTGTGTGTGTGTGTGTGTGTGTTTTATGACAGGATAAAACATTAACTTTCCACTGGCTAATGCAATAACAAGAGAGCATTTTAAGATGATGAAAAATGATCCTTCAGAAGGCATGAAGGGGCAAAAATAACAATGGGTAAAGTTAGGAGGTATGCAGTGTCCTTGGCACTGGAATTCTGTGTCTTCACTAAGTCCTAAAAATTTTCTAGCACCACTAGTCTTCCCCCATTTCATTGGCATAATGAAATGATTGATTGAAGCTTCCTGTAACTTTCTCTCTGCATCCAGCATTCTGTAATCTGTCCTTTGGTCCTTGTCTACAAATGTCCTTTCTTTTGTAATTTTAATAGATTAAGGCATGTATGCTTCATTTTTTAATTCACTCTTCAGACTTGAAACTTAGGGAGCTATTTTTTTTCAATGCCAAAAATAAAATTAGGACTAAGGATATGGTGCAGTCAATTAACTCTAAATATCTCTATGTTAACATGGAGACCTGAGTTTAGGTTCCCTGGTCCACAGGCACAGTACTGTTTGTCTATAACCCCACCGATAGGGTTGTGGAGAGAGGCAGAGATAGGCAAATCCCTAGAGTTCAATAATCAGATGAATGTTCTTTGTAACAGCATGTCTGAAGAAATAATCATCATGACTGATCAAATAAAATACCTGAAATCAATATCTAGTTTCTACATGTACATATATATGTACATGGATATATGTACACATACACATAGATGTACACAGAGATGAGTCACACATGTATGCAGGTATGCAAGCACACATATATGTATCTCATACACAACTATTAATTTTAATTGGTACTGATGATACTCTTAACACATTATTAGTTCATAAATTCTCATAAAGGGTAAATTATATCCACCCTTGTTTCTGAGGCATAGTATACATTACAGAAACATAACATATTAAAGTGAGTATGAGATTGATTCTAAGAGAAGACAAAGGTATATTTTGCTTTATTTACAAATTGGCTGTTGGGAATTTATTTCTTTTTCAGAGTAATTAATTACATGAATTACAATAAATTTGTTTCCTAGTTAGCTAGATGCCATGCAGTTCTAGAATCTGGTATTTATATTACCTGAATAAGTATCCACTAGCCTAGTACTCTCACACTCCAGACATAGTCACACAAAGAAATTGTGATGTACTAACAAACTATATAACTTGAGGCTAGGTTCAGGTTGTTTCATTTCATTGATTTTTGTCACAATATCATAAAATATAATTTCTTATCTCTGGCATCTAGTAATTTTCTGGAATGAATTATTTATTAGCTGCCAGTGGTCCAACTAGAAATGACTTTAATCTGTCTTAGTACTTCAGGAAGGGGAGTAGTATTCAGTGAAATCACTCCTATGAAAACATTGGTGCTATGTTTGTTTTTCTTTATCTGCACTAAACAGAATTAAAGGCAGCAAAATGATGAAAGTAATTTAAAAGAATTATCAAAGCACTAAAAAGTAGAGACCAGATCTACCAGATCTCTTCAGAGATGTTTTCAGCTTCTATAGATATATAAAAGTAGAGTTAGTATTCAAATATGATTCCAGGCACAAATATTCCAGGATCCTGAGTTCCTCAGTTAATAACAGAGGTTTACATTGTGTGACTTTAGGCTAATGTTCATCTTTGCTTCCTGAATCTTTTTATCTTATTTATGAGAGAGGAAATCTGTTTTTTTTTTTCCATGTCCCTTTGTAGTGCTATTAACGCTCTGTCCAGAATGTCTTTATTGGGTCTGCTCTGACATATAATCTTCCAGTTCCACCACAGTGGGTTTCCTGCATTCTATCTCTGAGAGAACAACCATCAAGCCTTCCTTAGACCCTGCTTGAAACACTTTAGCTGTTTCATATTGAATGAAATTTGGCTTTTCTGTAAAGACACTGAAAATCTCAAAATGTTTCTGAGAGAAAATCCTGCCTATTTGTAGTCCTGTTGCTACCAATGGACCACTGAAGTAGTTTCTGACTGTATTCTGCATTCCCTACACTCCAACACTGTATTCCATCCAGTACTCCTCACTCACTCTTAATAAAGTACTCCCTTGCTAAAAGATTATTACTGATTTCTTATGGCTAACAAGATAAAGTTTATACTAACTTTACAGGCCTTGAAGATGTGTTAACCTGCCAGTTTAATCACGGTATTTTGAATCACAGTTTAATCAAGGTATTTGCAAACCTTTTCATTCAATCAAATTTATGCTTTTGTGTTATCTCCACTAAACCTTAAAGATGTAAGCATACTGTCTCAACCAAGAAAACTTTTTCCCTTGAGCACAATCACAACTGTTTGTCACATACAACTCAAGCCCTCCTGAACTTTTCCCCAATCAATATTGGGCACAGTCTCTTTCCAGGGCATTGTACAACCTTGCCCCTCATGGCCAACTCATCTTTCAGCAATGCACATTACCAGTTTTCATGTGTGTATTTCTTCACCCATGTGTTCGTTAACTACTGAATTCATAGTGCATTAAGCCACATATTTTTATAGAAACACAATATAATGACTTGGAAAGCAGATACGTCAGTATATGAATGAGAGATTATTTAGCCTTATTAGCATGTTGTTTTTTAAGACTTTACATACACCCATGGACATCTGATATTTTATCAAGAAACCAGAAATGCATGCTGAAAGAAACTCAACATCAAAAAATGATGGTGGTGAAACTGGATATCTGCATGTAGAAGATTGCAAATAGATCTACACTTATCACCCTACACAAAACTCAACTCTAAATGAATAAAAGACCTCAACATATGGCCAGATTCACTAAATCTAATGGAATTGAAAAGGATGAGTAGTCTTGAATTCATTCATACAGAAAAAGATTTTGTTTTCAGAAGACAGATAACATAGACAGTAGAAACAACAATTAATAAGTGGAACCTTATGAAACTGGAAAGTTTCTGCATGGCAAAGAGCACCATCATTCAGACAAAGTGACAGGATACAGAATGGGAAATAATGCTTACCTACTAAACATTCAACATAAGGGTCATAATCCAAAATATATAAATAACTAAAGAAAAAACCAGATCAGGAAAACAACATAATTTCCAAATGAGGCACAAATCTAAACAGAGAAATATCAATAGAGAAAACTCAAATGGCAAGAAACACTTCAAATAGCCTTCAACACCTTTAGACACCAGGGAAATTCAAACCAAAACCAAACCAAAATTTAAGATTTCATCTTATATCAGTTAAAATTCACAAGATCAATAAGACAAATGACACCTGGTGAGAATGTGCAACAAGATGAACTGAACACTCCTGCATTGCTTGTCAGACTGTAAACTTGCATAATCATAATGGAAATAAGTGTGTCGGTTCCTCAGAGAGATGGGAATTCTGCCTGAAGATTCAGATATACCATTCTTGGCCATATACCCAAAAGATGCTTCACTCTAATACTACTGAGACACTTGCTCAACCATATTCATTGTTGCTCTACATTAATTGCTAGAAAATGGAACTAACCTAGATATTTCTATAAATAAATAGATAAAGGAAATGTGGTACATTTGTACAGTAGAATATTACTTAACCCTTTAAAATGAAATCATAAAATCCACAGAGAAATGGAAGGAACTAGAAAAAAAAATATCATCTGGAGTCAAGTCCCAGAAAGACAATATGGTATGTATTTGCTTATATGTGGGTGTGAGCTGTTAAAAAAATATGACAAGCAGGTTACAATCTTTATACCATAGAGGGATGGACCTAGCACAGAAGACGAAATAGAAATGATAGTATGGCTGTATGAGGTGGGGAGATTGGAATGGGAGGATTAAATGAGCAGGGAGAGAGGAGGGGACAAGGGAGGGAATACTAGGAGGGACAACTAAACCTAAGGACCATTTGAGGGGTCATAAGCACATCTAATACACTAGCAGATATATATATATATATATATATATATATATATATATATATATATATATATATATGAAAGCAATATAAATTGTCAAATAAAGGAGGAGATCCAGTCCCAACTAGGCATCTCTTGTCATCAAATGAGATTTCAGTATCAGAAATGAAATATGTATTGAGTTGTTGGTCATAGAGATCCCATGAGAATACCCAAACAACCTAGGCTATTGCTGACACTATTGGTGTCTCTCCACAAATTGGAGTGAAGGCCCTATTGCTGAGGATACCTACAGAACAAATTGAATATGGAGAAGTCAAGCTGTTGTCTACCTAGAGCTTTCACCCTTGTATTCATGGCACTGGAAGGTGCTCTACATTCTACTAAAGAATAAAGGTAAATACAACATATCTACAAACCCTTCAATCTACAATAGTGACCTGCCTGAAAGATATGTTGGTGCAAAATATGGGTTCTTGACCTGAAAGAAGAAGTAGACACAAACCACTATCCCTAACCATGAAGCTACCTGTAATTGAAAACCACTGCAGATGACAAATTAGTTTTCTCTGAAGAAATCTTCATTGAATAAATAAACTACTCTTAATGACAGACTCCATGCTCAGTAGATAACCAACACAAAACAAACTCAATGCTATCTTTGGAGGTTCTTTATCTCATACTGTCAAGTCAGAGTATTTTTTGTTATTGTTATTGTTTTTTTTATTTTGTTATTGTTTTGTTTTTACCTTATATGTTCTTGGTGTATACACTATGGTTTCTAGTCTTGGGGATTTTGTAAGAATCTTGGGTGTGCAAATATGAACGTATCTAAAGCTATAGGTGTTTGTAGTGTTTTTTCCTTGGTTCTTTTTTTTGTTTGGTTGTGTCATATTACAATTTTTTTCATTTTATTCTATTTTATTTGATTGTCCATTAGATACATCTTATATTTTAATGAAAGACAAAAAGGGGGGGTAGATCCACGTTGAAGGGGAAATGGGGAAGACCTGGGGGGAGTCGGGGGAGGGGAACGATAATCAGACTATATTCAGTGATAAAATCTATTTTCAATTAAATAACTTTAATAATAATAATAATAATAATAATAAATTGGTAATCTTAAAAAAGTTATTTCCATGAATTTTTCTGGAAGGATATTTGTTTCAGAAAACAAACTTTGTTATTCTTAAACAAGAAACCCAAGGGATCTAAATTTGACAGAAGTGAATCTGAGAGCATTTCAAGAAAATAAGAGAATTAGCAAGGCTTAAGAGAAGCTCTAACTAGAGCCCATTACGTTTTGGGAAACTGAAAGATAATTTTTCCCGTCTCATGGAGATTTAATTCTATGTGCATCTATTTATGTTTAATACTTCTCCCTATCTTCTCTCTTCCTCCTCTCCTCTCTCTTCTTGCTCCCCACCCCATGTCTTCTCCTCTGCCCTCTTCTCTTTTCTAGTCTTCCTCCTCTCTCCCCCTCTGTCAATTCCCTCTCCACTTCTCTCTCCTTCCCTTTCTCTATCTCTCCATTTCTCTCTCTCTTTCTCCCCCTCTCAGTCTCCTTTCACCTCTCTCCCTCCTCCCCTCTCTTTCTCTCTCTTCCCCACTTCTCTCGTTTGCCATGCTCATCACCTAAGGTTGATTATAAGTCCTTTGGAATTTTCAACATTTAGAATGACTATCTAGTTTATGAATAGACTTTAATTTATAATTCAAGTTTTTAGGTAAGGGCTCAAATCTGGCTAACATTGATGGCTTGACTACTTTTGGTGCTGTCAAAATTGATTGAAAGGTTACATTATATTAGCAATCTAAAGCCAAATTATCTAAAGCTAATCTTCTGCAAAGCTTGCATGCGCAGTGTGTGCTGTGGCTTTTTTTCTGAGCAGTTGCACCACGGAAAGGGGTGACTGTCTACTCACATAGTAGGTACCCTTAGCTAGATGTTGAATTAGTGTGCAGATTACAAAATGGACAAGCTTCTATCCTCAGAGTTTTCACAGACTGCTGGAATTCTGTGGTTGAGTTTTGCTCCAGATACTGCAATCATTGGTGCTATGACTATGAAAGGGCTTGAGTAAGGCTCAAAACTTTTAATGAGCTTTTTTTTTTTAATAAGTTTGAGTCCTAGGAACTGCTAACTTTTAACATCAAAAGATCACTTTTGTCTTGAATCAGCTTCCAAAATAGCTCTGTTTGTAAAACTGAAAGCAGAATCATCCAGGAAGTGTGAGGAAACAACTCCACATGATCTAGAGACACAACATGGGTTTGCATGGATGTAGGAAAGGAAAATGAATCAATATGATCTAAATAGATACTGTTTACCTATAAAGTAGCACCTGCACTGGCAGCAACATTTTAAATCTTTTAAAAACATTTTGAAGAACTTTGAATTTTTTAAAAAACATTTTATTGATTCTTTGTGTTTCACATCATGTACCACAAACCCACTCATCTCCCCATCCCTTCATCTTCATCCTCTGCCCTTGCAACTCTAATCCCAAAGAAAACTCAAATCTAAACGAATCCACTTCTCTAGTGAAAAGATTGAGAAAGGAGATGAAATCGAGGATCTTCATGTCTAAGGGAGAGCAGGTGCTTCTAACTGAGGAGCAAATGCCAAGTAATAAGGAACTGATGTTTTACCCAGAGGGAATTTAGAACTAGGATTTGTCTCACTAAGATAAGGGGAAGACTAGAGACTACGTAGATGTCATACTTATTAGCTTCAATTATCAACTTTACAGTGTTTCTTTATGGTCTTTATTTCCATTACTGTCTACAGGTTCCTACCTTGAGCTCCTGCTCTGTCTTTCCTTAGTGATGGGCTAAATAAGCCACATAATTTATTCCACAAGTTGCTGGTAAGCAGTGTTATAGTAGAACAGGAGAGATAGAGTGTAGAAAATTGAGTAATCTTGGAACAGGGGCGTTAGGTAATGAAGAAATTAGTGAACCCGTTGGTTGAAAACCGAGTGGGCAGTATGTAGCACAACCAAGATTCTGTAATTGGCTACTTCTTCAGTTCATGCAATCAGGGTTTTCCCGAGTCTTCTGTAACGGTGAGCACAAAAGTTTCTATGTGTGGTATGCTGGTGCCTAAGAGGTACAGGGCAAGAGTCAAAAATAGCATAAACTAAGGATAAACAAAGCAGGAAGAGAGAAAATTTGGGCCTAAATTTAATAAAATCCCCCTTTTGTCCTGTCCTTTTGTTATAGGCCTTAAGTAATACATACCATATAATTTTTGTGGGATAATTATTGTAGTATGTTAACCTCCTGTTAGTCATTCATATCAGGTAACAATGCTGAATAAGAATAAAGAATTCATGAAAATGTCATACTGAAACTCATTATTTTGTGTGTTCCAGAGTCTGAAACATGAAAGCCAAGAAAACATATAGGCCTATCAAAGCTACATAGTGACATCTGCCCATAATGTTTTTAAAGGAGGAAGGAAAGAAGGGAGGGGGAGGGAAGAAGGGAAGAAGGGAGGGAAGAAGGAAGGAAAGAAGGAGGGTAGGAAGGAAGGAAACTCAAAGGAAGGAGGTTGGTTTTGGTCAAATAAGGAGAATTAGGCCAGTATGGACTACATGAAGTCCTGTCCCAAAGAGCAAAAATCAAATCAAAACAGTTTTTGCTTATTTCATACTTTGCCATACACACAGCAACAGCTGATCTGAAAAGGAGTTGAGTTTTCAGACAGGTTTGCTGATTGACTAACAGTACACAGCAAGTAGAGTTCCTGAGATCCAAACATACTTCAGATCTCAAGATTGGAGTATTTACATGTTTCAACTCTTTAGAAGTAAAGTACCTGTGTTTTGGGATTGTTTTTTTCTGTCACAATATTCACATTTCCTTTTTCAGTACAGGGACTGTACTCTGCTTTCTTCACAGAAATGCCATTGCAGCAAAACCATTTTCCCTTATAAGTATGCATTCTAGTGTTCGGTGTCACATTTTTGAAATATTTATTCTTTTCTCGTATGTTGCATCTTGAATGCAGTTTTCCTTCTCTCTCCTCTCCACTTCCCACCTCCTCTTTCACTAGACCCACCCCAACTTCATCTTCCCTCAGAAAAGAGCGGGCCTTTCAGAGACATCAATCAAGTATTTCAAAACAAACTACAATAAGACCATTCTTATTCTCATATCAAGGCTGGACAAAAAAAAACTCAATCAAAGGAAAAGAATTCCAAAAGCAAGTGAAAGAGTTGGAGACTCCACTCCCACTTTTAGGAATCCCACAATAAATCTAAGCCATACAACTATAACATATATGCAGAGGACCAAGATCACACCCATACAGGCTCCCTGATTTCTATGAGTCCACATGAGTTCTTGTTGATTCTGTGGGCCATATTCTGTGGTGTTTTTGATCCCTCTTGCTTCTTTAATCCTTCCTCTACCTCTTCTGAAAGGCTGCCAGAGCTCCATCTAATGTTTTGACTATGGGACTCCGCCTCCGCTCCCATCAGATGCTGGATAAAGTCTCTCTGAACTCTGGTGACAATTATTCTGGGTTCCAGTCCCAGCATATTCTGAAGGCATGAAAACTATAGGTCATAGGTTTGAGGCTGGGTTTGTGTTCCAGTCCCTGGACATTAGGCCTTGACTGGTTACAGAAGATGGATAGTTCAGTCTCCATGTTCCCCATTACTAGGAGTGACCTTTGTAGAGTCCAAGAACTTTCCATTAGACTAAGTTTCTACCTTGCTCCGAAATGTTCCAGTTGTCTCCTCTAAGCATTCTCTACATCAATCCCCCCATCTGATCTATCTATTCCTATCCTTACCTGTTCCCCAGTTCACCCACAAGATCTATTCTATTTCCTCTTCCCAGGAAGATCCATGCATCCTCCCTCAAGCCCTCTTGTTACTTAGTCTCTGTGGGTCTGTGGATTATTTTACAGCTACTATCTAATTACAAGTGAGTACATACTATGTTTGTCTTTCTGAGTTTGAATTACCTCACTCAGGATAATTTTTTCCTAGTTCCATTGCCAACAAGTAGCATGATTTCCTTTTTGACAGATGTGTGATACTTCATCATGTAAGTGTTCCACATTTTAAAAATCCATTCTTCATTTGAGGGACATCTAGGTTATTTCCAGTTTCTGGATACTATGAGTAAAGCTGCTATAAACATAGTTGATCAAGTTTTCCTGTGGTAGGATGGAATGTAATTTGGGAATATGCCTAGAGTGGCATATCTGGGTACTGAGGTAGATCAATTACCAACTTTCTGAGAAACTGGAATATTGATTTCCTAAGTGGTTTTAAAAGTTTGCATTCCCACCACCAATGAAGAAGTTTTCCCTTTGTTCCATATTCTTTCCAACCTGAGTTGTGGTTTTGATCTTATCCATTTTTTGACAGGTTTACACCTGAGATGGAATCTCAAAGCCATTTTGATTTCCATTTCCCTGATCCTAAGGATACTGAATGTTTCTTTAAGTGTGTCTCAATCATTTCAAATTTCTCTGCTAAGAATTCTCTTGTTTAGCTTTGCACCCTAATTTTTAATTGGATTATCTACTTTATTGATGTATAGTTCCTTGAATATTTTGGATATTAGCCATCTGGTAGATGTGGAGTTAGTGAAAGTCTTTTTCCATTCTGTAGGCTGCCTTTCTGTCCTATTGATACTGTAGTTTTCCTTACAGAAGTTTTCAATTTTATGAAGTACCATTTATTAATTGTTGATTTAAGTGTCTGTGTTATTGGTGTTCTGTTCAGAAAGTTGTCTCCTGTGCCAAAGAATTCAAGGCTATTCCCCATTCTCTTCTATCTGGTTCAGTGATTCTGCTTTTATGTTGAGGTATTTGATCTACTTGGACTTTAGTTTTATACAGGGTGATAGATATGGATCTATTTGCACTTTTCTACATACTGACATCAACTGAGATCAGAGCCATGTGTTGAAGATTCTTACTTTTTTCATTGTATTTTTCTGACTTCTTTATCAAAAATCAGTTATTCCTAGATATGAGGAATTACTTTTGGTTCTTCAATTCAAAGTCTGATTTTATATCAATACCTTTCAGGTTTTACTATTATTGCCCTGTAGTACAGCTTAAAATCAGGGGTGGTGATATTTCCAAATGTTCTTTTATTGTATAGAATTATTTAGATCTCCTAGTATTTTTAAATATGAAGTTAAATAATGTTTTTTCAAGGTCTGTCATGTACTGTGCTGGGATTTTGATGGGGATTGTTTTGAATCTGGAGATTACTTTTGATAAGATAGCCATTTTTATTATGTTAATCCTACTGATCCGTGAAAATCGGAGAACTTTCCATCTTCTTATATGTTCTTCAGTTTCTTCAAAGACATGTTTTTATCATACAGATAAAAACATACTTGCTTGGACAGACTTACCCCAAGATATTTTATATTATTTGTGGCTATTGTTAAGAGTGTTGTTTCTCTGATTTCTTTCTCAGACAATTTGTTATTTGGATATAAGCAGACTACTGGTTTATGGAGTTAATCCTGAATCCTACCATATCACTACAGATTACAAATGGATTTCAACAACAACAAAAACAGCAGAAGGCTTCCAAACTCTTGGAAACTGAACAAATCAATGCTGAATGGCTACAGAGTTAAGGCAAAAATAATTAAATGAAAATTTAATAAAAGTTACTCTAAACCAGGCTGGCTTCAACTTCACAGACATCTGCCTGATTCTGCACCACCATCCTGGGATTAAAGGCATATGCCACTAGCACATGGACATTTACTTATTTTTAAAGTGTGTGTGTGTGTGTGTACATCACACATGCAGTCACAGCTTAGTATGCATGGATGATGGGTCCACAATCATACTACATAGGAAAAGCTGGATAAACATTTTTAATATTCCAACATATTGTCATGAAAATCTACTAATTATAAAACACATTAAGTGTAAGACACATTAAGTTTATTTTGTAATTGTATCCTAAGTTGCAATTTTCACCATTATCATCATTAAATCGTTTTGCTCAATGTAATCCCTAAAGAAAACCGTAAACTGCTTATTAGCATATTTTGTTTAATTTAAAAGGTTTATCATTAGTAGTCTATTGTGAGAAGTATTTTCACCTCTTGGGGAACAATGATATTTAAAGACAAATTTGTTGTATCCTGTTTCAAATTGTATATAGCAAATTTTATGTTATAGATGAATAATTCTTATTAAAGTTGATATCTATTTCAGTGACAGCACTTTTACAGTCAATATTAATCTTGTGGGGGGGTTTACAAGTGAGACCCTAAGAAAACATGTGCATTTAAGCAAGTAGATGAGCAGAGGAAAGGATTTGTATTGCTCACTGCTATTTAACTGCTTGAACATATACTAAGATGAGTAGCAAGAAGTGTGGTGGTCTGTCATTGAAATTCTATTTAATGACCTACATCATGATGACTAAATTATATCTTCCTTCAAGTTTGTTGCAAATAAAATACGGAAACTGCCTGATTTGAAAAGTCAGTAAATTTACCTAATTTTATAATGCCTGAAAACTACCCAAAAATATTTTCTATAGAGAAAACAGAATCTATTATTAATCATATTGCTCCTTTCAATAAACATGCTTTATTTAACATATAAAATGGCTATAGGAAATACAATTTTTTAGAATGCTTATGTCCTTGCTGACCTAGAGTTTTATAGTAGTATGTTCACATTTTATCACATGTATAACATATATTCATAGAATCAACAGGGATCCATGAAGTGATGAATGTATCAATAAGTGTGGTAGTACTACATTGCAACATGGGTTAAAATTATATATACTGGATAGATTTGTAGCTAAATAGTTTTTAGCTACAAAACCAAGAAAATGCTGACATGAAACACATGAATATGGACACTGGAAAATGTAATATGTGAGAAAATATTTGTAAATGGCCAGACTATATTGACACTACATGTTCAAAATAAGCAAGAATGAAATCAGAATGGAAGGGGCGACAACATGGAAGATGACACGTGACTGTATTATTGGGTCTATTTAAGGATTAAGATTACTGCTTTTTACACAAGTTTTAGAGTACCATAAAACCCATAAGCCCATACAAATGTTCTTTTTCAGGCTGGGCATGGAGCCCAAGGCCTTGTACATGCTAGGTAAACATGGTACAACTGAATCACATTCCAAGTTCCAGGATACACACTTTAAAAGGTGAGGTAGATAGTTAAACACAGCTTCTGTAAAAGACTTTGGAGCTTGATGTATATATGTATCATGAAAAAAAACTCATGACAGTCGTCTAATATAAACTTTATTGCTAACCCAGTCCAGTTTGTTTTGCCCTACAAATTCCCTTTATTGAAAGTTACATTAGTATTGTCGGAGTTGTAGTTTTAATGTGATGTGTCACTTATGATAGGATATTTGAACACTCCGTATCCATCTGTTTCACTGGTGGTGCTGTTTGGGGAAGCTGATGAAACTTCATGGGCATTGGCTTGGCTAGCAAGAGTGGGGCCTGGGAATGGGGCCTTGGATATGATTCCTGACTTTGCTTGAGAGCTGAGTTCTTTGCCAATCTGCCCAGATGTGAGGAGCATATGCATGCATTCCTGTCATCACAGACTAAAGGCTCACACTGCCATGTGCTTCTGTTCATGATGAACCAATGATAACACAAGGAACCAAAATAAATGTCTGTATCCTTTTAGGTCATCTCTCCCACAGCATGAAAAAAAAAAATAATGAATTCAAACGGTTAAAGTATTTCTTTTTTTATGGTCCTCTCAATTTTAAGTACCTAACTAGCTAAAGGTAATTTGACCTTAATAATTCACAAATTTTTAAAAATACACAGCAAATAATATGAAATCTATTGTACTAATTATTCTGATGACAACAGTGAAAGAATCCATAAAAACTGATTTTAGATACTACTGGAGATTAAACTAAGGCCTTCCTTTGTGCTAGACAAGCACTGTTACCAAGTTACATTCTGAGCCCAACACCAAATATTTAGGAAAATGTGTATTTGTTTTTAGTGAGCATAAATTATATTGTCATTTATGTATGTTTCTCAATTTGTGTTACCTCTGTAACATTTCTCAAAGTATTCAGCTGGGTTACCTGGTGCCAGAAAGGTTTTTATGGGGCTCATTTGGAAGTGTGATGTGATTGCAGTGGATCTGTTATCCCTACAAAGAGGTATTTTCCCTGAGGATAATTCACTGCCTCCTGTGGGCTATGATTAGTGAGACCTCAGGACCTCACTAGCTTGGTTTTGGTTCATGGGCCATAAGGTTTGAGAAACATGGTCTTAAACTATCATCAAACTAGTTTGATATCATCACTAGTTTGGAATCATCAGTCATATAATTTCTTTAGAAAATAAATTGACTTATTTTTAAGCTTCAGTTTACAGTCACTCCAGGAAAGATTCCTGAAGTTTCTTTTAAGGAGTCACTGTTGTATCAGTTCTATTATGCTAATATTAGCAGTCTTGTGGAATGCAAATTTCTGATTTCTTTGGAGGCTCAGTTATGTCATTTGACGTTTTCCTGGCAACTGTATTATGAGATAGTATTTTTGCTGAAGCAGAAACATGGGAGAATATTTTGGTGAGAACCAACACATGGTGTTTTTCTAGATAGAGGGCATGTGATATTTTGCTAGAACAGATACTTGAGAAAACACTTGATGTTTGTAAGGTGTATAAATATAACCCAACAGACAATGGATGATGCTGGGTGGCATTGGTTTGCCTTGTCTTCTTCACTGATAATTGTTTGTCTTGACTTCATAGAGAGAAACACACCAAAAAACTTCCAGTGGTGTTCTTTTGGCTTCTTGATGCTTCCAAGGACTCAGGCTGATGGGCAGAGCCTTGCAGTTTCTTCTGGGTCAAACTGCCATTGCAGATTCATGAATGGTGTTTGCAGATGGATCCAGCTACTGCTGCTGATTCATGTGAACTGAAGTGCTCCTGTCCTGAACATGAACTTTGTAGTCACTCCAAAGAATTATTTCTAAACAGATTTAAATCCTCCTTTGTCCCAATAACATTTTCTTTCAATTACCTCTAGTGGATGGTGGTCTAGAATGGAGGTTAAAGTGTTTAAGAACCTTTATTAAAGTAGTTTTTGAATAATCTAAACCAACAGTCTTGTTTTTTCTTCCCAAGGCTCTGTGTATTGGTGCCTATATGTTTTGTTTACCCCTATCTTCCCTGTGGTGCTATTTGTCTGTGGCAATCAAAGCCTACATATTCAGAGAGGACTGGCATGTTTTTTTTCTCTCTCAGGAACAGTGTCCAGTCCCTTATCTGCTGTAGTCTGGCTCTTTTGTTTTACACTGTGATTTTTTCCTAGTTTTCAAAGATGGCAGAATACATCCACTCTCTTCTGTAAGAATGTTCCCCAGATCTACAATGAACAAATTGTATTATCGTCTCAAGTTCTAATTTTTGGCTTCTGAGAAAAAAACATGTCTAGAATCTGGATCTTTATTCCCATCATTGAATCAGGCTATCCTGTCCTTCCTGTCGCTAATACTCAACTTTCCCATTCTTGAGCAGCAGAAATCCAGGATGACCAAAATACCAGTCAAGTCAATCTACAAATAGTAATTACTATTAATACTATCCTCCTCCTTCTCCTCTTCTTCTTCCTCCTCCTTCTCCTCTTCCTCCTCTTCCTCTTCTTCTTTTCCTCCTCTTCCTCATTTTAACCCTTGTGTGTATGTGTATTCATTCTCATACATATGTGTACCCGTTCAAACATATGGAAATCAGAGAACAGACTTGTAGTTCAGGGGTGCAGGGCTCCTTGGCATTTTATTTAATGCAAGATATCTTGTGGTTAGGTACCATATTAGCCAAGGTAGCTGCCCCATAATCTTCCAAGAGACATTATTATTTCCCTTCTCCCTATAGGGGTGGGGCTGAGGTTACAGATGTACACAGTAGTATCGAGCTTTATATTTGTTTGGGGCACTTGAACTCAAATATGCATGTTTGTATTTGTTTGCATTTGAATCAATGAAGAAAAAACTGAAATAAAACTCAAAGTGAAAAATTCAGGAAGTCAAACAAAAGGTCTTCAGAATAGTTTATATCACCAATAGTTTATATCAACTGTAAAAGAGAATATCAACTATTCAGTGTTCAAGATGAGTTACAGCAGTGGTCAGGGTAAAAGAAAATGTTAAGTATAAAAAAATTAAAATAGGATAAAGAATATTTTATTTAGGAACTCAAGAACAAAACCTACAAACCATAGATGCAGAGCAAGTAGAAGACACACATATCAAAGGCACAGCATATATTTTCAAGAAAATCATTGAAGAAAAATTTCCTAATCTAAGGAAACAGATGCTTGTCAAAGTACAAAAGACATTCAGGGAACCAAAGAGACAGAAAAGAAACTTCCCATATAACATAATCACAACTCTCTGAATGTACAGAAAAAATAAAAGACTTTGAGAATTTTAAGAGAAAAAGATCAAGTCACTTATAATGGAAGATCTATGACATTTGGTTTTCAGTGGAAAATTTGGAAGCCATACTCCTAGTACCAATTTTCTATAAGTTATGAAAGACTGCAGATACCAGCCTGGACTCCTATACCTAGGAAAACTATGTTGTAATTGAAGGAGGTAGAAAGGCTTTCCATAATAAAAACATATATAAGGAATGGATAGCCATTAAGCCAGTTCTACAGATGATACTGGGATAGATACTTAATTCTCAAAAGATATCAGATTCTTATAAATGAAAGCCTATGTAATTTAATTATACATGCACCCTCTATGTAGGGCCCAAGTAAGTACATTCAAGCAGACATAGGTAATGAGTAAGCAATTCATTATTCACTTCTTTCTGTTTGATTTGTTTTTGCCATATTTTGTGTCTACATTAAACTCAGTTTAGGTATCAGATTCTTATAAATGAAAACCTATATAATTTAATTATACATGCACCCTCTATGTAGGGCCCAAGTAAATATATTCAGCTTATCATGATTTAGGTTTAGTATGAATACTCAACTCAGTCTAATATGAGTATTATAGTTGATGGTTATTGGTAACTTTCTGAGGTCCAGGCAGCATCCTATATTTAGTCATTTAATTCTTTAAGAATGGAGACAGCTTTATATATGAATCCCATTTTACATATGACAAAACTGAATTAAGGGTGGTGCATAAACTTACCTGTGTGACATAGCTAACAAATGATGAGTGGGACCCACACATGCTGAATGATTTATAATAATTTAAATATAAATAGGCAAAGTACATACTGTTACTTTTGTATCATTACTGAAATCAATGTAGCTTTTCTATTTCACTCTGCTCTATTTTTGTGGAATGTTTATGCTTAGAAGGCTTGAATTACGTACAGCAACCAAGCTTAAAACGCAGGCCCATCTGAAGGCAAGGCAGTCCTGTCTCACCATGTCATTACCTTCTCCCACAGCTAAGGGCAAACTCTGAATCCTTGTGAATTGGCAAAGCTCTTCTTGAAGGTTGAGTACCAGCTGACCAGATCTCTTGGTATAACTGTCCTTCATTAATTTTTTATCATCTAAATTTATAGAAACAAACAAACAGACAGACAATTCTACTCACATTCACTTCTCTAATGGGGTTACAAATAGAATCATAAACCTGATCTTTAGAATCCAATTTGTTTTTGAAAGACATATATACAGAATGGACCAATTAATAAATTTATACTCAAGATTCAATCTTCATAGCAAATGACAGGAACTTCACATTCAAGAGACATAACATGCCCCATTTCCCAACACAGATTCACATGTGTATATATGCTTTTAAGATAAATCATGGGGCCTTGAGCAAATGACCCCTTACATATGTGTGCATCCTCAGTCAGAAAGTAAGCCCTTTATAGATGGTTACTTCTACCAGTGAGTTTAAATGAATCTACAGCAATAGTGACTTCAGGCAACCAAGAATACTTAGGAAAAAAACGCATCCTAAGGCAAACATGGCATAACAAAGGACACTTTTGAGCAACTGTGGCACCAAGATGCTCTGAAACCTCAATAAAAATCTATTTTTACACTTTTCCATGGAGCAAAAAATTGGAAAGAAACAGAAATGCCATCTTTCAATTGCTTCAGTGTTCTTAACATAAAATGTCTTCCCACCAACAAATTAAAATTATTTCCTAGAGTAAAAGGGAACATTGCAAACTCCAGATACTTGAAAATGTGTAAGAAACATTATACTGAGGTAGGAGCTGGGAAGACAGCACAAGCATGAGGACAAGAAGCTGATCCCAAGCACCCATATGAAGAAAACTCTTAGTAGTGGTGTGCATCTCTGAACCTGCCCTCCATTCTGGGAGGGCAGAGCCAAGCCTATCACTGGACTCACTGTCAAAGCAGCCTAATTTCCTTGGAATTTCTAGGCCTGTGAGAGACACTGTCTCAAAAAGACTCTGACATCTGGCTTCCATAAATAATCTGCACCTGCAGTCAAACAAATTTGTACATATAAACATAGTCACAATAAATAAGTAAACAAAAAGGCAATTAATAATTAATGATTAATGCTCATTAATGACAACACTCAAGAAATGGGTACAAATTTGCCATTAGCCTCATGTATTCATGATAAGATAACCCATACGTTGTAGTTCCTCAGCAGATGGAACTCTACTAGTACTAATTGCTATAAGGAATCATTAATTGTGATCTTGAACTCCAGTTTGAGTTACTGGGACTATAATGAATTGCCATTCTTTTAACTCACATATATGTGCCTAATGAATGAAAAGAGTATCAGGATTTTACAAAATTAACAATACCAAAATTCTAAGCAAAGTGAAGGCTACGCATGTGCATATACCGCCTTGGAGGACTAGAAATAAGAAAGGTAAAGGTTACAATGTATTATAAAACCATAACTCCACTCTGAGATGGATTTATGATCACATAAAATTTTTAAATAGCATAGAAGCTCAATCTCCTGGCCATGACAATCTGAGGACATTTACAATTTTATTTAAAAAAATAAAAGGCTCTTCTTGAGCAACTCTGGCACCAAAGATTCCCTGAAACCTCAATAAAAATCTATTTTTAAACTTTTATACGGGAGCAAAAAAAGATTAGAAAGACTGTAGATAGCATATAATGCCAGAACCAAGTTGCATATCTGAGCTGTAAATATCTTGAATAGGTGTTTCTGAAAAGGTCACAGGTGGAACTGTCAGTTACTGAGGCAGATTCTGGTGAAACAGTAAGCACCATGGGTAATTGTCTTTCCTGAATACTAATGTTTTTTCATCTCACTCCAAAAAAAACTGCTGCCTGTTAATATCCAAAAGGGAGAAGAATCTCAATCTAAATGACATCATCCTTTGTTGAATCTTAGAAAAGATGAATCCTAATACAATGGAAAATGTTATGAAAAAATGCTGCCTTCTTAAAAAAGCTTATAGGTTATGTCTTACTAGAATCAAAATTATTTGAACACAGTTGATTTGAAGTTATTTATGTTCAAGACCTAAGGTTTTGAGGCTAAGTCCTTTGTAATTCATGATAGAGAGAGACCTGGCCAGAAACAGAGAAGCTAAAGTTTCAAGGCTTTACAGGAAGAAACTCTACAGTGACACACATTTTAATATATCATGACTTCTATAAAACTGAATTGAGTCAATATCTGAGTTGTGAATATAGTGAGATCACAAACAAGTGTGCTGTATGCCAAATATTTAATCTGAGTACTCAAAAGAAAGGTATTAGCTAATAATTTTACTAATCATTGGCTAATGAATAAAAACAGAGAGAAGAGAGATATAGCAATATTCCGTAAATGTTTACTTAATAGCATTGATGAAATAACACTGTATCATTTTAATTTTTCAGAAAACATTGACCTAAAGGTAGGCTGTACTGGGTTTTCTTCCTCAAGAAATCGTGACCTGAGTTATTAAGCAGCATTCTGTAAACAACTTGCTCAAGCTTCAGTACATCTCTTATGGATATAAGAGAGACACTACAGTACTCAAGACTCATTTGTTTTGGTCACTGTTGCAATTTTCATAGGGTTGAACACACTGTGGAAGAGATCCAGGAAGAGAGAAATACTCTAACAAAAGAAATTCAGAAAGAAAAATCATTGACATTATTCTTGTTTTAATATACCTACAAAAAGTCCATGTGTTAGAGAACATGCAGCCAGTCTAAAAGTCTAGAGAAGGAAGACTTTGAAGGAAATCTTCATGAATGGATAACTGATAGAAGTGGTTTTGCTACAAAAGTACACCATCCTTGTGCACAGTTCTTTTGTACTAAGAAATCTTTTGTTGGATGGTGAACAGACCTGCACTTATAAACTTACAAACATATCAATCTCCTGAAATGTTAGCTTAAAAAACTTCTATTTACATGGGATTCTCAGGCTCAAGTATTTTGTAATATCAATGGGAAATTAATTAAGGTGTGTATGTTTAAGAGAAAGAGTAACAGAGAGTGCTAGAATGGTAATTATATAAATAGAGAATCTTCCAATAAGGTTAATAAGTCTCAATTTACTAATCTGACTTCAAGAACATCCCCTTTCCATGCTGGGAGGGGGGATCCTTCTACATAATATTTCATATCCAGTACAATAGGATAAAATAAGAAACCAGAGCAAACTCATTGTAAGTATAAATGATAGATTAACAAGTGATTCTAACATAAGTGGCTTAGGAGTCTTGGCCACAGGCCATATTGGCCAGAAGACCAAAGAAGAAACAGAAATCAAGGAAAAATGTACCCATCAAAAAGGGATAAATTCAGAAATTGGCATATAGATTTATAATCATCCTAAACTTGGAATCCTAGATGCCAGCATAAGAAAACAATCAAAAAGAGCTGAAGCTATGTCTCGAGCAGAGCCCAACTCTACTATAACAGCAGGCCCTGAATATTCCAACACAGCAAAAACACAAGAGAAATGTCTTTAAATCAACTGTATAAAATTGATAGAAGGAAATAAATAAATCCATTAAAGAAATTCTGGAAAACACAAACAAATAATTGAAAGAAATGAATAAATTCCTTCAATAGATCTAAGGAAAAAAAACCAAAAAGTTTCAGGAATTGAATTAAACTTTTCAAAGTCTGAAAATGAACAAAAACAATAATTAAAACATAAACTGAAACAATTTTGAAAATAAAAAATAAGACTTTACTCAGGAACTATATGGGCAAGTTTCACCAACATAATATAATATATGGAAGAAAAAATCTGAGACATGGAAGTTATGACTAATATATCCTCAAAGAAAAAGTTAAATCTAAAAAAACCTCCAAGCATGGAATATCAAGGAAATTTGGGGCACTATGCACAGACTAAGCCTAAAAATAATTGTAATAGAGGACTGAGAAGAATCCCAGATACAAGTACAAGAAAATATTTTAACAAAAATCATTGAAGAAAAATTTCCTAATCTAATGAAGGAGATAAAGGTACAAAATGTATACAAAATGTTGAAATGTTGTCAAAGAATGAGACATGGTGAAAAATACCTTGGAGAATGGTGAGAAACACTCCAGAAGAAAGAAAGAAAGAAAGAAAGAAAGAAAGAAAGAAAGAAAGAAAGAAAGAAAGAAAGAAAGAAAGAAAGAAAGAAAGAAGAAAGGAAGAAAGGAAGAAAGGAAGAAAGGAAGAAAGGAAGACAGAAAGAAAGAAAGAAAGAAAGAAAGAAAGAAAGAAAGAAAGAAAGAAAGAAAGAACGAAAGGAAAGCCAGCGTTTTATCTCATGTGCACTTTGTTCCCTGAATTGTTCTCAGACATGATTTTATGCCTCCTGTGACAAACATTCACATTCAATTCATAAAACATGTTTATTCTTTTTGGATGTCAGAACATAGCTTACAGAACCCAATCTAGCAAAAGGATATGTTGAATGTCGTCCTCTGTGTACCTTGAATCTGGATATCACCTTCTGCTTTGCTATCATGCTTACCCATATATAATCTATAGTATGTTCCAGGCAATTGTGCTTAAATTGGTCCCTTTTGAGAAAGTTGTGGGGAAAAACTGCTTTGTTAATAACATTTAATGTGTGCTTATTGACATTTATTTACATGTATTTCTGATCACGTTTTTCTAAACTCAAACTTACTTGCATCAGTGCTTTCTTTTTACATTTGTGTGTAAGTGTACATAGAAACTGAAGTAAAATTCTTCACAGTATTAGACTGTAGTCTTTCCATTCCTTTAGGTCCTCAGAAGAAATAGAGCTGCCTAGGTCAGCAAAAGTTGACACCAAATGAATTGAAACAGAAAAGAAAGTCTGCTTGAATTTAATAATCAAAACACTAAACATATAAACAACGTTAAAAAGCTTCAAGGATAAAAGAGCAAAGGCAGACTTACTAGAATTATACCTGAATTCTCAATGGGGACTCTAAAATTAACTGTACAGATATGCTGCAAACTCTAAAAGACCACAGAAGGCAGCAAAGATTCCCTAAGCTCAGAAAAACTTTCAATCAACATAGACAGAAAAAATAGCCCATAATAAAGTCAAATTTAAACAATATTTGTCCACAAATCCAGACATACTGAAGGTGCTAGAAGGACAGCTATGACCTACAGAATTAAATTATCCTATGAAGACATAGCAAATAAATAATTTTATACCACCAAACCCAAAAGATAAGACACACACACACACTCACTGAGAGAGAGAGAGAGAGAGAGAGAGAGAGAGAGAGAGAGAGAGAGAGAGAGAGAGAATCACCACCAAGACACAAACACAAGCTAACCAAATAAACAAACAAACAACAACAACAAAACAGGAATTGGGATCATTGGATCATTGGTCATTGATGTCTCTCAATATCAATGAACTAAATTCCCTAATAAAAAGACATAGACTATTATAATGGTTATAAAAACAGGATCTGTTCTTCAGCTGCACTCAAGAAACATACCTCAACACTAAAGACAGTAATTATGTCAGTGTAAAGTGTTAGAAAAAGATTTTCCAAGCAAGTATATCTATGAAACAAGCTAATATAACCATTCTAATATCTACCAAAATAGACTTCAAACTAAAAGTAATCAAAAGAGACAGGGAAGGACACTTTACACTCATCAAAGGAAAAATGCACCAAGATAATTTTTAATTCTTAACATAATTCAATGCTTCAATCACAAGGGCAGCCATGTTTGTAAAAAACAAATAAATGAAATAACAAACAGTCAAACAAGCATAAAAACATTACTAAAAATTAAGACACACAGTAACCCTCACACATTAAGAGTGGGATACTTCAATACTTGACTTTCACCAACAGACAGGACATTCAGACAAAAACTAAACAGACATATACTGGAGCTAACAAATAATGTAAACCAAATGGAGCTAACAGATATCAACAGAGAATTTCACCCAAATTCAAGAGAATATACACGTCTCACTGAAATTTCTCCAACATTGCTGAAATAATTACAAAGCAAGCCTTAAAAATACAAGAAATCTAAAATAACACCCTGCATTCTGTTATACCATGGTGGATTTTAAAACAGAAACAACAGAAAGCATACAAACTTATGAAAACTGAACAATTCTGTACTAAATGAAAACTGGGCTAAGATAGACATAAAGAAAGACATAAATTTATAAAATTTATAAAGACATAAATTCATAAAGAAAGAATTTAAGGATTTCTAGAATGTAACAAAAATGTATACACACATAGCCAAACTTATGGGACACAAAAGAGGCTGTTCTAAGGAGCAAGTTTATAGCACTAAATGCCTACATAATACAAAAACAAACAAACAAACAAACAAACACCAAAATAATTGTCTGGCTCTGGGCTTGCTATTTGGTCTGGAGAAAGCAAGAGAGACTCAAGAGCATCTTGCCTTCTCATAGAAACCTTCTGGGCCCCAGAACTGACCAGCTTGTAACAGTGCCTAACTACCCATCCTAGTCAGATCTGCCCTCTATCTCAGTGGGTCTGTCTGAGACAGCTTGTAGAGGTGAGTGGCACATGCCATCCCCTGAATCCTATTGTCTGCTCTGGGCCTACTCTTGGTCCAGAGAAGCCTTCTGGGACCACAAGAATGTCTTGCCTCCCTATGAAAACATTTGGGGGCCCCCAAATTAACTATCTTGCAACCTTGCCCAACCATTGGTTCTACCTGCCATCCCAGTTGGGTCTGACTGGGGGACACACCCTGCAAAATAGAGTCTGTCCTCTACACAGCCTGAGGCATACCCAGCAGAGTCTGGTACTCTGACCTCCATTGTCAGGTCCACAGCTCCCCCTACCTTCAGGAAAATTCCTGCTGCCATCAGGATCACATAGCCAACAACAGGGAAAACCAGATGCTTAAATGACAGCATAAGAACAAAATCAACAAGACTATAAAAGCTAGAAGGAACTGGGCAGAAGTATGACAGACCCTAAGAGACCACAGATGTCAACTCAGACCATATGCAGCAAAATTTTAAATCACTATAGATAGAGAAACCAAGATATTCCATGACAAAAACAAATTCAAAAAATACTTTTCCACTAGCGCAGCCCTACTGAGGATACTAGAAGGAAAATTTCAAACCAGGGAGGCTAACTACACTCAAGAAAATCCAAGGAATAAATAATTTCACATCATTAAAACCAGTAGAAGAGAAACATACACACACTCAATTAACAACAACATGAAAATAACAAGAAATAATAATCATTGGTCATTAATATCTCTCAACATCAATAGACTCAACTCCCCAGTGAAAAGACACAGACTAAGAGAATGGAGACATAAACAGAATCCATCATTTTGCTATATACAAAAAACACATTCCAGCAACAAAGAAAGTCACTATCTTAGTATAAATAGCTGAAAAAAAATGTTTTCCAAGCAAATGGACCAAAGAAACAAGCAGGAGTAGCTATTCTCTTGTCTAATAAAATAGATTTCTAACCAAAAGTAATCAAAAGAGTCAGGGAAGGACCTTTCATTCTCATCAAAGTGTAAACCCACCAAGAGGACATCTCAATTCTGAACATCTATGCCCCAAATGCAACTACAGACCAATTGTCCTAATGAACACATAGGCAAAATACTTACAAACGAAATCAAAGAACACCTCAAAAAGATCATACACCATGACAAAGTTGGTTTCATCCTAGAGATGTAGAGAGGAGTCAACATTGAAAAATCTTTCAATGTAGTATGCAATATAAACAAACTGAAAGAAAAATAACAGGTGATCATTCTCATTCCATGCAAAATCTTTGACAAAATCTAGGACCCCTTTGTGATAAAAGTCTGGAGTGAACAGGGTTAAAATCACATAATAAAGGCAATTTATAGCTGGTCTTTAACCAATATTGAATTAAATAGAAACTCAAAGCAATTCCACCTCTAAAATCAGGAACAAGACAAGGCTGTCTACTCTCTTACTCTTTATTCAACATAGTACTTGTGGTTCTAGCTAAAGGAATAAGACAACAAAAAGATATCAAGGTGATAAATTTGGTGATAAAAAGAAAGAAGTCAAAGTATAGCTATTAACAGATGATGTGATTGTATACATAAATGACTGTAAAGATTCTAGTATAGGCATTTCTAGGAAGTGCCTATAGCTGATAAACACCTTAAGTAAAGTGGTGAGATACAAAATTTTCTAAAACAACAACAACACAGTAGCCCTTCTACATACAAATAAAAATAGGCTGAGAAAAAAATCAGGAAACAACACTGTTCATAATTGCCTCAAATACTATAAAATATATTGAAGTAGCTCTAACTAAGCAAGGGAACAATTTGTATGACAAAAACATCAAGTCTTTGATGAAAGAAAGTTAAAAAAAATCAGAAGATATATAGATCTTCCATGCTCATGAATCAGTATGGTCAACATAGTAAAAAAAAGGCTATCTTACTGAAAGCAATCTAAAGATTCAACATGATTCCCCACAAAATTCTAACACAATTCTTCATAGACCTTTAAAGGACAAATCTCAACTTCATATGGAAAAAACAAATAACACAGGATAGCTAAAATAATCCTGAACATGTAATACTATTGTATTACAGAACAATAGTAATACATACTGCATATTATTGATATAAAAACAGACGCTGATCAATGGGATTGACTCAAAGACCCAGATATCAATACAAACACCTATAGATACCTGATATTTGATAAAAACAACCAAACAAAACCAAAAAAGAGAAAACACATTGGAAAAATAACATCTTCAGCCAATGGTGCTTGTCTAAGTGAATGTCTGCATGTAGAATGCAAATATATCCATATTTATCACTCTGTACAAAAATGTTTTATGACATAAAATTTTATTTAATATTTAATAATATTTTATTATATATTTAATAATATATGAGCCAACAATTTAATTAGGATGTTCTTCAACTCTCTTCAAATACAGGTCTTGTAATGTTGAGAGCTGGCTTATTAGTTAAGGTTATTTTCCTTAATGTAAGGACCTGAGTTCAACTACCAGTACCCATACAACAACCTGGATATGGTCTTGCATGTGATTATAACCCCAGCATGTGAATAAAAGGATCATTCATTTTCCCGTGCTTTTCAACAAAACAAAACAGAACAAATACATGAAATATGTGAGTTCCAAGTTCAGAGAGAGATCCTGCCTCAAAAGAATATGAACAGGAAGGACAGAAGGAATTCAACTGTTTTCTCTGGTTTCTGTAAACACACAGAGGTGCTTGCTACTGCAAACCTATGTGCACATTCCCATGACAGTCTTTCAAAGGCTATACTTTTAGACACTGAAAAAGATTTCAACTCTAATTTTACATGCACTGTTGTCAGTAAGTGAAATATATGCATTTCTTTTATGAAATGGGAAAGTAATAATCTTTTATAAAATGAGAAAGGAAGTTGAAAGGTCTGTTTGGGAAATGAATTGTTAGATAAATTAACTTTAGGGAACATTTTATGTGTAAGTTTAGAGTCTAGGTGTCTCTCCAAAAACTATTACGCAAGTATTCTCTTTGGAAATTCTCATGAATTTCAGCCTGAAGGACTGCAGTATAAGTTACATACTAATGGTAAGATCTATTATTAAAGATTCCCTTTACAGGGGAAAAATATTACAGGAATTTTTTTAGTTCAAGTATTATACTTTAGGGGATTCTAAACTTTGAAATCCCCAATGAATATTAGGCATCCAACCTCATGGATGAAAATATTAGCTCCTTTATGTTAAAAAAAATTATATAAGAGCAAAGGGCCATGACAAGGAAGACTTGGGCTTAGCAAAAAAAGCCACAAAAATGGCTTGTCTGTGTGTGAGACTACTTAGCATTGCACATATCTCTTGAAAAAATATTACTTTATGGGAATGATATCACAAGCACACTAGGTGAACTAAATGAGGAGGAATTTAAAATTTTAAAGGGGATTGGGCCTGTGTTTTTCTGGATATGAATCTGACAGAGTTAGTCTATAGCCAGTAGTCCTGCTTAGATTGAACACAGATCTGTGCTCCAAATGCTCAGCTAATTCCCATGTCCTTTTGCAATTTTTTCCATCCATGGTTAGTCTTTTTCTCAAGGTTTTCCTATGAATATCTAAGTGTGCTTCCACTGAAGTAAATGGCAAATGCTTCTCTGTCCTTTGAGGCCTATTACATGAGATCGGAGTGCCTTCAGAATGCAGATCCATATCTAATATGGTCCATATTTTTTTCTCAGACTTGTATTGCCTAATCTCCATACAGTTTCACATACCCATTCAGTTTTGCAAAAATAAAAACAGAACACAGCCGATCCTTTCTGTCAGCCTCTTAGTGGCATTACACACTGTGTTTATGATAAAGCTTGATTTGGTATGTGCTTTGAAGCAATTTTGTGGAGAAGTGGCTGTCAGCAGCCTATGTAAGCCAAATGGTAGGATAGGTGAGCTGATTGTTAGAGACAGTTACAATGGCTATTAAATCACATAGCCAAAAATTATAATATGAAAATACATGGAAGAAAGAAAATCATGTTTTTAAAAAATTAGGATGCCAAAGAACTTTCTGCTGAGTGTCTATGGCAGTCTACAACTAGGTATACTTATGAATAGATGAAAGGGAAGGATCCACTTACTGGCATATGGCATGTTCCCAACCAGGTATTTTATATGGGGAAGAGTGCACATTTGTGTTTTTTTCTGCAGGATGCTGAAGGAGCATGGTGGCTGCCAGAGACATGCTGGTGCCTGGAAAATGAATGATGCCGACCCGTGAGCCTGCTGAGTGCCCTGACAAGGGTGACTGGGGAGTTGTATTGGACATATGTTCCTGACCCACCTTAGCTTACCTATACCCCTGCTGGGACAAGCTGCCTTGCCTCAAGTTCTTGTGGAACAGAGAATCAGAAAGAGAAGTTATAATGACTCTTGTATTTCTCTTAAATGTGACCAACTGGTCACATTTAAGACTCAATCATGGACTGGTCTACAAATCAATCCAATATTGTAAATAACAGTCTCCATTTGGAAGTCTGGTTCTGGACATTTTCAGAGACATATTTGTAAGTTAGCTTCAGTTCTCTATGATGTTATGTTAGCAAGAGATTAAGTTGGGGCAGGATCTGGATTTCAAATAAGTGTTAGTACATGTGTTAAGGCTCTTTTAATTGTCAAGTTAAAATTACTTTTGTTTCTTTTACAGTACTTAATGTAAGTTGCATTGATTGTGCACTTTCTAATTGTGTTAGTGTGTTGAAATCCGGAATTCAGTTATGAAGGTCTATCAACTAGATTTTGCTTTATTGCCCTGAGTATCACAGAACCTTGGTATTCTGAAAAAAAAGCCTGCAAATACTGGAAGAAGTGAGTTAGGCTTTAAGCAGAAGTAAGAGGGTAGTCGGCTTGATTATTGCTGGTATAATAGCTTTAATTACATTAATTGCTAGCACCACTGCTTCTGAAATTGCTTTGACACAACAGGGTAAGACAGCTACTTTTGTTAATCATTTAGCAAAAAATGTTACTAATGTGTTCAATATACAAGAGGATTTAGGCCTTTGGAACAACAGATTGATGCTCTTTATCCTATTCAAAGGAGTTTAGAGTTTAAGAGTAAGGAGCCATCCCAAATGTCATGCCAAATACCATTGGATTCATCTTAGTTCTAAAATTTACAGAGGTAGTCATTATAATTAGTAAAAAATTTAAAGACACTTGTAGTATATTTGGCATAATTCTAACACCTCTCTTGATGTTTTAACTTTGCATAGAGAGCTTATGAATTTTAAAAGTGCTGCTCTGCTGAGTGTTGATGTGGCAGATAGTGCTGATAAAATTACCCATCACCTGAGGTCAGTATTTCTATTTTGGTCAAGCTTCAAGAATGGCATATATAGCTTGATCATACAAGCCCTTTTTGTCCTAGGAATACTTTTATTCCTGTTCACCTTGTTAAAGCTTGTCTTTAACAACATCATATGTTGGCTGCCAAAGTACATAGCTTGAGCCTGAAAATGAACCCCCAGACAGAGTTATTAAAATAACATACTGACAAGCCAAGGATGGGTAAAATTCTGCACAGAGCCTTACCAACCCAAGACAGAAATGCATTGCTTTTGATAATGCATATTCCACGACTGGTAAGGAAAGCATTCTTGGCAGAACAACCTAAGACAGACTCAGTCTTATTTATGTAATAAAAAAGGGAAAGAAGTGGAGAGCTTTGGGGGCTGCTTGGAAAGAATCTGACATGGGCCAAGGACAAGGAAATGGCCTGCTTGGCAAGAATATGACATCAGCCAAGAACAAGGAAGTAGGATTCAGACAGGAATAGAACATTAGGCTAGAACAAAGAAGTAATTTCAGGGAGGACACTAAACTTTAGGGTAGAACTCGAAAATAGGTTTCAGACATGAAAATGACTTTGGGCTAAGATGGGAAAGTTGGCTCAAATATTTTGGTCATGCTGATAAGCCCTTAGAAGTAATGATCATGGAAGTGTTCACAGAATTTTATTGCCTTACTTGTTTTTTGACTATTTGTGTTTATTGTCTTGCTTGTTCCTTCACTATTTGCATTTATTCTATTGTTAGTTCCTCAACCTCAAACTGACCTTAATACTTACATTTAATTAAAATGGTATAAAGGCAAAAAGGCGGAGGGGGGATGGAATAGGGGGTTTCTAGGAGGGGAAATAGGGAAAGGGGATGGCATCTGTAATGTAAATAATTATCCAATAAAAAAAAGAATTTGGGGAATAAATCATGCCTGACAAATCCATGATTATACTCTTTCCTTAATTGGTGGTGCTGTGATTGGGAGCTTTCTGGATATCAGTGAGTAAAGAAACATAGAAGATAAGAAAGAAAGAAAGAAAGAAAGAAAGAAAGAAAGAAAGAAAGAAAGAAAGATCACGCTCACCCTGTCCTATTTTTTGAAATATTTACCTCACTCTTAATGTTGTGTTTGTGAATTTTTTAAGTGGTGGCAGGTCTTACTAATCATGTGATTGTATGTTTCTCACTCATGCTACATTGTGGAATCTCTGTCCAATCATATGTAACTGGGTGCATCCTTCCCATGCTGCATTGTGGCAAGTCTATCTAATACCATGTATCTATGCAGTTCTCTCCACACTGCATCAACTGATGGATAGCATCAAGGTCATTGAGAAGTTGCATTCATACCAAAGGAATTGACAACTCAAATTCTGGCTTGGTTCTTGTGGTGGTTTGAGTATTCTTGGCTCATAGGGAGGGGTACTGCTATGAGATAAGGCCTTGTGGGAGGATGTGTGTCACTGTGGAGGTGGACTTTGAGAGACTTCTCCTAGCTGCCTAAAAACAGCCTGCTCCTGGCTTCCTTTTGATGAAAATGTAGAACACTCAGCTCCTCCAGTACCATGCCTGCTTAGATGATGCCATGTTTCTTGCCTTGGTGATAATGAACTCATCCTCAGACCTGTAAGCCAGTCCCAATTAAATGTCCTTTATAAAAGGTCTGGGTCATTGTGTCTCTTCACACCAATGGAAACCCTAATTAAAACACTTCTCTATCATGATTATTGCAGAAAATTGAACAGTTCTTCCTAGAAAGATACATAAAACATTGAATTAAAGTGTGAGAAGGCCATGTGGCCTCATTTTGGGATGATATTCTCAGTGGGTAAATTACCAGATGGAAAACTCAACAGATTTTAGATCACAATAGCCTGGTGTTGGCAGCTCATGCCTTTAATCCCAGTACTGAGGAGGCAAAGGCACATAAATCTCTGAATTTGAGGCAAGTCTGACTTATAGAGCAAGTTATGACAGCTAGGACATACAGGATACATGGATTCTCACTCACTGAGGCCAGACAAGGCAGCTCTGTGAGGGAACAAATAAAGTAGGCAGGCTTTAGGAGGAGAGCCTCTGCTCCCATTGTTCGGCGGGGGGGGGGGGGGACATGCAGACTGAGCTACACTTCTCGTACATATGTTCAGTTGTAAAGCAAATTCCATTCAAAGTATCTGTTTAGAAATGGAAAATAATTTGTGATAGTTAGAATTTTGAAATCTTAAAAAAATATCCCTTTATTCTCATTAATGCATTTTTATGTCTTGTGAACCTTTATCAGCTCTTTGCATTTCTGGCTGCACACCTGTGATTGGATCTTTATAGAGCAATAATCTTGTAATTTTTTATGGAGAAAATATAAAACTAACTGAATCATTTCTCTGACACTCTTGATCAAATTTTAGTTTTACTGAGGACAATTGGGGTGCATAAAACATTTAGCTTCACACACAGGTGCATTTACTGTGGCATACAAAGTCTTGTGCCTTAAAATCAAAGAGATTCTGTGTTTTGTTTCTGTCTAGAAGTAAAAAGCAAGTACACAGGACATTTAGAACTGTTTGGGATTTGGAGTAGTTAGTTTTATTTGTCTACTTGACACAATCTAGAATCATGAGGAGAAAGGTTTCCAAAGATATATATGAGGGGTTTTCTGACTACATTAATTTATATGAAAATGTCAACTCGCTGTGGGCAACAGTGTTCCCTACACTGCTCTAGAAATACACAAGTATAGAGATGAAGCTGAGCATCAAGGATTTTCTTGACTGTGGATGTAATGTAGTTCACTGCTTCAAGTGCCTGCCACTTTGCTTTCCCAGGAAATGGAATATAACCTAGACTTGTAACCTAAATAAACCCTTTCTCCTAAGGATTTTGTTGTGATGGTGGTGGTAGTTGCTTGATTTTGTTGGTTTAAGGGAGGTCAAGGTACTTTATGACACCAACCGGAAAATTAACTAAGATAGGCTACAATATTAAACGTATTTCTGCTGGAGGAAATTTTATTTTATTTAAGAACTGATGGAAATTTATTGACAGCATCAGCTGTCGAATGGACCTCTGTCTACATGCATAGACCCTGTTTCTGGTTTCTTTCCCAGCTTCGTTGGCCTGTCCCTGACATTGGTGCAAATTGTTTGTTAGTGCTGTGAGGCTTATTGACTCTTCACCTCCATGGTAGTACAGAGGAGAATAGTGTTTGTGAACATTCTGCCTAAACCAGAAATTTCAATGGAAGTTACCATAAGCCATTAAGCATACATTGAATTAATCTGCCAGGCAATTACCTTGTCATTGGACTCACAGGCCAAATCTGAGAGAAGCTTGAAGAATGTATAAGATAATCTTAACATGCAAAGACCTATTTTTAACATTTAAAAAGTATGTATGACATAATGAATACACCCCCAAATTCCTCCTATTTAGTATCTTAATGGGCATCAAAGGAGTGAGGTGCTCATTAAGTCTCACTGAACTTTCAAGCAAGTATGTAAGTAGGCAGTATAGGATATTCTACTGGATGGTCTGTGGGGGAAATATTTCAGAGAACAAGATGTGGCACAAGAGTTAGCAACATAGCAAACCACCAACAAACATTGGTTATGGATTCTAATATAGATGAGGATAATCTAAACCAGTCTGTTTCACCCTGTAGTTATCTCAACAAGCAATTGACTTTACCTACACTCTTCACCATTTCATCTGCTAACAACTCCTGTGGCTTAATTCCAAACTATAATACTAGTCTTACCAGTTTTCTACACTACAATGTTTCTGTAGTCATGCTATTGCTTGGCAGAGAGCATCCTAAAGGCATTGTGATTACAACTTTGTCCTGATAACACTAACACATGGGTATTAGTTTCTCTCAAAAGACGCTTAGCAGTTTCGGTGCAAAAGGCAAACCCTACACTATGGTCTACAAAGGCCTGAAAGATTTAATTCCTGCTTCTTTTTCTAGCTCATTGTTTATCCACTCTCTACAGTTGTGCCTGATGTGACCTCCACATTCTTCCTATATCTCAGGTTCTTCTTGTGGTCTCCTGCCTTGAAGCTTTGGATGAACTCCTTCCTCCAGGGATTAGCTTGTGGTCTTCCACTGGGAAATTTTTTTTTGTCAGTTGAATTATCAGAACATTGGTAAAAACATAAAGAACAAAAAGAAAAAGAAAGAGAAAAAGATATGTGCTAAAAATGTTCCCCCACTTGCCTATTAGTGTCAGATCAACCAACTTTGTTTTTCACAATTCTTGCTACTGTAGAAAATTATTCTACTATTGATAAAGAATGTTTCTTTAAAATAGAATGTTTAATCCACAACAAAAAGAATCTGTAGATCTTAAATCATGGCAGTTGCTAGTGTCTGAAATATTTCTTTACAAATGCTGGAAACTCAGATCTATTTGGTGAGTGTTTTTCAGAGTGGCTGAAAGGCTGAATCTGATGGATAGAGAATCAGAAAACTGGGAAAGTACAAAGCAGCAGGGGAAGAATATCATGAACAGAACTGTGAAAATAGCTCTTAATTTATACATCAACTTTAGATATTCTTCAACGAACCAGAAAAGTATCAAACACCAAAAGGACAAACCAGAAGGAAAAATGAAAGTGGTCTATTTTACAAGAACAAAGACCTTGATATTCATTCAGATATTTTGATTACCCAAAATGTTTTTCTTCAGTCTGCTTTCTCCTCCCTTGTCATGGTAAGCTGTTTTTGCTGAAACATTCTCTTTACTAAAACTAGATAATATTTCTTACTCCCTACTTATTTCTCAGAATCCACCAGGCAGTTGCCATAGAAATGCAGTAGAATCTTTTTCTAAATGTGTGAGACTAAATTTTGAATGTGTGCATTGATTATTTCTATTCTTCAACACTGGTGGGTTTTTATTATATCAAGAGGATTAGAGAAATATTTTCAGCACATCCAAAAATGTCAGAATTTCATCTTTCTTCTAAAGCAACCCTTTGAGTTTAGTAGTACTTCTATCAAAACATGCACAGCACCATCTTTTGATAGAAAACCCCATCCCACCCCATCATCTCCTTCACTGAAACACATTATTTTAGCTTTTGCAATCTTTTTAAACACCATGGCAATTTACAGCTCTCTCAAACATAGACTAGCATTTCCCCATCTTCCAGTCACATGCATTTCATTGTTGTTTTTAGATGAGACCAGCTGCCTTGTGATCACTAAAATGTCAGAGACAGAAAAGAAGCCATTTCTAGAAGAGAAAGAAAGTTGGATATTCTAGGAGTCAAAACTCCTACAGAATTCTTTTTAAATCTGCAGAAGTGATTTTTCCACTGAATGTACACAGGTGCTGCTGTCAGTGGTAGTGACAATTACAGATGCTGTGACAGGCATATCTGACAAATAGTCACTTCCCAGGTCTCCCCCAATTTGTATTTACAAGGAGAACAATAACTTTTGTTTTTAGAGGGAAAAATAAAAATAAAAAACAACATGTAAGATACCACAGAATAGTTTTATCTGCCTGATGCCATGGATGAATCAGGAACCTTACTGGATAGCATTGTTCTCATTTTCAAAGTGAACATCGAATAAGATGAGATTTTAATGCCCCTTTCAGCAAGAAAGCTCTTATATGCAGTGTGATATTAAGACACTACCATGCTTATGATCATAATTGTGTCTAATAGGAAGGCATTCACAAGTGAATGTCAAACTCTAATCGTACTTCCAATTAGTTAAGCATTTTCTTCCCACAGGAAGCCAGGAAGACTCTGAAAAAAAGATAGATAACTTTGCCTTGACCACATTCTGTTCATGAGCCTGCAGAGATTTGTAGGAATGTTACCATAAAGGAATAATTTAATATTTAAGATTGACCGTAAAATAATATAAATATAAAATCTTAAATCATAATGATGTAAAAAAATTTAAATCCCTTTTTTGGTTGCTCAAACTGATTATGTTTGAACAGTTATGCTTAATTATAGTGTTCTAGCTCTCTCTCTCTCTCTCTCTCTCTCTCTCTCTCTCTCTCTCTCTTGCTCTGTGTGTGTGTGAGAGAGAGGGGGGAGTGTGTGCACAAATGCATGTGTATATATGGCAAATGCATGTGTGTGGAGGAAACAGAGAATAAGTTCAGCAGTTGTGCCTCAAACATGGTTCTCCTTTGTTTACTAAGACAGGCTCCCATTGGCCTAAAACTTGACAAGAAGGTGAGGCTGGTCAGCTAATGAGCCCCAGGGATCTGCCTGTCTCTGCCTCCCAGGACTAAAATCATAAGCATTAACCATCACATCCATCTTCCTTATGTAGGATCTGGCATCGAGCTCAGGTCTTCTAGCTTCCACCATGAACATTTAACTACAGAGCCTCCATCCTAGCCACTCATTAATAACTACGAATAAGGCTATGAGGAGATTATTAAAGAACACACTGCTATTCTGGCAACTAACAGGGACAACAAAAACCTTTATCTGAAATTATTAGATAACTAAAGATACGTAAGAACTTAATATACATATGCACATACATTTTCTCTAGTGTTCATTCAAACTGGAAATCACTTCATCATTGACAAGCTTCAGAAAAAAAATATAGCCTTTAAAAGAGAGGAAATACTGATTATTTAGATAAAAAGGAAAAAATATAATATCCTAAGAGGATAAGCTTAATTACTCTTGGCCTAGTGATGTCACATTGAGCAATAGCACTACAAATACATAGGTACTCAATAAATGTTATTTTTCATTAATAGTGTTCATTAAGTGCCTTATTAGATATTATGTGTAACTGTAAATAAGGAAAACATTCATTGCCATTTATTGTAATGACATACATACTCCAAAACCAATGAATCATGTACAAAGTAACCTTATTGCAGGAGATGGTAATAGTGACCAATGTGTGTCTGAATTGCCTGGTCATCAAAGATCTCTTTTGGGAACCAATCTATATCTTCCCCAAACTATATTTTTTCTTAGCACTTCTAGATCACATAAAATTCTTTCTCTGTTAGTTTAGAAACAGTACTTTGTTGGCAAGGTGAGAATTTCAGGTCATAATTTTTTACTGCCTGGTTTACATTCTAGATTGTTTCTTTCAATGGGGACTGAAATGATGGCTTCCAGAGGATTGATAACCTTTTGAACCATGGTGTATACTAACAGACAGTCAGACAGAGTGACGTAGATACATATAAATAAAAGTTAAAATGATTTTATTCTTAAGGAATACTATAGTGTAGAGCCCAGATCTCATACAACAAAAGACTTTGGGGCCACTGAGATTGCACAGGAGGGAAGATAGCTTGTCAACAAGCCCAGTGATCTAAGTTCTGTTACTTTTACCTGTATTGTGGAATGAAAAAAACTGACTTCTGCATTTTGTCCTTTGTCCTCCTGAAGTATAATGTGTTATACATGCCCCCCATCTCTCTCTCACACACACACAGGGAGAGAGAGAGAGACAGAGAGAGACAGAGAGAGACAGAGACAGAGAGAGACAGAGAGAGACAGAGAGACAGAGAGACAGAGAGACAGAGAGAGACAGAGACAGAGAGAGACAGAGACAGAGAGAGATGGGGGAGGGGAGGAGGTAGAAGGAGGGAGGGAGGGAGAGAGAGTTAATATTTATATTATATGAAGCTATAAAAAGTCAGTTTTCCAAAAATTTTGTCAGTATGACCCCGTAAAAACTTTGTGAAGGGACCAATTACATAAACTTCAACCATCCTTACATATAGTTTCTATATAGATGCTTTGAAATGTACAGAATGACAAGAAAGAGGAAGAAATGTTATTATTAAGAACAGGCTTTATAGATGCAGGTTGCCTCCTACTCCAGAAATGATGGAGATGTCACCCACTGACAAGAGGGACTCTTGTATCTGTTGCCAAGGCAATTGACATACATTCCCACATTTGCAATGTCTACCTGGCTCACTTTCCACCATTACCTACAAGCAGTTACATCACTGTCTACATAAAAAGCAGATCCTTCCTGACCTTCACCACTTTCTTTTTCTCCCTGCATCTTCATTGCCATCTTTTGCCCTTTTCCGCCATGGTAAACCTCTCTCACGTAGAACTCTACTGGCCTTGTGTAGTCTGTCTGAATGCAAGGAGTGATTCTAACACAACAGTTGGCAAGTATTGTAAGATGTGTATGTGTCAATGAGTCAGTATGTAGCTTTCAGCTACTTCTCCAGAATCATGCTTGCCTGCCAGCCACCAATCTCCCTACCATTTGAGTAATCCTTTACTATGTAAGCAAGCCTCCAATGAAATGCTTCCTGTTGTAAGAGCTATCTTTGTTATGGTGTCTCTTCACAGTAATAGAACATTGACTAAGATAGAAGTTGCTACCAGGGAGTAGCATATTGCTATGATAGGCCTTGCCATGGTGTTTGTTGCATGAATATGGAAAGCTTTGGGACTTTGAACTAGAAAAGCAGTTGAACACTTTAAGTGTGGCTTAAAGGGCCATACTAAAGAAATATGCACAGTGTTGATGACTGATATGAGCTATGGTAGTCCAGCTCAAGATGTTTCAGAGGGGAAGAACGTTAGCTACTGACATAGAGAATGTTCTTGTGCTATTTTAGCAAAGGATATAGCTACTTCTTGCTCTTGCCCTAAAAATCTGTCTGAGGCTACATTAAAAAGTTCTGGTTTTATGGTATTTGCAGAGGAGATTTCAAGACAGCATAATGTTAACTTGTCATGTGTTCATTAGTGATCCCTACTATGCAGATAACCAATGAAAAGGAGCAGTTGGAGCAAAGAGAAATGCAATACTTATGAAGAAACATTCACCAAGGACTAAGTGATGGAGCCAAATTCTCTTGCCAAAGAGATAAAAAGTTTAAAGAAAAGCCTGATGCTAAGGTGGGATGTGAGTGTGATTTTAGGGCAAGCTTCTACTCAGCTAATTCTCCAACTTGTGAAAAGAAATTAAAGGAGTGCCTATATGATAAACTAAACCATCAATAACAGAGAGATTGTAGAAATATAAGGTTAGGACACACCCACATTCTAGCCCTAACAAGGAGAAAACTTTGGCAGCTTCAGCCACCTGGTTATGGCTTTAGAATCTAGAAGAAAAGGTGGCTTTGAAATCTTTCTCTTCAGTTAAGTACAGTCAATGAGGCCAGGGATTTGTCAAGACAGTTCCTACATGAAGAGTTGGAAAGGCCATTGCCTTTTCATGAAGCTGAGAAAATGAAACCTGAATTTTGTTGGAGACCTTAAAATGTTGGAGATGCCAGAGTCATAAAATACCTGCCAGGGCTAACATCTCAGGAGATAAAAGTGTGTTGCAGTTCATCAAAGCTGAAAGGAGTTGGAGATTTGAAGAAGACTTTGATATCAGTCTTAGAAATACAGAATTTGTAAAACTCTGTTTTTCCATCTTGCTTTGGTCAAACATTTCCTCATTGTACTTCTTTTCTTCTTCTTGGAAATGGTAATGTATATTCTGTGTCATCATATGTTAGAAGTAAATTATCTGCTTTTTGCTATTGTTTTAAAGAGGTTAGTGTTAAGAGTCTCAGAAGAGATAATAAACTTTGGACTTTTAAACAGTTGAGACCAAGATAGAGTATGTGGACTTTTGAAATTGGACTGAATGCAATTTTGCATTATGAAATGCCCCCTCCATGCCAACAGGAGCCTGATATAGCTGTCTTCTGAGAAGTTCTGCCAGAGCCTGACTAATACAGAGGCGAATGCTCACAGTCAACCATTGGACTGAGCATGGGGCCCCAGCAGGGTCCTCAATGGAGGAGTTAGAGAAAGAATTGAAGAAGCTGAAGGGGTTTGCCATCCCATAGGAAGAACAATAATATCAGCTAACCAGACCCCCTGAGCTCCCAGGGACTAAACAACCAACCAAGGAGTACACATGGAGGGACCTATGGCTCCAGCTGCATATGAAGCAGAGGATGGCCTTATTGGCCTCAGTGGGAGGAGAGGCCTTAGGTCCTGTGAAGGCTGGATGATCCAGTTTGGGGGAATTCAAGGGCAGGGAGACAAGAGTGGGTAGGTGGGTAGGTGGGTAGGTGGGGGAACAACCTCATAGAAGTAGGGGAGGGAAGATGAGATAGGGTGTATCTGTAGGGGGAACCAGGAAAGGTGATAACATTTGAAATGTAAATAAAGAAAATATCCAATAAATAAATAAAATGACCCTGTCATGGGAGTCAAAAAATGAATTGTGGTGTTCCCATAGGCTCATATAGATGAATGCCCGGTTCCCAATTGATGGACTGTTGGGAAAATTGAAAAGATATGGCCTTATTCGAGGAAGTGAGTCATGAAGAGTAGATTTTAACATTTCAGAAATCCATGTCAGTCCCAGTGTTCTTTTTCTATCTGCTTGTAGAGTAGAATGTAGCTCTCTGCTACTTATCCTGGACTGTGCCTGCCTGCCTGCCTATCACCATGTTCCCTACCACAATTCTCTGATTTGTAAGTAATCCCCAAGATAAATGCTGATTTTTAATAAAAGTTGCTTTGGTCATGGTGTCTCTTCAAAGCAAATGGAGAGTGACTAAGACATAGACATTTGACAATAATAAGAAAATGCAATTGATTTAAAAACAAATTTAATAAAAACTAGATAAAATAGTAACTTAAAAGATATGAGGTGTATAGTTGTTTTTTTTCTCAAGCTCTTGTATTATGTAAGAATCAGTATATGCCCTGACAAGAGATAAGTAAGCAAAGAAGACATTAGAAAAGTAAAAAAAAAAAAAAAAAACACTCAAAAGCATAATGTGCTTAAAGATGGGCATGATAGTCAATAATGGGATGATGGAATAAAATCTGAACTAAGGAGCAACTACTGTCAACAAGATATAAACAAAGTTTTAGTCTGAGCTTTCATAATGAAATATTTGAAATGACCACATAAAGGTTGAAATGCAACACAAAACAACAGCAACAAAGCATAAAAGAAGCAAATAAAACACAAATGACAAATAATACATATTGAGATGAAAATGTATTTTGCAAGTAGCTAACCAAAAAACTTATGATCTTTCTATATTAATATCAGCTACATACATTTGGAACAAAAACCCTATTAAAAATGAAGATGTATTGCTCATAATAACAATAAGATAAGCCCAATAGAATTGTGCACAATTCTTCTTTTGTATTATATGATACTAATGAACAGTACAAGAAGAGAGATACACATTTTCACATATTGGGAAATTCTCACTCACCATCTTCTGTAAGTATCTGAATAAACACAAAAACCTGATTAAAAAGATGCAGCATAAACAGAAACATTAGCAGACTCACTTTAAATACTGATGCCTGCAGCAAAACAAATATCCAATAACAATTCTATTCAGGCATAAATGAAGTCTTAACAAAAATAGAGCATATGCTATACCATAAAGTAAGACTTGCAACTATGCAGGGCTGAGATCACAGAGCGTGTTACTGAACTTCAGTAAAAACCAAATTGGAAATTAGCAATGAAGAAAGGGAAAGAGATCCTGCCCTTGACACTGCTAACTGGCCCAATCCTGTCAGCTGAGCATTACCCTTTGGCTGTGCATAAGCAGCTTCACAGAACAGCATTAGTCAAGGTCACACTGAGAACATGGCAACCAAAGTTAACCTACTTCATTATTTTGTTTAGAAAGAAAGGAAAACAACATCACCCAACTTGAGACTCATCCCATGGGCAAACATCAATCTCTTACCCTCTTATAATGGTACTCTTATGTTTGCAGACAGAAGCCTAGCATAACTGTCCTCTGAGAGGCTCCACCATGAAGATGACTGAAACAGATGCAGAAACCCAGAGCCAAACATTGAAACATTGGGTAGAGCTTGTGGAGTCTTTTGGAAGAGTTGGGGGAAAGACTGAGGGATCTGGAGGGGATAGGAACTCCACATGATAACCATTATAGTCAATTACCTGGACCCTTGGGGGTTTTCAGAGACTGAACCACCAAGCAAAGAGAATAATGGACTGGACCTAGATCCATCTGCACATATGTAGAAGATATGCAGCTTGGTTTTCATGTGTGTCCCCCAAGTAGCATGGATAGGGGCTGTCCCTGAATATCTTGACTGCCTGTGGATTCCATTTCCCTAACTGGATTGCTTTATTTGGCTTCAGTGTGAGAGGATACACCTACTCCTGCAGTGACTTGATGTGCCAGGGTAGGGTGATACCTGGGGTTGGAGAGGGGTTCCTTCTTTTCAGAGAAGAAGTTAGGGGATGGGTGGAGGGGCTGTGTGAGGTTGGAGCCAGGAGGAGGTGATTGGGATGTAAAGTAAATAAATAAATAAATATCCAAATATACAAAAAAGAAAACAATATCAGCAGGCATGCAATCTATAGAACAACAACAACAATCTGTTACCTGTTACCTGCTAAAGCTGTAGGCTTTCCCTGTGTGACCCGTCTATGGATGAAATTCATTACATTAAACAATCACAAATTTGCCTTACTATCTGGTAACACCTCATCTAGGGAAAAAAACCCTATTTTTTCTTTACCCATTTCTAAACTTACCCAAATGAAATTGTATAATTGTTCCTTTCTAACACCTTTTTATGACAATGTCTTATTGGTCCCTGTGGAGTGACACCTCCCTTTCACACAGTTAATTATAAACTCAAATTGTTCAACCAGAAAGCTGTCTATGTCTGATGATAATTGCCTGGAAGGTATTGACAGTTAAAACCTCAAACTTGGAAATTAAGCCATGTATCTTTAATATACATGTATACATATATGGTGGATTAGAGAATATTCTAATGAAAATCAAATACAATGAGGATGATGATATATCAAAATACATTTAGATTCTGTTAAAGTTAGTCAGTAAAACATAATATCAAAGGTCAAGTCCTATTTTGTAGGGTAGAGAGATGGTTCAGTGTTGGGAGCTGACTCGTAGCAGAAAGCGGCTATCAGCTTTGCAGCCATCTGATACCCTGATATGAGACTTGTTTTTCAACAGCAACATTTTGGCCACCCAAAGTGGGGCAGCTCAGGCCTCAACATTTTGGCTGCCCAAAGTGGGGCAGCTTGGGCCTCAACATTTTTGGCGCTCAACGAGAAGCAGCGAGAAGGAGAGACCCAGTGAGGGAGGTTAAACAAAGGGGATTGCCCCAGTAATCTGCCTCCCTGAGAAAGGTAAGTCAAGATAATGAAAATGGGGCAAGAAATAAGTCAGCCTAAACTCAATTCTCTGTTTTTGTTTTGTTGTTTGCTGCTCACGTGTGTTAATTGCTTGCTTTTGTTTCATTGTTTGAATGCTGTCTTTCATGTCCAAAATAAAAAGAAATGTATATATCCGAAATTAGAATCCAAAAAACAAACAAAGATTGATGACAATTTGTCAGAACCAGATTGTACCAACCTAGAGGAAGAGGAAGTCAAATATTATGACCCTGAATGTCCCTCTTCCCAAAGGCCCTCTCCCTATGCGTCTCCCACTCCAAATGCTCCTGCTATGGAGGTGGTGGCTATAGATCCAAGAAAAGAGTTACAGAAAAAAATTTCTATTCTTAAACAACTAATAGAGTTGGGGAAAGATTATCAGGACTTAATTAATCAGCTACAAAAATTAAGGACAGGGAAGAGATCTTGAGAGGTAAATTGCGAAAATCCCCCAGATTCTCCCGTTCCTCAACCCAGAGTCCAAAGGCAGTCTCTCTCCTCTAGCTCTAGTTTAGCCACAGATCAGCCAGAGGAGGGAGAGGCTGAGGCTTTCCCTGTATCAGAGACCAGAGATGCTCAAGGTGTTGCTTGGAGACATCACACAGGGTTTAATTTTCAAATTATTAAAGAATTAAAAAGTGCAGTATCTCAATATGGTGCCACTGCTCTCTTTACTCTTACAATTTTAGAGTTTGTCACAGAGGAGTGGCTGACTCCTAGTGATTGGAATACATTAGTGAGAGCAGTTCTTAGTGGTGGTGACTATTTTATTTGGAAATCAGAGTATCATGAGAATTGTAAAGAGACAGCTAGGAGAAATATTCAGGCAGGCAATGGTTGGTCCTTTGATGCCTTAGTAGAAGGGCAATTTGCTTCTAGTGATAACCAGATGCAATATGATCCAGGTTTATATGCTCAAATTCAAAATGCAGCCATGATGGCTTGGCATAAACTCCCAGTAAAGGGAGACCCTGGTGCATCATTAACAGCAGTCAGACAAGGGCCTGATGAATGATTTTTTGACTTTGTTCATCGATTAATGACAACAGCAGGGAGGATTTTTGGTAATGCAGAGGTAGGTGTAGATTATGTGAAACAACTTGCATATGAAAATGCCAATTCTGCCTGCCAAGCTGCATTAGACCCTACAGGAAAAAGACAGACCTTACAGGGTATATCAGACTCTGTTCTGACATAGGTTCCTCTTACCAACAGGGCTTAGCTATGGCAGCTGCCATGCAAGGACAATCAATAAGAGATTTTTTGGCAAGTAGAGACAGAAGGGCATGTTTTAAATGTGGTAAGCCTGGACACTTTGCAAGAGATTACAAGGCAGAAAATGACTTAACCCAGAGACAGCCCAGCAAACATCTTGGGCTCTGCCCACGTTGCAAACATGGAAGGCATTGGGCTAGTGAATGTAGGTCCAAAAGAGATGCACAAGGAAACATTCTTTCCCATAATCAGGGAAACAGGAACAGGGGCCAGCTCCAGGCCCCGAACCAACACAAGCCAAAACAGGCTTATGGAGCAGTCAGTGTCATACCAGCAAACACCAATCCTTTTCTGAACTTAGTCAAGCAACACCAGGAAGTGCAGGACTGGACCTAAGTTCTGCCACCCACACAGTATTAACCCCAGAAATGGGACCTCAGGCCTTACCCACCGGAGTGTTTGGACCACTCTATCCAAATGTGTTTGGCCTGATAGTGGGAAGAAGCAGTGCTACTATACAGGGGCTACAATTTTTTCCTGGAGTTATAGACAAGATATAGATTATCAAGATGAGATTAAAAGAGGGGATCAAGGCTTTGGTTCCTCTGATGCATACTGGGTACAGCCTATAGTTAAACAAAAACCTATGATGACAGTTTGGCTTGATGGAAAGACATTTCAAGGCTTGGTTGACACAGGAGCTGATGTGACTATCCTAAAACAAAGTGATTGGCCTGCTACCTGGCCTCTGACCCCAACCTTAACCAACTTAAGGGGTATTGGCCAAAGTCAAAACCCACAACAAAGCTCTAAGGTGCTGATGTGGAAAGATAAAGAAGGAAATACAGGAAATATACAACCCTATGTCATATCAGGCCTTCCCATTAATCCCTGGGGCAGAGATCTGTTATCCCAGTTGGGATTGATTATGTGTAGCCCTAATGAAGTAATCACTGCTCAAATGATAAACTCTGGATTCTTTCCAGGGAAACGATTAAAAAAAAGTGAAGATGGGTTTACTCATCCTATTGAGGTTTATGGTAACACTGGAAGAAGAGGCTTGGGGTATTTTGATTCAGATGTATCCCTAGGGCGCTGTGCAGATTGCATCACCTGGAAGGGGGACTCACCTGTCTGGGTGGATCAGTGGTCCCTAACCACCGAAAAATTACAAGCTGCTCAGTTACTAGTGAAAAATCAATTTGAAAAAAATTTAAAAAGGGGAATAGTACCCTCCCAAGGGATCCCCCAGAAATTTTAAATTTTCTAACTTTGGATTCTGAAGGAAAATCTGTTGCAGATAGATTCTGGCATCCTGATACCAGAAAGAATTTTGAAACAGTCCTCTGGAAAGACCCATTAACTGGAACCTGGAATGGGCCAGATCAGTGCTTATTTGGGAAAGAGGTTCTGTTTGTATATATTCCCAAACTGCAGATGCTGCATGCTGGCTGCCAGAGATACTGATTAAACAAATAGACAACAATAACAAATCCAGGGAGGAAAAACACCCTGAGAAGCATATTTTTTTTCTTTCTTTGCAGAAAACATGAAGGCCTTCAAACTGGAACAGATCAATGAGCAAACCTGACTTGGGAAGTTCTCAATGCTGAAGGAGATATCACCACCCACATCTCCAGAGTGGCTCTATTGGACTCTTGGTTCTCCAACTTATGATTTAGTGGGGAACATTGTTTAGACCCAGGAGAAAACTCAGTACCACTGTTACTATAGTTGTTTTTTGGGGGGTTAAGATTTCCTTATTTGTTTTGTTATGATCAGTTCTGCATTTCTGTATGTTGCCCTTAAAAATGAGTGCTGCTTTTTTACTGACTATTCAGGCATTGTTAAGTCTCTTGTCTCTTGGGTATATGCTGTTCAACAACTGATGGCTTTTATAGAATAAGATAGATGCTATTCAAATGAAACCCATACAGGTCCATTATTTACAGGCTAGAAGTAGGGGATTCTGAAACCTCTGTCATCAAGACTGACGAGGATTAACCCTAACTTACGCACTAAGCCAGATAGTCAATGACGGGTAAGAGAACACTTCAAGACCCTTTCCCCTAACTGGGAGGCCTCACCATCCTAAGACAGGAGCTCAACCAATGGCTGTTGAGTATCCAAAGATGGGAAAGGGAGGCTGGGGTCATTTGTTCCAACCTAAGACAGGCACCGTTTCCGTAAGTTTTCCCAGCTTTCCCTTTTGAAAAAAATTTTAAAAGGAGGACCTGTTGGGAGCTGACTCATAGCAGAAAGTGGCTATCAATTTTGCAGCCATCTTGAGCCATATACCCTGACATGAGACTTGTTTTTCAATAGCCTACAACAGCTGAGCACTCTCTGATATCCCATATATTTTATTTTGCTGTTTAGTGCCCCCAGCTGCAAGGCGCATGTGGTATCCACACCTGCAAGGCATGCGGTGCATGTGCTATCCACGTGGTATCCACACCATACATGCCTGTAAGGCACATGTGGTATCCAAGCCTGTAAGGCACACGGTGTATGTACTATCCACTCTATACACGCCTGTAAGGCTTATGTCATATCCACACCCACAAGTCACGTGGCAAAAGTGTATAAATACCCCAGATTTCCCTTCAATAAATGAGACTTGATCAGAACCTCTGTTTTGTCTCCATTCTTCGCATCTCTTCCCCTTTATCCCCACTCTCTCTCGCTAGACCCTGACCCACAGATCAAAGCAGCAGAGCTGTCTGGGACATTTTGGCCCCCAAGCATGGAGCAGAGAAGGCCGCAACATTTTGGCAGCCCCAAGTGGGGCAGCTGGGGCCTCAACAGTTCAGTAGTCAAGAGTGCTTGATACTCTTGCAGAGGACTTAGTCAGATTCAGTTCCCAGCCCCTATGAAGGGATGCTCCCAACCATCTATAAGTCCATCTTCAGGCAGCCAATTCTTTCTTCCTGACAAAATCACCTGCACTCAAGCCCACATACCCATACTCATACCCACAAAAACATACACATACATATATAAATACAAGTACACATAGATAAAAAGAAGATGTCTGTTTAAATTTTTTAAAGGACCTATTAGGGTTGGTTATTTGTTCCGCGCCCCTTCCGAGTCCCTTGATGTTCCGCGCCCCTTCCGAGTCCCCTCGCCCACAAGAGAGACACGGGAGGCAGTGTTCAGGTAGTTACTACAGTGAGGCTTTATTCTTGTATCAGCTGAAGCGGAAGACCCCAAGCCCGGAAAAGCCACTGCTTATATGCACCCTAGAGTGGCGTGTTCACTTCTGATTGGCTGTTCACTCATTAACCATAATACGCCCCGGGATGGGCAGTGACTTGGCGCGCTTTCGCCTCTTGCACCTGCGCAGTTTAGTTGTTTACTTGTGGGAGCACCGGATGCCAGTGCCATCTTGTAATGGCGAATGTTGTCACAGCTCGCCGTGGATCTCTACATCTCCCCCTTTCTATTTTATTAAGATGGAACAGCCTTTTGCCTATTAAGCATGGCACCAACTCAGTGAGGGAAAGCAGAGGCCTGATCCCCTGTGCAAAATGAGATATTGTAATGGGTTTCTTCTCTTGTTGTCGTGCAATGAGTAGTACTTCCTGTTCTGCGCCCCTCCGTGTCCCCTTCGCCCGCGAAAGAGACACGAGAGGCAGTGTTCGGGTGGTTACCATAACGAGGTTTTATTCTTGTATAAGCAGAAGTGGAAAGACCCAAAGCCCGGAAAAGGCACTGCTTATATACACCCTAGAGTGACGTGTTCATTTCTGATTGGCTGTTCACTCATTACCCATAATACGCCCCAGGATGGGCAGTGAATTTGGCGCACTTTTTGCCTTTTGCACCTGTGCAGTCAGTTGTTTACTAGTGGGAGGACAGGATGCCCGTGACATCTTGTAATGGCGAATGTTGTCACACATACTCCGGCTCCTAACAACTTCCCATACCCATCTCGATGCCTTTTGTCAGGGAAAGGGAGCCTCCACCCTGGGGCGCCACCAGGGGAGGAGGTTTCTTGGCATCAAACCTTTGTACGATCAGGCATACTTTCGGGAAATCTATCCACACTCGTGGAACATTCTCTGTCGAGTACCCACTCGCAAACACCTCTAAATATTCAGGTACCGCAGTTATTCAGGCAAGGGCTGGCTAGACTTAGACCTCTCATGGACCCAGTGCAATGGGCTGAACCCTTGGGGTGCATCGACTGAGGGTCTCAGTCATCAGTTACTTTCTTAGCATAGATAGCCAAATTTCAGGGGAAGATCCTTGTTACAAGGCTACGAGTGCTTGGGCGATAGCAACCTTGTCACGTTTTTGTTGGGCTCTGAGCTTGCAGACAAACCATAACATGAACACTAATCCACAAGATAGGGCTGCACCAAACAGGCCTATCCCCACCCTTTTCATAAAGAAAGAAAAGGCAGAAGAAATTCAAGAAGAAAGTCCTTTAATGATGGAGGGATCCAGGCGGGTGGAGTTGACAAGAATAATTTCTCTGCGAAGTTGTTCAAGATTACCAAAAGTTTCAGACCAATTTCCTGAAAAATATAAGGACAATTTACGTGAGAGATTGGCTGCTTTTGTAAAGTTTTCATATTGAATGTTGTTAATACACAAAGCTCCAAATTTCCTTTCACAGCCAATTTATGTCAACTGAAATAAGATATCCAGTCTTTCCTCAACCAAATCTAATCTCTGATTGAGTATCATAATACCTCCTTTCAATTCTGCTGTGGAGGAAGAGTGGGTAGCCATTACCTGGCTAACTCTTTCTGCCAAATATTGACAAATTCAGTGGTTTGTACTTGGTGAAACATTGCAATAGCTCCAACGGTAGGACAGTCTGCTCCCAGCATAATATCTGTGACAATGGCTGCCGTTATATCAAAATCTCTCTTCTGTCTAAATAAAGTCAAGGTCCCAGACGTCTGAAGGGGGTTGGGATCCATTGTGGTATTCTGGCTATTAGGGCCTGCTTATAGACAAGAGCAGACCAGCACTGGGACATAAAGCAAGTTACATTGGTACAAGTATTAAAGGAGTGGTTGGATAAGATGAAAAGAAATGGAGGGTACACACAAACTGGAGTGAGGCATTAATTCGCTCGGTATAGTTAAAGGTATAGGAGAAATTCTGTTTAGCAGAAGTGGCGCCTTTTAAGAAGGCAAGGGCATAGGTTTTGGAAAAGCAGATAAGATAGCCCATCTAAATTCACTATATATACTAGGAACCCAAGCTTGGAGAATCCATGTAGTGATCAAAAGCATTCGTAGGGGAACCCGCTGAGGAATCATCGTCCACAACTGTGAGGCGTCGCGTCAGGCGTTCCAGCAACCAAAACGGGTTGTCTTCTTCCTGTGGAAAAACACAAACCGCGCCCCTGGATCTTATTAAAATAGGATCCGGGCCTTTCCACTGACCAGTCAAAACATCTTTCCATTTTATCATTTCTTTTGGCCTAGTTGGTTCCAGGCAATGGCGATCAGCCGCCATGTTGCCCTGACTGTCCAAATTCAGAAAATTAAGAGTAAAAAGTGCCAGAGAGACAATAACCCGTGGCACCGTGGGCAGAGCTTCCTCAACTTCTCCTTTTTGTTTTATCAAATAAGTTTTAAGGGTACAATGAGCATGCTCAATGATGCCCTGTCCCTGAGGGTTGTAAGGAAGACCCGTCAGGTGTGTCACCTCCATTTGGTGACAAAATTGTCCAAACTTTTGAGAAGTGTAGGCTGGTCCATTGTCAGTTTTAAGGATTTTAGGCTTTCCCCAGGCACTCCAAGCCTTGAGACAATGATGGATAACATGGGCCTCCTTTTCTCCGGTCAATGGAGAGGCGAACATAACTCCAGAGCAGGTATCAATGGAGACATGCAAATATTGTAATTTGCCAATGGATGGGATGTGGGTAACATCCAGTTGCCAGAACTGTAACGGCCTAATTCCCTGAGGGTTAATTCCTGTATGGGGAACAGGTAGGAATTGACAGCAGCTTTGGCATTGAGTCACGATATCTCTAGCCTCCTTTCTAGTGATGTTAAATCGACATCGTAACATCTCAGCTGTCACATGAAACCTTTTATGAAAGGCTTTAGCCAAATCCAATTTTGGCGAAAGGTCAATTGCAATTAACTTTGTGGCTTGATCTGCCAGGTCATTTCCACAGGACATAGGTCCTGGTAAGCCTGAGTGAGCCCTAATATGAGTTATAAGGACAGGGAATCTTTCCTTAGCCAGGGTAAGCTGAATCTTTTGAAAAACTTCTACAAGTCTGCTAGATGTCTTAATTAACCCAGCAACTTCTAATGCTTTCACTGCATTAACCACATAGTAGGAATTTGAAACAATATTTAAGGGACCTGGAAAGATTTCCAGAACCTCTGACACCACTAGGCATTCCACAATTTGAGGTGAGGTTTCATGGTATTGTTTGGATGTAACCTTATCATTAACCACATAGGCACCCACTCCTGTTTTTGACCCGTCCGTATAAACTACCATTCCATCTGGGAGTGGCTCCTGAGACACAATATGTGGAAATATGATAGCTTGAGTTAAGGCAAATTGTAAAATGGGGTGCTTAGGATAATGATTATCTATTTGACCATTGAAGGAAGTAACCAGCACTGCCCAAACATCAGAGGTCGCCATTAATATTTGGACTTGATGGGCAGTATAAGGCACTATCAAAACTTTAGGCTCCCTTCCAAAATGGGTAATGCTGGCTAACATGCTCTGTTTCTGATACACTGGAGTGGACCTCTTCTAAAACCTCTTGACTTGCATTAATAGCTGTGCTGCAAGCTGGATCTTCACAACACAAATAAGCTAAAAGCGAAAACAACACAAACAAGAGGCCAACTAGTGCAGCAGCGGGAATGGGTGAAAATCCGCTTGCAACCAAGGCTTCCACCCCAAACATACCTCTCAGAGACGTACCTCGATCCTGTAGTCTTTTAACCTGCCCCAAGTCTCGGGGGGGGGGGGTCTCCGCGGTACCTTGAAGTACCCGGTTTTCGGCACCAGATGTTCCCCACCCCTTCTGAGTCCCCTGATGTTCCACGCCCCTTCTGAGTCCCCTTATATGCACCCTAGAGTGGTGTGTTCACTTCTGATTGGCTGTTCACTAATCATCCCATATTACACCCTGGGATGGGCAGTGACTTGGCGCGCTTTCACCTCTTGCACCTGTGCAGTTTAGTTGTTTACTTGTGGGAGCACCGGATGCCAGCGGCATCTTGTAATGGCGAATGTTGTCACCGTTCGCTATGGCTCCCTACAATTATTTATTTATTTTTTGATGGGTGTGGTAGGGAAAAGAAACCCAACAATTTGAAATATGCCTTTTGAGTTCTTCTGTAATAAAAATAACTTTGCAACAGATATTTTAAGAACCTTATTTGACCTAGAGAAAGGGCATTTAGTCAACTCTGGCCTTTAAGAGACTTCCTATCTCACAAAAAGAAAAGTAAAAGCTAAAATAATTGTTTAAGTTTAAAACTCAGAGATTCATGACTTTGGAAAATTTAATTATATAAGTTTTTATGCTTTTTCCTTATAAAATATTAAGAGCACATTAATTGGACATTGGTCTAATAGTAGCATGCAACAATGGAGACAACTGCAAGGCAAAAAACAAAACAAAAAAAACCAAAAAAAACCTTAAAAAGGAGGACTTTAGGGAACCAAAAAATATAAAAGAGAAAACAGAACTAAGTGTATATCAGAAGAACTAAGTCTCTAGTACCTATAGCTACAATGTATTATAAACACACACCAACAGTAGCATACCCTACACAGTTGCTTAATCACTCCCATTTCTACTCCAAATGGATTATGTTCAATTTTTCTCTATATTGAAATTCAATACAAAAGGGAAGAAATAACATAGTCTGGTGTGACAGAGCAAACAGCAGAATAAGACTCATATGCAGTAATAAGCAGGGCTTTAAAAAACTATAAACTAGGATCCCAGGCGGCACCTCAGCCCCCAATCTCTAAGAACCCAGAGGAAACGAAGCTCCCATGTGCTCTAATCCTGACATTATCTTAGGTAAGCAGACAGCAATGCCCACCCCAAACAGGGAGCAATTGGGACCCACTAGGACCCAGGAAGTCACTCCTGGCCCGAGCACTGGTTCCTTCCAGTCTGGGCCTGAGCAATGAGCAGATCCTGGGCAGCACCTCTGCCCCCAATCTCACAGAACCCAAAAAAAGTGGAGCTCCCAGGTGCTCTAATCCTGGCATTATCTTAGGTAAGCAGACAGCAACTCCTGCTCCAAACAGGGAGTAACTGGGACCCACTAGGACCCAGAAAGTCACTCCTGGCTCAGAGCACTGAGCAGATTTTGGGCCCCAGCTCTTACCCCAGTAGTAACACCCACCCCACACAGTTCTGATACAACCAAGATAATAGGAAAGACAGGCTCCAGTCAGAGACAGGGCAGGTAGCACTAAGGAGATCCAGATGGCCAAAGGCAAGTGAAAGAAGATAAGAATCAGCAACCCAGGGTATTTGTCATCAGTAGAACCTAGTTCTCCCACACAAGAAAGTCCTGAATTCCCCATGTTACTAGGAAAGCAAGATTTAGATTTAAAATCACTTCTAATAATGATGATAGAGGACTTTAAGGAAAAACATGAATAACACTCTCAAAGAATTTGAGAACACAGGTAGATAGGTAGAAGCCCTTAAAGTGGAAACACAAAAATCCCTTAAAAAATTACAAGAGAACACAACCAAACAGGTGAAGGAATTGAACAAAACCGTCCAGGATATAAAAATGGAAGTAGAAACAATAAAGAAATTACAAAGGGAGACTACCCTAGAGATAGAAAGCCTATGAAAAAGATCAGGAGTCATAGACACAAGCAACACCAACAGAATACAAGAGATAGAAGAGAGAATCTCAGGTGCAGATGATATCATAGAAACTATTAACAAAACTGTCAAAGAAAACACAAAATGCAAAAAGTTCTTAACACAAAATGTCCAAAAACTCCAGGACACAATGAGGAGACCAAACCTAAGGATAATAGGTATAGATGAGAGTGAAGATTCCCAACTTAAAGGGCCAATAAATATCTTCAACAAAATTATAGAAGAAAACTTCCCTAATCTAAAGAACGAGATGCCCATAAACATACAAGAAGCCCATAGAATGCCAAATAGACTAGAAAAGAAATACCTCCTGTCACATAATAATCAAAACACCAAGTGCACAAAACAAAGAAAGAATATTAAATGCAGTAAGGGGAAAAGGCCAAGTAACATATAAAGGCAGACCTATCAGAATTACACCAGACTTCTTACCAGATACTATAAAAATGGGAAGATCCTGGGCAGATGTCATACAGATCCTAAGAGAACACAAATGCCAGCCCAGGCTATTATACCCAGCAAAACTCTCAATTACCATAGATGAAGAAACCAAGACATTCCATGACAAAACCAAATTTTCACAATATCTTTCCACAAACCCAGCATTACAAAGGATAATAGCAGGAAAGCTCCAATACAAGGAGGGAAATTATACCCTAGAAAGAGCAAGAAAGTAATCATCTTCCAACAAATCCAAAAGAAGATAGCCACACAAAGATAATTTCACCTCTAATAACAAAAATAACAAGAAGCAACAATTACTGTTTCTTAACATCCGTTAACATCAATGGACTCAATCCCCCCAATTAAAACACATAGGCTAATGGACTAGATACATAAACAGGGCCCAGCATTTTGCTGCATTCAGGAAACCCACCTCAGTGACAAAGACAGACTCTACCTTGGAGTAAAAGGCTGAAAAACAATTTTTCAAGCAAATGGCCCTAAGAAACAAGCTGGAGTAGCCCTTTTAAAATCTCCAGCCCAAGAACACAAAGGGAGGGACTCATGGCTCTACCTGTATAGGTAGTTGAGGGTGGCCTTGCCAGGCATCAGTGGAAGCGGACAGCCTTGGTATCTTAAAGTTTGGATTCCCTAGTGTTGGTAAATTTCAAGAGCAGGGAGTTGGGAATGAGAGGATGGTGGGAGTACACCCTCATAGTAATTGGAGGAGCAGAAATGGGGTAAGGAGTTAGGCATCAGTGGAAGTAGAGGGCCTTGGTACCTGAAAGTTTGGATTCCCTAGTGTTGGGGTATTTGAGAGCAGGGAGGTGAAAATGGGAGGTGGTGGTAGTACACCCTCATAGAAACTCCCAGAATCATATGGATTATACATGACATAGGCAGGCTGCCAGAACACTAGATTTCAGAATTCAAACAAAAAATTATCTTGATACTAAAATTTGTTTTGAGAATTGTATATTGCAGAATACACAGCCTTGGTGTATCTACTCATCAAGCAAGCTGAGCAGACCTGCTCAAACCTCTGATGTCCTGGAATTCCAGCTGGATGCAGTGAAGACACAGCGTCAGAGGCTTATCAATTTACTCTTTGTCCTGCCCCTCTTCTAATAGCTCAACACCCATAATCATCTTGAAGAAGTTAATGAAGAGTTGATGCCCCTATTCCCTGGGCTTGGGGACTGAGGTGGTTAATATTGGGCTGTCTTTCTAGGGAAAAGTAGTGGTTTTGTTGGAACAGGGAGGATTAGCTAGGATTTATTGTATAGCCATAACCTATTGGTAGAAATATGTATAATTGTTATTAAGATGAAGTTATAATTTCTTAAATGGTACAAAATTTACTTTGATTTCAAATTTAAGGTTTTCATTGATACAGGCTTCTTATTGATATAAAAGTGAGATTAATATTGTTACTCTCATAGGAATTGTGCCTATATAACACATTTAGGAATACAAGGCTTAGACCCAGTCCTTCTTTAACTTTTTAAACTGATTTGAGATGGTTAGACTGTGAGTTAAGGGCCTATAGCAAATTCATGGCTCTAAGTTTATTATTAGGGTGTTTTTTCTATTTTATTTAGCTGAGAGGAGTTAACAAACAATAGTCCAGATTGCCTTACATGGATGGTTGGTTTTCAAAATGTCAGAAGAAAACGTCCACAGAATTGACATTACAAACATTTCTTTATTAATGTTTATTTTGATTAGAGACCTGTCTGCTCCTGACAGCTTCCTGTATTGGATTCTAGGAAGAAATTGAGCATCTTTGGAGTTTCTCCAGTTATGGTGAGACAGCCACTAGGCAAGAATTGCCTCTTTTCATCTACAGACAAATTACTGTCCAGAAAAGGACACACTTGCAGAATAGTCGACTGATTAGATCTGCCTAGACAGAGTGATCAGCCCTTAATAATTCTGCATCACTAGGTTTGTTAGATGATCCTGGGCCAGAAGGCTGAAGATTGAATGTTCCATTGTTTTGTAGTATAGAGACTGTCCAGGTGCTCAGCGGTCTCTGTAATTTGGCTAAGTTTTAGATGCTATGCTTTGTGCTTCCCATAATTTCAGTTAACTCAGTCATTCTGGATTTTTGACGGGTTGAAGACTTATAGTCTCATAGCCAATTCCAGCCATTTACTTTGAGAGAAAAGATTTGAGAAGATGGTTTTCAGCTGACATTCATTCTAAAGCCAAGAAGAAACACCAGGTTCAGAATTAAGTCTTTTAGTAAGGAGGGATGACAGAGGTTCTGCTTAGTCAACAAAATAATGGACTAGGTATTAGGTCTATCTTGTATCTTACTGACACAAATTGGTATAGATATGCTCTAATTTTATCCTAAAAGAAAAGTTTTATTTTAACAGGAAGGGTGATATGTAGGAGAAGCTAAGGTGGGAGGAGCAAGTTGAGGAGGAGAAGGAGAGGAGGAGCTAGGTGACAAGGGGGGGGGGGACATGGAGTTAGATGTTTGCATGTCCCCGCCAGTCAGAGATAGGTGATATATCTAGGTTGGGTATTGGGTTACACTTCTGATTGATACTGAGCATTACCAAACTTATAAAGCCTTTGATTAACATTGAAGAAATAGTATAAAAGCAAAAAGGAGAAGTGGGGATGGGATAGGGGTTTTCTAGCAAGGGGAAATTGGGAAAGGGGATGACATCTGAAGTGTAAATAAAATATCCAATAAATATTTTCACATAAGAAACCTATAAACTAGAAAATACTCATAGAAAAGCAGATACCATGTGGTGATGGTATCATGTGGTGTTGGGTCATGTAAGTAGAGGTGGAAGATCTAAGAATTTGAAGAGAATGCTATAAATAAAATGAAGACTATCAAATGATGTGTTCCTCAGCTGTCCAAATGTAGTTAAGGAAAGAAGCATAGAGTTTGAAGATATGTCACCAAAACATCTCAGATTCAACCTTATGAAAAGAAAAGGTGGAGAAAATAGGAGAATAGCTGAGATCTGAGGACAGTTATAAAAAGCTGTGAGGTGAGCAAAACTGGATGTAAAAGGTCAAGAGGAAGAAAAAAATATTTGAATAGTGTCCGAAATCTTCCAAAATTAATGTCAGATCCCAATATACAGATCAAAGAAACTTAGCAAACATCAATAGGTTAAACAGAAAAATTTCTACTACCTTGACAGAAATTATAATAGGTAACAAGAGTGTGTGGTGTTTGCAGTCCTTTCTCTTGCATGTATGCAGCCTAGAATTTGAATGACAGACCCAGAAACTTACAGCTACAAACCCAGTCTGATTGGCCTACAGGTCAGTTTTAAAGTGAATGAACTCATTGCTCTAATATTTAGGTAGGTGGGGATAGACCTGGTTTTTAATAACCACAGTAGCTATTGTAATTTTCCAGCTCTCACCAACAGGGAAGGGAAGCAGCCGGGAGCCATGCTTGTGTTCCAGCTTCTGAGTAGGCCTTATGTACTGAGACTCTTCACCCTACAACAACTTTTAATATTTTTAGCTCTGAGATAGGTGTCTAAAACCTATGGTTGGACCTTAAAGTTTGACACAACCCTGGAACTCTTGCAGTAAATTGGTTCACAAATTGGGTTGGTTTGGTTTGGTTTTGCCTCTGACTTTTCATGGGTTATTTATTAATTTTTACTTTTTGTCTTTCTTCAGTTTTGAGTCTCTGCCTTCTTCTTTCCTCTGCCCTTCATTTTGCACATATCTCAGTTCTCTATTGCTTCTTCCCTGCTTTCTGGAACCCTGCAGCTTCGCTATCATTGTTACTGCCACTGTCTAATGACTGCCATGTCTGCTGTCATTGCCGCTGTCACCACTGTCACCACTCTGAGGCACTTCTGCCTTCCTCTCTTTGTGAAACCATCCATGCCCACTTTATTAATGCTAAAGATAGGAGAAGAAAACACCACTCAAGAGAAGCCTTCTATTTAGTAATTATTACAGCACTATGGGACAGAAACATAAGGTGTTTTGAACAATAAGCTAATATCCTGCTCATTGGGGTATTGGAAAGGTGTGTGCCTACTCATATTCTACAGTCAGGCAAAACAAACAAACAAACAAACAAACAGAACAGAACAGAACAACAACAATAACAAAAATACCCCCAACAAAACAAAAAAAAAAAGTGTTACATCAATCACAGGTGTTTTGCTTGGGTGGACAGGGGAAGTGCCGCTCTCCTATTACAGGGGTATCTAGCATTCAGTGAGACACATGATTTGAAGTAGAAAGTCCAACATAAATTGTATTAAAAGTCATAAAGAGGTCTTACCTGCTGAAGTAGAGTTGTAGGTGCAGCAGCAACTGTATTTATAGTCATTTCTAGAGCAACGCTAGAACAGTCAGAGAAGGACTAACAGAGCCAGTTGTTTGATTTATATTCTTCTGCTCAAGGGATCTTGAACACCAGTACATATTTAATTGAGCACTGACTCAATTAAATAAGAAGCATAATCAGCACATGTTCTAATATTTTTTTTGCCTTTTAAAAAAAGGAAATGTAAATGTTCAGTGCAATGCCTGAAAATAGTTTCACTCTCCCTACTATCAGTGTTTTTCAGTAATATTACATAGTCCCTCACAGTGTTGTTCCCTACCCAGGGCTCTGGGGAGAAGTAAGGTTCCTTCAAAGTTTTACCAGTATAATAAAACATTAATAGATTCAGAAATGTTTGGGAAAACTCAAGCACCCATTAATGATTTTTAAAATTTATCAAGTTAATAATAGAGGAGAACTTCCCCTGTGTGAGAAAAGTACCACAGATGCATCATCTTCGAAGACAAAGGTAATACAGTTACAATTGTGATGAGAAAAGTTGATCTTTCCTTCCCTGTGACTGAAAACTAAGTGAAAACTTTTTTTCTTTCACTAATTTTATCCAACAATGTATTGATACGTTGCTACAATAAGACAAGAAAAGAGTTCAGAGTCCAGGAAAGAAGATATGAAGGGTCTTTGCAGGTATCAGAACTGTATAATCAACAAAAAATTGACAACAAAATCACTTGCACCAAGTGACACAAAAAATTATTTGCCAAACAGTAATATACAAAAGCCAGCTATTTTGATATGCTAGTAGCTAACAATTAAAAAGCTGAAAGCAGTGCTACTGCAATGCTTACCAAAACTGTTATACCTAGATGTAAATTTCATAATATGTATACATAATTTGAATTTTTGTCAAGTGTCTATATTATTTGTGAATATGAGTATTGGCATACAAATATAGTTACCTCAAGAAGCCAGAAGACATTGCCTGATTCCCTAGAGCTAGAATTATAAATGACTGAGGTCCTCAAGACATGGGTGTGGGCTACTGAATCTGGATACTCTACAACGGTAGTATGATCTTTAAATCACAGAGCTATCCTTTCAACACCCACAATATGCACATACACATATATACACTTATACATGCACATACACATACATACACATATAATTTAGATGAGAAAAATTTAAAACCCTGATAAAAGAGATAAAAATATTTACATATATGATCATATTGCATGGATTTATATATTATTATATTCCATATTCACATATTAAATATAAACACTCTAAATTGTCCACTTGGTATATTTTTTAATATATCAATCTTTCCAAACTTCAGCCATAGACTCAAAATAATGTCAGTCAAAATCTGACATGATAAAACTATTCAAATATCACAAAAATATCTGATATATAACACATGCTATGAATAGCAAATTAGAAATATCTGTGTACAGCCATGTTATAGTCATAAAGTATGATACTAATAAAATAATAGTCAAATAAATTAGCAGAATATATAACTCAAACATAGCACAAGCAAGTTAGTGATCATGGGTAGATAAACAAAACAACTTAGTGAGGAAACATTGGTTTTAATTTTAAAAAGTGTTAGATCAACTGAACATTTGTATGTTAGAAAAAATCTACTCATAGATCCTACTTCTCATGGAAAATAAACATATCTTGAACATAAATGTAAAATGAAAACCTTGATGCCTTCTGGACAATAGCAGAAGAGTAATGATAAGTTATGGAGTTCACTGAGGAGTGCCTAAATGGCTAAACAAATATATGATACTTGAGAAAACTTATAATAATTCTTAAAAACAAAATGACTTCTTAAAAACAAAATCTCCCTGAAAAACACATGAGTGAAAAATATAAGCTACAGATTGAGAGCAATGTTTTTAGAATATATGTCTGATAAAGGTCTGTATCTAGAAGTTGAGAAAAATATTTTGAAGCTCAACAGAGAGAAAATGTACAAGGGATAAAAGGAGCCTTGTATCTGAATAAACATCTCTTCTAAATGGTATGCAGCTGTGTGTATATCAAATGATGCTCCACCTCACATTGTCATTGGGAATTGACAAATTGTAAGCGTGAAAATCCAGTGTTCACTTTCCACCTGCCAAAATGATAAGTCCTTATTTCTGACCATGTTAAAAGATCAACATGTGCAAGTTCATTTAATTTCATTTATTGTTGGGAAAAATGCAAAATGGCAAACTACATTGGAAGATAATCTCATTGGTTTTTAGAGAGAAAAATAAAGACTTATCATGTTAGAAATATTGTACTTGGTAACTACTCAAGAAAGATGAAAAACTACAAGTAACTCCCAACTTGCTTACTAATGTTTATGGTATAATATCCATGATTTCAAAAGTTACAGTGAAAATAACCATTGTTGGATGACTCCATCAGGAAATGTGGCACATCTTATAAGGGACAATAAACATTATAAGCCATAAAGCTTCAAAAAGACAGACATTTGAATCACACTGTTAGCTGAAAGAAGTCAAATGAAAATATCTTATTTGTATGACAAAAATCTACATAGCTGTAGAAGCTACTTTTGTCGCTGCTATGATGACAAATAGAACATATGCCTAAGGGAGGAAGGGTTTGCTTCTGTTCACAGTTTAAAAGTAGATTCCATCATGGTGAAGGCATCAGAGCAGGAATGTGAGGCAACTGTTTATACTGCATCCACAGTCAAAAGTGTAGACAGACGAATGCTGGCGCTCAGTAACTTTCCTCTTCTTAAGCAGTTCAGGCTCCAGATCACTGAATGGTTTTTCCCATCATCAGAAAAACTTCCTCCTCAGTTAACACTTTCTGAGAAACATTTACTTGGACATAGTGAGAGTTCCGATGATTCTAAACTACTTCAATCAAGTTGACGGTTAAGATTAACCATCACAATGTCATTTTGCCAAACAGAAAACTAGAGAGACAATAAAGACATCAGTAATCTCTAGAGTCCAGAGAGGGATGAGCGGAATAAGGAGAAATGCAATGTGGGTGAAAGCACAGGTGATTTCTAGGTGGATAAAACTATTCTGTGTATCAATGAAAGAGACAGGTAAGATAGACTGCAGATTAACAAAATCCACAGTTCTTCAAATAGAAAAGAAAGATTCTAAATGTGAGTAAGAATTTTAATTTGTGATCATTTACCAAGGTTGGTTCATTAACTGTAAGTCACATACCAACTAATGCAAAATGGCCATAAGAAAAGAATGGCTTCACGGTGGGGGGGGAGGAGCAATTCATTAAAATTCTCTTTACTATATTTTTAATTTTTGATAGATAATGGTCTATTAAAATGAGCAAAGACATATTTTAGAAGTGGAAAGAATCATTTCAGAAATCCTATAAAAATTAAGGTTTCATTTTGGCCAAAAACATAAAATGTGAAAACTATCCTCATGAAAAATGAAATATAATGTTGACTGTAGAAGGGAGTCATATAATATTTGCCATTAAAACAAATAGTGATACATAAGTAGAATTTTGATTAAACATGCTATGTATTTATAGAATGTTTAATCTTCAGCTCCTATTTTGCACAGGCAGAAACACCAGCTGCAGTGCTTCTATGTGTTATTTAACTACTGAGCTAAAGTACAAATATAATGCTCATTTTTCAAAGTAAATGTTATTTGCATTTACTCAGTCTTATATAATAGTTTGTGTAATAGTGGTCATGAAGAATATAATGTGTTTAGCATAGTGTTCTACCTGCTCTGAGAATGAAATGGTGCGGGTTCCCTTTGAATTGGATTTGGTATTTGGCACCAGGAAATATTGCTGCTGAGTCACTTTCAACTCTGCAGCAACACTGGAACAGTTTGTCTGTTAAGTTTGCAGATGGCCAAGTAGATATGCCATTCATAGCTACACACATGAGAGTGTGACATTTTGTCTATATTAATCTCATAGATCACTTAACATGACTCATTCAAGCACTTGTTCTATTATATGTGAAAAAGGCTAAGTTGCAAGATTCCTGATAGCTTTAAAATACATTCATAGACTTAAATATCTTAAAAGCACATGAAAATACTTGTTTCAACTTTGCCACAAAAATAAATAACAAAAGATGCTCTTACAAATTATTTTGAAACATGGTCAAATCTTTCTAATTGCATGTTTAATTACATGTCTACAATAACTGGGATAAATTTTTTCAACCATCTATGTCTCAGTTATTATGTCAGTTTATAACAGTGTTATAAACCTGTCATAAACATTCACTTATAGACAGTTATTCTATGCATATTCAGTAACACAATGTGGTGCACAATCTAGCTGCAACTAAATTAAAGGACATCTAACTTGTTAACAGTTATTATTGGATTACCAATGGATAATAACAAAAGGTGCTTCTTAATATGCATAAGTTATAATATGGCACTGTATACACACACACTCACACACACATTATTACTTAAATCTCAGAAAATAATTTTTCAGATTATGTGAGATCTTGGGACAATTGAGAAACAAGAAAGTCTTAGAATATCTTAATCAGCCATGAAATATTTGGAAATCTCTTCTAGTCTAAAACTAGAGAATTAATTTTTCCATTTGAAATTCATTCAAGACAATATTAATTCTGTATTTTTCATGTACCTGAGCCAAGCAAATAGGACCTGCTCTCCCTATGAATACTGTTTCTATTTTAAAATGTTTACTATTTTGATAGAAATCACTTGATCACTGAATATAATTTTAGATTATATAGTTCAGAATAGACCTTTAAAAGTTATGTGGTGTTATTGTTTGTTTGTATTTTACTTTTCTTAGAAAGTATATTAAACTACAAACATAGTATTTTCCTGATTTCTAATACTACAATCTAAAACAGCAAGAATCTTAGTTGGCCTTTATCTTCATTATTTATTTTATTTGTGTGTGTGTGTGTGTGTGTGTGTGTGTGTGTGTGTGTGTGTGTGTGTAAAGGTGCCTGTGGAGGCCAGAAGAGCACAAGGGTTCTCATAGAACTGGATATAGAGGCAGTTGAGTGTTCCCTCAAAGTAGGTACTAGGAACAAACTTCAGGTTCTCTGCAAGAACAAGTGTCCACTTTTAAGTGATTGAGTCATCTCTTTATTGGTCTCAAATAACACATGTATTCTGAGTAAACATTTGATAAGCTCCCTCTTGTGAATATAATCTGTCATTCCTGTTTTGATTAAAACTCTCAAAATCTCTTTATGACTGTATAGGTTTTAGAATCTAAATTTGAGTTGTTGTGAGATAGTATACATTATATTATATTGTATTTTTATTCCAGTTACTACATAAGCATGAAAGAGATAAAATTATGCTTTAAAAAATATCTTCTATACATGACAGGGAAGCTGCTATCTTCAACTTTCAACAATCATGGTCATTTAAAAAAGCCCTTCACAATAACAACACCAGTTGATAGACCAGTGTCAATGGGGGAAATTTTACAAGGCCCTACTACTAGATGAAGATCAATGACTGCTGATAGATGTTTCTCCAGGAATGAGCTCCTGATGGACTATCCCATTGTATACGGCCAGCTCTAAACACATGTATATATCAGCAACACTAAATATATACTGAGTCAATTTAGTGTTGCTCATGTGTTTAGGTTTGGCTACTTAGAATGGGATAACAAGGTAACCGATTACTAACATGAAATATGTTTAAGGCCTCAAATTTTGAGGAGAAACATTACATTAATAGGAAAGGTTTAAAGAAAAAACTTTTCTAACATGATTTTTTTAAATGTCCTACATATTCTCTATGCAACCCAACTCTGTTTACCAGTTGGTACTAACCCTAGGAGTACCTAAAGAAATAACATCTGACAGATGGATATTTTTTATTTTGCAAAATTTGAAAAACAAAGGTATATACACAATACTATTGATATGTACTCAGGGTTTCCAGAAAGTAGCATCAGGATTTCAAAAACGTTGGTGAACTCTAGGATATAACAATATTTGTTGCACATTATTGAAGAAATAAACAGCCTGTCAAGTAAAAAGAACTCTACAATATTTCCAAGAATTATTTGATAAGTTCTCAAAGTAGAGATGTCCTTATCATGCTGGATATGAATTACACTACAGTAAATCTAAAATCGCCCCAAAAGAATTCAGGACAGAACTCACCTGTGAATCCATTGTTAGCATTTAAGGTTTTCTTTTACATAACCATAAATTTTTGACTCTAGAAAAGATCTTTGAAAATACATTTAAGCACATGTATTTTTTTCTATGAGTGAATATAATAAACTTGTGTACAAAAAAGTTAAGTGTGTATGACCTTTAACTTTTCCTTATTATATGTATTTACTTGTTGTGAGGGGCACTTACAAGAGTGTGTGTATGGAAGACAAAAGACAGCTCCTGCTAATTGGCTCTTTTTTGTTTGGTTTTTGTTTGTTTGTTTGTTTGTTTTTGCTATATCGTTTCTGGAGATTGAACTCTGGTCATGGGGATTGGCAACAGGCAGTATTACTTATTGAGTCATCTGTTCAACCCAGAATTTGTGACTTTTAATGATGAGCAAAATCAAATTTAATTTATAGAGAGGTTAATTTATTCAGCTCATATCAAAGTAAGTAGTGAGAATATATTCTTAGATATCTGGATCTATAAAAGGAACATAAGAAAAATAAGCTGAATGTTAGGCACCCTGCTAATCACTGCTACAATTCCAGAGAGACCATGTGATCTGATTAGCTTCTCCTCTCTTTTTTTAAATTTATTTACTTTGATGTTTAATTGTATGTATGAAATGTGCCTGTGCGTGAGTCCCTTGGAACTGAAATTACCAGTGAGTTGTTAGATGTGAGTACTGTGAACTAAACTTGTGAGCTCCTCTGCAAGAGCAGGACAGGCAGGCACTTAACCACTTTCCTCCAGCCCATCCCCCATCTATGAAGGACACCACTTTCACTGCATTATATAATAATCATAACTGTAGAAGCTAACCTTCATTCGACAATGATTCTAGGCCAATATTTCTTCTCTAAAATAAAGAAACACTCAACCTTGACAAGTTCATCAAACTGTCAGGACGACCATGTATCTAGCTTACATGCAATTCTAAACACTGTTGCTCTTAACCATTGATGCTTGAGAGAACCTGTGTTTGTTGCTTTCCATAAAGTATGCCTAAATCTCACATCATTCTTGGGTCTTAGCTAGTGCTGATTTTCTTCACTTAATTTATGAGAAAATTGAAGACCAGAAGACAAGAAGTTTAACTTTCAAATGTTAAATGACTAGGAATTGGTGGAGGCAAATTTTCAGCTAAGGCTGAATAAGGGAGCAATCTTTATTCACAATGCCAGGCAGACTCAATTCATCTGTGCTAAGAGATTCTTGACTGTACAACATGAAGTTTATCCTATTATGTCTCCATCATTGAGAAGTGTTTTCTACATCTACTTAAAGATAATTATTACCCTGGCAACTCCAAATTTCTTTGTGATTAGAAGAGTAAGATATCATACAACTATAAATACCTAAATATAATTTAATTATTTCAATTATACTGTCAACAGCTTTCTCTAATCTTGAATTCTGCCCAAAGAAAATAAAATTAAATACAAGAAATTAAAAGATTAAAAAAATGATGGAAAAGAACATAACTAGCCAGAACTCACCAAAAGAAAGCTTGTACCCTTAAAAAAATATTTCTAGAGATGTTGGGCACACATAACTTTAGAATGCCCTTGAGCATAAAATCAAAATATTTAATCTATGTGCAATTAACATCATGTTTTAAAATAATGAGTCAATTATAATTGAAATAAAAATTGAAAGAAAACAATCCATACTCTAGAACAAAAATAAAGTGAAAGAAATAAATCTCTAAATAAATGAAAGTTAATAAATTAATTTCAGGAGTTGAGAAGGTTGTCCAGTAATAGAACTGGTGTTTAAAATAAGTAGAGGCTTAATTTTAAAAAACTGTATTTCTCCATAAACCCAAAGGAAAAATTGAAATTAAAAGCACAGATTGAAAGCACAAATCTACCAATGTTGGTATGGAAAAGAATTATTCCCCAAGAGATATCAAAGATATTGAAATAATGGAAGTCATTATAAATTGCTAATAGAATCAGAAAATTTTAAAAATGTATAACCCTTTGATTACTACTGATGAAATTGTTTACATTTTTGCTAATCACATTAATGATAATTTGCACATATATGCATAGTACAACTCACATATAAAATTATAGCTATATAGTCATATTTTACTGCAAGAGCTATGCTCTGAGGAATGTGTCATACAAGGAACTTTATCAATGTGAAAACATCATATAGTGTAGCTACACAACTTAAATTAGTTGATGGGGCTTCTCTTATCAATGAAAAGAATGAAATATGAAAAGCTGCTGCCAATATAACTGTTTTTCAATTAAATCTTATCTTCATAAATATAGAAGGTTATACTATAAATTAATAAAAAACTGGAATATATAAACTAGTGATAATCATTTATCAGTATTTGTTATGTACTAAGTGTTATGTATTGTATGACACTGTACATGTTATACCTTATATTATTAACATTGCAGCATTACCCCAAACAAGTGAGAATACTTGTGTTTATGAGCTACAGTGTTACAGTCATTAAGAAATAGGAATTTTCTAGATTGCTTGTAGATGTGTGAGACCATCATCATCTGTGCAGTCTTCTGCTGATTAAATGTGGCTCATGTTACTAATATGTACAATAGATTATACCTGTAATGTACATCTAGTACATGTGATACATATGTGTGTGTATATATTCTTATTTAACTCTGTCTAAAATATGATGCCTGTATATAACACAGAATATTTGTGGAATGTAAAATGGTGATACTTTACAATCTTATTTATAACTCACAGTGAATCAAAAAATGATTATCAGAGTATTATCAATCTAAATTATGAAGTGTGAAGTAAAATTTGCATTTGGTGGTCTAGAAGCATGACAAGTACTATAGAAGAATGAAGACTATCATACCAAAAGATGCTGAGATAAGTAGATAATGGTACCACAAAACAGTTTTTAAAAGGCACAAATTTGTAGTTAAAAAGAATAGATAAAGAAAATGTGGTTTATTAACACAATGAAATACTACTCAGCTATTAAAAACAAGGACATCATGAAATTTACAGGCAAATAAATGAAACTAGAAAATATTATCTGGAGTGAGGTAACCCAGACCCAAAAGGAAACACATGGTATGCACTCACTGATAAGTGGATATTAGTCAAAAGGCTCAGAATATCCATGATACAACTCACAGACCATATGAAACTTAATGAGAATGAAGAACCAAATAAGGATGCTTCAATCCCACTTAGAAGAGAGAATAAAATAATCACAGGAGGCAGACAGAGGGAGGGCCTGGGTGAGAGACAGGGAGGGAAAAAAGGGGAACAGGAACAGGTATGGGGGGCATACAGGAAAGAAACTCAGAGGCCCAGGAGAGTGAATAGAAATATACAGCAGTGTTGGTTGGGGGGTCGAGGAACCTCTAGAATGTCCCATACACTAGGGATGTGAGAGGCTCCCAGGACTCAATGGAGATGACCTTAGGTAAAATGCCCAAACATGGAGAGATGGAACCTGAAGATCTCACCTCCAGTAGATAGACATGGCCCGCAGTTGAGGGATGGGATCACCCACCCATTCTAGGACCAAAATATTTGACCTAGAATTGTTCCTGTCTAAAGGAAATGAAGGGACAAAAATGGACCAGGGACTGAAGGAAAGGCCATACATAGACCACCCCAACTTGGGATCCATCCCATATGTAGACACCAACTCCTAGATACTATTGCTGATGTCAAGATGTACTTGCAGACAAGAGCCTAGCATTACTGTCCTCTGAGAGGCTCTGCCAACACCTGACTGAGACAGATGCAGATACTTAGAGCCAACCATTGGTCTGAGTGTGGGGACCCCTATGGAAGAGTTAGGGGAAGGACTGAAGGAACTGAAGGGGATGGCTACCCCATAGGAAGACTAAGAGTATCAACTAAGCAGAACACTCAGAGCTCCCAGAGGCTGAGGCACCAACGAAAGAGCATATGTGGGCTGGTCTGTGGCCCCTGCTACCCTGTCTGGCCTCATTGGGAGGAGATGAGTTTGGTTCTGTGGAGGCTTGATTACCTAGAGAAGGGGAATGCTAAAGGGGTGAAGTGGGAGTAGATGGGTGCCTGGGGGAGCACCCTCTTAGAGGCAAAGGGGAGGGTGTATGGAGTTGCGTCCTCCTGGAGGGGGATTGAAAAGGGGAACAATATTTGAAATGTAAATGAATAAAATAATTAATTTTTTAAAAAGTTCTTTTGATTTGAAGAGTCCTGTGTAAAATAAACAGGGAAGATCAGGCAATGAGAAGTCACATTTACAAAAGGCAGCCAAAGAGACCTGTAAAAGGGGTAGCTAGAAGCTACTAGAAGTCCAGATAGCTTGAAAAATGGATGGAAGTCTTGAAAATACAGTTAATATACAAATTGTCCTTCAGCCTGTGAAAAATGCACAGCCATGAAACTCCAGGGAAATGGAAGAGTCAATGAAATGCTGGCCTGATGAATTCTTATTTTACAATAAGAAAGCAAAAAGGAGAAAAGTAAAAGCATTTATAACCTAAAATAACAATAACGACAATAATTTTAATTTAATTTATTTTTACTTACTCACTTTACATCTTGCTTAGTGTAGCCCTCCCAATGACCTGTTCTCACAATTCTTTCCTCATTCCCTTTCACCTTCTTTTCTGAGTGGGTGGGTGACCTCCTGGGTATCTCTCCAACCCTGACTCTTCAAGTTTCTGTGAGGCTAGGTGCTTCCTTTCCTACTGAGGCCAGACAAGGCAGCCCAGCTAAAAGAATACATACTGGGTACAGACAACAGCTTTTGGGATAGGCTCGTGCTCCTCATGTCCCAGACCCATGTGATTGTCAATCTGCACATCTGCCTATGAGTGGGGAGGCCAAGGTCCAGCCCATGTATGTTCTTTGGTTGGTGATTCAGATTGTGAGAGTCTCAAGGGACCAGGTTAGCTAATTCTTTTTTTCTTTTCTTTTTCTTTTTTTTTTTTTTTTCTTTTTATCTTCCTGGAAAGTTCCTGTCTCCTTTCTGGCTGCAACCCTTCCTCCTATTCTTCCATAAGAGTTCCCAAGTTCCATCCACTGTTTGGCTGTTGGTTTCTGTTTCTGTCTGAGTAAGCTTCTTCATGAAGGTCTTAGAGGAAAAGATGCCTTTGTCTACAAGCATAACAGAGTATCATTAATAGTGTTAGGGATTGGTGCTTGTCTGTAGTATGGGTCTAAACAACAAAATGTTTTTTAATAACAAAGTGTTAGTTAAGATAGATGATGGTTTTCTCACTTATTGTTATGAAGAGGTAAAATGGCTAAAGTATTTTGGAAAACTAGCTGGTTTCCTAAAGATGACTGTAGCTGTGTTAACTCATCACCTTATAATTTCATTTCTGTTGTCTACACTTGCAGGAAATGTTTACCTCTCTATGCAAATCACATGTTCACAGATATTCATAATAACACTAACCATAACTTCCCAAACAGGAAACAGCACCAAAGCCAAGCAACAATGCTGTGAGAAAGCATGGCAAACTGGTCTATCTACTAATATCCCACCAATGGGGAGGCTGAAGCAAGAGAATTATGAATGTGAGGCCAACCTTTGGGAAGATGGTATATAGTGTCCATACACAGGAGGCTACAGTGGACATTTGTGTTACTACTGAGGTTAAATTTTCAATAAGATGTCAGGATAATTATGATAACAGAGGTTTACTTTGAAGAAGTTCAACATGCTGTTGTAATTACACACACATACACACACATACACACACATACGCACACTTCATTTAAGAAAGCTTTTCTTTAGCAAAAAGGAAAGGGGGGGGCATGGGACAGGGGTGTTCTAGGGAGGGGAAATGTGGAAAGGGGATGGCATCTTAAATGTAAATAAAATATAAAATAAAATAAAAAAGAAGAGAATCCCCCCCAAAACAAAACTTTTCTTTTAATAGATGTATTAGTAAATATCCTCATGTGACCAACATGTTAATGCTGATCACAAGCATTTTTGCTTACTTATGTGTGGAACATGAGGCCATTCCTAACAGAAGCACTAATTAGTATACCTGCTGTACAATCCAGCTTGTTTTAAGGATAAAATCCAACGTTGTATTCTTTTAATGTTCTCATATGTATCAGAGTAGGTAGACTGTCAGAGACTGCTCTGCCAAATGTTAGAACCCACACTGCCGGGGCAAAATTGTCCCAGCTTGTACTGCTGCTCTGGTCCACAGGGTTCAGCAAGAGAGAGAGTGAGGGCAGATGCGAAGAATGAAGACCAGAGTATGATTCAGTCCCATTTATTCTCAAGTCTCTCTTCTCCTCTATTTCCAAGTTTCTTGTTCCTAGTCTAAGTCCCAAGTCCCTAGTTCCTAGTCCCTAGTTCCTAGTGCCTCCAAGTTTCAAGTTTTCCCAGTCCCAGTCTTCTGTCTGTCTCTCGCCTTTTATAAGTCTGACTTCTTAAGTCACACCTTTAAGTCACACACACCCAAGGGAAAATCCTGGGTATATAAAACAAGATGTTATCAGAGTGTGCTCAGCTGTTGTAGGCTGTTGAAAACAAGTCTCTTGTCAGGGTATATGGCTCAAGATAGCTGCAAGGATGATAGTCTCCTTCTGTCGGCTCCCCACAGTAGACTAGTCAGATTCATTTAGAATTTTTTAATTTAAATTTATTATAATAAATATAAAAATACACAGCTTGACAAATATTGAATTGAAAAAATTATTTCTAGGTATTTATAGATTGTTTTATTTTTCAGAGTAAACTTTTCTCAATCAATCTTAAGTGAATGTGGACCACAAATGTGATTTCAAGTTGTCCTTAATTCAGTGTGAAAGTGGTTACTTGAAATTCATCACTATACAACAAAAGAAAGAAATAAAATATAGGCACTTTTCAGATATATCAGTAAGAACATCTGGTAGACTGGTTAGGGCAAATCCAAGAAAATTGCGGTGGATTGTTGGTATCTGATGATACCATTACCTCTTGGGTTGATGGCAGCTAGAGGGCTGCTAAGTTAATGTCTTGTAAAATCTTTAACTTATTTATAGTCAAAAACAGAAATAGTCAATGAATGGCTGTTAAGGGGGCAAAGAACAGCTTATAAAATTTTGTTTATGTTGCAACATTTCAACTCTCCACAATCATAGAGTTTTTAAACAGTTAAACCAGCCTTTTAGAATCCTTAATATAAATGTGGCTCTTTTTCTGAGAACCTCAATTTACAGAAAAGAGCTGATATTTTCCCAGAATTTCACCATTAACACCTAATCCTCATCTCCATCCTGACCAATATCTCAGCCTCATCTGAATCTAGAGCGCAGTAAGAGATGTTTTTTGGTTCTGGTGTATTACAGTAAAATTGAGGCTCTTTTGATAAGGAAGAGCAAGTGAATTAATGTGTAAGAATCACATTTTTTTTTCTGTCTTCTTTCTATCTTCTAGCCAGTAGGAATTGTTAGCACTTCAATAACTGACACCACAGTGAAGATATCTTTTTTTATTAGGTTCAAAAAGAAATTTGACTATGGAGTGATGTGCTTCAGTGTTCTCGGAAAACCTGACTCAGAACTTTTTTCTGATGAGATACTTTGGAGAGTGGCATATTTTAAATGCCAATGATAGCATTATAGTGATTCTTTTTGCTTGTGACATTTCAAAGGGAACATTTTTTTTCTGAGTAAACATTCATGGATCATTTACATAAACAGTAGTGATATTACTGCATAGTTACCTTTGAACTGTTTTTTACAACCTATCAGAAATTGCCATCTTAAATTAAAGTTTGAGTTTAATAAAGGTAAGGGCATTTCGGAGTTATGTATTTTCATAAAAATTTGCCGACTTGGTAAAACAGTTAATAATTTAAGGGGATATTAAAATTTTTCCCACTTCTGTGAAATGGTTTTACTTAGTAACCTAAATAAAAATAATTGTGTTTTGTATGCTTTTGGGAAATAAGCTAGGATCACCATTGTATGTAATTTGCATATATATGTAATGCATTAGGAAACCTATTTAAAATCTTAAAGATTTTAAAATATGATTGAATAAATATTAATAAATTTGAACTCTGTAAAGGGGGAAAGAAACCAAGGAAATTCATGAAACCATATAATTCTCTCAGAACAATGCTAAGAAAATAATTCTGTCTTGCAAAGGTCTATTTCCAAACTTTTCCAAATATATTTTCAAAGAAAATAGTAACCTTTTTTGGTGTAGGCACAGTAGCTTTTGAATTGCTAGACATTCATCTTGTTAGAGGTAGATCTTGATCTTGGAAGAACCTTAAAAGATTTAAAGTAAGAGACAGAAATTATTTGAACTAGAAAATCTCTGATCAGGTCTCCCTTAAGAATCTTACTTTGGGTATGTTCTACCATCCTTCAAGCATCTTGATTTCTCTTAATATTTGGCCTAAAAAGAAAGTATCTTTAAGAAATGGTGCTTGTCTAACTGGATGTCTGCATATAGAAGAATGCAAATAGACCCATATTTATCACCCCCACAAATTCAAGTCAAATCAGATCAAGGACCTCAACATAAAACAAGACACACTAAGTCTAATAGTCTTCTACTAGAAGGTATCTTGGAAATACCTTAAACACAAGAGACAAATTCAACAGAACACCAGTAATTCAGGCACTAAGATCAACAATTAAAAATGAGACATCATGAAACTAGAAAGTTTTTGCAAGGCTAAGGATACTGTCAATATGACAGAATGATGAAATATCTTCAATGACCCTTCATCTAACAAAGGACTAATATGCAAAATATATAAAGAACTCAAGAAATTAGACATCCACAAACCAAGTAACCCAATTGAAAATTGGGGTACAGAGCTAAAGAGAATTATCAACAGAGGAATCTCGAATGGCCAGAAGCACTTAAAGTATGTTCAATGTTTTTAGTCATCAGGAAAATGAAAATCAAAATGACTCAGATCCCATCTTACACAGTTCAGAATGGCTAAGATCAAAAACTTAAGTAACAGCACATGCTGGTGAAGAGTTGGTGCATGGGGAACACTCCTCCATTGCTGGTGGGAGTGCAAACTTATTCAACCACTTATACAAACTTATACAATCACTTTGGCAATCAATTCAGCAGCTTCTCAGAAAACAGGGAATAGTTCTACTTCAAGAGCCATTTATATCACTCCTGAGTATACATGTGAAGATGTTCCTTCCTATACCACAGGGACACTTGCTCAACTATGTTCATAGCAGCTTTATTCATAATAGTTAGAAATGAGAAACAATCTAGATACCCCTCAACTGAAGAACTGATGAAGAAATGTGGTTCATATATACAATGGAATACTTACTATTCAACTATTAAAAACAAAGACATCATGAAATTTGCAGACAAGTTAAGTGGAACTTAAGAATACCATTCTACCCATGGATGAGGGATGGGGTCACCCACCATTCTGAAATATTTAAACCCAGAATTGCTGCTGTCTAAAGAAAATACAGGAACAAAGAGTGGAGTAGAGACTGAAGGAAAGGCCATACAGAGACTGCCACATACCTGGGGATTCATCTCATATGCAGCCACCAAACCCAGTCACTATTGCTGATGCCAAGCAGTGCTTGCTGACAGGAGTCTAATATAGCTGTCTCCTGAGAGGCTCTACCGGAGTCTTACTGATATAGATGCAGATGCTTGCAGCCAACCATCAAACTGAGCACAGAGAACCCAATAGAGGAGTTAGGGGAAGGACTAAAGGATCTGAAGAGGTTTTCAACCCCAAAGGAAGAACAACCATTTAAATCAATCAGACCTCCCCCACCCCCGAGCTCCCAGGGACTAAACCATCAACCAAAGAGTACACATAGAGGGATCCATGGCTCCAGCTGCATATGTAGCAGAGGATGGTCCCATCAGGCATCAATGAGAGGAAAGGCCCTTGGTCCTGTGAAGGCTTGGTGACCCAGCATAAGGGAATGTTAGGTCAGTGAGGCAGGAGTGGTTGGTTGGGTGGGTAACTACCATCATAGAAGCGGGGGAAGGGTGGATGTATGTGATAGAAGGTTTGCAGAGGGGAAACCAGGAATGGGGATAACATTTGAAATATAAATAAATAAAATAACTAATAAAAAATATCATCCTGAATGAGGTCACTCAGACCCAAAAGAACATACATGGTGCATGTTCTTTTAGTAAGTAGATATTAGCCATAAAATACAGGATAATCACACAATAATCCAAGACCAAAAAGTAACTAAGTAACAAAGAGGACCCAAAGGAGAATCTTACCTGGAAGGGCAAACAAAATAGTCATTAGTGGCGTAGGAAGAGAAGGAACTTGGTGGGAAAGGGGTAAGGAGGGGAACTGGGAGGGGATCAAGTGTGCAGAGGGGAGGGGGCAAGGCAGGGCTGAGAATGAGAATGGAAATTGATGGGTGGGGCATCTCTGGAACTAGCTGAATACCTGGAATGGGTGATGCTCTAGAGAGTCTATGGAGGTACTCTTAGCTGAGATTCTTAACAGTGGAGAATATCAAAGCTAAAGTGGACACCTCTTATATTCAGGATAGACTTCTGGTAGAAGAAGTGGGACATCAACCTACCTGCAAAACCTTCAACCCAAACTTTATTCTGCTTACAAGTTGTACGGGGATAAAGATGGAGCAAGACCTAGAGAACATCCTAACAATGACTGCCCCAACTTGAGACTCATCCCATGTGAGACAGCCAACCCTGACACTATGAGTGATATTGTTGTGCTTGCAGACAGGAACCTAACTGTCATCTGAGAAGATTCAGCTATCAGCTGATGGAAACAGATGCAGAAACCCATAGCCAAACATCAGGTGCAGCTTGGGAAGTCTTGTGGAAGAGTGTAGGATAAAACTGAGTAAGCCAGAGCGGTCAAGGGCAGCAGAAGATGACCTACAGAGTCAAATAACCTGGGCCCATAGATGTTCACAGAGACTGAACCACCAATCAAAGAACATGCAGACACTTGATCTAGGAACCCTAAACATTTGGAACAGATGTACAGCTTGGGTCCTCTAACAATTGGAGTAGGGTCTGTCTCTTACTCTGTTGCCTGCCATTGGATCCCCTTCTTCTAACAGGATTGCCTGGTTGGGCCTTAGTCCCCTGCTGGAACTGGATGTCCAGGGCAGGGTGGTACCTATGAGGATCATGGGAATGGCTGCCCCTTCTCTAAGGAGGAGGGAAGGAGGCCATGGAGGGAGGGATTTTTAAAGATAGGACTTGCAGGGGAGGTGGGAAGGGTGTAAAATAAATGAGAAAAATAAAGCATCAAAAGAAATGTCACAATGCCATTGTGTAAATTTACATTCAAAATGAAATTCCAGCCTGTCTGCTGCCTCAAGGCACAGGGTGGCTGGGACCCTATATAAAGCAAGTATGTGGTAGATAGATGGGAAAGAAAAATGAGCAAAGTGGTGTGTGTGGTATGAAGAGAGGTAGAACTGGAGACACAATGGAGGTGAGGAACGACCTGATATGAGAGGTCTGCACTGCCAGCTAAGGCCATGGTGAAGATCAGCCAGTGCTGCCACCTCAGGTCATGTCTGGGTCTAAAACCCAACTACAGCAGGGAGCTCTATTGATATTTGTGGCCCATGTGACCAACAATGGCTAAAAAGAAGTCAGTGATCTGGTCTGTCACCTGAAAACATATTGATGTTTGAGGGCTGGGCTGAGGTGAGTGATCCCAGTCTTGAGAAATGACATAGGCATGAGAGAATTGGCCCCACCCCTTTCTCTCTGTCACACACTCAGAAGAGCTGGAGATCTGACCCTGGTGGTGTGGGTGCAGGAGAGCTGGTGTACATAAACAATTAGCTACCATCCAGGCCCAGATCCCAGGTTTTTAATTCACCCACCCCAACACTTAACCCATATATGAGCTGCCAGAGTATATGAAGGGTCAGGACCTGCAGAACCAAAGCTTCAGGATTACCTTGACTCAGAGCAATACCAGGCCAGGGTTCTCAAACCATATCAATGACTCATTGCAATGAAGATTTACAAATAAAGCTGTTTGGGCAAAAGGGTATACTGTAGGACACATTGCAATACACCACTTCTTCCCTGGCAACATGTTTTGTTCTGTTTTAATTTTTAATTTTTTTTTTTTTTAATTTTCGTTTGTGTTGGCAGGTTACAAGGTTGGAGGGCAGATATGAAACGCCTGGGAAGTGAATGGAATTTTGTTGGGAGCCGACTTTTAGCCAGAAAGCAGCTAGAAAGCAGCTTTCCACATGCTATCCACACCATACATGCCTGCAAGGCGCACGTGGCATCTACACCCGCAGGGCGCACGGTGTACGTGCTATCCACACCTGTAAGGCTTACATCATATCCACACACCTACAAGGCACGTGGCAAAAGTGTATAAATACCCCAGATTTCCCTTCAATAAATGAGACTTGATCAGAGACAAGAACCTCTGTCTTGTCTCCATTCTGTGCATCTCTTTCCCTTTATCCTCTCTCTCTCTCTCTCTCTCTCTCTCTCTCTCTCTCTCTCTCTCTCTCTCTCTCTCTGTGTCTCTCTCTCTCTCTCTCTCTTTCTCTCTCTCTCTCTCTCTCTAGACCCTGACCCGAAGACCGGAGCAGCAGTTTGAGCCGAGCAGTGGCAGCACTTGGGAGGCCAAGCCAGGGAGAGCGGAACAGGTCGCAACATTTTTGTTATAGTAACTATTCAGGCATTGTTAAGTCTTTTCTCTCTAGCCAGGCAGAGCCGAGCAGGTCGCAACAGAATTGGATACATGATATGCAATTTATAAAGAATCATTTAAAAATTCTGTCAAAAAACAAAATTCCAATTTACATAAAAGTGATTTTTATCAAGAGTTACCTATTAATTTGAAAAAATCAGCCACTCTGTCAAAACTGAAAACCTATAGTTACTAACATTAATATTTTAAAACACTTGAACTGCTTGTATCCCAGAGTTATCATAATCCACAGACTACTTTAAACAGATCTTAAGCAGTGGTTGTATCAACAGAGAAGAATTTTTAGAAAGTAAAAATCATCAAAAATTATTTATAATCTTGTATTTGGTAATAATACTCAAAAGGTATATGAGTATTTCATTTGAAAAATAAAATTAAAAGTATTTATTTGTTGCCATACCAAAAAAAGTTTTCATGAAAGCAAGGCAAACGTTTTATAATAATAGATTATTACATTTTAAAATTCAATATTAACATTACATATAACTATGAAACCAAAGTATTATTTTATATTTGTATGTTTATGGTGTTGTCATGCTGTGCTATTACATAAGCAGAAAACACTTCTAAAAATAAAGCTTTCTATTTCAGCATCTTTAAGGAGCATTTTTCCTGCTTTTTGAACAAGGGACTCACATTTTTATTTTTCACTGAACCTGCCTACTGAAGCAGCCAGCCTTCTTTAACAACGAGGGCTTCATCCTGCACACTTTCCCCCTCCATGCCACTTCTCTCTGAGCCTAAGATATTTCCTGCTTCTGACATCCCTGAATCTCTCTCTCCTGCCTTCTGGCCTCTAGTCATTTGAGTCACAAGCTGTTATTCCTCTTATAATGCTGTTTCTGAAATCATTTACCTTTGCTAAGTCCTTTACACATAGTATATAATTAATTGTCACAGTTGCATTGTGGGAGTAGGTATTTTAGGTCAATTCTATAAAATAGAAAAGCAGAGGTTTACAGAGATTAAACATTTCCTAGTGTTTATGGAGCTAATTAAAATGAAAAAAAGAACTTTTAGGAACATGGCAAGAACAGGAGATTGCACCATCTCTGTGTCATGTGCGACTTTTGACAGTGCTGGCTCAGAATCAGCAGCGTCTTCTTCCTTGTTACTGTTCTACCTTAGTTCCCTCCCCTTGACTTGGCTGCCTCCCACACCCTCAGACATACTCTTACTCTAATCACTGAGAGTAGATCGAGTGTACACGAAGCATCTTGCTCTTCCCTGTGACATTACTTTGCAACAGTCTGGTGAAGTGTTCATCTTCCCCCTGACATTGTCTCTGAGGTCCCTGTTTCACGAGATGGACCTCACCATGCTTCTAAAATTCAGCTGATGTATTCACCTTCTCCCTGACCCTCTTTCCCCCAACAGGTGAATCTTACATGCTTTTTGGCCCCATTGACTGCCATGCCCTCTTTCAAAGCTGACCATGACTGGAATGTTTTTAACAGAGGTATGTTGGTTTCTAGAGCAGGACAACTGGTCTCTAATGGATAACAAATGCATCTCAATTTGTATCCTCAGACTTTATATTTAGTTAAATTCCATTAAAGAATGCATGATAAGAAATCAGAAAAGATGCAGCAGTGATCCAGGTAGGGAAAGACCGCTATCGTTTTTCATAACTGATATACTAGAGTCTTCCGACTACTATCTCTTAAGTCTTACTAAGATAATGTGTAATTTTGTATTTTTTTACACTCATCCTTGGTGATATGTATCAACATTAAACATATGGAGGATATCATAATATACACCATAATATACTGTGCTCCTGTTATTGTCATTTCCTTTAGCACAGAGGAACACATAAGGGGGGAAAAAGTCAAATTTCACAAAGATCCTAATGAATGGAACTGTAAATTGAACTCAGATCTTCTAACTTCAAAACTGTGCTTTCACATACTCTTCATTACTGACTACAGCATTCACCAAAGAAAACACAGTGCTCTTATTTAATGCTCTATCAATGATGGCACTATTAACAAGGACACTTGTGTGAGTTCAATGAGACTAAAAGCCAATGTTGCCATCTCCTTCCAAGTCGTATCTGAAATGACACAAGGTCTGTGCTGCTGTGAAATATTGGTACATAGGCAAGGGACCCTATATACCTGGGACCCTTCCCAAGAGGATCCATTCTGATATCTTCAAGAATGGCTTATACATTCCTTTTGGGTGGAAACCTAGCTCAGCATAATCCACGGTCCTCTGTGGGTTTATAGCTTCCACGTTCTCTCTTATTCCTCCCTAAACATTGTGTTTGCTTCCTCTGGGATTAGTAGAAGAGTTAGATTTTTAGATGATCATGACCAATTTGATTTATCCTTCAATATAAAATAATAGGAGATAATTTTAAATTAATTTTGAGTGAGAGATAAAGAAAACAAAGATGGGAAGATACAAAGTCCAGTCTTCAATAAAAATTAAATTTTGTAACTGAAATAAACTCTCTAATGAGCTTCTCATGAAAAATTTTGTGGAATCTCATCTTAATTTAATATTTGATAATAAACCTCTTTTTCAAAGCAAATTGTTTAAGTACTGTATTTAACAAAGTTTCTCAATAGAAGAGCAACATACAATTCTCTTAATGTTTATAAGATGTTAGTGGGAGTAGACTCACAATTAGGATTGTACCTTATATGAATTTAAATACATATTTATGTGCCTTGAGAGCAATTATAATTGTAATGATTTTCCCTGACAAGATGAACCCTTAGTGCCTCCATCATTGAAATTTAACAACCTAGAGTAAATAGTTCACTGAAAAGTAGCTACAGGACTATCTTGTTGATTCCAATTTGTCCAATGTTGTAGTGAAAAGAAAGTGAATCTTTAGGAAGGGTGTGAGTAGGTTTGTAATTTATTTAATACTCACATACAAGCCTCAGAAATACATGTTCTTATAACTATACAATCTTGTATCTATATGATCTCTATTTAAAATGAGTAGTTATGTTTTTGGAGAAATACATTATATATATATATAATATTATACATTATAATACACACACACACACATACACACACAGAGAGATTGCTTTCCTTTGTGTCCTTTTCAAGTCACACAAAGGCACAATACAGTCCACAAACCAAACACAAGGAGCCAAGACAAAATGAGCAATCAGAACGAATTGACAGCTGAGTTCATTTTATACCGAGCAACAGGTGCAAGAATGCTTGAGGAGATAGCACTGCAGATACTGTCGAGTGCTCTGCTGGCTAGCTGTTAGGAAACAACTCTAAAGAGCATTATAGAACTGTGTGTTTATAAATTTTGAAGAATAATAAATAACTCTTATTTGACTCACAATTATTTTTTAGTTTCAGTCACATTCATTTCTTGATTTAAATAGAGGCTTTCCTTAGTAGAGTTTTCTCTTCTTTCTTGTATACAGATCAATCATCTCCATCAGAGTTCCCTAGGTGACATATCATCTGATATATTTCTTAATGTGTTTTTCTAACAAAGCAAAGGAAACTAAATCTGGCAAACCATTTGTTATAAGCATGTAGTATGTGAACTTCTATAGTCTTTTAGTGAAGTTCAATTATATTGTAAAGACTATTACCCCCTGGGGATAGTTAGGGTGACAACTGAAAGTAAGAGTAAGTAACCTGTATTTATATTAACCTGGATATATAGGGCTTATAACATCCAGAAAATTGAAGCTGAATTAGTATGTAAGGGTTTGCTCCATGCCAGTCTATGTGTCATTAAATTCCTTGTCAGCCATTCTCATTACTGAAGTCAACAGGCTGCCAGGATTTGAGGGGCTGAACTTTTGTTCCAAAACCAAAACTCAATTTCTGGAGAGATGCCATGTTATGAAATACAGAGCACCAAAATGAGATGTTAACGTCAAAGAGTGAGGCCACAAATAACCTATGACCAAATGGCAAAACCGCAGAGATCAATTATAGTGGTATGAATATTGACACAAAAGATACTTCCCCCATGGGTAGTAGTGGAGGATGTCAGAAGCAACAAAAATCAGGATGTCAGAACAACAGTTTTAGAGTAGCTGAGAAGTATGCAAAAGTACAATATTTGCTAACAATCATGAGAGTGTGTTTAAAGTTTTATGACAGTCCTAAAAGTTTAAAAGTGAATTCAGGAAAGAAAATGGTGAGGGTGCCTCTGGGATTGGGTTTGGTGCAGCAAAAAGAAAGAAAATTAAGAACTGAAAGCTCTTTGGCATTCTGTCGGGAAGGGGGAACCAAGGGCATACAGTCTGGTTAGGAGAAACAAGGAAGACACATGACAACTCATGGTTAGAAATCAGAGACCTATGCTGAGGTCAAATGGAGGTGAACAGTAGTAAGTCTATGGTCCTGAAGGCCAGACATGATGTGAAAGATTTGACAGTTACTATCAAAGGTATGTTTACTCCTCAAATCTCCAAAGAGCAGGGAGCCCTCATCTCTGAAAAGTAGAACATGTTATTTGTTATTCCTTTCTCCATAGAGCCACTGCAACTGGCCTAGTGGTTGAGGCTAGTTAGATTTAGGAAGGAAGTCTTTAGACTCACAGCGTATTGGGGGAAGTCCCTAAATCGTGCCTAATAACAAGGCCATAGTTAAACAACCCATAGATGAACATAGAGAAAATAGCTAAGAAGCTTGTCTGTAATTGGTAGGACCAAAAACCAGATGTTAGTAAGGGCAGAAGAGATATTAACAATATAATTAACTAAGCTTAGCAGATGGAATTCAAGAACTCAGTATGATTTTATTAAAAAAAAAACAAAACAAACTTGCATATGAGCCACAAAGCTTTTCTTGATGAACTTCAAAGAACTTACAGAGCACAGAGTCTAGCAATCAAGAGGGAACCCTGAAAGAAAATCATAGAAAATGCCAAAAGAATTAATGACTAAGCAGGGTCAGATATGAAGAAAAAAAAGCAAGAAAGCAAAGAAGGGCATGAAAGGTCTCCAAATAACATCTGCAGGAAGCAGCTATTCTCGAAGGCTGGAAAACACAGGAAACTGAATTCAGAGTCAGATCCCTCGCCTGGAAGTACTGCCAATCTGGTGCCTCTAATAAGTCAGTGAACAGACAGGTCCTGTTAAATCTGAGAATTTTAAGGAGAGAAGAAAAAAACATAGTGAGTTGTCTAGTTAGAGCAAGATATATTTGGGGGTGAACTTGAGACTGGCCAGCAGGCTGTCTCATCGGAAACTGGGATTTGAGAGATCAATCCCTGCTGGCCCCTTAAAGTCTCTTTTACAGAGAGACAAACTGTTCACAGGAGTGAGAGAGCTGGCTATTCTATGTCTTAAACAGTACAATGAAAGGGAAGGAACACAGGTAAGGAATCACATCACGTGAATGGACTGAAAAGATTAGTGTAGATTGAAAAACATGTGTTGCAGTTTACATCAGATCTAAGAAACAGGAACTTAATTACAAATACAAACACTAACTTGTAAGGACATAACACAGAACAAACAGCACCTTGTTCTTTAACTACAAACAAAAACTTAACCAGGAAAGGACAGAAGGGAACTCATTCTTTAACTACAAACACAAACCTTTACCTGCACAGGACAAACAGAAACTTATTCTTAACTATCTTAATTACAAGGAGAAAGCTTAGTTTGCAAGGTGTATTGTTTCTGTTTTGGTCTCACAGTCCTGGCTGTCAGAAAGGCACAAGGGATCAGAACCAACTACTCCTAGTCAAGTGAGTGGTGGGAGCTAAGAGACCACGAAAGGATAGGACGCAAACTATGAGGAAGTCTGCTGTCATCACCTCTAGTCACTGAATTCTTTGTTCCCTGGTGGTGGAACTTCACAATGAATAATAACAAAAACAAAGAAAAATGTGATATCATAATGTAGAATAAAATCCTGGGAGGTACAACCCTGAGTCCTAGCCCTCAATGGTTGGTCACAAGTAGGATATGCCTGAGCTCAAAGTCAACCTAGGCTCCAAGGAATTACAGAAGTACGAAGGTGATAAGGTGGCCCAGTTGAAAAAGATACTTGTTGATGGCATAACTTTAGTACCTGGACCCACATGGTGGAAGTATAAAACTGACTTCCATATATAGGAGTGCACATATTAGCACAGACAAAAATGCTCAATGTCTTATATAAGGAGACCCTGCCTCAAAAAGGCATTCAAAAGGAAACAAAATTAGTTCTAATTGGCACACAGATCATATGCAAGTACAAATGTTCTCTGTGATTCAAGTAAGTCTCAATTCAATAACAGAAAGATTTCTGAAAAAATTACTACAGTTGGAAATCAAGAATTCCATATTTAACACTTGATTATTTGAGAAGTGAAAATACACATTATACTATATTTTAAACTGCATGACAAAAAGATACATCAAACTATGGACTGCAAAAGCAGAAGCATTATTTAATAGAAAATCTTCAGTAGTGATTATATGTATTAAAAAAAATAAGCGCTAAAGTTGCTACCATGGATCTACAAAGGCTAGAAAGTTTAGATAAATGCAGAGGATAAAGGATAGGAATAATGAAAGGGACATTCATGACAGAAAAGGAACACAAACCAGAGACTCAGGAAGAATAAATGCCAGCTCTTTGAAGAACAGCCATTTACTGTGCATTAAATCGCTACCTAAAATGGCTCAACCCATAAAGCTAAGTCCCAAGTAGTCAGTATCAGAAAAATAAATGATATCAATGTTGTTTTTAATACATGCTAAAAATAAAAGCACACTAATAGTAAATCAATATGCCAAACTTACACAAAATGCAAAATATAGTGTAGTCAATAGTTTAAGGGGAAAATCATTTGTAATGTTATAATCACAGAACTACTCACAAAGGAAATTCTGGTCCTGGTGAGATTTTGGGAAATTTTAGCCAAGAATATAGAATTAATCATTCTGAGTTGAAGTCTTCTACGGTTTAGAAAGTAGAATGCCCTCAGCACTAGCAGCCAGGCTTCTCCTAGACTGCGAACCCTCCCTGGGTAAGGAACTCACTACCAATGTGGCTGAGCATGAGTCAGAAAATACTAGGGAATTAGCACACCCTGTTTTCAGCAATCCCCAACAAGAACCCAGGCTATTCCCAGACTTAGAACTGTACAATTCTTCTCCATGTATTAGGCTGTTTCCTAGGTCTCCTGGGAAGAATTTTATTTGATTGCCTATTGTGGATGCAGTCTATACTACTCAGCCTGACCAAGGCATTTCTTGACAGGTGTCACTCAGTCTTCTAGGACTCCTGTTGGCTACTTCTGCCCACTATCTATTTGCATTTGAATCTAAGCCTCATAGACTTATTCTGCCATGAACACACAAACATTCTGGTTTCTGTGTACTGGCTTACAGGTAATCATTTGTAAACACAGGTTAGACAGGTGAATGGGTGGGCAGATAGGATCAGCAGGGAACAAAGTTCCTGCATATATGAATAATATGTAAAAATAAATTGTTCTGTCTACAGTACACTGCATATATGAATAATATGTAAAAATAAATTGTTCTGTCTACAGTACAAGTCTCAGAAAATGAGAACTCTCAAATAAAAAAGTGATGGCGTATTCTTTCTTAAGTGATATGCCTTTGAAAAACACTTAATCCAAGAAGTCCAAGGCCAATGTAGAGAGAATTCTAAATCTCATTTTATAAGATGTTTTAAGATGCAGATAAAATAGTGGAATGTGTCCCATTTTATGGATGGGAAGGTTTGAGTAAGTACATAAATTCCACAGGAGTTTATGGGTATATCCATCACAATCCCAATTAAATACCCTTTCGATTTTCCTTTAGTGCTGGGGATAAAATCCAGAGCCTTGTACTTGCAGATTCAAGTTTCTACCAACCCTGTATCTAATATTTGAGGACAATGGAAATTGAGTGTTCATTAAAATTCCTGTTAATGCCTAACTCATAAAACACACAAGTCAGTACCAACTGAGCTGAGGACTGACTTACAAGAGAAAAATATAAAATGTTATAGAATACATGAAGAATTCCTTTATGCCTTTGGTATTAGAATTAATAGATGTACTATTTACACTATAAAAGAAAAGAAAGGAAGAAAGAAAAGACAGTTCCTTATTGTGTCCTTAAATTTAAAGTCTTTAAAAAGTCGTGTTTTTTGGTTTGTTTTAGAAAATTAAATATTAGCAGCTTTTTATGAGAATTCTAGTTGCCTCAACCTTGAAGAGTGACTGTGAAGTATATATAGCAATCACCTTAAGAAACTATGCAATTTAAAAAGTTAATTTTCTTAGAACTATTAGTTCTTGTGAATTAGTATTTTCTAAGCATTTCTTATTTCTCATTTCTTAAGATGTATTTTGTGAGTCTGTACTATCATCAAGTAATGACTTAGAAACACTTCATGCTAAATAATAAATGGAGAATACAGAAAAAAAGGAAAAATAGCAAACCAGCCATCCATCAGTATAGTAGAACATTCCTTTTTTGTCTATTACACTATTGGCATGGGTTTCAAATCATCCTACAAGAGTACCCAGTATTAAAGAGCTTGCTTTGATTAAAAATCTTCCATTTTGAAAGTCTAATCCTCACTAGGTAGATGGCTGAGTGGATGAATGAAGCCCTAAGGCATCCTCGGAGCAGTCAAGGGAGGGATTTTTGCCCGTTGGCTGAATTCACCCATTAAGTGCAATTGCATTTTCAGAGGTATACAGGAAAGCAAATACCTCTCCCACAGAGGCTCACCCAATAACACATTCCTCTCTTTGAAGACTCTGGTTCAGGAGTCTGAGACTAATATCACTTTGCCTACAATGTTTTGTCTTGGCAAAGCTTCTGAAGAATTCATGACTTTACTTGTTTCCTGAGATTGAAACCGGTGTCACAGTGGCTCTAATGCTGATTGTCTGTTAAAGGGGTAGAAATATGGCCATTATTTTTCTGGGGTGGTCAGTCTGTTTAAAGGTTATCTTCCCATGCTTCCTGAAGAAACCTAGCCAGAAAAAATAAATTAATCTTAAATTCCCCCAAACATCCTATTTTATCTATTGTTATATTTTCTTTGGATGTGTAAAAATAAAGGTTTCTTTCCGTCTGAGTAGGTCTTTTTATGAATGTCATCAGTCTCTAGTACACAGACCATGGGATGACTGGCCCCATGAAGGTTAAACAAAACAAGGCAAGGGTCATGTGAAAGGTTAAACTTACAATTAGCATAAAACATTTCGGTAGTTGTGTAAGATCAATCACATGTAACAGTAAAGTTCTAATATGAACAAGAATAGGTTATATTTAATTCAATGGTAATTTTAAGTCTAAACTATATCTATCAAGAGAGGGTAAATGGGTTAGTCTGTCATCTCTGAACACTGATCAAAACCAATGAGGGGCACTGCTTATCCTAGACAACTAAGCTGGCATTTTCTTGGGTTAACAGGCAAATAGGAGGCAAGACAATTTTGGTCAAGAGGCCATCACCAGTACTTAGGTACTTTTAGATACTTTCAGACAGAAATGCACAGATACTCTGCCGTAGATGATTAGGATTTTGCTGGAGATGTAGGCAGCTATCTGTAACAACGTCAAGTATTTGATCTTCAATGTTGACTGCAAACTCTCAACCAAATACATTTCCTCAATGGTAAATACTCAGACTTAGTAAATGAAATATAAACTGTCTGCTTAAAGCTGAATTTCAAGTAAAGAATGAATAATTTAGAGCAGGTTATACTAAACACATTACTCATTTTGTCTAGCGATCTAACCTAGTAAATAAGACATTTGTCTAACTTATAAGACCCCTTCATCACCACTCATGTAAGAGTTAACTTTCTCAGGAAACAACACTATATGCTCTGAAGTGTTTATAATTCTTTTCTATCCATCATCTAATTAAAGTTGCAAAGGGAATATTTTTCTTGCTAAATTTTCTTGTTAAAAGAAGGCTCTTTACCTCAAAAAACCTGAGATAAAAAGTACCCCATAATGAGCTCACACTAAATGAAAACTTGAGAAGCCTGAAGCCAGCAGAGTAGGACACTACTCTGTTCTTTAAGATTGGAAGCCTTTGAACCCTCATCAAGGAGATCCACATTCAATCTTCATGTGAAAAAAAAGTTCTAGAAATGTTTATAAACCTCCTTTAATAGTGTAGGTAATTATATAAACCGACGTAAGAGAGCACTACAAGGAAGCATTTGCTGAAGCCTGTCTGAGTAGAAGGCTCCATACAGAGAGTAAAGCATGTCTCAGCTTCTTTTGTGCTGGCTGCTAAATTAATTCGCAGCAGACAGGTAGGTCTGTCAAGAGTATAACTTTTGGGTACAGTGCCTGAAATATGTCCCTGGTCTTAATGACTCATTTTGTATTTCTCTGCAGCTTATTAATTCCTCCTTATTCTAATCCCAGTGGCTAGAGAAGAGATTTATTAATACATAATTGGGGAGAGGTTATGATCCCTAGTCATTCATGCAAAAGCCTGTGCAAGGAAAATATTATTAACTTGTAGAATGGGAGATCAAAGTTATTCTGAAAGGTGACATTTGGAAATCTGGAGACGGTAAAAAAATAAAACCTGAAATGACACTATTGTCTGTTTTCCAGAAGGCAGTAAATTAAGAATCTAAGTTAATGGACACTGAAAATAGAGAGGGTCTATGTACCTGGGAGAAATCAAAGCTGAGGTTTGCCATGTGGCACACCAGGGTCTAGAACCATTTTACTGTCCTGAGTTCTTGCTGTGTACCAGTTCTAATAAAATCTTTTGTCTCCTTGCTACCTTCAGCTTAAAACTGATCTCTGATATTTCACTTATGCAAAGGCAGAAATAAAATTTTAAGTAGAGGTATTGTTTTACAAATTGGCACTGTAGTTCTGAGAAAAGAATATTTTTAGTTTCCTGTTTGAAGAAAGGAAATGAAAAAAACAGGATGGAAAAAAACTGAAGCAGGAAGAAGTAGACTGAGTAAAACTGTCCTTCAAATTGATGAGGTCCTGGAGTGAAGGAGACCTTGAGGAGGTGAGCAACAGGGTTGAATGAAAGCCAGTGTTCCAAGTTGGTACAAATAACAGAAATAGATTGTTCAAATTGAACTGCCTAATATTTTTGAGCTGCTCGCATTGTTGTGTGATGAAACCAGTCAACAAGGTCTTTTGTATATGGAAAATAAGAAAATGGGACATGCAAAAGTTTCACAGGTAGAGTATGAACATCACCTAAGAGAGGATGAGACAAACCAGGAACTGAACAGATTTGAAGTACATAGGCACTGGAGGTCAGATACAACTAAGAAAACAGTCAGTGCCCGAAGCCTGTGATATTTCCAGAATGTTAGGGAAGAAGAGCTTGAGTCCATTTTTCTTTTAGCTTCGTAGACAGCCTGGGCATCTCCATATCTCTAGGATTTATCTTGGGTCATCTTGCCTCTCCCTTGGTCTAAGTGATGTTTTTCAAGGAAGATAAAGAGTGACCACACTTCCCTTCTTCGTCTGCACTCCTTGCAGGAATATTTCTATTTTAACACATATTAGATACAATGTAAAAAGGTTTTATGGAATCATAAAACCTAAGCAAATGTTTCCAAGAGTCTGTGGACAATTGCAGTGGGGGTACATGGCAGAGAGAAGGACAGTAGCAGAAAAAAGGATTACTGTGGGATTCCCACAGGAAAACCTAGAAGCTGAAGCCCTTCCCAGACATCCCAGGTGCAACTTGACCTATATTTTAAAGTAATATTTTGGAAGGAAAAAGAATAAATTTTATGCAAATGCACTGTGTAATTCTAGTTCTAATCCTTAGCACTCTAATGTGCTCTTAAAATATCCCACAGACCTTAAAACCTAATAAAAATATTATTATACTCACCACAAATGAGATACTGACCATAGCATGGACTGAAATGTTCTTCTTTAGGAAAAAGTATTTCATTTTGTTGCAGAATTTCTTAGGTAGGCTGTAAAATGGAGATTTTTGTTTAATATAAAACATGATATAATTTTTCATGCCCAAATTAAGATTTTATTTCCATTTCTCTACTTCCTTCCAATTGCTTTGTAAAGGGCTATTTAATGCTTCACAATCCTCCTAGTCGAAAGTGACACCTTTGAGGACTGAGTTTAGGATTTTTTCATCTTTTTCACTTTGTACCAGCCAAGAAGTTGGAGACCTTCTTAGTTTGAAAAGTGCTTTTTAAAATGGCAATCTTGAAGCTCATTTTTAAATCTCCTCTTTCCGTTTCTGAGGAATTACTTTGGAGTTCAAGCAAAATTAGTCACCCAAAGGGGAAAAGAAAATCATAAGCCATTCTTATTAATATATTATTCAGAGTAGGATTTAATTTAATGTCCTCAAATATAGAACAATTTCTCCATGCAACAATTTTTACATTCAGTTCCTTTATTTCTATGACACCAGCAAATGCTGTCATGTATGTAATATTCCATGTTGAACTATCTTGGTGCTCCTTAAATCTGGAAAGAGGTGCTACTTTAGATGCAGATCTAGTGTAATGGCTAAAAATAATTTGATACTCTTTTTTTGAGAATTTCTGTATAATTATTATATGAAACTGGCGAGATCAGGGCAATTTTACCCTTCAGAGTATCTTTCTTACTCTCTGCCTTTTTGTGAAGGGCTTTCCTATGGTAAAACAGGAGGTTCAAAACTGAGGCAATCACAAGCTCAAGTTGATTACCACCATCATACTAATGGGTTCTACTATAATAGTTACTAAGGATTCCTCTCTGACATGGAACTGTTCTTGGCTGCCCTAAGAGACTGGGGCTTATTGAGATAACTGGCCAGGACTCCCTTAGTTAGAGATAATGAGTTATCTACTGGATGGCAATGCAGCTTGCTGTCCATCCCATTCCTGATATGTTAAAATGATCTCCTTTGCAGTTTGCCATTGTATTTCCAAAATGGAAAACAAAATTTTTAAGCAGCTAGCAAGTGAAATAATACCTAAGAGAAAGTTGAAGGCCACCACCTCTAGTGTGTTGGTTGAGCATGTTCTTAGGAGCCAGACTGAGCACACATGCTCATTGCCTATCCATGTCCCTATCAGGGCTGTTTGTCTCAGAAAGCAGAGTCATATTTTTAAGGAACACACAGTTTCAAAGTGGTTTCTAATACTGTAACCCTTTAATTCTGGCCCTAATGTTGTGGTGACTCCCAATAATAAAACTACTTTTGTTGCTACTTCATAACTGTAATTTTGCTCCTATTATAACTTGTAATATAAACACCTGTTTCTGATGGTTTTAGGTGTCACATGTGAAAGGGTCATTCCACCCCAAAAGGAGTCACAATCCACAAATTGGGAACTGTTACCATATTAGGAAATGTGACCCTATAACAAAGGCCAGTAAGCCAGTGCAGTGAGCTCCAAAACTCATTCTTGGTTTACTTTTATATGGGCTCATACACTTTCAGATACCTCTGAGACTAGCAAATAATAGGAAAAATTCATGTCTGCGGGTGCAAAGATATGAAGGCTTTGGTGCCTTTCCTGATTACAAGGCATAGAGACAAAACAGAGTGAAGAATAGAATGAGCACTTAAGATACCACAGGTTTTTCTCTGCTTGCTGTCATCACACACTATGCTATGACTACTTACTCACAATGAATGACAATGTTTTTTCAATTCACCATATCAGCTGCCATTGGTTTGGATAAAAAGGAGATCCCTGAAAGGTCCATATGCTTTAGGCACCAGGATGGAGGTATTAAGAGACACTATGAATGACTCACAATAGATCAAGTCTACCAGTAGGCTGGTCACTGTTAGGGAGTGCCCTCAAAAAAGATGGTGGCACTCTGTACATTGTTTTGGTATTTTTTCACTGCTCCAGATGAGAAGATTGCTCCCTCCCATGTTCTTGTCTTAGTTCCAACATCTATTTCATCACCAGAGCTGAGAAAATGCAGACACTGTACCTTTGTAGCTCTAAAACTGTGAGATACAAACCTGTTTTTCTTAGAGTTTAGTGACCTTAATTATTTCATTGTAGTAAAATGGAACTGACTAATGCATTAGTCAAACATGATGAAAATAGCCAGTGATAACCACAGGAGTTTGTAGCAATTCAGTCTGAGAGATGCTAAGATTTCTGTACTTTGACTATTTTTATTTTCAAGCCATCATGAAATCATCATTCCTCTTTTCACTTTACAGAGGAGGAGACTGAAGTCCAAAGAAATAACTGCCATTCCATGCTGTTGTGTAACAGACTACCCTAAAATTAGTGGCAGAAAACAGAAGTATTGTTTTGTTTTTCACAACTATTTTATTTGTGCAGTTGTTGGTGGGGACAGCTTGACTGCCAAGACTGTGGTTGGAGGTGAACTGATGACAAGCGATAGAGTCATGTAGCTGAAACATGTGCTATCTGTTATTTAGATTCTCTAGCTGGAATACTTATATATGGTTCTTCATGGGGCAGCTCAGGTTTTTTTTTTTTTTTTTTTTTTTTTTTTTTTTTTTTTTTTTTTTTTTGATGATTATAGCTGGAAAAGAAGAGTCAGCATCCCAAGAGAAAAGAAGTAAAAGCTGCCAATTTCTGTAGCCTTGGCTTAGAAACTGATGTAATACAACTTGAATGTTGTGGAACAAAACATGGCCATTTCCCTCTTGTACTCTTAGCAGCTGTGATGGGGAAAGGAGGTATTCATGATGTTCTGCCCTTCTTTAATCTTTTATAGATAATGTCTGTTATATGAAGGGGTTCAAGAGCCCCACCACCAGGAGGATATTTGAGTTATTAATAGTTGTTGAGGAAAAAGGTATTTTCTTCATTAGTATAGCAGTTTTTAAGTTAACCATGATTCTAAAAATAATCTTACAAAAACTTGTTGGTTCACCATGTGAACTGGAAAGAAATCATCTTTTGGATCTGATCACATTAGTTCACTCTCTGGTAAATAAATAAATAAATAAATAAATAAATAAATAAATAAATAAAACCACTAGTATTCTACTGGTGTTATGGAGCCCAAATTGAAGGATAAACAAAAATCACAAAGACAAATGAACAGTAAGTAACATGACTGGAGGACAGAATTGTCAATAAATTTGGGGACTGTGATTTAAAACCATCACAGTTGTCATGATCCAACTCTAAGGGAAGTGCAGATAACAATACCCTTTCATCTATGTTCTGAGTATAAGTAACATTTTTAACCAAATGGCTGACCTTGGATACAGGTTTGTAATAGTCAAGTTTTCATCTTTTGGTTTCATGTACCCTTCCACTCTATCTCCACTAACTAGAACAAAGCAGGAAGAATCAAGCAGTGACCACTTAAAACAGAAGTCCATGTTTTTATACTGTTATTCTAAATGTTCTGGCTACTTTTAGGCAAGCTTAACAGAAAATAGAGTTTTCTGCAAGGGGAGAATCTCAAAGAAGAAATTGATTAGATTGTGGAGAAACTTGTGGGGCATTTTGTTAGTAACTGATGAGGGAGATCCCAATCCATTGCAGGGGTATGACACCTTGGCAGCTTGTCTGCATGCTATAAGAGAGCACAATAAATAAGCCATGAGGGTCAAACTAGTAATCAGTACTTCTTCATGGCCTGTACATTAGCTCCTATCTCTAGGTCCTTCCCCTGTTTGAGTTCTCCTTCTGACTGTTCTGAATGATTGATTTTAATGAAAAACTGTAAGCAAAATAAACCCTTTCCTCTATGAGTTACTTCTGATTATATTTCATCACAGCAAAACAAACCATATCCTCAACACTAAATTAAAAAGATAACTGTGAGTCAGTAGATACTGAACACAATGATGACTATCAGTTGGTAGATAAAAATTGGAAATGAGAGTAGCAGCCATTAAACAAGAAAGACAGAGGTGATGCACAATGCCTCAGACAGAACTCCTGCATGCTACTTTCCAGAACAGTACACCAAGACATCCAGAGTAGTGCAGAGATGACATGCTATTAATGCCTTCTATAGGATCCTTTTATAGTATCTCTAAGGCTGCTATGGCATATTGAGATGCATCAAATATCTTGAAACACAGATAGTTATTCTTTCATAGTTCTAGATACTGGACATCTAAAATCAAGGTGCAGAAAGGGTCCCTTCCACAGTATTAGAGAATAACACTTTTTCTTACTTCCTGGTAGGTCTTGGCTTGTAGATGATCAGTGTGATCTCTGCCTCCATAATGATGTGACATTCTTCCTTGTGTCTATGTCTAAATTTCTCTCTTCTTAAAAACAAAAACAACTCTTAGTAGTTGAGTGAAAGTTTCAGTCCAGTACAACCTTATTGTCATCCACTGACATGTGCAAAGATCCCACCTCTCCATAAGGTCACACCCTTAGCTTCTGGACAGTTAGAGACTTTGACAGTATTCAACCCAGAACATTTCCTTGGTGGGTTGGGAGGCTAAAGTTCAAGCAGGCTCAGACAATATGTTTTCTATTCAAAGAACCAATCTGGAATTTAAAACCAGAAACCAGATCTTTCTGAATTCGATCCTCTACCATTTCTACTATACAGCGAATACAAACACTGCCAACATATCTATTACATTTGATTTTATACGTCAATACTATAAAAATAAACAAGCCTGCATGCTACGTATGATTTCACAAAGGAAACAATTCTTTCCTTGAACTTTCTGGCCTTTGTATATGTTTCCATAACAACCCATTTGTCCTTCATGAGTGTGATCACTTTTTCCTATTTGCTTCATTTCAGTCTGTTAGTATAAAATGAAGGGAAACTGCATTGATGGTGCTACTGATGAGTGGGACAGAAAGGAAGCTAAGGGATTGCTTGGATCACAGGGTTTAGATGCAATGTTTGAACTGGGATTTACTCTCAGAGGCCATGGCTACAACTTATAATATCTCTTTAGAGAAATAATGCTTTTATACCATCAGCAGGCCACTCTATCCATGGATGTCATCAGAAATAATGTTCATGATCTATGTACATCATAAGAACCAACAAAACAGAAACCCAGTACAGTTATACAATACTGAGTTGTTACAATAAGTGTTCAATAAATAGTGATTAATATATAACCAAAGAATGAAAATATGGCTGGAAAGATGGCTCAGTCAGTAAATTACTTGCTTCACAGGTATAAGAACCTGAGTTCAGATTTCCAGAACCTACACAACGCTGAATATAGTAGCAGGAGTTTCTAATACCAGCATTCCTAACTTGAAATGAGAACAGAGAGAGAAACCTTATATCCTATAAACCTAGTAGTCTTAAACAAGATGAAAGGTGAGTCATGTTGTTGCACACATCTGCCCATGCTCACATAGGAACACAAATGTGGATATATGCATGTATGTGCACATGTGTGCACATTGGTTGGGGGCAGAGAGAGAGAGAACAACAATAGGTCATATAAAAATAAACATGAAAATTGGTTACTTTGTGGCCCCTGTGCATTTAAATTGATTTATTATTACATAGGTTGGGGTTTCCAAACATAAAAATGGTTGGAGCTACAAAAACCTTCAAAAGAGCCTGACAGACACATTAAAATCAATCTTCTTTATAAGGCTTATGACACCTTTCAAGTTTAGTCTGCCAAATGAGATGGGAAAGTGCAGATAGTTCTTTTATTCTTTTCTCCCTTTCATCACAAGCAAAGCTGCCTCTGCTTATTATATAACAGTCTTAGTCAGGATCAACCAGGCACAGCTTGGCGAGCTGTCAGTTACTATTTGTGGGTTGCTTCCTCCCAGTCTTCCTTCTGGGGAACTGGCCTAATAGAGCCATGTCTACTATTCTTGTTTTTCCTGTGAAATTTTTGATCCAGTTACCTTTCTTTGTTTCTTTGTTTCTGTGTTTCCTTATTCCTTTGTTTCTTTTTTTTCTTTATTTTAGTCCAGTAAGTATTTAGCCTCTAGAGCTTGTGTTTGTGATGAAAGTTAGCACAAGAGACCAAAGACCTAGAGACTTTGAAAGCAAACAGAGCAAGCCTGAACAGGAGAAACTTTGTCATTCACCCATGACTGTGTTCCTGATCACGTCAATGAAGAACAATCACAGCACAAAGGATGGTAACAATTTTTTATAACTAATTTTAGCTGTGGTGCCACCCACACTCCTATCCAAGGAATAAAATCTTGCTATTCTTCCTTTCTTATTAAAGTGCAGCAGAGCTCTGGCATCTGTGTGGAAGGCAGTTTCCATATCAGGGAATCATGGGACTCTGGCTGGCAGTCACAATTTACTTTGTATAACCACAGAAAAACTCCAGGATGCAGAGTCTACAGACTTTCCTTAGAATGTCTTCCTTTTCTATTGACATCCAATTCTCTCCTCTCTAGTCTGTTTCTCAAGCTCTGAACATCTTCCCAGCTCATCTTTCAGCTCTCTCAGGTCTTTGCTGTTGTTCATGCTGCAGAGTCTGCAGCCCCACCTGAGGTTGGCTTCTGTGTCTGTCATTAGAGATTAAGCAAATGTCACTGTAGTACTCATTGGCCCTCCTGTTGCTCCACACAGGTCACCTGCACTTCAGGAAGCCTGCTTCCTCTTGCTGCTTTACTCATCATCGGTCACATTCAAAACATACCCTTTCAAGTCTATGACCCTGATTCTCAGCAAGCACACCTACTTAATATTATTACAGACATATCACATCCTAAGGGTTTTTCCCAATTCCCAAGCAAAAATCTAGCCACAGCCTCGTTTCTCTCTCCAAGAAAGAGGCATAGTAAAGCCTCAATTGTCTCTGTCCTTATATCCCTCTGTATGAAAGACACTGACATTTGAGCTACAGTGAGATACTGAGTGTCTGCTCAAAGAAAAGTAGAAGAGACAGATGAAATAATTAACAGAGAAAATGCAATATGTGGCTGTGGAATATGAGAGGTCTTCTCTGGAATATCATGATAATGAAATGTCTCCAGAGAATATGATACTTGAGATAACAAACAAACAAGAAAACCTTCAAGATGATCAAGGCCTTGCAGGAAAAAGACTGTCCCCTGCAAAGCAAGCACCAATTACAATGACAGGATGCTGGAACAAGGAATATCTGACCCTGACCTGAACCTTCAGTTAGCTGCAGTGTGTGTGTGTTTTAAAAAGAGAGTGTGTGTGTGCATTAAGAGAGGAGAGAATGGAGAGAGAGAGAGAGAGAGAGAGAGAGAGAGAGAGAGAACAAGTGCAGGTCCTCTAGGGAGTTAGAGCAACCGGCCTTACATTCATTCATTTTTTTTTTCCTGGCGAAAGCCCTGGGAGGATAATTTTTCTTAGTCTAATCTTGCAAACCAAATTCTAAGTATTTAGGTGATTAATATGTGCTATGAAGAAGGATATAGGACAGCTATAACATGATCAGACAATATAAAACATGGCTACAGTTTGGGATTTTTATATTAAGGTGCAGAGACCTTTGAGAGTTCCTGACCACAGGGAAGATTCAACCACATCTGCATTTCAGAAAGCAGGTTTGAACATAGTGTACACAAAGCACAGAAGACAGAATGCAGGCCTCAAATAAGAAAGAGGACAATTTAATCAATTGAGAGTAGTAATTCAGGCAAAAAATACATGAGCTTAACTAGTATGAGGCTATGCTAACACACCAGGACAGGAATGCCTTCCTACTTCATCGGCATCTCTAAGCATCACACTGTTAACAGCAGAATTTTTGTTATGAGCATAGGTATTAGCTCCCCAGTCATGAGCAGGATTGCTCATGTGCTGCATGCCAAAACAAAAGAAATCACAATATAGGAATATAGGAACTTGTTTCTATAAGGTCTTCCTGGGAAACTGATGAAGTCAGGTGTGTGTGTGTGTGTGTGTGTGTGTGTGTGTGTGTGTGTGTGTGTGTAAGATGGAGTTAGAGCAACTGGCTTTATATACATTCTTTCCTTTTACTGGCATAAATCTTCAGAGGAAAATTTTGCTTAGTCTAATCTTGCATACTGTATTTCTAAATATTTAGGTGATTAATATATGATGTGTGGAAGAGATGTTAGCTTCAGAGTATACTCAGAAGGACCCTCTCCATAACTTCTACATTAGATTAATCTGTAATGTCTAGCTTTGAAAGAAATGGCTCTCTCTAGAACTTTGCAAAAGCAGTGTGACACTAGAGGATAGAATGACGAATTTTCCTAAGTGTAAAGACTTTGCTACAAGAAGCCAGCCCACAACTTCCTTGTAGACTTCACTTTCTATTCAGAATTGGAAGTTCACAATCCATGCTGAAAGGACACACTGATCTTGCTGTTCTTAGGCCACTCCCCACTGTTTCATACCTGCCTCATCCTTATGTCTCTGAAATCAACAAAACCCTTGGTGTTTTACAGCATCTATAAAATGTATCTGACACCAATCCTGTGTGTATCCCACAAGAGAACTAAAGAAATAGTATTTATTAATCTTTTGTACCTATTTTTACTTAGAAAAATGGTTTGTGCTGGAGGAACAAGAGGTTGTATTTTTTTTGAATCCTCTAGTTTTAAATCAGATCAATCACTTGATTGTTTTCAATAGTTTTTAAATAACTCATGCACGTTTGTGAGTATGTGTGAGTATGAGTGTGTGAGTATGATTGTGTGTTTGTGTGTATTGTGTGTGTACATGCACACTTTTTAACACATGAGTTTGGCACATGGGGAGGCTGGAAAAGAGTATTGGTTTTCCTGGAGTTACAGGGAATTATAAAATGCCTGACTAGGACTTTTTGAGAAACATACTCAGATCTTCTGAAAAAGCAGGAAGCACTCTTAACTGCTTAAGCCCGTTTTCCAGCTCCTACCCATTTGCTTTTGAATTATCACCCCTCACGTGTCAAGCTATACTCTATTAACCTAAACCTATGACAGCCATAACCCTGCCATTCTACCATATCCTGGAAAATATAATATGTCTTACTGGAACGAACAACACATAAATTAGTAAATGCCTTTATAATTTTGTTCCTCGTGTCTCAACTGGAAGGTAGACAAATTACAGCAAAACTGTGTATAAGAACTGGCTCTTCTTTGTGCAGCTAGTCTAGGTACCAGTCTAAATCCACAGGATAAAAAGCAAGCTCAGCTCTGCTTTCTTCTCTAGAGCAATTTAGGCTAGCAGTCAAGCAATTACTGCCTAGAGCAGAATAAAGCTGTCCCCACAAGTAGACAGCTGGGGAGCTGTGAATTAGCTTTTCAACATCTGAAGTCTCTGTTAGAGAGAGTCAATGGCCCTGCTTTGAGAATAGTAAGGAATGCTTGGGGTTATATGAGGTCCCTTTCTTCACAGTAATTTTTCACTTTTATAATTAGTAGTGAACCGTTATCTTTAATATCATAAATAAAAAGATACATGGGGGAATATGTTATCGCATGCATATTCAATTTAGAGTTGTCCATGACTAGAAAGAACACTGCATAAAAATAGGCTTTACTCTCAGGCTTTTAAAAACAATGCATATTGCCCAAGAGAGATTATGCCACATCCAACTGAATGTGATGTCTCCTTTCGAATAAATCTCCATTCTACAGAGCAAAAAAGCACAGCAGTCTTCCATATTTGTCTATCTTCGAAGACTAGAGGGCACCTGATAGAATCAAGTCTAGTGGTTCTTACATTAAATTTGCCTGTCACATTCAAATAGAGCTCCTCTTTTGGTTCTGATGGATTGGGGAGGTTTGGGTGCTCTCAAACTTCCATCGCTAACAAATTCTTAGATGCTCAACACACTAATTGTTGAGGGATTGCACTTTGAAAAGCCAGCAATGCTGGTGCACATTGTAACCCCAGCACACAGGAAACAGAGGGCACCCTAGTCTACATAGATAGACTCCATCTCCAGAAAGAGAGGAAGAAAAATAAAAAGAGAGGTGGCAGGGAGTCATGAGTATGCTGCATTCAAATTAGAGATTATTCTGATCTGGTTATAAGAGAATGGAAATTACTCATTGAACTTCAAGATAGATAGATAGATAGATAGATAGATAGATAGATAGATAGATAGACAGACTGACAGATAGATAGATACTAGATGGGAAGTTGGTAGATAGATGGGCAGATGCATAGATGGGGGAGGGGAGTCAGCCCTAAAAAGAACTTAATAGCAGGATAGACAATTTGAGTAAAAAGTAAATGACCTCTTTTGAGGGTAAAAGGAAAATGTAAAATAATATTTTGAGAACATATTTAGCTTAATCAAATCTGCAAAATTTAGTTAGTAGAGGCTCATATCTATAATCTCATTACTCAGATTGAAACAGGAGGGTTGTGTTGAGTTTAAAGCCAACCTGGTGTATAGCACAATAATGTTTCTAGATACCAAGAACAAGACAACCTGTAGAGTGTTAGTGCTAAATATTTCCAAAGGTCAGGGGCAACAAAAGCTTACAGTAACCTTTAAGGGTTATACTTCCAGGTGTATCCTGAGGTCATATTCACTCCATTTGTACTCCACTGTCTCTAACAAATGGGTCCAGCTGTATATGTTGTGGATGATGGCCTTGTCAGGCATTGATAGGAGAGAAGGTTCTTGGTCCTGTGAAGGCTGGATGCCCCAGTGTGGGGGAGTTGACGGAGGAGACGGGGGAGTGGGTGGATGTGTGAGGTACATTCTCATAGAAGTAGCAGGAGGGGTGACAGGATAAGGGCTTTCTAGAAGGGTGAAATGGGGAAAGGGGATACATCTGAAATGTAAATAAATAAAATATCCAATAACAAAAGAAAAAAATTAAGTAAAAAGAAGGAAAATAAAAATAAAATGTAAAAGATAATAGCTGTTGGACACAGGAAGGACTGCACAGCAAACAGAATATGGGCAGTTTACAAATTACCTACCTGAAATTCCTCTGTATCAGGAATTATGTCTGGGTAGGTACAGCAGTGAAAAGTACTGTTCCCTGTTTTTATGGAACATTACTATGGCTACCAGGCATTCAGACACACATACACACACACACAAATCTTTTTGTTTTGTTGTGTTTTTGTTTTTGATTTTTTTTTTTTGTACAGATGGTTTGTTACTCATCTAAAACCCTCTGGGGATTTGTTCTTATATGAACATATGTTAACATGCTGCTGGGCATTACTGACTCTGCTTGAAGAAAAATGGTTCATGACGACCCACTAATTTACTCTTCTGGAAAGATGCAACGTGGATCCAGAATGTCTCATGTTGTTAGAACTAAAAGTACATCTCCACAGTATCTACTGTGAGACAGACAGAGCTGTCCCCAGAAGGGCAAAAAGAGGGGCCAGGGCTCTGAAGGATGGCATAAGGCATGTCATGACAGTCTCATTTGTAGAAGAGAGATACAGAGTCTGATGGGAGAAAGACCTACTAAAGAAGGTCAGCAAAATCCCCAACAACTTGTTGGTTACATTTCTATACTGACTCTCGATAAATTCTCATTAGTTTATTGCTGTTTTAGCCTGTTCAGGATAGCTTATTACTCTTGCCAATTAGTTCTTAAAAGCATAAACATATATTGGTAGTAACCAAACCATTCCTTCTGATATAAAATATCTGCCTTATTAGAAGATATTTAATACTGTAGATGCATACTTTGAATTTTCTGCATCTAGTAGTTGAAATTTGTTGTATATTGAATGTGTCATCTATAAATATATGTGCATAGTATTTGTATATATATATACATATATATATATGTATATATATGCATATGTATAAAATTTTATGACAATCTCCAATTTTTAGGAAACCTTATTAATGATATTAAACTAAAATAACATTTTTATGTTCTGTTTATGTAAAAGGAGTACTTGGCTGGAATGTTGTAAAGATTAAATGATTTCATCTATATGCAGAACTGGGAAACATTTCTCTATGTAAAATCTTAGAATATACATTTTAAAACTCCTGGAGTTTATTATAATGCTTTCTGTCATTATGAATGTTATAATACATAAACATTTAAATATTAGAATATTAGTTTCATCATCATTATTAGAAAGTTTGCTTTAGTCTCTGGAGAAACTACACGTTGAAACATGGTATTCCTACCATAAGCTTTAAAGAAAACTAGGTATCCTTTTCTAAGAAAACATCAAGCATCAATACTTTATTAGCCAATGGCAGAAGATCATGAACCGCTTCTTGCTCCATGATAAAATATTGACTTCCTTAATGTTATGTAGGTCTTATGCAGACAACTGAAGCTGCTATGCATTAATGACGTTAGTGATCTTGTCATGTCCAGAAAATACTGTTTCATTCTGGTCTTCCCCAGTTCCACCTCTTACAACCTTTCTGCCCCCTCTTCAGCAATGGTCCCAGATGCTTAAGTGGGAAGAGATCTGAGATGTCTCAGGTAAGTCTTGACCATTTGAATATATGTTGCCCAGTTAGTAGCTGTTTGGGAAGCACTGGGGGGAAGGACCTTGTGGGAAGAGGTATGTCACTAAGGTTAGGCTTTGTGGCTTTGAAAGTCTCCTGCCATTCTCAGTGTGCTCTCCTATTCCTGTTTGTGGATCACAATGTGAACCCTGAGCTACTGCTATAATACCATGTTTGCCTGCCAGTTGCCCTAATTCCCACTAGGATACTCATGAGCTCTAACCTTCTTTTCTTTATAAAGTACCATAGTCATGGTATTTTGTAAAGAAAATAGAGTTAGGTAACTATGTAACAAGTAACTAAGACAGCAAGTAATAATGTCAGTTCTTCTATATCAAAGAGCAATTGGGGCATTGGGAAGCGACCCAGTAGCTAACTGTTTGTGAATCGAGATATGAGTTGTCAGCTGCTGCTCTTATACCATGCCTGGCTGACTTCTACAACTCTTCCTCTCTCATGATGATGATAGAATCCTATCCCTTTGGAAATGTAAGCCCCTTTCTAATATAACTTGTCTTGAACAAATTGTTTTTATCGTGGTAGTGGTAAAGTAACACACAGAATTTGATATAGATGTTTAATTTATGGCTGAGCACTTCATAGATACTTATTCTCTGTACTTTGATCAACTGTGAGATTTTGCATTGACCATCATCCACTGTGCAAAGAGAGTTCTCTGAGGATACATGAAAGCCACACTAACAATAGTATGGAGATACGTAGAGGGCAATTTGAAGCTATATACCTTAAGAAAAGTAATAGTAGTTATGTTCACTTTGGGGCCTAACCATAGATTTCTGGCCATATTTACAGTATGATGCACATATTTCTTCTAGTAGAGTGAGCCTTAACTCTAGTCAAAAAACTGTTGATTACACCTGGGATGGTTTGGAATATGCTTGGCCCAGGGAGTGTCCTTGATGCTGCTATGCTTCCTGCCATGATGATAATGGACTGACCTCTGAACCTGTAAATGGGCCCCAATTAATTGTTGTTCTTTATAATTATTGCTGTGGTCATGGTGTCTTTTCACAACAATGAAGCCCTAATTAAGGCAGAAGTAGGTACCAGGAGTGAGGTATTTCTGTGATATACTTGGGCTTGTTTTTATTTGGAAGAATATGGATTTGGAGACTTTGAATTTGGAAAGCAGTGGAATGTTTTCAGTTGGGTTTAATGGGCTAGGCTGATAGGAATATGTAAGACTCTGTTGTTGAGAGTGATTTGATCTGTTCAGATTTGGCCCAAGAGGATTCAGTAAAGAAAAACTTTATTATATGGTGCAGACTCTTCTGGGAGGTATTTTGATGAAGAATGTGGCTGCTTTTTGCCAGTGTCCAAAGAGTCTGGCTGAGGCTCAGGTGAAGAGATTTAGATTTATTACATTGACAAAGGAAGTCCTCAAACAGCCTGATATAAATTCTGTTGTGTGGTTACTAAAGTTCATTCTTATGAAGAGCATTTTAATCAAAAGAAGCAACCTGAGTAAGGAAAAATATAAAATGTATGGTTCAAGTAATAAAGGGGCACCAGAAATGAAATGGAGCTGAATCCTATATTCAAGAAAATAATCAAATTAAGGGAGTGGTGACTTTGGGCCAAGATCTTACCCAATTAAGCAGATATGGTAATATACACCTTTAATCCCAGGAGAAAAAGCCAAACAGATGTCTGAGTTCAAGGCCAGCCCTAGACAGAGAAAGTTCTAGGTGAAGAAATATGAAGTCCAGGAGCAATAGTACATACCTATAATCCCAGCATTCAAGCTTAGGCAGTGAAGGAGTTGGAAAACAGATAGCTAGAGATAGCTAGTAATAGAATGGGGAGGGGTGTTGTGGCAGACCCAGCAAGCAGCATAACTTTGGCCATGTGGCTCTGGCTTTAGAGTCAAGAATAAAAGGGACTCCTGGGACAATTGGTGCTGGTTACCTGGAGCTAAGATATTAGAGGTGATTAAGAATAGAGCAGCATCATTGGCATGAGATCTTCTGAGAAGTGTTTTCTGAGACCACAAAGAAGCTATAGTCTAGAGATAGCCAATATTGCACCTTATGATGCAGTTGGATTTGGTAATGTGTCAGAGTCACCAGGTAGTACTGGTATTGAAGGTATGAAGGGGTCATGGAGAGCACCTGAGGCTTGGCAACAGGAAAGGCCAAGGAAGGTCAATGGTGAAGGTGCAGACTCAGTTGCAGTTGATGGCCTAGGACTGAAGTGGTCATGCAAAGAAGTTGAGGCATGGCACCAGAAAGAGAGCCTATGAGAGGCTATTGGTGAAACATGGTTTCAGTAGACTCCATTTAATTAAAGATGCCAGTACCATGAGATGATCACCAAGAATAACACCAGCAGTGGAGTGGAGTCAATAAAAGCCTAGAATGTTACAGACTGCAGAGCTGGAAAAGTGACACAATTCCTTTGGAGGAGCCCAGAAGATCATGTGTGGATTCAAGACATTGGGATAAGAAGCTGTCAAGTTGAAGCTGACTAGGAGACCCCAAAATATTAAAGATGACAGAGCCTTGGGATATGTGCTGAAGAAAGCTGCTAAGAGGCTGTGGAACCAGCCTAAGAGAAAGAAGCTTGTTGAAGCCAACTCAGATCAAAAAGGAGGTAGAGATCTGAAGACTGATTTACCATCAGACATGGAGCTGCAGAGTTTGAAGTTTGCCTAGCTGGTTTCCTGTCTTGCTTTGGAGATTACAATTAATTGATTGGATAAATCTCAGAAGAGACTTTGAACTTTGGATTTATAACATTGAGACTGCTAAAGACTATGAGGACTTTGGAAGTTGGGCTAGATTTATTTTTAATTATGCTATGGCTAGGTTGTCCCCAATAGACTCGTGTGTTTGAACAAGCCTTTTGGGGCCAGGGAATAGAATGATAGAATAAACTTCACTCAGGTAGAATATACTTCACTCAGAGAATGGAGCTATTAGAAGGTATGACCTTTTTTGAGTAGGTGTGGTCTTGTTGAAGGAAGTGAGTCATTCTGGATGTGGGCTTTAAGACCCTCATCCTAGCTGTCTGGAATCCAGTCTTCTCCTGGCTTCATTTGAAACAATATGTAGAAGTCTTAGTTCATCCAGCACCATGACTGCCTAGATTCTGCTATACTATCCACCTTAATGATAATGGACTGAACCTATAAGCAAGCCCCAATTAAATATTTTCCTTTATAAGAGTTGCTGTGGTAATAATGTCTCATCACAGCAATAAAAGCCTAACTAAAGCAACATCCATAACATTTATGCCAATATTGCATCCTAGAGCATACCTTGATGTGCTCATGGTAATAACTTTTCTCCTACCAGGAGCCTAAAAATAGTACCTTCTGCTACTATAAAAATTTTCCAGCAGGGAAACTGGTCCTTGTCAGTACCAATTTGATTTCTCCATGTTGTCATGAACAGGGTTTTACCATAAAGTTACTATGGGAAATGTAGGCCAATGGCAATCAATAATTGGTTTTGTTTGGGGAGATGCCAAGACAATACTGACCAACTTGAGGACAGATATCCCACACCAAGCCTTGGGCCTTTTATTTGGAAATATATAACTTCTCAGGTGAGCATAATCTCTGTGGGGTAACACTAATTAAACTCTTTTATGTGAATATTTCAGAAGACAGTTCTTATTTTTATTGATGTTTTATAGCAAAGCATATTCCAAACCTCAAAGGACAAGTGAAACTTTTCAAGGATAGATAAAATTATTTATATTTAGAAAACAAATAAAATATAATGTTGCTGCATTTAGTATGAAGTTATAATTTTACCTAGCAACTAGGTCAAAAGTAGAATATGGAATTGGAGAACACTTGAAGAATTGGTGTGATAAACAGAAATTGTTTAAAACAATAGAAAAAGTACACCAATCAAGATGCCACTGCTCAAACCCCTTGAACTTTTTCATACAAAGCACTGAGGGGACTCAGTAGAAATGGATCAAAAACAGTATGGGCTCACAGGTAACCAGTGTTAATGTGCCTTTTAGAAATATGAATAGGACTTCAAGCTTGTTATTATTCAGGTTATATGTGCATAAAAAAACCCAAGAATTATGGAATGTTTCCTTAGTATTACCTAACAACATTGTCATTGTCTGACTAGTTATTTTACCCATTCGCACCATAGCACTATTCCTTTAGTCAACAAATTATTTGTCATATTTCTCTTCAGTTGATCTATTCCTTTTGATGTTGAGGTTTGGCTGTTACTATATATTGTAATGCTAAGTGCAGGCCCCCAAGGCCTGGTTGCCCCAGAGATGAGAGAGTTCACAGATAGACATAAGTAACCCTATGTGACCTTTCCCCCAAGTTATTTCTGATTGGTGAATAAAGATGCTGATAGCCAATGGCTGGGCAGAAGAGCCATAGGTAGGGTTTAGAGTTCCTGGGCTTTGGGTGAGAGGAAAACCATGAAGGAAAAGAGAAAGAATAGAGGAGGATGCCACCATAGCTGAGATGAGTCATGAAATAGTGGCCATGTGGATTGGCTAATTGGAGTTAAGAGGAGCTCAGATGAAACATGGCAAATTATGTAATGAGATGATTGGTTGTGAAATAGACACAATCATAACAGTATAGAGAATAGATATTTACCCAGCTTTTGTGCTGATTAAGGCTCAGTGTAAATACAAAGTTTGGATGTGTCTTTTATCTTCAAACTAAATGGTCAAAAGCAGGGTAGAAACAATATATTGGGATTAAATCAAACTACAACAGGGTGCTGCTCATATTCATAGTTAATCTTCCCTCCTCACTTAAAGTTCTTTGTAAATATGCTCACAGATAGGCACAGGGGTGTTTCTTAAATGTATTATTAAGATTTCTTTATTTAGCTTTGATATGATGGTGTTTTGTCTGTTATGTATGTATGTATGTATGTATGTATGCCACATGTATGCCTGGTGCCAAGGATTAGAAGAGGATATTGGATGCCCCTGGAACTAGAGTTATATGTGAGCTGTCATGTGGGTTTTAGGAATCAAATCTGGGTCTTCTGTAAGAGCAGCAAGTGCTTTTAACCTCTAAGCCATCCCTCCTGCCAGGTGATTCTAAAACCCATCAAGTAGCCCATGAAGACTAGTCATCACATTTGGCTCCTAGGACTGCTGTGAAGACTCAGTAAGGAAGTGTGCAGAATGATGTTTGCCTCACCTTGTAAAAAGTACAAAATTAAAGACTTTATTGGTAGGGTGACACTGATATCATCTTAGCATTATGCACACTTATCAAAACACATCTAGAAGGTTGGTATTTAGCAGCAAACCAATATCTACATTTTTATTCTCGAATTCTGATGAAAGCCCAAAATTTGACTTTGAAACTTATGATAAACATTGCCCAAACTTTTGAACTTTGAAACCTTTGCTAAAAGTGATTTTTTAGAACAAATCAAGAGTTTCCAGCCAGTCAAAAATTGATAAATTGATTTGGGTTGAGGCTTAATGGCTATCTCAGTGTGAGGTAGTCTGATAAGTTTCCAGCTTGAAGAAAGCTAAATTCTAGCAGTATAAGGAGAACACCTCCTCCTTCCAAGAAAACCTTTTGCAGAATCAGCAATTTTTCTCTGATAGAATTTTTTTTTCTGAAGGCAATAAGTGAACAAAACATAAACTAGTCATCCTTAGAGGGCATATCATGAAGATAAACATCAAAAGCATCCCAGGATTGTTTTGGTTTCACTATGAAGTTCTGGAGAGGTCCAAACAATACCAAGTTGACCCAGTCATTACTCTGTCAGTGGACTCATCAAATAAAAACTTATTCTTTGGGATGTTTTGTAGTGTTCCAAACCCTTCTGTAATTCCAAGGAGGCCAAGCTAGAAGAGAGTAGAAGAAATCTAAATATACAGCAGGTACTCTCAGTCTCTCATGTTTTCTTGACTACAGGGCATCAGTAAGAATATATTTGCATATGAGTTTTTTTTTTCATTACAAAATAGTTTATCAAGGAAAATAACTTTAGAAATTGAAACATACCAATTACCTTTAAATCAGTATTAAGAGCGTAGATCAGATGTCATAAAATCTTGTCACAAAGGATAATATATATGTATGGGGTTATTTGGATTCTCAACTACCAAACATTAAGCATTTCAAATATGTACTAAAGTTTACCAAAATTGACACAAAAGCCACAGATGCAGTAAGATTTGATAGACACCAAATTCAAAACAAAACATGTCCTTTAATTATCAGAATTAAAGGAGGAAGTTCAAATGGGCAAAAATGTATGTGTTTGTATGTTTATATTTGGATGCATTTGTGTGTGTGTATGTGTGTTTGTGTGTGATGTACTTTGTGTGTATGTGAAGTTTGTCTGTGTCTTCCATTTCTTTGGGGGAAAATGTGTATATTCACAAACAAATTAATAAAAAGAGTTTTGGCTCATATATGTATGATCTCTGAGACATTCCAGAATTTCCAGACAGCAAGATGGAGATCAATACAGGCCTTACTGCACATAGGAGGCCTGAAGGATATAATGTAATGGTGTGACTTCTAGACTGGACCTGAAAGACAGAATGCAATAGTATAGATTCTAGCCTGTCCTGAGAAATGACGAATTAGAAATGTAAGTCCTGAAACTTGGCTCAATCAGACAGTACAAGTTGCATCCTGTCCTCTGCCTTCTTGCTCTATTAAGCATTCAACAGACGGAATGGTAGGCACTCATCCTGAAGAGGGGGGCCTATGCTTTTTGCAGTCTGAGATGCAAATATTATTCTCTTCCTGGTGACTCCTCAAGGATGTTTCAAAATAATAATTAGCCAGATATCTGTGCACTTTATTGTCCAGTTGGGTTAATGCCTCGAATATATGTTGAGTGTAGTTTTGTCTGCACTGCTTTGTGTTCCTGGAGGAGTCGCACCTGCACAGCAGCATAGGCGCTATCTCGAAGCCTTGACTAGGCACACATACACATGTGCACCAGTTATTCTTAAAATGCCTTTGCTAACTCAATGACTGGGCACTCCTAAATCCACCCCCCTCCCCCCCCCCCCCGCCCCCGCTATCCCCAGCTCAGTTGGGAGAGTAGCCAGAGGCCACTTACTTGAAAACACACATTGCTGGTTGGCTTTATCTTCTCTGTTACTGCATCCTTTTCCAGCCTCCCCTTTTCTCTGCATCCTACCCAAGCAAACCTCAGTGTCCCACCCTGTGCTCAGCCATTGACTACTAGCAACTATATTGATATATCAAAAACCAATTGAGGGCAAGGACTTTCAGCTTCAGTAAACACAGATTTTCCATTAAATGAAAGCATCAAAACTACCCTCTACAAGTGTGTTATCAAAATAAACAAATGAATGAATACTTTAAGTGGGTGGGCAACAGGTGACAAAGACTGTTACATTCTTTAATGTATCTCATTTTGAATATTATTTTTACATTAAACAAACTTTAAGTTTACATCCAACTTGTGTTTAATTACTTGCTTTAGGCTTATTCTTTACAACCTATACAGAGTACTAGATAATGAGAGACATAAATTGGTCTCTCCCTCTAAGTTTAATCCTGTAAGTGAACTACATTTTTACTTATCATGACTATAAACATAATTAAACACATTAAAGCATGTGAATGTGAACATTTATAAGTCAACTGGTGATTAACTTAAATGTCTTAATTCTCTTTAGAAGTTTACAATAAATTAGTAGGTTTTATAGAATTAGAAATTTATAAATTAATCCCTGTTGAGTTTGATCCTTAAATTTTATCATAAATGTAGTTCACAGAGACATTGTTATATTATATATATATATATATATATATGATATTCTTGTTTTCTTTATCTTTTAATCGATTGTTTTATTTTGTAATTCAAAGTGGAAAATGTAAATGGTGCTACTTATCCATAAAACATGTAAATGATCAAAACATAACACAATGGCTGGCTTCTTACAAATCATACATGTTCAACTTAAAATGTATACATGGTATTATATTCATCTGTCAAGAGGAAGCAACTCAAGATCCATTAACAGCTAATAAGTCAGGTGGAAGGAAACATGTAGACTTTGCCCTTATGAACTCTTTCTGTATGACAGTGAAATAGATCTTCATATGATGTATTGCACACAGAAGCATTGGTCAAAGTCAGGTTTGACATGATTCACAGTATCACAATGGTATTTGAAGTTTCTCTCCAAAAAGAAGTAGCATACATCAAACAGCTTTGGCTACAGTTGCTCTCTGTTGAGCCTACTCCACTCTAGATCTCCAGGAACCTTTATGTCTCTTGCTGTTTACATGCTTTGCTGTGCAGAAAGGCTTTCACCCAATCAAACGTCAGAAGTCAACATCCACTGAGATTCCCAAGCATACACTTCAAAGGACTTTGAGCTTCATCAGCAGAAACAATGACATGAGCTACTGAAGTATCAAACTCAGCATGTTCTTTAGACTTAAGAGCTATCTCATGTTTGCTAAGCATTTTTTGTTGTTCTGCAAAAAAGCCCATTGCTTTTAAGCAGTAGCAGCCCATTCTTTCACTGCCCACCATTTATGACCAAGCACTGGATAGTTGAGAATAATCTATTCTTCTCTAGCAGTGGCAATAATAATCTTATATTTTCATTGTCTGTATTATCAATGATCCACACATGAAATATCTTACCTGCATTCCTGGAGACACTGTAAGACATTGCAGGACACTGTAGCATATTAACTACACCTATGTGACCATTCTTGGCTAAGTCAGAGACTGTTGTATAATTCTGAAAACCAGTAGTGCTCAAAAAAGCATTATGCTAGGACAGCAATTTCACAACCTTCAAGTTTCTGAGACTGCAGGCTTCATGAAACGTTGTCTATCTAGTATGGTCTTTAATATTTGCCTCGTTTCCATTTTGTAAGAGGCATTCAACAGAACGTATATCAGCCTTAAAAGAAACAACATGAAGCAAAGTCTTTCCTCTGTGATTTCTTTTTCAGGGTGTAATACTGGGTGGCAGCTTGACTGTAGAGATGCTTGACACCATTTGTCTGTGAATTGAATAACTCAGCAGAGGTAAAGGTGTGCCTGGTGATAGGCTAGGAGTGTGATCTCATACAATACTGTTTCTGCTGACTTTAACATATACCTGAAAGCAGTTAAGAACAATCAACAGGCTGGGCAGTGGTGGCGCATGCCTTTAATCCCAGCACTTGAGAAGCAGAGGCAGGCGGATTTCTGAGTTCAAGGCTAGCCTGGTTCCTGAACAGCCAGAGCTACACAGAGAAACCCTGTCTCAACCCCCCCACCCCCCAAAAAAAGAACAGTCAACAGTATATTTTTCCACAACCACTATTGGCTTAATAAAATCTTTATGGTTCTAGGAATGTTGCTCTCATATCTGTTAGAGGTAGGACTGGGGGCCTGCTGTAATCTTCATGATTTCCAGTATGTCCTAGTGAATTAAGATCTTCTACACAGACCTTCCTCTCAGGAGTTATCTATCATCACATGTCTTCTTTTGGATCTGAAAGTTTATTGTCAGCAAATTTTGAAACTTACTCTAAAGCTGGATCATGATCTCCAGTTGTCATTTGTTTGACATCTAGCATCCAGGCTAGGATATCACACACTGAGCATCCTGATCCATCACAGTCACTTATACAACCCTTACAGCAGACATACTCAGATCCTCCTATTCTCTCAGGCCCCTTAAGAGTATTAGCACAGTGGAAGCCGAAGCCTCTCCAGGCAGACAAGTGCCTCATAGATGTGTGCATTGGGTCTATTAGCAGCCAGTTCCATTGTGAGCATTGGAGGAGGCTTGTTCCACAGCAGGACCCTCGATGGCCATCTCCTCAGAGGGCAAGAGGTTAGGTGTGCCTAAGTAACCACAAGATGCTCCACTGGTGTCCTGATCCTTTTATACAGTTACAAATTACATATGACTCGGTTTCTTCAAATAACTAGAACTTGATAAAGTTAGCACATGTGTAAATGTTAAATAACATCTTTAAGTTAGTTTCTGTTAAATATATATATATATATATATATATATATATATATATATATATATAAACATTAGTTGTCTAACATACTTTATTTATAAGTCCTATTTTCTATAAACAAGGTTTATGGTTTTGTGCTCAATTGCTATTTTTACTCTTAAGATGAAAGCCACCAAACAAAATCCATCTTTATCCAAAACATCTAAGAGGTCTAGTTTTTCCTTCATCTAGGGAAGATAAAACAATCCATCTTGGAGGCCTGGTGTTAGCACTTTAGTCTACTAAAAAAATTATCCACTTTCCTACATAAAAGTTGTATCTGAGTTACATACAAGGTATGCTGTAGCAAATTAAAATTACCTATAACCCATTGGTTACAAGTTTAAAGCTAACTTTAACTGATAGGGATTTTACAGATTAACAACAACAACAACATGCTCTAATGGACCTTACAAATCCTGAAAGAAAGTTTACATTTCAACAAAAACTTCAAAGACAGTAAACAAAACCAAGAAAAAGAGGGGGTGGTATTTACAGAGTTAAGCATTATGTTTAGTCATTGGTCTCTAGTCATAATAGTATATATACATCGTCCCTGTTCTCCAGCTTATGTATCTATTTCTGGAATGATCTGTTAAACTTTTGCATGTCACAGAGTAAGGTCTGACCCAGGACAGAGGCCTTGTCAGAAAATTTTAAACAACCATGCCTGGATCTGGTGTGGGCAGGCAAAATCTTCTCCCCAGAATCAGCTTTTCCATAGAGTCAGGTAGAACAGCAGGTAACAATACTTCAGTATTTTACATACCCACTAGACATTTGAATCTCTGTAAGGCTGGCTCCAGTGATCAGAGGGAAGGAGAGAATAATATTGGAGAAGGTAGGAGTGATAAATAAAAAAGGGGGGGGCACAGAAGTAAGTTTCACAAGACTCTCAACTCAAAAGAAAACGATTTGTTAGAGAGGTACCCAGCATCTTGTTGACAAGAGGTCCTTGTCCATGGGACTGGGTGCCGAAGATGTGCCTTACTGACTTGTGTGACTTTTATAATGAGTCTCAGAGAGACTGACAGAGTTACAAGTGAACCAAAGAGAGATAGAGCAGGCAGCTCTGAGAAGACACTTACCCAAGTAGGCCAGGAGAAATGCGTGAGTAAAGTAAGTGGAGGAAAGAAACAAAAAAAGTGAACTTAGGTAAATGCTAGAAACTAGCATAAGCCAATGATGTACAACTAGCATGGTCAAATTTGCAATTTGGTTAAGAGAACAGGGTCTTTTTGAAAGGGCACATTGTTCACCTTCCAGCCTTTGGCCAGTGAGAGCACCAAAATAGATCACTTTATAGTCAGAAATAAAGGTTGCAGAAATACAAGCAGATTTTTTTATGGGGGTCAACAAGGTAGGGGTCTTTTAGCTGGTACAGGCTGTTCAGATTCACCAGGAACTAGATGCTCTTGACAAAGGTGGTTGATCTATTGACAGATTAAGGATAGCTCATGCTAAACAGGAGCCCATATTTCAGACTCTGTATACTCAGTAGGAATCTTTCCATTTATCTGGCCAAGGCCCTTCTGTTCAGGACATTGTCACCAACACTGCCATGTGGGAGGCTGCTTTGGATGCAACATGAACTTATGGTGGCCATTCTTATTCAAGTCACTGCATTTGGCATTTAACCATCAGGCAGAAAGGCAGAGTACCAACTGTACAAAGCATGGCATCTGCAATTTATCTTGACTTTCTAATTTAGCAAGAAAATGCAAAAACTGTGACATTTTGACACCAATAAAACCTACCTTAATTATAATACCTTCAGGGAGATCTCAGGAGACTGCTTCAAGAAAATGTATATGATTCTAAGACTATGATATTTTTTAAAAGAAAATATATTCTGATACTGTTTGCAAAGGCAGATATTTCAGAAAAAATTCATAACAAAACATTTTTATTTGTTCTTTCTTATTATTGTTTTCATTTGTTTATTTTTGTTATGAGATTTTGCTTTCTTTCTTTCTTTTTCTTTCTTTATTTCTCTCTGTGTGTCTTTGGGAGGGGGCAGGATCTGAAATAGCACAAGCTTGCTTCAAACTTACTATACAACTAAAGTTGACCTTGAACTGCTAATCCTACTTCTGTTATCTCTTAAATGCAAGGATATAGGCATAATATTATACAGACTGTTTTATTATATTAAACTACTGGATACAGGCCTTTGCATGGCATAGGTGGTCTGTAGACAAACAGAGGTCCACCTGCTACCACACCACATGGCTCAGACAAAGAAGATTATCCAGAGCCCTGCCTGCCCATAGCAGGAGCAACTTCAGTGTTCAGGTATATGGTAGACAGGTGGGAGAGAGAGAGAAGCAGAGCAGTTTGAGCATTATATAAAGAGATAGATCTGGAGATGTGAGGTGGAAAGGAATAGAAGGTTGTGTAGCCAACCCTGTCACCTGAGGCAGTGGTGAATTCCTACCCTGTGCTGCTGCTGAGGGGTATGTCTGGGTCCATGATCTTGATGTCCATGGTTCATTCATATTACTTTTAGAAATCTTAAATATGTCCCTAGTCTGGGTAGCCTTTTGGGACCCTGTAGATGTCTAAGGGGTGTAGAGAAATAGCTCTTCCTCCTACTGGCTGTGGCATTCTGAAGACATGGACTGACCTCTCACTAGTGAGAGCTGACCCTGTACCTAGCACAGGCAGTGTAGTGGAGCTAGCCCTGTTTGGGGGTGGGGGGTTGACATGGGTGAACTGGCCTCAAGGGTAAGAGCAAGGAAAAGCTGGCCCCAACACTTGTTTGCAGTGAGGTGGAGTGAGCATAGGGTTGTTGCCCTGCCCTTCTCCCCACTTGTCACCTGCAGTAGTCAGGAGAGTTGGCCCTGAGGTCATGAGTGTGGGAGAGCTGGTCCTGCCCCTCACCAGCAGGAGCACTGGAGAAAGAAGTCTCTGTGCCTTGTCTGGGCAGCACAATGGAGCCAGCAATGATGATAAAGGCATGGGTAAGCCAGCTCTGAGGCTGTGAGAGCAGGAGAGTTACCCCAGCCCCTTACCGGCTTTTGCAGTTGGGAGAACGGCCCCATACCTTGTCGTTAGGCATCAGCATTTAAGAGCAGCGTCTAATAGTATGATTGTGGATAAGTCTGCCGTGAAGGCATGAGAATGGGAGAGCTGACTCTGCTTCCTGCCAGTCATCACACTTGGTGGGCTAGCATGGGCAGTGTTGGAGAGCTTGCCCTCATGCTGAACATCTCAGTTACCACCCAGGCCCATGTCCAGGACTTTGAGTTTGCCCATCCCCAAATCTACATCACGTGCAAACTGTTAGAATTCATGAAAGGGCAGGTTCTTATTTAAAACAGGTTCTTATTCAAAACTGCAGGATCACCATGACATAGGGTAGCAATAGGATAACCAAGAGGAGAACAATGAGGATTCAATATTGATGTTGTGGCAGAAGCCAGAGACCTTGAATCAGACAGACCAATGACACATTCTAATGAGCAGTGACTTTAGTAAAAGGCGAAAGATTTATACAATCTGAAGAGAAACCAGAGTGAGCAGTGACTTTAAATGCAAAGCACTGCTAGCCACTGAGTCCCACATGAAGGGACTGTCCTAAAGTGCAATGAAAATGACTTTATACATTTTGTTTTCCACTCAATCTCACAAGAGTTTGTTCTGAGGTTGGTCCTAATAGAAGAGTGAGGAGCAAACTCAGTGATGAATTCTCCACCCATGAAGAAGCATTGGCAGCCATGTCAAAGGACAGTGCCACCATGGAACACAAATGCAAAAAAAACCTCTTCCGTGATAAGCCCTAACAAGATAAGCAATAGATTTTACTAATCGTCTTACTCTGTATTCTATTACTGGCAGAGAGACTCCATGACCATGATAACTCTTATAAAGGAAAACAGTTAATTGGGGCTCGCTTATAGTTTCAAAGGTGTAGCCCATTGTCATCATGGCAGAAAGCATAGCAGCATGCAGGCTGACATGATGCTTGAGCAGTAGCTAAGAGTTTTACATCTGGAGCTGTAGACAACAGGAAGAAAGAACAACTGAGCCTGTCTTGGTCATTTGAATACTCAAGGCTGTACCTAGTGGTATACTTACTCCAACAAGTCCACACCTACACTACACCTCCTAATCCCTCTCAAGCAGTACCATATCCTGTTGGCTAAGCATTCAAATATAGAAACTTATGGGGGTCATTTTTATTCAAACCGCCACACTAGTATAATGAAGAGAATTCCATCTAGATGGAAACCAAGCTTCAAAACACAATGGATGTAAGAAATGTTAAAGGTAAAAAAAATACAAAATGTGTTTTTCTGGATTTTTAAACTTTTTTAAAAACCCTGACTTTTAAAAGTTGACATCAATACACCAAATATAATAATAATTTCAGGTAATAACAGAAATAAAATATATGATTGCATTATCACAGGCCAGAGGGGGAAGTAGGAGGATGTTGTTGATATCTCTGTCATACCTCATGAGCTCTAACCATGGTTTTACTTAGACTGAAGATAGTATTTTTAAATTGTGTATCACCTTATAGCACCTATCAAGAGCAAAATTAGATATAACTCATAAGTAAAAATGAACATAAAACTAATTATCAAAACATAAGTCTGAAAGGCCAAAAATATTAGAAAAAATTAATGAAGAATAGAAGATAAAGGAAGCATGAGACACATAGGAAATTGCTGGATGGCGGTGTCTGCAGACAAATGTAACACACACAACCCATGTGCTTCAAGCCAAAGGCAGTGATGGTCAGAATGATAAACACAAAACTAAACTATGCACTGTTCATAAGATATACACTTAAAACATGGAACACCCATAGTTTTAATGACAGAGAATCAAAAATATTATACAATTATTGATCACGATTTCCAGATGTAGGCTAGAGGAAAAGGTGAGTGATGTAATATTTGCCTATCATTTGTGAAGCTCTAGATTGTGTTCTTATTATCATCAAAAATAATAAACAAACAAACAAATAAATAAGTAAGAAAAATGAAAAATAGCTACTATTAAGTACTAGCAAAGAAGGGTTAAGTTGATGGTGTTAGTAGCGGCAGGGCTGAGGGTATCATTCCTTTTTTGTCACCTGTGGTAACCTAAGGAGATCCTTAATAATTCAGGGAGCTTGACTCAGGTAAAACTCAATCCTTGATGTCCATGAAGAAAGTAATTTCAGGCTGAGTAAGAATAAAACAGAGTTGCAGTTTATTATTATAAATATTACAATATTTCAGTGTGGATATTAAGAGTGCTTAGGAAGATGTCATGAATACTCAGGGCATCAATGTATGAAGGGATACATTTCATAGAAGAGTCAACTTTATTGTCCTTATAATGGTCATCTTTAGGATTTGGGTGTAGTTTGTTGCTGTTATTATCAAAGGATTGCTAAAAATATTTAATAAGATCTCAGGGTGGAAGGTGAATATTTGATAGGTTTACAAGAGATAAGGCTCAATCAGATGGAAGAATTTAGGATATATTCAATGTAAATAAAGTTAATAGTTTTGTTTGAGATTCCCAGAAAATGTTTGAGAGAACAATGAGACTTCCTCAATCTTCGACACATTTAGGTTTAAGCATGATTTGTTGCTAATATTATTAATTGTGCTGAAATTCTTGATTCAAGCAGTCTTTGGGGTGAAGGTTCCTTTCCTGGGCATGTCTTTCTCATTTCCCATTTCTAGACTGCCATAAACTTGACGATCTTTTAAACATTGATAATAATAGAATAAATTTCAATGACTTTTTTATTGGTTGAGACTTTCATATGTTTTGATTATATTCAGCACCACCCCTGTAGCTGAACTCTTCCCAAATCTACTCCTCATTCCCTACACAGCCAATTGTGTGTTATTTTCTTTTTAAAAACATATCAGTTAATTTGTGTTGCTTGCATATTCTTGGATGGATAGCTTTCTACTGGAACATGGTCAAACTCCACTCATAGAGTGTAAGTCAAACTAACTCACCTTCTCCTAGCAACTCTTAATTGCTATTATTTTTCCTTCTCTGGATAGAATTTTATGGATGCCTCTTTCCTCTATACTTTGAATTGTTATGCCTGATCTTGCACAGATCTTGGGCATACTGTCATAACTGCTGGAAGTTCATATGTGCATCTTCTTTGCTAGGTTCAGATGATGGTTCGGTGTAGTCATCTACAGCCTCTAGCCTTTATAAACTTTCTTCCTACTCTTCCTCAATGACCCCTGAACATTTGGAGGATGGGGTATGATATAGATATCTTATTTAGGGCTGAGCAACCCATACCTTAAATCATATGAATCTAAAAATTCATGGCTAAAAAGATCATATCTACTAGGGGAGAATCTAATACTATTATTCCCGTAAATAGGCATACTATTAACTTGCATCCAATAACTTATAATTATAGCCATAGATTTATGGGTCTTTTAGTTCTAATCAGAGAATCTCCTATTTGTAGATCATGATGAACATAGAGATGCACGACTGGCCATTGAAAAAGCAAGCAAGTAATGTTTTGCAATGAATGATAATGGGAGCAGCACTGCAAAGTTGTATATGGTATAATACTGCTGAAATATTTCTTTTCAGAAAACTGTAGTTTCTGATTCTTATATTAGAAAAAAAACTGAAGCCCTAAAAGTGAATATACATGATACCTATCCCTTAACCAAGCCAGAAGAAATGTTACAGTAGCATTAAAAGCCTGTTAAGGGAAAGCTATTGCCTATTAGCCAAAACAATGGAATCTTCCTCTGTGTTAAAATATGCTATTGTCTCCTCCCTTAAGAGTTTGTAGATTTATGCCTGTAAATCATCTGGTCAAGAGCCTTCCCCTCAGGAAGGCAGGTTTACCTGAAGCCATGCTTTCTAAAGAAATGATAGAAATAATTAGCTCCTTGAAAGATAATATAGTTTTCCTTCCCAGAATTTATATTCCACTGAGCTCAGATCCTATGAGCAATCCTGTGGTTCTATTGTGTCTGAGTCCTGACTAAAAAATGCATATTTTTCTTTTCTTTTCTTTTCTTTTCTCTTCTCTTCTCTTCTCTTCTCTTCTTTTCTTTTCTTTTCTTTTCTTTTCTTTTCTTCTCTTCTGTCTTTCTTTCAGATGCTCACCAGAACCTAAGTGTACTTGCTCTGGGTTCTTAGAATTCTTTACTCTTTCTCTAGGATTTTCCTCCTTCCAAGTGGCTGTTTGTTTACCATATAACTGACCTCAGTGCTGGCTCACTTCAAATGGTATGGCTTTCTTTCTCCCTCTTACGCCTTCACCTATGAATGAAAGACTCTTTTATTCTCAATGACACTCCATGATTCCCATATCAAAAGAAAAAAACAAATAGTCATCAGAAAGAGGGAGTTGGTAAATATCAGTAGAAATCAATAAAACTGAAAGCTAACTCACAAACCACATTAAGCTCAAGAGGAAGGAAGACCAAAGAGTGGATGCTTCAGTCCTACTTAGAAGGGGGAACAAAATAATGGAAGTAGAGGATGGGAGGGACTTGGGAGAAAAAGAAGAGGAGGGGAGAAAAAGTATCAGGTCTAGGAGGAGATGGAGGAGATGTACATAGGGTCAGAAAATTGAACAGAGGTGTGTAGCAATGGGGTATAGGGAACTGGGGGTAGCAAGCAGAAATTCCCAGGTGCCAGGAAAGCAAGAACTCCCAGGACCCCATGGAGATGACATTAGCTGAAATACCCCACAGAGAGGAAGGAGAATCTGTCAAGACCATATCCAGATGTTAAGCATACCCCCCCCCCCCCCCCCGTTGAGTGATGGAGCCACTCACCCATCTCCAAAATTTTAACTCAGAATTATTCCTGTCTAAAGGAAATACAGGGACAAAGTGTGGAGCAGAGACAGAAGGAAAGGCCATCCAGAGACTAACCCACCAGGGGACTATCACACATGCAGACACCAAACCCAGACACTATTGTGGATGCCAGGAAGTGCTTGCTGACAGGAACCTGATACAGCTGTCTCATGAGAGGCTCTGCCAGATCCTGACCAATACAGATGTGGATGCTTGCAGTCAACCATCAGACTGAGCACTGGGACCCCAATGGAGGAGCTAGGGGAAAGACTGAGGGAGCTGAAGGGGACTTATCTGGCATCAATGGGAGGAGAGACCCTTGGTTCTGTGAAGGCTTAATGCCCCAGTATAGAGGAATACTAGGGCGGTGAGGCAGGAATGGGTAGGTGGGTGGGGGAGCACCCTTATAGAAGCAGTGGGTAGGGGGATTGAATAGGGGGTTTTCAGAGAGGAAACCAGGAAAGGGGATAACATTTGAAATGTAAATAAATAAAATATCCAATTCTTTTTAAAAAGAGAAGGTTAAATTAATAGGAATATTAAAATCCTATCAATAATATGAATAAAGTCTATAAACTTAAAATTGGTTTATGAATAATAATAGAATTAAAGAAATCAGTAGATAAATAAGTCACTAACATTAGCAAACAGAAAAGTTATTTTAGATAAATTGCAGAATAAAAAATGTTATAGATGATATAGGAAGAAAAGGGAAATACTGTGATGAAAAATGGCAGGTACAGTACGTACATTAGGTTAGCTAGGTTGATGGTACCAAATACCAAACTGATCAATAGCATTTGATTGTGTATAAATAACTTCCTTAACTTTATTAAATAGTAATTAAAATTATTAAATGCCAATAAGATAATCTCTTTTGTGTTTGAAAGGAAATACAAACTTTCTACTGGCCTCCTCTGTACTCTAGTCTCAATTTAAGCTGTAACAACTGCTTCAAAGATATTTTAGACTGAATATGAGTGCTAGAAATTCTCTCTGCATGCCAGGAGCATTCCACCACCCCCTGGGGGAGTCTTCCAAGGGAAGTATTCCAAGTAACAAAATGTAACAAGAACTCTCATGTCCTGAGGCTAAGAGAGAAATCTGATACGTTTGACTGTGTTGCATATACTATTAAGTTTTCAGTTTTTGCATTTTTAACTTGCCTTCTTTTCATTTCATCAGCATTACTTTCAAATATCTGACATTCTATTTTCTATTCCTTTCTTCTAACTTCAGTTTTCTACTGAAACTTAGGCTGAACTCATTACTTCGATGATTTCTTTGATGAAATTAATTCTGTCAAACATTTCTGAATATATTACAAGTTTGTCCTCAAAGTTCATGCCTACTAAATTCTAAGAATAGAATACCATATGTTTCTATCTAATACAGGCATTTAAAGTTACCACAAGAAGGAGTCTAATTAGTTGGATGTGGCCATGCATGGCTAGGTAACTGGACAATAAAGAGCCACAAGAAATCATTTTAAAAACACACATCCTGACATACTTACATACTGCATATTTGCCTTGTTGTGTGTGTGTGTGTGTGTGTGTGCGCGCACGCGTGTGTTGTCAAATTATCATTTTAGGTTTATACCATTACTCAGATTTGAACCCTGGACCTCTGCATGATAGACAGTTCTACCACAGAACTATGCCTATATCCCCAGTCATATATTCCTTGGTTAATAACCTATTGTTAAATATTGTATACTCCCTACAAGTCACTCCTCATTAATTTGTTATAAGAATATTAAGAGCTTGTCATGTGACAGACACTGTACTAGGGGATCTACCAATGAAAATCAAAGGTACAGCTCTCTCCCTGCCCCTACCTTAGAACTCTGATTACTTATTTATTTCTCATGGTCCTTTGGGTTTTCTAGCTTGTTCACTGGCTTTTATTTACATAGAATATTGTGCTCTCTGCATTTGTATGCTCAAATGTTCTAGTTCTTTTTGAAGTAAATTTTAAATGACGAGCCACATTGAAGTTCCCCTGTGCTTGGGGTCCTTTTAGTTTAGTTTCTGTTCTCAGATTAAATTATCTGCTTTTCTAATGGTATTGGAATATTACGCCTTGCATTATTAATGAGATAGCCCAAATGACTAGACTCCAGACTCTTTAAGTAAAATGATCTTGTCTTACTAAATCTATTATAGACTCCAGTATTTAGAAAAGTGTCTGTGTCATAGGAAGCAGCCATTTAATAATTAAATGACTGCACAGATGTGTCATTGTAGTGTTGGCAAATGCTTCTCTATGTTTTAATATTTTCTACCAAATAATTCACCAGACTATTTTCTTCTAATAACTGATTTTGAGTCAGCTTAAGCCTTCCATATCTAATTCTAGCTTATGGCATCTATGATAATCTTTGCTCACAAACCATATAATCAAGCTTATTAAGGATCATATATTAAATAAGTATAATTGGGCTCTCAGGGAAAGCGCAATGCCTGATCACATATGAAAACATGACTAGAAGGTATGGAATTTAAGATTTCTTTTGTGGAATCCACCACATTAAGGAGTTACATTCTGAAATATAAAAAATAGTTTCCAGAAACCTGACTTCTATAAAAATCGGTTATTGCATTGATAGAAAAATCAGTCCCTTTACAGAGAATGGCTACAGCACTGAATATATGTATGTCCTTTTTGACAAATGAGTTCTGCTGTTCAGAACTCAGAACCAGACAGCTGTCACAGTGCCACCAAGGAATCCTCTAAATTGGAACAGATGGTGCTACTCATTTGACCATCAGATGCTATTCTGAAGTATCAGTTGGGCAACTGCTTGGTGGAGGTACAAAAATAGAAGATTTATTTAAGGCCTAAAATTCAAGCACAAATGTTTGTAGACACAAAGTTTCATATGATACAGAAAAATTGCAATCAACCAATTGCCAGGGCATATCTGGTACAGGGTGTGGTATAAAACATTTCTGTGGCCAGCTGGACTATAGTCTCTTCTACACAGGTTTCCACTGAGATATGTTAGTAGCCATAGACACACACACACACGCACACACACATACACACACACACCCTATCAAATGCATTCCTACAAGTACAGTTGCTAATTAGTCTGAAATGTAACTAGAACACCACTTAGGAATCAACTGTGTCACTTCTTGCTATTCTGTGGAAATATTTAATATTTACTGCATGTGTTGGTGGTCTACTTCAGAAATAAGAGCATTATCTGGCTCATCTTTAAGGTAACAACTGCAGTACTATGTAGCTTTTACCATTATATAGCAATCTAAGCCTAATGCACAGTCATATTGAGTATACTGGCCACACAGCACGCATGATTCCTTCCTTATTAAAATTAAATCTAATTAATTATCACTGCTCACCACTGCCCAGAATACAATGTTAAGTACAGTCCTAATAATGATATACTATTAATTACTTACAGAGCTTAAAGACGGCTCATATGCTTATTATACAGAATTCTAGGACACTGTAAGCTCACTGTATAAAATAAACAGATTCCCATTATGTACATACTGAACTTTTACATGATAATAATGAATCAAAATTTTTCAACTGAACATCACATTTTATCCAACACTCTCTGGAAAAGAATGAACACAGATTCCCTTATTGTATTTAGTTAGAATTGATAAACAGTACTGAAACTATTAATGGCCATTGGAATGATTAATATCCTCTAAGCACTGGGGACACAATCTCAGTTTTTTAACAATTTGTATTCTTTAACTTAATCCTATACCTGTAACAATTACATTATTTTACTAATGTGGAAACTGAATGAAATGGAGGTTAATGTATTTACTAGGGTTGTAAAATACCATTGCTTAAAAACACATGATATAAGGCTGATACCTACTTGATAACTGAAAAAAAAAACCACAAAAAATAAATCTTAATTCTATTAGAAAAATGAAAATTATTCCTACAAATTATAACTTTCTAAAATTGTCAGGAAGATATAAACATTATTGTGCTTTAAGAACTCACGAAGAAATAGGTTTTAGGAAAGACTAGAAGCACAGATTGTCAGGCTCTAGATCCTTTCTCTAGACTGAACAGAACCAGAGAACAATTCTGTTCTCTGTGTTTTGCTAATGGTTCTATGATTTGCTAATGGTAGAATCTCAGAAAGATTTGAAAAAGCAGAAGGCATTTGATGTGGTTGCCCATTTTTCTGGCATTCCTCAATTTTACTTTAGACACTGTGAGGTAGGCAGGTGTCCATAGAGATGCCTAGGCTTTCTAGAGAGTGCAGAGAAATCTGGGAGTCTTCATTTGGATGCAAAGGCAGTAAAAAGAGACAAAACTACTTAGTCTGGCTTGGGCTTTTGACACCTCAAAGTCCCCCTCCCCTAGTGACATACTTTCTCCAACAAGGTCACACATACAAATAGTGACACTCCTGAAAGCATTCAAATTTTTGAGCATATGGGGTCTATTTTATTCAAAGCACCAGAGGAGACTGTTGTAGAAAACACAAATATCCCCACCCCCTTTTGCCTCCTCAACATGTTATGAGCAACAGTCTAGCACTGACTTAGAGAATGCCTGGCTTTATTTATCTAAATAATTTTATTTGGATAATATTTTAAAATTCTATAGTTATTGTATACAAAACATTGTTATAAATCTTTAGAGAGTGCCCTATCTCCTTTTAGGGAGTCTTGTTTACACTGGGAAGCAATGTTATCACCCTTTTTCTGAGAAGAGTTCTTCTGAAAACCCTAAACCTGCAGCTGTCTAGTTCCCATATACTTGCAAATGTCATATACAGTGCCATTCCAGAAAAGAAAGGAAAATGATTTCCAGTGCTGAGAGCTACATAAATAACCACTTTGATTATTTTTGATCCATATACATCCAGAAATTTAAAAAGGCAGATACTAAAAATCTAATTCATTTCATTGTAAGTTTGCATGTTGAATTAATGTGGTGTGTGTTTATTCTTTGTTCACATTTTTCATTGACTTGTTTGTGAACAATGTTAATAAGATTACACAAGGGAAAACAATCCATAATTAAGTTTGAGAAATATACCATCTTTATTCTAGGCTATACCTCTAATATGCCCAAAAAGTGGATGCTACAAACTATAATAAAGATTCATCATTAGATTTCATTTTGTGTTCCAAAATCAGTGGTGCTGTGACATCAGAATTTTGTATATCCATGTATAATTTAGAAATAATATTAGTGGCAGAACTATAGGTATGAACAATGGTGGTATGAAGTTTACAAAATGGCATGATGTAGTTGCCAAAATCACCCATCAAAGTGAATAAAAGATTTAATATAATGTTTCCTGTGTGTGGTGTTTAAACGTACTTTTCCATCAACATTGTCAGAGTTATGATGAAGTAAAAAAAAATAATGTGGAAATACTCTTACAACTGTCTCTGGGTAGGGAATTGTTTTGCTCTATTTTGTGCTGACTGCATCTATTTTATGGATAATTTGAGATATTTCACTAAAGTCATGCTTTTTTCACAGCATAGGTAGAAAAGGAAAGAAAGAAAAAGAGGGGCTGGGCAGTGGTGGCCCATGCTTTTAATCCCAGCACTTGGAAGGCAGAGGCAGGCAGATTTCTGAGTTCAAGGCCAATCTCGTCTAAAGAGTAAGTTCCAGGACAGCTAGGGCTATACAGAGAATCTCTGTCTTGAAAAACCTAAAAAGAAAAAAAGAAAGAAAGGGAGGAAAAGAGAAAGTTGGAAAAGAAATAAGCATAGTTCATAATGAACTCAGGACTGTACAATTATGGGCTACAGATGGAAGACCATGCCTACAGCTCTAAAATTGAGTCATGGTGTGGAGAAATTAGAAGCCAGCAAAGACCTGCTGGAGGGGCATGTACAAAGGAAAAGTATATGGACTGATTGAAAAACAAGAGAGGTGATCATACATTCATATAAAAAGTCAAAATCAGGACGATTACAAATAGGATGGGCAAGTGGACTCTAAGGGTAACGTTCCTGGCCAACAAGCTTTGACACTTCACTGAAAAAGAAACATACCTATGGAGGAGCTAGCTCAGAGCTCATAGCAGACAGCTGACAGGCTGGCAGACCAAGCAAATAATGGACAATGACTGGGCACAGATTGTGCCAATTCCCCTGCAGTTGTGAAAGAAGAGCTGGATAGAGGCCGAGCAAGCATAGAGAAAGTAAAGACAGATGAGGGGACTGAATGTACGTGTCCATCAAAATTCATGTAGTGACAATGTAACCTCAGGGTGATGGTATTGGAACATGTGGTCCAGAAGGAAGAGCCCTCAGCACTGGGCTTAGGGACTTAGAAAAAAGAGAGGCACTCTCTCCATGAGGGCTTATGTATGTTGAGAACCAGAAATTATATGGAGAAATACCATCAAACACTTAATCAGAACTTCATCTTTATATTTTCAGTCTTTAAAAACAGTCAGAGTAAATATATTTTGTTTATCAATGACCTGGTGTATGCTATTTGATTACAGTTACTCAGTGAAAGAGAAATATAAGATATCACATTTTCCAGATAAAGAAAAACCCACCAGTAACTAGTACAGAGAGAACCCACAGGTAATCTACAATATAGCTTGTTTGTAAGCATATACCCTTTAATTTGAGACACATTGTGTTTAACCCATGATTACATGTATTTAACAATATAGACAATAACTATTTTGCTCTTTTTTTCCCCCAGAAAAAAACCAACTTAGAGCCTATAATAGAAAGACACAGAAGTTTGTTGTATTTTCCATAGTACAACTCAAAAAAACACTTGCATTTATTTTCTTGCTGACATCCTGTTCTAGAAATGTCAATAGCTAGAATTTGCTGATATTCCTCTGACCTAACATAAAGCTCTGCTACTGGTGTATCTTTTGGAACCCTCATAATTACATAACAAAATTTACAATCTATGATTGACCTACAACTAATATGAAGTGAATGAAAGATTCAGGAGTATTTTCCCATGTCTGCACAGCTTTTAACAAATACAAAGGAATATCCAGCCATCAGCACCATGATGGTAAATGCCTGTCAGTGTTAATAACAGAATAAAGCTCTGAGGCAGCTTCGGTCCATTTAGAGTTTATCTCAATCAAGTGTATTATTGGTTATATTCAGTTCATTTAAAATTAACCACATCTCTGTTCAAATGTTGCTGGAATTGACCTTGCATGCCTGCAAAGATAATAAGATTATGGTGAATGAAGTAATGAATAGTGTAACATAGCCTAATTATATAGCATACCCTCATTCACCTTAATTTGAGAAAGAGCAGAAACTGGATGGAATTCAAAAGGCAGCAGATTGAAATGGATAAAAAAAAAAAAGACTCTTTTTATGTGGTACATAATCAGCTTTCAGAATTCACTGCTGCCGGATATTTCTCAGGCTTACATTTAGTAAGGTTTCCAGACAGGAATAAGAAAGGCATCTGTGGCTACACTTGCTGCATGTAAATTTATAGACACTATCAATCCTCCTGCTGGTAGCCATAAAATCATCACCAGCTGGTACTGGAATAGAATGCTTCCCCATAGCTCCCCACCGCATGATTGGACAGCTGCACAGTGTGTTGTTGTAGCTGTTCAAAGACAAAAGAATCCAGAAAGCCTAAGTTGTTGGCCCTTGCCAAAGCAAAGATGGAACCCGGGAAGAAGACTTCCTGGTGAGCCCTGGGCTGCACACACACACACACACACACACACACACACACCTACTTCTGATCAAAACATGTTTTGTTTGATGTTACCCCTGACTTAGTGTGCACTTTATTGTTTAGAAATGTAACTGATCTCTGGTGTAAATAACAAGACTACCTTTCATTTTCCAAGGTGGTAGGTAAGTCTCCAGTGTTCCCTTTTATAGTGATCACAGTGGTGAAGGTAGACATTTTGTCCCTGGGCTAATGGGGAGCAGAGCAGGTCTATTTGTTAGCTTCCTTCATGATGCCTGGATCCTTTAATTACATCTGACAGATTCAGGCCACACTTAGATCTTACAAAAGAGGTAAGAAAGGAAATCGATCCTTCTCTTCCCACTGGTGAGTTATTATGTCATTCTATTAGTGGCCTCACATACATGCACACTGGCAAACACCTTCTGCTGAAGTCCCACCTTGGAGATGACAGAGTAATGAGTGACTATTATCTTATTTGCCCTAAGCTCTAAAAAGGACTTTTCTGCAGATTTAATCAAAATAAATAGTATATTTTCACATAAGGGTCAAAGAGTTCTTGATTATAGTAATAACTATCTACTTAAAACAGAGTTACCCATGTTCAGAGTTTCCAGGGAGCTGAAAGTGGCAAAGCAACAAGTTGGTTATTTTTAGTTCATTCTACAGTCAAAACCCAAGTTGGATTGTGGCATTCTGTAAAAACCTAATGAAATGATAGCACCACAACAAGTAACAGAGAAAGTGAAGCCATAAAAGCATGGACCTGTGTTCCAAGCCCCTCCGTGTCCCCTTCGCCCGCGAAAAGAGACACGTGAGGCAATGTTCGGGTGGTTACTACAATGAGGCTTTACTTCTTGTATATGCAGAAGTGGAAAGACAGAAAGCCAGGAAAAGGCACTGCTTAAATACACCCTAGAGTGACGTGTTCACTTCCGATTGGCTGTTCACTCATTACCCATAATACGCCCCGGGATGGGCAGTGACTTTGGTGCGTTTTTTGCCTTTTGCACCTTCGAAGTCAGTTGTTTACTAGTGGGAGGACAGGATGCCCGCACCATCTTGTAATGGCAAATGCTGACACGCTCACTGCGGCTCCCAACAGACCTGTTCTCCCCTCAGTGTCTAATTTAGTCAGCATCAAGACTGCACTGCTGAAATCTTGGTATCTCTACTGTGTGGCTGACAGACAAAATATTTTTGTTTTGAACGCTTTTACCAAATTTATTTTCTCTATGTTTTTCAAATAATTAACAGCATTTTGACACACTAAGAACAGAGTATGAGAAAACAAAGTTGTTCTGATGTAATGTACTATGGGGGCCATAGGAAAGAATAACAAACTGTGTAGCTTCAAAATTGTGCATTTATTTTCCTATGTTCTAGAACTGGAAGGCTAAGATAAAGGACGATAGAAATATTCGTGGCTGGGAGAGGGGTGTTCATAGGAACTGTCTTCCATGTGCGTGTATGGTATCCAGGCACTGGTCTCTATGTTCTTTCTAGTGTGCTACTCCTACAAGAGGATAAGGTACCTCATTCCTATGACATCATATAACCTTGATCAACCTCATTTTTTCTTTTTGTTTTCCTTAATTTTTAGCTTTAAGGAGGACTCTGCCCCTCTCAGAAAAGTGCAGAACAGAGATCTAGGTACAGACATTGCGTCCCCTCTGCCAGCCCCAGAACCACAGAAACATTACAAACTGCTTCTGACCAGAGCAAGTCTTTGAAGAGATGTTCTCCTGAAAGCATACCAATAAATATACACACTAAAGATCTCAAATACAAGATACTTTAATTTGATACAACAGAAGAAAAAAATCATTTTAAATTAATCTTTCTCATTTACAAGTGCATCTTTACTTCCTGAGAGGCAACAGGGTAAAAGTCCCTGTTTCAACAGGCAACATTGCATCTCAGGCACAGGGGCCCGGTGAGCTACAGGCACTTAGCACTGAGCACAGGCCCAGTGAACACAAAGGCTGTGTGTTCAAGAGCTCATACCCTACATTCTCAAGGCTAGGTTTGTATTCCTGTCCCACAGGTGCTTAGCCACACACACCAGTGGGTTCCTGCTGTGGGTGTCAGCATGAGCCTGCTCTTCAGTCTCATCCTGCAGTTACCTCATTTTGAAGACAAGCGAGTTAGAACTCATGCACTCAACCATTTACCTGAGGATACTTAAAGATTTCAACCTCCCCTGTTATAGTAAAAATTACACACTTTGTATTATGAATCCATAATTTTACAACTTCCAGGTGTTACCAATGATTTATTTGAACCCCTTCTATCAAAGCTCACTCCCAGCTCTGCCTGTCTCACAGGGCTGACTGTCCTCTGTTGTGGTCCTGTGTATTGGCAGGGTTGTGCTCTCTGTAGGAGATGTTCAAGTGGCACATGTGTTTGTCTTTCTTTTCCAGTTACAGTGCTTGGACAGGGGAGCTGTGTTTCTCTTTGTTTTGGTTAATAATTAAAAGCTTCCAGTCACACTGTACTTGATTCTCTGCAGTGTAAGCACCATGCTTTGTGTACCCAGGGTTCCCATGCAATGTTCTATGGCACAGCTGGGGGACCCGAGTTTACAGATCTGCCTGTCATCCACAGCTACCTGTCTATGCACTGTCCAGCTTGATCAACCTCTTAAAAGCTGCAGACTCATATACAATCACACTGAGAGACAGAATATCACCATGTAAATTAGGAGCATACAATTCAGTGTCTTTAAAATTTTAACCTCAAATATATTTTTTGTTTATGTGAGAAATTCGTTTATCAAATTTTCTACTGAGATCCATGATACAAAATATTCACCTAAATTATAATTCTCAAATAAATTAAAAGAATATATAATAGGCTCCCAAGGCAACCCTAAATGAGAATTTACAAACATATTTAAGAAATGTGCCATTTGCCAGAGTAAGTAAATATAGAAGACTATATTTAGAGAAAATGTCTTAAGAATCAACAATTTCCTTTTAAAAAAAATCCATATCATACTCTAATGCTTCATCATTCCAAATAAGTATATTGTTGCCTTTATGAAACAACTAAAGGCACTTCTGTGGTAGTTTGAAAAAGAGGCCCCCATAGGCTCATATATTTGAATGTTTAGTCACCAGGAAGTGGTACTATATGGGAGAATTAGAAGGATTAGGAAGTGTGGTCTTACTGTAGTAACTATGGCCTTGTTGGAGAAAGCATGTCACTGGGATGGGCTTTGAAATTTCAATAACTCATTGCAGACCCAGTGTCTCTCTGTCTACTGCTAGTGGATCAAGATGTAAAGCTTTCAGTTACGGCTTAATTCCATGACTGTTGGCCTACTGCTATTCTTTCTGCCACAAAAAATATGGACTAATCTTCTGAAATTGTTAGAAAGCCTCCAATTAAATAAATTTTTAAATAAGAGCTACCTTAGTCATGTGGTTTCTTCACACTTCACAGCAACAAAACACTAACATAGAAGTTGCTTTGAAGAATAAAGTATTGTTATGACAGGTCTGACCATTTTTCTCTCTCTCTCTCTCTCTCTCTCTCTCTCTCTCTCTCTCTCTCCCCTTCCCCCAGTCCTGAGCAGGCCTGCAGTCATTTACCACAATAGATCAAGCAACAGTAGGACCTAGGAGATGCATTGCATTACCAGCCTTGGAGCCTGCTACCTGAGCTAAGAAGAATGGACTGCCTGCTGAGCTAGCCTTGACACCTTCCAGACTGCTATCTCTTTGTCCAGCCCCTGGGCAGAACCAAGAAGAGACTCTGGGAGTGAGGCTTCCCCTTTATATGTGAAAGCAAATTATTAAACTTTGAGCTTCGATTAGAGACCTTTGTCCTGGCTTCATCTCTTCCTGCCCTTTCCTGTCCTCAGCCTCTCTTGCAGGTGAACCCGGTTCAACTGTTGCTGCGGGCTGCAACCTCTCTCTCTCTCTCTCTCTCTCTCTCTCTCTCTCTGCCTGCAAAACAAGATGTAGTTCTCAACTACTTCTCCAACACCAAGTCTGTCATGCTTGCTGCCATGCTTCCTACCATGAAGATACTTGACTAATATTTTCAACCTTTAAACAACACCTCCATTTAAATGTGTCATTTTATAAGAGTTACCTTGGTCATGGTACTTCTTCATGGCAATAGAACAGTGACTATGTCACCTTCTAATAATTCCCTACTAATAGGGTCTAAGAACTCTAAGCTAAATACTAAAAGTGTTATCTTGGGACCTCTGGAGAAGGTAAGTAAAAATTGTTGTCAGGAAACAAGGGAACATTCTTCTTATGACCTCTTTCCTTTTATATCATAATCTCCTTGGCTTTGGAACTGACATGACTGGGAATGAAGAAACGACAGGGATATGAACAGACAAGACAGGATAAGGTAGGCCATGCACTTTAATGGAGACTCAATAGTACTCCGTGCTATTACTGTACACAGCAAAAACAAATGAAAGGATTATTTAACCTTAGTACGGGCTTCTATAGGAGACAATTCTCAGGCTGCAACCACCTAGAATGAGGAAACTGTGGTTAATACTTTCTGCACAGACTGTTTAATTTAGCTAAAGGTCAATTCAGCATCTGTTCTCTTTCCAGGAGAATGCCTTGTCATTCCCCATGCATGACCCAGGGAAGGCTTTGTCATTTTCATGAGTCTGAGACATTGTTCCTGATATGGCCATGCTTGTGTTAACAATACACTTTCACTTGTGACTTAAACACATTTCCAACTGGTGAACTTAGATCAGTGAGGAGAACACTGAGATTTAATATTCTCATAAAAACCTTGCTTTCATTCTGTCTATGGAAATGAGAGAATGGAGCTAATATCAGAGATAGTGAGTAAGGAAGAATATGGGAAGTGGAGATCTAGAGAAAGGGATGCAAAATTATATATATTCTCTTCCTCAGTCTCATATTCACCATTACACTGCTTTTGCTTGAGAATTGTCCTGACTTTCATAGTGTGATTCCACTGGACAGAACTAACAATCTATCTTATAGAGAATTATCTGTCCATGTTATATACCTGCAAAAAAAAAAATGAACAATCACTTTTTGTTTATTTAAGTTGCTTCTTCTTCCTCATGCCTCCAATATACCCAGTATATAATTTGCAGTGTTTCATACAAACACAGTCAACCCTAGAATTATATACCTATAATCCTAGCATTGGAGACGCTGAGACATGAGGATGGTCAGTTTTAAATGAGTCTGTGATACATAGACAATTCCAGGCCAGTAAAGGAGAGCTAAATCCTGTCTCAAGCAAATAATAAAATAAAAATCGAATTACATATAAAATATACAAGCCAATTTTAAAGGGGGGAATATAATGAACAATGTAACCTGATGTCTACTGAAGTTGAAGTAGAGAGAGGAAATACAATAATTATCTAAATATAGGGTCAATGTAGTGATAAAACCATGCTGGCACTGAAAGAAAAACAAAGAAAAGAGTAACAGAGAAATAGAATATCCATCTTAAAATAGACTTTATAAGCAAAGGTACAAAATAAGAAAGTCAGATTTTACTAGTTGGGCGTAATAACAGAATGAATGTATTAGAAGCAAACTTCAGAGACTTGAAGTTCAGCAAATGTGATCATGAGAATTTATCATAGAAAAAAACCAGGCAGAAAAACCCACAACTTTCAACTGTATGAGGACTTGAAGCAGACCATAAAGTTTAATTTACATGTGATAACAAACTCAGAACCAAAGAGAAAGGAATAAGAAAGACAATTATTTTCACAAGCAATGGTTAATAGGCTACAAACTTGGCAAAACATTGATTCTAAAAACTCAGTAGGTCTCAAAAAATAATTAACAGCAAAAAATATTCCCAAACATATTTTATCAGACTGGTAGGAACAAAAGATAAAATAGACGTTGAGTTGAAAAACAGCATTAAAAATGTAGTAGCTAAATTGCCATCAGAAGCTGTCATGCAAAGAAAGTTAAAATATATCTTAAGAAATGCAAGCCCAAAGTTCTATATCCATATATATGTATATATATCATGGAGAAATAAGCACATTGTATATAAACTAAAACAAGGAGATTAATCATCACTGTTCTCAACACTAGGAAATTTTTAAGACAAAATTCTTTCAACTGGAAGGATATTAAATTAGGAATAAAAATAGTAACAAAGAAAAGAGCAAAAATACTGCTTGGCAGCTGGTGAACCTTTAGTTCCACCTACTCAGGAAGCTAAAGTGGAAAGATTGTTTAAGTTAAGGAGTGTGGAGCTTCATGACACTATGCAATCAACAGACCACACTAAGTTAACCATCAACATGGTGACTTTTCAGGCATGAGAATTACCACACTGCCTAGAGAGGAATAAACTGACCCAAATCAGAAATGAGAAATATTCCTGAGCCAATGGCATTTCCCTGTCTTACTGACTAAAAAGGAATATATATGCTATGGTCTAAAGCAATGCATAATGAACAATGGCTTCTGTTTGAGGCCTCTTAAGTTACATTAACTCTGACTAGAAAATATATATATCTTGAAATGATAATAGTTTCCTCATTAAGATATTACTCATTCATTTACCATCACAGTGTTTAAATTTTCACCCACATTAAATGTGTGCATTTTTAATTTCTTCCCTTAATTGTGCTTACTTATTCAGCAGACACAATACAATTATATAGATAAAATATTGACTTTTCTATCTTCAGGATGAAGAAAGCTTCCTTACAAAAGTAAATCAATAATTGAAAGTAAAATAAAACAATTAATTGGACACCTTAAACAAACATCTACTGAATGTCATAGTAAATATATTTACATCTAGACAGATAGATTCTTTTACAACATACCTATACAATGCCAGGTAAATTAAAAGATTAACAAAGGAAATAAGTATGCAGCTAAATTATTAGAGAGCTTGCCTTTCTCCTTAGTTTTATTGCTATGAAAAGACACCATAGCCATGGCAACTCTTATAAAAGAAAACATTTAGTTCATTATTGTCATAGTGGGAAACAGACATAGTGCTATAGAAGGAGCTGAGAAGTCTATATCTGACAGGCAGGCAACACAAAGAGAAGAGAATGAAGCATTAGACCTGGCTTGAGCTTCTGAAACCTGAAAATCACCCACACCTCCATACTCCCCACTTCCCATCCCTGCCCTTCCTCCAACACACTTCCTCCAACAAAGCCACACCTATTTTGATAAGGCCACACATCCAATAATGCCATTCCCTATAATTCTATGAGAGCCATTTTCATCTAGAAGACTACACATGGCCTACAGGAATCCTGTATTCCTGTATTCAATCTCCAGCACTACACAAACCTGATATGCTAATGCCTGCAACACCAGAACTTAAAAGTTGGAGGTGAGGTGATCAGGCATTGTATGCTTGGCTATATAACAAGTTCGTGTCTCCACAATTCATATTCATTCTCATTCTCTCTCTCTTTCTCTCTTTCTCTCTCTCTCTCTCTCTCTCTCTCTCTCTCTCTCTCTCTCTCTCTCTCTCTCTCTCTCTCTCTCCACACTCTGGCTAACCTTCTAGACAAGATTTGACTATTGATGCAATACTTGCTGACTACTACATGGATGATCACCTACAACTTCCTTAGATTTGAGGTCTGTCTCATAGGAGGGAATTTGTGCCTTGCACTGTAAATCCAATCAAAACCCCACAGCTACAGAAGTAGAACCCTGATAAGGAAACTTATTACTGTGGTTTAACTAAATAGACACAATGTGAAATTGCCTTTCAAATAGTTATTTTTATACCCATAGAAAAATACTACTCTCAACTTCTCTTTACAGTGAACCAGTGAACAACAGTGAATACAGAGACTCTAATCTATGCAGCATGGTGACAATATGGTACAGTTGAATGCTTATTCCTAAAATGAACATTTATTATGTCCTACTCTAGACTCCAGGAACATGGTAGAATATGGGTACAGAAAGATGTAAATGTTTGAAGATAAGGAGAAGCCTTTAAAACTTTGCCTTCTGAAATGACATAGCTATTGCTATCATGAACTCACAACAGTAGTAGTTGCCTGCACAGGGCCAGCACAAGATTGGGCATGACATAGACTGAGGAAGGACTTATTTTATAAATCCTCTCCCTGCTGGTCTGTTGTTACCTAGTGGAATCTAAGGGAGTGTGAGTGCTTGACTTCAGTGGTGTACCTACTGGTAATCTTCCCACACTCCAGGATTGTGTCAAGCTTATGGTCATACAGACAGCAGAATTGACAAAGGAAGAATGGAGATTGTTGGTATCAGGCTCCAAACCCAGTGACATCACTTCTAGGCAACCCCTACATCATTACCAAGGCAACTGCCATACATTCCCAGAATCCATCTGTCTACTCCCACCTTCACCTGGGAGAGGCTACATCACCACCCATATGAAACAGGCAGAACCCCCTGACCTCTCTCTCTTCTTCCATCTTCTTCCTCTTCTTTCCCCGATTCCCCATTTTTGCCCTATCTCCTGAATAAAGTCCAACTGGAACCATTTGGTTTGGTGTGGTCTCTTCTAAGCCATGCATGCATGCGGATGTATTTTATTGGTGCATTTTGGGCGAGACAGAAGACTTCGAGAACTGCAACCCACCCAGCTGCTGGCTGCTGTGACTGTGCAGGAACAATGCCATGTGGTCCGCTGACTCTGCTGCCAGTACTGCTGCTGCTGCCACTGCCACCACCGCCACTGCTACAACACATGGACTCCATCCACTGCTACCTGCTGTCACCAACCATGTAGATTTCCACCGCTGCTGCAGACCAACTCCACCCACCGCTGCAAGGCTCATGGAACTTCCACCATGTGAGTTGCGCCACTGTGGCCCCTCACATGGTGTTCTGCCATGTGGGCTAGGCAGCCAGACAGGCCCACACAGACCTCACGATTCCACCTTTCCTGATACCAGACTGCTGAAAACCACAAACACACACATATTGATTGGCATATTGATTGGTAAGGAGCTTCCAATTGGTGGGAGGAACCCTAAATGCCCAGATAGCACCTGACCAGCCTTTCTTGGGCTGAGGGGTTGGCGTTTCAATGCTCCAGTCCATATGACTGGCCTCCTGGCTGACCTATGACTTAGGACTTTGGCCATTGGGTGACTTTCCTCCTCAAAAGCACTTCATAAACACCCCAAGCTCTTGATAAATCCATGGTAGCAGGTTGACCTGCATTCTTCCAATCTCCAGGAGTTTGCCTCAACCAGGGCTCCTAGATATTCTCCTAACGACCTGATATCTAGGCCGCTTAATCTGTTATGGACTTTTCTCTTGGGATGCTGATACAAATAGTTCTGTAACAGTACCCCCCCCACATCACCCAATGGGTGCTAAATTGTCTTCAACTGTAACACCAGACACCCCACTGGGTTGTCTCTTGAAAAACCTCAAATCTCTAAAATTCACACCTGATTTGAGGCTTCCCAAACTGATACAGCTCTGTAATAAGATCTGGATTCGGTTCCCTCTAAATAATGGTTCAAAATGGCCACCTAATGGCATACTAGACCCAATCAGTTTAAAGGGTCTTCATACATACTGCCTGCAGTCTGGTAAACTCTTTCCCTATATCCAAGCATTCATCTACCTTCACTCTAATCCCTCTATGTGTTCTGCCTGTTCCCCACCCCAGCCTTTTTTAGCCATGAAACCTACTCAACCACCATTAGATGACATTATACCCCTAAATCCAGGGGACCTCACCAGACCCCCCCTCCTTTTGTGCCAGCTGCAGGTAACTCTAATTGCCCTGCATTGGCTCTAGCCTTTACCCCTCCTATCATGTGTTCTAAGGTCACAGCCAAACCCCCAATTCCTTCTTTTCCAGGGACAACTAAATCAGCATCTGTCCTTCCTCTAAGGGAAGTGCCTGGAGTTGATGGTCTGGTCAAAGTACATGTCCCTTTCTCACTGAGTAAACTTTCTCAAATAGAGAGCAGACTGGGTTCCTATACCTCTAATTCCTCCACCTTTATTAAAGAATTCCAGTATATTACTCAATCTTATAGTGTAAGGCCCGCCAGAAAGGGAGAAACTCCCTCTCAGCCCACAGGAATTCACGGCCACCCCAATAACTACAAGACACCGAAGTTGATGTAATTAACATGAGGTATATTTGATTTCAACGCGTTGAAGCTGCACTTCAAGCCTGTCCTACGCAGAGGCAAGCAGTGAAGCACAACCCCCACTTAGAGAAGAGATAAAGCTTTTAAAGGGGAAAACCTCAACCCAGGGAGACGGGGGGGGGGGGGGGATCATGATTAAGTATCTATAGAAAGCACCTGCCCAGTGTTAAGCTTCCATAACAGGTTCAAGAAACAGTCATAAGGAAATATCTCATAGAATCAAATCCTACCTAATTTATCTTGTGGTCAGTTCTGTTCCTGGTATCCAGGGTGCACAGGCACTAACTTGAACTCCCAGCTCAAACCCTATTCAATCTATCTTATGGTCAGTTTTTAGTTCCTTGTACCCTTAGCACTTGGTCATGCTGTCCTGAACTCCCAGCTCTGAACTCTTATTTATTTTGTCTTGTGGATAGTTAGTTTCCTAGGACCCAGAGCACAGAAGAAGCTGATCTGCACTCTTGACTCCATCTTTGGAAAGTTTAAAAATTTTTAACTCGTTCACTAGCTTGACTTCCCATGATGTACATATGACAGTCATTAACAATTTACTTCCTGATGAATGCAGGCAAGTTTGGGAAGAGGCAAAAACGCATGCAGATCAGATTCATCAAACAAACAGAACATATCCAATCAGATCTGAGGCAGTTTCTGACCAGGATCCTCAATGGAATTATAATTCCACCGGTGTTATCTTAGCTAGAGATAGATTTATAACATGTTTTTTGGCAGGCCTAACAAAGGCATCCTTAAATCTAGTAAACTTTGAGAAATTCCAAGAGGTTGGCCAGGACAAACAGGAAAACCCATCTCAGTTTTTAGAACACCTTACAAAGACTTTATTGCAGTGTACCAATCTGGACCCTGAAAACCCAGAAGGTAAGCAACTTCTGATGATCTACTTTTTTTTCCCCAGAGCTACTCCAACATAAAAGCTAAACTTATGTGATTGGAGAGGGGGCCCTTAACTCCACAGGCAAAAGTCATGGCGCTGGCCTTCAAGGTGTACCATGAGGGAAATGAGAAAGCCTGAAAACAGAAATACCACATGCTGGCAAAGGCTATCCAACCAGCCTCAGCTCCTACTCAAGACTTCTGGTCCTTGAAGGCTCAGGGACCACCAGGCCCCTGCTATAAATGTGGTCAACAAGGTCATTGGGTGAAGGCTTGCTCCAACCCCAGCAAGCCAGGGGGACCATGTCCTAGGTGACATCAGAAGGGAAGTTGGGCTGTCGATTGCCCTCATGTCACCCAGAAGAATGGGACATCACTCCCAGAAAACCCTTCAGCTGACCTTCTAGGATTGGCTATGGAGGACTGATGGGGCCCAAACTCTCTCAATTCAACCACACCTATCACTACCTATTAAGGTATGTGGAAGACCCATTTCTTTCCTCTTGGACACTGGGGGCACTTACTAGGTCCTGACCCTGATGGAGTTTTGGGGACCCACTTCACCTTCGTATTTTCCTATTGTCGGGGTAGGAGGGCAACCTTACCTTCCTCACCAGACCTCCCTACTTAGTAGCATTTTTTAGAGGTGTACCTCTCACCCATTCCTTTTTGGTAGTGCCTACATGTCTTGTCCCCATATTGGGAAGAAATGTTTTCGCTAAGTTGGGAGCCTCTATTTCTTTTGCTCCCCTGATTCACCTAAACCCAAGCTCACCAGCAGTTCCTCTGCTCCTTCTTCTAGCCAGTCAACCTACTAACACTAACATGTTATTTCCCTTACCAGCTTCTCAGGTGGACCCTTGAGTTTGGGACATCCAGAATCCCTCAGTTGCTAAACATCATTCTCCTGCTGTCATCCAGTTACTAGATTCTACCAGGTACATCACCCAAGCTCAATACCCTCTCTCTCTCTCCAGAGCCTCAGGGAAATTAAGCCTATCATTTCTGACCTCTTAAGGAAAAAAATTCCTTCACCCTACTTCTTCCCCCATTTAGCACCCCTATATTACCAGTTAAGAAACATAATGATACCTGTTGACAGGTTCAAGACCTCAGATGCATTAATTCTGCAGTGGTTCCCCTTCGTTCTTTTGTGGCTAACCCTTATACACTTCTTTCTACTATTCCCTCAGGGACTTCTCATTTTTCAGTCCTAGATCTCAAGGATGCATTTTTCTCTCTCTCCCTGTAGACACCTAGTCACGGGACATATTTGCCTTTACCTAGACAGATCCTGACACCCACTTTTCTACCCAACTTACCTGGACTGTTCTACCTCAGGGATTCTGGGACAGCCCACACCTATTTGGCCAGGCCGTGACTTCTGACTTGCTCTCTTTATCTCTCCCTAGATCTAAGATTGTACTTTACATAGATGATGTCCTCTGTAGCCCCTCTATAGAGATTAGCCAAGCTGACACTGCTGCTCATCTAAATTTCCTTTCCAGTTGACGCTACTACAGAGTCTCACTTTCTAAAGTCCAACCGTCTACTCCTCAGGTCACCTATTTGGGACTAAAAATTACCCCAACCCACAAGGCTATGACCTTATATAGAAAGAATCTGATTCAGTCTCTAACTGTTCCTTCTACAAAGGAAGAGATTTTATCATTCCTAGGAATGGTTAGCTTTTTGCGCTCCTGGGTTCCTTCCTTTTCTCACCCCTTCTATGAAGCAGCATTAGGCCCCACCCATGAACCTCTTCTCAAACCTGTTACTAAGCCCTTTCAAAGACTCCAACAGGCCCTTCTTATGGCCTCAGCCTTGCATCTCCCTGATCTGACTTGTCCTTTTTCCCTCTACATAACTGAAAAGGAACGATTTGCCCTTGGAGTCTTAGGTCACCATCTTTTGCACCTGTAGCATAATTGTCAAAAAGATGAGATCTAACCATTCAGGGATGGGCACCTAGTATTTGTACCTTAGCAGCTGCTGAACTCCTTATTCGAGAGTCAAAGAAACTAACCTTGAGATCACCTAAAACTGTCCTCTCTTCTCACAACCTGTCAAGCTCCTAAGTTATAAAGGCTTACAGACTCTACCTCCCTCCAGGGTTCTTTCTCTTCAGGTAGCTCTAATAGAATACTCTACCCTCACCTTTCAATCATGCCCAACTCTTAATATTTCCAATCTTCTTCCTCAACCTAATACTACTTCCTATCTCACTCCTGCACTGAAACTTTAGAGGAACTATTACCTCATCCTTCACACATACAGGAGGGCACATTGCCTCAAGCCATCTATACCTGGTATACAGATGAAGCTGGCTGTGCCATAGTGTTGGACACCAAGGAGATGGAGACACAGGTCCTTCCTGCTCATACCAACAACCAACAGAGTGAACTAATAGCCTTTACCTGTGCCTTCCAGCTGTCACAAGGACAATCACTCAACATGCTTTTCATATCCTGTTGTCCCATGCTGCTATCTGGAAGGAGTGCAGGTTACTTACCACAAAAGGAGGATTAGTAACAAATGTAAATCAAATTATGGCCATGCTAAAGGCCTCCCATCTCCCCACAGCTACTGGGATTGTCCACTGAAGACCCCACCAGATGGATGACTCTATTGTCTTCGAGGGAAACAACTGACCTGATGAGGCAGCTAGAGCTGCAGCCCTTAGGAGCCTAGACTCATCTCACCCTCCCCAGGACATTCTTACACTGCAACCCACATCCCCACCTATACTCCCTGACACTCATCAATCTCTAGCCTATCTTCACCAACTCTTTCATCCTAACAGCCAAGCATTGTCTTATTTTGTTAAGACCCACCTACAGCCTACTCCTGAGGACTTAAGTTTCTTAAAATCTATCACTGGTTCTTGCAAAATCTGTCAGATGTCAGATCCCACCTCAAGGTATCGTAGCACACCCCCCCCTTTTTTTTTTTAATCAGGCTAGAAGTTCCCTTCCTGGAACTGACTGGCAACTTGACTTTACCCACATGCCCACTCTCAAACTTGCCAAGTACCTCCTGGTTTTGGTGGACACCTTCTCAGGCTGGGTAGAGGCTTTTCCCACAATTGACAAAAGTCTCAGACAGTCTCTGATCTTCTCTTCCGAGAGATCATTCCCTGATTTGCTGTCCCAGCCTCCCTTTAGTCAAACAATGGTCCTAAATTTGCTTCCCAGGTTTCTCTAATTCTATCTAAGGGCATAGACATCCCCTGGAATTTTCACATTCCCTATTACCCTCAATCTTTAGGTAAGGTAGAAAGAACTAACTGCTCTTTAAAAACGACTCTTTTCAAGCTGTCACAGGAACTTCACCTTCACTGGGTAAAACTCTTACCTCTGGCTCTTTTCAGGCTACGAGCTCTCCCCAAATGGCCTCTTCTCACCTCACCCTTTGAACTCATGTATGGGCGTCCATTTCTAACTCCTGGTCTTTCACCTAAATGCTCTCCCCTCCCAGACCTTCTACTAACCCCATTACTTTGCCACCTCTGTTCTCTCTTATGGAACTTTGCTGACCACCATCTACCTCGACCACACACTGTCTTCTGTCCACTGCCTATCAACATTGGAGACCAAGTCCTTCTCTCCCCTCCAGATCATCAGCTCTTACCCCTCTCTCCTAAATGGCAGGGCCCTTTTAAGGTAATTCTTGTGACCCTTACAGCTGCTTAATTTGAGGGACTCCCTCATTGGGTCCAACTGCCTCACCTCAAGCCTTTCACCCCTCCACCTAAAATCGACTCTTCTTCATACACATCGACGTTAACAGGACCATGTTCTATTAAGCCCCAGAGGACATCAAGATCACCAACCTTGTCCTCAATCCCAGAAAATGAGACTCCACTCCAGCAGCTGGGCTCGACCTCATTGGACTAGACATGGGTTTCTTGCCTTCCCCCTGCTGCTTGTTCCCATCTAGGTCAGCCCTTACATCTGGAGATTCCAGGTTCAAGAGACCCCTACAGATAACAAACAGTCTTTCCAAACAGGGTCAGGAAATGGTTCCATAGCCGGATGCCAAGAACCAATCCAAATTGCTATCATCCCTCTATCTGTTATCCCATCTAAATATTATGTTCTCGCTATAATTGCTTTCTCTTTGACCAGATAGAAGATTATTGTATAAACTGACCAGACGATTATGAGGGCTGTCCATATTGGGCTTGTCAGGTACATTTGCTAGGATCATAGACCAACCATTTCTTCTACCAACATTTCAAGACAGTCTTTTCTACATACAAGACCCATGGGATTCCAGCTTTGGTGCTTCAAAACTGACAGGGTCCAGATGTCCTGACAGATAAAGAAGAAGGTCTTCATCAGTTCCTCCAAGAAGAATGTTGCTTTTAGGGAACATGAGACCTCCAGTTCCAAGATTTAAAAAAAAAAAAAAAAAACATATAAAAGTAGATACTCTCTTTTGTAATACTTTTTCTAGTCATCCTCCTGGTGTTATTATTTCTAACCAAAATCAGTTCCTGTTACAGGATTACCAGCTGCTGTCCACAGAAGAACCTGATGCACACATCTACCAAGTGGACCACGATGGTGAAAGCCAGATATACCCCACAATAGACTATGCCCCTACACAACAGGAAGTAGTTTAAGAGACAGGCGCCCCAACTCCCTTTTCACTATGACTTCTCCTCCCTTTTTTTCTTCTCTTTATAAGAACAAGGGAGGTATGTTGTTATCAGGCTCTGAACCCAGTGACATCACATCTAGGCAACCCCAACATCATTGCCAAGGCAACTGCCATACATTCCCAGAATCCACCTGGCTACCTCCCACCTTCCACCTGGGAGAGGCTACGTCATTGCCCATATAAAACAGATAAAATTCCTTGACCTCTCTTCTTCCATCTTCTTCCACTTCTTCTCCTCCCTCCTCCATCTTTGCCCTATCTCCTGAATAAACCCCACCTGGTCTGGTATGGTCTATTCTAAGCTATGCACATATGCGTACGTATTTCAGAGATACGAAAATCTGATGGTGAGTCTGATCAAAATACTTTACATATATGAATAAAATTATCAAAGAACAAATTAAATAATAAAAATGGATTAGAATGCTGCAAAGGTAATGAAAACACATCAAGCAGTTCTTTTGATAGTGGTTTGTTCCAGTGAGGCTCATAGGTCTATAGTCTACATCAGGGAGTAATCCTCATAGTAAAGCATGAGATAGGTTAATTAATACTATTTAATTGTTCATCTTTGATACTTTGAGTGGTACAGGGTTATGATCCAAGCTTCTAGCAAGCTTAAAGCAGGAGGACCACCTAGTCAGCTTATTGCATATATATCATAATTAATTCCTCTATTCTGTTCATTGACATCTAGGCTAATTGCATATTTTGATTATCAAAAGAAGTGCAGCAACTAACAGATATGCAATATGCTAAAGATATTGACTATTTTTAAAGACTTGACTCTTCAAATAAATACATATAAAAATACTTGGGTTATTTTTTTGCTTCTGAAATATTTATAGAAAAAATACACAGAAAGCACTAAAAGTGAAAGTGATTCAGAAATAATGGGTGGATAAATAAGCTTGTAAATTAGAATCAATCTAACACCAATATACAATATATATAATGTATATGGAATATGTGTGTGCGCGCTATGTATATGAAAAATTACAAGTTGATAGAATAAAATAAAACAAAAATTTCCAAAAATCAGAAAATAAGTAAAGAAGAAATGTCTCAAAATTAAAGATTTAATTAAAAAAAAAATACTCTCCAGAAGAGAAAACCACAATGATCAGGAAAAAGGAGGGAGTCCTGCCTATTAGTTTTCAGCATCCAGTCAGCATGTGATGCATTTCACCCTTACCAGCTGAACAAGACCTACACCCTGAAAACAGAACATTAATGAATGACTACAGCAACAGGATTCAGACTTGCCTGTGGAAAGAATTTGGCAAACCCACTTTAGAGCCATTTTATAATGTCAGCTTAGTTGAAGATACACTTATGCTGCCTGTAGGTAGCTACAGCTCTGTATATGGAGGAGGAGTGGTGCCACAGGTACATGAAACACTTGACTGAATGACGATTGCAGCAAGTGGTAATATACAAATGTCATGAAGGAGATGAATAAATTATTTCATGAAATAAACATGTATATGACAGAGAAACTGGAAAGTTTTATGAATAAACATAGGTACATCTTACGACTATGATATTAAATAATCATAGCTTAATTTACTTCAAAATTTAAAGCATATTTAATAAAACTATATATTGTCTAAGAGTCCATGTGTTGCCAGGAATTTTCAAGATCTTTATAAGCATGTTGTAATACTAGATATTAAACTCAGTGTGTTGTTTTCTCTTGAGATGGAACCTATGCACCCATGGAAGGACACATCATACACCTATTATCCGCCTTTATAAGAACATATAGATGTTTTACAGTGTTCATACAATGGCAAAGTGAAGAATGTATCTATCCATAGCGTTCATAAATGCTTGTGATTAAATACTTTGTCTCATGGTTTTGGCAAAAAGTAAAGTAATTTCTTTTTTAAAAAAATATGCAGCAATGGATATGTAGAAATGACTCAGCAGTTAAGAGTCTGTTCTGCTCTTACAGTGAACCCAAGTGTGATTCTGCACCTCCTGATGCAGGTTCTCAGAACTATTTGGAACTCTAGCTGCAAGAGTATAATGCCCCCTTCTATCACCTCTATAGGAATCTATAAACCTGTGCAATACACCCCTCCCCAAGACAAACACACACACACACACACACACACACACACACACACACACAGGCAAACCTACAATTAATAACAAAAGTAAATGTAAAAGCTGTAACAACAAGATTTTATCAATATTTCATTAATATCTCCTGTAACTCTGGGTACATTTATCTCTTGGGTCTCCTGATTCAAACAGCTGCTTTACATCTGAAGAATTGTCTCTTCCCTGTGTTTCCTAACAGCAAATTTCTGCACATAGTTCAACATCATGCCAGTCATACTGGGGTTTCAGAATGTGCCAATTGTTTCAACACAATGACTTTCATTTTCTGTTAGTAATCAAGTTTTCTTTTTTTAAGTACTCAAATTCTTTAGACACTAGATTGCAAGATTTTCCTCTTAGAATTGTGATTTGAAAAAAAAAAAAAGCCTCAGAATTTATTAAGAGACAAGCTACCTGCCCTCTAAAAGGCCCAAAAAGCAACTGAAAGAGTCAGAAGCAGATATTTATACCCAACCAATGGACAGTAGTAGCTGGTGATCCCTGATTGAATTATGGAAAAGCTGGAAGAAGCTGAGGAGGAGGGCGGCCCTATAGGAAGACCAGCAGTCTCAACTAACCTAGACCCCCGGGATCTCTCAGACACTGAGTCACCAACCAGGCAGCATACACCAGCTGATATGAGGCCCCCAACACATATACAGCAGAGGACTGCCGGGTCTGGACTCAGTCACAGAAGATGCACCTAACCATTGAGACTTGGGGACTCTGGTAGTGGCAAGGTCTGGTGGGGTGGGGATATCCTCTTGGAGATGGGGCAGGGGGAGTGGAGGTATGGGATGTGGAACAGTCAGGGGGGTGGACCAGGAGGGTGATAAAGTCTGGACTGTAAAAAAAATTAAAGAATACAAAAAATTTTATTTAGTCTCATTTTGATCATAAGGAAATATTCAAATAACCTAATTAATAGGGTTTTTGCATATTTTAAGTAAATTGATTTTCCAATAGAAAAAAGTTAGAAAAATAAATTTCTGACATTATATTAAAACATTCACATAAGATCTTAGGTGTAAGAGCTTATTTATCCATGAAGTTTCTGTGGGTAAATATTTTTTAAAAAGATAATTAACTTAAACGGAGGTTTGCCATTGTAAAAATATTGTTTGAAATTTAAAACTAAAACAAAAATGATAGAAACTAAAAATGATCAAAATCATGGGGAAATCTTAGATCAAAGCCATGAAGGCACTGTTTTAAATCCTTCATGGGTAAACTGTGCTTCTGGGTTCCACCTCTCCTTTCAAGGTGTCTGGGTACCTTTGGTACACCAGCTAGGAGAGTACAGGCTGAAGTCTGGTCCAGCTGGGAGCAAGTTAGGGGAGGGAAGGAAGGCCTTCTCTGAGGATCTTTAATGAAACAGCTCTCTGAGATGACGTAAGCTTAAGGATATTTCTTAACTGGGGTGAGTTTGAACATACAGGCTTCATCTGGGGTGAGCCAATGGTTCTATAGTTTGGGGAAGAGTGTGGGAATAACCAGGGTGGGCATAGGTCATTGGCTGAAGGCTTAAGATACTGATCATGCTCTGTTTGCATGAGGAAGACTTCCCGGTACTGGGCTACCTCACTGACTACCTGTGACCACCAGGTTGAAGGTCACTGGATTGTGAATGTCAGAGGCAGATACAGAAACAGGAAAGGAGTTAGTCCCACTCCTCCTGGTCTCTGGATGAGATTTTGACCTCACTTTTTGAGATTGGTGGAGTTTGGACATGCGCTACCTTGTCAGTTCTTCTGGTGGCACTGTCCACTTGCCCCACATAAGCCGGAAAAGAAGGGCTGGAGAAGTGGCTCAGTGGGCAAAGGTGCTTGATGCTAAGGCTGGTGACCTGAGTTCAGGCCCTAAGACCCATATGTTAGAAAGAGAGGATTGATTTCTAGAAATTATTTTTTTACTTCCACATGTCATATACACACAGACACACCAACATACACATGCTCACACACAGATGTACACAAATACACACACAGAATTAAATAAATGAATGAATAGATACAATCAAAGTTTAAGATAAATAAATAAAAGATAATAGAAAAATAGCAGAGAGATACTTCCAGATTCACAGAAGTTTCTCATGAACACCTACAATAGATGCTTAGTTACTGGAACACAGTCAGCTTCCATAGAATATGGCCCTGCAACACCTTCAGCTTCCCAGGATCTCAGGTTCTTCACGGCAGTGGGCCTACTTCTCCAGTATCCTGGTTCTGTGATGTAGGAAGCTTCCTTAGGGCCCCATGTTCACAGTGCATGGCAAAACTCTCCAGCCAGTGGCTTTCTTTAAATAACACTTATGATACTTATGATGGCAAGTGCAGAGTCTGGAGCTCCCAAAGGACAGTCTCACACATTACATCATTTCCAAGTTTCAAGGAGCCCCCTGACCAATTGTTATCACCCTACAATAACTAGAAGACTCACAGAATAATGATTGATTAATGTATTAATTACCACAGTATTATTTTAATAATACACCAAATATTCCTCCAAAATGCACTTGTTAAAATTCCAATCCATATGATAGTGTTAGGAGGTGAGGCCTTGGGGGACAATAGATCTGAAAGATGCAGTTCTATATATGCAATGATGGCTCTCATTAAAGAGACTATGAAGAAATGGCTCACCTTTCTCACCTGTAAAGGCAGAGCAGATAAAAAGCTTTTGTTGATCCAGGAAATTTACTATCCAGACAGGGAATATTCCAAAACTTTGATATTAGATTTTCAACCTACAAAGCTGTACAACATCATTTTCTGTTGTTTAGAAGCCAGCGGTCAATACGATTTGACAGCAGCAGCTTGAACAAACTTATGGTAGGTAAAAGATACAAACTAAAATCCTCCAGGGGTAGTCTGTGTGAAGAGGAGTCCAGGAGACTGCCACAGAAGCTCCAGGAGCCCTCTCCTGGCAGGTTTAACCACATTAGCTCCTCCCACAGCATCTATGAAATGAAGATGTTGTTTCTAGCTGTGAAGGTGCACACAAGCATCAGTGTTAATGGTGAGGCTTGGGTCTCTGGAGAAGCTACCCATGCCTTCATGGTCTCAGTCAGTGATAAGGAAACACCCTCCTTTTTGGGTCTTATTCAGCCTAGATGTCAGCAAATGCTTCTCATTTTCTTATTCTATTATTATTTTGCTTACCTCTCACTGTCAAATCTTCTTCTACCCTGGCTCAGACAGTGAGTCTTTTTACCATCTATTAAATTTTTCCTCCTTAAATTATTCTGTAGTTTCTGGACTCTAAGGACATGATATGCTGATTAAGGGCAGACCTCATACCTGAGACAAACTTCTGGAGAATAGTATGGAAACTGTCATTAAGATACAAACTAAAGTTAGCCATTCACAACCACTTGTATGCCTTTTAAATTGTACTTTGATAATGATTAAAATGTCTTCTGACATGTAAAAACCAAAATTGCTTTAAAATAGTTATTCATTGAAAAGCCTACCAGGGGTGGAGAGATGGCTCAGCAGCTAAGAGCACTAGCTTCTCTTCCAGAGGTCCTGAGTTCAATTTCTAGTATTCACATGGTGACTCACAGCCACCTGTAATGGGGTCTTCTGGTATGACACACCTTTTTCTGGTGTGTTAGCAACAGCCTACTCATACAGATAATCAAATAAATAGTTATACTCATATACATAAAATAAATATAACTTTTAAGAAACAGCCTACCAAAATAATCCAGATAAGAAGTGTTGGGAAAAAATAGAGAAGTAAATGTCTAGCATAGATGATAAGCATAAACTAGACTTCCCTTTGTCCTTGTAATATATATGCTTGTGCCTTATCTTTGGTGTACACTTGCAAGGTTCCATAGGCTAAAATTAAGGCAATATTGATGAAAGAAATCGAAGGTCAAAATGCACCCATGTGACCTGTCATGTTCAGAGGTTGAAAGACAATGTAGTAGAGATGACAGTTTTCTCTAGATTTAGACATAGAATCATTGTTATTTTTATTAAAAGAAAAATTTTCTCCTACAGTCTCTATGGAAATGCCAAGGATACAATAGGATACAATTCAAGGATTCAATAATATACTAACTCAATTGTAAAAAGATAATAACAACCATATACATACAGCAACAACAACAAAACAAACAACAACAACAAAAACAAAGTAGAAAAAATAAGTGTACCTGTGTTATGTTTCTATTACTATAAAACACCATGACCAAAAGCAATGCAGGGAGAAAAGAATTGGTTCATATTATAATTCTCAGGTCACTATGACTGGCTGAAATTAGGGTAGAAACTCAAAGCAAGAATCTGTAGGTAGAAACTGATGCAGGCATCATGGAGAGATGTTGTTTACTTTCTTTTTCCCCATGGCTTGCTTAGTCTACTTCTGTATATAACACAGGACACCTGCCCAGGATTAGAACTGACTGCAGTGACCTTGATCCTCTCACATCAGTCATTAAGAAAGAAAATGCTTCTACAGTGTTGCTTACAAATAATTTGAAGGAAACATTTTCTACTTGAGGTTCCTCTTTCCAGAAAACTCTAGCCTCTGATAAGCAGATAAAAAGCCAAGTAGAACATTACTTGATTTTAAGATTTCATGTAATCACAGTAATCAATATTGAATGGTAATCACAGACCCACAGATATAGAACAACAACAACAACAACAACAACAACAACAAAAATAACACAAATATGATCAATGGACTTCTTGGGAAGATACATGTCTCCATCTCAAAGGAGGAAAGACAGTGTTTGAAACTATGGTTCCCTACCATCTCTTTATTCATTGACTAAGCAAAGAAATTAAAACAAAACAAACAAAAACCCCCTAAAAACTTGGAACTAAACCTGAAACCATATGCAAATACAGCTTCTTCATTTAAATGTAAACCTGAGGGGGGAAAAAAAATAGAAGAAAACTCATGGTATCGGGAAGTACTAATAGTTGATACCAAAGATATGATTTATAACAGAAAAAAACTGATAAATTGAACATTACCCAAATTAAAATTTTCATTCTATGAAAGACCCTTCTCACAGGTGGTAACGTAAGATGACTGAATAGAAGAAAATATTGACACTTTACAAAAGATTTATATCTAGAATACATAAGGAACTAACAAAGCTTCACTGTAAAAGAGCAAACAGTCCAAAGAGTTAAGGAGAGACATTCTGCTGGAAAGGTTCAGCTTTTAGCCCGGGAATTCAAACAGGTGTTCTAACCTGCGAAAATGGCTACATGTTTGAAGTCCATGCTGTCCAAGCAAGAGGATCTGGCCACAAGAACTCATATAAAACAGGTGTGAGATTGCATCTTCCTGTAGCCCAAGCACTGGCAGGGCGGGGTATGGGTAAGAGAATCACTGTGACTTGCTGACCATTGGCCTAAGTTCAGGTGCAGTGACAAATCCCATCTCAAAGGAATAATTTGAACAGTGACAGGACAACTCAATGCCTCTGACTTCTGTACATGTATACCATGTACACCTAAACATTTATATGTTGCACACTTGCACACTCATGTAAACACACACACATGTGCACACTTGATATCCCAGGCTGTGAGCTAAAAGGAAATACAAATTAAAAACACACCGAGACTGCAAGTCCATCCTAGCATCTGAAGTGTCAAGTGGAGAATGCACTAAATATTGCCTGCTTGGACACTGAGTCACTTATACAGAGATCCTGGGGACATAATTCAAAAGCCATTCTGAAGAATATCTTGGAAGTTTCTTATACAACTAAACATGCAAATATAATGAGTCCTAGCAAATGGGTTTTAGAGGCCTTATTACATCTCAGAGAAAGAAGACTTATGATCACATAACACATATGCTCACATTTTTTTATGGCAGACTCATTCATAAAAGCTGTAAAGCTATGTTGGATTTCCTGCAAAGGTGAAGAAATACAGAGCAGCTTCACATCCACCCTACCACAGAGGGATCCACAGGCACATATTCCCACCTAGATGGAGCTCTAGGGAGTTAGATGACACACAATGCACTGATCTCCAAAGATATTTACCACAGAGTTAAACCATGTAATAGTTCTGGAGTGGATAAAATAAAGAAGACTGAAAAACCAGGTTATGATTATCAAGAAGCCCACATGGCTAACACACATCAATGTGAACGATTCTTATGATGGTGGAGCTATTCGACCCTGGCTAAGTAGTGTATTCTAGTTGTCTGGTGTGTTGCTACAAAGGGAAACTCTTCAAGGGACATTTTGGTCTGCTTTATTTCCTACAGTTGAATATATATTGAGAATTGCTTTGAAAAAAAAGTCAAATTGGGGGCTGGCCAGATGTCTCAGACATGAAGAGTAATCACTTCAAGTTACTCTTGCAGAGGACCTCAGTTTTATATCCATACCCTCATTGGTGGTTCACAACAGCTTGCAACGTGAATCCCAGGGTATCTTATGCTCTTATCCAGACTTTGCAGATACCTATACCATGTGGCATATATACACACAAATATGAACACATGTACATCTACATATAAATTAAGAATAAAATAAAAATTTAAAGGCATTTTGTAAAATATTAAGAAAAAACAAAGTTGATAAAACAAACAAAAAAGAATACAAAAGTATGGATGCTGTCATTCACTATTGGAAAAGGTAATTTCTTTCCATGATAATCAACAGCAATACACTTCTATTAAACCTCTAACATGAAACAGCCTAGATATCTAATGTAGATGAGGACTTGAAATTAGAATGGTGAATACATTAGGACTACCAAGTATATGAAATATAACTAGTCTCTAAAACAGTTGGAAGTTGAGATTTGAAAATAAAAGTGCCATGTAACCCAGCAATCTGCTATAGACACTTATGAAGAAAATAGAAAGAATCAGTGCACAAAATATCACAGCTATCTGTCTGTCATCCGGAAACAATAGTGTGCATGTTCAGAGCTCTTTGAAGAACCTTCCACAGGATCCAGGAACATTTTCAATATTGCTTACTCTGTGATCACACTTGTGCTTCAAAGGTGCATGCATTAGAGAAACATTCAGAAAGACAAAAACACCTGCACTTAGCTGCTCACTGTAATCTTTTATACTCAGTGGAGTGGGAATTGGGGGAACAAACAGAAAGAATTATAAGTAAGAATGCTAAAAAGCCAGGGAAATGGCTCAGTCAGTAAAGAGCTTGTTGCTACTATGAAGACCTGGATTTGAATCCAGAGTCCATATAAAACTAGATGTACATATGTAAAGATGGATAAAGATAGCCTGTGTATGAAATTCTAGTGCCTCCATGACAAGACAGAAGACAGAAGACGGAAGACGGAAGACGAAAGACGGAAACAGGATTACCCATGTAGGCGTACACATCAGAGAATAACAAAGATACCATGCCTCAAACACAGTGAAAGGTAAGGACAGACATTCACAATTATCTCCTGACTGCCAAAGGCACACTGTGTGCACACTCAACATACATAATCAAAATAATATTAAGAAATGAATGATGTGTTCTTGCTATAGATTATTAATAATTAAAATTAAAAGTATTGAACTTTATGTTTAAAACAATATTCATCAATATATCTCAGAAATATATGGTGAAATAAAGATTTTATGAGGATATTGTAAACAAACCCTAGACGTGGTACATTGGTAGAAGCAACATTAAATGTATTTACAAAATATTGTAGTTAGTTATGGACATAGTATATAAATTTAAAAATGTAACTGTGGACTTACCTCTGGGAAACAAAGGATGAACTGAAGATGGTGTTTAAAGCGGTGGAAGTTTAATCTATAGCAGCTGTTCTCAACCTGTGGACCACAATTCCTTTGGGGATTGACTGGTCCTTTCACAGAGACTTCATACTGAATACCCTGCATATCACACGTTTGGATCATGATTAATAACAATAGCAAAATTACAGTTATAAAGTAGCAATGAAATAAATTTTGGTTGGGGGTTACCACAATATGAAGAACTGTATTAAAAAAATCACAGCATTAGGAAGGTCGAAAACCACTGATCTCTATGTATTTGAATTATATATATATATTATTATATATATATTCTATCAACAAATATTTTTAAATCCTGATGGTAACAATTTGAAGGCACCACTGCAATTTTTCTTCGTAATGTGCTTTTTAAAATTATAATCTGCACAGAATGATGCTAGTGATATATGTGACTATGCACTGGGCAAGGCATTTTCAGGTTCTTCATTTTTCTATTCCAAGAACAGAACTAAGGGCCCAGAGAATTGCAATGTAGCAAGGGAATTTTATTAAAAACAAGGTGATAGTAGATGTCACATAGAAATACAACATCAAACATGACAACAGATGTGTAAGGATAGCCAAGGTCCATAATTATGGTTTGAAGTTTCTTTTATGAGGTTCAAGAAAAGGAGTTTGGTTGCTAAGAGTTGTAGTACAGGCATTCTCTTTTGACTAACAGGGTTAGATTATGTATCATTTTGTTTATTACACATTTTTCTTCCCATGATGCATCTACTTTTAATTATATGCATATTTATATGACATTATGCATATAATAATTATGCATAAGCATGGAATGGTAAGTAGGAGATTCCCCCTGAAAGTTCACTTGGTAAACTTGGTTGGCCTTATTATACAAGCTTGCTTTATTGCATAGGTACATAAACCAGTTCGGGTGGGACAACAACCTTCTCACCTTCATACCAGCATATAACTAGAGTAAGACTGATTAAAATCTATATAAATTTGAAGGTTGTTGATTGGAAAAAATTATTAATTTTTCAGGGGAAGGTGCAGCACATGCCGTTTCATGCGTGTATAGGTCCTAGGTTGCTATTTTTGCTAGATGCATTTTTGGGAAAGATGTGTGTATAAAGTATGTGCAGATAATGGTCTGAGGTAGTGGAGTACATTATTAGAAGAGGGAGCATGTACATAGCCAGAGCCGTGTGGAGCCCCGGGTTGTTGAGCTTCTCCCTATGCTTGCCTGTCTCACTAGCAAGCTTTGCTCTAAGCTTCCCATACATCCTCATGTAGAGCAGCAGCATGGTGTGATACATGTTCTCTGTTGTCAGTAGGACTTGGATCCTGTCACTGATCCACCATGGGGATGCTGTGCAACTCTGAATCACTTAGTCCACTTCTGCTTTGGACTTCTGTGTCCTCATCCTGTGTGGACTGTGTATGTTTGAGAACTCTGTGAGGTGATAAGTGATGTATTGAGTTACCCCGAACTTATCATTCAGTTAAATATAGTTATTTTGTGCTGCTTAACACATTCATTTTTTTCACATAGAAAAAAAGTAGGTGTAAGTTCTGAGTTGTTTTTTAAATGAACATTTATTTCTGTATTATATTTGCCTGGGATTTCATTTTTGTGGATACTATTCATAACCTGGGACATAATGAAACAGTAGCAATTTGCTCAAACCTTCCCTGGGGTGCACCATCTTAAATTGTATCTTTTCAAATAATGTACTTTCCTATTTATTCAGAAAAGAAACCAGTGTAAAACCAAAAGCTTTAAAGGGGCAGACCATTCCAGAAAAGATACACAGTATAAAAGTTATTTTTATGGAACAATTTCTTTGATTTTTGCTCTTAAAAACAATTAAGTACACTTTGTTTCTTATTGCTGCTTGCTTTCCAATAAAGGAGTAGATGCCTATTCAATCCATGTCTGTGGCCAAACTGCTTTCATGGAGCCTTGTTATCTGAAAAAGTCTTTATCTAGGTCATTGTGAGCAAGTGAGGTTTTTATACTGTTTCTAGATTTTGGAGCAAATGGTCAATAGTCAGAACCAAGAACTCAGAAGCTTTAGAAAGACTTCTAAAGTTGCAGGCAGCCACATTTTGACTTGTTCTACAAAGCAAAACCTAACAGCAACCCACACATCCTTGGCAAGAAACCCCCAAAATGTCACATGCCTAAACCACATGTGGACGACTAGAATGTAAATAGAAAAATTGGAAGAATTTTTGCAGCTTCTCAAACCATAGTAGATAAGGAATATCTTCATAATGTGAAGAAAGCCTTTTCATTATCAGAACGCTTTGACAAGTAGCTTCCCACGCAGCTTATCAAACTGAACGCCAGGAACGGAGCCAGAATACAGACTCTGTTCCTGCTTTATTGTGTGGGAAGGGGCGGTTTCCTGAGTTTAATTCAATGACTGAACTGACAAATTGATAGGTCCCTAGAAGTGCTATTGATTTAGAGATGGAAGAAGGAAGGGAAGGAGGGAAAGTGACAGAGAATACTACCTTCTTTTTCTGTTTCCACAGTGATGGGCATTATTGTTACCTGCTTATCTCTTCTCAATGTTCTGTATCTCCTTCTCTCTTATATTCCAAAAATCGCTTCTAATCCTGTTTGTTCTACAATGGACAACAGGACAAATCTTAGGTTGGTTTAGAAAAGAGCCTGTGGATCTTTGCTCCTACATACTAATCTTAAACTAGGAATAGAGCAGAAATATCAGCTATGACAAGATCATTTGAACAGTGCTTTCCTGTGTAGTGCCCTCTCTCTCTTTCCCATTTGACTACGATTGGTCTGTTAGGAATTCCAATTAAGTTGGTTAAGAGAGCTGATAAAAGAGGGCTGTGCACTAAGACTGCATAGCTTCTAGCCAGTGACCTTGCTTCTATGTTTATTCATCTTTAATTGGCAATGCTAACTGCACACCACATAGGTACAATGTCCAGATATACCTGTACATCAGGAAATGATTAGGTCAGGCTGAGCCCTGAGCATGTGCCATTTCTCCTGTGGTAAATATTTTGGTTTTAGCAGTGAAAACTAGGGTCACCATGGAGACAGCTATGCCATGCTTGTCTTCCACAGACTACACTCTTAAATCTAATATTCTCTGTGTATTCCTTTCTACGTCTCCCTGCTGCATGTCTTCTATTATTACAGTATTAGATTACACAATCTCTAGTATGCCAGAATCCCTGGGTGGTCGAATTAGTTGAAAGAAGAAATGGAAGGCGAATCTAGATGTATACTGGGTACCTTACATGCTTATTCTTTTAAAAATATATCACACTGCATATATTTATTTAGTTTGTGTGTGGGTATAAGTATATGCAAGTACATATGCATGTGTGGGGGTTAGAGGACAGCTTGTCAGAGTTGATTCTCTTCTTCCACTATTGGAACCTGGAGACTAAACACAGGTCATCGTTCTTAGCAGCAAGTGCCCTTATCCACTAAGTCACCTGGGAGAAGAAAAAGAAGGGAAAAGAATGTGATCAGGACAGATTACATGAAAAATGTTCAAGCCAATAAATTAAAAAGTGAATAAATACATCCTAATGATTTTAAAAATAATTTCTAGAGTCCAATTAGCCACCTCACCTTTCTGCACCCAGCTGTGAGCACCAAGACACAGCTGGGTGAAACACGCACCCTTCCGCCTCTAAAGGCAACCAGTTTGTATTAATTATTGTTTTGTATGTTGTTTCCCTTCATAGTGCCTTCCATTTACATAGTGTCTCCATCTCATGACTTTAGAAGGCAAAGATTAATTCCCCTATTTTTAACTGTAGGAAGCCGTGGTCAGCGGTGATATATTCGCCATTCCAAGATGGCGCGGACATTGTGTCCTCCACAAGTAAACAATTAACTGCGCAGGTGCAAAAAGGCAAAAGCATGCCAAAAGTCACTGCCCATCCTGGGGTGTATTATGGGTAATGAGTGAACAGCCAATCAGAAGTGAACACGTCACTCTAGGGTGTATTTAAGCTGTGCCTCTTCCTGTCTTTGCCCCTTCCACGGTCTTTCACGTCTGCTGATACAGATTAAAGCCTCGCTGTGGTGATACCCGAATTCTGCCTCTCGTGTTTCTCTTCCACGGGTGAAAAGGGGACACGGGAGGGGCACAGAACAACTGGAGCCTTAACCCGAGAGTTTCAAGGCGACGCGGAGGCCCCCAAGTTTTGGGGCGGGTTAAAAGACTACAGGATTGAGGTACACCTCTGGAAGATATGCCTGGGGTGGAAGCGTTTGTGGCAAGCGGATTTAAACTCACTGCTGCCACTCCACTAGCTAGCATCTTGCTTGCATTGCATTTGTTTTTAACTTATTTGTGTTGTGAGAAAGAGGGCCACTCTAGCATATCAGAACCAGGGCATGTTAGCCGGCATCAGGCCAAAGAGCCTGGGGGTCAGGCCAAAGAGCCTGGGGGTCAGGCCAAAGGGCCTGGGGAGAAAGAGTACTCAAAAGGAACAAGGGCTACTGCAGAGCTCATTAAGCTTATGGAACCTTCACCAGTGGGTGGAGAGAGAGCGGAGGACAAAAGGATCTTCCTTTAGGACAGAATCTTTGGGGAACCGGAGCAAGCAATGCCAGTGATAGAACAGATGATCTTTGAAAATGCCACAGCTGAATGCGGTTTGGGAAACACCCTTACTAATGCAGGACTAGCGGCAGCTAATTTACAGAGGGCTACTGTCCTTCTCCAAGGTCAGGGACGAGATAGGCCCGAACCATGGCCAGGAAGGGGGGCTGTTTGTGCTTATTCCACAGGTGAAAACAATTCAATTTGGGTCCCTACACGGCTGGTGCAGATTGTGAAGAATGAAGCTAGATTGCAAGATTACGGTTCTGATTTTCCTGACACTGATGTTCGATTTGGGGATAAGTATAACACTATGGGCCATAGTTAGATCTTGGCCTGTTCCCAAGCCAGTACATTCAAATGCTGAAGCACCACCATTGTTTACAGCTACTGAGTGTTACTTGGTTGCCCCGTCCTCAGGGCACACCGGCCAACAGCCTGAGTTATACAATGCTACAAGTTTTCCATTAAATTTTACACTTTGTTTTGTGACAGCAAAACTTTATAGCATAAAAGTAATCTACTTGATGTTGATTTGAGAAACAATAGATTGCTTACATCATTAAAGATTGGTTTTTTTGATTTGCCTATGTTTATAGAGAAAAGATACAACACGTGCCTTTTAAGGTTTACAGTTTAAATTTAAGGTTTAAAGTTAAGGTCAAAATCACACAGTTTAGGACTAGCCAAGCCTCAGAGAACAAGCCTGAGGGAGGTTACATTTACATTTGAATTAAGAAAATGCAGACTGAACTACAGAAGCCCAGGTGCTAGCATCCCTTTTGTTCTGTCCTAGAAATGTGCTTACCAGAATTCGTCTCTTGTCTTCATTGTTTCTTGTGAGAAGAGGGATAAATCTAAGACCCAAAGACTTTACAACAGTCTGTGGGCTAAAAGTTATGATTATGCTGGAGGCATTAAAATTATGCCTACTTCCCTCCATGAGTATAACTGTACCTGCTGATAAAATATGGTTCAAATTGTTTTAATTCCTTTATATTCAAAGTTGTTAAAAATGAGATGCCTTGGATTCCTCTAATGTATATAACAATTATTAAAGAATAAGGTTGGCTTTTAGCCGATATATTCATTGGACTAAAAAAGATTGGTTATTAAATTAATCCAAAATAAAGTTCAAATTTAAGATTTATACAGCCTAACTTGCCTACTCCAGCTGCCATTTCAGTAAATTCTTATATAAAAGATGTTTTATACCATCCCTTTACGTTTCTGGTAAAGGTGAGAAATTTACAGTTAGTAAATTTATTCATAATTTTTAAGAGCCCATGAAGCAATATTTGTTAAAAATAATTGCTTCAGAAAATGGTTAATTGTTTTACATTTTATATATATAAATATTGTTGCTGCTTTAATACAAAAAAAATAAGAGGTCAAATCTTTTGGTGTGTATTATTCATTGTGTGATACTTTATTAGTGGATTTCTCTAAAGAAGTTTTTTCTGCAAGGCATTGCTCCAATATAACAAGCTTTAAAATTTTTTAGAGTACTTGTTACTCCAAAAAAGGATTCAAAGACAGTGTCTTTCAATATTTGAGACCTCAGTTATATCCTAATCAGATGGGGCTAGAGAAATGGCTCAGCTGTTAAAGGCTAGACTCTTAAAATATAAAGGCTGAACTCCCAGCAACCACATGGTGGCTCACAACCATTTGTGGTGGAGATCTAATGCCATCTTCTGGCTTGTGAGTCTACATACAAAAGAAAATGGTTTACTTTTAATCTTGATTTGCTCTTAGCGATTTTTAAAAGTTGTTAAGAGATATTATTTGGCTAAAACCTCATCTTAAGCTTACCATAGGAGGATTTAAACCTCTGTTTGATATTTTCAAAGGGATGCAAGTCCTAAATTAAATCATATGTGTATTTTCTTGAGTTTATCCTGCTTCAACACAATTAAATTATGTGTTGTAGCCACTGTTTAGAATGTTAAAAAAGGTGTATCTGCCTTTGTCTTGTTGAATGGTATATTTCATGAAGCACAAAATGTTTCAGCTACAAGATCTAATATCTCTAGCCATTTGAATGACATTAAAATTAATAAGGTGTTTAAGAATGCATCTACACAACTGGTGTTGGTGTGTGTAGACCCTCCATTTTTCTTTATGTTATCCAACTTTCAGAATAATTCTGATATCTTGGATTGTAAGAATGTTACATGCCTTTTGGCACAATGCTGGAATGGATCACTAGACCTAGCCATGGTTAATCAAGTTACAGCAGCTACTGTTGTTAATCAAATTTCAGAAAAGACCTCTAAGGCTTTGACCATTTTACAGAAAGTGGATGCATATCAGACATCTTTTGGTCAATCAGAGAGTTGATTTGCTCCAAGCCCATGTGGAGCAGCTCACGGATGTGGTTCAAATGAGCTGCACGTCAGCAACCCCACATCCAGGTATTACACCTCTGAGATTTGTGAATGATACATGTATTCAAAGCCATAATCTTTCTGCTTATTTAAAAGGGAGTTGGACTGGGGAGTTGGACCAGGTGCAACAGCAATTGCAGATCCGGATCTTGAGCCTTGATGGAGTGTGGATGGACCCCGTTACCCCTGGCGATCTTACTTCTTGAATTTCTTCTGCCTTTTCCTTCTTTCTTAAAGGGTGGGGATAGGTCTGTTTGATGCAGCCCTATGTTGTGGATTAGTGTTCATGTATGGTTGGTCTGTAAGCTCAGAGCCCAGCAAAAAATGTGACAAGGCCGCTAGCGCCCAAGCACTCGCAGTCTTGGAGCAAGGATATCCCCCTGAAATTTGGCTATCTAGGCTAAGAAAGTAGCCGATGACTGAGACCCTCAGTCGATGCACCCCAAGGGGTTAGCCCATTGCACTGGGTCGATGAGAGGTCTAAGTCCAGCCAGCCCTTGCCTAAATAGCTGTGGTACCTGAATAGTAGGTTGACAGCCCTTGCACTCCTGGGAGCTATACTCCATTGCACAGGGACGGGTGTCAATTCCTCTTTACATCCCCTTAGCCCTTGCACCCAGAGGACTTGTTTCCATTGCACCTGGTAGGGTAAGGGAGAATCTTCGGGCTGTAAGCTCTTGATCTCTTATTCCCCCAAGATGGAGTTTGCTTGATTGGGCTTGAGTTTGAATCTTGATTGGTGCTGCGCTTAATAGGCAAAAGGCTGTTTCATATTAATAATTTAAACAGAGGGAGATGTAGGAAGCCGTGGTCAGTGGTGATATATTCGCCATTCCAAGATGGCGCGGACATCGTGTCCTCCACTAGTAAACAATTAACTGCGCAGGTGCAAAAAGGCAAAAGCGCGCCAAAAGTCACTGCCCATCCCGGGGCGTATTATGGGTAATGAGTGAACAGCCAATCAGAAGTGAACACGTCACTCTAGGGTGTATTTAAGCTGTGCCTCTTCCTGTCTTTGCCCCTTCCATGGTCTTTCAAGTCTGCTGATACAGATTAAAGCCTCGCTGTGGTGATACCTGAATTCTGCCTCTCGTGTTTCTCTTCCACTGGTGAAAAGGGGACACGGGAGGCGCGCGGAACATTTAACTACTTGTTTAAAAAATCCCTAGCATCCTGGAGTAACTGTTTACAATTGTAGGAACAGTTCAACAATTAATTAATTGATATGTCAATAGCTTAAAATATTAATTTGACTAGGAATTAAAGTAGGTAAGCAATTGTTTCTTTGTATTTCCATGTTTCCTATCGAGTAGATAATTTATTTGGTATCCTCCCCTTGTTTATTTGTTTTATTTTTAGAGATTGCAGATTCCAATGATCAAATTTCATGCTTGATTTTTCTGTGTCACTCCTACCCAGAAAGGGATCAAATCTTGTTTTGGGAGGAAAGTAGTGAGTCTGTCTGTCTGTCTGTCTCTCTCTCTCTCTCTCTCTGTGTGTGTGTGTGTGTGTGTGTGTGTGTGTGTGCAAGAGAGAGATGAAGACAGAGACAGAGAGATATGGAGAGACAGAGAAAGTCACAGAAAGACATAGATTGAGACAGAGAGAGACAGACAGAAAGGTCTGGGAGAAAGACATTGGAAAATTACTCTGCTTTATTCATGGGGGAAAAGAGTGAGAACTCCACAGACCCACACAGTGAATAAGAAGTAACTCCACAGACCCATACAGTAAGAAGTACAGACCCACACAGTGAGTGAGAAGTAACTTGACAGAACCAAGAGAAGCTTTGGAGCAAGGTGACTCAAAGCAAAGTCCTGGGTATCATGGTGATTCCCAGAGACATACTGAACAATATGGTGACTCATGCCGTAGAGTATGTCCTATTATCAGTGAATGTAGATTAGGAATCTGAAATTAAAACCACAACCAAAAAGAGTTTACTCCAAAATTTATTCCAGAAGTTATATTAACAAATCAACAACATTAATAATTAGTTAATACAGTAAATGTAAGGTAACACTTAGGCATCACAGAAAAATCTATTTTAAACATTATGAACCAGTTTTTATATAATTGGATGATAATGTAGTGCAGTGGTTGATCATCGGCTTAGCAGTTGCCAGTCCCTGGATTTAATCCCTACTACCGCTATAGTAATTATTTTTATTATTATATCATTATAAGTAAAAAATAAATATTTTATTTGGCTACTACTTTATGACATTAGTTTTACATTTTTGAGACAGGTTCTAACTGTACAATTCTGGCTGGCTTACAATTAACTACTCAGATCACTTTGGCCTCTGATTCATATAGAGCTTCTTATCTCTGCTTCAGGAATGAGGGGATAAAAGGATTATGCTACCACACCCAGTTGATATAACAATTATAATAACAATAAGAAGTATTCTGCCCACTGTGTGTTGTGGTTGTGTCCATTACATGTACTTTCTTTCAATGGATGCTTACCAATTCTTAAAAGTAGAAAGAATTTTTTCTATATTATTAATGAAAAAAAAAAAAAGAAATTTGGAGACTAAAGGATTACACACACACACACACACACACACACATATTCATGTGAGTTGTAAATGTCATCTGAGCTCTGAATTCATGTTGTTCAGAGATGTCTTCAAGTAAAAGGTCCCTGTCTTATGCCAGTTCTGCTCTCTCAGAGGAAGAATGGTGTGATACAGATTTTTGATGACGAGATGATGCAGTCAGTAATGGTTAAATAGCTTAGAGTGGGTCTATGTGGATTTTATGCACACACTTTCTGACTTGAGTAAGATACTGTATTAAAAATCTGGATGACAAACCTCATTACATATATTTTAAATAACAAGGTGACATTTGGCTAGTGCATTATACACTAAACATTTAACTGGATTTAAATTAAATTGATTTTTGCATGCCAAGTCTAAATTACTATTTGGCTAATGAAATAGGAAAACTTAAATTGTCATAGGCTAACAAGAAATGACTTGATAATAGAAAACATCAAGGAAAGTTCAAGAATTTAGTGAACATGCTCGATGTGATTAGTATTTGATAGTCAAAGAAAAGTTAACAACTTTGTGTTGGGATAACCCACACATCAACTAGCTATGGAAGCTTGTCACTGTTTTCTCAATTGTTAATTGCTGTGAAAGAAGTACCAGGCTAGCAGGATACTTCTTGCTTCCTCACCTCCTGAAAAGAAAGGCAAGTTTCCAAGGGGAAGTCACAAAACACCTGTGCCCACAGAGAGAAAGACCAGAAGTGGTCCTGCTGATTGCTTTAGACTGGAGGAGGACTACTACAGAGTGTGGATTTTTGCATAATAAAGAGCTGGTGGCAGTAGCAGGGCAGAGCTACTCAGCCAAGAGATGTAAACGGAAAGGAAGCAGGACAAGGAGGTAGAGCTGTGTAAACCAATGGAGAGATGCAGTGGCAGGAAAGTCCTGTACAGTCAGATGGGCTAGCTGAAGTACTGCTCCAGAAAACAGACTAACAGTCTTATGGAATACAGATGTCTCTATGTCATTATTATTAAACCCAAGTGGGACCCCCAAAAGCCCTGGAATAACTTTAAATCCGGGATTACATGTCTGATGATTAAGCTTCTTCACTTAAAAGAAGACCTATTTTCATAAATTTGAGTGCTTTCATATATGAACGTCACATGAATGGCTGGTATCTCTGAAAGGTCTGGGTATGGTAAAATGGTAACCTGGAGTTCCAAATGTTGGTGAGCCACCATGTGGATGTGGAGAACTGAATCAGATGCTCTCCAGAGAAACAAATGCCCCCAAATATCTTGTTTTTCCTGCATGCCAGTCATGTGAAACCCATATTAATGTAAACTGGCTGTTCTATATGTGGTCACACTTGGATTGGTTGAGATTTAGTCTTGATGATTAATAAGAAGTTATTTTAATAAATGTTATTCTATGGCACTTGTAACTGTCATGCTCTGCAAGTATTAGAATAGCGTCTGAAACATTTAGTACATTAAGATACATGACTAGAAATATTTGGATTAATTAAGTTTTGTGACTAGTCACTGTTTTCAAATATTATCAATAAAATTTTATTTAAAAGAAATATGAAAGAAAGGGGTGATATTAAGAGCAGATAATCTGGAAAATGAGCTCAAGAGTCAGTCAGCTGTGACACTATCTTGTTATTTGACTCAACAATGGAAGCAAAACTATAGCAAAATTTCATGAATTCATTTCTTGAGTCTAGCAGGTCATGAACCTATGAAAGAAAATAAAACATGAATGCTAGTTAGCATACTACTTGGTGACCTCTGAGGGTATTCATGAAATAGTCATGAAAGAAAGGCTATCTGTAAGCTCAAAGTTTCAGAAGGTCATAATTCATTAAAAGTAAGGTGTATACTAGATGATAGGCTATAATTTCTAAACTTGGCCTATGAACAAAATGAGATGTGTGTGTGTGTGTGTGTGTGTGTGTGTGTGTGTGTGTGTTGTGTATGTGTGTAAATACAGAGCTATTTGACATTCCAGAGGACAGAACCTAAGATGAAATAATGCTCCATCTCTAATGCACCAACATCATTTAGCCCATTTTTTTTCTGGTTAGTTTCAAAGTCACAATAGATAATACTGTCCCAGTGTAACTTCTGTTTGGAGCTACTATAGTCCAATTTTATTCCATATGACTTCTTAAAAATAATTTTTGTATTGTATCTGTTATGTTATCATACAAGGAATGAAAGGAAAGATGTTTTTCCAATCTTTAGATGGATTGGGGTGGTTGGTATGCTTTTATTTTTGTAACAGGTATATATTAGACATTATTCTGCACTTCTGTAAACACTGTCACAACAATAGTTTAAGTTGGGTGTCTGTGGCTCAATGTCCTAGGTTTTTTTTCTTTCTTTTTCTCTTCTGTGCATGCCCTGTTTCAAAGGTGATAGGCAACTTTTCAAATACAAAATGGAGTTCTTCCTTCTTTAACAAGAGATTTCAAATTATCAACATAATTTTTCTCTGACATTTTAGTTGATTTATCTTCCTTGTATATTATATTTATGTTCAATGTGTTTTCATTGGTGAAAATATTATATTGTGGTATTTGTTACTGGGTTAATAAAAGTACAAGGTAATATTGTTGGATCATGGTAAAATCTTAGTGTTAATTGGATTGAAACTAATCCAACTTTGTAAAACAAAGTGAATAGAATTGAATTAAGTTGCATTAAATAAAAACAAATATCTCTATGCCTTATATTAGCATATACCTCACAAAAGTTTATTGAATGAAATCTGTAGGAACTGTAAAAAAATTACAGTAATTGTTGAAAAGGAATTTCCCATACTTAGTACAGCCTTTAATGTGCTGATGTTCCATGTTCCTATATAAATAATGAGACATTTATTCTATTTTTTGTTTCTCCTCTAATAATTAAAAAACTGAAAGGAAGAAATTCTTCAAAATTCAGCTTACAAGAGTAGCATTACAATGGTACCACAATAAAATAAAGATACAGGACAGGAAGACTGCTGAGCACTATCTGAAATAAGCATAGATGTCAAAAAAGTCTCAACAAAAATACTAGCAGATCAGATCCAACAGTACATCAAAATATCATTATCAAATATGTGCTTGAAATTCAACATATACCAACAGTTCAACACATACCAATCAACAAATACAACATGTCAGTCAACAAAATGAAAGACAAAGGTCACAGCATTTTTCTGACAGATGTGCAAAACCAATTAAGATTCAACAGTTTATTGTGATGAAAGGTATACCCAAATTAGGAATAGAATAAGCATAAATCAACATAATAAAGGCTACACACCAAATAGAGAAAAGCTTTGAAAGATTTGAAATAATTTTCCTTCTGATATCTGAAACAATAAAAAAAAAATCTGCTATCATCTCTTGTATTTAAATAGTACTAGAAGACCTAGCCAGTTAAGAAAGTTAAAGAAATAAAACAAATAAAAATAAAAGTCAAATTTACTATTTGCAAATGTAAGATACTATACATAGAAAAGTCTGAGAATGCCAGTAAAGCGTTATTGGAATTGAATTCAGTATATTTGTGAATATACATTTGACATATATAAGTCAGCTGTACTATGTTTGTCCACTGAGGATGTGGCTTAGTGATGGAGAGCTTGTCTTCATATGCAAGGCCCAGTGTTTGATCACCACCACCACCCAGACAAACCTTTAAATATACACACTATTTCAAAGTCAATAATAATTGTCTTGGGTTTCTCTGTTGCTATGATGAAACATTGACAAAAGCAAACTGAAGAGGAAAAGAGTTATTTTAGTTTACAGGTCATTGTCCATCATCAATAGACACCAGAGGAGGGAGTCAAGGCAAGAATGTAGAGGCAGGAACTGAAACAGAGACTGTAGAGGAATGTGGTTTACTGGCTTACTTTCCATGGCTTGTTCAGCCTGCCTATATCACACAGGGCCACCTTCCCAGGGTTGACATTGCCCCCAATGATGAACTGGGCCCTCCTATGACAACTGAAATCAAGAAAATGCTCCCAAGAACATGCCTACAAGCAATCTGATGAAAGGAGGTTCCCACTTTCCAGATGATTCTAGTTTGTACCTAGTTGACAAATACTAATTAGCACAGTAATGTTACTTACAAAGAAATCTTACTGGAAAGGAATCTTACTGATAAGAACTACAAAAAGTAAACTTAAGAATGTAGGGATAAGTTGAGAAAAAATAGTAAAGTATATCCCAAATTAAAATTGCTAAAGCTGATCAAAATAGAGTCTTATGAAAGGTAGAAATCACCAGTGATTGACAGGAGTTGGTGCATGAAACATTCCATGCAAATGCATATTAAATAATGTTTGCATTAAAATATGGCCACACTTATACTTTTTCACAATTTTGTGAATCTTTCTCTTAACAGTCTACATATCAGCTATCTGTGAACTTAGTTGAAGCATCCATGGTCTTAGCATCCCTTCTTAGTTCAGTGTCCAATACCATAATGGGAAAGTGAGATACAAAATACTTCATATGAAAGTACAGTGATATAATAGACCAGGAACTCAAATTAGGAATATTTATATCATTCTTTAAACTTCTAATCTTTGGTATGCCTTGCATGATTGCTGCATTATGTCCATCTTAGCTACAGAAAGCATTGGCAGCTTTTGACATGATGGAAATCAAGGTCTTTCGGAATAAAGATGGTCCTTGAAAAGCTTTTTTTTTTTTTTTTTTTTTTTTTTTTTTTTTGCTTTTGGTTGTTGTTAAGAGAAATATCTTCTTCCTTGGAATGAGGCTCTGAATGAAGGTCATAAATTAACCCTAACCATATGCAATTTCTATTTATGTTATCTAGTAACCTCAGGTTCGAAGCTATCCAAAGACAGTTAAACTGATTTACTGAAACTCTGCCCAGGGAGTGTATGGTGTCTACAGTTCTCTCAGAAGACAAGGTATATTTATTATCTGTCTATCCTAAGAAGTAGCAACTGTCTAATACATTCATCTTTTAATATCTTTTAATATCTCTGTGCTGTTTGAATGAAATGGAACAAGTGGATGGTATCTGACAGTTCTTTGTGATATTCTACTGCAAAATATGCATTTAAACAAAATGTATACCACCTACTTGAAGGAGTAAAAATTTACTGAGCTGTGCAACAGAACCTGGCTGATACTATGTTTCCTAAACTACACCATAACTTCTGCAGTTTGGGAGAGGAAAAATCAACACTAATTTCAGTCACAATAAGTTCGTCAATGTTGTTTGCTTCCTTTCAGTACATTAAACTCTGTACAGGCAGTGAAAACAATAGGGTTACCTAGAAATTAGGCATTTTTAGGAAAATAGTGCCAGTCTGAATTATATGTCTGTTTTATGACAATCTGGTGGGTGCAGGCTCTGCACAAACCTGACAGAGGATGTTCTCACTAGTTAATTGAAAAAGTGTATAAGAGTTAGTATATATATTTATATATATATATATATATATATATATATATATATATATATATACAGTTGTTCATTTTAATGACCTGTAGCACAGTGAGCAAACAATAATCACAAGTAACAACAAGAGTGTCTCACAAACATCAAGTTAAAGGAAGGAAACCAGATCCATAAATGCTTGGTTCATACACTGTATTATTCCATTTATATAAAAGTCCAAACCTGGTTGAATCTAACTTTGCTCTTGGTAATCATGGGCACCAGGGGGGCAGTAACTACAGTTCAAAAATCAGGACTTGGGCACAGGCTATAGAATTTTATATATCTTAAGATAGGGTATGGAGAAATACTAGGACCAATTAATCTAAACCACATTTTACATAATGCAGAGGCATTAATTTTTGGTAATATTGAATTTTTCGGTGTCATTACAAAATGGATTCTGACAATTCAACTACATCTTAGAGTTGTCCTTGATAATGTCACCCATAATACTTTGGTGTTATTTTGAATCCTTGGTGCAGAGATGCATTTATATACATCTCAAGTTCAGCAGCCCAGTATCCCAGATGAGCCTCCAGACCTGACTTCTTGTGATACAGCAGCAATACATCACCAAGTGGGGCACAGTAGGAATCTTGTGGCTTCAGCGTGTGCTAGTTCACTGATGACAAACCACTGCAGTTCTGTCCTTTTCTGATTATTCAGCAGGTCAGCTGAGAAAATACCAGATGCCAGCAGAATTGTGTACTGTTAAAGAAGGTTACATGTGAATAAGTACACAGTACATAGAGAATATTAAACAAATGATTCATAACATACCTGGATTGAATTCCCAGCTCTGGGACTTAACAGTCTCACAGGACTGGGATAGAGACTGCCATTCTAGCTAGATCTTCATTATCTAATTTATGAAATGTTGATATTGAGCAGTCATTTTCAAAACCCACACAAAATAAAAGTCACTGATATATTAAGATGTCTAGCACTATATAAACTCAAAAGGAGCTATTCAGGATCATGAGCTATTTTCCACATTTAATCCTTGGAACAATTTTGTCATAGGGCTTAGGGCTAAGGCCTCTATGGGGTAAAGATTTGAATACTGGGAACACTATCCTGACTGGACCCTGGAGCAACCATTGTATTTGTTTCCTTGCCACTACTTAAGCCTTATAAAGATGCTAAACTCAGGACATGCCAAAATGAGCTCCATCTTCCTAACACAAATGTATTCAAATCCTATTAGCCCCTATTTGTGGGAAATGACACCTCTGTTCACCCAACTGAGAAAGCCAAGGGCTCAGAATCATCCTTTCCCCTCCATCTTCTATGCCATTCAAATTTAGTGTACACCGGTGACATCCACTTCCTCTCTGGTGGGCTGAATTTCACAGTGGTTGCCTTTGGTCTCTAACTCCTCATTCTTTGCTCAGGCTCCCTAACTCTATGCCACATGCCTGATTCATGTCTAGGTGGTCACCTCCTTAGAATGCCTTTTTTTCCCCTCAACACCAATAAGACTGCCTAGTCTCTGCATTCTACACTTCATTTCCATTGAGATCACAGTATGTAATGAGCATTTTTATTTTGTCCATCTCTCTCGGTGTTGAAAACTTCATGAGTTTATTTTTTAAATCAACTGTGAATACATTCCAGTGTCTGCAGACCCTGCAGAGAGTCAAGAGTAGATTAATTTTTATCAGACTAAGTGAATAAATATCTTCAGTTTGTAGAAATATGCCTTTTATTTGTTTAAAATTTCCTACAACTTTATGATATTAATATAAATAATATAAATAATACAATATAAATATATTGTATATGTAATAGTCATCTATTCAAATATTCTGAAATGTTGTAGCTCTTGAGATAGCCCACAAGGTAAACAGGTGAATGAGACATATTGTATTCCTTAATATCTTTACATTTTGGGGGAGAGAGATAAATGAATGAATTTAATATAGAGTGACTAATGCCTCAATAATGCCATAGCAAAGGCATTGGAACATAAATCATCAGTACCACAGTAGCTCTTTCTCTCTGGGAAGGACAAGAATACAGTAGTTCCTAGATGTACAAGGTTACTTACCTTAGCAGTCTCAGTCTGGCATTATAAACTTCGAGAGAACCACTGGTCCTTAGTCCACCATGGGAGCCTGGAAATGCTGGTTCTGATATCAGTAAAGGAGTCTGCAGCAATAACAACAAGGTCAATAAAATCCACAGCAAGAAGGAAGGCCTTCTTGTAGTAAGTAATATAATCTTCCTTGTGCCACACCTTTTTTATCTGGACTGCTACTAGAAGGTACCACCCACATATGGAATGAGTCTTTCCATTTCAATTAATGTGATCAGGACAGTTCTTCACATGAGGCTTCCTATCTAGTCCCACCCCTAGCTGAGGAGCTATTAGCTGATAGCAGCTTTGAAGGAGTGGTCACTTTTATTTATGGGCATGACTGATGGTAGCTGGCCAATGCACAGTTTGATGACTCCATATTCATGTGTGGGCACTAACTGAATAGAATGGGTTAATTAAAAAACCTAATCAGAAAGAAGATATAAAGGTGAGAAAGGGACACATTGGGGAAATATAGGAAAATAAGAGGAGAAACTGTGACATGCATATAATCAAGATATGTTGTAAACATGTATAGAATTGTCAGAGAATCAAGTAAAAATATTTAAAAAAAAAAAAAAAGAAACAATAGTAAGAACCCAACAAAGATGCTCTGTCTAGATACAAGCCCCCCATATAAGTTTGTTCGTTTGATGCATAGCCACTTACAATTTTATACTGAACTGTAAATGATTTCTATATTGTGCAACTATTCTCACATTCATTCAAGAATTATTTAACACAGATAGATTAGGGAAGCAATACCAATTAGAGTCTTTGAAGGAGATCTAGGTGTATCACCCTAAGTAAACATGACAGCAGGGCAGCAAAACAAGGCATTATATGCGGTGGTGACTAGTGTTTCTGTTTTGAACATGGTGCTGTAAGGTTCTGCAAACTCCATGTGGGTGGGAAAGGTTTTGGCTGAAAGGAAGGAACTGCAATGCTTTGTAATTGAGCACAGAACATTCAGAATCTGGAAATGAAAAAAAAGGTTACTTCTTCAGTAAACATGCATCAGATGGTGCCTTACAGAAACACTGGTACAGATGCTTAAAATCACTAGCCTCAGAAACACATCTTTTGGTACCTTAGAATCGCACCCTGTTTCTTATTACAGTCTTAGTCTGTTGCAAGGAGTGGATGAGCGTACAAGCCAAGTGTGAGCTTTCAGATTGTTACTGAATGACCCTAGCATCCAACCAAGTACCTGGCAGCCATTTCCTCTGCTATACACAGCAGCCAGCTTACAATGAATGTATGAGTCAACATATTTGTTGTATTTAAATTATTTAGTAATTTTATACACAAGTCCATATATTCACTCCCTGTTCTTCCTCCATACTCCTATAATTTCTACATCTCTTTCTTAACATAATATGTTCTCCTTAAACAAAAAGGTTGAATTACAGGTGACTATATGCATATGGGTATAAGGTCTCATCTACTGGGCTATAAGAAACCTTTCACAAGCCACACCACTAAGGAAAACTGGCTCTGCTTGCCTCAGTGGCCAGCAACTTCCAGAAGCCTTTCAGCAAGTAAGGGTTCCTGAACTCTACTTTCCATGCAGATGGCTTGGCTACCATGATCTTATCCAAGTAACCACAGTTGTTGTGAGTTAATGGCACTATCACATCCTCCTCTTCTTTGATGTTCTCTTAGCCTTGAATTAGGCATGGGATACTGGGCCCATAATGTATTTGATACCAAGACAGCAGTGCTAAGAAGAAAGTTCTTACCATTAAGTGAAAAGGAGGCAGGTAGGGGAGATCCCATACTATCAATTTAACAACACCTCTGAAAGCTGTATAACAAAAGGAAGAAATCACATTGAAAATGAATGGGCAGCAAGAAATAATAAAATTCATGGCTGAAGTCAGTAAAACAGAAGCAAAGAGAATGGTAGAGAGATCAATGAAACAAACACTTGGTTCTTGAGAACAAAATAGACAACTACTTATCCAAATTAACTAAAAGGCAAATTAGTTATTATTAATTAACAACATCAGAAATTAAAGGGTGTATAAAAATAAACACTGAAGAAGTTCAGAGAATCATAAGGACATACTTTAAAATCGTGTGCACCACAAAATTGGAAAATCTAAAAGAAATGGATAATTGTATAAATAGGTAACACTTACAAAATTAAGTCAAGATCAAATAAACAATTTAAATAGACCTATAATACCTACTGAAATACAAGTAGGCATTAAAAGTCTCCCAACTTATCAAAGTACAAGGCTACCTTGTTTTAGGGCAGAATTCTACCAGACATTAACACAAGAGTTAATGCCAATACTTCTTAAATCATTACACAAAACAGAAACAGAAGAAACATTTCTCAATTCAGTTTATATGAGACCACAGTTACTTTGATACCCAAATCACATAAAGATTCACCAGGAAAAAAAAAAAGAATTACAAACCAATTTTCCTTATCACATAAATGCAAAAATACTCAATAAAATACTTGAAAACTGAATCTAAGAACATATCATGAAGATTATCAACCTTAATCAAGTATACTTCATCCCAGAAATGGGGGAAGGGTCAATATCCAAAAATCAGTAAATATAATCCATCATTTAAATAAACTGAAAAAAAAAGTACATAATCATCTCCATAGTTGCAAAAAAGGTCTTTGACAAAATCCAACACCCATTCATGATAAAAGTCTTAGAGAGATTAATAATATAGGAGACAAACTTAAACATAATAAAGACAATTTATAGCAACCCTGTACAAAGCAATTCCCATCAAATCAGGAACAAGACAAGGTTGTCGGCCGTCTCCATCTCTATTCAATATAGTATTTGAAGTTTTATGTAGAGCAATAAAACAGCAGACAGAGATGAAAGGAATAAATAATTGGAAAGAAAGAAGTCAAAATATTCTTATTTTCAGATGATATGATAGTACACATAAGTGATTCTAAAAATTCTACTATGTAACTCCTACAGTTAATAAACACTTTCAGTGAATTGGCATGATATAGTATTAACTTGAAAATATCAATAAATGGACTGAGAAAGAAATCAGGGAAACAACACTTTTCACAATAGTTTCAAATAATTAAAAAATATTTTAAGCTTACTGTAATAACTGTAGAAACACAAAGTCTTTGAAGAAAAATTTAAAAAATACTAGGAGGTTGAAAAATCTTTGTTGCTCATGATCAGTATGATCCATGATTAAAAATGATTATCCTACCAAAAGCAATCTAGAGATTCAATGTAATCTTCATAAAAATCCCTACACAATTTTTTATGGGCCTTGAAAGGATAATTCTCAACTTCATATGGAAAAACAAAAAACCTACAGATAGCTAAACTAATCTTGAACAATATATGAACTGCTGGAGGTATCAGTATCGCAGGCTTCAAGCTGTACTGTAGAACTATATAAAAACTGCATGGTATTGGTTCAAAAAAAAAAAAAAACCTACACTGTTCAGGTGAAATCTAATTAAAGACTCAGACATAAATCTAAACAATTGTTAGTACTTGATTTTTGATTTGAAAAAAAAAAAAAAACAGAAATACACACTGTAAAAAAAAGGCAGCATCTTCAACAAATGGTGTTAGTCAAATTGAATATCTGCATGTAGAAGATACATGTTTATGACCCTGCATAAAATCCAAGTCCAAGTGCATCAAAGACCTCAACATAAAACCAGATACATTGATAATAGTAGAGGAAGTAAGAAAGTCCTTAATGCATGAGCACAGAAGGAGATTTTATGAACAGAACACCAATAATATAGGCACTGAAATCAACAATTAACAATCCTGTACAATAAAAGAACTTTGAGAGGTATCACCATCCCTAATACCAAGCTGTGCTACAAAGCAATAGTTATAAAAACTTGATTATATTGGTATAGAAACAGACAAGTTGATCAATAGAATAAAATTAAAGACCCAGAAATAAACATACACACTTATAGAAACTTGTTATTTGATAAAGAAGTCAAAAAAACATATAATGGGAAAAAGAAAGCATCTTCAGCAAATGGTACTGCACATAGAAGAATGTAAATAGATCCATGCATATCACCCTTCAAAATCTCAAGTAAAAGTGGATCAAAGACCTTAACATAAAACTGGATACACTAAATCTAACAGAAGATAAAGTGTATAATAACTTTGAATGCATTGGTAGAGAAGATAACTTCCTGAACAGAACACCCATGGCTCAGGTTCTAAGATCAAAAATTAATAAATGAGAACTCATGAAACTAAAAAGCTTCTGTAAGTCAAAGGACACTATCATCAGAACAAAAATGTAGCCTACTAATTGGGAAAAGATCTTTATCAACCCTACATCTAACAGAGGGCTAATACGCAAAATATATAAAGAACACAAGAAGTTAAGCACCAACAAATCAAATAACCAAATAAAAATGGGGTACAGAGCTAAACAGAGAATTCTCAACAGAGGGATCTCAAATGGCCCAGAAACACTTAAAGACATGTTCAGCTTCCTTAGTTATCAGAGAAATGCAAATCAAAACAATTCTAAGATTCCACCTTACACATATCAGGATGGCTAAGTTTAAAAAAAAAAAAAAACTCAAGTGACAGCACATGCTGGTAAGGATGTGGAGCAAGGGGAACATTTTTCAATTGCTGGTGAGAGTGCCAACTTATACAACCACTTTGGAAATCAATTTGTTGTTTGCTCACAAAACTGGAACCTAGCTATACCATTCCAGAGGATATACCCAAAAGATGCTCCACCATCCCAAGGACACTTGCTCAGCTATGCTCATACCAGCTTTATTTATAATAGATAGAACCTGGAAATAACCCAGATGTCTCTCAACTGAAGAGTGGATACAGAAAATGTGCTTTATTTACACAACAGAATACTATTCTACTATTAAAAACAAGGACATCATGAATTTTTCAGGGAAATGGATGGAACTAGGAAATCTTATCCTGAGTGAGGTAACCCTGACCCAAAGGACATGCATGGGTCATGAGTGGATATTAGCCATAAAGTACAGGATACCTACATTACAATCCACAGACCCAATGAAGCTCAATAGCAAGAAGGGCCCCTGTAAACATCCTTGAATCTCATTAAGAGGGGAAATAAGTGTCATTAGAACCAGACAGAATTAGGAAAGAGAAGGGATGGAGAGTGTAAGGCAGAGGGGAGAAGGGCATCAGATATGGGGTGAGCCTGGGAGAGACAGTCCCTGAAGAGGGAATAAAAATCAGTGGCTCGGGGGAGGATTGCATTTCTAGGACTCACCAGAAACCTGGGCTGGAGAAGGCTCTCTGAAGTCTATGGGGATGACTCTAGCTGAGACTCCTAGCAGTGGAGTCTAAAGAGGCCACCTCCTGTAGACAGGCAGTACTCTCAGTGGAGGGATAAGAATACCAACACTTCTGGTTTAGTTTGGGTTTTACTTATGTGAACAAACATTATGACCATGACAACTCTTTTAAAAACAACATTTAATTGTGACTGCTTTCAGGTTCAGAGGTTCAGTCCATTATCATCAAGGTGGGAGCATGGCCGTATCCAGGCAGATATGATGAAGGAGGTGATGAGGGTTCTACATCTTGTTCTGAAGGCAAACAGGAGAAGACTTGATTCCAGGTAGCCAGGAGAAGGGTCTTAAAGCCCATGCCCACAATGACACACTTCCTCCAAGAGGTCACCTCTACTCCAAAAAAGGCATATCTCCTAATAGTGCCAAACATATTTATTCCACCACACCAACCCACCCACAAAACATTTAACCCAAAATTAGTTCTACCTATCAGAATTGCAGTGACAAAGATGAAGCAGAGAATGAGAGAATGGCCAACAAATGACTGGCCCAACTTGAGACCCATCCCATGGGCAAGAACCAATCCCTGTTATTATTAGTGATACTCTTTTATGGTTGCAGATAGTTGTCTAGTATGGTGGTCCTCCAGAGGCTCCATACAGCAGCTGATTCATACAGATGCAGATACCTATAGCTAAACCAGTGTATGGAGCTCAGAGATTCTTGTTGAAGAGTTGAGTGAAGGATTCCATCTTATACCTGTCAGGATGGCTAAAATCAATAACACAGGTTTCAGGTCATGCCAGTGAGAATGTGGAGCAATGGAAATAACTCCTCCATTGTTGGTGGGATTGCAAACTTGTACAACCACTATAGAAGTTAGTGCTGTAGTCCCTCAGAAAATTGGAAATTGATGTACCTCAAGACCCAGCTATACCACTCTTGGGTATATATTCAAAGAACAGTCCTTCTTATCACAAGGACACTTGCTAACTAATGTTTATATTGACTTTAGTCATAATAGCTAGTAACTTGAAACAACCTAGATATTCCTCAACTGAAGAATGAATAAAGAAAATGTAGCACATTTATATACAAAAAGTCTCAATTGCTCAACTACAACTGCCAGGCTCATTATCTGTTTTTTTTTAATTGGATATTTTATTTGTTTGCCTTTCAATATTATCCCTTCTCCCCTTCCCCAAAACCCCTTATCCCAGCCCCCTCCTCCTAATTCTATAAGGGTGTGCCCCAACCATCCACTTATTCTGCCTCCCTGCTTTCAAATTCCCTAACACTAGGGAATCCAAACTTCAGGGACCAAGGACCTCCTCTTCCACTGATGCCTGACAAGGTCATCCTTAACTACCTATACAAGTGAAGCCATGAGTCCCTCCCTTTGTGTTCCCAGGCTGGAGGTTTAGACCATGGGAGCTCTGGTTGAGTATTTTCATACTCCTTCTAAGAAGGACCAAAGTACCCACACTTTGGCCTTCCTTCTTTTTCTTGAGCTTCATGTGGTCTATGCATTGTATCTTAGGTATTGTGAGCTTTTGGGCTAATATCCACTTATTAGTAAATGCATACCATGTGTGTTCTTTTGTGATTGGATTACCTCACTCGGGAAGATATTTGCCAGTTCCATCCATTTGTCTGAGAATTTCATGAACTCATTGTTTTTAATAGCTGAGTAGTACTCCATTGTGTAAATGTACCACATTTTCTGTATCCATTCCTCTGTTGAAAGGCATCTGGGTTCTTTCCAGCTTCTGACTATTATAAATAAGGCTGCTATGAACGTAGTGGAGTATATGTCCTTGTTATATGTTGGAGCATCTTCTGGGTATATGCCCAGGAGTGGTATAACTGGGTCCTCAGGTAATACTATGTCCAATTTTCTGAGGAACTGCCAGACTGCTTTTCAGAGTGGTTGTAACAGCTTACAATTGCGACACACTACCTCGCCGATAAGGAGCATGTCACACTCAAGATTCTTCTGACAGTGTCTTTTATTGTTACAGCTCTTTTAGTTAGAAGGATGCAAGATGGAGAACAAAGGAAGGACCCCAAGCCCCAGAATGTACTGACTTATATACTATCAAAGAGACATGATCTGTCCTCATTGGCTTACAGACTGGGGTCTCATTTACATATCCACTGATAGTACTATCAGCGGGAAAATTCACGCCTACACGTGCGCACAGCTGCAGACACCAAGGCCAAGAAGAACCAGGAACAGGAAGCCAGCGCCATCTTATAATGGCGAGCGTATAGCTACTTCAGCAAACGCAGCATGGCTCCTAACATACAATCCCTCCAACAATGGAGGAGTGTTCCTCTTTCTCCACATGTTCACCAGCATCTGCTATCACCTGAGTTTTTGATCTTAGCCATTCTGACTGGTGTGAGGTGGAATCTCAGGGTTGTTTTGAGTTGTATTTCCCTGATGATTAAAGATCTTGAACACTTACTTCTTTAGGTGCTTCTCAGCCATTCGAGTTTCCTCAGCTGAGAATTTTCTATGTAATTCTGTACCCCATTTTTAATAGGGTTATTTGATTGTCTAGAGTCTAATTTCTTCACTTCTTTGTATACCTTAGATATTAGCCATTTTGACTATATTAATCTCTCCAATCCATGAGCATGGGAGATCTTTCCATTTTCTGAGATCTGCTTCAATTTCATTCTTTAGGGACTTGACGTTCTTGTCATACAGATCTTTTACTTGATTGGTTAGATTCACACCAAAGTATTTTATATTATTTGTGACTATTGTGAAGGGTGTTGTTTTCCTAATTTCTTTCTCAGCTTGTTTATCTTTTGAGTAGAGAAAGACTACTGATTTGTATGAGTTAACATTATATCCAGCCACTTTGCTAAAGTTGCTTTTCAGGTTTAGGGGTTCTCTGGTGGAAGTTTTTAGGTCACTTAAGTGTGGGGAGCCGACAGAAGGCGGCTATCATCCTTGCAGCCATCTTGAGCCATATACCCTGACAAGAGATTTGATTATAATAGCCTATAACAGCTGAGCACACTCTGATAACATCTTGTTTTAGATACCCAGGATTTTTCCTTGAGTGTGTGAGACTTAAAGGTGTGTGACTTAAGGGCTTAACTTAGAGATCAGATTTAGAGACAAGGCCTAAGGACATGACTTAAAGGTGTGACTTAGAGTCGTGGCTTAAAAGTGAGACATATAAAAGGAGAGAGGCAGACAGAAGAGTTCAGTACAACTTGGAACTAGGAATTAGGTTAGACAGTATAACTTGGAACTAGGAATTAGGTTAGACAGTACAACTTGGAGTACAACTTGGAGTAGGAATTAGGCATTGAGGAAGAAGACACTTGGACTAGGGAACTCGGAAGAAATAGGTGATAGGCATTAGGCACTTAGCACTTGGAACTTGGAACTTGGAGGCACTAGGGACCTGGAACTAGGGACTTGGAGAGAAGAAGAGAGACTGAAGAATAAACAGGATTGAATCATACTCTGTCTGGTCTCCATTCCTCAAGTCCGTCCTCATTCTCTCTCTTGCTGAACCCCTACCAGTAGACTGGAGCAGCTTGGGGCAGTGCAGGCTCTAACAATTTAGCCCCCAAGGCTTTTGGCAGTGCGAGTTCCAACATTGACAGATTGGTCCACAACATTTTTGGCCCTCAAACATGGGCCAGCTCAGGCCGCAACACTTAAGTATACTACCATATCTTCTGCAAATAGTGAAATTTTGACTTCTTCCTTTCCAATTTATATCCTTTTGATCTCCTTTTATTGCCTAATTGCTCTGGCTAAGACTTCCAGTACTATATTGAATTATAGGGAGAGAGTGAGCAGCCTTGTCTAGTCCCTAATTTTAGTTGGATTGCTTCAAGTTTCTCTCCATTGAGTTTGATGTTAGCTACTGGTTTGCAATATATTGCTTTTACTATGTTTAGGTATGGGCCTCAGATTCCTAATCTTTCCAATACTTTCAACATCAAGAGTTGTTGAATTTTGTCAAATACTTTCTCAGCATCTAGTAAGATGATCATGTAGTTATTTTCTTTGAGTTTGTTCATATATTGGATTATATTGACAGATTTCCATATATTGAACCATCCTTGCATTCCTAGGATAAAGCCTACTTGATTATAATGGATGATTGTTTTGATGTGTTCTTGGATTTGGTTTGCAAGGATTTTATTGAGTATTTTTCATCGATTTTCATCAGGGAGATTGTTCTGAAGTTCTCTTTCTTTCTTGAGTTTTTGTGTGGTTTAGGTATGAGTGTACTTGTGGCTTCATAGAATGAATTTGGTAGTGTTCCTTCTGTTTCTATTTTGTGGAACAGTTTATACAGAATTGGTATTAAGTCTTTTTTGAAGGTCTGATAGAACTCTGCACTAAAACCATCTGGTCCTGGATTATTTTTGTGGGGAGAATTTTAATGACTACTTCTATTTCTTTCGAGGTTATGAGAGTGTTTAGATGGTTTATCTGGGTCTGATTTAACTTTAGTAACTGGTATTTGTCTAGAAAATTGTTCATTTTATCCAGATTTTCCAATTTTGTTGAACATGGGCTTTTGTACTAGGATCTGATTTTTTTTGAATTTTCTCTTTGAATTTTGATGATTTCTTTGAATTTTCTGTTGTTATGTCACCATTTTCAGTTCTGATTTTATTAATTTGGATACTGTCTGTCTGCCCTCTGATTAGTCTGGCTAAGGGTTTATTTATCTTATTGATTTTCTCAAAGAACCAGCTCTGGTTTTATTGATTCTTTGTATAGTTCTTTTTGTTTCTACTTGGTTGATTTCAGCCTTGAGTTTGATTATTTCCTGCTGTGTTGTCAATCTGGTAGTGTATGCTCTCTCCAGTTTCTTTTTGTAAGCTCTTAGAGAATGAGTTTTACTCTTAACACTGCTTTCATTGTGTCCCATAAGTTTTGGTATGATGTGTCTTCATTTTCATTAAATTCTAAAAAGTCTTTAATTTCATTCTTGATTTTTTTCCCTTACCACAGTATCATTGAGTAGAGTGTTGTTCAGTTTCCACATGAATGTGGGCTTTCCGTTGTTTTTGTTGTTATTGAAGACCAGCCTTAGTCCATGGTGATCTGATAGGATGCATGGGATCATTTCAATTTTCTTGTATCTTTGAGGCCTGTTTTGTGATTAATTATATGATCAGTTTTGGAGAAGGTACTATGAGGTGCTGATGAAAAGGTATATCTTTTGTTTTATATATCTATAGATATCTGTTAAATCCATTTAGTTCATAACTTTTGTTAGTTTCACTGTTTCTCTGTTTAGTTTCTATTTTCATGATCTGTCCATTGCTGAGAGTGGGGTGTTGAAGTCTCTCACTATTATTGTGTGAGGTACAATGTGTGCTTTGAGCTTTAGTAAGGTTTCTTTTATGAAAGTGGGTGCTCTTGCATTTGGCACACAGATGTTCAGAATTGAGAGTTCATGTTGGTTGACTTTTCCTTTGATGAATATGAAATATCCTTCCTTGTCTTTTTTGATAGCTTTTAGTTGAAAGTCAATTTTATTTGATATTAGAATGTCTACTCCAGCTTCTTTCTTAGGACCATTTTCTTGAAAAAAATTTTTCCACCCTTTTACTCTAAGGTAGTGTCTGTCTTTGTATGCAGCAAAATGCTGGGTCTTGTTTAGATTTCCAGTCCATTAGTCTATGTCTTTTTATTGGGGAATTGAGTCCATTGATGTTAAGAGATATTAAGGAGAGGAGATTGTTGCTTCCTGCTATTTTTGTTATTATTGGTGGCATTGTTTGTATGTCTATCTTCTTTTGGATTTGTTGGAAGAAGATTACTTTCTTGTTCTTTCTAAGGTATGATTTCCCTCATTGTATTGGAGTTTTCCCTTTATTATCCTTTGTAGTGCTGGGTTTGTGGAAAGATATTGTGTAAATTTGGTTTTGTCATGGAATATCTTGGTAATTGAGAGTTTTGCTGGGTATAGTAGCCTGAAATGGCGTTTGTGTTCTTTTAGGGGCTTTATGACATCTGTCCAGGATCTTCTGGCTTTTATAGTATTTGTTGAGAAGTCTGGTGTAATTCTGATAGGTCTGCCTTTATATGTTATTTGGCCTTTTTCCCTTACTGCTTTTTAGTCATTATTTTTAGTTAAATATTTTTATCATCAAGTGGAAATGTAGTCAGTTATATATGCTGTTCAGTTGTGGAAAGTAAATATACCTCATATACCTCATCTAGGTTTTACAACACATTTTAGCACTGGAAATCTGTCTATGGTACTTGCTCAACTTTTGCCTATTTATACACAACAATAAAGAAGAACCATCACAATCTTCTAAATTAGAGGCAAATGAATACATCTGGTCAAAGAACTCAGGGTCAGAACCCCAGAGATGAAAAATCAAAACAAAGAGAAATTATTTTTGGTATTTGTGTGTGTGTGTGTGTGTGTGTGTGTGCAAATTTTAGGATTTTCTTTTTTGATAGTTTTCTCCTCAGAGATGTCTACAATGTTTATGAAAAAGTCAGGGAACACATGTATGCTATGTGGGTAAATGTGTTGTTGAATGAAAAAACCAGGATCATGGTTTGTTGGGGTCCACACTAGCCCTACGTTGGGGCGGCCAAAATAATGTTGGGGTCCACACTAGCCCCATGTTGGAGCGGCCAAAAATGTCGCAGCCCAGGCAAAATGTTGAGGCGGCCACTGTATCCCGGCCCAAGCTGCCGCTCCAGTCCGAGGGTCAGGGTTCAGCAAGAGCGAGGGTGAGGGCAGACTCGAAGAATGGAGACCAGACAGGGTGTGATTCAATCCCATTTATTCTTCAGTCTCTCTTCCTCTAAGTGTCTCCTTCTCTGTCTCCTCTCTCTGCTGTGTCTGATTCTCTGATCTCAGTCTGATTCTGATCTGTTCTGTCTCTGCCTTTTATATGTCTCACTTCTAAGCCACGCCTCTAAGTTACACCTTTAATCATGCCCTTAGGTCTTGTCTCTAACTCTGATCTCTATACTTCTAAGTCATACTCTTAAGTCACACACCTTTAATCTCACACACCTTTAATCTCACACACCTTTAATCTCAAGGTATCTAAACCAAGATTATCGGAGTGTGCTCAGCTGTTGTAGGCTATTGTAATCCAAATCTCATGTCAGGGTATATGGCTCAAGATGGCTGCAAAGCTGATAGCCGCTTTCTGCTAAAAGTCGGCCCCCAACAATGGTTTTTTTAGTCCATGTGTTTTCTTAGCCCTAGAGATTGTAACCTGAAAGCAGCTATATACAGTGTGAGTGAGTGAGTGAGTGAGGCTTTTCTTTCAATAAAACCTGATCAAAACATGGTTACAGACATTTCTTGGGTGAGAGGCTGGAGTTTAACAAAGTGGCAACAGAACATCGGCTTCCTTATTATTACATCTCAAATTGATAAATGGCTTGGGGAAATAAGATTCAAGAAAATTGAACACTTTGTTCTTGGACTGCTTCTCTGGATGTTTGGTCTTTACAGGCTAGAAGGAAACAAAGCCTTCCAGCACTTGCCTGTGAGTTCCCTTTCCTCAGGCTCCACCTGGAGAATACTGCTTTCTAGAACCAGAACCCAAAAATATTTTAATAAACAAAGGACATCATTAGCCCATACCTACATAATACACTTCACAGAGCCTGCTGATATAGCTCAGGCTACTTACACATCATTTCTGTTCACACAACTCTAACTCTGCCTACTAGTATTCCCTATCCTACAAATTACACTAACATCTTTACTGTTCTAGTTTTGACAGGACAGGTCTTATCAATCCTATGCAGAAATAAAATGAACAAAAAAATAAACAATGGGATATATGGTTGTTCCTAATTTTCTTTCTTTTTCTTTCTTTCTTTTTTTTTGTTGTTGTTGTTTTTGTTTTTTGAGACAGGGTTTCTCTGTGTAGTCCTGGCTGTCCTGGAACTCACTCTGTAGACCAGGCTAGCCTCGAACTCAAAAATTTGCCTCCCTCTGCCTCCCAAGTGATGGGATTAAAGGCGTGCACCACCACTGCCCAGCTGTTCCTAATTTTTAATTTGTCAGGATCAGGAGTCACCTAGGAGGCAAGCCTTTGAGCACATCTGTAACAAATTATCCAGATTCTAGATTAAGTCATTTGAGTTGGAAGATTTTCCCACACTTGCCATGATATTCAATGGGCTGTAATTTCAGACTGAAAAAAAAAGTGAAGACAAGCTGAGTGCTGACAAGTATGTTATGTGGGTAAGATCTTGTTTTCAAATACACACAAACATCACACAACATGCTAGAAAAGAAGAGACGTATTAACCTAATTAACTTACAAATCTCTCTCTGCTTCCTGACTGCAGATATAACAGGACCAGCTGCCTCCTGCTCCTGCACTTATGACCTACAAATGATGACAGACTGGACTGTCAAACTGCAAGCCAGAATAAATACTTCCTTCCTATAGTTGATTTTCTTAGTGAGTCTTATCATGGTAACAAAAAAGGAAATAAATAATACTAAAGAGTACACAGTATTAGAAAATAAAAATAAAGACATTCTGACATCTGCCTTCCAGATATTCTACTGAGTAGAGTATGTGTACCACCTGTGGAGATTAGAAGAGGGCATCAAATCACCTGGAACTGGAGTCTCACTGTTTTGAGGTACGATGTATGTGCTGGGAATCAAGCCCAGAACTTCTGTAAAAGCAGCCCGTACTCTTAACTGAGGAGACATATCTCCAGCCCCTATTTACAGCATTTTTAAAATAAAGTACATTGTATTAGTACACTGATTATCTATAGAATCAGAGACAGAGTTGTTTACTGATGATGTAAAGTATATGTAAGAAATAAGCATCAGTTAAGTCTAACTATATGTAGTTGAGCTTCTGACATGATGAACTTTCTTTTACCCTGCAGCTTTATATAAAATGAGAAAGAGAAAGACAGAGAGAGAGAGACAGAGAGAGAGAGAGAGAGAGAGAGAGAGAGAGAGAGAGAGAGAAGCCTAAGGCTTCATGCAACTATGTGATTTCAAAAGGAATGAACATATTTTAGAGTCATTCTTCTAATATAGGTTTAAAATCTGTAATGTGTAAATGTTCTGCTTAATACAAAAGAGAAGATGCTTGAACTCTGAATACTATAAAATCTATGACTCACACATTTAATTTTTAATATTACCAATCTAGAAGTCTACTACTTTAAAGGCATATAAGTTATGGGGTAAGAAGTTTTAAACTATGTCTTTTTCCAAAGGTTGGTTTTGGTAGAAACATTCATGCTATGTTAATAAAAGTAGAATGCTTTCTTTGCCTCTATCTTATAAATTATGCAGCACAATTTTAAATCTTTTACAGTAATATGATGCATATTGTATACATCCTTAGCTATCCAACTGGGGTAATTTTTTAAAGTCTTGGCTATTGGAATACATTTATATTCATCACAGTTTTCCAGAGTATAATGAATTCATGGTATTCTCATCAATGACATATATTCCGTCAAAGTTTAATTGTCATTCTACATTAATTAAGACTGAATTAATGAACACTTGCACAGTTTTGCTGCAGTCAAATTACCAGTTCGCATCAAGCATGACTGAAGTAGAATTAGCTCATTCTGAATACATTGCCCCAACACACACACACACACACACACACACACACACACACACACGTGAACACACATGCATACAGAGGGACAGAGAGATAGTGTCAGAGACAGATAGACAGACAGAGAAAGAAAAGAGAAAGAATACAGAACTTCAGTTCAATTCTAATGCTGAGGGACTAGTAGATTTCAGAAATGCCAACTCTGGGTAGGATATAAGTCTAAGATCACACCCCTCTATTCTAAATTTTGTTATGAGATTTTTTTCCTTTTAGAATTTTCCTCACTATGCAAAAAGTTCTGAACATGAAACTGGCTTACATTATATTATTGTAGGGAGGTAGGTCTATATCCAGAGATAACTTTCTTGATCTAAAGGTGGGATCTATATATGGGTCTAGAGGTGGAATCTATGGTGGATCTGTGGATGGGATCTAGCATGAGTGCAAGCCTTCCTCGTAATATTCTTTCTCATGCAACTCCTTTAGGGGACCTGGTCCCCCTTTATAAGAGCATCAGGTATGAAATTTTAAAAGATACATTCACTCATCTGAGCTGAACAAAAGCAGAATCAAAGAAGATGTAAAGTTTCTGTCTCCAAATTTAATTTCTTCTACTACATCTGTAATAACATCTATAATAGATGTTTCTTTTGAATAATAAAGAAAGAATATGAGACAATTGAAATCTCTAACTGCTACTGTCTACATTAACATTACTTGAGCAGGTCACTGTTCTCATCAATAAAACTGAGACTCAAGGAAATTCTCATCTACAACATTATAGCAAATGACTTTATTGTTTATTGCAGAAACTTCAAGAAAGTACCCCAAAAAAGCACTTGTCAAGTAAAAACCATTTTAATGCTTTCAACAAAATCCTCTTTTATGTTTTAAAAAAATCTCAACTATTAATTTCTTCTCTCATTGCTGTGACAAACTGTGACAAAAGCAACGTAAAAAAGAAAAGGTCATAGTTTGAGGGCACAGTGCTCATGGCAGGGCAGGCAGGCAGTAAGGTGATTGATTGATATGAATCCACAGGAAGCAGAGAAAGAGAAATTCCCATACTCCACTTTTTTTTTTTTATAGTTATGGAGATGGTGCTGTCTGCATTTAGGTTATTTCTTAATTCTTCTAGTCACCCAATGTAGTCACCCAATATTATCTCAGGGCTTAATCTCCTGGGTTATTTTAAATCCATTCATGTTGGCAATCAATATTAACTATCACAAATATTTATGATGGACTTTACTCTGGCTCACGGAAGTATGGATTCCCCATATTACTATTCCATATTGAAAGGCTTCATAGAATCTCAGTAAATATGGAAAAAAATTTCCTGCTCTGAAATATCACTATGATTGGCAAACTAGCATCGTTACCATAGTAAGCACCAACTAACTTTGTGTCTTCAATAAGTTATTTTAATGACATATTGAGAGAGACAAAAGCCGGTATGAACTAAATTACAATCAAGGATGAGTTTATTTCAGACATTGAATTTGAGTTGCATATGTAACTAGCAAAAATGGCTACTCACCTTTTAACGTTGTCTTCTTATCATGCTTTTCCTACTCCAAACAAAATTCTAAATTCTGTGGAATCATTGTTCTGCATCAAGAACTTGCATCTTACCATGAACTTTATTTTTTACATCTATGCAGCACATTTATTATTTATGAAGCATAAAACTAAAACCATGTCATTGCTACCCAAGCCCTTTTTAGTCTCTGTGACAGAACAAGGCTGAGAGCATTGAAAGAAACCACAGGTCTTTAGAACAGCTCATCTTTCTGGCTCCACAGCTGCTACCTGCTTTGTGGATCAAGGGTATTTTTTTAAGATAAATGTTAAAATTATTTTATTACATATGTATGTCTACCCATGTAATATCTTTTAAATGAATGTCTAACCTGTAGAAAACAGAATCACATTGATATTTTTCTTTTTTCCTTTAGCTTTTTATTCCACTAAGATTTACTTCTTGGGAAGAGCTAAGCATTTTCGTTCCTATCTGTTATTTTTATGGTGTTTTTTCATATACTTAGTGAGAAGACATTATTATTAAGTTTGAGGCTCTGACTTTAATAAACAGGAATTACTGTTACTGGTAAAGGACAAACTATTTCCTTCTTTCAACCTTTATTGTCTGGGAGGAGGGAGAGCCCTGTGCAAGATTACAGGAGGGAACATGGAGGAAGACAATCTCAACTGTTCTGTGAGTACAGCGATGAGAATGGGCTGTGAGCTGAGGGCTCAGGGCTCTCTGTCATTTGCTAGCCTATCATCATCTGGCTATCAGAGGCTCCTTGGTTTCTCATAGAATAAATAGTCTGTGGTGCTGAGGGCTCTGTGGCCTCTGCAGAACTAACATTACCTAAGAAAAGGAAACACACCAAATACAAGGTCTCCCTGAATCTCTCCTGGCTTCTGTGTTCTTCTCCATTATTACACCCAAATCTTGTGCAAAATATCTATTACTAGATCTTTGGTTTGTAGGACTTAATCTGGGACAAATGAGAGGCAGGAACTCTCCTGAACCAAGTTTTAAGGTCACAGAAGAGTTTCAGGAAGACAATAATTATAGGACAATGGATTCCTTGCTAAATGCTTAGATCAGGAGTTATCTCTAATCAGAAGAGGAGATCAGAGTGTCACTCAAGAGTGCACAATTCTGTAATAGAGAGAAGTCATTGTGTCTAGAGATTGAAGGAAAATGCAAGATATCCAAGGACTAGAACTACGCAGAGTTGTACTCAATGTGTTATAAATATCACCTGTTTTCTCTCTCCTTGTGTCTCTGTATAAAGATTTCATGGATGAGTAAAAAAATGAATAAATAACTTTTGGAAAGGAAATAAAGACTGCAGAAATATAAAAGTAGGTAAATAGATACAAAGGTCATTTCCCTGGGCTTTGAAATTGTGCTACAGAAACAGGAGACGAGGTCATGCAGAAACAAGTCTCTTCAGATCTGGGAACAACTCTCAGAAGTCCGGAAATGAGCAAGTCTTGGTTCTGTTGCCCATGTGCAAGATATCTATCATTTTTATTCCACAGTTCAGGCTGCCCTCGCTGTGACCTCTGACTCAGAGTCTGTTTACATCCAGTTATACTTCACTGAAAGATTTTCTTGATTGTGCTAGAAAAGACACATCCAAGTCAAATATAAACACAACCCATGTTATATTTTTCTGTCTTCTCATGTTTGAGGTTACAGCTGACTGAATACATGTCTGGGTACAATTCCTTCAAGTAGTTTGATTTTGGTTTTATCCTTATGCCTAGTTGTCCTTATATCTGCATCTCCTGTTACTAATTGTAACTCTAAAAAGAGCAGTTATAATCTGTTTGATCACTACATTTGGCCAATGTCCAATTGCAAATGAAATGTACACAATTAAAAGTATATTAGAAGACTACACTTTGTGAAAAATAACACATCTGTTGTCTTGTGCTCCAATGGAAGGGTCAGATTCTCATTTCCTAAAGAAAAATTACAAGTTCTTTAGATTATTATAAGCTTATAATTCAGTTATTCTTACTACAGAGCTTATGTTCTTGAAGGATGTTCTTCAACCATAAAGCAGGTATCCCCCAAGAGGCTTTCTAAAAACACAGACTTAGTTTAATTCCCTAGCCAAATTATTGGTATGCATTGAGGTGGTTTTAGACCACTGTCTAAAAATGCTTGAGACAAAAGGATCCTATAGCATATCAAAAGCAGTAGATCCTGAAGCCTCCACCAGGCCTTGTTCCAGCCAGAACATTTCAGCTTTTGTCTAATTTTTAATGAGCTAATAAAAATTGCATGCCAAATTTTAAAAAAAATATAACTTGGTGCAGATTGAAAGCCATTGGTCAATGTGGCAAACAGCTGTGTAAAATTTGAAAGGACCCAGTAGTTTCCAACCTGGAAACCTCTTTTCTTGGCAGAGAGATTAATATAGGGTTCAGCTCATCTGTAGCCTTCATTCTCACTTAATCCTCGACAGTATATATGATTTTAAAATACAGACCCCAATGCCACTATGAATATTAAAGCTCTCATCTTAAAATTAAATTGTAAAAAGTAAAGCAAGAATTTTAAAAAGCTTGATAAGAGCCAGTAAGTTGAAGGCAAAGAGTGCTAGCTCAAATCTGAATCATAGAAAATGCAGGAAGACAAACTTCATTCCCAAGTGATTTGCTAACAAACAAACAAGAAAACCTGTGTCCTAGAAAGTACCCTACAGTGCTCCCAGGTGCGTTTCTTGATGTGAGTTTATTTGCTACAGGAGGAAGAGTGAGGGAGGTAGTGTCATTTTTTAATAGTAGTGATGTTCTGAGCCAAGCCAGCTGCCATAGCCTGTGGTTGTGACCTCAGAATTGGCAAAAGAGGACTGAGCATACAGTGGGTATGGCTGACACAGTAATAAACAGCTTTAACTAAATAATAAGAACAAATTAAAAACTGCTGGGGCCTGGGAAAGGAAAGTCCGCAGGAAGGTGGATTGGACTCCTGGTTACTGTAGTAGAGTAGTGTCTACGAGAGGAAAGAAAGTTGTTTCAAGAGATAATGAGGTACAAGCATGATTGTTTTCTTAAGTTTGTGAAAAGCAAAGTACATTTACAGATAGAGGAAAATAAAAATATAGAAGAATTAAAGAGGGGAGTGAAAGGCTGGTAAAGTGGTTCTCACAGGAGCTGATATAGTTTGCAAGAACATGGTTGTTTGGCCCCATTCTGTTCATACCATTGTTTCCTTGTAAAAATGTTTAAATGTATAGTGCAGCTAAAAGAACATTTCAGTGTAAATTTGTACTTCCTCCCCTGAGTTCCTCTATTAACACCCAATGTCATTTTTATCAAATATCTTTTCTACATGCCAATAAATCCTTCCTTTGTGGCATTATTTTATGATTTTTTCCACAGTAAGTTCATTTCCTAAAATATTTTATGTATTTTACATTACCCAGAGGCTAAATATTTGTTTACATTATGTATTAGTTAATTGTACTGTTGCTGTGGTCAAATACTTTGCAAAGACAACTTAAAGAGGAAAAGGTCTATTTGGACTCATAGTTGCGGGGGGCAGTCCCTCTCAGTCAGAAGGAACATCATGGCAATAGGAGCTTGAGGAGGCAGCTGCTCACACTGTGTCTGCAGTTAGAAGCAGACAGAGATGAATACTGATACTCAACTTGCCCTTTCCTTATAGATAGTACAAGAACATTACCCATGGAATGGTACTACACACAGTTAAGGTGAATCCACCCAATTCGATTGATATAATCTAGATAACCCTGCAGAAGCATCTTCAAGGGTTGTCTCCTAGGTTATTCTAGAACTCACCAAGATGACAATTGATGCCAATCGCCACATACTGTTTTGTGTGATAATCTTTATATACAATGAAAAGCAAAACCTTGTCCATTTACTGAGATGTGACAGATTCACATATCTGTATATTCCCAAATTCTATCAAGATGTAGAAACTTCCTATCACTCCAAGAAGTTCTTTGCGAGCACTTATCCATCCAAAATCGGAGACTGATACTAATCTGGTCATTGTCTTTATAGCCTTATAGGTATGTTTATTTACTCTAGAAATTCCTGTAAATGAAATAGAACAGGATAAATTGATCTGTATAAGGCTTCTTTTACTCAAGAAAATATTTTAAAGTTGATTCTCCCAGCTATGTGTTTCCATAGAATATTCAATCCTACATATTGCTCAGGGGTATCCCATTGCTCCATTATTTTCCCTGTGAGCAGCCCCAGCACACACAAAGCTGCAGGGAACAGCTTCTACCAACATTTTTGTATATTTTTCTTTATGGTCATCATAGTAAATATTTTGAAACAAAATCACTATGCTGTGTGTTTCTTTTGGGTTAAAATATGGCAGCATGTGTCTTTCTATTAATTTTTTCTAATTTGTCTTTATCTAAATAATGTATACAATTTCTAGTTTCTCCAAATTTTCACAACTATTTGATTTTTTTTAAATCCTTGCCATTCTACCAGGTCTATCATAGTATTTCCCTGCCTTAGTTGCTTCTAGTTTTTCTTGATCATATCCTATAGTCTGAGGAGACCATAGGCTCTCCTAGCTTGAGCTTGTCCCCCATTTACAGACAGGGGCTATGTTGTTTTATTCTTTGATTTTTTTGTCGCTACTTGATGATTCTATTTGGTGAATGTTGGGTTAACTTGAGGAATCAAGCATGTTCTGGTTGGCAATTCTATCAGTGAAGAAGTCAGCATGGAAGCACTTACCCTCCTCCTCCTCCTCTTCCTCTTCCTCTTCCTCTTCCCCCTCCTCTCTTTTTTCTTTTTTTTTCTAGAAAATCAGTTTGCCAGTGGCAATAAGAACACAAAATAATAACAGACCCACTATGAGGAGAACATCATGATTCATTCCAACTGAAGGTAGGTCTGGGCTGCCAGTCTCCCTAACCTGATATATAGTCATATACATCCAAGTAAAACCTTTCATGTGGAATGAAAGTTTGAAGTGGTTTTGTCAATTATATTTCACTCATCTGGGTTTTACTAATGGATACTATAGACAACGAACATATGGACAGTGATTTGAAAGTAAAACACAACAGCCCAGGAATAACAAAGGGTATCGCATTTCCTTGAATGCAAGATGAAGCTAAAGGCTAAAGGTGGTGTTATTTGCATGCAGTGCTCCTCAAGAAATGAAAGAAGATTCTTAAAGCCTGGTATTCTCCTGAAACACTACTTCCCCTCAAGAGCAAAGAGTTTAGCTCAGAAGTACATGAAATGCCATGTGTGTATGTTTGTCTATGTGTGTGTAAAATGTCTGTATATCTATGTGTGTTTCTGTGTGTAAATGTATATATATATATGTGTGTGGATGCATGTGTGTACTATATAAATGTACATGTGTCTATGTGTGCATATAAATTGTAAATGTTTGTGTATCTGTCTATATAAATATCTGTATGTATGTGTGTGAATGTATATGTATCTATATATATATGTATATGTGTATGTGCAAAATGCAACTCTGTTTATTTGTGTTAATGAATGTGGACATATATTTACAAAATATAAATGTGTCTATGCATGTATAAAATGTACGTATATGTGTATATATGAATGTGTATGTAAATATATGCATATCTATATATTTATGTAAAGGTATTGTATCTACAAGTGTATGTAAATATGTGTCTGTGTGTATGTAATGTATGTTTGTGTGTATATACATTATGCTTCTGAATTTATTCATAATGTACTGATAAATCATTTGTTGATTACTTACATCCAAGGACACATGTATAAACAGTAAATTTTACAAAAAGCAGATGTTATGACATGACAGATGAGATGAAAGCTACTCTGTTTTCTAAAATTCATTTGATGTTTCTTATAATTCTTCTGCTGAGATCTGAAAGCTAAATACCCAATCAGGAGCCAGGAAAAGAAGTTGGTAGAGAAGTTACCATATGCTGTTGTGATTCAAATGAAATACCCATCATAGCTCCTGTGTGTGAGTGTCTGTTCTTGGCTGATGGCACTGTTTGAAAGGTTGTAGAAAGGAATAAGATACAACCATGCTGGAGGAAGTGTGGCACTGGAGTGAGCATTGAGGCTTTGTTGTCTGAACCTACTGTTTCTTGTCTCTGTTGTCTGAAGGTGGATGCATTGTGACTATCCAGCTTCTTGTTCTTGCCACCACGCTTGCCCTTCTGCTCCTATGTCTTCCTGGCCATCATGGGCTATATTGCCCTGAAAGTCTGAGCTAGCATCAACTCTTCCTTCTATGAGTTGTTTTTGTTTGGCTATTTTATCCAACAACAGAAATGTAATTAAGACAGCTGCCTACAGTAGGGAGATCTCTCCTTCTAAAATGACCTCTAAGACAAGATTATAAGACCTAGAATATACTTTGTTGTCTTTCTTACATATATAAATAGCATGAATTGAGTCTTCACAAAGAAAGATGTATGTAGAAATGATATATGCTACTTAAGGGCCATGATTAGAAGAAAATATTCTTTGTTTGCTGGGTATTTCCCAATATTTAAATGTAAACAACTGGTACAGTGATACTACATGATAGAAGACCCACAATCCTGAATCAAAAGGATGAGGTAAGACAGCAGACCTGCAATACACTGCATGTATTGAGGCAAGGAAGCAAACCATGTGAAAGGATGAGAGTAAAATCCCAGTGCAGACTTGGGGAATCTAATGACAGGCAGTTTATTGTCAGCATATTGAAACATAATACAATTTGGGGAAAGGTTTCCAAGTAACAATCAGCACAAACAATCCAATTCTAGGTGCACATAAAGTCTAAAGTGTGACAACATGAAATTTTTTATAAAGTATATGTAAACATGAGGGTTAGTTCTATAGTTGAAATGCCTAAAATTTAGTATGGTCCCGGACCAAAAGCATAAAGATCTCCAGGCAATAAAGTACATGTGATGTCTGGCCTAAAGATAGATAAGAAAAAGTCTAGGGAAGGAAAAGTCTGGAATAATCATTCTGGGAATTTGGATGAGATCTGCCTCTATCCAAAAGGTATGTAAAGTCTGCCTGGACAAATAGAAAACAGATCATCTGGTTGTTAACAAAATCCAGTCCCAACGTTCTGTGCAGGAAAACAGGTATTTTTATTTCTTCCATTGAGAAGAGACCCCTGTATGTTTAACATTCTTGCTATCTCTTAATACTTCTTTGTGAGTACAAGGACCTCTGTGTCCCCAACATGTCACAAGAATGTCAGCCCTGGACTGTTGAGTGCACCTTTTACTTCAGTCAGCTCCCGATGTTCTTCCTATAAAAACTTGAGAAGCAGTGATCTCTCATTCCCTAGATTAAGCAGTTTCACAGGTCTGAGGTCAGAGGAGGAAAGGATTTTAGTTCAGGTCGGCCTATTTCATTGGATAGACACTATAAACATGTCCCATGCAATTCTGTAAGTCATAGCATAAACCTTTCAGAAGGATAAATACCTTTGGAGATATTGAGTCAAAAATTTCTTATATTATATAAGTATGTGCATGTAATTTAGGTGAATTTATCTAGGACTTTAAGTAACACATATGTGGATGTGGATTTAATTCCTTCTACTATAATGTGAGGATGTGTACTTTTTTTTATTTTAGTTATTTGGACATTATACTGACCCTCAGTCTGATGTACAACCGGCAAAACAAGAATCCCATTCTATAGACTTCCTCTTGATGCAAATTATCATGTCCTTTGCTGCACAAAGGCTTTTTAGTTTCATATGGTTTGATTTGTCAGTTGTTGGCCTTAATACACAAATTACTGGACCATGTTCACAAAGTCCTTTCATATGCCAATGAGCTCAAGCATATTTCCTTCTTTCTTCTTCATTAGGTTCAGATGACTACATTGACATATCTAGTTACATGTCTAGTTTAACCTGCACAATTTGTTAAAGATGATATATTTTCTCAGATATGTATTGTATATCTTTGTCAAAATTCAAGTGTCTGTAGAAATATGTGAGCTAATATGTGGGTCTTCCATTCTGTTCTGTTGATTAATGTCTTTTTCTACTAATATAAGGTTGTTTTATTGCTATATTTCAAACACATGTGCACATATGAATGGATATACATGCACACACATACACAACATCCATGAGCACTCATGAGCTCCCACATGTGTATATACATGTGCAAGAAAGCAATTCTGATTGTATGTAGAATGTGTTTATTTTAATACAAAATTTTGTGCTCATTAATTCTTAGGGAAAGAGGTGTTGTATGATTGCTGTCTTAATTCCTTTTTCATGTTGTGTATTTGGGAAACATCTTTTCATGGTATTGGTGACTTTTCTAAAACTTTTCATAACAGTATGTACAGGATCCATAGAACAAAATAAAATTCTGCCACATAGAATCACAAATTAGTTACAATGCAAAAAGTCTTAGAATTCTTTTTTTTAATTCATTGGTTATTTTATTTATTTACATTTCAAATGTTATTCCCTTTCCCAGTTTTACTTCCAAAAACCCCATATCCAACCCTCCCCACCCTGCTTCTATGAGGGTGCTCCCTCACCCCCATCCACCCAATCCTAACTCACCACCCTAGCTTTTCTCTATGTTGGGGCACCAAGCCTTCACAAGACCAAGAGCCTCCCCTCCCATTGATGTCAGATAAGGCCATCCTCTGCTATATATGCAGCTGGAGCCATGGGACCCCTCCATGTGTATTCTTTGTTGATGGTTTAGTCCCTGGGAGCTCTGGGGGGGGGTGTCTGGTTGGTTGATATTGTTGTTCTGTCTATGGGATTGCATACATCTTCAGCTCCTTTAGTCCTTCCCCTAACTCCTCCAATGGGTTCCCTGTGCTCAGTCAGATGGTTGGCTGTGAGCATCCACATCTGTATTTGTCAGGCTCTGGCAGAGCTTGTCAGGAGACATCTACATCAGGCTCCTGTCAGAAAGCACTTCTTGGCATCAGGAACAGTGACTAGATTTGATTGTAGCAAATGGTTCCCCAGGTGGGGCAGACTCTGGATGACCTTTCTGTCAGTCTCTGCTTCACTCTTTGTCCCTGTATTTCCTTTAGAAAGGAACAATATGGGTTAAAATTTTGAGGGAGATAGATGTCCTCATCCCTCAATCAGGGGGCTGTTCCTAATCTTTGGATATGATCTCTCTCCCCTTTCTTGGGTATTTCAGCTAATGTCATCCCTGTTGGGTCCTGGGAGCCTCTTGCTTTCCTGGCATCTGGGATTTTCTGTTGGCTACCCTTGGTTCCCCATGCCCCATCTTCAATTTCCTGACCCTCTGTACACCTGCCCTATTTTCTCCCACACCTGATCCTGCCCCCAGTTTTTTCTTCTATTCCTCCTCTCTTTTTCCCAAGTCCATCCTACTCTCTACCCCCATAATTATTTTGTTCCCCCTTCTAAGAATGACTAAAGCATCCACACTTTGGTCTTCCTTTGTCTTGAGCTTAATATGGTCTGTAAGTTTTATCATGGGTATTTTGAACTTTTTTCCTAATACCCATTTATCAGTGAGTATATAAACCATGTGTGTTCTTTCGTGACTGGGTTACCTCACTCAAGATGATATTTTCTAGTTTCATCCATTTACCTGTGAATTTCATGAAGTCATTGTTTTTTATAGCTGAGTAGTACTCAATTGTGTAAATGTACCACATTTTCTGTATTCATTCATCTGTTGAGGGACATGTGGATTGTATCTAGCTTTTGGCTATTATAAATAAGACTGTTATGAATGTAGTGAAGCAAGTATGTCCTTGTTTTAAGTTAGAGCATCTTTGGGGTATATGCACATGAGTGGTATAGCTGGGTTCTAAGGTAATACTATGCCCAATTTTCTGAGGAACTGCCAGACTGATTTTCAGAGTATGTGTACCAGCTTGCAATCCCACCAACAATGGAGAACAATTCCTCCTTTTCCACATCCTCACTAGCACTGCTGTCACCTGCATTTTTGATCTTAGCCATTCTGACTCATGTGAGGTGGAATCTCAGGGTCCTTTTGATTTGCATTCCCCTGATGACTAAGGATGTTGAACATTTCTTTAGGTGCTTCTCGGCCATTCAAGATTCCTCAGTTGAGAATTCTTTGTTTAGACTTGTGCCCCATTTTTAAGAGAGTTATTTGGTTCTCTGGAGTCTAACTTCTTGAGTTCATTGTATATATTGGATGTTAGCCCCCTACTGAATGTAGGGTTGGTAAAGATTTTTTCCCATTCTGTAGGTTGCTGTTTTGTCCTATTGACAGGGTCCTTTGCTTTACAAACCTTTTCAATTTTATAAAATCCCATTTTTTAACACTTGATCTTAGAACCTAAGCCACTGGTGTTCTGTTCAGGAAGTTTTCCCCTGTGCTGATGTGTTCTAGGCTCTTTCCCAATTTCTCTTCTACTAGTTGATCCACTTGGCCTTGAGCTTTGTACAAGGAGATAAGAATGGGTCAATTTGCATTTGGTTACATTCCAAATGCAACTTGAGCCACGACCATTTGTTAAATATGCTGTCTTTTTCCCACTGGATGGTTTTAGCTTCTTTGTCAAAGATTAAGTGATCATAGGTGTATAGATTCATTTCTGAGTCTTCAATTCTATTCCATTGATCTACATGCCTGTCTCTGTACAAATACCATGCAGTTTTAAATCACTATTGCTCTGTAGTAAAGCTTGAGGTCAGGGGTGATTCCCCCAGAAGCTTTCTTATTGTTGAAAATCGTTTTTTCTCTTTATATCTCTGTAAAGAACTTAGTTGGAATTTGTAGGTCCATGAAAGGGGTCTTGGTTTTGGTTGAAGCACTGGCTGGGAAGCCTGGAGACCCAACAGATGTTCATTGCCTGTAAGGGACGGGCATCTATTCTGTCATGCTCCCAGAATCCAGGCTCCTAACATGTGGTGTGGAACTCCATTGACCTGCACTGTTTAGTCACATTCAGGGCAATGCAGACCTGCCCAAAGAGCACAGGTAGAGGGCATGACTACAAGCCTCAGGCCCTAGAGAGATTTACATACTAATGAGATGCTTGAAGGCCAGAGGGCAGAGCCAATTAAGCATTCTTCCCAGCTGCTCCCCCCTTTCTCCCTCCCTATTTAACTCAGGTCTGCCCTGAGTTTCACGGGGCAAGGGGTGCACATCTAGATTCAATCATCTACCATCATGCCAATAAAGCTGTTTTGGAAACCCAAGGACTTTCTCCTGTCGTTCGGGCTGCGCCATGAGGAACCATGGAGAAGGCCTTTAATGAGCCACTATAGCCACAGATGCCATGTCTAACTTCCCACCTGGAGGAACTTTCAGGGTTCCCAGCCACCCTATCTATAGAAATTTTGATAGAGATTGCATTGAATCTGTAGATTGCATTTGGTAAGATAGCCATTTTTACTCTGTTGATCCTGCCAATCCATGAACATGGGAGATCTTTCCATCTTCTGAGGTATTCTAAATTTCTTTCTTCAGAGACTTGAAGTTATTTCATACAGATCTTTCACTTACCTGGTTAGAGTCGCACCAAGATATTTTATATTATTTGTCTGGTGCAATTCTGATACATCTGTCTTTATAGGTTACTTAACCTTTTTCCCTTACTGCTTTTAATATTCTTTCTTTGTTTTGGGCATTTGCTGTTTTGATTACTATGTGATGAGAAACACTTTTTCTGGTCCAATCTATTTGAAGTTCTGTAGGCCACTTGTATGTTTATGGACATCTCTTTCTTTAGGTTAGGTAAAATTCCTTGTATAATTTTGTTGAAGATGTTTACTTGTAGGGAGCCGTGGCGAGCGGTGACAACATTCACCATTACAAGATGGCGCTAGCATCCAGTGCTCCCACAAGTAAACAACTAAACTGCGCAGGTGCAAGAGGCGAAAGCGCACCAAGTCACTGCCCATCCCGGGGCGTAATATGGGGTGATGAGTGAACAGCCAATCAGAAGTGAAAACGCCACTCTAGGGTGCATATAAGCAGTGCCTTTTCCGGGCTTGGGGTCTTCCGCTTCAGCTGATACAAGAATAAAGCCTCATTGTAGTAACTACCTGAACACTGCCTCCCGTGTCTCTCTTGCGGGTGAGGGGATTCAGAAGGGGCGCAGAACATCTGGTGCTGAAACCCGGGAACTTCCAGGTGCCTTGGAGACCCCCTGAGACTCGGGGCGGGTTAAAAGACTACAGGATCGAGGTACGTCTCTGAGAGGCATGTTTGGGGTAGAAGCCTTGGTTGCGAGCGGATTTTCACCCATTGCCGCCGCTGCACTAGTTGGCCTCTTGCTTGTGTTGCTTTCACTTTTAGCTTATTTGTGTTGTGAAGATCCAGCTTGCAGCACAGCTATTAATGCAAGTCAAGAGGTTTTAGAAGAGGTCCACTCCAGTGTGTCAGAAACAGAGCGTGTTAGCCGGCATCAGACCAAGGAGCCTGGGAAAGGGAAGCAGGCAAGAAGGCCTGGACAAAAGAAGCAGACCCAGGAGTCTGGTAAAAAGGGAGAGTACTCAAAAGAAACAGAGGCCACTGCAGGGCCTATTAAGAATAAGGACCCTTCACCAGCTGGTGAAGAGAGAGTGGAGGTCAAAAGGACCCTCCTTTACCCCATTAAGGAGCTTGCCGCCATAGACCTTAGCAGCTCCGAAGAAGATCTAATGTAAGGAGAGGAAGAAAGCCTAGAGGAAGAGGCAGCTGCCTATGAACAAAACAGATATGGACCAAAAAATAACCGTCCTGAGATAAGACTAAGAAAGACCTTGAGTCCCTCCGCCCCACCCTTGCCTCCGGCCTACGCCCCAGGCAGCATCTCTAATTCATTTCTCAGCCCAGGAGATCAGAGACAGCTACAGCTGGCATTTCCGGTCTTTGAAGGGGGAGAGGGAGCCCGTGTTAATGCCCCAGTAGAATATAGGCAGGTCAAAGAATTAGCTGAGGCAGTACGTGCATATGGAATTGGGGCTAATTTTACTGTATCCCAAGTGGAGAGATTAAGTGCAGCTGCTATGACGCCAGGAGACTGGCAGGACACAATGAAGGTGGTACTTATCAATATGGGCCAATATTTGGAATGGAAAGCGCTCTGGCATGAGCAGTTACAAGCACAAGCCAGAGCTAATGCAAGCATTGAGGGTCAACAGTTATGGACTTTTGACATGCTGGCTGGAGTTGGCGTACAAGCGAATGACCAGACCGATCACCCATGGCAGGTATACGCACAAATAGCTACAGCTGCTGTTAAGGCCTAGAAGTCTCTCCCCAGGCGAGAAGGGAGTAATCTTTATTTGTCCAAAATAACTCAGGGGACCAGTGAGTCCTTCTCTGACTTTGTGGCCCGTATGACTGAGGCAGCTGGCAGAATCTTTGGGGATTTCAGATCCCAAAAATTTCAGAAATTGGCTCTTTTCTAGGAACAGTTATTTATCCAGAAAAAATAGTTCCTCAAAAATTAGAGATTCGCAGAGACCATTTACATACGTTAAATGATTTTCAGAAATTATTAGGTGATATAAATTGGTTAAGACCATTTTTAAAAATTCCCTCGGCCAAGCTGAAACCTTTATTTGATATTTTGGAAGGGGATGCTCATATTTCCTCACCGAGGGCCTTAACACCTGCTGCAAGCCGTGCTCTACAAGTAGTAGAAAATGCTTTACAAGATGCCCAGTTGAAACGCATAGATGAAACCAAAACCTTTGATTTATGTGTTTTCAAAACTAGATGCTTACCCACCGCTGTATTATGGAATGAGGGGCCTTTGTTATGGATTCATCCCAATGCTTCTCCCACAAAGATTATTGAGTGGTATCCAGATTCAGTCGCTCAGCTTGCCCTTCATGGACTAAAAGCAGCCATTACCCATTTTGGAAGGGAGCCTAAGGTTTTGATAGTGCCTTATACTGCCCATCAAGTCCAAATATTAATGGCGACCTCTGATGTTTGGGCAGTGCTGGTTACTTCCTTCAATGGTCAAATAGATAATCATTATCCTAAGCACCCCATTTTACAATTTGCCTTAACTCAAGCTATCATATTTCCACATATTGTGTCTCAGGAGCCACTCCCAGAAGGAATGGTAGTTTATACGGACAGGTCAAAAACAGGAGTGGGTGCCTATGTGGTTAATGATAAGGTTACATCCAAACAATACCATGAAACCTCACCTCAAATTGTGGAATGCTTAGTGGTGTCAGAGGTTCTGGAAATCTTTCCAGGTCCCTTAAATAGATTCCTTCTATGTGGTTAATGCAGTGAAAGCATTAGAAGTTGCTGGGTTAATTAAGACATCTAGCAGACTTGTAGAAGTTTTTCAAAAGATTCAGCTTACCCTGGCTAAGTGAAGATTCCCTGTCTTTATAACTCATATTAGGGCTCACTCAGGCTTACCAGGACCTATGTCCCGTGGAAATGACCTGGCAGATCGAGCCACAAAGTTGATTGCAATTGCCCTTTCACCAAAATTGGATTTGGCTAAAGCCTTTCATAAAAGGTTTCATGTGACAGCTGAGACGCTACAATGTCGATTTAACATCACTAGAAAGGAGGCTAGAGATACCGTGATTCAATGCCAAAACTGCTGTCAATTCCTACCTGTTCCCCATACCGGAATCAACTCTCGGGGAATTAGGCCATTACAGATCTGGCAAATGGATGTTACCCACATCCTATCCTTTGGCAAATTGCAATATTTGCATGTCTCCATTGATACCTGTTCTGGAGTTATGTTCGCCTCTCCATTGACCGGAGAAAAGGCGGCCCATGTTATTCAACATTGCCTCGAGGCTTGGAGTGCCTGGGGAAAGCCTAAAATCCTTAAAACTGACAATGGACCAGCCTACACTTCTCAAAAGTTTGGACAATTTTGTTGACAAATGGAGGTGACACACCTGATGGGTCTTCCTTACAACCCTTAGGGACAGGGCATCATTGAGCGTGCTCATTGTACCCTTAAAACTTATTTGATAAAACAAAAAGGAGAAGTTGAGGAAGCTCTGCCCACGGTGCCACGGGTTATTATTTCTCTGGGACTTTTTACTTTTAATTTTTTGAATTTGGATAGTCAGGGCAACAAGGCGGCTGATCGCCATTGCCTGGAACCAACTAGGCCAAAAGAAATGATAAAATGGAAAGATGTTTTGACTGGTCAATGGAAAGGCCCGGATCCTATTTTAATAAGATCCAGGGGAGCAGTTTGTGTTTTTCTACAGGAAGAAGACAACCCGTTTTGGTTGCCGGAATGCCTGACGTGACGCCTCACGGTTGTGGACGATGATTCCTCAGCGGATTCCCCTACAAATGCTTTTGATCGCTACATGAATTCTCCAAGCTTGGGTTCCTAGTATATATAGTGAATTTAGATGGGCTATCCTATCTGCTTTTCCAAAACCTATGCCCTTGCCTTCTTAAAAAGCGCCGCTTCTGCTAAACAGAATTTCTCCTATACCTTTAACTATACCGAGTGAATTAATGCCTCACTACAGTTTGTGTGTATCCTCCATTTCTTTTCATCTTATCCAACCACTCCTTTAATACTTGTACCAATGTAACTTGCTTTATGTCCCAGTGCTGGTCTGCTCTTGTCTATAAGCAGGCTTTAATAGCCAGAATACCACAATGGATCCCTATCCCCGTTCAGTCGTCTGGGACCTTGACTTTATTTCGACAGAAGAGAGATTTTGATATGGCAGCCATTGTCACAGCTATTATACTCGGAGCAGATGGTGCTACCATTGGAGCTATTGCCATGTTTCACCAAGTACAAACCACTGAATTTGTCAATATTTGGCAGAAAGTGTTAGCCAGGCAATGGCTACCCACTCTTCCTCCACAGCAGAATTGAAAGGAGGTATTATGATACTCAATCAGAGATTAGATTTGGTTGAGGAAAGACTGGATATCTTATTTCAGTTGACATAAATTGGCTGTGAAAGGAAATTTGGAGCTTTGTGTATTACCAACATTCAATACGAAAACTTTACAAAAGCAGCCAATCTCTCACGTAAATTGTCCTTATATCTTTCAGGAAATTGGTCTGAAAATTTTGGTAATCTTTTTGAACAACTTCGCAGAAAAATTACTCTTGTCAACTCCACCCGCCTGGATCCCTCCATCGTTAAAGACTTTCTTCTTGAATTTCTTCTGCCTTTTCTTTCTTTAAGGAAAGGGTGGGGATAGGCCTGTTTGGTGCAGCCCTATCTTGTGGATTAGTGTTCATATTATGGTTGGTCTGCAAGCTCAGAGCCCAACAAAAACGTGACAAGGTCGCTATCACCCAAGCACTCATAGCCTTGGAACTAGGACCTTCCCCTGAAATTTGGCTATCTATGCTAAGAAAGTAACTGATGACTGAGACCCTCAGTAGATGCACCCCAAGGGTTCAGCCCATTGCACTGGGTCGATGAGAGGTCTAAGTCTAGCCAGCCCTTGCCTGAATAACTGCGGTACCTGAATATTTAGAGGTGTTTGCGAGTGGGTACTCGACAGGCAGTGTTCCACGAGTATGGTTAGATTTCCCGAAAGTATGCCTGATTGCACAAAGGTTTGATGCCAAGAAACCTCCTCCCCTGGTGGCGCCCCAGGGTGGAGGCTCCCTTTCCCTGACAAAAGGCATCGAGATGGGTATGGGAAGTATTACTCATTGCACAACGACAAGAGAAGAAACCCATTACAATATCTCATTTTGCACAGGGGATGAGGCCTCTGCTTTTCCTCACTGAGTTAGTGTCGCGCTTGATAGGCAAAAGGCTGTTCCATCTTAATAAAATAGAAAGGGGGAGATGTAGGGAGCAGCGGCGAGCGGTGACAACATTTGCCATTACAACATGGCGCTGGCATCCAGTGCTCCCACAAGTAAACAACTAAACTGTGCAGGTGCAAGAGGTGAAAGCATGCCAAGTCACTGCCCATCCCGGGGTGATGAGTGAACAGCCAATCAGAAGTGAACATGCCACTCTAGGGTGCATATAAGCAGTGCCTTTTTCAGGCTTGGTGTCTTCCACTTCAGCTGATACAAGAATAAAGCCTCGTTGTAATAGCTACCCGAACACTGCCTCCCGTGTCTCTCTTGTGGGCAAGGGGATTCGGAAGGGGCGCGAAACATTTACTTGCCCTTTGAGTTGGAAATTTTTACTCTCTTCTATGCCTATTATCCTAAGGTATAGTCTTTTCATTGTGTCTTAGATTTCCTTGATGTGTTGGGTTAGGAGATTTTTGCATTTTGCATTTGCTTTGACAGTTGTGTGAATGTTTTCTATGATATCTTCTACACCTGAGATTCTCTCTCTTCTATCTCTTGTATTCTGTTGGTGATGCTTGCATCTATGACAGCTGATCTCTTTCCTAGGTTTTCTATCTCCTGGGTTGTCACCCTTTATGATTTTTTTTATTGTTTCTATTTCCATTTTTGGATCCTGGATTGTTTTGTTCAATTCTTTCACCTGTTTGGTTGTATTTTCCTGTAATTTATGTATTTAAGCAATTTATGTGTTTCCTCTTTAAGGACTTCTACCTGTTTATCTGTGTTCTCCTGTATTTCTTTAAGGGAGTTATTTATGTCTTTTAGAAAGTCATCTATCATCATCATGATGTGTGATTTTAAATCAGAATCTTTTTTTCAGGTGTGTTGGGGTCTCTAGGGTTGTTGTGATGGGAGAACTGGATTCTGGTGATGCCAATTAGCCTTGGTTTCTGTTGCTTATGTTCTTGCACTTGCCTCTCACAATCTGGTTATCTCTGGTGTTAGCTGGTGTTTCTGTCTCTGACTGGAGCTTGTCCCTCCTGTGAGCCTGTGAGCCTGTGGTCTTAGGTGTGTCAGCACTCCTGAGAGATAAGCTCTCTACAGGCAGAATCGGGGTGCTGTTAGCTGTGTTATTAGGTATGTCAGCACTCCTGGGAGTCCTGTTCTCTCCCTGTAGTATTGGGGTCCAGATAGTTGTGGCACATGGTCAGCCCTGGGGCATAGATGGAACACATAGAATTCTTATAACATTGTTTTACAAATAAAGGTAAAACTTAGTAAGTTAAAGTAATTTTCCTAAATATACAAAATTAATGACTACACTGTAAGGAGATAGCAAATCATATTTGTTCCATTTCCACAAAGAAATAAAATGTTAATTTTAGAACCTTGCTAGCAATAACTTTACTAAACAATAAATCCAGAAATAGAAAATAAGGAGAATAACAGGATATTTGTCAAGTTGGATAAACATCATGATGAGAAGTAAGTTATAGCTAAAGAAGTTATGAGTAAATTATTACAGCAAATTAGAGTCCACATTCACTTAACACTAATATTTCATATAAAACTAGTTTCATAGCTAAAATTCTAAGTAGCTACTTGTATAACATCAGTGATCTTACCATGATTACATCAGAGTTATTAAAAGAAATCTTTTTTAGCCTTATGAAAATCTATTGTTTATGTTTTATATACATTTTATATGCTTCCTATATGCATTCTTATATGCTTTCTATATATACATTTTGAATTCATGTCAAAGAAGATCATCAAAGAAAAAGTTCCGTAATAAATATGATGTTCCTCTTCTCAAGTGTTGGGTCAGAAGTGCTGTGAGTGATGTCCAAACAATGGCCATTACCATTGTTCAGTACTTGATGCTCAGACTCTATTGATGAAGAAAACACACACATTCATCACAGGATTGGGAGAAATTAAATTGCTTCTGATCAGGAAGCTTCCTCCCTGCTGCATATAGCTCTCATAATACTGGATGGTATAGCTTCTAAAATGTTGGCTTATCAACAGTCACTTGTAGCCGTTGACCTTGTGAAGTGCAATAATTATCAATGTAGCAAGATATGCTCATATGTGTAGTAGTGGCATAAATGTAATGGTGACAATGAACAGTTTTCCAACTAGACTTAAGGTGACTCTACTAAAGAAACACATACCTGATACTGAACATCTTGCCAAGAACCCATTGGTGGGGTTCATAGGCCCCAGGGGTGAACAAATTAATATTATTTTGCTCAATGAACAACTTATCTCTAAATCTCTCTCTCTCTCTCTCTCTCTCTCTCTCTCTCTCTCTCTCTCTCTCTCTCTCTCACACTGCAGTTAATGTTCAGCTTTCAGATTTAATCAGAAATGTTTCATTGTACAATGAGTTGTTAACTTAAAATTGGTCCATCTATAAAGAATAAATATGCAAGGAATCTTCAGTCACAAGTATGATTTCATTATTATTCCCACTTCCAAAATTCAAATACCATACAAAACAGTGGACCAAGAGAATAGAAAATCTAGAAGTCATGGAGCATTAGAGCCAAACAGTGTCTTCTGGACACAACAACACTTTTGCCTCGATGAACTCATTGCATCTGTTGTTGCCTACACAAGATATAGCCAGGTAGCATTGTGGCGTGCAGTGAGAAGGTGCTCATGAGTCTCTACCACTTTTAACTATTTATACTTGATAGTTCAGTTCTCTTTAAGGGTGTGGGAGGCAGAGGTCAGTTTTCTTTAAGGGTGTGAATCCTGGTAGGTTGACTACACTCCAGTGGATGGCCTCACACCATGAACTCGATAATTTGAGCTAGTAGGTTGTTAAATTAAAAAGAATAAAATATCAAAAAAAAAATCAAAATACTGATGTTGGAGAAAACTCTTGCGCCATTGAGGAGCTTCAGATATGTGGTAGAACCTTCCCCTTTTGAATAAAGATTTCAGGGGACCATTCACTGGGTGAGGAGTAGGAGGAACTTCCAGGTTAGAAAGAGGAAGAGGAAAGTCAGGAGAAAGAGACTGACCTTTGGATGGGAGACAGATGTAGGTAGCAGAGGCCCCCGTTTAGGTGGCGGATCCACTGGGATCCTTTACCAGAGGATTTAACTTAAAATGGCTTACAAATTAGGATGTTAGGTGCTGTGCCCAAAGATTGTGTTACCTGTTAACACAATTGAACAAAGTTTGTGTGTTGTTTTCTTTCATGCGACTCAACTGGGTTCCAGAGAGAAAAGTATGGTGGCAAAGCTTGGGTTTGTGGGAAGTGCACCCCAAAAGGCCGTGGAAATTTCAGAGCATGGGATTGGCGTGTCAGCGACCTGCCAAGGGAACTTAGCGGGCTGGGTGGAGAGATTTTGAAGTGCTGGGTCAGAGAGTCTTCAACACGATGAGAAGGGGCCAGGGTGGCCTGCCCACTTGCTGGCATAGCATGGATTGCTTTTTTTAACATTTCATGCTACACAGATAGATGACTCTCACACACCCATCTTCTCTATTTGTATTTACTTATTTTTGCAATGATGGAGATTATACCTAGGGTACCCAGTCCTAGAATGCTTTTGTTGTTTGATTGTTTGTTTTTTTTTTGTTTTGTTTTTTTAGTTTTCGGTTTTGATTTTTTTTTAGTTTATTTGTTGTTGTTTTTGTTTTTTGGTATTTTGTTGTTATTGTTTCCATTTTCCCAAATATCTGTTTATCTGTTTCTTCATTTCTAAGTCACCACTTTAAAAAAAAAAAACATTAAAACCTATTCTTCTTTTTTATAAATGGGAAATGCCAAGAGGCCTTTAGGGCTACAAATACAAGTAATTTAAATTTGGATATTTGTTGTTAATCCAACACTATGCCTATGGACCAGCAGTTCTCAACCTGATTCCTTTGGGATCACATATCAAATATCCTGAATAGCAGGTATTTACATCACAATCATATCAGGAGTAAAATTATACTTATGGAGTAGCAAGGAAGTAATTTTATGGTTGGGGTCACCACAATATGAGCAACTGTATTGAAGCATTAGGGAAGTTGATGGCCATTGCTATGGAGTGTCATTAATCCCATATCAGAAAGGACAAGTCCTACAGCATAATTCTTGTCCATTGTTCAGTACTATATTCCATATATGGAGAGAAAACAATCTTTTCAGGCATAACTTGAAATGGAGCTTTTCACAACTGAGTGTGAAGGTTGGAGCTTTGTGGAACTAGAGCTCTCCTTCCACCTTTACCTAGTGGATTAGTTGCATTTCTGTTGAAATAAACTTCTTTGACAAAACAAGAGTTAGGGACAAGTAGGTTTACTTTGCCTTACATCCCAATAGGAGTAGAGTATATCATAGCAGGGAAGGTATAACAAAAGTCAGACATAAAAGCAAGAGCAAGAAGCTGACTGTCACATTTTATCCCCACATAAAAAGCAGAGCAAAACCAGGAAATATGGCCATGCTATAATATCTGAAAATATACCCCAATAAACTACTTCCTCCATCAAGGCTCCTGAAGATTCTGTAACCTCTCCAAACATCCTTATATAAGGACTGAGTGGTGAAAATCATCACCCTATTAGGGCTGTTTCTGAGCCAAACCACCACATATAGGTTCCAGGGTTAAACTCGGGTCCTCGGGTTTGCCTGTGAAGTACTTTATGGGTTGAGTTACCTGGGTATCTCCAGAAATATAACCTTTTAACTTGGACCCTGGAAGTCATTTATCTATATCACTTTCCCTATGTACTAAGATTTTGAATGAAAATAAACCTGTCAAAAGCTCAATAGTTGCTGGTTCTGGAAAAGACCACTAGGAAAACCTACTTATCCTTTCTCTCATTTTTAGAGGCCAATTCCATTCATTTCCATGATAGGAGGGTCCTTCCCATTGTAGATGGCACTATCATTAGGTAGTTAGCCCTTGACTGTATAAAGAAGCTAGTGAAGCATGAATATGAGAGGGCTATAAAGTAAGCCAGCAAGCAAAAGCCCTCCATGGTTTCTGCTTCTAGGTTCTTGCATGAGAAGACCTGACTCCTCTGAATGAAAGACCTGTAATATGAAATTTCCTCCTTAAGTTGTTTCTGGTCACAGTGCTTTGTTAGAGTGTAATAAAGGCAAGTATAGATGACAAGAATGTTTAATGTCCTCTGAGCACACAGTCTGCCACACTTCAGCTTGATCCTGGAACATATCCAGCAAACTATGGCTTTTAGGACTAACCCAGGCTCTTTTTAAATTCTGTGGAGATGTAAGCTGATCTTTCAATTCTAAATTGGCTAGGACAAAGTAAAGAGCATTCTGAAGGAGGCAATTTTACAAGAATATCTCACAATTTAATTTCCATAGCAATTTAAGGCAATGGTGTGGAGGCGGGACCAGCAGCAAGATGGTGGAATAATTGCTTTATTCTAACAGGGTGTGAAAAGCTGAACAGCTCCCTGTGCACATTTTTAACCTCCACATGCTTCCAAAACTGCCTATTTATTCAGCAAAAGTATTCCCAACATCCATGAATAGTTACTTTGGAAGTGAATACTGTCATGACAAGTTAGAAAAAGCCATAAGCATAACAACACATATACATACACACACATACATGCATACAGACATACATACATATGTATTCATATTCTTTAAGCCAGAAGTTTCTTATAACATCAAGGCAGTTTTAAAATATACTCTGATATCACTCATAGATTACAAGCCTCCTGTTTTATTAGAAATTCTAAATGTCAAAATATAATCAGACCATAGCTATTCACAAATCTTCTAAATGCTGGTACTCTGACTTGCAAAATATAGTAAAATTAGTTTCTGGAATGCAGTTTTGTCTTATATACACTCATCTGGGTTTGGAAAATAATTTCATTCCATATACAAAAAGGAAAAGGCAGAAAATACTAGCAGTTACAACCATGAGGCTGGATAAGAAAGCAACAGAAGCATGGTATTTAAAATCAGATCCTAGGGGTGGGGGATGTGACCCGCGTTCTGTCATTTCCTAAAGACACAAATGCGATGAATGAGCTCCAGAGATCTATCTCTATTTCCTTGTTTGCTGAGTAGTAATGACTTGACCTCACAGGTTTACCATGGAAACCAGTATCAACATTAATACGGCTTCTCCCATAGGACCAGATTGTATGATACTCTTGATAAAAAAAAGCTTATTACTTGCTATCATCCACAAAGAACTACACTTGGTTCTTCATTCTGTCTGCCTTGCAAACTAGAACTAGATAGTGGGATTGTGGTACATAAAATGGATCAAATGATGACTGCTGTTTCCATGATAAAACATAACAAAATCAAAACCATTAGTCAACTTCAGAGAAAAGTTAATAAAATTACAGTTTTTGGTTCACTACACAACCTGTTAGGCAACTTGATATTTTCCTTCTGATAATAGCTTGAAATTTAAATTCAGACCTAGGTATGGTCAGACATGTCTGTATTCCTAATGTGCAGAAAGAAGCTTCTGAGTACAAAGTAAACATTGGATACCAAATCAGTTCCAGGCCAGACCCATCTATTACATGTATGCTGATTGAATGAGCACAGGAATTTTCAAAAGCAGATTGTAAAAAATGAGATTTTGAGATTATCTTAAGAGTTAAAAACTGTTTCTGTGGGCAAGATCAGTAAATACATAAGCATACAAAGCTGAGTGAGTGTCTCCAGCACTTCCATAAAAATCTAGGAATGTCTGAATATATCTATAACCTCAGCAGTGGGGGTGGCAGTGGGGATAGGAAGTTCCTGAGTGAGTTCCTTGTTCAGGGTAGGACCCTGTATCGAGATAGCAACAAGATAGCAGGCACATGCAGGCATTCCCCACACAGCCCTCACACTAAACCAAGGAAGACATATAATACATAGAATAACTTACAAGGAAGACATATAATACATAGAATAACTTACTTATTTGAGGACATCAGAAATTTCAGCTAGTCAAAGACCCTTCCTGCCCAGGTACACAGCTTACCACTGCATGAAGAAAAATGTTCACATGCACACATCCATCTCAGACGTTCCTGACTTTTCGTAATTCTGACCAGCTAGCTTTTCTAGCTCCAGTCTCTACTCCCCTGCCCAACACTGTGTGTGTGTGTGTGTGTGTGTGTGTGTGTGTGTGTGTGTGTGTGTGTGTGTTGGTCATACATGTGTGCATGCCTATGGAGTTGAGAGGACAACCTGACATAATCAACTTTTTTTGTTATTACAATTAAAATAAAGTCTTTCCCCGGTGGTCTGGACTTCACTAAGTAGTAGCTTAAACTAGCAGACAATCAGTCAGTTTGTCTCAACTTTCCTAATTCCCAGATTTTAATTTTGTACTGCAACACCTGGACTGTCTTTAGAAGTGGATTCCAGGAACCATGCTTGGTTCTTCATGCTTGAAAACCAAACCCTGTACCAATCAAAACATAGCCATGGCCCTCTGCACAGGTTTTAAAATACCAAGCTGTCACTATGAGCCAGCTTCTTCCTTCATACACTTCAGAATTAAAGGCACTGTGAATGTTTAATGTACAGTTTTGCCCCCTATGACGTGTGAGCAGCTTTTTTTCCTTACAGAATTTCTACATTTCTGAACTACATTAATTCTTAAACCATATTTTCTGCATACAACTCAAATTCACACTGACTCTTGAAGAAACTTTCCTGTTTATTTTAATGTATTTTGGTTAGAGATTCTATCTCCTTCTTCATAATATTTGTGTTTATTCATGACTTTCTGCTATACTATTCCCTCAATAAGAGCAGGAACTATGTATTTTTTTTTTGTATGCATGAGCAGCAAAATGAAGTTTAAAGATACAGACCATAGACCCAGATATCCTCAATTTGGATGTGTGGCATTTCATTTAACCACCATTGACCTCGAAAATACTTTATTTTCTTTGTTAACTGTAACTCCTTTGTACAAAAAAAAATGGACAATAACACAATGAGTAAGTGGAACTATTTTTTATAAAACTATCAAATAACCATATCTTAGCTTAGGACCATTTTCCAAATCTGCTTTTTAGAACACTAAAGGTAAAATTTAGAAACATTTCTATTAGGACAAAGAGCTTTGGACAAGCAGCCTGAATGTCTTAGGAAGAGTGGTTCTTTCTCTACAGAATAGTACTAACTTCAAGAAATATGTCATCAACAAAGAACTCACTATTCAGTCTCCAATGTTAAATGTGGGAAATCAGAGGAAATATGTTTTTATAGTTCCTCCAACTCTCTCCCAGTCTATGTAATACCATGGCTCATTCTTGCTGTATATGAGAATTGAAACCAAGAGCCATTGAAAGCTTATCACAGATCATTTCAAGCTTATGATACAGCAGCGTAAATTACTCTATGAAACAGGATATCAAACCAAAACAGCTATTTACAAAACCAAGGTCCCTAAGGACCACTGTATAGCCCACAACAATATCCCTCTTCTACTATGACTGCTATGCCTCTCTCTCTCTCTCTCTCTCTCTCTCTCTCTCTCTCTCTGTCTCTGTCTCTCTCTCTCTGTGATACATTATCTTGTATCTTCATAACCTACACAATTTATTTCTTTGTGCCCTCAGTCTTGGGTTCTTTGAAGGTATGGGGCATGTGTATTATTATTCATCTTCTAGACCCTCATGGAGGGAGGGAGAAAGGGAATGAATGAAAAGTCAGAAGAAAAATATTGATGCCAAATTGAAATACATATTATTCCAGCAATGTCTACCTGGTTGCTTCATTTTTCAGTGTATAAATTTTATTCTACTTGAATGCTGACATTCCTATGGTTTGTTTATTCTTTTATAGCTCATGCTTGATTACTAGGTAGGACACCCATTTCTGCTACAATGTTAATTGGCTTTTTCCCACGATGAGATTCTAAATGCTGGCTAATTTTGCTGTCTGATTTTCTGATCATTGATAATTGATGGTTAGGCTTTTGTAATAATGAGCATTGATATTTCTTTTTAAAAAGTCATTTCTACATGATGTATATTTAAAAGCCTTGCTAAAGACTTCTCAAATGTAGATATAATAAGCCATTGTCCAATCACCATGGAAGGAATTATCTTAGCTTATTGAAATACAAAGCTGGTTGATGCTTAACTGCAGGTAACTCAGTACCAAATATCAGGAAAAGTCATTGTTAACAAGAAACTGCAAAAGCTTGCTCACTTCCACTTACTAGACAACACCTGACAATGGTAAACAAAGGTGGTTATGATAAAGTCCCTGTCTTCAAGATGTCTCTCATTTCAGTGAAGTGAAGAGTAATACGTAAGGCTAACAGGTGCTGGTTACAAGAGTGAGTAGCCATCAGAAGCAGAAATTAGAGAAAAATAATACTTTACCTGTTTATCTAGTAATTGGATGGGAAAAGCATAGTCAGGGCAAGTGTGTTAGAACTGAACAATGTGTCATTAATATTAAACTGTCTTTTATTTTCATTTTGTTCTACTTATTTTTAGTGTATTTTCTTAATTCCACAAAAAAAATCATTACGCTATGTATTTTGATAATATTTGTCCTCTGTTTTTCCATGTTCCTCCTAGATCCACTCTAAAACACCATTATTAAACTTTCTAAAGAAAGTAAATTTTATTAAGTTGTGTGACTGCTCCCATGCACATCAGGTAACAGGTACTCTTCTATACTGTCTTACATGTGCTAAAGCAGGATTTATTCTTATTTTACATGTCAGAAAACTAATAGTAATGGTTAATTTCTGGCTTGTAAGATGGTTCAGCAGGTAAAGCTATGTTGCCAAGCCTGACAACTTGAGTTTAATCCTGGGGACCCACACAATAAAAGGAGAGATGACCTCTTTAAGTTGTTCTCTGACTTCTCCATGTGTATCACAACACAATACTCCTTAAATAAATAGATGTTGGTGGGAAAAATGATTTCTACCAAATCTGATGAGTCCAATACCAAGGATTCATATGATAGAAGAGTGCCAACTCCTACAAGTTATCAGACTCTACATCAGGGTTGTAGCACAAGTTTCTAACAAGAAATAAACAAATGTAATAATAAAAAAAAATAAAAGATTTATTTGTTTCTGAAGTTCTGTGGACAGGAAAATGTGGTGCTGTTTGTAGAAGGTTCTAACTGCTTATTTGTTGAAAAAAATGTCTGAAGTGGCTAGCCTCCTTTTCCCCACACATGCCTGAGGCACACAGCCTCCTTCCTGCTCTTCTAACAGAACCTACTCTACTGAGGGCAGCACCATGAAGGATTCATACAAGCATCTCCCAGGGCATCTACATTCACAAGAAAATGAAGAACTACTTGGAATATATTACTTTAGTTTTGATACCAACAAGAGAAAGATGGAATGACATCCATAATGTGCAGTGTAAAGAAATATTTCCAGGGGTTCTGAAACCTCAAGCATAGTCTGGCCCTCTTTGTCCTCACACGCAGTTGGCTTCACACCTGATTCACTACCGTATTGACTTCTACAATAGGAAAATGATGACACAAAGACACAAGTAATTGGTGCACAGAAGTTATCACAAAAATCAGTTGTGCTGCTCACATATTTGGTCAACTAGATGATGCTTGTCTAGCCCAGGAATGGCTACATGAGGACTTGAGACCAGACCATGAAACAAAAGCACAACAATTTCTGGAATGACTATATAAGCCTAGTAACAAGGCTCAGTGCTAACACACTTGTGTATCATGCTGGAGGCCTTGAGTCATTCCCCAACAATCCCCAACAGCATACAAAGGAAGACAACAAAGCATAATGTAATCTCTGCAAGGCATTCATGCCTATGATAAACAAGTTTTCTTAATGCCCCTTTTCAACAAACTGCCCTTTAAGCAACTGATATACACCAGAGGATAGGTATGCTGCCAAGCTGAATCAGTACAGTGAGCACAGCATGGACACATTTTAGTCACTTACATAATGCCACACAGCTGTATTTTGGACTGAGAAATTAATGGAAACATTTCCTGTGATGACATCAATACTTCATCTGTCCCATTTCTCTTCATTAGTGCTCTGAACGCCTCTTGAAATTTAGGGCACTCATTCGAAGCTGATTTGATTATAGGATGCACAGTTAATTGGTTTTTGCATTTGAATTAATTGGATAAATGTTCAAAGAATCTTTTAAAAAGACTGTGCTCAGTTCAAATTAATGGCATGGGAGATATCAGAATCTTCAGAATAAAGAGCCTTCCTGTAGGACCTTTGGCTCTGCCAGTCTCTAGTAGATTTTTCTTCTTACCATAGCATCCATCCATGTAAAGCTGCCCCATATCTTCAGAGGCATGAGACTCCATAGAACATTGATCATAGTCAGCAATAATTAGCTGAATGCTGTAAAGAAGCAGCTCTTAAATAACAGGTATTTATTCATGTAGAGACCACCACAGCTAGAATTCATTTATTTATGGCATTCTGTTCTGATTGTAGTTTATACAAACTCCAGACAGTTTTAGAGTGCTCTCTATGAAAATTGTCTCACAAAGTAACTTATTTGGTGTTCAAGGACAGCACATGAGTTGATCATGGAAGAAATTATAAAATCCATTTTGAAGATGAAAACACTGTGATTACTAGCAACTGAATAACTTGCCTGTGGCTATGAATTTAGTAAATATTGAAAGTGGGGTACATATTGCTCAACAGATGGAGACAATGGCCTGTGTGAGTCACTGCCTTAATTTCCCAAGTCCAGAAAAATAGTTTATATGAATATAAAATTTTAATCTTAAGACTTAGAAAACATAAGTGTCAAGAGTCATATTTAGACATAATTTGGTTGTCAGCAATGCATCCAAGCTGAATGTTTTATCCTTTCTACTTACTAATTTCATAGAGGATCTGACTAAATTATATATACTGTGGGACACACTTTTACTCATTTATCAAAAACCTTTTGAGCAATTCTCTGACAAATCATATGCTACATGAAGAAGATATGGTGGTGAATAACACTGACTCAATTAGTCAGTCAAGGAACCTGCAGCTTTGGAATATTTGTAGAGAAACTAAATAATGAAGAATGGTAAAAATTAAAAGAAAACATTTTTTCCTGGAGCTAGGATATCTAAGCTTGGTATTAGCCAAGAAATTTCTCCAAAGGAAAGCTGAGATACAGACAAAAATACTCAATAAAAAATGTGTTCTTTAAAGAAAAGAAGGCAAAACATTGTTTAACTTAGTTTTTTTGGTTTTTCTTTTACTGCATTAAATAAAGATAATTATTTTATGATGATTGTGTGTAGAAGTATGTTAATGTGTAACAGCATCGTGGTATACCATTGAGAGAATCACTGGATTATTCTATCTGGATCATTCCTCTTCCTAGTTAATTAGGCTAGTTAGAATATGTGACATTCACAAAGTCAGTATCTACATTCTTAAATGATGTTTCCCTATCCTAAACATACAATTCATTCTCATAATTTTATCATAAGAAATAATGGCTGAGAGAATGTAGCTAGATTAATTAATTTTATTGCCCAATCTGGGGAAAAAATCTGTTAAAGTACAAATTCTACTGAGATCCTACACTGTGGTGTTGACCTTCATTCAATCCTATCAGCTTATCCCACAGTTTACATACAAGCTATAAAAAGAAAGAGTTTCATATATTTTTATATTTACTACAAAGAATTCAAGTTTATTTGTATTGCTTCTTATAAGCATTCTATTTTTTTAAAGTATCACAGAATTTTTGTAAGATTTGCACTCTGTAAGCCTGAATATTTAGCACAGAACCATGTTATTCATAACAGCTGCTGGAAACATCATTATTTAGTATGGTACAATTCTAATTGATAGTGTATTTTATAAAGTCAAATCTAAATTTAAAATGTCTTTTTTGCATAATAGACACACCAGGAGTAAGTATAATGCAGATTATGCTCAGGAAAGTAGAGTTTACATAAATCACAAACAACATATAAAAAATGAACTATGTGTTTAAAAAATATACTTCAAATACTGATACTGTGAAAGTTACCTGGTTTGTGAATTCCTAGCTTTACCTTTCAGAAGATCAACACACAAAACTTATAGACTGTCAAAGTCAGATATAACATTTTAAGCTCCACTTTCTCATTTAAATGTGCAAATAATTTGGTTGGTCATTGGTAAGATATTTAATGATGGTCACAATACTTTTAAGAAGTGATACTGAGATAACTCAAATATTCCCACTTAAAGTCTAGCTCTTTCTGTGGCCCTAACCATAAAAACCAGTTTTATACTTCACAGAAAATTCAAGGAATTGTTCTACCATGTCAATGAATGCTGATCTCTATATAGTCCATATACAGAACTAAAAAGAAAATGTAAATGTCATTATTCATGACCCCTGTGTGTATTACAATGGTTACTAAACAGTCAAGGATTTATTGCAAAGCCTTTTATAGCACTTTGTTGAGAGAAATTCAATGTGAATGGAAGTAAAACTGTTAACCAGTATGGGAAGTGGGAGAGCTGTGGATATGTCTCAATGGACAAAGTGAAACTAAAAGTATAAAAACTAGAATTCAGATCTTCAGCACACATGAGAAAGTCAGGTGTGGCAGCAGGAGTTGTCAGGCAACTAGTCTAGACAAGGTGGTCAGCTACATGTTCACTGAGATGCCCTGTCTCAAAAGTAAGTCATGGGAGCAGAAAAAATGATTCATTGATTAAATGGTTTTAGTCTTCTTGTGGAAGATCTAGACTCAATCCCCAAAACCCACAAGTCAGGTCACAAACACCTCCAGTTCCAAAAAGATCCAATACTCTTGTCTGTCCTCTGATTTTTCTCTGCTATTGGGTGGTATGAGGCAATACAACTACAAGTAAACCCATGAAGGCTTGACATCTGTCAAAATATGGATCCCAACTGTCTTGTTTATAATTACTGTATGATAAAGTTCAACTTTAATATTGACATGCAAAAATAAATAGCAAAGGTCTCAAGATGAAAGGGCAGGATCCTGGCATGCTGATGAAAAGCAACAATGGAGACTCTGAGATGCAGACTGTTCTCAGAAGCTGGTCTGAGCACCACCCTTGCACAACGTGTTTTAGGATGTCAGTCAGTAGATAGAGGAATAGGATTCATGATGGACAGATGCTGGTGTGCTCAAGTGGAAATTCCGGGATGCACAGAACAGATAATGAATTACAAACTCAGTGCCATTTACTAACAAGACAAAAATAGAAAAGAGACATAGCTGAAGTCTAAGAAAAACAGGAGGATCTGGGACCCAGTCCCCAAAACTCATTCTTAGAATTTTTCTTCTAAACCATACTGCCAACAGCCTGTCACACATTTCTAAATCTGTCTCCATTTTACATGAAGAATGTTTGTCTGTGTGGGCTTTCTCTTGAAGATTATTTTTACCTAATCACAATCTATATTTTCTTTTGATTTTGATAAATCTCTTTTATGTTTCCTACCTAATCATAACACCAGTGGTGAAAATTGGTTGCACTTTTATCCTGTAGTTTATCTTGTGAATGGAATTTTCTTTACCCCATCTCTTGACCCAGTGTACAAATTTAATATAGAACATCACCATAGTAAGGTATGACTCAGAAACTCAAAAGCAATATGTTTTATGACTTTCTGTATTTCTTCTTGTTTTGCTCTTTTGAAACTTTAAAATGATTGAATTCAAGTGATTTCATTTCAAATTGCTCAGGAATTGTAAAATGTCCTGAACACATTCTTGGCAAATACTTCAATAGCATATGCTTTCCGTCAGATATTTTAATTATACTGTGATTTTCTTAACATCCAAAATAAATAGAATACAGGAAATAAAAAAGAATATTACTTTTGAGTTCCTGAGAAACACATTATTATGATTATGTTGTATTTTAAATTTGCATTCTAGGCCAATAATGCTGAATGGTCATCAGCTTGAATACATTAATAATAAATTTGGTCACCAGTAATGCATTGATACTATATTAAAAAAAGTCAAAGCACTTCCACCTTGGTGTCATTTAATCAATATCAAGCCAAGATTTGGCTTGTCTATTTCCTTTGCCCCGTGTCTTCTATGTGAGGGAACGTTTGCCTGTCATGTGCACCTAAATCTGTGCCGGCCTAAATGATGTTTTGTAAATCTGTCCCTATGTCTACGTCTATCTCTATGTCTATGTCTGTCCCTAACAAAGGTGTGTACATTACTGAAAAGCATAGAGGGCATTATTTGGGAGAAGAAATGAGGAATACTACACAGAAATCTTTTACAAAGTATTACAAAAGATTAAGTCATTGATTCAAACTGATACATATAACAAACAAACAAATACCATCAAGCAGAATCTGAATGCTGACTTGAGCCTTTGTGGTGAGTACTTATGTTTTAAGGCCGCTTTCAATCTATGTTTTGTTTTCAGAAATGATTTTCACAACACACGTATATTACTCTTGGTCAGGGGTATGGAGAAGGATATAACTTAAGATTACATATATGTAATCTTTAGCTTTGATTGTAGATGTTGATTACATGAGAAATCCAAGGCCAGTAAGGTTGATTGTTACATCATTCCATTAAAGGCAGGTTAGACAAACTCAATGCACAGCAGGATAGTAGACTTAAGTTACATCCAAGTATATTACTAACCCTGAATGTAAAGTCCAGCAAAAGTTCTAATCTGTCAGAATGTAAGAGATATTTTCAAATATTGCATCACCACATTAAGTTGCAAAAAAGAACTTTAAAAATTGGCAACAGCACAAAGTTATAAAATGACTTTTTTCTAAATTATTTAAAATAGCTTTTTTCTTGATATAACAAAATAATTTTGTGAGATAGAGGAAATGACTATAAACTTTCCCTTTATATGAATGAAATGTGAAATAAATAAGACATTAATGTTTTTAAAAGTCTAAATTTATATAAACCTATTAATATAAATTAATTGAAATATAAACTTATATCAGACTATAAGTATCTGTAAATATAAGTAAGACTGATCTATTTATAAACCAATGGGTTATACTACCTATCAGGAATAAAATCCTTCTTTTCATTGTACTTCTCAGACTCTACTTGAAAGGTGAAAAGACAAAGATAAATTGACATTTGGAGACTCTACTTTTCCTACTAAATTAATGGAATATACTTAAAGTTATAATGATGTTAGTAAGAATAAGAGAAATGTACATGACATGATGGTTTGAGTAATCATATTTGGATGTCTGGTAGCCATGTGGTTAACTTTTTGGGAAAGATTAATAGATGTGGCCTCATTGAAGGAGATGCATGCATGAAGGGAGAGGGCTTTGAGGTTCAAAATCACATACCAGGCTTAGTCTTGCTTGCTTTCTGCCTCCTTCTTGTGGATCAGATGTGTGCTTTCAGCAACTCCTCCTGCCTGCCTGCCTTCATGCTCCTCACCGAATGCCACTAGTGGACTAGACCTTTTAAACTGTAAGCCAGCCAATAGTTAAATGCTTTCTTTTATAAGTTGCCTTGGTCATGGTGCATCCTCACAGGGATAGTTCACTATTTCAATATTTTAAAAATATTGCCCCTCCCAGTGCCCCCCTCCCACAGTTCCTCATCTACTTCCCCCTTGTCTCAGAGAGGGTGCTTCTCCTTGCACCTACCAGCCTTCCTCTTTCCCTGGAGTCTCAAGTCTCTTAAGGATTAAGTACATCTATTCCTACTAAGGACAGACCAGACAATCCTCTGCTATATATGTTCCAGGGACCTTGGAGCAGCCCATGTGTGCTGCCTGGTTGGAGGCTCAGACTCTAGGAGCTCCCTGGTGTCCCAGTTAATTGAGACTGCTGGTCTTCCTATAAGGTCACCCTTCCTTCAGCTTCTTTAATCTTTCCCTTAATTCAACCATAGGGGTCCCAGACTTCAGTCCAATGGTTGGGTGTAAGTATGTGCAGCTGTTTCAGTCAGCTGCAGGTTGGGCCTCTCAGAGGACAGCCATGTTAGGCTCCTGTCTGTAAGCATATCATAGCATTAGTAATAGTGTCAGGCCTTGATGCCTTACCCCCATCCCTCATGTCCTCCATGAGGTAGATCCCAATTTGGGCCAGTCATTGGATCACTTTCATTCAGGCTTTTCTCCATTTTTGTCCCTGTAGTTTTTTTTTTAGACAGGAACAAATTTAGGTCAGAAATTTTGACTCTACAGTTGGTAACCCCATTCCTTCACTTGAGAGCCTGTCTGCTGGAAGTAGACTTTTTGACTTCTCTTTCCCCAGTGTTAGACATTTTGGCTAAAGTCACTCCCATTGAGTCCTTAGAGTCTCCTACCTTCCAGGTCTCTGATACTTTCTAGAGGGTTCCTCTATCTTCCACCCAACTGAGGCTGCTTATTTTCATATATTCTCCTGACCCTATGGGCTTCACACCTGTTCCTCAGATACCTGATTCTGTTAGCCTTTTCCCCTCTTCTTCCCTTCTTTCACCCTGGTCCCTTCCTCTTCTGCCTCCCATTATTATGTTCTTCCCCTTTCTAAGTGGGATTGAAGCTTCCTCAATTGGACCTTTCTGCTTGATAAACTTCTTACAGTCTGTAGGTTGTATTCTTTTTTTTTTTTTTCTTTTGGTTTTTCGAGACAGGGTTTCTCTGAGTAGCCCTGGCTGTCCTGGAACTCACTCAGAAGACCAGACTGGCCTCCAACTCAGAAATCCACCTGCCTCTGCTTCCCAAGTGCTGGGATTAAAGGCATGTGCCACCACTGCCCGGTTGTAGGTTGTATCCTAAAAATTCTGTATTTTTGGGCTAATACCCACCTATCAGTGAGTGCATAGCAGGTATGTCTTTTTGGGTCTGGGTTACCTCACTCAGGATGATATTTTCTAGTTCCATCCATTTGCCTGCAAAATTCATGATGCCCTCTTTCTTAATAGCTGAATAGTATGACATTGTGTAAAGGAACTATATTTTTTGTTTCTATTCTTTAGTTGAGGGACATCTGGGTTGTTTCCAGCTTCTGGCTATTACAAATTAATCTGCTATGAACATAGTGGAGCACATGTCCTTGGGGTATGGTGGGGTATCTTTTTGGTACATGTCCAAGAGTGGGTCTTCAGGTAGATCTATTTCCAATTTTCTGAGAAATTTTCAGATTGATTTCCAGAGTGATTGTGCCAGTTTGCAGTCTCTCCAGCAATGGAGGAGTGTTCCTCTTTCTCCATGTATTTGCCAGCACTTGCTGTCAATTAAGGTTTTGATCTTAGTCATTCTGGTTGGTGTACAGCTGAATCTCAGAGTCCTTTTAATATGTATTTCTCTGAAGACTAGGGACTTTGAACATTTCTTTGAGGGCTTCTCAGCCATTCATGGTTATTCTGTTGTGAATTCTCCAATTAGCTTTCTACTCCATTTTAAATTGGGTTATTTGGATTTTTAGAAGTTAATTTCTTGAATTCTTTATATATTTTGGGTGTTAGCCTACTATCAGATCTGGGGTTAGTTAAAACTTTTTCTTAATCTGTAGGTTGCCTATTTCTTTTATTGATTGTGTCTTTTGCCTAACAGAACCTTTTCAGTTCTATGATGTCCCATTTGTCAATTTTTGATTTTAGAGACTGAGCCATTGGAGTTCTGTTCAGGACCCAAGATTCCCACCTGTATCTTTTGCCCAGAAATTGGCTCCCACATTCTTTATTGACAAGAATCAATAGCCAATTAGGGAACAAGATCTTAGTATCAGTACCTCCCCCTACAGTGTTGTATCCCTATTTTCTCTCTCAGCCATTTATCATTTGTATAAAGAAAGGCACTGATTTGTTTGAGTTAATTTTATACCAGCCACTAAGCTGAAGTTGTTTATCAGCTGTAGAAGTTCCTGGTAGAATTTTTGGGGTCACTATGTATACTATCATATCATCTACAAATAGTGATACCTTGACATGTTATTTTCCAATTCATATCTCCTTGATCTCATTTCATTGTCTTATTGCTCTAGCTAGAACTTTGAGTGCTATACTGAATATATACAGAGAGAGTGGGTAGCCTTGTCTTGTCCCTGATTTTAATGGGATTGCTTCAAGTATTTCTCCATTTAATTTGATATTGGACATTGGTTTGCTGTATATTGCTTTTATTATGTTTAGGTATGGATCTTGAGTTCCTGAAAGCTCCACTCTCCAATACTTTTAACACAAAAGTATGTCATATTTTGTCAAGGCCCTTTTCAAAATCTAATGAAATGACGGTGTGGGTTTTTTTTTTGAGTTTGTTAATATAGTATATTAAGTTAATGGATTTTGTACATTGAACCATCTCTGCATCCCTGGGATACAGCTGACTTGATCATGGTGAATGATGGTTTTGATATATTTTTGGATTCAGTTTGTGAGAATTTCATTGTGTTTTTTGCATAGATATGCAAAGCTCAAAAATGCACATTGCATGGCACATGATAATAGTGGGAGACTTTAACACCCCATTCTCACCAATAGACAATCACTGAAACAGATATTAACCAGAGTTACCAAATGGATTTAATCTCTCCTCTCTCTCTCTCTCTCTCTCTCGCTCTCTCGCTCTCTCGCTCTCTCGCTCTCTCGCTCTCTCACTCTCTCTTTCTCTGTGTGTGTGTGAGTGCGTGTGTGTGTCTATGTGTGTGTGTCTATGTGTGTGTGTGCATAAAACATTTGACCCTAAAACAAAACAAAACAATAAACCTTCTTAGCACCTCATGGTACCTTCTACAATATAGATCATATACTCAGTAATAAAACAAGTCTCAACAGATATAAGAAGATTGAAATAATCCCTTGAATTCTATCAGATTACCATGTAATAAGGGTAGAGTTCAAAAACAACAAAAGCAACAGAAAGCCCAAATATCCATTGAAACTGAACAAATCTCTACTTAATAATAACCTGGTTAGGAGAGAGAGAGAGAGAGAGAGAGAGAGAGAGAGAGAGAGAGAGAGAGAGAGAGACACTTTCTAGAATTCAATGAAAATGAAGACACAGTGTACGCAAACTTATGGGACAAAACCAAAGCAGTACTAAGGAAAATTCATAGCACTAAGTGCGTTTATAAAGAAATTGGAGAGATTGTACGATAGCAACTTAACAGCAAACCAGATAGCTCTAGAATAAAATGAAGCAAACACACCCAAGAGGAGTAGACAAAAGGAAATAATCAAACTCAGGACTGAAATCAACCAAGTAGAAACAAAGAGAACTATACAAAGAATCAATAAAATAAGGAGCTGGTTCTTTGAAAAAAAAAAAAGTAGATAAACTGTTAGCCAAAGTAACTACATGGCACGATGACAGTATCCAAATTAACAAAATCAGGAATGAAGAGACATAACAAGAGAAAATTAAGAAATTAAAAAAAAAAATTAGATCCTACTACAAAAGCCTATACTCAATGAAACTGGAAAATCTAGATGAAATGGATGATGGATAGAAGAGCTAAAATCAACACTCCTCAAAATAGTTCATAAAATAGAAACAAGAAACACACTACTTAAAGCATTCTATGAAGCCACAGTTACTCTGATACCTAAACCACACAAAGATCCAAACAAGAAAAAGAATTTCAGACCAATTTGCATAGCAAGATACTTAATAGGTCCATAATGTCTGATTCAGTAATTTTCCTCCAGCTCGTAATCTTGAAAAATATTTGGACATGTGTACAAAGCTATACATAGAAAGAGACTCACTCACCTGGTTTTTATACCTAAAACTACAGGCTTTTTTTTTTTAAAGAAACTGTGACATTCATGCTCTTGAACATGATTAAATCCAGAAGATCAGAGTAATCAGATGCAATGATAATAAAATTTTATATATATATATATATATATATATATATATATATATATATATATATATGGAGTTGTCTGTTCTTATAAGCAACATCGCAAACTGATGGCCAGACTAAGACAGGAGATATCACCTATAGAGGAGGGAGGGCTAGGTTAGAATCTCAGCTGGCAAAGTGTATATCTTACAGGATTGAAGACTTGAATTGTATCCCCAGAACCCATGTAAAAGCCCAGGTCTGTCAGTATGCACTTCTAATCCCAATATGGTAGAGACAATGCATGTAGATACTTGGAAAGCCAGCCTAGTAGAATTGGTGAGCCCTGGTTTCAGTATGAAACTCTAGTCTTGAACAATAAAGTGGACAGCTCATGAGAAACAACATTTAAGGTTAAATTCCAGCCTCCACCTCATGTTCACATATATGAAAGTACATACTCACAAATTAGAATACATTCAAACAAAGAGGGGGAGGGAGAGGAAGTGGAAGAGGCAGTTGGAGGAATGCAAGAACTTGGATGTTATTGTTAGTCTCCTTTGCTTACAACTACCACACTTAAGAAATTTATCTCTCTTCAGATGTAGATTGGTTGACAAGTAGTCTTGGAGTCTAATCAGTTAATTAGTGTTGAGGCCCAAGCTCGAGTCCCTGTTCGGGCACCAAAATAATGTTAGGGTCCACACTAGCCCCACATTGGGCACCAAAATAATGTTGCGGCCCAGGCAAAATGTTGAGGCCTGGGCCAACCCACGTTTGGGCGGCCACTGTATCCCGGCCCAAGCTGCTGCTCCGGTCTGCAGGTCAGGATTCAGCAAGAGCGAGGGTGAGGGCAGATTCTACCTAATGTCTGATGTGTATGAATCTCTCTCTCTTTCTCTAAGTGTCTCCTGTCTGATTCTCCCTCTATAGTCTGAATTCTGATCTGTTCTGTCTCTGCCTTTTATATGTCTCACTTCTAAGCCACGCCTCTAAGTTACATCTTTAATCATGCCCTTAGGTCTTGTCTCTAACTCTGATCTCTATACTTCTAAGTCATACTCTTAAGTCACACACCTTTAATCTCACATACCTTTAATCTCACACACCTTTAATCTCAAGGTATCTAAACCAAGATTATCGGAGTGTTCTCAGCTGTTGTAGGCTATTGTAATTCAAGTCTCATGCCAGGGTATATGGCTCAAGATGGCTGCAAAGCTGATAGCTGCTTTCTGCTAAAAGTCGGCCCCCAACAGGTCCCCCTTTTTAATTTTTTTTTTTTCAAAAGGGAAGGCTGGGAAAACTTACGGAAACCGTGCCTGTCCTAGGTTGGAGCAAAGGACTTCAGCCTCCCTTTCCCATCCTTGGATACTCAACAGCCATTGGTTGAGCTCCTGTCTTAGGATGGTGAGGCCTCCCTTCTTTTAGGGGCAAGGGTCTCGGTATGCTCTCTTACCTGTCACTGACTATCCGGCTTAGCGCATAAGTTAGGGGATATACCTCATTAGTCTTGATGACAGAGGTTTTACAATCCCTTACTTCCATCCTGTAATAATGGACCTGTGTGGGTTTCATTTGAATAGCATCTCATACAAAAGCCATCAGTTTGTTGCGCCACATGGACCCAAAAGACAAGAAACTTAACAATGCCTGAATAGTTAGTATGACAGCAACACTCTTTTTAAAGGGCAACATATAACTCCCTCTATCAGAGGAGTAAAAAGTGTAAGCCTCTTCTACTCTGTTTATAAATGTCTTATATCAGAATCTAAATCTATAGAAATACAAAACTGATCATAGTTCTGATCTAAAGGAGACAAGTAAGGAAATCATTTTCCTGCTCTAGTCAATCTCAAACCCAAAAAACAACTATAGTACCTGTGGTAGTGGGTTTTCTCTTGGGTCTAAACAATCTAAATTCCCACTAAATCTAAAACAATCTAGTTCCCCACTAAATCATAAGTCAGGGAATCAAGAGTCCAATGGAGCCACCCTGAAGATGCGGGTGGTGATGTCTCCTTCAGCACTGATAACTTCCCAAGTCAGGTTTACTCGTTGATCTGTTCCAGTTTGAAGGCAATTGTGAAGCATCTTCATGTTTCCTGTGAAGAAAAATTACGCTTCTCAGGGGGTTTCTCCTCCCTGGATTTTTTACTGTTGTCTATTTGTTTAATCAGTCTCTCTGGCAGCCAACGTGCAGCATCTGCAGTTTGGGAATATATGCAAACAGAACCTCTTCCCCAAATAAGCACTGGATCTGGCCCATTCCAGGTTCCAGTTAATGGGTCTTTCCAGAAGACTGTTGCAAAATTCTTTTTGGTATCAAGATGCCAGAATCTATCTGCAGCAGATTTTCCTTCAGAATCCAAATTTTAAAAATTTAAAATGAAGAGTGCATGATGAAGGATATTTCTGGGGGATCCCTTTGTAGGGTACCATTCCCCCTTTTTTAATTTTTTCAAATTGACATTTAATGGTTTGATGTGCCCTTTCTACTATACCTTGGCCCTGGGGATTATATGGAATACCCGTTTTATGTAGTATTCCCAATCTTTCACAAAATTGGTGGAAACTGGAGCTTGCATAACCTGGGCCATTGTCAGTTTTTATCTGTTTAGGCACACCCAATACAGCGATTGTAGCAAGCATATGAGCAATCACATGCTTGCTTGCTTCTCCAGTTTGTAATGTTGCCTAAATGAAACCACTGTATGTGTCTACACATACATGTATATATTTTTGCTTGCCAAATTCATTATAATGAGTAACATCCATTTGCCAGATACTGTTTGGTATCAGTCCCTTTGGATTTACTCCCAAATGAGGAACTGGTAAAAGTTTAACACATGATTGACATTGTTTAACAATTTGTCTAGCTTGTTCTCTGGTAATTTTAAACATACCTTTTAAAATTTTAGAATTAAGGTGATGTAACTTATGAGCCTTTATGGCCTTATCCAAATTAGATTGCTGATCTGCTAAAGTCACTGCAGCTATACGAGTAGCTAGTTCTGCCTTGGTATTTCCTTCAGAGAGAGGACCTGGTAGCCCTGGCTAACCTGGAACTCCCTCTGTAGACCAGGCTGGCCTTGAACTCAGAAATCTGCCTGCCTCTGCCTCCCAAGTGATGGGATTAAAGGCGTGTGCCACCACCGCCCAGCTTGATCCAAGTTAGATAATCTCTTCTTCACTTTTTACTAATCCTTTCCCTGGGGGAAAATCCAGGGTCTATCATTTGAGCCATGATTACTTCATTAGGGCTGCACATAATCAATCCCAACTGGGATAACAGATCTCTGCCCCAGAGATTAATGGGAAGGCCTGAGATGACATAGGGTTGTATATTTCCTGTATTTCCTTCTTTATCTTTCCACATTAGCACCTTAGAGCTTTGTAGTGGATTTTGACTTTGGCCAATACCCCTTAAATTGGTTAAGGTTGGGGTCAGAGGCCAGGTAGCAGGCCAATCACTTTGTTTTAGGATAGTCACATCAGCTCCTGTGTCAACCAAGCCTTGAAATGCCTTTCCATCTAGCCAAATTGTCATCATAGGTTTTTGTTTAACTATAGGCTGTACCCAGTATGCATCAGAGGAACCAAAACCTTGATCCCCTCTTTTAGGATTCTTATATTTGTGATTAGTAGGGTACAATGGAAGTAACAATAGTTGAGCTATCCTCTTTCTTGTAGGAATGGTGACTATGTTTTGAATTGCCTGTGCCATTACCTTAATCTCACCCTGATAATCATTATCTATAACTCCAGGAAAAATTTTTAGTCCCTGCATAGTATCACTGCTTCTTCCCACTATCAGGCCAAACACATTTGGATAGAGCGGTCCAAACACTCCAGTGGGTAAGGCCTGAGGTCCCATTTCTGGGGCAGAACTGAGGTCTAGTCCTGTGCTTCCTGGTATTGCTCGACTAAGTTCAGAAAGGGATTGGTGTTTGCCGGTAGGACACTGCTCCATAAGCCTGTTTTGGCTTGCATCAGTTCGGGGCCTGGAGCTGGCCCCTGTTCCCGTTTCCCTGATTATGGGAAAGGGTATTACCTTGTGCATCTTGTTTAGACCTACAATCACTAGCCCAATGCCTTCCACGTTTGCAAATTGGGCAGAGCCCAGGCTGTTTTCTGGTTTAATTCATTTTCCACTTTGCAATCTCTTGCAAAGTGTCCAGGCTTACCACATTTAAAACATGCCTTTCTGTCTTTACTTGTCAAAAAATCTCTTACTGATTTTCCTTGCATGGCAGCCGCCATAGCTAAGCCCTGTTGGTAAGAGGGACCTATGTCAGAACAGAGTCTGATATACCCTGTAAAGTCTGTCTTTTTTCTATAAGGTCTAATGGCAGCTTGGCAGGCAGGATTAGCATTTTCATATGCAAGTTGTTTCACATAATCTACACCTGCCTCTGCATTACCAAAAATCCTTCCTGCTGTTGTCATTAATCGAGATGAACAAAGTCAGAAAATCGCTCATCAGGCCCTTGCCTGACTGTTGTTAAAGATGCACCAGGGTCTCCCTTTACCAGAAGTTTACGCCAAGATGAAGATGGCTGCATTTTGAATTTGAGCAAATAAACCTGGGTCATATTGCATCTGGTTATCACTAGAAGCAAATTGCCCTTCTCCTACTAAGGCATTAAAGGACCAACCATTACCTGCCTGAATATTTCTCCTAGCTGTGTCTTTGCAATTCTCATGATACTCTGATTTCCAAATTAAATAGTCTCCACCAGTAAGAACTGCTCTCGCTAGAGTATTCCAATCACTAGGAGTTAGCCACTCCTCTGCAGCAGAGTCTAAAATTGCAAGAGTAAAAGGAGCAGTGGCACCGTATTGAGATTCTGCATTTTTTAATTCCTTAATAATTTGAAAATTAAAACCTGTGTGATGTCTCCAAGCAACTCCTTGATTGTCTCTAGTCTCGGATACAGGGAAAGCCTCAGCCTTTCCCTCCTCTGGCTGATCTGTGGCTAATCTTAAGCTAGGTGATAGGGACTGCCTTTGGATTCCTGGTTGAGGAATGCAAGGAGCCAGGGGATTTTCAGTTTACCTCTTGAGACATCTTTCCTGTCTTTAATTTTTGTAGCTGATTAATTAAGTCCTGATACTCTTTTTCTAGCTCTATTTGTTGTTTTAAGAACAGATATTTTTTTTCCTGTAACTCCCTTATGGGATCTATAACCACCATCTCCATTGGGTGAGCACTTGGAGGTGGAGGTGCATAGGGAGGGGGCATTTCAGCATCATAAAATTTGACTTCCTCTTTCTCTTGGTCAGCACAATCTGGCTCTGACAAATTGTAATCAACCTTTGGTTGTATTTTGGATTCTAACTTACGCTTCCTTTTATTTTGAACAAAAAAGACAGCATTCAAGAACAAAAGCAGAAAATTAACACATGTGAGCAGCAAATAACAAAACCAAAACAGAGAGTTGAATTCAGGCTGACTAATTTCTTGTCCCATTTTCATTACCTTTCTCGAAGCAAACCAAAACAGAGAGTTGGATTCAGGTTGACTAATTTCTTGTCCCATTTCCTTACCTTTCTCAACGAGGCAGATTCCTGGGACAATCAACAGATCCTTCTTCCAGTAAAGTCTGTCACTGGGTCTCTTGTTCTTGCTGCCCCACGTTGGGCACCAAAATAATGTTGCGGCCCAAGCTCGAGTCCCTGTTCAGGTGCCAAAATAATGTTGCAGCCCAGGCAAAATGTTGAGGCCTGGGCCAACCCACGTTTGGGCAGCCACTGTATCCCGGCCCAAGCTGCTGCTCCGGTCTGCAGGTCGGGGTTCAGCAAGAGTGAGGGTGAGGGCAGATTCTACCTAATGTCTGATGTGTATGAATCTCTCTCTCTTCCTCTAAGTGTCTCCAGTCTGATTCTCCCTCTATAGTCTGAATTCTGATCTGTTCTGTCTCTGCCTTTTATATGTCTCACTTCTAAGTTACATCTTTAATCATGCCCTTAGGTCTTGTCTCTAACTCTGATCTCTATACTTATACTAAGTATAAGTATAAGTATATACTTATAGTATACTAAGTCATACTCTTAAGTCACACACCTTTAATCTCACATACCTTTAATCTCACACACCTTTAATCTCAAGGTATCTAAACCAAGATTATCGGAGTGTTCTCAGCTGTTGTAGGCTATTGTAATTAAAGTCTCATGTCAGGGTATATGGCTCAAGATGGCTGCAAAGCTGATAGCCACTTTCTGCTAAAAGTTGGCCCCCAACAAATTAGCTTGGAATTCAGTAAAACCTGAGTAGAAGAACTTTAGGATCAATCTCAGTTTCTTCATCTTTTATGTTATTACAACCATAATACACAGTACAAATCTAGTGCTTATGTAAAGGTTAAAATTATACCATGTGTTAAACTATTTACACATAGCTATTGCAATAAATTTAGGAGGGGGTATTTAGCTAAAGAATTGTTTCACAAGATATTTCTGTTTTCTGAATAAAAATTTCTGACAGCAAAAAAAAAAGAAAGAAATTTATCTCTCTTCAAATTACTGCCTTAAAACTCCAAGGATTAGTTGAAAGCTGTGTTGATCTTATCTAAGTCAAGTCTCTACTTGGTCAGAAAATCTTCCCTGATATTTATGAACAAATGAATTATATATATATATGACAGGAGATATAGACTAAGACAGGAGATATCACCCATAGAGGAGGGAGGGGGGAGGGATAGGTTAAAATCTCAGCTGGTAAAGTGTATATCTTATAGGCTTGAAAACTTGAATTATATCCCTAGAACTCATATAAAAGCTCAGGTCTGTCAGTATGTACAACGTTATATATATGTATACACATATATGTATGTGTATATACATATATATATATACATATATATAATATGTAGTCTGTATATTTGTTCTGAAATATATAAGCACTACTAAGTAGACTCAGATCCATACATAGAAAATACATTTGTATTTCTGTATTTGAGATTCTTTGTTTAATTCCATGTGCAAGTTTTCAATTGAGTGATTTATTTTCTTGGTATTAGGGGTTTTTTTAAAAGTTATTTGTATATTGTATATAAGTTATTTGAAAATATTTGAATATTTTCAAAACCTACTTTTAATAAGAGTTCTTATATGCTTTAACCTCCCTCCTAACCCACCACCCAACAGAGGTAGGAGAAAGGAAATGTTAATAGTAAAGGAGGATATAGACCTGTTTAGAAATATTTCTCTGGTGTAAATCCAATCTCCATTGTCAGGATATCAGTAACTCAGTACACATGAATCAGCAGTGGCAGCTCTATTCTCTCACAAACATCATTCACAAACAGCAGTGACAGGTTGATCTAGAACATACCTCGAGGCTCTGCCTACCTACCTGAATTCTTGGAAGTGGCAATAACCCTGCTGGAACACCACCAGAAGTTCTTTGATGGTGTTTCTCTCTATGACAAACTGTAACCAACAAAAAAATGGCAAGGCAAACCAATACCATATGCCATCTTCAGTGAGGATCAGCAGCATCAAAGCCCAAGGATAACCAGGAAAAAACGAAAAGATGCACCAATACCACACAGCATTGTCCATTATCTGCTGAATTATATTTATACCCTTGTGTTCTGTCAAGCATCTGTTCTAGCAAAACATCACATGCTGCTTTTCCATGATACTTCCATAAAAACACCACATGTCTGTTCTTAGCAAAAACATACTCCATTTGTCTGCTTGAGCAAAAACACTCTCTCATAAGACAGTTTCTAGAAAAAAATCACATGATATAACTGAGTCTCCAAAGAAACAAGAAGTTTCTACTTTAGTATACTTTATGTACTAAACTTCTATCAGACATATACGTGGTAAAGAATTTTTTCACATTCTGTAAGCTGGTTCTTCACTCAAATATATTGGGTTTTGTTATGTAGCCATTTTTAGTTTTATAAAGTCTTATTTGTCAGTTGTTGGTCTTAATATCTGCTCTGGTATGCGGGCCTACACCTATGCATACACAGCCACCATTAAGTAGACTCAATAAGTGTGAGAGATGAGAAGAATGTGGAGTTTGATGGGAAAAGTGGTATGAGTTTAGGGGAAAAATTAGAATGAAAGGAAACAGGGTGGGTTTGATCAAAACACATTATATACAGGTATAAAATTCTGTATTTAAAATGTTACTTGACCTAGGAGAAAACCAAATCTGTTCTGGTAAAGGTACATAGCAGTAAAATGACTTCTAATGATAGTACGCTATACTTATAGATTGTTGCTTTGCTCAGCCATCATCACAGAAGCATTCTCATGTGGCAGATGGGGCCAAATACATAGACTCACAGCCAGACACTTCACAGACAGTGTGAGACTTTGGAATACTTAACTCTGCATGGGATGTCTCCTTCCTTTTCTCCTCAGAACTCAGGAAACTACATAGAAGAGGACGAAGAAAGAATATAAGAGCCAGATGGGGATGGAAGACACCGAGAAATGAGGCCTTTTAAATAAACATAAGCGAAACTCATTGTGAACTCACAGAAGATTGAAGCAGCATGCAGAGAACTTGCACAGGTCTGCATGGGTCCTCTATGTATATATTATAGCTTCCAGTTTAGTGTTTTCATGAGATTTCTGAGTGCGAATAAATGGGTCTGTGATTTTTGTGCTTTCTCTTAGTCTCTTTTTCTTCTACAGGTTTGTCATGTCCAACTTTAATGTGATAGTTTTTGTGTTATTATACTTCATTTTTGCTATGTTTTATTATTTTTTAAATACTGTTCTTTTCTAATGAGAGACAGAAAGGGAGTAGAACCAGGTGGAAGTGGAGGGGAGGAAGTCCTGGGAGGAAGTAGATGGAGGGGAAACGGTAATCAGTATTACATAATATATTATGTGAGAAAAGTTTATCTTTTAAATAAAAGAAAAAGAAAAGTACTTTAAGTGGGAGAAAGTCTTCTCTAGAGGAGATCACACCAATTGGTTATTTAACATGAAGTGATCAGTCCTGAAAACATAAACGCAAGTAATATTGTATAAGCAAAGCAGCTTATATTTAGAAATATATGTATATATACAGGTAAATATATGTATGTAGCAACAATTAATGAAAGAGAGCCCGTGAGTTTGAAAAGCAGAAAGAAAGGTTATATGAAGGACTTAGAGGGAGGATAGGGAGGGAAAATGTAATTTTATTATAATCTCAAAAAGAAAAGAAAAAAATAAAAGGTATTTGGAAAGAGTACCCAGACCCAACTAATATATCAAAATGAATTCCCTATATAGATGGCTCAGGGAAAGTCCTGGAAGAAGATTCGGAAAGACTGTATATGCCAAAAGGTAGTGTCTTCTAGACATGACATGAAATTTGCAGTCATGGACTCATCATCAAGATGCATCAGTATGGCCTCATAAACAAGACATGCAGAGTCACAAAACCAGTTGACCTGCCAGGAAGAGTGGGGGAAATTTCACAAGGTCTCCTGTCTAGATGCAACCAATGGCTATTTAGAATGCATTATTCTATTTTTTTTCAGAGTACATCCCTCTGATAGATTATCTAGTCTCAAGTGGCCAGCTTTAAACACATGTACATAATAGCAACATTAATTGGGTTATACACACAATAATTAAAGAAGTCATGAATTTGAGAAGGAGTAGGTGGCAATGAACGAAGACAAAGTGTAAAAATGAGGAAGTAGATTGATATAAGATTAGTGCTTATGTATAAAATTATCAAAATTTACATGCAACAAAAGACATGCATGTCATGTGTGCTTATAATACCAGTGCAAGAGAGGCCTAACAGACAGACTCCTGGGACCTACTGGCCAGCTAGCCTAACATGCTTGGTAAGTTCCAGCCAAAGAGAGAGAAAATGTGAAGAGTCTGAAGAACAACACTAAATGTTGTCTCCTGGCTCAAGATATATAGATATAGATATAGATATAGATATAGATATAGATATAGATATAGATATAGATATAGATATAGATATAGATATAGATATAGATATACATACCTCCACAGCTGTCACTACAAACATGAACACATGTGAAGGTCTCAGTGACTATCAGGCCTAGCAGAGCAACCGTTCATATGAGGTAAGAAGGAAATCCAGTTTAACATGACTCAATAGCCAGTGCTGGTCAAGAATATGACCTCGTGGTTTCCCTAGTGCTTTCTGTGACTGCAAAGACTTTCATGACACCAGCAAAACAACTATACACATATGGCAATCATCACCACCATAATAATAATTTAATTTTAGGTAATTATGAGTAGAATTTAAAATCTTTCTGAACTTTGGGGACTGATAATCCCCAATACATTTGCTGTTTCCATCAACCATAAAACAGCAGTCAAATCAAAAGAACATTGCAAAAGCATCTGGCAGGATTTGAAAACTGTTTTTGAAGTTTAGTGGAAGGGAATCCCTTAAGCCAGGATCACAGTCTGAGGTGAGTGTGAAGAAAGTGGGGAGCACATGAAGAGCCTCCAGAGAGATGATGAAAGGCCTAGTTTTCCTCCTTTTGAAGGACTAGAATGGAAAAAGCAAAAATACTCACAAGACCCACATGGCCACCTTCAGGACTTCTAGGTTTTGGAACCTGCTTTTGATGTTTCACTCTACTAAATTGTCTGCAGTGGACGTGAACACTGATAGTCATAGCAATAGGGTAAGACAGTTTTGTGGAGAAATGTTAATTAGTGTCCATTTTAATTAGTACACATCCTACAATTGTTAATTTAAGTATTAAAATCTTCTTAGTATTCAGCAGGCATGATGCTGGTATGGTAGAAGACTTCCAGGCAAACCCAAATTTAAAAAGATATTTATCCTTGTCCATGCTCTATTGTTTTCTGCCTTAATGATCTCTGATTGCTTACTTAATTTTAGAAAATCTTATTTTATCCATTAAGAAAAACTAACTGGGTTACAAAGGAGGCTAGATAGAATTCATATGAATTTTCTGTAAGCACTGAGTTTCTGATGTGTTTATGGTTTTGGTAAGTAGAAAATGAGACTATGTTTCTAAAATACATTTGGTTCCTGAAATACTGAAAGTAGTTTTCAACTCTTGAATTTAAAAACTTCAGTTATACAATCATCAACAATAATAATTTCTTCTTCAATGAGGAGGGTGTGCTATAATTCTAACAAGAGCTGACTTACAATTTTTAAAGACTTTCCTTGGAATTGATGTTTTTATCAGCTTCCCATGAATTCTTCATGAGTTAGAAACAACAGATTAGCAGCAGCATCACTGGCTTATTTGTCAGAAGTCACATCAGCAACTCAGCTTCTGAAGGCCTTAGTGACACTTCGGCTTATCACATAGAATAATGGTGTGTTTTCAGGGCTGTCCAGTTCTTCAGGAACTTGAAGACAGGGCCTCATTTATACTGGTTGTTCCTATGTTGTGGATCATTAAGAGTTAAAAGGACTTTATGGATTTGCTTTGTAGGCTGTGGAAACATGTTATATAGCAAGAAAATACACAAGTCAGGGAGGGAAATGTCTACACCTAGTGAGGCTGGGTGGGCAGAGAGAGAGGAACTCTGTGATGCCCATAAGGAGACAGACCCACAGAACAGATGGCAACTTTTTTTTGTAAAGATAGAACCAAGTATTGGGGGCTTTAAGAATCCTATACCACCACTTCCTTATAGTCTTTGGCGAATGAGGGTATGTTCTACATCACTTTGAAAAATACAAAAAGCTGGACATGGCTGAGTGAGCTGGATAAGGACAGAAATATACATGGATTAAAGCTCAGTGGTCAGCCAGCCTAGTGAAAACTAGCTTCAGATTTAATTAGAGACATGCCTCAAGGTATAAATGGAAATCCCCACTGAACAATGCTCAGGAATGCTTTTGATATCAGCACCTGAGAGACAGCAGCAGATCTCTGAGTTTGAGATCAGCCTGGACTACAAGAGGAAGTTCCACAGACCCAGGGCTACATGGAGAAATCCTGTCTCAAAAATCAAAAAACAAAAGGCAAATAAACAAAAAGAGAGATCAATAGAGGATGCTGAAGTCCTGTTTTGTTTTGTGACTCTACAAGTGAACCTCTGCATGCTAGGTTCACTTGTATAGTCACATTACAAGTAATGCACACACACACACACACACACACACACACACACACGCACACGCACACGCGCACACGCGCACACGCGTGCACACACACACACACACACACACACACACACGGCTTTCTTTGTAAGATGGTGTGATATTTTGTATAAGTTTGGCAGAAGGAGTAGCACTGTTAGGATGTATAGCCTTATTGGAGTAGGTGTGTCACTGTGGGCACAAGCTTAATACCCTCATCCTAGCTGCCTGGAAGCCAGTATCCTATTGTCCTTCAGGTGAAGATATAGAACTATCAGCCCCACCTGCACCATGCCTGTCTGGATGCTGCTATGCTCCCGCCTTGATAACAATAGACTGAACCTCTAAAACTGTAATCGAGCCCCAATTAAATGTTGTTCTTATAAGAGTTGCTTTGGTCATGGTGTCTGTTCACAGCAGCAAAACCTAAAAGAGAAGTTGGTACCAGGGACTGGGGATTGCTAAGATAGGCCTGACTATGATTTTGTTTGGAAAAATATAGATTTGGGGACTTAGAATTTGGAAAGTAGTGGAAATCTTTAAGTGGGGCTTTATTGGTTATCCTAGTATGGAATATGGAAGGCTTTGTTAATCAGAGTGATTCAAACTTTGCAAACCTGGCCATGAGGTTTCAGTAAAGAAGAGTGTGGCATAGAGACTGTTTTTTCTTGTAGTTTGGTGAAGACCATGGCTGCTTTTTGCCCTTGTCTGAAGAGTCTACCTGAGGCTAAGGTAAAGAGACTTATATTAATTGCATTGACAAAGGAAATCTAAAAAAAAAAAAAAAAAAAAAAAAAAAAAAAAAAAAAAAAAAAAAAAAAAAAAAAAAAAAAAAAAAAACAAAACAAAAAACCAGAGACTTTATTCTCTGATTAAATCTCAAGAAGAATGTTTTGAACAAGCCCAGAGAGCTTAGAAAGTAAAAATATAAGATGTATCGTTCAAGTAGTAATAGAGAGTCACCAGAACATAAAATGGTTTTATTTTCCTATGTCCAAGGAGATAGAGATTAAAAGAGTGGTGAACTCAGGGCAAGATCCCACCCAGCTAAGCTTATTGTTTGTGTTTGCCAATGAATAAGGAAGAATTTGGGCTTTTAATCTGGAATAAACTACAATCCAGAAACAGCATGCTTACTTGTAATCCAGATATTGAGGCTAGAAGATATAGGCTTTTGATCAGGATCTTGAGGAACAGTGTCCATGAAAAGCTTAGGTTCAGACATGGTGGTACATACCTTTAATCTCAGAAGACAAAGTCAAGCAGATCTCTGAGTTCAGGGCCATCTTAGGACAGAGTAAGTTCCAAGTAGAAAAAAGCTTAAGTCCAGATATGGTAGTACATGTGTTTAATCCCAACATTCAGGGAACAGAGCCATGCAGATCTTTAAATTCAAGGTCAATCTACAGAGCAAGTTCGAGAACAGCCAAGTTTAGGCAGTGACAGAGTTGGAAAACAAAAAGCTGGTAATATAATAAGGGGAGCCATGTTTCAGCCCTAGCAAACAGCAGAACTTAGCATACCTGGACATGTCTCTCTGGCTTTAGAGTCAAAAATAGAAGGGACTACTGGGACAATTGATTCTGGTTAGCTGGAACTAAGAAATCAGAATTAAGAAGACATCAACATCACTAAGGTAGAATCTTCTGATAACTGTTTTCTGAGAGCACAAAGAATCTGTGTTCCAGAAAGAGCCAAGGTTGTAGCCCATGCCACAGATATACTTGGTAATGTGTACAACTCACCTAGGTGGTACTAGTTTTGAAGGCATGAAGGGGTCATGAAGAGCAGCTGAGGCTTTGCACTGTGAGAGACCACTGGTAAACATACAACCTCAGTTGCATTTGATGGCCCAGGACTGAAGAAGTCATGCAAAGAAGTTTAGGCTTGGCACCATAAAGAGATCATATGAAAGACTACTGGTAAAGCTTAGTTGCAGAGAAAGACCCCATTATATTGGCTATGCCAGTATCATATGTAACTCTTGAGACAAACTCCTTGTATGCTTGTAGAATGCAAATCCACATGAAAGACTATTCTTGGTATTATTATTTCCATAGGATAGCCAAGACTCAATGCATGTACATACCTAATTCTCATGTACTTGTAACATTCTTACCTTTAAAGCAGTGTTACCTGTTAATAAACTAAAAAATGTTAAATCTAGACATAAGGTACTGCCTCTCCTGGGAGCTCTCAGGAAAGGAAAAGAACAATTACAATTAAGTCAACAGACCAGCATGATTAAAATTATCATATGCACAAGAACAGGAGTGGGGCTAGGTAACCTGTAGGCATCTACTCAGATTGTAGTTCTTTGAATAGGAATGTCCCTAATAGACTCATGTGTTTGAATTTTTGGCCATAGGAAGTGGCACTATCAGAAGGTGTGGACTTGTTGAAAGAAGGATGTCACTGTGTAGGAGGGCATTGAGGTCCTATATATGCTCAAGCTACACTCTTGTGGCAGATAGCATCCTCTGCTGCCTGTGGATCAAGATGTAGAGCTCTCTGGTCCTTCTCTAGCACCATGTCTACCTGTATGCTGCTGTGCTTCCTTCCATGGTGGTAATAAACTAAACTTCTGACACTATAACCCAACCTCAATTTACATATTTTATTTATAAGAGTTGCCTTTGTGATGTTGTTTCTTCTCAACAATGAAATTCAATCTAAAACTTTAATTAAATAAATAAAGCCTGAAAACTACAAAGTCATTTTTATCCCATCCCTTTCTTGTCTGAAACAGCAATCTTATTTTCAAGTTACAATTTAAATGCCTCTAATGGATAAAAGAGTTTGACCATGCACTAATGAGTATATGGGCAATACAAATTGGACTTAGTGTTTTTTTGTGAGGTACTAGGGTGGGATGGCAGACCTTGGAAGAAAGGGAAACAAGTGTTATCAGGGTACATTGTATGAAATTCCCAAATAATTAATAAAATATTATTTGGGGGGAAGAAATGTTTATCTGACTTCTAGTGTGGTAGTTGCCCTTACTATTGTTCCTAAGACATCCTGTGGATACCTAATATTGTGGCTCACTTATCACTAAGTATATATGCTTCCCATGATTTATGGTTCACAGCCTTGAAACATAAAGTGCTCTGCAATGGATACAATATCAGTGGAATATACATTTACATCTGTATTCTGATCTAGGACCCAACTCTATATAGAATTTTAATATGTTTGTCAAATAAGTTTTAAAAGTCTATTAAAAATCCCATTCAATTGAGAGGGGTTTCCTGAAATCCCAGAGAATGAGTTAGTATTTCAAAATAGGTCAATTAGCAAGTGCTTTATTTTGAATTTTCTCTACTACCCTAGTTATTTCAAAGACAACTGAAAACCAGTTACTTGGAACTTGGTGTGTCCATAGCTCTTTAAAACACCAAACCATTTTTCATACTTCAAGTCCCTGTATGATAAGTAAAGATTACCATTCATCCTTTATAGATAGAATATTTGAAATGTAAAATAGCATAACCAAGGCTAGACAGGAACTCAGCACTATGATTAAATAAAAACTCTGAGTTTTCAACAGCCATTCCTTGGCAGCAGAATTTATCACATTGCCATTTTATGTAGAGAGCACAGAAACCCAGAAGGGGCATCCTTCAGAAGAACCTAAGAATTTTAAAGCCACTTGAGTCTATTTAATGCAGACTGAAGTACATAGGCAATCAGCTGAATTCTCTCCACTCCTGCCCATGAGTTGCTAGCTGCAGGCCAGCAATTTAGGTGACTTTGAATGACCTAAACAAATTGAGTGCTGACAGGAATGGGCAAGACAAAAAAGAAGGGGCAAGGAACTTTTACATGCTGTCATCTGTGGCTCTGGAGAATGTTCAGAAGTATTAGTGTGAGCAATATGTTCACTTATGTTAGACTGCTCTCTACACTTTACACTGAGGATAGAATTTTGTGAACCACAGCAGAAATTTATAACTTACTTAAAGAAGCTGCCCATCCAGGTAGATCTTTCTTGTTCACAACTGCCTGATTTGGGCACTGTCTGATCCTATGAATGAGCCAGTTTGTTCTCTAAACTAATGAGCCATATCTCAAGCTATTGCCCACCTCCCCCCACCAGATGGTTTAATGGAAACAATATTGTGGACACATTCTTACAGGAAAATCTCCCTTGCCTTGTGAGGGAGGCAGAGTGGGTAGAGATTGTCATCTCTATTTTATTTTTTGTGATGAAACAGAAGCTTACTGGCTTCTGTGGGGCTTCTAGAGCAGAACAGTTGAGGGTAGTTGAAGCAAGATTGACTGCAGGACTGCCAATAACAAATGTATCTTATCTATATATGTAGCCAGCTTCACTAATTGTCCTGTCCTTACCTCTGAGCTACAGCAACTTCTAATCAATCAAATGATGGAGAGCTCTCAATCATCACTTGGCCTCCCTCCAGTGTCATTTTCAATCATGAAATTGAGAACCAACCAGCCACTAAGAGCAGATTGTCTCAACACTTCTAGATCATTGTAGAAGCAACAAAAATCATGCCCTTTTAGTGGTGATTAGGTCATCAGATTTAATAAGGGGTTATGAATGGTCACTTTGACATGTTTGTTCAAGTACATTATGCCAGGAAGAAGGAATTTTTCAATGTAATAAGAAATAATGAGTTAGAGTAATACGTACAGCCTGCCTTATTTCCAAGATACTAATAAATGACAATACTCTGGGTACCCTGATAATACGCTATGAAATTATCAATTGTCAGAACATAGGTTATTAAGAGAAAATCAAGAAAGAAAATAAAGCCAGTTTTGTAGGACAATGATTTTTATTATGTGTAGTGTTGACAGAAAAAAAAAATGATAGAAAAGGCTTTAAGCAGCAGTTAGAAGAAAGAGCTGAAAAAGTGTAAAGGACTTTGATCTCTTTCTGAGTTGTCCATCAAAGAAGGAAAGATCTGCCATGACCCTGTCATTCCAGGCAGATGACTGACTTATAGCTCAGGTGTGGTTTGCATGCTTAAAGCTGCTAGGACTACAAACAGCTTGCCTGGCTCTCTATATAGGGATGACCTCACCCCTGCTGGAGTAGCGCAGCTGTTCACCATTTGTGCCATTTGCTGCAAAGGCTTAGCCCACAGCTAATTGAGCACTTCAGTCCTGTGGAAATAGAGGCCTTGGAAATATTTACATGAGATATATACCTTTATCCAGATGGAAGCTGGCCAGGACAAGATAAGAACATTCATCTCACAGGACTGTCAGTGCATCTTGACAGGAGTTAGGGGATGCCTGGGGGCAGGGGAGGAGAGAGCTGCCTGCTGCTCATTCACAGAGAAGAGTGAGAATAAGGCTTCTCTCCAAGCAAACTAAACAGAGCCCTCCCTCTGTGAAAACAGTCTGTATTGTTATGATGGCAACTCATCAGGAAGGCTTTTAGAATTTCTCTAGCAAGAGAACTACCCCCTCAACTTTTGGATTTCCTGGCCTAGAATTGATTGACAGTTATGGGATCATTGGTAATTCCATAACATTTCTTTGCCCAGGATCTAATAATCTTGCTGGAAGAAGGAAGCAGCTATAATATCTGGCTGGCCTGGAAGCACTTATCCTGGTTTTATTAACAATGATTTCTGTCAATAGGGAAGTCCCCACTGTTTGTGGGGTCTCATTCTTCCCATCTGTAAATGTCACATATTGTCAGATTTAACTTCAAGTTGGCTCCCAGCTTTGAGAAAAGTCCACATAACTGTCTTTCATGAAAGTCACTCCCTTCTCAGTGCTTACAAGGCACAAAAAGTAAAACAAATGATCAAGAATAATAAAAAGAGTAATCTGATGTGATTAGTTTAGATAAATATAACCTTTCCTTCTTTGTTATTTTCAGTTAGGAAAATGGGCAGAAACAGAAAATGTGTGGCTTGTCTACTTGAAACAAATTAGAAAACTAGTTTAAAGTAAGAGACTATCTGTAGTGTCACTTAAGACCAGATTAAAGTATGCTCCAGTTATTTCTCCAGTTGTGTCCTTCATTTTAGCTCAGGAAAGAGATGTCAATATGAGGAAACATAAGTTTTGAGCCAGGAATGTATTTAGATTTAAGGATTTGGAATCAAATGTATAGTATTTGCCCTTGAGGGTCACAGCTTTAGTATGAGTAACCAATGCTTATTACACAATACAGTGAAATCTCCATCAGGGTATCCAATTACTGTCTAGAAGGATAGAGGAGTAAAGTCATAAAAGGCTCTGCAGTGATAGTTTGGGGCTATTTAGGTAAAAAAAAAATGGCACAGGGCTAAAAACAAGAGTGGAAAGAACTTCCTAGAAAGATTCAAGAAACATGAAGTGGGATGTGAGAGAGAGTTTGGAGTGCTTTGAGTCATGGATGCAGTACACACATGGAAAGGGCTTCATCACCCAGATGGAGAAGTCAGTGCTAGGTGTGTGAGAGATGCTTCCATTTGTTGATGATGAAGGTGCTAATACACACAGTGAAAGCCACTGGGCCAGTCAGCACACATATAGGGCACAAGGACCATGCCACCAGACGGGCATAAAAACTGGTGAAGTGGAGCATGCTCAAACCATGGGACTCTCAGAGCTCTGGTATGGTAGGAATGGGTGCTCCCTCCCTGCCTCTAATGCCTGCTCTGGAGCAGGCAACTATGACACTCAACCAAGATGACCATAGGCACTCAATCACATAGCATAACATAGAACATGGAAAGCCTCTCCATCCTAATGAAGCATCTCAGTAGCCTTAGCCTTCAACCAATGACCTTTTGCTTCATGGATATACTTATGCCCTTCCCCCAAATTATATAATTCTTGCTTCATACTGAATAAAGTGTGTGCATCCAAATCCACCCCCAATAAAGGAAGATGAACAAGCAAAGATTGTCTCAGAGAGCTGCTTCATTAGAGATCCTGAGAGGAAAGTCCTTCACCTGAAAGAGCTGCAACACTAAGACTGTCAAAGAAAGCTTTCTCTGTTCTCCCAATCATCCAGTACCCACTCCTAACATGACCTGGATTCTGCCCATTCCGGACTCAGCTTTCCCCCTTCCAGCCTGGCATGCAGCAATGTCTGACATCCCAGGAAGAAACATGGACACATGGACTAGGACCCCCTCCAAGACTTTGCCCAGTCTTCTCTGAGCTGGTTTATCTGTGGCATCCTGGTCCCCAACAGAGAAGAGGACCATAGGACCAGAGGCATGCACAACAAATTTCTGTCTCACCTCTCCCAATATCCTCTTTAAGAATAAATTCAGCCATGAAAACTACACCACTTCTGGAAAGACTTGCCAGGGTGTCCAGAGTTTGAATACAGAAAGCCTTGTACAAAGCTATAACTTTAAGCAGTCTATGGACATAAATGTAAGTTATGCCATTTTGAACCTGAAGAAAGGAAGATAATGAATCAAAGGCCAGGAGGCAAGGAATTAGTGCCCAGGTTCCCCCTGAGCTTAGAAATTAGATGTCACCACCCTTGTTTCTAAACTGTGTCTTCAACATCTCCTTATAACTCAATTTTTATTTACTTTGTTTTAAGATGTATATTTAGTGTGTGTGTGTGTGTGTGTGTGTGTGTGTGTGTGTAGTGTATGTGTTTAAACACATATTTGTAGGTACCTGCTGAGACCAGAAAAGGGCATTGGAAACCTTGGAGATAGAATTTTGGGGAAATTCTGAGGTACCTCATATGAATGCTGGAAACATAACCCAGATTCTCTTCAAGCATAACAAGGATTCTTAACCTCTGAGCCCTATACAAACTCTTTTCAAACTCCAAAACTCTTAGAAAACATCTCAAATATGATAAAACATTACAACTACTTTCTTTTTAAATATCTTTTTAAGTGATGTGCATATATCCAGGGAAGCTGTTGCACGTGTGATTGCAAATGCCTAAGGAGTCCAGAATACACATGCCATCATATGCTCTGAAGATGAAGGTACAGGCAAGTGTGAGCTAGCTACCTGGCATGGGTGCTAGTAACCCAAGATCCTCTACAAGAGCAGTACGTGATTTTACCTGCATTGTCTGTCATGAATTTGAGAGCAAGAGGGACAGAGAGGAGGTAGAGGGAGAGTAGAAATGATAAAATACTATGTATTTGTGTATAAAATTCTCAGAAAACTATAAGCAGTTTATATGTTTCTGAAAAATATCAAAAGAGGAACACATTTTCTTACATGTGAAAAATCACATCAGGATTCTTATTAAATGAATTTTTATTAGAATGTCACCACCTTGACTTCTTTGCATACCATCTATATCTGGTTCTTCACAAGTGGACAACTGCATGGCTGCACATGCAGAACAGCATAGACCAAAATAAAATGAATAAACCTTGCTGCAAGTTAATATCAGGCTCAGCAAATACATTTTCAACCCTTCTATAGAAAATATTTTCACCATTGTAACAATGAATAGCAAAGTGAATTCCACACTCAACCATTAGCCAGATATGATTTTAAGATACAAGGATCTCAAAAGACCCATGTGCAAAGATGCTGTTCCATGAAAAGCAAGTATACTGGCCTGATTCACTATAGTATATTTTATCACAATGATCAAACATCAGATGTTTAATGTCTATCAGCATGTTCAAATAAACACACAAAACACTGAGTACCAAATTGTAACAACCTTAAAAACAAAGAACTGTTTTTGGTTACTGATATATTTATTCATTTTATAAATACTTATATTTGAGACTCACTATTACAGCCCAAGTGAGTTATTGAAAAAAAATATGCCTGCTGTATGGGGCTCAGTAGACTCACCTTATTTGTTGTTGCTATGGAACCACTGAAGACTGTTAAATGTTGGAATGATGAGATCAGGTAGAGGAAAGAACTCAGCTGGTGAGCAGCAAAGGTATGCAAGAAGAATAAGGAGAGTTTCTCTTAGGAAAGGAAGTCAGAAAGTTCAAGGTGAACTGTCAAATGTAAAGATGTAAGTCCTATAATTCCATTATACAGAAAAGATCCATTAGATTGCTCATTTATGGAAAAGGTCTTTAGAGATCCAGGCAAGGCCAAGTTCAGCGAGTATGGAGCTCAGGCTGCAGTAAACTAAAAAGCGATTAAAACAAATGATAGATTATTATTAGAGATGTGGAAAAACAGAGGAGAGAGATTATTATTAGGCAGATATTATTAGAGAGATATTATTAGGCAGTTGCTTAATAAAGAGGCAAAGTTACTTTTTTCTTTAATTTTAAGCTGGAAGAATGGGTTGAGAAATGCTCAAGTATATCTTAAAGGTGGAGGGAAATGAGCCTGCAGGGGTGTGAAGGAGAAAGGTGATAGGTGATAGTAGAAAAGCTAAGCAAGTGTTGACAAAAGTGAGAGAAGATGGCACCATCAGGACGGGCAGAATTCAGTTACAACTAAATGTGAAGAAATAACTTGGATGGCAAATGAAGACTAACATAAGGAGCTGAACACAGGGGCAGCTCAGTGGGGTCCAGGCAGCATCCTGCTGCCCTAGAGGAAGAGTCCAGGGCTATGGACCAAAAGTGAATGAATAGGAGTGAAATGGAGCTGAGAAGGTGGGTTGTTTTCATAAAGTACAAAAGCCCCAAATGTAGAATCAGACACTCCCTTTCTCTGCCTCTGGTAAATATTATCTAAGCATCACAGAAGGCTTAGATGAACCATTATAATCTGCAAAGTGATCTCAGAAGGATCAACCTTAAACATCTGTTCCCACTATATTGGGAGTATTATCATGGTGTTATGTTTTGTCATTTTCTTATATTTTTACTATTTTTCTTTTATATGTTGTTCTCAACATTATGTAACTTGGGGGAGGTTTTGCTACTTTTTTCATGTACCTACTCAGATGACAGCTTCAATTGCTGCCTAATTCTCCCTGGAGTTTGTGTTTGAGATTATCATCCTGTCACAAGCATCTTTCTGTGGCTAAATTTACCCCCACCCCCACCCTTTTTTCTGTTTATGGGAAAATTGATTGTAAGGGCTTTATTTTACAGATTTTATCATTGAAAACATCTTCCATTTTTAACACTCTATTGCCCTCTAGAGTGGATAAAAGTGTATAGAAGCAAATGCTGGAAAACAGCAAGATAATTGGTATGGAAAGGCTTTTTCTGAAACTGCAGCGATCCTCATTAAGAAAATGTCCATTGAGAAGAGTGTGATTTTATTGAATGTATAATTGAAATAAATAATTAAATTTCCATAATAGACACATGGGAAACAGAAGAGTCTCTGGCCAGAAACTTAACTATAACAGAAAATTTCCTAAATAAATTGGGCTCAGAAATAAATGGCTATTGCTTTCTGTTTCAAATTTACATAATGATCTTTCCCCCAAAGAATGGGAATGTCTTAAATTAAAAAAAAAGAAAAAGTTTTCTAGTTTTCCAAACATATGCAGAAAGGGAAAAAATGGAGATTAAGAAGGTCATGTGTCATTAATATGGTAGCAAAAGATTAAATAAACAGAGCTCATTCCATTAAGCATCCCCTCCTCTTCTATGTGTCTTCATTTTACAGGGGACATCTCAGAGTCTCCAAAATTAGATCTTTTGACACTCAGCTTAGGGTCATCATTGCTTAATGCTGTCTTTCTTGACCTGATGAAAGACACAGTTCCTGAGAGACAATGGGAGGTGGTTCTTGTTACAATAAAAACAAGCAGCAAACACACAGCAATATGGTTTGTGAAAAACAACACCTAAGCATTGAACTGGGCACTTCTCCACAGCTTCTGAACTTAGATATTTGGCAAAGGCTCCTTTCCAAAAATTATACAGAACTTCTAAAATAAGCCAGAGAATCTCAAGTCCCATTCAGCTAAAAAGAGTAAGATCTTATATCCAAGTATGATTCTATGGGGGCCATTCTCATTCACATTGCCATACTTATTCAGAGTAATTTCAAAACCAGGTATAAGATTTTTAATATAAAAACAAAAGTCATTTTCTCTGCTCTGAAGCTTTGTCTTTCACCTTAGAAGTTGCCAGTTTACTTTAAGAAACAGATATAGAATCTAAAAAGAGGGGAAAAAGTCTTTAACTAGAAGATAAATTGCACTGAGCTTTATGTTGTAAAGATCTTCACTGACAGAATCTAAAAAAAAAAAAAAAAATAAGGGAATTTAGAAAAGTTCTCATGAGAAAATTTGGAAAAAAAATTTATTAAAAGGGGCCCAACAGTAAGCCAAGGTGTTTGTGGGGTGGGGAACACTATGAATCAATAGATTCTGTTTTTCATTATTCTTTTGCTTTTCCTGAGTCTAGGGAAAAATAAATTGTTTCATTTTTATTGTCATTCTATGTACTTGTGTGTTTTCACCAAAAGGAAAGAGATGTCATGGTATAGGCTGAGACTAAAAAGAGAATAATACAAATGAATAAAAAGATACAGAAATGATTCATCTGAAGAAAGGCTACACACATACCCTTGAAATTAGACTTTGCACAAAAAAATTAAAGTAACGTTAAAGGTATGAAATAAACTTCATAAGGCAGAAATCTGTAATCCATATTTAATTATTAACAGAGAAAAGCTTCTGGCAAATGGAGCATATAGTTTCTACTACTGTGCTTTAAGCTTCAGGCTACTGCTGGTTCTCTTGAATTCACAGATGAAAGACACACATACATTTCCCATTTTCAACCTGTCTTATGGCTCAGCTACTAGACTCTTTTAAGCCTCCCCCAACTAGTGTGGTTCAGTGGCTCAGCTTTTCTAAGCCTCCTGCAGCTAGCATGACTTTTACTTTACTCCCTGCTCAACACTTTAAATCTGCTCTTACTTTAGTTGCCCAGTTACTTTCTTGTTCAACACCCTACATCTGCCCTTAGCTTAGTTGCATTTCTAACATTATGCCTGGGAAAGCAGCCAATAGTCACTCTACCTGAGATCTCACATGGCTGGTGGCTCTCTCTTCCTCTGAACCATGGCAAATTCCCTTTCCTCCTCCTACATCTCCTAGCCTGCATGAGAGAACCTGGAAGTCCTGCCTCTTCCACTCAGTCATTGGCCACTGGCATCTTTATTTATTTATCAAGAACCAAGTGAGTAACAGGACCATCAGGGTTCACACACAGATTCCTGATTAAACCATTAGAACCCGCCTCATACAAACTTCCCTCATAGAGCAGAAACAAAATAGCAGAGTCTGGGAAATTTTCTAAATAATAAAAGGTAGTTTGTCACCACCTTAGAGGCTGAAAGAACCAATTCCTTAGCATCAGCTATGGATCTCACCACAGGATAGCAAAGTATGTTTGAAGGCACAGAAGAGAAGAAAGAAGATTAATTCTACAAATCCATTCTATAATATTACACTTTCTGAGGATATATGATTAAATGCATATTCATTTCAGATAGGACACCAATACAGATGTACAAAACTATTACATATACCAAGTGGGAAAGCTAAGAAATTTACCAGGGTTCCTTACAAGAGCATAGACAGATATTCTATCTTACCAGATCATTTGTGGCTTAAAAAGATATATCACTGGAAAAGCCCACTTGAGTATGAGGCATGATTTTTGAAAGCTGTGTACCTTGAGCTTCTGCCCTACATACAGGAAACTCTACAAAAAATACCCTCTTTCCCAGAATTATTACTGGTACAAAACCTTTGGGACGACTCAAAAAATTTTGTAACTTTCTGAATTTCCTGAGTATTGTAAATTTCATGATTGTCCCTCCTGCCTCCAGAATAGAATGCCCTAGTTCAAATGAAAATGCACAGCTACAAAGTCCTCTCAAGAAGGCAAAGTCTAATTACCTAAAGAGTTCTCAAGAGACTGACCTGCAAATTTGTTGTATTGGGAATTAAGTTTTCCCATACATGAATTGGAGGAGACACATTAAGATTATATTGTGACCATCTTGGAAGAAGATATTTTACACACACACACACACACACACACACACACACACACACACAAACAGACCCCAAAACTAGGGGCTGGAGAGATGGCCAAATGACTAAAAGTATTTGCTGCTTTTGCAATGGACCCAAGAGTCATTCTCAGCATCCACACTGAGTGGCTCACAATTACATATAACTCTAGATTCAGGGAATCAAAGTCACTCTTCATGGCTCCATGGACACATAGGCAATACTGATATTCAGACACACACATGCACCTAATTAAAATTAAATGAATCTTTTTAATGGAGTGGAGAATTGGCTCAGTGGTTAAGAAGACATATTCCTCTTACAGAGTGTGCAATTTCAGCTCCTAGCACCCACCCGATGACTCACAACTACATGCACCTCCACTTCCAGGGAAGGGAATGCCCTCTTATGGTATCCACAGATATAAGATATGCATATGGTTTACATACAGACAAAATGCAGTCAAAAAACTCATACCCATGCACTAAAAAGTAAATCAATCCTAAAAAGTAAAACTATAAATATTAAAAATATAAAAAACTTTAAAAATATCCCAAGCCTATTTTTTTTTGTAGTATGTCTATGACTAGGGTTTTGTGCAGTGCACTTTGAGAGGTCCTACTATAACACTATAAGAACACAATATGTGGATATAAAAGACATACCAGACATACCACTTGTGTACTTTCCATGGCTTATACTACATTTTCATGCATTTTTTTGTGCATTTAGTTCTCCAAATTGCCCTGTAAGGTCAGTATTACAACATTCATTTCATGAATGTAGAAACAAGCTTAGTGGGGTTAAATAACCTCCCTAAAAATTGTAAGTAATTATAGCAGAATCAGAACTCAGAGTAGCACTTTAGCATTAGTTTCTATGGTGTTTCCAGTAGGAAGGGAATAACTACCTCATCACACCGGAAAAGGAAGTTTCAGACTTAAAATCACTTCTCATGATGATGATACAAGATTTTAAGAAGAACATAAATAACACTCTCAAAGAAATTGAGGAGAACACAGATAAACATAAAAGTTCATAAAGAGGAAACACAAAAATCCCTTAAAGAATTACAAAAAAAAAAAAACACAGCCAAATCAGTGAAGGAATTGAACAAAACCATCCAGGACATAAAAATGAAAGAAAAAAACAATAAAGAAATCCCAAAGGGAGACTACCCTGGAAATAGAAAACCTAGGAAAGAAATCAGTAGTCATAGATGCAAGCATTGCCAACAGAATACAAGAGATAGAAGAGAGAATCTCAGGTGCAAAAGATACCATAAAAAATATTGACATAACTGTCAAAGAAAATGTAAAATGCAAAAAGTTCTTAACAAAAAACATCCAGGAAATCCAGGACACAATGAGAACACCAAACCTAAAGATAATAGGTATAGAAGACAGTAAAGATTAACAACTCAAAGGGCCAGTAAATATCTTAAACAAAATTATAGAAGAAAACTTTCCTAACTTAAAGAAAGAGATGCCCATAGACATTCAAGAAACCTACAAAACACCAAATAGACTAGACCAGAAAAACAAAAATACTTCCTGTCACATAATAATCAAAACACAAAATGCCCAAAACAAAGAAAAAATATTAAAAGCAGTAAGGGAAAAAGTTCAAGTAACCTATAGAGGCAGACCTAGCAGAATTAAACCAGACTTCTCACCAGAAACTCTAAAAGCCAGAACATCCTGGAAAGATGTCATACAGACCCTAAGAGAACACAAATGCCAGCCCAGACTACTATACCCAGCAAAACTCTCAATTACCATAGATGGAGAAACCAAGATATTCCATGACAAAACCAAATTTACACTATATATATATTTTTTTTTACAAATCCAGCACTACAAAGGATAATAGAGGGAAAACTCCAATACAAGGAGAGAAATTATACCCTAGAAAAAGCAAGAAAGTTTCAACAAATACAAAAAAGATAGACACACAAACATAATTCTACTGATAATAACAAAAATAATAGGAAGCAACAATCACATTTAATAATATCTCTTAACATCAATGGACTCACTTCCCCCAATAAAAAGACATAGACTAAATGACTGGATACTTAAATAGGACCCAGCATTTTGCTGCGTACAGGAAACTCACCTCAGTGACAAAGATAGAAACAACCTTAAAATAAAAGGCTGGAAAACAATTTTTCAAGCAAATGGTCCAAAGAAACAAGCTGGAATAACTATTCTAATTTCAAATAAAATCAACTTTCAACTTAAAGCTATCAAAAAAGATAAGGAAGGACACTTCATACTAGTCAAAGGAGAAGTCAACCAAGATGAACTCTCAATTCTGAACATCTATGCTCCAAACACAAAAGCAACTACTTTCATAAAAGAAGCCTTACTAAAGCTCAAAGTACACATTGTACCTCACACAACAATAGTGGGAGACTTCAACACCCCACTCTCAGCAATGGACAGATCATGGAAACAGAAACTAAACAGAGATAGAGTGAAACTAAGAGAAGTTATAAAGCAAATGGGTTTAACAGATATGTACAGAACATTTCATCCCAAAACAAAAGAATATACATTTTTCTCAGCACCTCATGGTACCTTCTCCAAAACTGGTCATACAATTGGTCATAAAACAGGCCTCAACAGATTCGCAAACCGAATCCAAGAACACATCAAACTAATCATCCATCATGATCAAGTAGGCTTTATCCCAGGAATGCAGGGATAGTTCAATATTCGGAAATCCATCAATGTAATCCACTACATAAGTAAACTCAAAGAAAAAAACCACATGATCATCTCACTAGATGCTGAGAAAGCATTTGACAAAATTCAACATCACTTCATGTTAAAAGTCTTGGAAAGATTAGGAATTCAAGGTCCATACCTAAACATAGTAAAAGCAATATACAGCAAGCCAGTAGCCAACATCAAACAAAATGGAGAGAAACTTGAAGCAATCCCATTAAGATCAGGGACTAGACAAGGCTGCCCACTCTCACCCTACCTATTCAATATAGTACTGGAAGTCCTAGCTAGAGCCATTAGACAACAAAAGGAAGTCAAAGGAATACAAATAGGAAAGGAAGAAGTCAAAATTTCACTATTTGCAGATGATAAGATAGTATACTTAAATGAACCTAAAACTTCCACCAGAGAACTCCTAAACCTGATCAACAACTTCAGTGAAGTGGCTGGATATAAAATCAACTCAAACATATCACTAGCCTTCCTATACTCAAAAGATAAACAGGCTGAGAACGAAATTAGGGAAATGACACCCTTCACAATAGTTACAAATAATATAAAATATCTTAGAGTGAATCTAACCAAGCAAGTGAAAGATCTGTATGACAAGAACTTCAAGTCTCTGAAGAAAGAAATAGAAGAAGATCTCAGAAGATGGAAAGATCTCCCATGCTCCTGGATTGGCCGGATTAATTTAGTAAAAATGGCAATCTTGCCAAAAGAAATCTATAGATTCAATGCAATCCCCATCAAAATTCCAAATCAATTCTTCATAGAGATAGAAAGAGCAATTTGCAAATTTGGAACAACAAAAAACCCAGGATAGTGATAACTATTCTCAACAACAAAAGAACTTCTGGGGGAATCACTGTCCTTGACCTCAAACTATACTACAGGGCATTAGTAATAAAAATTGCATGGTATTGGTACAGAGACGGGCAGGAAGATCAATGGAATAGAATTGAAGATCCAGAAATGAGCACACATACCTATGGTCAATTGATCTTTTACAAAGGAGCTAAAACCATCCAGTGGAAAAGGGACAGCATTTTCAGCAAATGGTGCTAGTTCAACTGGAGGTCAACATGTAGAAGGATGCAAATCAATCCATCATATCTCCTTGTACAAAGCTCAAATCCAAGTGGATAAAAGACCTTGACTTAAAACCAGATACACTGAAACAAATAGAAGAGAAGGTGGGAAAGGCCCTCGAATACCTAGGCACAGAGGGAAAGTTCCTGAACAGGACAACAATGGCTTATGCTCTAAGATCAAGAATTGACAAATGGGACCTCATCAAATTGCAAACCTTCTGTAAGACAAAGGTCATTGTCAATAAGACAAAATGGCAACCAACAGATTGAGAAAAGATCTTAACTAATCCTACATCTAATAGAGGGTTAATATCCAATATATACAGAGAACTCAAGAAATTATACTCCAGACAACCATATAACCCTATTAAAAATGGGGTACAGAGCTAAACAAAGAATTCTCAACAGACGAAACTCGAATGGCTGAGAAGTACCTTAAGAAATGCTCCACATCCTTAGTCATCAGGGAAATGCAAATCAAAACAACCCTGAGATACCACCTCACACCAGTCAGAATGGCTAAGATCAAAAACTCAGGTGATAGTAGATATTGTCGAGGATGTGGAGAAAGAGGAACACTCCTCCATTGTTGGTGGGATTGTAAGATAGTACAACCACTCTTGAAATCAGTCTGGCAGCTCCTCAGAAAACTGGACATAGCATTACCTGAGGATCCAGCTATACTACTCCTGGGCATATACACAGAAGATCCTCCAACATATAACAAGGACATATGCTCCACTATGTTCATAGCAGCCTTATTTATAATAGCCAGAAGCTGGAAAGAACCTAGACAGAGGAATGGATACAAAAAATGTGGTGCATCTACACAATGGAGTATTACTCAGCTATTAAAAATAATGAATTTGAGAAATCTTTAGGTAAATGGATGGATGTAGAAATTATCATCCTGAGTGAGTTAACCCAATCACAAAAGAACATACATGGTATTTACTCACTGTTAAGCGGATGTTAGCCCAAAAGCTTGGAAAAGGGAAGATTCAACTCACAGACCCCATGAAGCTCATGAAAAAGGAAGACCAAGAGGGGATGCCTCAGTTCCACTTAGAAGGAGTAACAAAAATGCTCAAGGGAGCAAATATGGAAACAAAACATGAGACAGAAATTGAAGGAGGGGCCATCAGGAGACCATTCCACCTGGGTATTCATCCCATGTACAGTCACCTAAGCTAGACACTGATGTGGATGGCTGGAAGTGCATGCTGTCAAGAACATGATATAGCTGTTTCCTTAGTGGTCTGCCAAAGACTAACACATTCACAGTTAACCACTGATACGATCAAGGGTTTCCCAATGGAGAACTTAGAGAGAATTCTGAAGGAGCAGAAGGGTTTGTGACCCCAGGAGGAAAGCAACAATACCAAACAACCAGAGCCTTCCAGGGTCTAAACCACAAGGCATATGTGAGAGAGGAGTTTCTTGGTCCCATAAAAAACGAACACAGAGTGTGTGGGGGGTGTGGAATGTGAGGGTGGGTGTTGGGAGTGCAGTGATTCGCCATTCCAAGATGGCACGGACATCCTGTCCTCCCACTAGTAAACAATTGACTGCGCAGTTGCAAAAGGCAGAAAGCGAGCCAAAGACACTGCCCATCCTGGGGCGTAATATGGGGTGATGGGTGAACAGCCAATCAGAAGTGAACACGCCACTCTAGGGTATATATAGCAGTGCCTTTCCCAGGCTTGGGGCCTTTTCCACTTCAGCTGTTACAAGAAGTAAAGCCTCGTCTGTAGTGATACCCGATTACTACCTCCGTGTCCTTTTTCGCGGGTGAAGGGGACACAAAAGAGGTGCACGCAACATCTGGTGCCGAGAACCCGGGAATTTCAAGGTGCTGCGGAAGGCCCCCCGAAACTCGGGGCAGGTTAAAAGACTACAGGATTCGAGGTACGTCTCTGGAAGGTATGCTTGGGGTGGAAGCCTTCATTGTGAGGCTTCACCTTCACCCACTGCCGCCGCTGCAGTAGTTGGCCTCTTGCTCATGTTGTTTTCGCTTTTAGCCTACTTGTGTTGTGAGGATCCAGCCCGAAGCACAGCTAGTAGGGCAAGTCAAGAGGTTTCAAAAGAGGTCCGCTCCAGGCTATCAGAACCAGAGCATGTTAGCTGGCATCAGGCCAAAGAGCTTAGAAAGGAGAAGCAGGCAAGAAATCCTGGACAACAGAGACAGACCAAAGAGCCTGGTCATAGGAAAGAGTACTCAAGAGGAACAGGGGCCACTGCAGGGCCTATTAAGGTTAAGGAACCTTCACCAGCTGGTGAAGGGAGACTGGAGTTCGGGGGGAGGGGAGCCCCCTGTACTCCATTAAGGAGCCGCTTCCATAAACCTTAGCAGCTCCGAGGAAGACCTAACGCAAGGAGAGGAAGAGAGCCTGGGGCAGGAAGCTGCCGCTTATACAAAGGGTAGCCATTCTGGGATAAGAATAAGAAAGACCTTGAATCCCTCTGCCCAGTCCTTGCCTCCGGCTTATGCCCCAGGCAGTGCCTCTAATTCATTTCTCAGCCCAGGAGATCGGAGGCAGCTACAGCTTGCATTTCCGGTCTTTGAAGCTGCAGTAGGCGTCCGTGTTCATGCCCTAGTAGAGTATAGGCAGATCAAAGAATTAGCTGAGGCAGTACGTGCATATGGAATTGGGGCTAATTTTACTATATCCCAAGTGGAGAGATTAAGTACAGCTGCTATGATGCCAGGAAACTGGCAGGACACAGTGAAGGCGGTACATAACAATATGGGCCAATACCTAGAGTGGAAGGCCTTGTGGCATGAGGCACTGCAAGCACAATCCAGGATTAATGCAAATACTGAGGGACAACAATTATGGACTTTTGACATGCTGGCGGGAGTTGGCGTACACGCGAACGACCAGACCACTCATCCCTGGCAGGTCTACGCACAGATAGCATCAGCTGCAATAAAGGCATGGAAGTCTCTCCCTAGGAAGGAAGGCAGTAATCTTTATTTGTCCAAAATAACTCAGGGGACCAGTGAGTCCTTCTCTGACTTTGTGTCTCACATGAGTGAGGCAGCTGATAGAATCTTTGGGGAACCAGGGCAAGCAATGCCATTAATTGAACAGATGATCTTTGAAAATGCCACAGCTGAATGCCATGCAGCCATTGCTCCTCGGAGAGCCAAAGGGCTACAAGACTGGTTAAGAGTCTGCCGTGGCTTGGGAGGTCCCCTTACTAATGCCGGACTCGCAGCGGCTAATCTAGAAATGGCTGCAGTGCTCCTTAAGTGTCAGAATCGTGGAAAATTCCCTTCAAAACATATGGCCCGATGCTTTGCCTGTGGGAAGGTGGGACATATAAAGAAAGAGTGCCCAAATAATCATATACCATCAAAGCTGTGCACTAGGTGTGGAAAGGGCTATCATCTGGCTCGGGATTGGCGCTCTGTTAGAGATATAAGAGGTCAGATCCTCCCTCCAAAATCCCTCAGCCATTAAGGAAGAAAATTTTTCAAAAAACGGATATACGGGCCCAAGATCCCAGGGCCCCAAAAGATATGGGACTCCTGAACACTCAGGGGACTCTTTTTGCTGCAGAGCCACAAGGGGTTCTGCAGGAGTGGACCTCCGCTCCACCTCCCGAGTCTTACTAATGCCACACATGGGGGTGCAACCGATCCCTGTTGATTATAGAGGCCCCCTGCCAGAGAGAAGTGTCGGCCTTATTTTAGGCCGCTCCTCTCTTACTTTAAAAGGACTCGTGGTACACCCCGGTGTAATAGATCAGGATTATACCGGAGAACTTCAAGTTCTCTGTTCTAGACCACAAGGTGTATTCTCCATCTCCCCTGGGGACAGGATTGCTCAATTGGTTGTCCTTCCAAGCTTACATGATTGTTTTCCATCCACTGAGAAGCTTAGAGGTGCTCAAGGACTTGGTTCCTCAGGAACTGACTTCGCTCATCTGGTGGTTGACTTTAAAACTAGACCCACCTTACAGTTAGCAATAGAGGGGAAGAACTTTACTGGAATTCTGGACTCAGGAGCAGATAAAAGTATTATTTCTTCTAATTGGTGGCCTAAGGCATGGCCTGTAAAAAGATCATCCCACTCCCTACAAGGATTGGGATACGAGGCCAGTCCCACAGTCAGTTCTCGCTCGTTGACTTGGCAGGCACCAGAGGGTCAAACAGGAAGTTTTATACCTTATGTGCTTCCTCTCCCTGTCAATCTCTGGGGAAGAGATATTTTACAAGGCCTAGGGCTAGTTCTGACTAGTGAATACTCCCCACAAGCTATAAACATTATGAAGAGCATGGGATTTAAAGAAGGGAAAGGTCTTGGCAGGAATGATCAAGGAAGGTTAGATCCTGTCTCACAAGAATCAAACACAGGAAGACAAGGCCTGGGTTTTTCCTAGTTGCCACTGAGGGTTCTATGCCCATACCCTGGCTCACAGAGGAGGCCGTGTGGGTTCTTCAGTGACCCCTATCCTCTGAAAAATTGGAAGCTGCTACAAAACTAATTAAAGAACAAGTGCAGCTCGGTCATTTAGAACCTTCTACCTCTCCCTGGAATAAACCCATATTTGTCATTAAAAAGAAATCCGGAAAGTGGAGGCTTTTACATGATTTAAGAGCCATCAATGCACAGATGCAACTATTTGGCTCTGTGCAACAAGGCTTGCCTTTACTCTCTGCCTTGCCTAAGCAGTGGAAAATTATAATTATATATATTAAAAATTGTTTTTTCTCTATTCCTTTGTGTCCAAAAGATAGACCAAGATTTGCATTTACACTACCTATTATTAATCATTTTGAACCTGATAAAAGATATCAGTGGAAAGTTCTGCCTCAGGGCATGGCCAACAGCCCCACTATATGTCAGCTGTATGTACAAATGGCCCTCGAGCCAATTAAGAAACAATTTCCCTCTCTGCTGCTGGCCCATTACACAGATGACACTATTATGTGTCATAAAGATTTAATTACTTTACAGACCTCATACCCCTTATTATTAAACACCTTGGAACAGTGGGGTCTACATGTTGCTACTGAGAAAGTTCAATTTTCAGAAATTGGCTCCTTTTTAGGGACAGTTATCTATCCAGAAAAGATAATTCCTCAGAAATTGGAGATTTGTAGAGACCATTTACATACTTTGAATGATTTTCAGAAATTATTAGGTGATATAAATTGGTTAAGACCATTTTTAAAAAATTCCCTTGGCCAAGCTGAAACCTTTATTTGATATTTTGGAAGGGGATGCTCATATTTCTTCACCGAGGGCCTTAACACCGGCTGCGAGCCATGCTCTGCAAGTAGTAGTAAACGCTTTACAAGACGCCCAGTTAAAACGCATAGATGAAACCAAAACCTTTGACTTATGTGTTTTTAAAGCTAGACACTTACCAACTGCTGTAGTATGGCAGGAGGGGCCCTTGTTATGGGTTCATCCCAATGCTTCTCCCGCAAAGATTATTGAAAGGTATCCAGATGCAGTTGCTCAACTTGCCCTTCGTGGACTAAAAGCAGCCATCAATCATTTTGGAAGGGAGCCTAAGGTTTTGGTAGTGCCTTATACTGCCCATCAAGTCCAAATATTAATGGCAACCTCTGATGTTTGGGCAGTGCTGGTTACTTCCTTCAATGGTCAAATAGATAATCATTATCTTAAGCATCCCATCTTAAAATTTGCCTTAACTCAAGCTATCATATTTCCACATATTGTGTCTCAGGAGCCACTCCCAGGTGGAATGGTAGTTTATACGGATGGGTCAAAAACAGGAGTGGGTGCCTATGTGGTTAATGATAAGGTTACATCCAAACAATATCATGAAACCTCACCTCAAATTGTGGAATGTTTAGTGGTGTCAGAAGTTCTGGAAATCTTTCCAGGTCCCTTAAATATTGTTTCAGATTCCTTCTATGTGGCTAATGCAGTGAAAGCATTAGAAGTTGCTGGGTTAATTAAGACATCTAGCAGACTTGTAGAAGTTTTTCTAAAGATTCAGCTTACCCTGGCTAAGCGAAGATTCCCTGTCTTTATAACTCATATTAGGGCTCACTCAGGCTTACCGGGACCTATGTCCCATGGAATTAACCTGGCAGATCGAGCCACAAAGTTGATTGCAATTGCCCTTTCGCCAAAATTGGATTTGGCTAAAGCCTTTCACAAAAGGTTTCATGTGACAGCTGAGACATTATGATGTCAGTTTAACATCTCTAGAAGGGAGGCCAGAGATATCGTGACTCAATGCCAAAACTGCTGTCAATTCCTACCTGTTCCCCATACAGGAATTAACCCTTGGGGAATTAAGGCCATTACAGATCTGGCAAATGGATGTTACTCACATCCCATCCTTTGGCAAATTACAATATTTGCATGTCTCCATTGATACCTGTTCTGGAGTTATGTTCGCCTCTCCATTGACCGGAGAAAAGGCGGCCCATGTTATTCAACATTGCCTCGAGGCTTGGAGTGCCTGGGGAAAGCCTAAAATCCTTAAAACTGACAATGGACCAGCCTACACTTCTCAAAAATTTCAACAATTTTGTCGCCATATGTTGGTGACACACCTGACGGGTCTTCCTTACAACCCTCAGGGACAGGGCATCATTGAGCGTGCTCATCGTACCCTTAAAACTTATTTGATAAAACAAAAAGGAGAAGTTGAGGAAGCTCTGCCCACGGTGCCACGAGCTACTTTTTCTCTGGCACTTTTTACCCTCAACTTTTTGAATTTGGACAGTCAGGGCAATACAGCGGCTGATCGCCATTGCCTGGAACCAACTAGGCCAAAGAAATGATAAAATGGAAAGATGTTTTGACTGGTCAATGGAAAGGCCCGGATCCTATTTTAATGAGATCCAGGGGAGCCGTTTGTGTTTTTCCACAGGAAGAAGACAATCCATAATTCTGCATTACTAAGGTCTGTCAGATGATTCTGGGCCAGAAGGCTGAAGATTTTTGATGCTCCAATGTTCAGTAGTATAGGGGCTTTCTAGCTGTTCAGTGGTCTCTATAAATTGGCTAAGTTTTAGAAGCTATGCTTAGTGCTTCCCATAATTTCAGTTAACTCAGTCACTCTGGATTTCTGATGGGGTTGAAGACCTATAGTCTCATAGCCAATCCTGGCTATTTCCTTTGAGAAAAAAGATCTGAATAGATGGTTTCCAGCTGACATTCATTCTAAAGCCAAGAAAAAAAGCCAGGTTCAAATCTAAGTGTTTTAGTTAGGAGAGATGACAAAGGTTCTGGTTAGTCAACAAAATGATGGACTGGATATTAGGACTATCTTGTACCTCACTGGTACAATTAGGAATATCTATGCTCTAATTGTATTTTGAGAGAAAAGTTTTATTTTAACAGGAAGGGTGATATGTAGGAGGAACTAATGGGGAAGGAGTACAGAGTGGAAGAGATGGAGTAAGGAGAGGAGAAGATGGAGAGGAGAAGCTAGGTGATGAGAGAGAGAAAGAGAGGGGGGATATGGAGGCAGATGTTCACGTGTCTCCACCAGTCAAAGATAGTTTATATATCTAGGTTGGGCATTGGGTTACATTTCTGATTGAGCATTACCAAACTTATAAAGCCTTTGATTAACATTTTTTAAAAATTGTATAAAAGCAAAAAGGAAAAGTGGGCATGGGATAGGGTTTTCTAGGAAAGGGAAATGGGGAAAGGGGATGGCATCTGAAATGTAAATAATATATAAAATTAAAAAAATGAAAGTTAAAAAAAAAGTCTCCCCACCATAAAAAGCCTGGGGCCAGATGTTTTTTGCAGAGTTCTATCAGACCTTCAAAGAAGACCTAATACCAATTACCTTTAAACTATTCCACAAAATAGAAACAGAAGAAACACTACCCACTTGTTCTATGAAGCAGCAATTACACTCATATATAAGCCACAAAAGGATTCAACAAAGAAAGAGAACTTCAGAACATTCTCCCTTATAAAGATGGATGCAAAAATACTCAATAAAATTTTTGCACTCTGATGATTCTGGGCCAGAAAGCTGAAGATTTGATGCTCCAACGTTCGGTAGTATAGGGGCTTTCCAGGTGTTCAGTGGTCTCTATAAATTGGCTAAGTTTTAGAAGCTATGCTTAGTGCTTCCCATAATTTCAGTTAACTCAGTCACTCTGGATTTCTGACGGGGTTGAAGACCTATAGTCTCCTAGCCAATCCTGGCTATTTACTTTGAGAGAAACGATCTGAATGGATGGTTTTCAGCTGACATTCATTCTAAAGCCAAGAAAAAAGCCAGGTTCAAAACTAAGTGCTTTAGTTAGGACAGATGACAGAGGTTCTGGTTAGTCAACAAAATAATGGACTGGGTATTAAGACTATCTTGTACCTCACTGGTACAATTAGGAATAACTATGCTCTAATTGCATTTTGGGAGAAAAGTTTTATTTTAACAGGAAGGGTGAAGCTAGGTGATGAGAGAGAGAAAAAGAGAGAAAGAGAGGGGGGATATGGAAGCAGATGTTCACGTGTCTCCACTAGTCAAAGATAGTTTATATATCTAGGTTGGGTATTGAGTTACACTTCTGATTGAGCATTACCAAACTTATAAAGCCTTTGATTAACATTTTAAAAAATTGTATAAAAGCAAAAAGGAAAAGGGGGCATGGGATAGGGGTTTTCTAGGAAGGGGAAATGGGGAAAGGGGATGGCATCTGAAATAAAATATAAATATAAATAAATAAATATATATAAATAAAATATAAAAAAATAAATAAATTTTTGCAAACAGAATTAAAAAACACATAAAAACAATCATCCATCATGATCAAGTAGGCTTTATCCCAGGAATGCAGGGATGGTTCAATATACAGAAATCTATGAATATAATCCACTATATAAACAAACTTAAAGAAAATAACACATGATCATATCACTAGATGCTGAGAAAACATTTGACAAAAGTCAACAACTCTTCATGGTAAAATTCTTGGAAAGATCAGTAATCTAAAGCTCATACCTAAACATAGTAAAATCAATATACAGCAAACCAGTAGTCTGCATCAAACTAAATGAAAACTTGAAGCAATCTCATTAAAATCATGGACTAGACAAGGCTGCCCACTCTCTCCCCACCTATTTAATATAGTACTGGAAGTCCTAACCAGAGCAATTAGGCAAGAAAAGGAGATCAAAGGGATACAAATTGAAAAGGAAGAAGTCAAAATTTCACTATATTCAGATGATATGATTGTATACTTAAGTGACCCTGTCCTTATAACTTCCACCAAAGAACTCCTACACCTGATAAACAACTTCAGCAAAGTGGCTGGATATAAAATTATCTCAAACAAATCAGTAGCCTTCCTCTACTCAGAGGATATACAGGCTAAGAAAGAAATTAGGGAAATGACACCCTTCATAATAGTCACAAATAATATAAAATACCTTGGTGTGAATCTAACCAAGCAAGTAAAAGATCTGTATGACAAGAATTTTAAGCTCCCGAAGAAAGGTGAAGCAGATCTGAGAAGATGGAAAGATTTCCCATGCTTATGGATTGGCAGGATTAATATAGTAAAAATGGCCATCTTGCCAAGAGCAATCTACCAATTTAATGCAATCCCTATCAAACTTCCAACTGAATTCTTTACAGAGATAGAAAGAGAAGTTCTTAAATTCATTTGGAATAACAAAAACCCAGAATATCAAAAACTATCCTTAACAATAAAAGAACTTCTGGGGGAATCACCATCCCTGACCTCAAGCTGCACTACGGAGCAATAGTGATAAAAAAAAAAAAAGTGCATGGTGTTGGTACAGAGACAGACAGAAAGATCAATGGAATAGAATTGAAGACTGAGAAATGAAACCACATACCTATGGTAACTTGATCTTTGACAAAGGACCTAAAACCATACAATGGAAAAAAAGACAGAATTTCCAACAAATGGTGCTGGTTCAACTGGTGGTCAGCATGTAGAAGAATGTAAAATGATACATTCTTATCTCCTTGTACCAAGCTCAAGTCCAAGTGGATCAAGGACCTCCACATAAAACCAGATACACTGAAACTGATAGAAGAGAAAATGGGGAAAAGCCTAGAACACATGGGCACAGGGAAAAAGTTCCTGAACAGAATACCAATGGCTTATGTTCTATAATAAGAATTGGCAAATGGGACCTCATAAAAATGCAAAGCTTCTGTAAAGTAAAGGGTACTGTCAATAAGACAAAGTGGCAATCAACAGATTGGTAAAGATCTTTACCAATCCTACATCTGATAGAGGGCTACTATCGAAAATATACAAAGAACTCAAGAAATTAGACTCCATACAAACAAATAACCCTATTAAAAATAGGGTACAGAGCTAAACAGAGGATTCTCAATTGAGAAAACTTAAATGGCTAAGAAGCACATAAAGAAATATTCAACACCCTTTGTCATCAGGGAAATGCAAATCAAAACAACCCTGATATTCCACCTCACATCAATCAGAATAGCTAAGTTCAAAAATGCAGAAGACAGCAGATGCTGGCAAGGATGTGGAGAAAGAGGAACACTCCTCCATTGTTGGTGGGATTGTAAGATGGTACAACCACTATGGAAAGCATCTCGTGAGTCCTCAGAAAATTGAACATAGTATTACCTGAGGACCCAGCTATACTACTCCTGGGCATATACCCAAAAGATGCTCCAATATATAGCAGGGACACATGCTCCACTATGTTCATAGCAGCCTTATTTATAATAGCCAGAAGCTGGAAAGAACCCAGATGTCCTTCAACAGAGGAATGGATACAGATAATGTGATACATTTATACAATGGAGTACTATTCAGCTATTAAAAACAATGAGTTCATGAAATTCTTAGGCAAATGGATGGAACTGGAAAATGTTATCCTAAGTGAGGTAAACCAATCACAAAAGAACACACATGGTATGCACTCACTGACAAGTGGATATTAGCCCAAAAGCTCATAATACTAAGATACAACTCACAGACCACATGAAGCTCAAAAAGAAGTAAGACCAAAGTGTAGGTGCTTTGGTCCTTATAAGGAGTAACAAAATACTTATGGGAGCAAGTACAGAGACAAAGTGTGGAGTAGAGACTGGAGAAGGGATTGTCTGTCTCTCTTAGACATATGTTTCTGACCCACCTTTGCTGGACTGTATCTAAAGGTTTTAGACCTTGTGGGACAGAGAATCAAAAAGAGAAAGTATCATGACTGTTGTATTTTTCTTAAAGTTGACCAGTTATTCGGTCTCAATCATGTACTGGTCTAGACATCAATCCAATATTTCAAATAATAGTCTTCATTTGGAAGGCGGCATCTGGTCATTTTCAGAGACATATTTGGAAGTTGGCTGCAGTTCTCTATGATGTTATGATAGCAAGAGATAAAGTTGGGACAGGATCTGGATTTTAAACAAGCATTATCTGCAGCATCAAAGCTCAACAGATCAGCTTTCTTTAAATTCATAATCTCACTATGCAAAATTAAAACATCCAGAGAGCTGTTATAATTATGCCAAATATCCTACAGGTGTCTTTAAACTTTTCTCTAATTATAATGACAATCATTGTAAATTTTAGAAGTAACACAACTCCAATGGTATTTGTCATTACACTCCAGATGGCTCCTCCTAACTTTTAAACCCTGAACCTCCATTCAATAATTTGAATAGGATATAGAGCATCAATCTTTTGTTCCAAACACCTATGTAAATCCTCTTGTATTCTTAACACATTAGGAATATTTTTTGCTAAATGATTAACAAAAGTAGCTGTCTTAACTTCTTCTGTCAAAGCTATTGAAGAAGCAGTGGTGCTAGCAATTAATGAAATTAAAGCTGTTATACCAGCAATAATCAAGCCTGCTACTCTCTTGCTTCTGCTTTAAGCCTAACTCACTTCTTCCAAGCATGCAAGCTTCAGGCACGAAAATACCTTTGGGCTAGGACAGGGAAGTAGGTTCAAATATTTTGGTCAACCTGATAAACCAACCTGATAATCACAGGAGTGATTACAGGACTCTGTTTATTGTCCTAGGTGTTCTTTGGCAATCTGAGTTTATTGTCTTGCTTGTTCCTTGACTGTTTGCATCTACTGTATTGCTAGTTCTGCAACATAGAAATGACCTTAATACGTGCATGTAATTTAAATGGTATAAAAGCAAAAAAGTAAGAGGAAGGGTGGGACAGGGGATTAATGGGGAGGATGGGGAAAGGGGATAACATCTGAAATGTAAATAAATAAAATATCAAGTAAAAAGAATACAGTTGTCACAACTTGTTGTACTCAACAACTTTGTTGTCTGCTATTTATGGCTGAAGCTGAAAGTCCCTGAATGACCAAGTAAGAATTGATCACATAGATGCCTGGTGGTTGTCATCACAAACACCTTACTTACTGACAGGATGCCTCCCTGACACACTGCCTTCATTGAAGGTCAGATCCTGTATCTATTGTCAAAATTCTCCACATAAAGAATAGCTGGGTCAAATCTAGATAAATAAATAACATAAGATGATCTTTAACAATAACAATGGCAGTGGGCTGGAGAGATGGCTAAATCAGTAAAATGCTTTCCCTAAAAAGCACCAGTTCAAATATGCAGAATTCACAATGAAAAAGCTTGACATGCTATGGACATGGAAACAACAGATCCCTAGTGCCTGCTGACCAATCAGCCTAACAGTCAAGTCAATGAGAGACCCTGAATTATCACAGCAACCATATTGTACCTGGGAAATCACACTCATGATTATCCTCTGTCCAACACACAGGTTCATATGCAAGTGTGTTTTCACACATGTGAACATAGACAAACATGCACACACACACCAGAAATTAATTAACTAATTAAATTAAACAACTTCAGTCCTAGAATCAGCAACAAAGTTCTTAGAAAAATAATACAGAGAGAATTAGCCCAAAAATCTAAAAATACTCATGGACTTCTTATTTCTACCACTAAAGGTCACAAAAGCTGACTGATGTGTCTGTACATTTGAACAAGATGTTTCTTGGCTTTCTACCTAGTCACTCTCTTTCTAAGAATTGAGGTAACATATCTTGTGAAATTATAACAAAGAAATGAAGGCATGTGTGGTCTGCAGGAAACATTAGAACTCATAGGATTTCTGTTTCTCCATGCCTACACCATGACTGAAGGAAATAACCATGAAGACTCAGTACTGCTGATATAAATATGTCTTTTCCTTCCAACAAATATGAATGTACAAAAAGCACTGCATACTGGGGGTGTCAAATGTGGAGGTGGCAATAATATTCTTTGTTACTTTTTTTTCATGTAGACCATAACTTCAAAAAAGACTGTACAATCCCTCAGTGCCTTCTATCTAAGACTATTTTGGTCTCTGAAGGCTATATATATATATATATATATATATATATATATATATATTATATAATATTTTATATATATGAATCTGGAGCTAGCCATAACATCAGATTTTCTCTAATTAGTATCCAGTGGGAACAGTCAGACTGCCTTCACAGAATGTTCTAGGATAGACAAGAAAAGGGAGAGAAATCAGCAATATGGTCTTCAACCTGACCCTGAAGACAGGTGTCATTTTTAATAGCAATGCTTTACTGTAAAAATCATATTATAAAAATGAATTTAAAGCCAAGTTTTCTAGTCATGAAATGAAAGTCACCTAAGGTATCACAGTCAAAGACTCCAGGGGAAATGCACATGCATGCACAGTTTATACACATAGACAGGCCCCCATACACACTACACACAAGCACACAAACATACAACATATTTACCATATATACACAGATAAAATAGAAATGTTCTTTGTAGATGCCCAGGGAGATACTCTTCCATCTAGTCATATATTTGGTGCCATTTGGCCACTTGAGGTTGCCTGAAAGATACAGTTAGTATTTCTAACTTCAAATTTTCATATTTTTGTTCAGTAATTAATGAGGTGTTGTATGAAAAGAAAATCAGGGGTGATTCCAAATTCTGCTCTTATGTATTACACATACACGCATGTACACCATATACACATATATACACACACACATCCCATACACACATATACACATATGTACATGCACAGCTGACACATGTACACCATATATACACACATACATATACAACATATGCATACCTTATACATATATACATATGATATACACAGAACACACAAGCACACAAACATACACCATAGACAAAATGTACACTCACACAATACACACCATACATACAAAACATACATATTTCATACACTATGTAAATATACATATAACACAGACACATGTACACACACAAAAGAGAGATACACAGACACACAAACACACATATAGAGACATATATATATATCATACATAACACATAATTTCACTCAATTACAGACACATACACATAGATATATACATAATATATACACAACACACACAGAGACACAACATACATACATACACATATTTACTCGTCTCATTTCTAAAGTGTTTTCATTCAAAACAATTAAGATTCTATATATTACTTTGAAAATCCTGAGTCCTAAGCCTTTGGGAATATTAAATTGATCCTCAATGGACTGATTATGTAAAGATTTTCTTTTCTATTTTTGTATTATTCAGTTTTTAGATAGAATATTGCTGCCTAATCATCTACAAATAAAATGTGGGTTTTATAAATGTGTAAACTTATTGCTTTGCTGCCACTGGATTTCACACCACATTATTGACTATAGTCCTTGGCAATCAGGATTTGAATCACTAAAGGGAAGAGGGAGCAGAAGGAGGCTGTAGGTTGAGATCAGTGTCCAGTCCTGCTTTTAACTCTGTTCTTGTTTGGTAAATGTTACAGGCACCTTGTCTGTAACACTTGGTATTTTTAACATGGAAAGGAATGAAAGACGTATGCCTGCATTTAATTATCACAGTGTAAGATGAGCGTCAAGTGTTGTCTACTTGGTTTGTGGTCAGAGAAAGCACTATTAATGCTGGAGTATTTACTCCACACAAGTTGGAAAGGTATCATTTCTTTGGCCCTTAGATGCCATCAAGGAGTAGAATTTAAAATCCATGGTATGTATAGACTTCTAACTAAAAGTTGAAATTACTCAGGATGACAATCTGTTTGAACTTCAGTAAATTTTCTCTGACTGTATTGCTGTTCATCACAGCAGTCACACCAGCACTAGCACCCGCTGAGCTGTGGTACACCTTCCTGGCCATAGTACTTAAGCTGTCTTCAGCCGTTCTAGCCAAAATGTAGTGCTTCCTGTCTGGGTTTTCCTGGTGAAGAACTCTGAGCATTGTGGTGAACGTGTTACTTCAAACCTTAATCAGGGTAAACTCCTCAAAAATTATTCCAGGGACAGGCTGGATAAAGCTTTGAGGTTATCTTTCCCTGTGTCTTTCCTTTGTGGGTTCTTTTCTAATGCCATCTGAAACACTGGATATTTTATAAATAATAGAGATTTGCTATGGGTAGTTCTGAAAGCCAGAAAGTCCAAGAACATGGTGCTGTTACTTGGTAAGGACATTTTTCTTCCATCAGAATCTGACAGAGGACATTGCATGGCCAGGATATATGTGCATGAAATGAAGAAATAAGGTTTCTTCCTGAAGAAACACTAAAGTTAATGAACTTTAGTTATCTATATTGAAATTTTATAGTACTTTATTCTCTACTGTTCTGTTTTATTCTCCCTTCACCACTCATACTCTCTATTCTATTTCAAGTCTTTGTTTTGGGATATGTAATTTGAATCCTCAATCCAAATAAGCTTATCTCTTGACCTAGTTTATTGTTTCAGTTCTGCATTTAAGTATTTATTATTTTCAGTTGTGAAAATTTTTTGTGCTTCTTTCTAGTTTCAAATTCAACATATTCTATTCTCTCATGCACCTTACCTAGTCCTCATTAATACTCTAAGACTGATGAAGGATGTTCATTGAAAATCTCATCAGCACTTTCAAATTCACCAGGAACAATTTTCCAGAGAACATTTCCTGCTGTGCATCTCTTCCATTGTATATAAGATAGGACTTTTCCTTCAAGAATATCTTAAGATCTCTGAGACCTAGGAATATGATAAGTGAGCACCTTGAGTACATATTGCTTCTTAGGTAGAAAGCATCAGTTGACTGATGTGCAGTGACTCACCCTAGTACTCTCCATCAAGCTCCTGTATCCTGCTCGCATTCTAGTTTGATCTAGTCAGTTGACTTAATGAGGAGTTATCTTGCTTGTAGGTTTCTCTGACAGCTATAGGTCACCTTTGGAGGATGTCCATCTTTCTCCACCCTGGTCGATCTTTCTCAGTATTGCCTTTTTGTCTTTCTTTCTGCTTATTTCTTCAACTCCAATTTTACTATAGCTGGTCATTTACAGGAGGGCCTTTTGAAAGCATAACTTAAGAGGTTCTTTCTCTTCTCTTTTTATTCTTTTCACTCGGCAAATGAGGGATCCTTAGACTTCATTGATAATAGAGCCTAAGCAAGAGAGGAAGAGCTTCCCCAAGTGGCTCAGGGGGCCACACCCCATACTAGAGTTCCCAGGATTTGGACATAATGACAGGTGAGCTGCTGATTATGAAACTGAGCTCTGTTTTATATATTATAAAAGCCTCAGTTTGCTTATATATCAAGCAGAATTTAAATGGAGATATACTTCTTATTTTAAACACAGTTATGATTTTTCAGACTTTTGGGAAAGATCAAGGATAAAATTATCAATGTACTTTAAACAAAAATCTTAGACTACAATAAGTTCTCAAAAAGCAACAGTAATTCCTCCCCCAAAAGTTGATTGGAATGAGTGTGTTAAGGAGATGGTTTAAAATAAAAAGTGCTTGCTACATAGGCATGAAGATCTGAATAGTTTCTTAGCACCATCATAAAAAACTGAGTGAAGTCATGCACACATATATCCCCAGAACTCGATTTCAGTGCTAAAACATAAGGATCATTGGGGTTTGATGAATACCAACCAAACTGAAAATGAAAACTAGTGAATTACAGTTTTAATAAGAGATCCAGTCTCAAGGGAATAAAGCAGAGGGTAATACAAAAAGACACGGTATATGCCCCTCTTGGTCTTTGTGAGCATGGACACAGACACACAAACACACACACAGCATTGATACTTTTACTACCATTTTATTTCCACTGTTAGGAATCCCATAAGAACAAGCTGTACAACTGAAACATATGCAAAGGACCTAGCTTAGTCCCATGCAACAAGTTTGGCACTGTTCAATATCTGTGAGTCTCCATGAGCCCAGGTTAGTTGATTCTTGGGTATTCTTGTGGTGTCCTTGACTCTTATGGTTCCTACAATTCTTCCTCCCCTTCTTCCACAGGATTTCCCAAGCTTCACCAAAAGTTCAGCTGTGATTATCTGCATATATTTTTGTCAGTTGCTAGGTGAAGCCTCCCTGATTACAATTGGCCTAGGCATAAATCTATGAGTATAGCAGAATAGTAGGAACCAGTGTTTTAACATTTTTGTATTTGTCAATCTTATATGGTTCTATTCTAGGTCTTTGGCATACTTAGCCTCTGGTTCCTGGCCTTCCAGGCAGTTGTCTCATGGCAAGATGGATCAGTCATTGCTTGGCCACTGCTACAATTTCTGTGCTACCTTTACCTCAGGGCATCTTGTAGGTAGGACAAATTTTAGGTCAAAGGTTTTGTGGCAGTGTTAGTGTCATAATCCATCCATTGGAAGTCTTGACTGGTTACAGAAGATGGCCTGTGCAAGCTCTGTGTCTCCCATTCTAGGAGGTAACTCTCATAAGTTCCTGGGAGTTTTAATTACACTAAATATCTAGTTTGTTCCAGAGATGGCCACTGATTCCAGCAATCTCTCCTTCTGTCCTCCTCATACCTGGTCCCTCTTGTTCAAATCTCATACCCCCATCCAGAACCTCCTGCATCAACATATGATCATTATTCTATTTCTCCTTCACAGTGAAATTCATGTATTCCCTCTTGAGTTCTTGTAACTTATATTTTCTGGGTTTGCACACTGTATCATGATTATCCATTATTTTACAACAAATATCCACTTATAAGTAAGTACATACTAGGTTTGTCTTTCTGGTTCTGGGTAACTTCACTCAGAGTGATCTTTTGTAGTTCCATCCATTTGCTGGCAAATAGCATGATGTCATTTTTTTTAACAGCTAAGTAATGCTACATTGTGTAAATGTACCATATTTTCTTTATCCATTCTTCAATTAAGGAACATCTGGGTTGTTTCCAGTTTCTGCCTATTGTAAATAAAGTAACTATGAATATACTTGAGCAAGTGTCTTTGTGGTATTGTGGAACATCTTTTGGGTATATGCCCAGGAGTGGTATACGTAAGTCTTGAGGTATAATTTTTCCCAATTTTCTGATAAACTACCAAATTGATTTCCAAAGAGGTTGTACAAGTTTGCACAAATAGTGTCTGTTGTAATCATTTAAATATTTTTATACATACAACTAAAAATTATTTTTAAATCACCATTTATTAAGTACCTACTCTTTATTACAAAGTACATTTTGGCCATTAGATAAGAAGATAGCTGATAGATAAATATGAATATATAAATTGTAATATACAGAATAATAGGACTTATAAGATAAGAAATAGACCTTCCATATGAATAATAACTACAATCTCTAGATTCACAGATGAAGTGAGTTCAGTGAATCTGTGTCCCCAGATTCATTCTTTTGCTGTTTTATCCTATGACAGCTTACACTGTGTAGACATTTCTACAGAAACATTCAGTTAAGAAACAAAAATTCCAGTCCTTTGCAACTGCTGAGGTATGGCAAAACATTTAAATTTTTTGAAATAGTCATCCTACAGAAGCTCAGTGTAGGTGGGTGACCTCTTTGCAAAGCAAAGCATTTTGTGTGACAGCACACCTCATACACTGGCTCTGTGCAGTACAGGGTTAGGATGAGATGTAACTTTTGAAGGCAAAATGGATAAAAATCACTCAAGCACAGGCCTATGAAACATAGAAAGAACACTGATCATATAAAATTTTTATAGGATATAAACTTCTCCAAGCCTAGGTACAGAAAGACTTTTGGAAAAGTCACAGGATTTATAAACATTATGAAAAAAATTGCTAATTTTAGCCTGTTAAGAAATGCTACATGTCAATGATGTTTTGGAGATGTTAAGAGGCAGTCCCACATGCTTCATCTCGGCCATAGAATCCTGCAGGATCTATGAAATCTTGTCTTTTACTGACAATGAAAGTAATGTTAACAAAATTAGGTTATTTGCCTGCAATAGGACAAATATAAATCAGAGAGGCAGGTTTTCCAGCCTGACTTTTAGTTTCATGTGTAGTATACCATACTGTAATTGGTTGAGAAAGCATCTTGAGATTTATTGTATGGGTTTATTCTAACAAAAAAAAGCAATATTAAAAAATATTCAGCAAAATGGAAAGAAATGGAGTACAACCTTGTTACTCAGCATAATTTTTCAATACCCCTGTGTATTTCTTAAAGGTATTAATGCAAAAGACATGAAGTTTATTCAGTTCAAATCCCAGTGTTTGCTTATTTCCATCATTTTCAGTTACAAAACATGTTCATGTGTTTTATGAATAATTTTTAATGTTAATAATTGCATGACAATAACTGTTAGACAGTAATTTTTATACTTCACTAAAATTGGATATGAAAAATTTTTAGAACCAATTTAGTACATAAAGTTGATTTCCCTTTTGTTTGAATATCTCTTTGGGATACATTACATTCCTACTAATGATACACTTAGATTAAGAATGGGAATTGTAGGGATGAAGTGATGGATCAGGGGTTAAGAACACTGACTGTTCTTCCAGAGGTCCTGAGTTCAATGCCCAGTGACTACATAGTGGCTCACAACCATTTGTAATAGATATCCAATGCCCTTTCTGAAGACAGTGACAGTGTACCCACATACATGAAATAAATAAATCTTAAAAAAATAATGTGAATTATATATGCTATTTAGTACACTTTGTAATTGACTTACTAATTAGTACAGCTATTAATTGACTTACTAACTTCGTAGTATTTGATACTTTCTCCAAAAACACAAGTTTATTCATCATCCTCATCTTACTTTCAAATATAAGAAACTTTTGTGTTTAGATACTTTAAACTGCTATTTTCATATTTCATGTTATTTTTCAACACATTAGTTGTCACATTTTACTTAAATATAGGATACAGGGGGAGAATGACAAAAAGAGAAAGAGAAGAGGGAAGAAGAGGGAGAGGAAGAAGAAGAGGAGGAAAAAAAAAAAGGAAGAGGAAGAAGCAGCTTCCTCTAAATGGTACATATATATTTTACCAGGATTTTTCTTTTATCAATTGTTTGCTTGTTTCCACCACATTCATATTTCTTCTTGATGAACTTTATGATATTTGAAGCTATTTTACCTACAACTCTTTTTACTCTAGGTATGCCTAAAAACATAGTTATCTTATTCCTAAAATAAAAGGTTTTTGTTGTTGTTGTAAGGACTGCTATTTTAAAAGAATAGAAATTGTTATATCTTTAATATCTATGCATCTAAACATTGTCATTTGAATGAAAATAATCCTCAAAGCCTCATATATTATAATGCGTAATTGCCAGTTTTATAAACTGAGAAGTAGTGAAAGATGTAGCTATTTTAGTGACAGGTTTTTTTGTTTGTTTGTTCGGTGTATGTGTGTGTGTGTGTGTAGAGACACCATAACTATAGCAACTCTCAAGGAAAACATTCAATTTTGTCTGACTTACAGTTCATAGGTTTAATTTATTATTATCTTTGCAGGAAACATGTTGGCACACAAGCAAACATGGTGCTTGAGAAGGAGTTAGGAGTTCTACATGTAGATATGAAGACAACAGGGAAAGGCAGTGAGCCACTGACCTGGATTGAGCATCTAAGACCTCAAAGCCTGCCCCTAGTGACACACTTACTCCAAAAAGCCATACCTACACCAGCAAGACTATACCTTCTAATATTGCCTCTCTCTTGAGTCTATGTGAGGCTTTTAGTTACATACACATCATCACATTTTTCTCCCTGGACCCATAGGCTTGTAATCATATCATAGTGCAGAAATTCATTAAGTCCTACTTTAAAGGTCTCCACAGTCTATAACAGTCTCAAACTTGTTTAAAATCCAGAGTTCAAAGTCACAGAAACTCACAGAATCCCTTAACCTCTATAAAATCAAAAAAGCAGATCACATACTTTTAACATATAATGTCACAGGCATTTCAAAGGAAGAAAAGTTAACATACTAAGAAAACCCTTGTTGCATGTAATAATTTTTTTAAAAAGGCAGCTACTCATTCTCTGGCTGTGGTGGTCTCCCCACCCACCCCCATGGTTATCCCCATATGGCTGTCAGCTTAACTTCTCATGTTTCACTTGCTGCTGAACCACTGTTTTTCTAGCCATGTTGCCAAACCACTCTGTACTCCCAAATTTCCAAGGTTAGCTAGTTTATCACTGAGGGTAGTAGAAAAGGAACATATCACTACTCCTATGTTTGTTAATAATGACACATTTGAGTCAACATGACGTCTGTGTCTGGGTACATCAACTAATATCTGAATGTATGTTCTCCCAGTGGGATTTTAGTTCTGACAACAATGTGCCCACCAACCTATTCCAAACAGCAGCTAGATGATTATCAAAAGGTTAGGAAGTTCTTGGTAGATTGTTGGTTACAAGATTTAATAGCAACATTCAGAGGTGAACCATGCAAGGATGAGGAACTGACTCCGGTTAATAATTTGCAGAGATCTGGGCATTAAAAGAATTAGATCTCCTAATTAGGATGTGGGGAGATGCTAGGTGCCAATAATTAAATTAGAATTTCCTGGAAATCTAGTCTGTCATCTCTCTATACTTTAACCACAGTTGCTAGCAACCACAGTCACTCAGTTATCTACCAATGTGCTGAGTTAAATATTGACTGTTTGCTGAAGCTGTTTCCTCTTTCTTCATTCAATTCACAGATTAGCAGGAAGCCACGAGAACTGAAGAAAATGAAAGAAAAAATACAATCTGTACATTATTATTAAATGTAGAAAATTTTTAAAAGAGATGGTATGTGAGAAAATGAATTTAAAACCTTACAACAGTTTTAAAAATATATAGATGTATAAATAAAGGTGGCCTGAGTTGTCTCAGTGTCTCTGTGAACTTCCCTTCTTGGTCCAAGTCCTTTTCACGAATTCTTCATATCCTCCTTCAGGTTTTATAACCCACTGGGTCTTGACTCTGGTACTCTAGGCCACATATTAATATTCTTTTCATCCACTAACTTCTTTTTGTCCATAAACTTCTTGACCCAGAGTCCCAAAGTTCAAATCATCTTCACCAGAACTGTCTTCTATGTTTCTACTAGAATGGCCCATTAAGCTCCACTTTAGCATTCAACAGATTTTCTTTTTTTTTAAATTTTTTTATTGGATATTTTATTTACACTTCAGATGCCATCCCCTTTCCCCATCCCCCCCCCGCCCAGAAAACCCCTATCCCATGCCCCATTTTCCTTTTTGCTTTTATACAATTTTAAAAAATGTTAATCAAAGGCTTTATAAGTTTGGTAATGCTCAATCAGAAGTGTAACCCAATACCCAACCTAGATATATAAACTATCTTTGACTGGTGAAGACACATGAACATCTGCCTCCATATCCCCCCTCTCTTTCTCTCTTTTTCTCTCTCTCATCTCCTAGCTTCTCCTCTCCTTCTTCTCCTCTCCTTACTCCTCTTCTTCCTCTTGGTACTCCTCTCGCCTTAGCTCCTCCTACATATCACACTTCCTGTTAAAATGAAACTTTTCTCTCAAAATACAATTAGAGCATAATTATGCCAATTTGTACCAGTGAGGTACAAGATAGTTCTAATACCCAGTCCATCATTTTGTTGACTAACCAGAACCTCTGTCATCTCTCCTAACTAAAATACTTAGTTCTGAACCTGGCTTTTTCCTTGGCTTTAGAATGAATGTCAGCTGATGACCATCCACTCAAATCTTTTCTCTCAAGGTAAATAGCCAGGATTGGCTATGAGACTATAAGTTTTCAACCCAGTCAGAAATCCAGAATGGCTAAGTTAACTAAAATTATGGGAAGCATAAAGCATAGCTTCTAAAACTTAGCCAATTTATAGAGACCGCTGAACACCTGGACACTCCCTATACTACAAAACGTTGGAGCATCTGACCTTCAGCCTTCTGGCCCAGGATCATCTGACAGACCTTAGTGCTGCAGAATTATTAAGGGCTGATTACTCTGTTTAGACAGATATGATCAGTCGACTATTCTGCAAGTTCAACAGATTTTCTACTCCGAAGTTCTCACACTTCCAAACAAAAGTGTGGTCAGGCTTATCACCAACTTTTGTCTTCATTAGAATTAGTGTATCATTGCTGGGAAGAGATGCCATAACCATGGCAACTCTTAAAAAAAGAAACACTCAATTGGGGCTGTGTAGTGACAATTTTGGCTTCTTTGAAAAACACAGACATATTATATGTTTTCACTTTAATCCCAGGAATGAGATATAAGGTTGCTTCTGATTCTTCTGATATCCACATCAGCTATGGTTTGCCTTGTGCTATTGCAGGGCCATGATTTTGCCAGCTGCTGATAGTTTTTGCAATTATGTGACATTTGGAATTTTGGAGACTTTTGAGAAGATATATAAATGCTATGGCTCTGAGAGGCTGGATTGTTGTCATTGCTGTCAGTGAGTTGTTGGTTGGTTGCTTTTGGTTGTGGTTTTCGAAGTAGTCATGAGCAAAGAAAGAGAGACAGAGAAAGAGAGAGAGAAGGAGGGAGGGAATAAAAGGAGATATTAAGAAATTAGATATTCTGATGGCAGAGATCACACTTGCCCCAAGGAACTCAATGCCCCTTATCAGCAGGAAGTAGTCTAATGATAATTTCACACACTTTTCCCTCGATTGTTTTTTCTCTTCTATCTAGTGTTAGGGTATTGAAAGGGTAGAAAAAGGGTTGAAAGAGTAGGAGAGAAAAAATGTGTAGGGTGGAAGAATAAAGAACACACAAAGTAGTTTAAAGTCTGGCTTACAGTTCAAAGTTGATGATTATTATTATGGCAGGAAGCATGGTGGAGCATAGGCAGACATAGTGCTAAAAAAAGGAGCTAAGAATTCTACATCTAACTTCAGACAGTATGACCTCAAAGCCTGCCCCCAGTGACATACTTCTTCCAAAAAAATGCTACACTTAATCCAACAAAGCCACACGTAATCTAGCAAGGCCACATCTAATAGTGCCACTCTCTGTAAGCCTATGGAAGCCATTCTCTTTTAAACAATCACATTGTCTTAGCAGAATAGATGTGAATTTATAGGAGGAGGTATTGTTTATTGGGGAAGATATGTCATTGGGAATGGACTTTGAAGTTTCAAAGGTCCATTCTAAACCCAGCACCCCACCCCTCCCTCCTGCCTGGGGATCAAGATGTCAAGTTCTTAGTTACTGTTACAGTATCATGCCTGACTGCCTGCTGTCATGATGATAATGGCTAATCCGTTGAAAGTGAAAGCAAGTGTCCACCTAAATGCTTCTTTTTCTAAGAGTTGACTTTGCTACAGTCTCTATTTACAGCCATAGGACACTAAGACAGAAGTTGGTACAAAGAATGAGTTATTTCTATGACAATTCTAATCATGCTATTGTTTGGAAAACTATAGAAGACTTTGGACTAAAAATGCAGTTGTATGCTTTAAGTGGGGCTTTCTGGGCTAGTGAGAACATGAAAGACAGTAATGTTAAAGGCGATATAAATTAAAGGGGCTCAGCTTGAGAGGTTCTCAGAGGGGAAGGATAGTATAGGAAGGCCTAGAGACCATTCTTATGATATTTTGGCAAAAAAAATGTAGCTGCTTTTTGCCTTTGTCCTGTCTGCCTGATATTAAAATTGGAGTTTTGGATTAATGGCTTTGGCAGAGATTTCATGACAGCCTAGTAATGTTTGTGTCATATGGTTATTAATGCATAAGAAATGAAAGGGAGCAAGATGGACAAAGAAAAATGCAAATCCATACTTTAAGTAGAACAGGTACACCAGGAAATATAGTGTTGGAGCCAAATGGAGGTAAAAAGCTTAAAGAAAGGCCTAAATGAAATAAGAATGTTGAACAAAGTTAGACAACATAGAAATGTATTGAAACTACTGTGAGATTTCATCTTGCCCAGTCAAAATGGCGAAGATTACAAATAAACAGTAATAACAGATAAGTGATGATGTGGATGAGGGAAATGGGGACCATGTGTTAAGTGTTGGTGAGTGCAAATTGATGCAGATTCTATGGAAATCAGTTTGGAGGTTCTTCAAAAAATAAGATCTACCAAATGTGAAGAAAAGATAAAATAGAAAAAAATCAATTATTAGATACTGAATTATTGTTTATTTTATGACTTACGAAGCACATCTCATATTGTCTATTGTAAAGCTAGTCTTTATTTGCTACCTGGAACAGAACTATCCAGAAAAATAGCTGAAATAATGAGATATTGCTCTTAACTATCTAATCTCTTTTTCTTGCTCCCCACACCTCATAGTATAAAACAAGAATGTGAAAAATATGAAACTATAGGTTCTTTCAGAAGAGCTTATACTCAGAACCCACTTGGCTTGGTTTATTGCTCCACTGTCACCTTATAGAAAAAATTAAATGGGGTATGGAGGAGCCACAGCAGTCATCCTTCTTTGTGTTACGGAATTTACCTTTCAGTATGAAATTTAGGGAACAATCATGAAACCGTGAAAGGAGGCTTCTTACCCCTATGAGTAAGAGAGCTGCTGAAAATGAACACTTCTTAATAAAAGAACTTTCTTTTAAGAAAGACAAACTAAAGAACTACCAGGGAGTTCAACTACATCCTCACTTATTGGCAGCACTTTCTCATGATTTTCCCAAGCATGATAGTGGAAGAAAAGACAAGGTGAGCATGCTGATCTTTACTCTCTGTTTTTCTTTACAGAAGCCTATGTGCAGAAACTAAGTTGCGGGTTGTGCAGCAGCATCTTTGTACTCATAACTAAATGTGTACATGAACTGAAATGCAAAAGGATGATTTCTGATGATTTTCCATAAAATCCAAATATGCTTAATTTGAATGTAACTATCAATACAAAATATAATGGAAATAGTAAACTTTATGCTATTTGTCTAAGTATTTTAACATTTTTCAAAGAATACCAGAAGTCAGATAAAATACACAGTGACTCGTAGAAAAGTAGACAACAGAAAACCAAGCAAAGTCTAATCATAAGACCTTTGTGTATTTTCCCTCTGCTGTTTAAAAAAGAAGGTCCATGTTTTCCTTGCTTGACTCTGAAAATTATGTAGCTGGCCCTGTCTACAAGCACTGAAGGGCTGTCAAGCTTGTAATGGTAGATACACATTCTCAAAGTTCTGATTTTTAAGTTGAAAGCTTAAATTTTGATGTTGGCTACAAATACTGTCAGTTGTTTGTCCTAAAATGACAGCCTCACTTCACTCTTTTCTGAGAATATATCTGCCAAATTCCCAAGTATGAATAACCACAGTTTTTTTTTTTTCAAGAAAAAAAGAGTAAAAAAGACTCTGGGGAAAAATGCAATGAGGTGGGGGGCTCGTTTCCCTCTCGCACACACATCCAGACAAGTTTTCAGACATGCTTAATCTACTCTCTACTTTGTCATGCACGTAGGGATTGGGATATAATTAAGTTAAAATTTATGACTTTATTCAAGAAAGTTAGAAATACACATGATTTTCTTTCCCCATTCATTAATAAAGAACAGAGGGTTGCCAAGGCCACTCATGAAAACTCACTGCAGTTCTTCAACATCATCTGTGAATATGTCAACCCAGTAAAAAGATAAGTAGTTTCCAACATTGTTGTAAAAGTAACATTGACCTCATGAACCCCCAAAAAGAACCTCAGGTGTTTTGAAAAATTCACAAGCTGTGTGTGAGAATTACATAAGATAATTCATTATAACAGCCAGTGTGGTGCTTTCTGTCAAATGTAATATGTATTGCAAAATAGATTGTTATTTAATATATTTAATGTACAATTAGACACTGATGGCTTTAATTTTTTCATGTCATGTGCAGAACCAGCAGAATGAGAAGAGAAGAATGAGATTTCCTCAAAGTAAAGAAATTATCAGTATCACCTTTCCTCCTGTTTCTCAATTTACACTAAAGTGGAGACACTGATGACTGTGACATCTGCATAGACAAACAACTACTCCTTTTTACTTAAAATAAAATGTTAAGCTTATAGAAATAAAATTGAAAAAAATATTAATCAAATTACTGCACTAGAGATGTTTCAAAGGTTAAGAGCATTTCTTGCTCTTGCAGAAGACCAGGGTCAAATTCATATCATCAAATGATGGCTGACAACCATCTGTAACCTCAGTCCCAGGGATCCAACAGACACATATGTTGTACACACACATGTTCAAAGGTAAAACATTCATGCACACAAAGTAAAAGAAATAAATCTATTTCTAAAGTACATTTTAAACAATGGCTTTCATGGCTTCAGTTCCACATGCATATACTTTATAAAGAAAGATGAGTGGTGGTAAGACTTAACATATTCTGCTCAGGACCAATTTGATTACTCCATGTCATATGACCAATGGGTATGGTGTCTTTAGCAACAGAGTCTTATCATCAAATTCTACTGGGTAAGCAGGTATAATAGCAATGACTTATATTGTTTCAGGAATCTCCAGGGCTGGATTTCTGATTTGGCAACATGTGTGGCTTCTGGAAGGACTGTTTTGGCCTGTGTTGGGTAATCAAATGCAAGTGTGTGAAATATATATATATATATATATATATATATATATATATATATATATACTAAATTACATATCTTGAAGCATACAGAGTAGAAGACTTTTACATATCTTTTCCAAATATTCCTAGTGTTAGTCATTATTCCTAGCGCCTCCTCTGTCCTCTTTCCCACCCTTCTCACTACATAAACCTTTCTCCCATGGTTTCCCCTTTCCCCTTCATGTCATCTGTGTTCTATTGTATCCCATTCCTTAAGATATTTATTAGTTTTCTTCACAATGATCCTTTTCTAGTTCCCTGGATTATATTAATACTCCCAATTAAACATAGAAATCCAAAGATTTGACACTAAGATCTATATTCGATTGAGTATATTTGATATTTATCTTTCTGAATTTGGTTATTTCAGTCAATGCAATTTTCCAGCTCCATCCATTTCATTTTCATTACCTGAAAATTCCTGTATACATTGTGTATAAGTAGCACAATTTCATTATCCATTCATTTGTCGATAGACATCCAGGCTGCTTCTATGCTCCAGCCATTATGAATAGAGAAACTATGAAAAGGTGTTGAGTATGTGTCTTTGTAGTAGGAAATAGAGGGTGTTGAGAACGTGCCCAGGAGAAGGATAGCTGGGTCATATGGTAGATCTATTTCTAACTTTTTGAGGAACTCTATACTAATTTCCACAGTAAAAATTCCAATCTGCATTCTTGCCAACACTGTGTGAGGCTTTTCTCTTTCCTAGTTCCTCATCAGCATTTGTCAGTTGTTGTCATAAACTTAGCCTTTCTGACTAAGGTAAGATGAAATCTTGAATTAGTCTTAATTTAAATTTTTCTCGTGGCTAAGGATGATGCAAATTTTAAAACATATTTCTTAGACATTTCTGTTTCTTCTTCTAAGAACTCTCCACTTTACTACTATTTTGTGAAATTGAATTATTATAATATAATACACATAATAAGATATATTATATATAATTAAATAATACCATATAATTATAATGATATAAATTTCCCTCTAAATTTATATTTTTCTACCCAGAAATTTCTGCCTCTCTCAGACCTCCTCAGAGAACATTTTTGTGTAGTAGACAGTGATTATGCAGAAACTCAGAAGTGCTCAGAGTGCAGATAATAATATCATTAGTGTGCTCAACCACAAGTATAACATCTATATCACATACACACATCCCAAGGCTCAGGGACCATCATGGCAGCAGGCACAGAAAGATTCAAGAGCCAACGTACATGGAAGATTGAGACAAAGCAGTGCTTTTTGGATGTGCCAGACCCGCACTCATGAACTCATAGAAGCTGTGGTTGGTCTGCCCAAGACAAAGCCAGTCAACATTTCAGCATAGAGTGGGAAGGGGTTCAAGATGCTTCCTTCTATTAGCCACTAATGGCTTCTGGAGGGAAGTAGTCAGTTTTTCTCAGTGGTTTGGTCCCTAGTAGGTTCAGTGCACAGCCCCTCACCCATACACATATTGGACTCAGTGAATAGCACAAACTGGACTCAGTGGGTTATTATATGAATAATAACAACAAAAAGAAGTTCAGAATATGAAGAAGAGGATCTAGGAACTGGAGAGGGGAATGTGGCTAAATCTGTTCAAAATATATTGTACAACATACTCAAAGAGTTAATTCCAATATTATATGTTAAAAAATTTATATGTCAACTTGATCAGGCCAGATGGTTCAGAAAGCTAAATGTTTCTGTAGGTGCCAGGGGTCAGCCCTAGTGGTTATTCTTTCTTGTTGGTCCCTCTTGAGGCAGCAGTGAGGGAAGAACATTGGCAAGATTAAGACTTGGTCTTTCAAGATATTTAGCATTGCTGTATGATAATAAAAAATTTACCTATATTAAGCCTAAGTAGCTTTTTGTAAGTACATTATCTGAGTTCCTCTGAGAAAAGACACTGCTTAGTATCCCATCATAAAAGAGCAATAGTTTTAATAGTAAAGGATTAATTGCTAGTGCCTTTCCCTCCTGTTCAAATGTCTCCTGCTTGTCAGGCTAGGGGGAAGTTTGGAGCAATAAACTTCTATTCAACCCGGAGAAGAGAATCAGGCTCAAAGAAGAAAAAACTTTTATAAAAAAATATGAATTAGACTTATACACATTCATATACAGAGTGATACATACACATTTATAAATCACCATTCAAACCAGTTGGACCCAGTTTACCTACTTATCTCATAATTGCATACTTACACACACACACAACCATATTTACATATGTATATGGAGCAAATGACCAAGCATCAGTGCAGAAAGACCTCACTCATTCTGAATGAAAAATAAGCTTCAATCTTTATTGCACAGAACACTCAAAACCTTCTATCCTATTATTGCTAAGTAAATTAAATCTAAGAATATAAAAGGAAAGCTTTGTTCTCTTGAGTAAGACTAAGCCTGCCTTCCTATTAAGAAAAGTCCTGTTCTATCCTATGGAAAGGAGAAACTTGCCTGCTCCTTCTCCTCTGAACCTTCTTTTTTCCTCTTTCCCCCTGTATTCTGCATAATTCTCTCTTAATTTTTTAAGTTGCTTTATAGTTTCTAAGTTACTCCACTCTTCATTCTGCATATTCTCTTAATTTTTAAGTGCCTCATAATTTCTAAGTTATTCTACTCTGTATTCTCCTTTTAATCTTGATCTCTCCTCCTGCTCTGATGTAACAATTGCTCTTACTCACAATGCCTTTACTTCTAAGTTCGGCTTGAGTTATGTCAAAAAAGTTCTTTTTGAGTCCAGCTTTTACTCTCTGTCCTAAGCACTTATATCTTTCAGAATACATGATTACATAGTAAAAAGTTCACCACAAGTTTACACATAAATTCAAATCATAAATAAGAAATTTACAACAGAGAATGTTTACATGCATATCCATTAGGAGTAATTATCTGGTTAAACATTCATCATTTATCACTAGTTCTACAGGTTCATGAGGAGTTTAAAACCATAACTTTTGTGACTATTAGTGAAGTTTTGTATAGATAAACCCAGTCAATATTTTATCTTCTGTCCTTGCACCTATAGTAAATTTTTAGTTCCTTTTTGTAACCATTGATTGGTTAATGTTTTTACAACCTCTTAGAATGTGCACTAAGTTGCAGAATGCCTGCATGCTATCTCAGGAGCAATTAACTCATGACACTCGAAGATGGGAAGAGTTCTTAATGCAGTTTTGACATCAGAAGAGATTTAATCATAGTCCTATTATAAAAGAGCTTAATAATTACTAACATAAGTTTAGAATTCCTTGTAGGATCGTCATTAAGAATTAAGAAGTCATCTACTTGTCCATATATAGCATCACTACAAGACAGTACATCTTCATTGTTCTGAAGACATTTACTCAAAAGGGTGGGATAATACCTAGAGATTGTTACATAGATTTAATAAAAATAAGAAAAGTATATTAAAAGCAGAAATTTTTCCTAAAATGAAATTCTCCTGAGCCTTGCCTGCAGGAGCAAATCCATCACAGATTTTATTCCAAGGTAGATCCATCTCAGGAAGATCATTTGATAGGTTTTTGCCTCCTAGATGGCCCCTGGGAGTTAGGATGTTTTCAGACTAGATTAGCATTTCATTAGACTGAATACAAAAGATCTTCTGTGGACAAACTTTTGGAGTGAACACAGCACAATGGTAGAGGAAAGCAAATGTCCTTCTGTTGGAGCTGGGACTACTATCTTTTCCTGTTCTTGGATGTGAAAGCTTCTGATTCTCCTGGCTTCAGTTCCAAGACTCTTTGGAATCATCGTCAATTACGTCATCTCTTTTCCTGGCTCGCTAGCTAATTAGTGCCATATTGTTACTGTGGAACTTGGGATATCAGTTTCAAGTTTTTCATCTCATAACTAAAAAGAGTTTCAAAACAATTTCAGAAAAAATGTCAAGGATATTGTATTGGAATTTGATAGAACTGTATAGGCAAGCTGTAAATTTCAGCTGCTACCTGGATGAAGGAGACAGAGAAGAGAAAGAAAGAATTTTGTGTCAAAAAAAATGGGGTCCTGTCAGCAATAGACATTGGCAAGCAAATGCATAGCAGAAGGACATGGGGATTCAGCAAAAGAGTGAGATACATTTTCAACTTCAAAGTTTGTAGTGAGTTAAAATGTCCTTTAACACAATTATAGGTCATATTTATTTTCGTATTGTAAAATGCTAGTTGATCTGTTGAACATTTTAAAAAACTGGATTCCTTTTTGAGAATTTCATATATGAACACTGTACTTGCATAATTTTCCACTTTCTCTCCTTCCTCCCACTTTTCCCAATCCCCCCATAGTTTTTAAATACATCTTATTATTTAATTATTGTTTATATATGTATACGTGTATAAGTATATATGTTTATACAAATAAAGTGTTTTGAAAAAAAAGAGTGAAATAACACAGCATATTCAGAAAGACATGGTTAGGTGTGGCCAATACCTGAAGAAGAGGTAGAAAGAAGAAAAGAAAGTTGCTGTCTTCATTAAGGTTTATTGCTATGAAGAGATGCCATGACTGTGGTAACTCAATCATAAGCACATACACATACACACACACAAATAAAGATAAAGATTAAGAAATAGAGTTATGTTGTTATAATATTTTAGCTGAGGAATAATACATACACTTTAATGTGTGGACATTAGAAAATATACATATACATATCAACAAGATGAAATTGAATAATTTCTAAATAATAAGCGTTGAGAAAATGTGAGCAGAAACATTAGTGTTTATATAAATGAGTATCCATTTTATTTCTAATTATCCAAAACAAGATGCTTTATACTATTTACATAATGGGAGTTTGGAAAAAGCACAAGTGAGAAAAGAATAGATAGATTCTTGGGTGATTTCAGGTTGCCTGAACACAACAAGAGGAATCACTGTGTTTACAAGTTAGTAAAAACTATTTTTTCACTTGATAGTGTGAGTTCAGATTAGTGTTACAGACACACTAATTCTCCAAACCACTAAAATAGGTGAATGACACAAGTTGTACACTGTTATTAAATGTTATAAGTTATACAAAGAATGTATTCCATAGCTATGTTTCTCCTGAGGAGGAAAATGCCTCAGCCTCATGAAACTCTGAACTTGGGGCTAGTTAAGTATCTTTCCCAGGAGTTATCCTTTAACAAGAATTATCTATTGCAACAAAGATGCTCAATAATATTCTTGAAAGTTGGGTTTATTCTCTATTGATTAATGTGCCTAAAGAGGGCACTAATAAGGGTTCAAGAGAATCACTCATGGTGGCCTTTGTAACAAATAAAGGAACATGGCCAAAGACAGCTGGTCTTGAATCAGGCCATCAAGAATGGTTCAAGATGGTAGACATAAAATATTCTTGAGAAGAAATGCCATCTTCACAGTAAAGCACAGCATGGAGCCATCATCAGGAGACCTGGCACAGTGCATTGCTGGGAAGAACGTTCATAAGGTCACAAGCTAAGATGCATGGTCCTGTACACTCTAGCTTAATTTACAGTGTAATAACATGACAGCACTGAACAAAGAAAATTCACCAGTCACTATAAAACAAGTGCTCAAATTTACATCTATAAAATGGCTTTCAAAAACAAAACATCAGAACCATTTACAGAAAATGTTTACAAGTATGAAAAATAAAATAATTAACTGTCTCTATAAGCCGACCGGAAAAATTAATGAAAATAGGGCCATAAAAATAAAATAAGAAAACAAATTTTAGCACACTGAATCAAGCATAAAAGCAAATGTGCTGAAAATATGAAGTATATTCACATACTGATTACTGGCTCCAGTAAACACAATAAAATAAAATGACAATTAGTAAGTGAAGAAGAAACACTTTATAAGTTTAAAAAAAAATCAGTTTGTTCCTAATGCAACAGTTCAGAGATCAAAATGAGCTCCTACATCCATTAAAAATAAAATATTGAGCCTTTAATCCCAGCACTTGGGAGGCAAAGGCAGGCAGATTTCTGAGTTCGAGGCCAGCCTGGTCTACAGAGTGAGCTCCAGGACAGCCAAGGCTATACAGAGAAATCCTGTCTTGAAAAACCAATATATATATATATATATATATATATATATATATATATATATATATATATTGAAAAACTGGAAGAACATATTATATATTTTCAGTAGGTTTTGATACATAAAACCCCAAGGCAGACTTTATAATAAATTTTGGAAAGATCAGCTGACCACAAATTTTTATTTGGTAAAATTGATCCTTTCTGGAAATTAAATAAACTAAGCAAACAAATTCAGCAAAAGTAACTCAGCTAACATTAAATGAATAAATGAATGAGAAATAAAAGCAAGGATGGATAAATGAAGTATACAATTATTATGGAGGATAATATAAGGAAGGTAGATAGATATTGGTAAATTTCTAGATTCAGTTAAAAGCAAAATATTTACCTAGTAAAAATGGATTATTGTTATTTTTGCATTTTAATTTCAAATAATGGCTGAACCCAGAGCTTCACACCTACCAGTATTGGGATTTACCAATTGAATTTTGGTCCCTGGATATTTTTTTTCTAATAAAACAACAAAAAATAACTATTGGCAATGACAACTGAAGAGTAAGGGCTTTGAGGATGAGTCAATGGGTAAAGTGCTTGCTAGGCAGTCCTGAGAACCTGAGAGTCCTTATAAAAGCCATGCATGGCTGTGTGTAATCCCAGCACTGGGTAGAAAGATGCAGGTTGGTTGATAGCAGGGGTTGCTGGCAACCAATCTAGACAGATTGTTGAGTTCCTTGCTCAGTGAGAGATGCTGCCAGACTCAAGTAGTAATGATGATGATGTAAAGAGTACCAAAGGAAGACACCTGATGGTGACTTCTATTTTTTATATGCCGCTGAATAGAAGAGCTCATTCACAAATACATGTACACTTACTTGTATAACACATGCAAACATGATAGAAGCTATGTTTCTTTAAAAATAACACTCCAATAAGAACCAAAATATAAGTTAAAATACCCGAAGAGTATAAGACAGTGGAGAGGTTAAACAAATAAAAGGCAATGAAAAGAACGTTTTAATGTAGTGGGAAAATAACTGTCATTACCCCAAATAAGGGAAACCAAGCCTTTATTTAACACAGTATTTAACACAACCTGAGATTCATTCAAACATAGCCAGTGAGAGTGCTTGGGAACAGGTGTGCCAGCCCAGGGCTTGACTGTGGAGGAGAAAAATGTGAGGGAAGCTTTGGGTTTAGCTCTCTAATTGACTTCCTGATTTCATGATTCTCTCTTGGCAGGAAGATGATTAGAGTGTTTAAGAATTTATTTCACTAATAGAAACAATACTCCACTTTGCCACTCTGTATAACTTTAAGAGGAATTTCCTGGAATGCATTGCCTCTTCATTTTTTTCAAGTCTCAAAGCAGTGAGTCGTGTTCTCCACAGATCTAGTAACTTCAGACCTAACTCCAGTGAGCCTGAAGCTGGAGTACTGTAAGGGAAGGAAAGCCTGTGGCTTGACCTCTTAGACTTGATTCCAGTCTCCTTGGTTGTGTTATTGAAGAATGTCAGAGAGGCAGTATATGTGGGGGATTACTGGTGGCACAAGGATGTCCCTAAAATTTCAGGGGAAACAAACAAAAAATCAAAACTGTCCCGGCCTGAGCTGCCCCACGCTTGGGGGCCAAAATGTCCCAGACTGCTCTGCTGCTCTCAGGGTCTAGCATGAGGGAGAGTGGGAGGAACAAGGGGAAGAGACTCAAAGAATGGAGACAAAACAGAATGTGTAGTCAAGTCTCATTTACTGTCTGTCTCCCATTGACTCCCTTGCAAGAAAATCCTGGGTATTTATAAGCACAAGCAGGGAAACACAGCTGAAGATACTTTACCACATGCACCATGCAGCTGGAGTCACTAAACAGCAAAACAAGATATGTGGGATAAATAAAATGTTTGTCAGAGTGTGCTCAGCTGTTGTAGGCTGTAGAAAAACAAGTCTCTTATCATGGTATATAACTCAAGATGGCTGCAAAGATGATAACTGCTTTCTGCTAAATGTCAGCTCCCAACAGGTTCCCCTTTTTAAATTTTTTTCAAAAGGGAAAGCTGGGAAAACTTAGGGAAACCGTGCCTGCCTTAGGTCGGAACAAATGACCTCAGCTTCCCTTTCCCATCCTTGGATACTCAACAGCCATTGGTTGAGCTCCTGTCTTAGGATGGTGAGGCCTCCCTTTTAGGGTCAAGGGTCTTGAAGTGTTCTCTTACCCGTCATTGACTATCCGGCTTGGTGCATAAGTTAGGGGTTAATCCTCGTCAGTCTTGATGACAGAGGTTTTAGAGTCCCCTACTTCCAGCCTGTAATAATGGACCTGTAGGGGTTTCATTTGAATAGTGTCTATCTGTTGTTGTACAAAAGCCATCAGTCTGTTGAACAGCATGAACCTGAGAGACAAGAGACTTAACAATGCCTGAATAGTCAGTATAAAAGCAACACTCTTTTTTAAGGGCAACACAGAAATACAGAATTGATCATAGCTTTGATCTTAACAAAACAAGTAAGGAAATCCCTGTCCCTGCTCAGTCAATCTCAAACCCCAAAAACAACTATAATAACTGTGGTAGTGGGCTTAAACAATATATCCCACTAAATCATAAGTCAGGGAATCAAGAGTCCAATAGAGCCACCGTGGGGATTCGGGTGGTGATGTCTCCTTCAGCATTGAGAACTTCCCAAGTCAGTTTTACTCATTAATTTGTTCCAGTTTGAAGGCAATTGTGAAGCATCTTCATGTTTCCTTCATGTTTCCTGCAAAGAAAAAATATGCTTCTCGGGGTTTTTTTTTCCTCCCTGGATTTGTTATTTTTGTCTATTTGTTTAATCAGTCTCTCTGGCACCCAGCGTGAAGCATCTGCAGTTTGGGAATATATGCAGACAGAACCTCTTCTCCAGATAAGCACTGAATCTAGCTTATTCCAGGTTCCAGTTAATGGGTCTTTCCAGAGGACTGTTGCAAAATTCTTTTTGGTGTCAGGATGCCAGAATCTATCTGCAGCAGATTTTCCTTCAGAATCTAAAGTTAAAAAATTTAAAATAAAGAGCATGTGATGAAGGATACTTCTGGGAAATCCCTTGATAGGATACCATTCCCCTTTTTTAATTTTTTCAAATTGACACTTAATGGTTTGATGTGTCCTTTCTACCATACCTTGGCCCTGTGGATTATATGGAATACCCATTTTATGTAGATTCCCAATTTTTCACAGAATTGGTGGAAACTGGAGCTTGTATAACCTGGGCCATTGTCAGTTTTTATTTGTTTAGGCACACCCAGTACAGCGATTGCAGCAAGCATATGAGTGATCACATGCTTGCTTGCTTTTCCAGTTTGTAATGTTACATAAATGAAACCACTGTATGTATATATACATAAATGTATATATTTTTGCTTGGCAAATTCGTTATAATGAGTACCATCCATTTGCCAGATACTGTTTGGTATCAGTCCCTTTGGATTTCCTCCCAAATGAGGAACTGGTAACAGTTTAACACATGACTGACATTGTTTGACAATTTGTCTAGCTTGTTCTCTGGTAATTTTAAACATAACTTTTAAAGTTTTAGAACTAAGGTGATGTAACTCATGAGCCTTTATGGCCTGATCCAAATCAGATTATTGATCTGATAAAGTCACTTCAGTGGGTAAGGCTTCAGGTCCCATTTCTGGGGTTAAAACTGTGTGGGTGGCAGTACTGAGGTCCAGTCCTGCACTTTCTGGTGTTGCTCAACTAAGTTCAGAAATGGATTGGTGTTTGCTGGTATGACACAGACTGCTCCATAAGCCTGTTTTGTCTTGCGTCAGTTCAGGGCCTGGAGCTGGCCCCTGTTCCTGTTTCCCTGATTATGGGAAAGGGTGTTTTCTTATGCTGCATCTTGTTTTGGACCTACATTCACTAGCCCAATGCCTTCCGAGTTTGCAAACTGAGCAGAGCCCAGGCTGTTTTCTGGGCTGTCTCTGGCTTAACTCATTTTCTACCTTGCAATCTCTTGCAAAGTGTCTAGGCTTGCCACATTTAAAACATGCTCTTATCAGGGTATATGGCTCGAGATGGTTGCAAAGATGATAGCTACTTTCTAGCCACTTTCTGCTAAAAGTCGTCTCCCAACACAAAACAAGAACACAATGATGACAACCATGTAAAACATACTCTGATGAAAGGTTGGGAGGGAATATTGGAAAGTGTTTAAAGACAGGCAGAATTAGAAGGATTACACAAGGTTCTTTATCAGTATTTACAAAAGCTTTATGATAAATAGTTAATGTGTAATTTTATTTAAAAAATCAGGTGTTAATGAATCTTAAATATAAGATGGTTTAGGTTATCTAAATCTATGTTAAATCATCTAAGATAATTAGGTTAGCATAAAAAATTTTAAGACACAATATGAATTCTCATAAACAGGACACATCTAAAGATTAAACAAAATTAGTATGGCATTTCCAGTCATCTAAAGATAAAATAATATCTGTAAATTATAATAAGAGATGCTTTCTCATAAGTTATGTCTCCAAGTGCTAAAAGATTGGTTTTTGTGGCAATATATGCAGAGGTTTAAACTCCAGAGAAGTACAGTCTGTCAGTAACGGAATCCACTGAAGTTTGACTGGTCTGCTGGGAGATGCTAGAGGCTGTATGTGGCTCTGGCAGAGGAAGGCACAGGGCCTTTTTGGAATGATTGGTCTCATCCGTGGTTGCCTACTTTCACCTGAAACTTCCTGGTGCTGCAAGGTGAACAGCCCTGTCTACCACCTGTTTTCTGCCATGATGCTTTATCTCACCCTGGTACAGATGTCATGAGACAAATAACCATAAATTAAGCCACAAGTCAAAATTAAACTACTCCTATTTCAAATTGTTGGACTCAGGGTTTTTGCCAGTGACAAAAATTAAGTACTCCATTTGTCTTGAATTTGTTTTCATGTTAGTTATAAAATTAGCAATCAAATATAAATATGTAGTATCTATGATAAAATTAGTCAATATGATTGCTCTGTGTGTGTGTGCGTGTGTGTATTCACATATTCACATTAAAATGTACATGCTTGTGGAAGTCAGAAGCTAGATTCAGGCATACTCTTTAAAAATTTCATCGTTTCATCTTCCTTGAGACAGGGTCTTTTTTTTTTTTTTTTTTTTGGCTTGAAGCTCAACCACTAGTCTAAGTGGTTGGTCAGCAATCAGAAGAATCCTCTGTCTCCCCAGCTCAGGGGTTACAAGCCTGTGCCACTCCATTCTTGTCTTTATATAGTTTCTGAGGATCAATGTCTAGTCCTCATGCTCCTAATGCAAAGGCTTTAATGATTGAGTAATCTCTCTTTCCCTTGGCTTTGAATGGTCCGCTACTTTGAAATATCAATTAGACAACTGGAAGAGTGTGGGGAGCCAACAGAAGGCAGCTATCATCCTTGCAGCCATCTGAGCCATATACCCTGAAAAGAGACTTGATTACATCAGCCTGCAACAGCTGAGCACACTCTGATAACATCTTGTTTTAAATACCCAAGATCTTCCCTTGGGTGTGTGAGACTTAATGCTGTGATATTGAGCAGAGAGTTAAAGGCATGACTTAGAGATCAGATTTAGAGATAAGACCTAAGGGTGTGACTTAAGGGCGTGACTTAAGGGCGTGGCTTAGAAGTGAGACTTCTAAAAGGCAACAAAGGCAGACAGAAGAAAGCAACAGATTATTAGGCACTCAGGAGTACAACTTGGAACTAGGAATTAGGTTAGACAGTACAACTTGGAACTAGGAATTAGGTTAGAGAGTACAACTTACAGTTCAACTTGGAGTAGGAATTAGGAATTGAGGAAGAAGACACTTGGACTAGAGAACTCGGAAGAAGAATTATTAGTTATTAGAAACTTGGCACTTGGAGGAAGTACAGAGAATTAGGCATTAGACATTAGGCACTTAGCACTTGGAAGAAGAAACTTGGAACTTGGAGGCACTAGGGACTAGGAACTAGGGACTAGGAACTCAAGACTTGGGACTTGGACTAAGAAGAGAGACTGAAGAATAAACGGGATTGAATCACACTCTGTCTGGTCTCCATTCTTCAAGTCTGTCCTCACTCTCTCTCTTGCTGAACCCTGACCCATGGACTGGAGCAGATTGGAGCAGTGTAAGCTCTAACAACTTAGCCACCAAGGCTTTTGGCAGTGCAGGTCCCAACATTGACAGAGTGGTTCCCAAAATTTTGGCCCCCAAACGTGTGCTAGAGCGGCTCTCAACAGTAGACATTATAATTTTTATACCTATTAAAACAATATGAAGACTAAAATTAATAATGTAACAGCTAAGTCTAGCTAAACTGAACTGCATCATGTGAGGATAAGACAGTAACACAAAACCCCTTTAAGTTTGTTCTTCCTATAAACTGCCACAGACAGAAGCAAAGCTGAGAATTAGTACAAATCTGTCAATCTGTCACCAACAGACATATGCACAGCTAAGTGACAGACAAACAGAGTGAAAATCTCTGTTGACATAGTGGCCTTCAAAGAGTGTGTGTTTATAATTGCTTTATGAGGTGATTTCAGATACTATTAATGTTCTTACATATCATGAGTTGAAGATAATGGACTGAGTATAGAAACAGACAAGGAAACATTACTGAATGTTTTTCCTGATTTAGTAAGTGAATTTATGAAGATTCTTTCAGAGTCTGTTTATAATGAAAGGACACATTATTTAGTAAATTGACTCAATACAAATGGCTATAGAATGATAAAATTAAAAGAATGGAGAAAAAAATAAGATGCTTCCTGAAATATAAAAGGTATGGGAGAGAAAATTCCCCAAGATGAAGTGACATTTGGGCATTTGTTGTGAAGTCTTCTTGCATGCAAAAAATTTTTAAACAGAAAACCACAGTAACAGAAGGAAACCCATCTGAAAACCATAAGATGTTAAATATGAAAACCAAAGGGAAATCTCTCTGCAGGACTGCTGAGCTTTGTCACTGTTTTTAAGCACTAGGACTTATGGAAATACATGTTGAAATGAGAATGAGGCGAGAACACACACTTTGTGGACAAGAGTAGCAAATAGATTTGATTACAACCCCATCACAGTTTAAATTTTGAGAGATAGTCATGAGGATGCTTCTTATGAGTAGTCTGAAATTAAGTTGCTGAAGCTTAGTTAGAAGGATTTGGTTCATAGATGAAGATGTTAAGTTCAAGTGAATAAGAGAAGCTTAGTCCCCTAGCTGAAACACTGGAGCAGAAAGAAGAGTTGTTGATGAAAAAGACCCAAAGGAACATAAGTTAACTGGTGAGCAAGGAAGAGGAAATATTAATATTGTCAGCAGAATCACAAAAACACTGTGAGTCACTTTGTAAAGCTGACTGGATTTGTAATCACCTAAGAGACACACCTAGGAGACCTAGGAGCTGTGTGTGTTACCATGGAGGGAAGACATACCCTAAGTGAATAAAACAGGGAAAGGAACACCAGAGCAGGTTGATCTCTGCTTCCTGATACTCCAAAGGGATGTGAGCAGTCCTAGCTCCATGTTTCTGTCACCCTCCAGACCTAACACTATGTCATTCCTGTCACAATGGAGTGGACCTTTGCCTTAGTTAGAATTTCTATTGCTGTCAAAAGATACCATAACCACTGCAACCATAAAAGTAAGCATTTAACTGGTCCTGCCTTACAGTTTTAGAGGTTTAGTCAATTATCATCATGGCAGGTGGCATGGAGGTATGCAGGCAGACATGATGCTAGAGAAGAATCTTGGGCAGCAGAAGTGAAAGGTCCACTGGGTTTAACTTGAACCCCTGAGACTTCAGCTCACCTCTATAGTCACATATTTCCTCCAACAAGACCCACCTACTCCCACTCACATAAAATAAGAAAATGGATTAATACTCAAAGGAGAAGTTGCTGAGATACATCCAAAGAAGGGAGGATCAGAAGTTCAAGTTATCTTCAACCCTGAAGATAGTCTCATTCCAGTCTGGGCTCCATGATATCCTGTCTCAAACAAACAAAAAAGACAAAGACAAAGACAAAGGAGGTAGGAACATCTGAAGAAAAAAGGCAAATGGGTTAAGTTAGGACCTATTCATGAAAACTATCACTGCCCAACACAGAAGAGCCAATAAACCATGAAAGTCTGAGCACGTGAAGGTCAAATGGGAAGTGATTAGGAGTTCTCTGATATAAATGACAAGAAGAGAGAGTAGGAATAAAACAGAAAACCCATCTAAAAGGGTATGTGAAAGTCCATGACATTCAAAAACACCCTCTGACAATCAAATTTATGTTTTGTTTCACATAGAGAAAGAAGTAAAAATATGATGTATGAAGGATAGAAAAGCCTGTAACTGAGCCTGACTGTAAAGACCCAGGTGTCTAGGGCAAATTGAATGTGAGGAGCAGCAAATGGGCCAGTCCAGGGAGGCACCAGCATATCACTGAAAGGCACATTTACTTAGTACCTTAGGAGCAACTTCTTTGAGAGCCATGTCACCTGCCTGCCAGTACTAGTCTTCCTTATCTGGCTTCCTTACCACATACACACTGAATTATCTATTAACAATAATGAAGTAAAATCAAATCCTAGGATAGCTAGTTGAAGTGAGTGTTTTTTATTATGCAAACCTCTCTGGACTTAAAGTGGACTCACAGCCTACATAGCAAACAGGAAATCAGTCTTTCTGAGTCTTTGAAAATTAAAAGTTAAGAAATAATATTTCTGAAATTGGTTAGAGAAGTGTTATTCTTCACATTATCTACACACACACACACACACACACACACACACACATATATATATATATATATATATATATATATATATATATATTATATATACCTAATAAAGCACCAAAAACATCTTTGCAAAGGCAGAGCCAGTGCCTCCTATTCTAACATACTACAAGGAACTTTATTTTCTATGATTATAAAAAGAAATTATAGATTGAAAATTTCTAAGTTTTTTTTATAACATCGACTTTACTAATTGATTTACATACTCATTCAACAGTGTTTTATAATCTACCGGAAATTACACTGTGTACTTAAGAAAAAACTGACAACAAGCAGCCGGGCTGTTTCCCACAGGAATATAGTCAAATAAAGTCATATTGCCCATAACAAATGCTCCTCTGAATTCTTAAGTGCATGTAAATAAGGAGATATGTTATTGTACCTGTTCCAAGACCTCCTTTGAGTAAATGAGAAAATTACAACAACCAGGGAGCCTCAAAGACAAGAAGAAAGCATGTATTGGTGTTCCCTTCAGCTATCTATCTTTCCTTTGGCTATCAGTGGATGAGATATTTCATTAATAGCCTATACTTCATGCTAATACTTATTACAGTAAATATTCTGTTTAGGAGGAGGCTTCATCAAAGAGATTCATTCTCTGTAAGTGTCAAACAACAGTTATTTTATTAAAAGAGCTGTCATTAGAAGATAGGTGTTTCCAGCTTCGTAGAAATTAAAGAAACCTAACTCAGAAGTAATGATGATTAAATCCTTTCTGAGTAGAGTCTGGAGGCACCTGAGACCACCATGTCCACACTACTATTCCACAGTGTAGTGCAGTCTTCATTCCAGGAGGGTTTCCTCTGGGTAGAATGACCTAAGGTCATACCCTTAGGTCAAAAATAGGACTTTAACACTAGCAGGAATAGCCATTCTTTTCAGTCTGTATTTCTGGACAGTATCTTTGCCAGCAGAAAAGGGAACTATTGATAAAGTCTGGTGAGTAGCAAAACTACAGTAGGGACAGTATCCTTTTGTAGTAAGACAATCTATAGGATGAGACAGCACAGCTCGCTCAGTCTTCCTTGGCACTAACTCTTTAGTGATGTTAATTCTTTCCCCAGATTCAGACTCAGATACTTACTATCATTCCCCTCTCCTCTCCCGTTCAATTTTATGAGCAACATACTCTATTTTCTCAGGCAATATTTGTGTTTTTATCACTTAAGGCATTAGGTTCAACTCCTAGTATTGCAAACCCCAAAACAAACAAAGAACCCATTTCAAACAAAATATATTCAAACAGAGCTAGGTACTGCATTTAAATTTGTGATTCAGAATGACAGAATTGAAAGGAGAATCTGCAGGGCAGAGCCAGTGAGTGACCGTACTATGCAGCATGCTGTTTCTTTACACCATCACATGCATACTCTCAGAGTGCCTTATCTGAGCTCTATCTCTCTGGAATCAGCTTTGTAGCACAAATTGTTGTGCTAGAAAACATTTGTGAACCCCAAAAGACCACCAAAGAGCTGTTTCCAATGTAATAGCATTATAGTCCTTTTATTACAAGCTCGGGTTTGGGGTCTCCTCCAACCCAAACCTGGAAGAGAAGGGAAGATGGAGCAGACTTGAACCCTCAGTAGGACAAGGTTTTACAGGAAATGGAAGTAATTGGTGGGGGAAGGGGGTGTCTATACTGGCAAGTATCTAACTTAATGTCTATTGTAAGCTGACAGGTAGGTGCTCTTTAAAAAGACCATATATAATCACAAACAGCCAGAAAGGATATTTGAAACAATCAAACTAACCTTTAACTGTTACTAGGAAATAGCTATGGAGTAACTCTGGCCAAGGACAAGCCATGAGATCCTTCTTGTTGTGTGAGTGCAGCTTGTGTTCTGCTAGTTCTATATTGAGAACTAGGTCTAGTTCTCAAGTGTTCTTTTCCTTTAAGATGGAGGCTGGTCCCAAGATGGAGTAAGCTTGGCCTCTCAAAACCACCACTCTGGCCAAACACTCTTTCCACTTACCCCACAGTCATAAGAAGCCTTGACTTTCATTTTTTCCATGCTTTACTTCTGTAGAATCCAGGGAAGGTACCAGAAGGATTCGGAATCAGTCTACCATAGAGATGCCTGCTCTTCAACATATAGTAGTGCACTATTCACAATAACCAAATTCTGGAGCCAGGCTAGATACCCATCAGAAGAATTGCTTTAAAAATGTGGTACATGTACAAAGTGAACTTTTACTTAGCTATGACAAAAAATGGAATCATGACCTTTTCAGAAAGATGAATGGAACCAGATTATTATACTACATTGAGCAACCTGGATCCAGAAGAACAAATATGACATGTTGTTGTAATGTGTGAGTGCTAGCATTTAATATTTATGGGGTGTGGGTAGAGGTTATGGATCTAGGAAGGGAATCATGACAGGAAAGTAACAGGCTAGAGGGAAACAAAGTACATATGACTTAAGAGCAGATTGTGGACTAGTTGGTGGAGGAAGAGAATAGGAAGTAGGTAAAGAATACCGGGAGGGTAAGAGAGGAGGGCCAACAAAAGTAATGCATGAAAATTTTATGATGAAACATAATTTTTGTGCTAATAAGAAGGTATTTTGAAAGTCAAAACAAATAAAAATAAAAGAAAGAAAGAACTGGTATGTGTTTCTAAATCTGTCTTAAAGCAGAAGGCATGCTGTTAAGCCTGGAGTACTTAACAAAGGAAATACCCCCTGGTGGTTTCTCATCCTTGGCTAAATGAAGTAGCATCTGCACCCTTTGTGGTTTAGGGAGAAGCTGGTGCAGCTCTTCCATGTGTCACTCTCATATCTGAGTTAATCAAAATGTCTGAATGTATTAGGAGTATGAAGATGGATGTATGAAGCCACAGGAACCCAGAACAATATTCATATTTTACATAGAATATTTAAGACTTCAAGAAAATTGGCAAAGACATCCTATCTGGCTGTTAAGAGTGTAAATTACATCATAGAAATTAATTGAAAACCCAAAGTAAGAGTGTTGCTATTTTTGTATTTTAATTTAGTTGTGGATCAAGTTTATCTGAATTCCTGTACTATACAGATTGGCATATGTGACATAGATATATCTATTCCAAATCTACATATAGTGCCATATAAGCAGAACATACATTTATTAGCAAGGAAATGTTCAGAAAGGTTGGATACACATAGCCAGTCAGACACCTACACCTACACCTACACCTACACACACACACACACACACACACACACACACACACACACAGGGACAGAATTAAAGAGATTTGGATTAAAATAGTAACCGCTGTAGTCGCATACCTGAAATATTTAGAAGCAGACAATGATTTGTTTCCTAAAGCTGGAGACTTTTAGAAAGCCACTGGTCCTAATCACTGATGAAACCTGGAACCAACTCAATAACAGGGGAGGGGGTGTGTGTAAGGGAGGCTGAGCAACCAAATGTAATTAATCATTCTTTTGACACAACATTTTTATCTGGAATGCCACCCGAAGGTGCCACCATATTCAATCTTCCCATACCAATTTAGGCAACCAGGGTAGTTTTCCCATATGACTCCCTACTCAAGTGATTCCAATTAGAGGCAAGTTAACCTTAAAATCAACCATGACAAAAGTGTGACAGCTATGAAAATAGCTTTGGTATCTCTGGAAATATTTATATTCTAATCAAATCTGATTTTGTGTACTATCTTAGTTAGAGATTTTATTGCTGTGAACAGATGCCATGACCAAAGCAACTCTTATAAGAACAATGTTTAATTAGGGCTGCCTTACAGGTTCAGAGGTTCAGTCCTTTTTCATGAACGTGGGAGCATTGCAGCATCCAGGCAGGCATGGTGCAGGAGAAGTTGAGTTCTACATCTTCATTTGAAGGCCACTAGAGAAAGATTTGCTTGCAGGCAGCTAAGACAAAGGTAATAAACCCCATACCCACAGTGACACACCTACTCCAACAAGACTACACCTCCAAATAGTGTCACTCCTTAGGCCAAGCATATACAAACCATTGCATGTACCTATCTATCTACTTACTAAAATCAGAGTTGATCATATGATCTGTGTAGTTCCTGATACCGTGGGACAAGGAGTCACTAACCATCTTTCCAGAATGTTTATACTACATAGCATAGAACATCTTCAATTCAGAGATTTATTATCTCTGTTTCCTTCAAAAAGTGGCTGGTTACTCTCCTAAGGTTTGCACCATTATTGCATCAGTGGGCATATCTTGCAGGCTGGTAAACTCTCATATTCCTTAGCTGAAATTCAAAACTTTCATCACTCAGTTAATTTTTGGTACACTTCCTATAAAACAAAATGATTAAATTGTATGTATTCTCACAAAGAAATTGTTAAGAACTTATATTAAGGAAAAAACTTAGATAAGCATGAAGTTATATAATGAAGTAGCATCAAGTAAACACAAAAAAATGTAAGTGGATGCCACTTTTGTTAAGAGATGGTTAAGTGGTTTTGTGGGGAATAGAATATTTGTGATAAATGTCTGCTACTTGTATTACTATGTTTATTCATTGTGAGATAGTTTCTCCCTTAATAGTTTTGTCAACACTTATCTTGATGTGCATATCTGCTTTTGAGAATCTATTATCTACCTATTTATCCATTTGTCCATCTTCCATCTATTCATCTAGCTTTCTAATTTTATCTTCGCATTTATTCTGGTGTAAAGCAAGTGGAATGTGCCACCAGGTAGAAGAACTTGTAAGGATGAGTAAGTTCAGACCCTGGGAGTCTCAGATACTTAAAACCATCAGAAGTTGAGCAGCTTGATACACAGTTCTAGACCTGCTATGGAACATGTAACCACAACACCCCACTAAGAGGATCATGGGCAGTCATATAAGGAAACACCTGGAGTCCTTCCCCATGCACATAGAGTATCACTAACATCTCAAACTGAGCCAGTAGGAAACACCTATTCTTAAATTGGAGCTCACTCCTCAATGTTTATATAATCCCTGCCCATGTGGAATAAAGCACATAAGTTACTTCACTAAGAATTGTCTGAAAGTGTCTGTTTTCACTGAGCTGTAACACTTAGGGAAGAGTTCTCTCTCCCAAAGCATTTATTGCTGGATCTTGGACCCACCTGGCTGGTCAGGCTCATACCACTTTAGCCTCTGCTGCTGCTACTACCACTGCTGCTGGTATGGTTGGTGCCATGGGAGTTAACAAGAGACCTGGGACCTTGGTTACCTTCTTGCCCTACACAGACCACTCAAACCTCCTCGCTTCTTTTCTAAAATCAGTAAAGCCCTCAGCATGCCCTGGCGGACCAGAACCTTATCAATCCTATTTGTCCAGGCTCAGTTTTGCCATCTAAGTAGATAGCAGACAACATTCTAGCTTGCTTTTTTCAACATGTCACAAATCTGGATATATATTTGAAGTGAATATTTTAGTTGAAAAAGTACCTCCACAAGATTGTCCCCTAGGCAAGTCTGTGGGAGTGTTATCTTGATTAACTTGATGTAGAAGCCCATCTTGCTGTATGCCACCACTGGGCAGATTGTCTTGGAGTATTTAAGAAAGTAAGTTGAACAAGGCATGAAGAGCAAGCCAGCAGTGTCCCTCTATGTCTCTGCTTCAGTTCCTACCTCCATGTTCTTACCGTGAGTTCCTTACCTGACTTTCCTTCATGATGGATATCAATTGTAAGCTTAAATAAACACTTTCCTTTCCAAGTTGCTTTTGGTTATTATGTTTTATGACATTAAGAAATCTAACAAAATATCTGTCTGTCTAATCCATCTTTTCAGATGTGTGCATGTGTGTATGTGATGTATATGTATAAATGTGTATGATTATGCATATGTGTATGTGTATCCAACTTCACTGTGGCTCCAGACATTCCCTTCAGAATTTCCCCTCCCTGCTGTATAGAATTCTTTCCCTGATTTATGTGGTAATGGTAAAGTGTATAGTGTATAGTATATAGAGAATATCATATTGGAGGCATCTGTATAGACATGGGGAACCACCAGTCATGGTAACATGAGTCTCCTCAGCAGTATAGTTATTTTGGAGTCATCAAAGCTTTTGTAAGTAAGATCCCACCCACATTTCTGTGAGTAACCATTTATTCAGGCTTTGATAAATAACTCTTACTCATGTACCTGTAAGGAAACCCAGTTAAACACATTTCTTTACCAAAGTAAACTTTGGTGAAGTCATTCCTTTGGTCTGTCATTGGTATCCTATCATGTATAAATGGAAATCTGTTCACCTTTTCCACAGAAAAAATTCACAGGACAGCCAGTTTTGTGTGTGTGTGTGTGTGTGTGTGTGTGTGTGTGTGTGTGTGTCTGCCTGTCTGTCTGTCTGTCTGTCTGTCTGTCTGTCATCGATATACATAAAACAGTCTAATCTGAAATTTATAATGCAATTAAAAGGCCAGCCAGCGAAATCTGAGCTCTGGCCATAATGACAGAAGCCAATGGTACTTGTATCTGGACCAATAAACCAATACATGCAAAAATGTGGGAGTGAATTTCTCCTGTTGTGTCCATCAGAGATTCACACCATTTTAAGTGCACATTGAAAAACACAGTTTTTTTTCACTTGCCAAAATAATTCAAAATTATGACCATCCAATGAGACATGGAGGCACCAATCTCAACTTACTCATGACCTACAATGGATGACAAGATTTTTCAGTCTTTTCATTATTCAAAAGGAATAAGCATTCAGTAAAAAATTGTATTTTGAGTTTTGATCTTTTCCTTGAAAACAAATCGGCCCATATTTTATCTAGGTGCTGGGAATAGATAAACAATAGCTGCCCCCAGCATTCTTAAAGTCATAAGAAGAAATAGATCTCACCTCACTGTGGCCTGTGCTAAAACTCTCATTTGGAAGCTCATGCGTTTTAGATGCCACATCTATTTTCAGCTTACAACTGACTGAAGTGGACTGGAATGATCACAAGTGCTCAACAGGATTTCGTGCTAAGTCAGCACACAAGACATACTTTTGAAAGATTGCTTTATAACACTCATCTTGAATGAAAACTCCAGGAGACTGCCATAGCCCACTCCTTGCCCAGTGTTCCAGATGCCTCCATAGCCAAGTTTGTGCCATTGTCAGCAGCCCACCAAAAATCACATAGCATTTTCTTTTCTGTTTTCTTTTGAAGGAATGGCCTTTTGTTAATTATGATGTACACATTTTTGTGCTTTCTAATTGGTTTTTTTAAATATGTAACTACAACAGGACCAATATGAAATACAAACACAGTATTTATATGAACCTAACACTCTAGAATGGTGTGAAATTCATCAGAGTTCACACGCTCTGTTTACATGTAGCCATTTTTTAAAAAAAATGTGCAGTCACTGTATGACTGAATTATTTGAGCAGATTATCATATCTTTTCTCCATTTTAAAGAGGAGAAAATTGAGGCCTAAAATGGTTAGGTCAAATTCCAAAGGTTAACACAGCCATAAGTACTTCAGATATCTTTCAAAACTGTCAGCCTATAATAGTTTGTGTATCTTCTGTGAAGAAGAAGAGACAGCTAGCAGGCCATTCCCAGCATTCCTTGCACATCATCAATTTAGAGGTCAAGGGATACACCAGACTCAATATGTCATCATGTGAAGAATTCCATTGACTGCCCTTGTCACCCCACTTTCATACTAGAAAAGGCACTTTTCAGATAATACTACTATAGACCTCCCTGCAGCCAGTTCCCTTCTCTCAGGGTTACTCAATGGAAAATTGGCTGAAGAAAAAAAAAAGTTCTCCTGGGGATTTATTATTAACCTTCTGTGGATACTTCTGTTTTCATCCCATTTCCAAGATAGCCAGTAATCCCTAGGATTCCTGTTCTCCTGGGCAATCTTCGAGCTCTGCCTTCTTTAGAAAAGAACCCAAACCCTAGGTCAATTCTCTATTGTATAGGACACCATGCCCTTCTTTTTTTTTTTTTTTTTTTTGGGGGGGGGGGGTATCCTTCTCCATGACACAGGAAAAAGGCAAATTGGTTCTAAGTAGGATCTTGGTAAGTGGTTTCCCCTCCAATAGGAAATTGAAGGGAGAACCTGGACATGATTAGTCCTGCTTGTAACCATTTCTTCTAAGCGTTGTCTTAACTATTAATGAAATGAACATTTTCAAGACTACCATCTGGTTTTCAATTGACAATTCATCTACATTGCTTTTAGAATAAAACATTGCATTTTTAAAAATGTTTAGACAATTATGCTGTTATGTTTTTTAATAAAAAAACTGATGAAGTATCATTCAAAAGTAACTGTTTTTACTGTAAAACTGTTATACAAGAAGATTCTAAAAGATGGAGTCAAGGGAATGGAGGCTGTGCAGATTCCCCAGCTATTCCCGTGGAAGGAAATAAAACAGCCCATTATCTGAGCCATTTTAAGCCACAATTATATTAGTTTTTAGGAAATATACAAAAGAAACAGTCTTTACACGTCTTTCTGGGATAAATTAGCATCTTTGTTGGAGCTCTTGTAGCCACAGTAAATAACAGCATATGCTGGCAATGACCTTGTGTGACATTTCTGAACTAGCGTCCAGAAGTCTCTAAAGCCATCTGCTTCCAGGACTGAAAATAACAAGAAATAACTAACTTATTGAAACACTGTTTTCCTTCTGCTTTTCTCCTTAATTAGAAAAACATGCTCACCCTAATCAATCTCTTTGCTTTAAGTTACTTAAAGGTTTGGTGGTCTAGATCACAAAGCAGACTTCAAGCTCTCAGCTAAGTGGTGTTTCTTTGCAAGCTCCCAGGCACGTAACAGAATGAGCAGGTTTTTAGGTCACTGTTTATGGAGACAAGTACTACGTGTAGATGTAAGGGTGCTGTAGAGGTGTCATAGACAGTAAGTGATTAACCCATCAGAACCAAGACTTGAGTTTGATCCCAGCACACTTGTAAAAGTCGGACATGATGGCACACACTTGAAATTCCAGTCCCATAGAGAAAATAGAGGCAGAGAGACTGTTGGGGATTTGTTGACCAGTCAGGCTAGTTAAATCCATGAGCTCCAGATCTTAATAAAAGAACTTGTCTCAAAGGCAAGGGTCAGGAAGATGATTCAAAATTCATGATTATTATAGAAGACCCACATTAATTTCCCAGCACCTATGTTGGAAGGCTCACAACTGTCTGTAATGCCAGTTTCAGAGGAATCTGATGCTCTTATCTCCTCGGTACTTGGTCTGTCTATTATGGGCACCTGGTTGTCATGTATACATACTCCCACAGACACACATACACATAAAAAATAACAAGGTAAATAGACTTCACATATAATTAAGGCACACACACACTGAGTATATCAAAATGCAAGGGTAAGACAATAGGGAAGCTGCTGTTCTAGTATCTTTCCTATGTTAAACATTCTCAGCATATCCCTGATTCAGAGCTGAGTCTCTGGCTGTGTCATTTTTCTGTGACCCATGTGTTTGTTTTCTTGCCTCTCTTTGGCTCATCCAGTTATTTACATTGCCATATGGGGGACATCATCTCAGATGTTTACACAAACTAATGGTGGAAAAACAGTATCTGACATCAAAGAAATATTTCTGACAGGTTTAGAATACAGGTAGAATCTCCTTTGTTCCAATTAAGCAAAACTCCATGAGGAAAAAAAAAAGGCTAAAATATGGTTTTCAGAAATAGAGAATTCTTAACTACTTTTGATAAAGCAAAGAAAAAAGGAACAGAGAGGGCTATAGGGAAAGAACATTACTAATTCATTGCATTTAGAAGTCTGGGAGACACATATTGAGTGGCATTGTTTCTGCAGTACATGGACTTCTGAGGAAATCTTCATATGAATTTTTTCATTGACTTTATTCAATTTAATATTGTTTTGAAGGTCCAGGCTGAGCTGATATGTAATTGGACAGTTGGTGAGTGCACACAGTGAAATTGTACCCAAAGTTATTAGCTTATCTAGTTTGAAGAGCAAGGCAAACATTTTATTTCATCTAACATTTATAAAAATCAATTAATCCTCAGCTCCAAAGATGGTAAGACTGTCTTCACCCATTCTTGTGGAAACATTGCCATCTAGTGGTTCACTGCATTAGTGCAGGGCAGCTCCAAATCTGTAGAAAAAAAAAATAAAACCTTAAATCTCAAAGTGGTATTCTCTCATTCATGAATTAATCAGGTCCATTGATCTCACTATCTAGTTTTTGCTTGGAATCATGAATTTATAAATTGACAGTTGCAGTAAGCAAAATTAGAATAGCAAAACAATATCTTTCGTTGACCTTATACATAGATTCTTAAGTCACTTAAATAAAAGATTGAATTATTTGTCTTAAAAGCCTAGATTCACAGTGATCTACTCTATTTTACTGGGGGAATACAAATTAATTCCTAGTGTCTGGGGGCCTCGATAGTCTAATCTAGTTCGAGAATGAACTGTTCTAGTTCACAGGTGAGTTTGGTGAATAGTGTACACCTCCTTCTAGAGCATGGTGTACTAGAGCAAACACACTAAACTCTACCCAATCACTGGGGTGTTTATAAGACATTTGAATCTTGTGCTGGTAAAATTCTCTTGAGCAACAAATAATGACATTAAGTTCTGAGACAGCATTTAACAACCTCAGGTGCTCACATGTTAGTTCACAGAATTAGCTTAGCTTTCATAGTGGTGGCTACTACTATCAGCCCATTTCATAGGAAAGAAAACTAAAGTCCAAGAAGATGGAAATATTTGCCTGAAGATGAAGTTAAGATTCAATTCCAGGTAGGCTGACAGAAATTGTCATGTTTCATCATTCTGTCTGTTCCCTCTGCTGGAGGACCCCAGGTTGGAAGACACATGCAAAGTTTGTGCTAACCGAAGTTAGCACAGACAGTGTTCTTAAACCATATTTTCATGGGATATGTTTTTATTCTCCATTTTAAAAACTGTTTTGCAAAAATAGAAATGCAATTTTCAAGTGAAAGAGAAAGGAGTAGATGAAAAATTAAGGGGATAATGTGCTTCAGAGCCCTTAAGAAGATTCAAGACACAGAGATCAGCAACCAGGACCTACAAGTTCCAGATCTTGAACTTACATTCTTCAGGAATAAAAAAAACACCAATTCATCATTCTATGCTAACCTGGAATAAACAATCAGTTCTGGAGAGGGAAGATATTGTGGTTTGAAGGAAAATGGCCCCCACGGGCCTATAGCACGGGCATTATTGAGAGATGTTCCCTGTTTGGAGGAAGTTTTGTAGTACAGCCAATTTAAGCTTATCCCTGACTAGCTTACAAATAAATGAGAAATAGTCTTATGGTTATTTTATTTTGATTTGACAATTACCAGGGGTGGGGAGTATCACATAATCTACCTTTTCCCAACTACTGGCCTGGTGATCTTTCCAGTGGTGTTCCCCAAATATTTGCTGTTTCTCCTATTTGCTCATGGACTTCTCTACTCATGCTGCCTCTCTTCTCTCATCCGTTCAGCCAAGTAACTCAAGGACCAGCCTGCCTCTAATATCTCCAGTAATTGGCTGTAGTCATTATTATTTAACCAAGTTTTAAATCAAGGAATAACATTTGTACAACAAAGGTTTATAAATGTGAGAATTTCCTCATAGGCCTAGACCTTCAGAGACAGAATTTAGCATTATACTACATAGCAAAAGACCAGACATCAGCAAAGTTTGTCACTGGGTGTGGTCTTTGAGGGTTGTTATGCTCAAGCCAGGCCCAGTATTTTTCTCCCCTCCTTCTGCCTGCAGATCTGGATGTTGAAGTCTCAACTATCTTTCCAGCACCATGGCTGCCTGCATGCTATGCTACCTACCATGTTGATAATGGACTAAACCTCTGAACTGTAAAGCAGCCCCAGTTTAATGTTTTCTTGGACAGTTGACATTCCATGGTGTCTCTTCACAGCACTAGAAACCCTAACTAAGACAGAAGAAATAAGGCAGATCTGTCTTGTGGTGTAGCACTTTCATCCTGTTGCCCTGGAGAACCATACCTTGTATATCAGAAGCCTCCTTCAAACCAAGATATCTGAGCTAGCATTTGTTTTTATTCTCTTTTATTGAAAAGAGATTTGTTTCTTATATGTTATATCCTGATTACAGTTTCCCTTTCCTCTACTACACCCATGTTCTCCCTTCCTCCTTTTCCATTTTGATCTAGAATAGGCCTCTACATGATAATAACAAAACATTAAAAAATAAAATGTAATAAGATAAAACAAACATTGCCACATCAAAATTGGACAAAGCAAACCAATAGAAGGAAAAGAGCCCAAGAGAAGGTACAAGAATCCACTCATTCACAAACTCGAAGAGTTCTATAAAACACAAAAAATAAGCTATAATATATATGCAGAGGACCTGGTGCAGACCCATTCAAGCCCTGTGCTTGCTGCTCTGTTTTTAGAGGACTTTCTTCTCCTGGTATCCTCTACTTCCTCTGACTCTTACACTCTTTCTGCATCCTCTTTGGTGGCGATCCCTGAACTATGAAGGAAAGGATTTGATGGATATCCCCTTTAGAGCTGAGGGTTGTAGTCTCCCCCTGTCTCCGTCTGCTTCTGTCTGTCTGTCTCTGTGTGTGTTTGTGTGTGTGTATATGTGTGTATATGTGTGTGCGAGAGTAGAGAGAGAGAGAGAGAGAGAGAGAGAGAGAGAGAGAGAGAGAGAGAGAGAAATCTTTAGCAATGGGGCAATGGGACCTTGCTGTCAGCTTGTGGAAAACAACCTATTGTCTTTGCAACAACCTGGGTTGCTTGAGGATTTCTTTGGAGCCATTTGGACAATTCAGTTGGTTATAAACAAGTCCTGGTATAGAAGATTTTGTTTGGGGGAAAAGAGATGGCCGGTTGAGACTCCATCTCCTCAAGTATTCCTTAAAATGTTGTAGGAAAAAATATGGCTGGGGAACCCAGGGTTCCTCCCACCATGCTGTAGGTAGTTGGCTGGGAACGCTCTGGGTTCTTCCAGCTGGAAGTTGAGCTCAGCTGCTCATTAACTAAAGGCCTCTCCATGGTTCCTCACAGTTCCTCATGGCTCAGCCCCAACACACGAGTAAGTCCTTGGGTTTCCAAATCCAGTTTATTGACATGGAGGATGGTGGATGGATCTGGATGCACACCCCACAAAACCCAGGGTGGACCTGAGTTAAATAGGGAGGTGAAAAGGGGGGAGGGGCTGGGGAGGAATGCTTAATTGGCTCCACCCTCTGGCCTTCAGGTACCTTATTAGTATGTAAATCTCTCTAGGGCCTGTTCATCATGCCCTCTACCTGTGTACTTGACTGAAGGGTGAACATGGAATGGAGATTAGACCTTGTGTTAGGCCCGACAAAATGTCCTTCATATATTTAAGAGAGTTTCTACTGCACTATGTTTCCATACAACTCTAAAATGTACCTCAAATCTGTCTCTTTTGGCATTTACTCCATCAATCTCCTTTCTTCTTTGCCTTCCTATCTTATACTATTGTTCACATTTTTCCATTCCCAGTCCAGCCACAAAACATATATTTTTTTCCCTCCTAGGGAGATCCATGTGTCCAACTATACCTAAACACTCTGAGCATCTGGATTAATACTTGAGTATACTTTACATAACAGCTAACACCCACATATAAGCAAATACATATTGTATTTATCTTTCTGAGTGGGATACTTCACTAAGGCTGATTTTTTCCAGTTCCTTTCATTTGCTTGAAAATTTCATGATGTGATTTTTTTAAATAATCCAATTTTATGGATTACATATCTAAACAGAGAATTCTCAGTAGAGTAAACTCAAATCACTGAGAAATAGTTATATAAATGTTCAACATCTTTAGTCATAAATTAAATGCAAATCAAAACTACTTTGAGATTCTGTCTTATATCTACCTGTTAGAATGGCTAAGATTAAAAATACAAGTGACAACTCATGCTGGTAAGGATATGAAGAAAGGAAAAAAAATCTTCCATTGCTGGCGGGAGTACAAAGTTTTACAGCCACTATGAAAATCAGTGTGGTGGTTCCTCAGAATGATGGAGTTTGATCTACCTGAAGATGCAGCTATAACACTCTTGGACATATACACCCAAATGATGCTTGATCCTGCCCAAAGCTTTATAACATTTGGATGTTAGGGCAATATTAGATGTGGAATTGGTAAAGAAAAAGAAATCTTTTCTCATTCTGTAGGCTGCTGTTTTGTCCAAATGATAGGGTCTTTTGCATGCAGAAGTTTCTTGGCTTGATGACAGCACATTTATTAATTGTTGATCTTAGTGCCTGTGCTAATGGTGTTCTGTTCAGAAAGTCTTCTCCTGTGCCAATGAGTTCAGAAGTATTTCCCACTTTCTTATCTATCTGATTCACTATACTTGGTTTTATTTTGAAGTCTTTGATGCATTTAGAGTTGAGTTTTATACAGAATGATAAGTATGAATCGATTTGCTTTCTTCTACATGCAGGTATCCAATTTGACCAGCACAGTTTGCTGACAATACTTTCTTTTGTCCACTGTATATGTCTGACATCTTGATTAAAACTCAGGTATCTAACTTGTGTGTAGATTTATGTTTGGATTTTCAACTAAATTTCATTGACCATTGTGTCTGTTTTTATGCCAAATTTGTGCTATATTTATGACTACAGATTTGTAGTATGACTTGAAAGTAGGAATGATGAGACAGACCATTCAAACAATAAAAGACAGACACTTCTTTCATTGTTTGGGATTGGTGTGTGTGTGTGTGTGTGTACCAAAAATTTGTCCTTTCAAAATCAGTGAAGAATTGCATTGAGATTTTGATGAGGGATTGCATTGAATCTAGGTATTCCATTAAATCTGAAGATTGTTTTTGATAGGAATGGCCATTTTTATTGTATTAATCCTATCCATCTATGAGCATGGGAAATCTTGCCATCTGATATCTTCAATTTTTTCTTTAGACATAAAGTTTTTAATCAGACAAGTCTTTCACTTGCTTGACTATAGTTACCCCAAGACATTTTATATTATTTGAGACTATTGTGTAAGGTCTTATGACCCTATTTTTTTTCTGAGACCATTTGTCATATTATAAAGAATGGACACTAATTTTGTGAGTTAATTTTGTATCCAGCTACTTCCTAAAAGTCTTTATAGTCTTTATAGGAGTTTTCTTGTTGAATTTTTTTCAGATCTCTTAAATATTCTATATTATTGTCTAGAAATAAGGTTAGTTTGAATTCTTATTCTCTATACCGCATTGGTCTTCTTGAATTGCCTAAAAAGAAACTTTGAGTAGTATATTGAGAAGACACGGAAAGAGAAAAGAGCATTCCCTTGTGCCTGATTTTAGTGGAATTCTTTTGAGAGTCTCTATATTTAAGGTGACATTGGCTGTTAACTGCTTCTTCTTCTTCTTCTTCTTTTTTTTTTTCCAAATATTTAGGTAGTTCCCCTGTGTTCCTAATCTCTCTAGGACTTTTATGATGAGAGAGTTTTTGGATTATGATTAAGATCTTTTCTTCATCTAATGAGACGATCATGTGGTTTTGTTTCAGTTTGTTTATATGGTTGATTATATTTATTGATTTTCTTGTATTGAACTGTGTCTGCATCTCCAGGATGAAGCCTACTTGATCATAGTGGATGATCTTTTAGATGTGTTCTTGGATTTGGTTTGCAAGTATTTTCTTGAGTACTTTTGCATCTATATTCATGAGGGAAACTAGACTGCAATTCTCTTTGTTTGGTCTTTATGTGGTTTGAGTATCACAGTAACTGTGGCCTCATATTGAATTGGGCAATGTTTCTCTTGTTTCTCTTTTGTGGAAGAATTTGACGAGTGCTAGCATTAAACTTTAAGAGTGCTGGCATTATACTTTAAAAGTCTGGTAGAATTTTATGCTAAAACCATCTGGCCCTGGACTTTTTGGTTGGGGGACTTTTGAAGACTATTTTAAAAGTCTACTGAGAATGACTATTTTACTACAGGTTTTACGCCTGTTTAAATTGCTTAGGTGATTCTGATTTAACTTCAGTAAGTAGTATCTCTAGAGAAAATTATCTTTTTTTTTAAACAGATAATGAATGTTTATTTAGATAAATAGTCTTAGTGATAACATATGTAAACATCTCTGTTGTAACTTCTTTTTTTTTCTACAAATTTTTCTTTATTTATCTTTTTTTTTTATTAGATATTTTATTTACACTTCAGATGGCATCCCCTATCCCCATTCCCCCACCCCACCCCCCTTAGGAAACCCATATCCCATGCCCCCTTTTCCTTTTTGCATTTATACATTTTTTAAAAAAGAATGTTTATCATAGGCTTTATAAGTTTGGAATTGTTCAATCAGAGGTGTAACCCACTGACCGACTTAGATATAACAACTATCTTTGACTGGTGGAGATACATGAATATCTGCCTCCCTGTCTCCCCCCTCTTTCTCTCTTTCATCACCTAGCTTCTCCTCTCCTTCTTCTTCTCCTCTTCTTGCTCCTTTTCTTCCTCTCAGTACTCCTCCTACCTTAGCTCCTCCTACACATCACCCTTCCTGTTAAAATGAAACTTTTCTCTCAAAATACAATTACAGCATAATTATGCCAATTTGTACCAGTGAGGTACAGGATAGTCCTAATACCCAGTCCGTCCTTTTGTTGACTAACCAGCTCCTCTGTCATCTATTCTAACTAGAACATTTAGTTCTGAACCTGGCTTTAGGATGAATGTCAGCTGACGACCATCCACTCAAATCTTTTCTCTTAAGGTCAATAGCTATATGTTTTCAACCCCATCAGAAATCCAGAATGACTGAGTTAACTATAATTGTGGGAAGCACAAATCGTAGTTTCTAAAACTTAGCCAATTTATAGAGACCTCTGACCACCTGGACACTCGCTCTACTTCAAAACGTTGGAGCATCTGTTCTTCTGCCTTCTGGTCCAGGATCTTCTGACAGACCTTAGTGCTGCAGAATTATTAAGGGCTGATTACTCTGTCTAGGCAGATATAATCAGTCGGCTATTCTGCAAGTGTGTCCTTTTCTGGACAGTAATTTGTCTGTAGAAGGAAAGTGGCAATTCTTGCCTAGTGGCTGTCTCACCACAACTGGAGTAACTCCAAGGATGCTCAATTTCTTCTTAGAATTTAACATAGGAAGCTGTCCGGAGCAGACAGGTCTCTAATGAAAATGAACATTAATACTGAAATGTTTGTCATGTCAATTCTAAGGATTTCTGATGTTTTGAAAGCCAGCTATCCATGTAAGGTAATCTGGACTGTTGCCTGTTAACTCCACTCAGCTATTTCTACATAAAACATAGAGAATACCCTTATAATAAACTCCAAGTCATGAAATTGCTATAGTCCCTTAACTCACAGGCTGACCATCTCAAATCATTTAAAAAGAGTTTTAAAAAGTGCCTATATAAAATTACTGTAGAAATGTCATACTCATATCTTAACAACACACCTGAAAGCTCTAGAACAACAACAAAAAAGAAATCACATCCCAGAAGAGCAGGCAACAAAAAATAAACAAACTTGGGGCTAAAATCAATAAAATAGGAACAAAAAACCCAATACAAAGAATTAAAAGAATAACTGAGTTGGTTCTGTGGGAAAATCAATAAAATCAACAAACCAATAAGAAAATTAACTAAAAAGGTGAAAAGAGAATTTAAAAATAAACAAAATCTGAAATGGAGAGGGGAACATAACTACAGACACTGAGGACATCCAAGAGAATCCTAAGAACATATTTTACAAATCTGAGCTCAACCAAGTTGTAAAAATCCAAAGAAATAGATAATGGGAAACTGAGACCATGGTTGTTGAAAGATATTAATGACCAATGATTTTTAATTTCTGTGATAGTTGATTCCTGTTATTTTTGTTGCTGGTAGTGGAGGAAGTGGTAGAGATAGTAGTCTTGGTAATGGTGGTGTGTATATTTCTTGTCTTCTGATTTTGCTGGTAGGAGATTATTTTCATGATTGTAGTTAACCTCTTTAGCTTGAAGTTCTTTTTCTAGCACCCTTCTTTAAGGTTGGATTTTAAGTTAAATATTGGTTTTTATCCTGGAATGTCATATTTTTTCCATCTATCATGATTGAACATTTTGCTGGATATAGTAGCCTGGGTTGGTATCTGTGGTTTCTTAGAACTACACAGGCCAAAGGTCGTCTGGCATTTAGAGTTTCCATCACGAAGTTTAATGTAAGTCCAATAGGTCTGTTTTCATATATTACTTGGTCTTTTTCAGGTGCAGATTTTAATACTTCATCATTTTTTCTATGTTTAATGTACTGATTATTATGTGCTGAGTGGTTTTTCTTTTCTGATTCAGTATATTTTGCTGTTCTTATGCTTCTTGTACCATGATTAGGTTAAAGAAATTTTCTTCTATGATTTTGTTGAAAATATTTTCTAGGCCTTTCATCTTAGTTTCTTTTTTCCCCTTTATTCCTATGTTCTGAGATTTGATCTTTTCATAGTGTCCCAGATTTCTTGAACATTTTATGCCAGGAATTTTTTTTAGATATACCCTTCATTTGACCAATCTATCCATTTCTACCATCAGGATTCAAAGCTTAAGACTCGCTCTTCTATCTCTTATATTCTGTTAGTAATGCTTGCTTCTGAGTTTGCTGTTTGAGATCCTAAATATTTTATTTCCAAATTTACCTCAGTTGTTTTTTGTTTTTTATTAATTCTAATTCTACGTTTAGGTTTGAATGTATTTTATTCATTTCCTTTCACTGTGTTTTCATAAGTTTAAGGGGTTTATTTATTTCCTCTTTAAGCACCTCTATCATATTCATAAAGGCTGTTAAAATGTCTTTTTCTTGTGCTTCAGATATGTTGAAATACTCAGTGACCACTGCATAGTTTCTGGGCTCTAGTATAAACATACTGTCCTGGTTATTATTGATTCTGTTTTTATGCTAGCATCTGAGCATCTGGGATTTGTTATTCTAGGTGGTAATGTGTAGTCTTGTCTTTGTTGTGTGAGTGTTTTGTTTCTTGGGTTCTGTTTTCTCCCTTGGTTTTTTAAAAGAGTGTGGTGCCTGTATGTTCCCTGGCAATAAATATTATGTGGAACTGATAGGTGTGACCACTGAATGTTGCTGGTCAAATATGAGTCTATTATTGGGAAATGATACTTAGTAATACAGATAAACTAAGAGTCTGAGGGGTTTCTCAGGAAGAAAAATACATAGGATGATACAACAGAATCTGTTTGTTTAGACTTTCTGGAATGGAGGCAGAGAGTGAAATGAGGTTACCCCTGGAAGGTATGATACAAAGATGAAGATAAGACAGGGGGATTGGATCTATAGGCAGGAAAGGATAGGTGAAGATTTTCTGCCAGCCTGCTTGTTTCTTTTGCAGGAATAGCCTGTGGGTAGCAAGTCATGCCTAATGGGGTTGGGGATAGATTAAAGCAATCAGTAGGGAGAAGATCCCAGCTCAAAGGTCCAGAATACATGTTCAACAAAATCACAAAAGGATGTTCCTAACCTAAAGAAGGAGATTTCAAGAAACACACAATCGAACAGAAAACCAAATGTATTGGACTAGAAAAGAAAAATCCACCTACCACATAATAATAAAAATGCTAAATGTACAGAACATTTGAAGAATATTAAAAGCTGAAAGGGAAAAGGCCAAGTAACATTTAAAGACAGACCTATCAGAATTACTGATTTCTCAACAGAGACTAAAAAACCGAAGTGCCTTGGCAGATGACTTATAGTCTCTAAGAGACTACAGATAACAGCCTAGACTGCTATACTCAGGAAAACATTCAATTAACATAAATGAAAATGCAAGATATTACAAAACAAAACCAAATTTAAACAATATCTATGCACAAATCCAGCCCCACAGAAGATACTAGAAGGAAAACTCCAACACAAGGGGATTAACTACACCTCAGAAAGATAGACATCTCAGAGTAAAGAGCTGGAAAAGTTTTCCAAGTAAACAGAACCAAGAAGCAAGCTGGAGTAGCCAATCCAATATCTAATAAATAGTCTGCCAACCAAAATTAATCAGAAGAGATAGGGAAGAACACTTCATACTCATCAAAGGAAAATTCTTACAAGATGATGTCTCAATTCTGAACACCTAATTCCCAAACACAAGGGCACCCACACCTGTAAAAGAAATATCACTAAAGCTTAAATTACACACAACACCATACAAATTATTGGTGGTGGATGTCAACAACTCACTCTCACCTATTGACAGATTATTCAGATAAAAACTAAACAGAAAAGTATAAAAACTAACAAATATAATTAACCAAATAGACCTAACGGACATTATATGGAATATTTCACTCAAACATAAAAGAATATACCCTTTTCTCTTCATCTCATGGATCCTTGTCAAAAAGGATCATATAATTGGTCACAAAGCAAGCCTGAAAAAATACAAAAAAAAAAAAAGTTGCAATAACACCTTGTATCTTACAAATAACCATGGATTAAATATGTGGTTCAACAACAACAGAAACACCAGAAAGCCTACACACTCATGAAAACAACTCTCTACTCAATAATCTCTGGGTCAGGGAAGAAATAAAGAAAGAAATAATCTCTGGGTCAGGGAAGAAATAAAGAAAAAAATTTAAAACTTTATAGAATTCAATGAAAATGAAGGCAGAATATGCCCAAATTTATGGGACATGATGAAAGCAGTGCTAAGAGGAAAAAATTAAAATCAGGAATGAAATCAATCAAGTAGAAATAAAGAAAACAATACAAAGAATAAAAGAACAACGCAAAAGCTGGTTCTTTGAGAAAAATCAACAAGATAGACAAACCCTTAGTCAAACTAACCAAAGGACAGGGAGATAGTAACCAAATAAACAAAATCAGAAATGAATTAAAAAGAATTGAAACTCTGAAGAAAAATAAACAAAACATAGGCTGGAAATGAAAATTTCAATATAGTGAATAAAAAAAACTGGTAGAAAACTTCATCCATATACAATATGGCTAGAGCATCAGAATTTGATAACAAAGAGGAGGGTGTAGATAATTAAGTCAAGTCACTGATGAAGTTTCTTTAACAGTAGGAACAAAACCTGAAGTGTGCCAGGCGGTGGTGGCGCACGCCTTTAATCCCAGCACTTGGGAGGCAGAGGCAGGCGGATTTCTGAGTTCGAGGCCAGCCTGGTCTACAGAGTGAGTTCCAGGACAGCCAGGGCTACACAGAAAAACCCTGTCTCGAAAAAGAACCAAAAAAAAAAAAAAAACAAACCTGAAGTGTATTGGGGCCTAATGAAAAGAAAAACATGTATGAATTAAGAGCATAAAAAAGAAATAATTCTATATTAAAGGCATGCAAAACATATTCAATAAAGTCATAGGGGAAAATTCCCAAACTCTATGGAAAGTGATGCCCATTAACTTATACATATACATTTAGTATATTAATATCAAATAGACAGGACCAGAAGACCGTCTTCATGTCATATTGTGGTTAACCACTAAAAGCACAGGGAAGAGGAGTATTAAAAGGCACAGGAGAGGATGGCCAAGTGACATACAGAGACAAGTCAGTCATAATAACAGATGGCTATTCATTAGTGATACAGAAAATTTAAAGTTAGAGGAGCTAGAAAAGACATATTTCTAGTTCTGAAACATTCCAGCTACCAATCTGGACTACTGTACCCTGAAAACTACCAGTGGTAATTGAAAGAGATATAGAGGAATTTTAATCCAGCAACATGGTTTCTCTGGCAAGAGATCACATTCAAGGTCCTTCTATGTCTATATGATTAAGCCAGAATGCAGACACATGCTATATTAAAGTATGATCTGGCTACAATATAGCATGCTATTAGTACACACAGGTTAGTTTATAGAAGGAAACAGCCATGTTTGAAAGTAATTTCTAATTGAAGGGCAGACAAAGTGGTGAATCAGAGAAAGGTTAGATAGAATGAGTCAGAGATAGGATATACCCACAAGATATGCCAGCTCACACAAGAGAGACTACTTAAGAACAGAGAGGGGGTAGGAACATACAGAAGTTTTACTGGTATGGTTTTATACAGACAGATTAGACACAGAAGTAAAGAGAGCAATCCAGAAAATAAGAAGAAGCCAGAAGATTAAAACATATTGCCAAAGTTAGTGTGAGGCCAAGGAGAACAATTCAGGCAGAAGCCAAAAGAAGCCATCTTAGATCATTCATTTTGGAAGATTAGATTGTAAGGAGGCTAGAAGTTTCCATGGCTAGGCCTAAGAACAGTTAGAACAGAAAAACGTTCTGCTCTGAACTCAGCTCAAGCTTTATATTTGCACAACTTGGGTAGAGTTCTCATGTAGTCACTTTGTCTGAGGAAACAAAAGCATTTACAGAAAAACAAAAACAGACCACAATAAAAGTAGGCTAAAGAATTTATGACTATGAATCTACCTCTAAACTGGATGCTAAAAATAAATCATCAGACTGAAGAACTTAAGAGTAAGGATTTAAAAGACTGTAGATGAAATATAAGCAAGGTAAAAGGATGAAAAAAGTTATTATATGCAAATGAACTGGACCAAGAAACAAGCAAAAGTCTTTAAGCAAAATTAGAATGAAGAAATATTTAAAAGATCACTTCATATTGATTAAGAAAATTACCCATCAAAGGCCATTAATATGCACAAAACATAAGTGTACCTAAGTCTACAAAACAAATATTACTAAATATAAAGTCAAAGATTAGCCCCAAAACAGTAACAGTGAGGGTGTGCTTAATTTTTGTCAACTTGATATACAGCCTAGTGTCACTTGGGAAAAGAGAACTTCAGTAGAGGAATTATCTTGACTAGATTGGCCTATGGCCATATCTGAAAGAGATTGCACTAATTGATGATTTTTTTTGGAGAGGGCACTGCTCACTGAGGGTCATGCCCTCATAGGCAGATGGACCTGGGCTATAAATGAAGCAACAGGACTAGTCAGGAAGCAGTGTTCCTCCATGGTTTCTGCTTCAGGCTCTTAATGAGTTCCTGCCCTGCCTTCCTTCAGTAATGAACTGTGAACTGGAAGTGTGAGCCAAATGAACCTTTTCCTGCCCAAGTGTTTTTAGTCATAGTCTTTATAATAGTAATATAAAAAGAAAACTAGAGCATTGGGGGTTTTTAACACCCCACTTTACCACTAGACAGTACATCCAAGTGAAGAGAAATGGGGTGGGGACTTTTGGAGCTAAGTAGCACCATAAATCAAATGGATAAAAAGACAACTACATAGCATTGTACTCAAACACCAAAACATACACATTTTTAGTAGCCCATGTGACTTTCTATAAAATAGATCACATATTAGAACACAAAATAAGTCTCAAATAAAAAAATTAAAAACACTCCCTTTAATCTTACCACATCAATAAAAACAAAGGCAAAAACTATAGAAAATACACTTAGTTGTGAAAATTAATAACATTCTATTGAATTATTAATTGGTCACTGTATAAATAAGTAAGAATCCAACCCCCCCCCCAAAAAAAAAAACAAAAAAAAAAAAACCAGTGCAATCAGTGTCATGGGGTTATTATTGCTATAATAAAACATGACCAAAGCAAGGTGTAAGAAAGAGATTTACACAGGCTTCGAAATGACAGTTTATCCTCAAAGAAAATCAGGACAGAAAGTTAAGCAGGGAAAGAATCTAGAGCCAATAGCTGATGCAGAGTGGTGTTGCTTACTGTCTTGCTCATCATGATTTGTTCAGCCTGCTTTCTTACAGAACCTATCAGCACAGAGATGACACCACCCATGATGGGCTGGACTCTCCCCCATCAAAGAGAAAAGTATTTTTCAAAGCTATAACCAAAAAGAATTCAAGAAATGGGTCTTGATCTACCAAAAATCTTAGATGTGAAAATACTTTTAAAAGATCTATAACAATGAAATAGAAACAGTAATGAAAACTTTCAACAAAAATTTAGATCCAGCTACTTACTGCATAACCCAGGAGAACTTCTTCAAATTATCAATACTAACATAACAATGATTCATGTTCTTCCATAAAATAGAAAAGAAGGGAAACCTTCCAAATCTATTTCTCTCTCCCTCCCCTATCTCTTCCTCCTCCTCCTCTTCCTTCTTCTTCTCTCCTCCTTCTTCTCCTCCTCTCCTCCTCCTCTTTCTCCTACTCCTCTCCTCCTCCTCCTTCTCCTCCTCCTCCTTGTTCTCCTCCTCTCCTCCTCCTACTTCTCCTCCTCCTCCTTTTGCTCCTCCTCTCCTCCTCCTCCTTCTCCTCCTCCTCCTTCTTCTCTTCCTCTCCTCCTCCTTCTCCTCCTCCTCCTTCTCCTCCTCCTCCTTCTCCTCCTCTCCTCCTCCTCCTTCTCCTCCTCCTCCTTCTGCTCCTCCTCTCCTACTCCTCCTCCTTCTCCTCCTTCTTCTCCTCCTTCTCCTCCTTCTCCTCCTCCTCCTTCTGCTCCTCCTCTCCTACTCCTCCTCCTTCTCCTCCTTCTTCTCCTCCTTCTCCTCCTTCTTCTCCTCCTCCTTCTCCTCCTCATCCTTCTTCTCCTCCTCTCCTCCTCCTCCTTCTCCTCCTCCTCCTTCTTGTCCTCCTCTCCTCCCCATTCTTCTCCTCCTACTCCCTCTTCTCCTCCTCTCCTCCTCCTAATTCTCCTTCTCCCTCTTCTCCTCCTCTCCTGCCCCTTCTTCTCCTCCTCCTCCCTCTTCTCCTCCTCTCCTCCTCCTTCTTCTCCTCCTCTCCTCCCCCTTCTTCTCCTCCTCTCCTCCCCCTTTACTCCTCCTCCTCCTTCTTCTCCTCCTCTCCTCCCCATTCTTCTCCTCATCCTTCTTCTCCTCCTCTCCTCCTGCTTCTCCTCCTCCTCCTTCTTCTCCTCCTCTCCTCCTCCTACTTCTCATCCTCCTCCTTCTTCTCCTCCTCTCCTCCTCCTACTTCTCCTCCTCCTTCTTCTTCTCCTCTCCTCCTCCTCCTCCTTCTTCTCCTCCTCGCCTCCCAGTTCTTCGCCTCCTCTGCCTTCTTCTCCTCTCCTCCCCTTCTTCTCCTCCACCTTTTTCTCCTCCTCTCCTCTCCTTCTTCTCCTCCTCCTACTTCTCCTCCTCTCCTCCCCTACTTCTCCTTCTCCTCCTTCTTCTCCTTCTCTCCTCCCCCTTCTTCTCCTCCTCCTCCTACTTCTCCTCCTCTCCTCCTGCTTCTCCTCCTCCTCCTTCTTCTCCTCCTCTCCTCCTCCTACTTCTCCCCCTCCTCCTCCTACTTCTCCCCCTCCTCCTTCTTCTCCTCCTCCTTCTCCTCCTCCTCCTCCTTCTTCTCCTCCTCTCCTCCTCCTACTTCTCCTCCTCTCCTCCTCCTACTTCTCCTCCTCATCCTTCTTCTCCTAGTCTCCTCCTACTACTTCTCCTACTCCTCCTTCTTCTTCTCCTCCTCTCCTCCTCCTAATTCTACTCCTCCTCCTTCTTCTCCTCCTCTCCTCCCCATCCTTCTCCTCCTCTTCCTTCTTCTCCTCCTCTCCTCCTCCTACTTCTCCTCCTCCTCCTTCTTCTCCTCCTCTCCTCATCCTACTTCTCCTCCTCCTCATGCTTCTCCTCCTCTTCTCCCCTTCTTCTCCTCCTTCTTCACCTCCTCTCCTCCTTCTTCTTCTTTTCCTCCTACTTCTCCTCCTCTCTTCCTCCTCCTTCTCCTCCTCCTTCTTCTCCTCCTCTCCTCCTCCTGATTCTCCTCCTCCTTCTTCTCCACCTCTCCCCCTTCTTCTCCTCCTCCTCCTTCTTCTCCTCCACTCCTTTTCCTACTTCTCCTCCTCCGCCTTCTTCTCCTCCTCCCCTCATCCTTCTTCTCCTTTTCTTCCTCTTCTCCTCCTCTCCTCTTCCTTCTCCTCCTCTTTCTTCTCCTCCTCTCCTCCTCCTGCTTCTCCTTCTCCTCCTCTCCTCCTCCTGCTTCTCTTCCTCCTCCTTCTTCTCCTCCCCCTTCTCCTCCTGCTTCTTCTCCTTTTCTCCTCATCCTCCTCTCCTCCTCCTCCTCCTCCTCCTCCTCTTCTTCCTCTCCTCCTACTTCTCCTCCTCTTCCTACTTCTCCTCCTCTTCCTTCTTCTCCTCCTCTCCTCCCCCTTCTTCTCCTCCTCCTCCTTCTTCTCCTCCTCTCCTTCTCCTCCTCTTCCTCCTCCTTCTTTTCCTCCTCTCCTCCTCCTACTTCTCCTCCTCTCCTCCTCCTGCTTCTCCTCTTCCTTCTTCTTCTCCTTTTCTCCTCCTCCTTCTTCTCCTTCCAGAAAGCACATGGGCACCGCAGCTAGAAATGGCCAGCCAGAAACACAATCCCTGCCACCCATGAGACGCCAGTGTGGAAGATGGCTCTGCCAATCTACCACAGTCTCTGCAATGCTGGGCATTGCCCAGACCATCCCACCAACCATGTGGGCTCGGTACAAATGAGACTCTAATGCTTAGATTATCCAAATTATTATTCATTTAGTAATGAATCAATAACAAGATGTCCTTACAATCAGAGGTGTAACCCAGTACCCAACCTAGATATACCAACTACCTTTGACTGCTACAGACAAGCAAACATCAGCCTCCATGTCCCCCTCTCTCATTCTCTGTCTCTCCCTTAGCTCCTTCTCTTTCTTCTCTTCCTCCTCCTTACTCCTCCTCAACCTCTATTTACTTCTCCCACCTTAGCTCCTCCTATACACCACCCTTCCTGTTAAAATAAAAAAAAAAAACTTTCTCTCAAAATACAATTAGAGCATAACTATACCAATTTGTATCAGTAAAGTACAAGATAGACCTAATACCCAGTCCATTATTTTGTTGACTAAACAGAACCTCTGTCATCTCTCCTAAATAAAAAACTTAGTTCTGAACCTGGCTTTTTTCTTGGCTTTAGAATGAATGTCAGCTGAAAACCATCCTCTTAAATCTTTTCTTTCAAAGTAAATAGCTGGGATTGACTATGAGACTATAAGTCATCAACCCCGTCAGAAATCCAGAATGACTGAATTAACTGAAATTATAGGGAGCACAAAGCATAGCTCCTAAAATTTAGGCAATTTATAGAGACTACTGAACACCTGAACAGTCCCTAAACCTCAAAACATTGAAGCATCCAATCTTTAGCCTTCTGGCCCAGGATCATCTGACAGATCTAGTAATTCAGAATTATTAAGGGCTGATTACTCTGTCTAGGCAGATATAATCAGTCAACTATTCTGCAAATGTGTCCTTTTCTGGACAGTAATTTGTCTGTAAATGAAAAGAGGCAATTCTTGCCTAGTGTCTGTCTCACCACAACTGGAGTAACTCCAAAGATGCTCAATTCTTTCTTAGAATCCAAGACAGGAAAGCTGTCAGGAGCAGACAGGTCTCTAATCAAAATGAACATTAATATGTAAATGTTTGTAATACCAATTCTGTGGACTTCTGGGGTTTTGAAAACCAATTATGTATATAAAGCAACCTGAACTGTTGTCTGTTAACTCCTCTCAGCTATTTCTAACTAAAATCTAGAAAACAACCTAACAATAAACTCAGAGCCATGCAATTGCTATGGGCCCTTAACTCACAGGCTAACCATCTCAAATCAGTTAAACAAGTTAAAGAAAGACTGGGTCTAATCCTTGTATTCCTAAATATGTTATATAGGCACAATGCCTATGAGAGTAACAATATTAATCTCACTTTTATATCAATAAGGAACACATACCCATGAAAACCTTAAATTTGAAATCAAAGTAAATTTTGTACCATTTAAGAAATTATAACTTCATCTTAATAACAATTATACATATTTCTACCAATAGGTTATGGCTATGCAATACATCTTAGCTATTCCTCCCTGTTCCAACAAAACTTTTCTCAAAAAGACAGCTCAGTATTAACCATCTCAGTCCCTAAGCCCAGGGAATAGGGGCGCAAAATCTTCATTAACTTCTTCAAGCTGATTTTGGGCATTGAGATACTAGAAGAGGGGTGGAGGGAAGAGTAAATTAATAAGCCTCTGATGTGTCTTCATTGCATCCAGCTGAAATTCCAGGACATCACAGGTTCGAACAGGTCTGCTCAGCTTGCTTGATGAGTAGATACACCAAGGCTGTGTATTCTGCAATATACAATTCTCAAAACAAATTTTAGTATCAAAATAATTTTTGTTTGAATTCTGGAATCTAGTCTTCTGGCAGCCTGCCTTTGTCATGTCTAATCCATGTAATTCTGGAAGGCATAAATATCTTAATCATCTCTTCTGAAAACACACATTCAAAATCTTTTTCCCTAAACAAAATATCCTTGAGCCAGTAACCAGAACAACTTTATCTTGACCTCTTTCCCAAAGGAAAAATATAATCGCAAAACTGAAAATCACACTCATCTTTCTTCCCTATTTTGCCAAGCAGGAATTGAACCCAGAATTCCCATGGGGCCCATGTTAGATGGAACCTGAGTCTCCTGTGAGGCAATATAACTTTATATCATTTAAACACACCTGATTTACACTATCTGTTCAGCCCTCTGCCTAGAACAGCTTTTTATTTATATCATCTATCTGTTTGGCACTGTACTCCAGAGCAGCATCCACTTGTACACTGGACTCTTTACTCTAGAGTCAGTGACAATTTTTCCTATCTTTGTTCCAAACCGTGGGTGATAATCCACATGTGATCAGACAAATCTGTTTATAAACCTTTCCTATAAATTTGTTTATAAAAGCAAATAATTCCTATATTTCAACTTTATACTTAAATCAGTAACTGCTCCACAATGAAGGCTTATTTATTTGGCTCTGACTGCAGCAGCCTGCAATTTCTCTCAGCAGAGAACCTGTCTGCCAGCAGTTTCTTTGTTCAGGGTTCCCATGCTGGAGTCACGTGACTCCTATCAGTGCCAATCACTCACTCACTTTCTTTTTTAAAAAATACAACTTTTACTCTCAGGTGAATAGACTTAAATTTCTAGTGAATTCGTGCATAAAATTGGTGCACCACTTTGTTGTAGTAATCATTTAAAAATGCCTGCTGGTCAGGCCAACTGTCGAAGCTGTGGAAGCTCTGCCTAGCTCAGCCAGCATGTTGCATAGCCAGAAAGCACGTGAGCACTGCAGCTAGAAATGGCCAGCCAGAAACACCACCCCTGCCACCCACAAGAGGCCAGCTTGAGAGATGGCTCTGCCAATCTTCCACACTGTCTCTGCAAGGCTAGGCATTGCCCAGACCATCCCACCAATCATGAAGGCTTGGTACAAATGAGACTCTAATGCTTAGATTATACAAAGGCTTTATTATTTAGTAATGATCAATAACAAGATGCCCTTACAATCAGAGGTATAACCCAATACTCAACCTAGATATACCAACTACCTTTGACTGCTACAGACAAGCAAACATCAACCTCCATGTCCCCCTCTCTCATTCTCTGTCTCTCCCTTAGCTCCTCCTCTTCCTCTATTTACTCCTCCCACCTTAGCTCCTCCTACATACATGAAATAAAACATAAATGTGTGTAAATAGTCTGGTTTGCACAGAATTTATTAGACGTAGAAACAATTTTCTGAGCACAGCTTAAGAACAAAAAGAGTACAAAATTACACAGAAGATAATTTATTTCTTTCATATTTTATTTTTCTAAGTTTTCATACATATTTTATATGGAATTTTGAACAATTTCCCAGAATAATCCTCAGTAAACCAAACAAATCATGAGAAAAGTAGAAGTCCTTTATGATCAGTGCCTAGAATATTTTAAAATCATATCAACATTCTAAATGAATCTATCATCTATTAAAAATTTGCCCAGTTTAAAATGCACTCAAGATTTTTTTTATGGAACAAATTTTATTAGAAAACATGCCACAAATTTAGAAACTTCTCTTTAGTTTTCAGGCCTCTGTGAAGTACACTCAACTATACTCAAGAGTTCTGAGAGTCCAAGGCTTGAAGTATGAAGGCAAAGCCTACAAATTTTATATTGGAGACACTCCTAACTTTGTCTTGTCTTGTTTTCAGTATTCCCATACATCCTTGGTATTTTACCCGAGCCATAATTACACATCTCTCATCTGATACAGTGTCAGTTCTCCATTTTTCTACCTGGCAAACAAGAATAGAGATTAAATGGCTATCTATGTTCTTTATTCGTCATTTCAGAGTTACAAACATATTTGTTTGTAAGACACTGTTGACTCAGAAGTTTTATTTCAAATTAGTAAATGTTCAGTTGAGGAGACTGGCCACATGAACCTCCACATGTAATCCTTCAAACATATAAAGAAACTCCTGAGCAAATGCTTCCAGTTTTCCTCACCTGCTTCCCAGAATTTTGCATTCCTTCCTATTAAATCTCAATTTAAGGTGAATTGATTCAGTCAGGAAAATCCTTAATTGCTGAGAGTTTCAGTTTCCTTTTCTGTACGCTGAAAGGTAAGTTCACTCCACAGACCAGAAAGCCACGCATATGTTCACTGAATCTGAGGCAAGTAAAATATGCATACAAGTTTGAAATATAAATTACAAGTTTTAGTGAATGGATGGATATCATTTACTTACGAGATATCATTACACTGACTGGAAAGTTTTGTCTCCAAAAGAAGAGAAATTGCTTATTTTTGCTGATGTCTTGAGCTCTTTCAGCCTGCAGGGATCTATGCAAAATGTTTGCATCAGCCTACTCACGTTTTGTAAAGCTCAAAAGCACCCAAGAATTTTAGTATTTTATCATCAGATGTTAATTGGCTCCTGTTGAACAGGCCCTTTATCTTGCCAACCTTGTTTATAATCCCCCTTTGTCTCTGGCATCCTAGCACTGTTTTTTCATGATACAAAATAATACACTTTGTTTCTTTTCTCAAGTATTGAATTTTCAAATATCGGGTCTAAAAGCAGAAAGTTAACACAAAAGGCAGAGTCATTATTTATGTAACCTTAAGACTATCAAACATACATATGTGCATATACATGTGTTTTTATACATGTATACACATATGTGTATACATGTGTTTTTATACATGCATACACTTAAATATATACATATAGTATTCCAAATCCTCACAAATTCACAGATTTAATAACTTTATTGTTAAAGAAATGACTGTTGCTAACAGTTGTAAAAATTTTAATCATAGTTTAAAAAGTTTAATTCTTTTTAGGGAGTATATAATATAAAAGCATCTTATGAAGGAATTTGGCCCCAAACGCATCATAATTCATAAGCATCTATTTGGCCCCTCTTTGCAGAAAAAAAAAGAATAGGAGAGGACTGCAGTGTCCTGAATCAAATAGCAGAGGGAAACAAAGATAAAAGGTTAAAAGGCTCCGAATTGTTGGGCCTTGGACGAGGTAACTCCATTTAACCTGTTACCTTCAGTCATGTAAGGCACAGGTAGGGGGCGTGACTAACAAGTCTCCACCTCCAGAGATTTAAATATTAATGAATTATCAAAAGGCCAGGGGCGTAGCTAATTAAGTTATTCCCTCCCCTTTCTCCCTTCCCTATAAGACTGGTCTCCCCTGGCTTTTGGCAGGGGAAGCGTACCAGTTGCACCCATTCACCATGCCATGAACAATAAAAGCTTTGGAAAACCAGACTTCACGTGTCCATGGTCTCTCCACCTGATTCCCAGCTTTTGGAACCCTGGAACCTTGCCGATGCAGCCGCCTGCCCGCCCACAGACAGCTGCGTGAATGTGGGATCCTCCGCTGGCGGCGTGGGAAGCTCTGGTGCCGGACCGCCCTGAGACTTTGTTGCCAGACTCCCTCCCTTCCCCCCGCCCGCGAGATTTCTGCCCCACACCGAATCAGGTAATAAGAATTATAAATTGAATATATATATATATATATATATATATATATATATATATATAATTTGATACTTAAAGATGAGAAATACAATACATATCTTTTAGGATTTATGAGATGATAATTTGAATGTTTGACGGAGATGGATTTAAAGGAAATAGACACCTTGGCATTTACTGGTACAATATTTATTCTCTTGAAACATTCTTCTCAAAAGCAGGCCCTAGATAAAAAAAAAAATTACATGCCTTAGAAAAGAGATTAGAGGAAACACTAGAGAAGGTCATAGATGACTGAGCAACAGAGAGATAAACTTAACATGTGGCTACATGACCTAGAGGAAACACTAGACTAAAGGTTAAGGAATTTATAGGTCAAGGTAAGAAACAGAAAGAGAAGAATAAATGTTGGAGACAGAAGCTGGAAGAGATGCAAGAAAAAAGGATTCAACAGTTCACAGATCAGACTGAACAGCAAGGAGATAAAGAAAAAAATTGGAAGCAGAAACTAAAGGATAAAATACTAAAGGTAGTAAATCAATATAAGGCAAATGCTACAAAATCAGAATTACAACATAAAGAGAAGCTAAAATTATGGAAGCAGGGCCTAGAACAGAAGATACAGGAATTTATAGAGCAGCCTGAACAACAGAAAAAAAAATAAGACTTGGCAATATGGCCTAGAGGAAACACTAGAATTAAAGACACAGGAAATTATAGATCAGAATAAGAGACAGAAAGACAAAAATGAAGGTTGGAAACAGGAGCTAGAAAAGATGCAAAGGATACAAGAGTTCAAAGATCAGACTGAGCAGCAAAGAGGAAACAATGAAAATTAGAAGCAAGGCTTTGATAATAACTTTTTTAAGTTAATCAGTCAAAATAAAATGGGCAGCAGAAAATCAGAATTACAATATAAAGAAAAATGTAAAATGTGGAGACAGAAGCTTGGACAGTGAATACAGGAACTCAAAAAACAGGAGGAGCAACAAAAAAGAGATATGAAGCATGGGCACAGACCTTAAGAGAGAAATGTAAACCTTAATTAAGTAAAATACTAGGTTGAGACAGAACATATTCAAGAAAGCCAACCAAAGGTTAGAAAACAAACTTTAGTCTATCCAGTTAATATACAGGAAAGACCTCCAGATGATGATTATCCACAGGGTTATCAGGAATTTGAATCGTAACCCATGGATGTGTTAGAACTGAGAAAATTTAAAGAAAGTGTCACTAATTTTGGAATGCATTCACCATTTTTAAAGCAAATCCTGACTTTGTGGGCTATTAAAAATAGAATAATCCCCCAAGACTAGAAGGATATGGCAAAAAAAAAAAAAGACTAGAACCTGTGTCACATTTGCAATGATTCTAATGGTGGAGAGCAAAGGCGAAGGACATAACATGAAAAAGTAGTGCCAGGGGTAGAGATATTTCCAAAGGTCAACAGCTTGGTGAAGGCTGCTTTATTGAGATAGAGGTGCAGGCTGTATATGATAAAGAAAATTTGGCTGTGTCACTTGGCAGCCTTAAATGTCTGGGACAAAGTTGCAGAATCTGGGAAAGAATTGAACCATTTCCTCAAGTCATGCAAGGTCCAAAGGAAACCTTCCCTGACTTTTTGCAAAGGTTGACTTCAGCTGTGGAAAGGAGCTTCAGATTCAGCAGCAAGAAAGGCAATAATCTAATGATTATTATTATATTATATTATATATTATTATAATTATTATTATTATAATAATCTAATAATCTAATCTTTAGCTTTCAAAAACGTGAATGCTGAATGCAAGGAAGAAATTAGACCACTGAGGGCAAGGGTAGCATCAATAGATGAGTGGATTAGATATACAGTTGATGTTAGACCTCATTCACTTGATATGACCTTAATAGGTGAAGCCCTCACTAGAGACTTAGAGACAATCCAAGACTTCAAATGTTTTAATTGTGGTGAGTAGCGTCATTTCAGAATAAACTGGAGGAAAAACCAAATTAATCCCAAAAGGGGGCCTATGACTTCTGTTGTATATGTAAAAGATGTGGCAAAGGCTGACATTTGGCTAGGGAATATAGAACAACAAAAGACAAATGGAGAAACACCTTACCAAAAAAACTCCCAGTGGGGCCTCTTGCAGGCCCCAATGCCAGGCATGGAGAGTTCTCTTCCTCAGGACAATTAAACATCACTGCTCTAAAAACAGATGTTATGAGGCCAGATAACAAGGCTGAGGCAGATTCTATGGACAATTCAAAGAACAAAACAGGGGGCAGGCTAAAACCAATATTTTAGAAAACTTTTATAGAGGATCAATGGCTCAAACTAAAAATAATAGTAAATATATTGAGATTGAAGAATGGTTGACATTGGAGCAGATGTCACCATTATCTTCCTAAAATCTTGGCCTGCAAGTTGGCCACTTCAAGTAGTAGACATCCAATTTCAAGGAGTTAGGATTTTATCTCAAATAAAGCAAAGCACCAGATGGCTTAAATGTACAGGACCTAAAGTTTAGATAAATAAAATTGAGTTCATAAGTGGCTGATATAGCCATTAACTTATGGGGTGTCCCATGGTGGCCTAAAAGATCCATTCTGTTTAAGAACACTGGAACTTTCCATACTGTGATGGTTTGTATATGCTTGGCCCAGGGAGTGACACTGTTGGGAGGTGTGGCCCTGTTGAAGTAGGTATGTCACTCTGGGTGTGAGTTATAAGCCCCTCATTCTAACTGCCTGTAAGTGAATATTCTGCTAGCAGCCTTCGGATGAAGATGTGGAACTCTCAGCACCTCCTGGAGCATGCTTGCCTGGATACTGACATGTTCCCTCCTTGATGATTATGGACTGAACCTATAAACCTATGAACCTTTAAGCCAGCCCAAATTAAACCCTTGTAAGAGTTGCTTTTGTCATGGTGTCTATTCACAGCAGTAAAACTCTAAGACACTAGAATGTACCTGATGGCTTGTAACCATCAACATTCCAATTCCAAGGATCCTGTCACCTTCCTCTTGTTTCTGTGGGTACCAGCCTCACAGAAATTCATACAAAATTTTTAAAAAATTTTCCCATGATTCCATACAGAAAAATAATTTGCAAAACAATACTTAGGCCATACTTTAGGTATATACTCTTACTTCTTTTGAGTTAAGATTATACAATGAGCTGGTCTACAAAACATTTACCCTGATTTTTCTTTGTATTTAGTAGAGTTTGAGTAACATTAAAGTTAGACAAACAAACATAAAGTCCTAATTTTTTTTTTACCACAGATGCTACAACCAATTACATTATATTAAAACAACTTATTCATGTGTTATTCAAGATTAAAAGTTCTTCCATGAGTCACTTGGGCACTTACATTTATTGGTTCACACAGCCCCTCAATTTCTATGGAATTTTACTTCCAACAACTCCATTTTCAGGAGTAATTTAAAAAAGAAGGAAAGAGGATCAGTTTGTTTTCTGCCTTTGGGAAAAAAGTCTTCACTGTGTTCTAGAAATTGGGAATAACACAGTGAGATCATTGCTGTTAAAGGACACCCTAGGATTGCATTATTCTGGAGTAGAAGATGTATTGATCTATTTCAAGAAAGTGTGGGAAGACATCTTGTTAATACAGTTTGAAGTAAATGAATCATTTCTTTCTTTCGTTCTTTCTTTTTAGGTATTGATTTGATGTATTGGTGTTTTAGTCAACAATATGCTGTACATATTATGGTACTCCAAGGAGACTAGAGTGAAGTTGAAAAAAATCCTGATTACCTAGTGTCTTGTTTGTTTTGCTTTTTTCATTGTAGCACTCACTACTTTGGGGTACATAATTTCATGTTTCATAGTAGTGAGACTATTATAATGATGAAAAGTGTTCACCTCAACTGTACTGCTGATCATATAAAAGCACATTATATACAATTATATATGTACACAATATAATGAATAATGATAACAAGTATATGTTATACCATAAACATTCTATTATTTTAGCACTAACCCCTACTTTTATAAAAAAGAATAGTCTATGTCTAAATTATTTCAGGTACAGTCTTGTGTACCTCAGGTTTACTGTAGCTCTTAATTTTATTATAAACCTGTATGAATTAATATTTTTCATTAATTTATTTATTTACTTTATATCTTGATTGCAACTCCTCCTTCTCATCTAAGTCTCATTCTCACAACCCTCTCCCTCCATTTCCCCTTCTTTTCAGGGGGGTATAGACCCCAAATGGATACCAACTCTGCCTCATACATCAATTCACAACAAGAATAAGTACATCTTCTCCCATGGAAGCCAGACAAGGCTTCCCAGCTAGAAGAAAGGGATCCAGAGACAGACAACAGAATCATAGAAAGCCCCCATACCAATTGTTAGGGGACCCATATAAAGATCAAGCAGCACATGTTACATGTATGTAGGAGACTTAGGTGCAGCTGCTGAAGCATATGAAGAAGCTTGTCCTGCAAATCCAAAGATAAAGGATCTCCATGACTAAGGGCAATATCAGGATATTCAAGATATAGGAGGAGAGGAATCTCTGGGATATTCCAGTACTGATGATATAGCAAACGCCAGAGGCTTTGAACCAGACTAGTGGCTCATTTTAATGAACTACTAGTTCATTAAACAACAGCAAGTACAGCTGTTTGGACAAAAAAGTATAGAGAATGTGACACACCATGGCACATCACATCTCACAAGGCACAATTTTTTGTTTTATTTAATTTTTAGTGTTTTTAATTTTTAGTTTTGATTTAAATGTTTATTTAATTTGTATTTTATTTCTGTTTTGGGGGAATTACAAGGGAAGAGAGAGGATATGGAAGAATTAGAAAATGAGTGTTATTGTGATGCAGGATGAGAAATTCACAGAGAACCAATAAAGTACACAGATTTTAAAAGTTTAAAAAAAAAACAGAAACTTAAAGAAACAAAAAATAAAGAAAACAAAGGTATATTTTAACAAGTAGTTTCCAAGGATATGGTCCACACAAAGGAAGTTATGGCGACGTGACTAATAATGGAGTACGATAGTCTAGGGAATAGCTCGAATAGCTTTCTCACTCAGAACTCTACTTGACTTGGGCTACTAACCTACTTCCACACCCCCAACTACAAAGCTACTAGCAGCCTAAAATAGAAGCTTATATTAAACTGCATTTTCAGTCCCAATGAAGCAATAAAATACATTTTTTCACTCCTTATTAATTATTCTCCCTATATGGACAGTTCTACACAAATATATTCCTTTGTAGTGTCAGGTATGGTAACAAAGAAACAAAACTACTCTGAACAATCTACATATAAAATAAGACAATCATTTGAGTGTGATTTTCCTGAGAATCATTTAGCCCTATTTTTTGCAAGACTGGTCAAACATAAACTTAGGTGTATTCTGGGAAGTAACACATGTGATAGGTAGAGTTGAATTAACCTAGTCAACCATCTCAAAAGAAAAGAGAATTATCAGTGTTGTTCCATTAGGAACTGTCTTAATTTACTACTATTGCAGTGATAAAACACTGATGAAAAGCAAGTTATGGAGGACAGGATCCACTTCATAAATAAACTACTATTACCAGTTAATTACTGAGAAATATAAGGGCCCAAACTGAAGCAGGTAGGATCTTGCAGGTAAGAACTGAAGCAGAAGCCATGTAGGAGTTCTGCCCACTACCCTGCACCTCATATCTTTCTTAGCCTGACCAATAAGTCAAGAGTGGCACCATCCTGGAGATCTGGGCTGTACAAATTCCAAGACAATTAAGACTATGCTAATTAAGACAATGCCCCATAGACCTCCCTACACAATAGACCAATCTGCTGGAGGCATTTTCTCAATTAATATTCCCTCTTCTCACCAACTTCTTCTCTTAGAGATTTTATTACTTTAATAAGACAGCATGGTGAAACAACTTATACAAGTAAGTGATTATTTGGCACTTAGAGATGTAGAGAGATTACAGACCTTCAATCATGACAGAGATGCATTGCTACAGGAAAGGACAGCTAAATATTCTGAAGGATTAAGCCCTGTGCAACTGTCTATAAGATTTGCTATCCTTGTGCAAAAATATTAGGTTTTGTTTAATATCATATGAGAGAGAATATTATGAAAGGCTTAACACTGGTATAAATATTAAGTTGCAAAAGATCCACTACAACACGTATGTGAAAGAATGATTCAAAAAAATAGCTAAAACATGCACCATTCAAAATCAGGTATATTGTTAACACAAATTAATTCTTTTGTGGAGTTAAAAACTATACAGAAAAACTAATCTTATCTGATGTGAGGTGAATCTATCATCTGAGAATGTTTGTCTAATGATGGCATTTTATGATCCATTTAGCAGTGCACAACAGGGTAACTTCCACATATATCATGTTTAACAATGAAATCAAGCATGACTGAAGAAGGTTACAGCTCATTCTATTTCAGTGTACCTTTCTACCTTCCACTTAACCATAGAAGAATATATTATCACAAGACACTCCTTCTGTTTTTACATTTTACTATATTATTGGTTACAAATAGTTTTCACTCATTATGTTTATTTTATGCTATTATTACAAATTATCTATTATTATAATAAATGTTATTAAACTATATTATTGCTTAGACTCCAATGTGCCTTCTTCATAATTCTCCATATTCTTTAGAAAAAGGCATTTTTCAGTCTTCTCCTCTAACTCAGTTACTGAAGGCCTACATTCATGTGGCAGATTCATTTGAATCACTTCATTAAGCTTTTCTTCGAAACTAATATCACAATGGTATTCTAAGTTGTATTTAATAAATAAAAGTTGGGGATAAATCCAACCAAACTATTCCAGATTATTGTCACAATACAGTCCCAATGACTAATAATCAACTAATTAGGTGAACCATAAAATCAGACTCCCACTTGTGCATTGTAGAAACACCTTTTTAAAGTTTCTTTTCCTATTTTTTTAAAGGGTATTCTGGAATATTTATTTACATTAGGAAAATGGCTTAATTAATTAATATTAATATAAAAGGTAGTTCTGATATCAGAAGGTTTCAGGTAGTGAAGTTGCTATCTAGTTAAGAAGCAGAGAATGATGAATGTTCATACTCAGTAAGCTTTCTCCTTTTTATACATTCCAAGAGCCATACCTAAGGAATAGTACAGCCCAGTTCTAGTTTTCCCACCTCAATTACCCAATCCAAATAATTTTTCAGAAGCATGGACAGAAGCTAATGACATTAAATAATCCCTCAGAGTTGCTCCTAGAATCCTGTGTCATAGATAGTGCTAGATAAAATTTCACTAATAATCAAAAATAATAATCACAAATGATGAAATTGGAGGTGAATCATCGTTTTAAGAATGTATAAAATGGTCTGAAAAGATAGTTCAATGTCTAAAGCAGTTGAGACACAGGCTTTGTCACATAAGTTTGGGTCATCAAAACTTACATTAAAAACCAAAAACCTGATTATTGTAGCAGAAGCAGCTCTAAGCCAGGAGCTTCTACCTGGAGATGGGAGTTGGAAACAGAAATTAACAGAGGCTTTTTGGCATGAATAAATATATATATACACAGAGAGAGAGAGAGAGAGAGAGAGAGAGAGAGAGAGAGAGAGAGAGAGACACTCACACATCATAGAAATTCACAGAGATCATATGCATTCACACATGCATCACATACACTCACAAAACACATAGATATACAGCATATTTGATGTATCTCTCTTCATAAACTGACACCTTTATCTCAATGTCAAGCATTCTTTAGTCATGGTTTGTCTTCCTAGAAAGGGTCTGTCAAACAAATTTGAGATATGGAAATCTTTGAGAAAGCCTCCAGTAAAGAAATTAATAATGTCTACATTAATTATTTCTTAAACCTTTCTGAAATTTCATTAATATAGGTTCTAACATTTTTCCTTTATTACTATTATTATTTTACAATTTTATTAAAAACTGAATTATAGCACTCCCTTCAGTCCATAGCATGCATCACACTCTCCAACTCATTGTGTCAATATCGTTATCTATGTGTATTAATTTGCATATGTTTGTATCTATAAAAATATGAATACAACTTGAGTCCATTTTGTTGTTTTTGTATATATAATTTTCTATTTGAATATTCTCTATTGGGCAATTCACTAGAGGTTTATCTATGGAAAAAGCTAATACTTCAGCCAGTCATCTTTAGTTGCCTATAATTTTTAGACACATTGCATGGATATTGCCACCATTGTGATTTTGCATCTATGAGAGGTGATTTCAAAATTACTTTCAGGTATGTTGGCTCTTATGGTCTTTGCAACTCCTCTTCTGCAATGTTCCCTGAGCTATAGACAGTGGAGCTATGATGTACATGTATCCATTGATGCTGTGTTTTCGACAATCCACTATTCTCATCATTGTATCCAGTTTTGGTTTTCTGAGACGGTCTCCATTTTCTGTAGAAAGAGGTTTTTTTGACAAGGAGTGAAGACCCCACTTTTTTATTTTTTTTTATTTATTTACATTTCAAATGTTGTCCCCCTTCCTGGTCTCCTGTCCAGAAACCTCCAATCCCATCCTCCTTCCTCTTTGCCTCTAAGAGGTGCTTCTTCACCCACCCACCCACTCTGGCCTCACTGTTCTAGCATCCCCTTAAACTGGGGATCAAGCCACCTTGGGACCAAGGGCATCCCCTCCCATTGATGCTAGAAAAGGCAATACTCTGCTGCATATGTATTTGAGTGTATAAGAATAATATTTAGAATGCCATAAGGAATTGGGCTGATCTAGTAATTTGGTGTGATAAATTTTAAGTGCCATCACCTCACTAGCCCTGTAAATTCAACTAGGTATCTAGTGCCAGACATGATTTCAATCCTTTTGAGAAAAAAAACTTAACAATTTTTTTAAAAATGACTTTCCACAAAATCCAAATGTTTGTTGTAGCTCTTGGTTTTCTCTCAGGTTAAGGGGATGTATGTCTGTTGCTAAATAAATCTCACAGGGATGTCTCAGAATTCGAGTGATTCTTGCTGGATATAACTTAAAAACCTCTATTTTGAAGTTGAATTTCTATGGTACATAAAACTGTAGGCAAGTTGACATCTTAGGGAGGAAATTAATAGCTGTACCTACATGTAACAGCTATGAAGTATGACAATAGCAGCATGATGAGATATCAGAATAGGTACAATAAGTGGCACTCATATCTCAGTAGTAACAAACAGCTAATTGACTTAAGTGTATTTTCTTTACCACAGAATTTACTATAGTTCTGTGTCTTTCATTTGTTTACTTGGGAAAAAATGTTAGTCTGAAGTATCCCTTTAAAGTTCAACATTTTATGCCTTCTTATTTTTAACTTTAGGATTTTCCCATGTAGGCCCTTTGACAAAAGTCACACGTTTTCACTCCATCTCTAACAAGAGAAATTCATTTTCTTAAAATAATATGAAATTAATGAAATAAAAATATAATACAAAATTTTTTCTTATCTCCTCTACTTTAGTTTTGTACTTTCCATGTCTTGGATTAACCTTAATCACCTATAGTCTGTAATGTTACAAGTTGAAATTTCTAGGAATAAAAAAAATGTGTACCTATTAAATGGCATTCCATACTCAATTAAATGAAGAAATTTTTTTTACCAGAAACTGCCTTATTTCTACAAGGATTATCATCATTCCATCACCCAGTATCTGCTGCCATAATCTAGTTTCCTGTGAACTACTGTGATACCAATGGCTGTCTGTGACCATCCTTGATCATACTCAAGGGACTCTTGTTTCATACAGCACTTGTAATCTAGCAGGACCAATATTATAACCAAAGGAAATCAATGGGAAATAAGTTAGAAAAGAAAAAGTCAAAGTATCTTTATTTAAAGATAATATGAAAGCAAACATAAGTGGGCTTAAAATTCCACAAGAAATCATATTCCTTGTAAATTCTTTCAACAAGCAGCAGTTTACAACATTAACATACAAAATGTATATTCCACCTAAATAAAAATCACAAACATACTGAAAAGGAAAGCATCAAAACAAGAACATTCAAAATAGCTCCAAATAGTATAAATATTTTGGAATAGCTATAACCCAGAAGAGAAAGACTTGTTTGATTAAAGTAAAAATTATATAAATTAAAGAAGATATCTGAAAATGGATTCTCCCATGTTCATGAATCAGTAAGATTAATATAGTAAAAAAATTTTCATCCTATATTTCCATTTTGATTTTATTTTTTTCAGCTTGATAAAATTTATAGTATTTTTGATATTACTAGAAGAAACAATTTCACAGGAGTGATGTAATCTTTTATTTTATACATTCTTTCCTCCCCAGCTTCTGCCATGTCCCCATAAAGCCTCACCAACATGACTGACACAACATTAGCTGAACAAGAACAATACAAATGAACATTAAAAACTGTATGGGGCCTAAACTCTACACAAAAAAATATAGAAAACTGCAGACTAAACAAATGTATGCAAGTGTATCTAAATCAAGTGTGTTTCCTGAGTGCAGGAGAAAGATGGACTCTGTTTGCTTATGCAAACTGTAAATTTTTATTGGTGAGAGTGAGACTGTTAATGTTTTGAGTTACTAATGAGCAGTATTTATGGATCTCTGTTATTTTGTTATTAACATACACTGTTTTTTAACCTCTTTTGATGAATGACTGCAGTCTTATTTAACATTTCTGTGCTCTTGAGACTTCCATCTTGAGTCTTCAGGGTTGGATTTTCCTTTTGTAGACCTGGATTGCTGAAAAGAAATGGCTCAATATTGATTTTATTGTGTAATGTTGCTCTTCTTTTATTAATATGAATGATACTTTTGCTTGGTATTGTAATCTACACTAGTATCTGTGTTCCTAGACAATGTGGTGAACATTCATCCAGGGCCATCTGTATTTTCAAATATCCATTGAAAAGTCAGGTGTTAGTCTAATGTGTCAGCCTTTATATGTGACTGGTCTTTTTCCTGTGTAGCTTTTAATGTTTTTATTTTTCTGTACATTTAGTCTTTGATTATTTGTAAATTGCTGTCTGTAAGCAGGTGGGGGCAGGTAAAAGATAAGAATAGAGCCTGTGATTGGACAGTGGAAAAAGATACAAGATGGAACTTATCAGAGAGAAAAATGAACCTAATCCACGTGCCTTTGAAAGAGTGACAAGTAGCTGTGAATATCAGAAAAGAGGTAGGAAATAATATAGACAACCTGCAATTTAGGTGTGCAGCTTGTTTTTATATCAGTTGAGTTTTGATTTCTTTGTGTGGGCATTTGGGGAATTGAGAATTTACTGATGTAATTATGACTGATAAATTACAAGCCTCTGGAGTTTTGATTTTACTGGGTTATAGGGATGGGGGTTTGCAACAGCTAGCCACAGGGGGTAGATGGCTGAGAAGATGCAGGTGGCTTGGTGTTGGGGGCCGACTTTTAGCAGAAAGCAGCTATCAGCTTTGCAGCCATCTTGAGCCATATACCCTGACATGAGATTTGGATTACAATAGCCTACAACAGCTGAGCACACTCCGATAATCTTGGTTTATATACCTTGAGATTAAAGGTGTGTGAGATTAAAGGTGTGTGAGATTAAAGGTGTGTGACTTAAGAGTATGACTTAGAAGTATAGAGATCAGAGTTAGAGACAAGACCTAAGGGCATGATTAATGGTGTAACTTAGAGGCGTGGCTTAGAAGTGAGACATATAAAAGGCAGAGACAGAACAGATCAGAGATCAGACTATAGAGGGAGAATCAGACAGGAGACACTTAGAGGAAGAGAGACTGAAGAATAAATGGGATTGAATCACACCCTGTCTGGTCTCCATTCTTTGAGTCTGCCCTCACCCTCGCTCTTGCTGAAACCCGACCTGCAGACCAGAGCAGCAGCTTGAGCCGAGATACAGTGGCCGCCCAAATGTGGGTCGGCCCGGGCCTCAACATTTTGCCTGGGCTGCAACATTTATTTTGGCCGCCCCAACGTGGGGCTAGTGTGGACCCCAACATTATTTTGGCGCCCGAACAGGGACTCAAGCTTGGGCCTCAACAGCTTGGAGGCAGGTTAACTGAAACAGGGAGGACCACAGCTTGCAGCTCCCAATGGGGGAGGAGAGACAGTGTTACTGGAGTGTAGCCAGCATTAACATAGGTTATTTTTTTTTAAATAATTTCACACTAAAATTATTATGTGCCACAGAAAGTTTCTTCCCTGGTCCTATCTACTTGATGTTCTGTATGCTTCAAGTACTTTAACAAGTATCTCTTTCTTTTGGGGGGAAATTGTTTTCAGACAAATTATGTACAAATAGTTATTTCATTTATGTTCAATACAGTTAATAAATACTAAAATACTACAAGAAAGTATCAAAACACAACCACACACTAAGCTCACCAATTCACCCCAGAACAATAGAATGCAACAAATAACTCCATGGCAGTTTGCTGTTTTCAAACAGGGTATCTTACTTTGTTACCCAGGAGTACCACATTTGTGATTTTTTTTTGACTAATTTTTTAAAAATATCTGGGATTACACATTGTCAGAGCCTGCCTGTCAGTCACAGGAAAACTATAGTGGGGGGAGTGGGGATAGGAAAGAAGAGTCAGAGATTCCAAGTCAGGAGCACTAACAGTAAGTACAGCATGCTGAGTATATTCTATCAGTGTCTTTTAAAGGCAAGCAAACAAGGCATGACAAATTCCAGGAAGGTAAACATAAACCACAAATGCTTACATAGCAAGTTTTTGATACACAGTATCTATATTTGACCAAGTCCATTTCTTCATGCTTGGACAGTCTCTCAAGGGAATGTGCATAAGAACTTGGCAGCATATAATGCATGTCTTAATGATAAACAAAGACAGATATCAGCAGGCTCATTTGTGATTAATCACAAGCAAGGAGTCAGCCAAAGTTAACTCTGTATGTGCGTGCCATATGTACCCCATTTTTATCTATAAGAGCTGCATACATTTTCACTTACAGAGCAGAAGGTTGGCCTGCCTTAGGCTGCCATTTAAAATCATAGCTCTGACCCATCATTGGCACACAAATAATCTTGTATTTGGGGCCTCTCTTAGGTTGAGAAGATTTTTTTTAAGATGACCTTACCCATCATTGTCTACCAACTTCTGCTAGGGAAGAAAGATGCTGGAACTTAAATTTATGTAACTCTGCTTTGATATCTGTAAAAACCTCTAGTCATTTCTCTCATAAGAACAAGAAATAAATATGCCATAAAAATGATTATAGAGCCTTGTTTGCTACACCCAATAACAGAGATATAAACAAGGATCAGTGAAGGAAAAACAGGCCTGTGACTTTTTCAGAATATCATTTGAAATTCTAGCAGCATCAAAACACCCAGGCTTTGCATTTCTTAATCAAACAACATCCTTATGCAGGGACAATAAATCTACTGGAGTATTAAGGTTATGCCATATACCTTGAATGTGCCATTTTACTCTGATCCAAGTATGCTGACTCTCATTATACATTTTTGGAGTTATATAGATACATAGATATCAAGCATGACATTCTAAATGGCTTCTGACGTTCATTCCTTGTACCTCATCTCTCATGATCTGCACTACATCACATAATGTATCAATTCTTTGCTCTGGCTATTTATCCAAATCCTCTTACATGCTCAGGGCATTGGAAACATGTAGTAGCACTGGCAATTATGAGAGTAACAATACTGGCAATGATCAGCCCAATCGTACATTTACTCCTTGCCAAAGCATGATCTAATTCTTCCAGCATTTGTAAGCCTTTTCAGAATATCATCATTCTGCAACATTAGCTAGAAACATAACAAAAGAAGGTTGATGAGGCACCATTACAGGTTCCTTGTACAATGTCAGATACACAATTAGTCAAATTATAGTCATAGCAAATTACATTGAATCTGGTCCCATACAATTTCTAACAGTGCAATTGTCACAGGCTATGTTAAACAATTCTCCAGACATAGTAACATTCATTTGCCCAATCATCAACACATGTAGCAAGCCTTTACAAAACTTGACAAGTGACACAGGGTCGTTTTCAGAGTGTACCCAGGGGGGTTCTTTTTTGACTTAGTATTTTAGCCTGTAGAGTGTGACAATGGATGACATATTCCTCTTCTGTATTTGCTTCCTGCTGATATTAGGATGTTGCAGAGGAGGTCCAGGAAGGCTGAAATGCTAGTCAAAGGCTTGGCAATGAGGCATTTATCAAAAGCATGTAATTATCTGATAACATATGAAAGATAGGGAATAAACACATGGACTAGACTGGTTAAATACTAGCTTTCAGCCACCCTACAGTTCAGCAGGTGTACAGGTGATCCCTGGATGGAGTCTGTCAGCTAGGTAGGAATCTGCTGAGCCAAATAAACTAGGAACAGAAATTAAAATTGAATAGAAAATTACAATTGGTGAAGGTAAGAATTCCCAAGACCAAGGGAAATTTTCTGTTTTCAAGAACTGGCAGCTATCCATATAGGGAGTCTATTTGATGTGTGACTAGTAGGTCTTAGGACTCTTGATTCCCTAACACTTATGTAATTTACAAAAGGATGTATATTAGTTTTTATTGTTTTGAAATTTATATTTTAGAAAAAGTAGTTAACATGTGCCTGTTAGACAAAAGAAGTAGACTCATGCCTTTGAAACCTAGTAAAAGCTATAGGTTTACAGCTATAGATATACAGATTGAACAGAGATGATTTTAGAATGATGAGAAACATCTCTAAATTTATATTCAGAAGACAACCAGCAAGAAATTAAAATCTTAAGCCTGCAACTGAATTTTAAATTGCCATGTTCCATTAACTTATAAGAACTCCACTGATCTATGTTAAAATTCTGAACTTTGAAATAACAATAGCATATGTGGGGAATATGAAACCTTTCCCATTTTCTAGTAGGGCTACAGGTCAATACCACAACAATACCAATTGTATTTTTATAGCCTTATTATACTACATAGTGTGTGGAAAGCAAAGCCACAATTGCTGAGATATACACATAAGACACTGTGGCTTCCCTGTTCCTTCCACCAAGGTCAATAGAGTCTTCAGCCTCTTGCTTTGAGCCTCAAGTGCAAATTCACTTATAGTTCCATGCCTCAACAGGCCAGAAAATCTGCCAACAGCCCCTGACTTGCCTTAAGTCTGCCTGGCAGATCTTCTCTCTCTCTCTCTCTCTCTCTCTCTCTCTCTCTCTCTCTCTCTCTCTCTCTCTGTTTCAGAGAAGCAGAAAATGGCTCCCAACATCTCACCCTTTTTTATTTTATACAAGCCAAAGCTGTCTCAGCTATTGGCACAGACAGACTGTGCATATCTTGGTGACCCCTCAAGCAGTGTGGGTCTTTCCTGTAAACCGTACAGGAATCTTAGCACTCATGCCATCTTAAGTTGATATACCTCTAAGAGAATCTTACCCATCTTCAACTACCAGCCTCTCCAATAGGAGATGTAACCTATTAAGTTACAGTTCTGACCCATATATGTGGAAATATTCATAGATAATCAAAATCAAACACTTAACCACAAGTGGTAACAGACATAGCCCTATAACCATAACAGTACCCAAGGCAAGTACTGAAAAGGACAAAAGAGCAAATGAAGATCAAGAAGGCAAGCTTTTTCTTAATTTTTCTAAGAATTCAGAGGGAGCTTTTGCAGCATCGAATTGCAGGGGTTTGGCATTTTAAAGACAAATCATTAACAGATTGAGCACTTTGAACAGATTGAGACAATGTTACTGTGACAGTAGTAGCAGTAGTTATAACAGATACTATAGTAAGAATCCCAGCAATGATCAATCTGATCATTCTCTTAGGTCTACTCAAAGCTTTTAGTATTTCATCCAACACTTGCAAGCCTCTATCTGAATACCAAGCATACTATACACATAGGCATATGACCACTCTAGTTGATCATAATCAAATACATGGAAACAAAAATGAAAATTGTGTATGTATAGTTAGTCATCAAACAATTAAAATGATGTATGCTAAATATGATATAAAATGTTAAGCTGTGTGTGTGTATATGTATGTGTGTGTATGTGTGTGTGTGCATTCATGTACATGTGCCTATGGGTATGTTTTGTGGCATAACGGTGAAATAGCACATTGTAGATATAAGAAAACTACTTGGTAGAGTTTTTTCTCTCCCTCCTATCACATGGACTCAGGGGATTGTACTAAGGTCATTATGTCAGTAAATGCTTGTACCCTCCATGCCACCTTTCCAGCTCAATGCTGAGAGCTATGAAGACCCATCAGAGGTTTACAAAAGGAGCCAGGTCTCAGCTGGGGACATTGGTACATACCTAAAACCCCTTAACTTTGGATATGGATAGAGAAGAATTTTTTAGTTTCATAACAGGTCTATATAGCAAGACCCTGTCTCAAAATAAGACAAAATCATAAATGCCCATCATGGTGAATCACATCTGAGATCTTTGTACTTAATCAGCTGAGATAGGAGGAGCACCACAAATTTCAGTCCGCCTGAGGCATCCTATTACTTCATGTCAAAAAATATTTCCCTTCTAAAAATGAATCAGACTGTAACTTTTTGCTATTTCTTAAGTTTTCTACAAGATATTCAAATGGCCAAATTCTACTTCAAGGAATCCAGTGCCATCAATGTTCACAAGATATTCCTAGCTACCCAACAGCAGAACTGAAGTGAACCCAACATTACTCTGAGACTGGGAAACTATGTAAGGTCATGACAAGGTCAAAGAACAAGTTTAATGGAAAAAAGGGACCAGAAAAAAAAAAAAAGGTTTATGTTAGAGAATTTAACTTCCAACTTACGACATGAAAGGCAATGATTTCAAGGCTTGCTAATGTTATTTCATGTGTTGAGTTCACAATGTCTCAGAAATTTCTATCTTTCCATTTTAAAAATACCTCAGGTCCATTTTTGACCAACTGCTCTCACCAGGTTGATATAATGAACATTATATAATATATAAATGTAAATATTCTAGAGAAAGAACTTATTTACTCTCATGCATTTTTTGATTTATTAATAATTTCCTTAAGTCTTAAATTCCCTGACAGTCTTTGTGGGGCTTAAGACCTGGGACAAGGGGCTAAGGTACATATTTAACATACCTCTAGGTTCTCCCAACATCTCTCAGCCCTTACCTGTTACAGGGCAGGGCTGAAATACCCTGCCCTCTGCCCTGAACTTTCCAGCCATAGTGCTAAGCTTCCCTTCCTCCAGAAAATCTTTCCTATATAATCTAAACATATTGTGCTCTCTCTTGCTCACTCTGTCTCTCCATCTGAATTTTCTATCTACTTACGTGCACAAACTCATTCTCTTTCACCTTCCCCTCTTTTGTGTCTCGCTCCCCATGGTGATTTCCCTAGCCTTTTGGACCAGTGAACCTAACTATGACACCACCTTTCAATCCCAAGGCTGGGAAGGAGCAGCATAAGCCAACCTCACTGGACACTCACAAGAAGGTAGGAAGATGTATCCTAAAAAGGGTATGGAGGTTTAAATAAGATTTAAATAAGGTAGTGTCCCCATCCATACCAGTGTATCCAACATTTCTCTTTTGACACAAGCAACTGGATATTTTCATGCTGTACCAGACTGACTTTTATTTATTTATTTATCCACTTAACAGCCAGAATCCCAAAACTAACTGGCACTTTCTTGGAAGACACAATGGTAAGCCGTCAGAGATCTTCCTACTCTCTGTGTATCTACCCTCTGTAAAAAGTTTCATTTACCTAAATGGTATGTTTTAAGATAAAAAAAAATCATCTCAAAGAATAGTTTAAAAAACAAAGGAAGAAAGAAAACCCAGAAGGTATGGGGAGTGGATGGCATCCTGAGTGAACATGGTGTGTTCACACGAGCATGTCAAGGACCCCATGCCCCAGGCCCATGGGAAGGGCAAAGCCTTCCTTCCCCAGGTCCTTGTGGATGTTGACAGTCCATGTAGAAAATATTGACCTCTGCTTCCTTCTTCTGGATGTTTACAGCCCAAGGCTGCTCCCCTGCAGAGACCCCTACCAGGATTAGCTATACTAGCTTTCTTTTCAGCTGTGTATAATAAACCTGGCTCTTCAATCTAGGTGCATAAAATAAACATGCTAAGTTTCCTGGCTATTGCTGGTGTATCTCCATCAGGGCACATTGCGCACCTAATCTCAGCTTTTCTGCTTGGGTTTCTATATTCACCATCACCACAGCCAGGTCAATTCCTAATGCTGTACAAGGTCATTGGGAAAAGACATGCCAAGGGTTGATTACCTCCATACAAATTATTGGCTGAGGAAACCCTTAAGACCCATGACAAACCACAATGGCCAGTGCTTTTGGTGGCACACAAGATTGAAGACTACTGCTGGAGATACTGCGTGTTCTGGGAAGGGACTCCAGCTAGCCTGAGCATGGCAAGCATGGTTCTAAAGGCCTTGCTGTTCACCCTTTCTCTCTCTCTTGCTAAACACCAATAGATTCCATTCCTAAAGCCAGCCATCAAGGTCCCTTACTTAGCCACTTCCTCCTCCTGATGCTGACTACTAAGACCCAACTATTAAAGTATTAAACTCTAGCAATCAAAAGACCCCAATTAAATTAAACACCTCACTCTAACACAGAGTTTCCCATTTTCCCTTTACAAACTGCCTTTTGCTTATAGGTCATGTCTGTCTTCTCTCTATCTAATGTCAGTCCTTTGTCCTCCCCTGGGAGAACAACCTCTTCCTCCTTTCCTTTGTTCCTCTCCTCTTTTCCCTCATGCTCTATCTCCTGGCTTTGTCTCTTACTTCCAGCCCTTTGTGCTTCTAGAGCAAAATAAATCTCCTCTGTGCTGAGAACTTGGTAACTTGGTCTTGGAGTGTCCTGAACAGATACTGGTGCCCTACAGTCTGGTTTTAGTATATGAAGAAATCAAGTAGGACCTGTGCTAGCAGCTCTTCTTTGCTGTCTGGTTTCACAGTTCCAGAAGATGCTATCCAGTCTACTGATAATTGTCACTAACAGGCCTATCTATAAAATCTTTGTGCTGCAGTATCAATAGTAGTTGAAAGATGTGCCCACTGGTACATTAATGGTATGGCTGCTACAGATACAACCAAGTGCTTTGTGAATGAGTTTAAAGGCCACTCCACAGAAGGAAATTTGGGTATTGTATTGCAAGCCATGGTAAACTCCTTTACCTGAGGAAATCACAAAGGCCAGGGCAGGCTACTGAAATTACTTTGTGAAATGAGTATGATACACCAGATAACTGCCTTCTAAACACTTGTGTCTAACTTCTGTTGCTGACAGCCTTGATTATGGAAAAAGCTTACTTACTATGGGATGTGGTTACTCACAGAGACTCATACTAATCAGAGTACTAAAATTAAGTGACTAGTCTTGTGACGTGATGGCCCACTCTTAGTTTACACTCTTAGTTTACACTATATATATATAGTTGTGAGAGTTTTTTTCTTAATTAAATCATTTGAAGTAATAACATCCATTTTTAATCCAGATCTTTTCAGAAGAGAAGATCTAACTTTAGTCTGGGCCACATCTGCTTGATGGCAGCCTATATAAAGGACATGGTAGAAGGAGGCTTGCTCTTTGCCTGCTTGTTCTAACATTCTTGATGGCAAGACCATTTCTTCACTGGCATTATTTCTTTAAGAGTTTGGCATATAGTGAAGACCAGGTGAGCCAGCCAGCTTTGCGGACTAAACACCTATAGAATTCTTGAACCTTCAGTTGATAGTCAGCCTCTGTTGAACTATGAGGATACAACCATACACACACACACATATGTGTATATATATGTATGTGTATATATATACATATAAGTATGTACGTGTATACATACATATATATATTAGAATGGCTGCATATATATGTATATACATATATCGTTTTATATATATACATATATATATATTTCACACACAAACGTATACACAAAAACACTGTTATAAGTTCTGTTTTACTAGAGAACACTAACTAATAGACCAACTAAAAGCAGGACTCCTATAACACAACTTTCATGATGGATGCTGGAATGGAAATTTTTAGTGATTGTATATGAGTCACTAAGCCCAATAAACTTACTGGCTTACCAAGTTGGACTTGTGTAGAATCTTTTCTTGGTCTTTCCCTGGTACCTTATCTCAGGTGAATTCACATTTGCTCACAGACCACCAGAAAAAGGTAACAGAACAGTTGGGGATAAAAGCAAAAGTTGAGCAAGACATAAATAGCATCTATCATTAAGAAGTTCAAAATCTAGATTACTGCTTACCAGTAAAGATACTATAAAGATACTATATATCTATGCTGCCCACTATTGTAGACACTAGCACAAATGCCTACTGAGTTCCTGAAATGGAGCTTGTATTACTGAGAAAATGAAGCATTAGTTCACTATAATTAACATATTTTTTAAGTTGACACATGTAATTAATGGCTACCATACTGGACAGAACATATAAAAATATGTACAATCATTCTCTCTCTCTAAAGTCAATTCCAAGTGCATTAACTTCATGTTAAAGTTTGACTGTGAGTTCTTGTATATGAAGGCATGATGGTGCAGCTTTTAATATCTTATTTAAGAATGTTAAGGGAGCTGATAGCTTATTGTCCTACAAAAATTTTTGTGACTGTGACTTTTGGGTTGATCAGGTGACAAGGTGCTCCTCCCTTGAAATTACAACTAGAAAAAAGTAAAAAAATTTATCTGCTCTAAATATATAAGATGTGTTTAGCCACTTAATGTTTGTTTCTGATTGATCCTACATGTATAAATATGTTCTACATGTCTTGGTTATAGATTATTGGCTTATTAGTTATTGGGTATGGATAAAAATTTGTAACATTACCAATTAAAAGTTGGCTTAAAACTAGTAACTCAGGGTTGGGAGTCATTAGAGACAACACATGGTATGAGCCCACCCAGGAAAACAGGTCTCTAAAGATACCTTTAAATTGGGATAATATTTTATGTAAATTTTGTCCTAGAAGCTAGACTTATAAAAGATAGGATTTAAAGAAATGTTTCTTAAATAAGATATGAAAAGCTGCACCATCATGCCTTCATATACAAGAACTCACAGTCAAACTTTAACATGAAGGTAATGCACTTGGAATTGACTTTATTGCAGAATACTGATATTTGGCCTATTGCATGTGCAAATGTTTTAGGCAAAAATGATAATTATTATCCAAAAGACCAGTTGTTATAATTTGCCTCTATGCATGCTTTTATATTTCCTGTAAATTTGTACATGCAGCCCATAGAGAATGCATTTATTGTATTTACAAACTGCTCATCTAATAGAAAAGCAGCATACATAATTGGATCACATGTTCATTCTCTTGAGTTCTCCCACTCCTGACCTCAATTCAGCACAAATAATTGAATACATGCTGTAGCTGCTGTTTTTGAAATGTTGAAAAATCAAGCTTTTAGTTCTGATAGTCAATATATAGCTCATGCTTTAGAATTGCTTGAAACTGTTCCTTTTTAGATACTTCTAATTCTCAAATTTTACAATTTTTATGCAAATATAACTTAATTTAAGAAAACATACTGTTCTGTTATACTTTATAGGGCATTTAAGAGCTCATACTGTCAGGGCGGTGGTGGCACACGCCTTTAATCCCAGCACTTGGGAGGCAGAGGCAGGTGGATTTCTGAGTTCGAGGCCAGCTTGGTCTATAAAGTGAGTCCCAGGACAGCCAGGACTACACAGAGAAACCCTGTCCCGAAAAACAAAACAAAACAAAACAAAACAAAACAAAATAAAACAAAGAGCTCATACTGGATAGCAAATTTGCATACCAGACAGATTAAAGGCCTTACACATGAAAATTAACCAAACACCTTCATTCTTTACGTCATCAAAATAGTAATAGATCGAGACAATAATTTGGTATTTCTAGAAAATATGCACGTCAAATTGTAAAGACTTGTCCTGAATATCCTCAATACCTATACCATTTTCTTCCTGTACCACATAATCGTGTTAATTGTCAAGGACTAATCATTTATGGCAAATGAATTATTCATTTTTATTCAATTATTATTCATATTTCAGATATTGGAAAATTAAAATATGTGCATGTGACTATTAACACCTCAAGCTTTCTTGTTTCAACTGCTTTAACAAAAGAAGCAACAAAAATGTAATTAGTCATTGCCTACATTGTTCCCTACGCTGGGTGTTTCAAATAAAATTAAAATAGATAATGGAACTGGCTGCTGCAGTCAAGTATTTGAGATGTTTTGTCAAAAATTTAGTATTACCAATTACTGGAATTCCGTATTTATACTCCTCAAGGACAAGGTATTGTGGAACTTCAAAGCAATATTTTCATAAAAGAAAAAGGGGGAATTATAACCCTGTACACCACAAATTTATTTAAAGCATGCTCTTTTATTTTAAATTTTAAAATTTTCGGTGCCAGGGAACCCTCTGCTGAGGTACCCTACAACTGGGCATATTTATACCTAGGTGAAATGGAAGGATCAACTTACTGGCATGTAGCAAGGTGTTGGGGACCACACTAGCCCCAAGTTGGGGTGACCAAAATAAATGTCTCGGCCTGAGCAAAATATTGAGGCCCGGGCCAACCCACGTTTGGGCGGCCACTGTATCCCGGCCTAAGCTGCTGCTCCGGTCTGCAGGTCGGGTTTCAGCAAGAGCGAGGGTGAGGGCAGACTCTACATAATGTCTGATGTGTATGAATCTCTCTCTCTGGTCTGATGTCTGGTTCTGTCTTCTATATTCTGATTCTAAGCCACGCCTCTAAGTTACACCTTTAATCATGCCCTTAAGTCTTGTCTCTAACTCTGATCTCTATACTTCTAAGTCACACACCTTTAATCTCACACACCTTTAATCTCACACACCTTTAATCTCACATACCTTTAATCTCAAGGTATCTAAACCAAGATTATCGGAGTGTTCTCAGTTGTTGTAGGCTATTATAATTCAAGTCTCATGTCAGGGTATATGGCTCAAGATGGCTGCAAAGCTGATAGCTGCTTTCTGCTAAAAGTCGGCCCCCAACAGGTCCCCCTTTTTAAATTTTTTATTAAAAGGGAAGGCTGGGAAAACTTACGGAAACCGTGCCTGTCCTAGGTTGGAGCAAAGGACCCCAGCCTCCCTTTCCTGTCCTTGGATACTCAACAGCCATTGGTTGAGCTCCTGTCTTAGGATGGTGAGGCCTCCCTTCTTTTAGGGGCAAGGGTCTCGGTATGCTCTCTTACCTGTCACTGACTATCCGGCTTAGCGCATAAGTTAGGGGATATACCTCATTAGTCTTGATGACAGAGGTTTTACAATCCCTTACTTCCAGCCTGTAATAATGGACCTGTGTGGGTTTCATTTGAATAGCATCTCATACAAAAGCCATCAGTTTGTTGAACTGCATCGACCCAAAAGACAAGAGACTTAACAATGCCTGAATAGTTAGTATGACAGCAACACTCTTTTTAAAGGGCAACATATAACTCCCTCTATCAGAGGAGTACAAAGTGTAAGCCTCTTCTATTCTGTTTATAAATGTCTTATATCAGAATCTAAATCTATATAAATACAAAACTGATCATAGCTTTGATCTAAAGAAAACTAAGGAAATCCCTGTTCCTGCTCTAGTCAATCTCAAACCCAAAAAAAACAACTATAGTAACTGTGGTAGTGGGTTTTCTCCTGGGTCTAAACAATCTAAATTCCCACTAAATCATAAGTCAGGGAATCAAGAGTCCAATAGAGCCACCCTGGAGATATGGGTGGTGATGTCTTTAGCACTGATAACTTCCCGAGTCAGGTTTACTCGTAGATCTGTTCCAGTTTGAAGGCAATTGTGAAGCATCTTCATGTTTCCTGTGAAGAAAAAATACGCTTCTCAGGGGGTTTCTCCTCCCTGGATTTGTTATTGTTGTCTATTTGTTTAATCAGTCTCTCTGGCAGCCAACGTACAGCATCTGCAGTTTGGGAATATATGCAAACAGAACCTCTTCCCCAGATAAGCACTGGATCTGGCCCATTCCAGGTTCCAGTTAATGGGTCTTTCCAGAGGACTGTTGCAAAATTCTTTTTGGTATCAGGATGCCAGAATCTATCTGCAGCAGATTTTCCTTCAGAATCCAAATTTTAAAAATTTAAAATGAAGAGTGCATGATGAAGGATATTTCTGGGGGATCCCTTGGTAGGGTACCATTCCCTTTTAAATTTTTTCAAATTGACATTTAATGGTTTGATGTGCCCTTTCTACTATACCTTGACCCTGTGGATTATATGGAATACCCGTTTTATGTAGTATTCCCAATCTTTCACAAAATTGGTGGAAACTGGAGCTTGTATAACCTGGGCCATTGTCAGTTTTTATCTGTTTAGGCACACCCAATACAGCGATTGTAGCAAGCATATGAGCAATCACATGCTTGCTTGCTTCTCCAGTTTGTAATGTTGCATAAATGAAACCACTGTATGTGTCTACACATACATGTATATATTTTTGCTTGCCAAATTCATTATAATGAGTAACATCCATTTGCCAGATACTGTTTGGTATCAGTCCCTTTGGATTTACACCCAAATGAGGAACTGGTAAAAGTTTAACACATGATTGACATTGTTTGACAATTTGTCTAGCTTGTTCTCTGGTAATTTTAAACATACCTTTTAAAGTTTTAGAATTAAGGTGATGTAACTCATGAGCCTTTATGGCCTTATCCAAGTTAGATTGCGAATCTGATAAAGTAACTGCAGCTATTCGAGTAGCTAGGTCTGCCTTGGTATTTCCTTCAGAGAGAGGACCTGGTAGCCCAGTGTGGGCTCTCAGGTGTCCTATAAAGAATTTACACTTTCTCCTCAGAATTAATTGTTGGCACTGTAAAAACAAATCAGCTGCTTCTGAGGAATGCTTTATTTGTGCAGCAGTTTCTAGCAGAGGGATAGACTGAGCTATATATGAGCTATCTGTATAAATATTAATAGTTTGATTTGGAAATGCTTGAAACACCACAATAACAGCATGTAATTCAACCAATTGAGCTGATACAGATGATGTATCAAAAGAGATTACTTGATCCTTAAAGGCATAAGCAGCTGTTCCTGATGAGGAACCATCAGTGAAAACTAGCAATGCTTCCTTGATAGGTTCATGTGCAGTACGAGATGGAAAAACAAATTCAAGATGATTACAAAACTGAACCAATTTATCTGGTAGATAATGATTATCTATCTGACCAGCAAATGAAGCACATGCAATAGGCCAGACTTCAGAATTCTGCATAAGCCAATCAACCTGATGCCTTGTATAGGGTTGTACTATGATATCAGGATCTTTTCCAAAATATTTTTGACTGTTATCTCTGCCTAACATAATTATATCTGCTACAGCTGCATAGTATGGATTAAGAACTTTCTTGGGGGATGAGGGAAGATGAACCCATAATATGGGTGCAGTTTGCCAAAAAACTGCAGTAGGTGTTAATTTAGTATTAAAAATAAGAAAATATAAAGGCTTAGAATAATTAATATGAGTTACAAATTGAGATGAAATAGCATTCTCTACCTTCTGTAAGGCTTTTCTACCCTCCTCTGTTAGAGCCCTGCCAGATTTAGGGTCTGGATCTCCCTTGAGAATATCAAATAGAGGCTTCAATTCTCCTGTTGTAAGTTTCAAATATGGTCGTAGCCAATTAATATCTCCCAATAGTTTTTGAAAATCATTAAGTGTCTTAAGGGAATCAGTCCTCAGTGTGGCTTTACTATTAATAATATGTGGACCATTAATCTGAAATCCTAAATAGGTATATGGGTCTTGTAATTGCACCTTTTCTGGTGCTATTTGTAACCCTGCAGTCTGTAAAGCTGTTCTAAGATCATCAAAGCACTGGAGTACCTGTTTTCCATCTTTTCCAGCTATCAAAATATCATCCATGAAATGAATCATGTAGATTTGCTTCCACATAGTTCTAACACCCCCTATGGCAGAAGCCACAAACTTTTGGCACAAGGTAGGACTGTTAGCCATACCCTGAGGCAAGACCTTCCATTGATATCTTTTCATAGGTTCCCTAAAGTTTATAGAGGGAACACTGAAAGCAAAATGTTTTCTATCATTAGGATGCAAGGAGATAGTAAAAAAACAGTCTTTTAAATCTATAACTATTTTATGATAACCTAAAGGTATGGCTACCGGTGTGGGCAGCCCAGGTTGTAAGGCTCCCATTTTAATCATGGTTGCGTTAACAGCCCTCAAGTCTTGCAACAATCTCCATTTTCCTGACTTTTTCCTAATGACAAATATTGGGGTGTTCCAGGGAGAGTTACTCTCTTCTAAATGTCCTGCCTGTAATTGCTCCTGCACTAGCAACTGGGCGGCTTGTAATTTTTTGGTGGTTAGGGACCACTGATCCACCCAGACGGGCGAGTCCCCTTTCCAGGTAATGGGATCCGCACAACGTCCTAGGGGTGCAGCTGAATCAGTAGCCCCCATCAAAAATACCCCAAGCCTCTTCTTTCATTGTTACCATAAACCTCAGTAGGGTGAATAATTCCATTTTCACCTTTTCCTAATCCTTTGCCTGAGGAAGGCTCAGAGTTTACCATTTGAGCCATGATTATTTCATTAGGGCTGCATATAATCAATCCCAACTGGGATAACAGATCCCTGCCCCAGAGATTAATGGGAAGGCCTGAGATCCCATTTCTGGGATTAATACTGTGTGGGTGGCAGAACTGAGGTCCAGTCCTGCACTTCCTGGTGTTGCTCAACTGAGTTCAGAAAGGGATTGTTGTTCACTGGTAGGACACTGACTGCTCCATAAGCCTATTTTGGCTTGCGTCGGTTCAGGGCCTGGAGCTGGCCCCTGTTCCCGTTTCCCTGATTATGGGAAAGGGTATTACCTTGTGCGTCTTGTTTAGAACTACAATCACTAGCCCAATGCCTTCCACGTTTGCAAATTGGGCAGAGCCCAGGCTGTTTTCTGGGCTGTCTCTGGCTTAACTCATTTTCTACTTTGCAATCTCTTGCAAAGTGTCCAGGCTTACCACATTTAAAACATGCCTTTCTGTCTTTACTTGCCAAAAAAATCTCTTACTGATTTTCCTTGCATAGCAGCCACCATAGCTAAGCCCTGTTGGTAAGAGGGACCTATGTCAGAACAAAGTCTGATGTACCCCGTAAGGTCTGTCTTTTTCCTATAAGGTCTAATGGCCGCTTGGCAGGCAGGATTAGCATTTTCATATGCAAGTTGTTTCACATAATCTACACCTGCCTCTGCATTACCAAAAATCCTTCCTGCTGTTGTCATTAATCTATGAACAAAGACAGAAAATCGCTCATCAGGCCCTTGCCTGATTGTTGTTAAAGATGCACCAGGGTCTCCCTTTACCGGAAGTTTACGCCAAGATGAAGATGGCTGCATTTTGAATTTGAGCAAATAAACCTGGGTCATATTGCATCTGGTTATCACTAGAAGCAAATTGCCCTTCTCCTACTAAGGCATCAAAGGACCAACCATTACCTGCCTGAATATTTCTCCTAGATGTTTCTTTGCAATTCTCATGATACTCTGATTTCCAAATTAAATAGTCTCCACCAGTAAGAACTGCTCTCGCTAACGTATTCCAATCACTAGGAGTTAGCCACTCCTCTGTGGCAGAGTCTAAAATTGCAAGAGTAAAAGGAGCAGTGGCACTGTATTGGGATACTGCAATTTTTAATTCCTTAATAATTTGAAAATAAAACCTGTGTGATGTCTCCAAGAAACTCCTTGATTGTCTCTAGTCTCGGATACAGGGAAAGCCTCAGCCTTTCCCTCCTCTGGCTGATCTGTGGCTAATCTTAAGCTAGGTGATAGGGACTGCGTTTGGATTCCTGTTTGAGGAAGGCAAGGAGCCAGGGGATTTTCACAGTTTACCTCTTGAGACATCTTTCCTGTCTTTAATTTTTGTAGCTGATTAATTAAATCCTGATACTCTTTTTCTAACTCTATTTGTTGTTTAAGAACAGATATTTTTTCCTGTAATTCCCTTATGGGATCTATAACCACCATCTCCATTGGGGGAGCACTTGGAGGTGGAGACACATAGGGAGGGGGCATTTCAGCATCATAAAATTTGACTTCTTCTTTCTCTTGGTCAGCACAATCTGGCTCTGACAAATTGTCAACAACCTTTGGTTGTATTTTGGATTCTAACTTACACTTCCTTTTATTTTGAACAAAAAAGACAGCATTCAGGAACAAAAGCAGAAAATTAACACATGTGAGCAGCAAATAACAAAACCAAAACAGAGAGTTGAATTCAGGATGACTAATTTCTTGTCCCATTTTCATTACCTTTCTTGAAGCAAACCAAAACAGAGAGTTGGATTCAGGTTGACTAATCTCTTGTCCCATTTCCTTACCTTTCTCAAAGAGGCAGATTCCTGGGACAATCAACAGATCCTTCTTCCAGTAAAGTCCGTCACTGGGTCTCTCGTTCTTGCTGCCCCACGTTTGGGTGCCAAAATAATGTTGGGGACCGCACTAGCCCCAAGTTGGGGCAGCCAAAATAAATGTCTCGGCCTGAGCAAAATATTGAGGCCCGGGCCAACCCACGTTTGGGCGGCCACTGTATCCTGGCCCAAGCTGCTGCTCCGGTCTGCAGGTCGGGTTTCAGCAAGAGCGAGGGTGAGGGCAGATTCTACCTAATGTCTGATGTGTATGAATCTCTCTCTCTGGTCTGATGTCTGGTTCTGTCTTCTATAGTCTGATTCTAAGCCACGCCTATAAGTTACACCTTTAATCATGCTCTTAAGTCTTGTCTCTAACTCTGATCTCTATATTTCTAAGTCACACACCTTTAATCTCACACACCTTTAATCTCACACACCTTTAATCTCATGCACCTTTAATCTCAAGGTATCTAAACCAAGATTATCGGAGTGTTCTCAGCTGTTGTAGGCTATTGTAATTCAAGTCTCATGTCAGGGTATATGGCTCAAGATGGCTGCAAAGCTGATAGCTGCTTTCTGCTAAAAGTCGGCCCCCAACAGCAAGGTCTCGATCAGGTATTAATATGGTGAACAGGGAAGTTTATCTTTTTTCACAGGTTGCTTAAGGAACATAATGGCTGTCAGAGTGATTGGTGAGACATGCTGATGCTGAGACAAAGAATGATGCTGATCATGAGCTTGCTCAGTGCCCTGACATTGGTGACAAGGAAGCTGTATTAGACATAAGTTGCTGACCCACCTTTGCATGCCCATATTGCAGACTGGACAAGCTGCCTTATCTTAAGCTTTTAGACCTCATGGGATAAAGAATATGGAGACTGTGGAAACTGGCATCAATAAATTAATCAAATAGAGAAGTTGTTATACTGACCCAGTTATTTTTGACTCAATCATGGTCTGGCTGGGTATCAATCCAATATTGGAAAAAAGAAAATGACAGTCTTCATTTGGAGGGCTGATTCTGGTCATTTCAGAGACATTTGAAAATTGACAACCACCTTATATGAAGTTACATTTGCAGTGGATAAAATTGTAATAGGATTTGTATTTAGGACAAAGATTGGATTTGAATTTCGAACAAGTGTTAGTGCATGTGTTAAGGCTCCTAATCTTTTATTAATTGGTTAGGGGAAAATTAATTTTTTCTATGTTATTTAATGCTAGTTGTATTGATTGTACACTTTTAAATTGTGTTAGTGTGTTGAGATCCGGCATGTCTGTTATGGTGGTCTATCAACCAGTTTTTGTTTTATTGCCTGTTAGTATTACAGAACCTTGTTATTCTGGGGGAAAAAAAGCTTGCAGATACTGGAAGAAGTGAGTCAGGCTTTAAGCAGAAGCAAGAGGTTAGTGGCCTTGATTGTTGCTGGTATAACAGCTTTGGTTACATTAATAGCTAGCACCACTGCTTCTGCAATTGCCTTGACCCAAGAATTTAAGACAGCTACTTTTGTTAATCATTTAGCAAAAAGTGTTATTAATGCTCTGAGTATTAAAGAAGATTTAGATAGGCATTTGGAACAATGAATCAATGCTCTTTATGATATTATACAGATTATTGGAGAGAAGGTTGAGAGTTTAAGAGTAAGAAGCCATCTCAAGTGTAACGTTAAATACCAATGGATATGTGTCACTTCTAAAATTTACAATGGTGGTCACTATAATTGGGAGAAAATTTAAAGACACTTGTAGGGTATTTGGCATAATTCTAACACCTCTAAGGATGTTTTAATTTTGCGTACTGAGATTATGAATTTAAAGAATACTGCTCCACTGAGTTTTAATGCTGTGGATATTGCTGATAAAGTTATTAATGACTTAAGGTCCGTGTTTCCATCTTGGTCAAGCTTCAAGAATGGCTTATGTTAGGAGCCACAGTGAGCGTGACAACATTCGCCATTACAAGATGGCGTGGGCATCCTGTGCTCCCACACGTAAACAACTAACTGCGCAGGTGCAAAAGGCAAAAGCGCACCAAAGTCACTGCCCATCCCCGGGGCGTAATATGGGGTGATGAGTGAACAGCCAATCAGAAGTGAACACGCCACTCTAGGGTACATATAGCAGTGCCTTTCCCGGGCTTTGGGTCTTTTCTGCTTCTGCTGATACAAGAATAAAGCCTCGCTGTAGTAACCACCCGAACACTGCCTCACGTGTCTCTTTCGTGGGTGAAGGGGATTCGAAAAGGGGCGTGGAGCAATTTGGTGCCAAAACCGGGAAGGAACGAACCATCCGGCACCTCGGGAGACCCCCCGAGATTCGGGGAGGGTTAAAAGACTACAGGATAGAGGTACGTCTCTGAGAGGTATGCTTGGGGTGGAAGCCTTCGTTGCGAGCAGATTTTCACCCATTGCCGCCACTGCAGTAGTTGGCCTCTTGCTTGTGTTGCTTTCCTTTTTAGCTTATTTGTGTTGTGAGGATCCAGCCTGCAGCACAGCTATTAGGGCAAGTCAAGAGGTTTCAAGAGAGGTCCACTCCAGGCTATCAGAAACAGAGTGTGTTAGCCGGCATCAGGCCAAGGAGCCTGGAAAGGAGAAGCAGGCAAAAAAGCCTGGGCAACAGAGGCAGGCCAAGGAGCCTGGTCATAGAAAAGAGTACTCAAAAGAAATAGGAGCCACTGCAGGGCCTATTAAGGTTAAGGACCCTTCACCGGCTGATGAAGAGAGAGTGGAGTTCGGGGGGACCCCCCCGTACCCCATTAAGGAGCCTGCCTCCATAGACCTTGGAGCTCCGAGGAGGAGAGCCTAGAGGAGGAAGCAGCCGCCTGTGCAAAGGATAGCCATTCTGGGATAAGACTAAGAAAGACCTTGAATCCCTCGGCCCTGGCCTTGTCTCCGGCCTATGCCCCGGGCAGTGCCTCTAATTCATTTCTCAGCCCAGGAGATCGCAGAGAGCTACAGCTTGCATTTCCAGTCTTTGAAGCGGCAGAAGGCACTCGTGTTCATGCCCCAGTAGAGTATAGGCAGGTCAAAGAATTAGCTGAGGCAGTATGTGCATATGGAATTGGGGCTAATTTTACTGTATCCCAAGTGGAGAGATTAAGTACAGCTGCTATGATTCCAGGAGACTGGCAGGACACAGTGAAGGCGGTACTTACCAATATGGGCCAATATTTGGAATGGAAAGCGCTCTGGCATGAGCAGTTACAAGCACAAGCCAGAGCTAATGCAAGCATTGAGGATCAACAATTATGGACTTTTGACATGCTGGCTGGAGTTGGCGTACACGCAAACAACCAGACCACTCATCCCGGGCAGGTCTACGCACAGATAGCATCAGCTGCAATAAAGGCATGGAAGTCTCTCCCTAGGAAGGAAGGCAGTAACCTTTATTTGTCCAAGGTAGTCCAGATATCTAATGAGTCCTTTTCTGATTTTGTGGCCCGAATGACCGAGGCATCGGGTAGAATTTTTGGTGACCCGGAACAGGTGATGCCATTGATAGAACAAATGGTCTTTGAAAATGCTACAGCAGAATGCCGCACAGTCATTGCCCCTCGTAGGAACAGAGGGTTACAAGACTGGTTGAGAGCCTGTTGTGGCTTGGGAGGTCCCCTTACATACTTACTTACTTACTTACATGCAGTGGGGTATGCATGTTGCTACTGAGAAAGTTCAATTTTCAGAAATTGGCTCCTTTTTAGGGATGGTTATCTATCCAGAAAAGATAATTTCTCAGAAATTAGAGATTCGTAGAGACCATTTACATACTTTGAATGATTTTCAGAAATTATTAGGTGATATAAATTGGTTAAGACCATTTTTAAAAATTCCCTCGGCCGAGCTGAAACCTTTATTTGATATTTTGGAAGGGGATGCTCATATTTCCTCACCGAGGGCCTTAACACTGGCTGTGAGCTGTGCTCTGCAAGTAGTAGAAAATGCTTTACAAGAAGCCCAGTTAAAACACATAGATGAAACCAAAACCTTTGACTTATGTGTTTTTAAAACTAGACACTTACCAACTGCTGTGTTATGGCAGGAGGGGCCTTTGTTATGGATTCATCCCAATGCTTCTCCCGCAAAGATTATTGAAAGGTATCCAGATACAGTTGCTCAACTTGCCCTTCGTGGACTAAAAGCAGCCATTACCCATTTTGGAAGGGAGCCTAAGGTTTTCATAGTGCCTTGTACTGCCCATCAAGTCCAAATATTAACGGCGACCTCTGATGTTTGGGCAGTGCTGGTTACTTCCTTCAATGGTCAAATAGATAATCATTATCCTAAGCATCCCATCTTACAATTTGCCTTAACTCAAGCTATCATATTTCCACATATTGTGTCTCAGGAGCCACTCCCAAATGGAATGGTAGTTTATACGGATGGGTCAAAAACAGGAGTGGGTGCCTATGTGGTTAATGATAAGGTTACATCCAAACAATACCATGAAACCTCACCTCAAATTGTGGAATGCTTAGTGGTGTCAGAGGTTCTGGAAATCTTTCCAGGTCCCTTAAATATTGTTTCAGATTCCTTCTATGTGATTAATGCAGTGAAAGCATTAGAAGTTGCTGGGTTAATTAAGACATCTAGCAGACTTGTAGAAGTTTTTCAAAAGATTCAGCTTACCCTGGCTAAGCGAAGATTCCCTGTCTTTATAACTCATATTAGGGCTCACTCAGGCTTACCGGGACCTATGTCCCATGGAATTGACCTGGCAGATCGAGCCACAAAGTTGATTGCAATTGCCCTTTCACCAAAATTAGATTTAGCTAAAGCCTTTCATAAAAGGTTTCATGTGACAGCTGAGACACTACGATGTCAATTTAACATTACTAGAAAGGAGGCTAGAGATATCGTGACTCAATGCCAAAACTGCTGTCAATTCCTACCTGTTCCCCATACCGGAATTAACCCTCGGGGAATTAGGCCATTACAGATCTGGCAAATGGATGTTACTCACATCCCATCCTTTGGCAAATTACAATATTTGCATGTCTCCATTGATACCTGTTCTGGAGTTATGTTCGACTCTCCATTGACCGGAGAAAAGGCGGCCCATGTTATTCAACATTGTCTCGAGGCTTGGAGTGCCTGGGGAAAGCCTAAAATCCTTAAAACTGACAATGTACCAGCCTACACTTCTCAAAAATTTCAACAATTTTGTCACCAAATGGAAGTGACACACCTGACGGGTCTTCCTTACAACCCTCAGGGACAGGGCATCATTGAGCATGCTCATCGTACCCTTAAAACTTATTTGATAAAACAAAAAAGAGAAGTTGAGGAAGCTCTGCCCATGGTGCCACAAGCTACTGTTTCTTTGGCACTTTTTACTCTCAATTTTTTGAATTTGGACAGTCAGGGCAATACAGCGGCTGATCGCCATTGCCTGTAACCAACTAGGCCAAAAGAAATGATAAAATGGAAAGATGTTTTGACTGGTCAATGGAAAGGCCCGGATCCTATTTTAATAAGATCCAGGGGAGCGGATTGTGTTTTTCCACAGGAAGAAGACAACCCATTTTGGCTGCCAGAGCGACTGACGTGATGACTTGTGGTTCCTGAAAATGACCCCCCAAAGGATTCATCTGCAGACGCTCTCAGTTCTCATTTGGACTCTCCTAAATAGAGTTCCTAGTATATATAGTATATATAGTGATTTCTTTAGATGGCTATCCTATCTGCTTTTCCAAAACCTATGCCCTTGCCTTCTTAAAAGGCGCCGCTTCTGCTAACTTATACCAATGTAACTTGCTTTATGTCCCAGTGCTGGTCTGCTCTTGTCTATAAGCAGGCCCTAATAGCCAGTATGCCATTATGGATCCCTATCCCCTTCAGACGTCTGGGACCTTGACTTTATTTCGACAGAAGAGAGATTTTGATATAACTAAAGCCATTATCACTGCTATTACCATCTCTGCAGCTACAGCTGTGACAGTTGGCATAGCCTTGGCTAATCAAGTTACAGCAGCTACTGTTGTTAATTAAATTTCAGAAAAGACCTCTGAGGCTTTGACCACTCTACAGAAAGTGGATGCATACCTGGCATCAGGCATCCTGTTGGTCAATCAGAGAGTTGATTTGCTCCAAGCCCATGTGGAGCAGCTCACAGATGTGGTTCAAATGAGCTGCGTGTCAGCAACCCCATATCTATGTATTACACCTCTGAGATTTATGAATGATACATTTATTCAAAGCCGTAATCTTTCTGCTTATTTACAAGGGAATTGGACTGGGGAGCTGGACCAGGTGCAGCAGCAATGGCAGATCCCAATCTTGAGCCTTGATGGAACACGAGTGGACCCTGTTACCCCTGGCAATTTTACTTCTTGGCTTACCTCTGCCTTTTCTTTCTTTCTTAAAAGGTGGGGATAGGCCTGTTTGGTGCAGCCCTATGTTGTGTATTAGTGTTCATGTTATGATTGGTCAGCAAGCTCAGAGCCCAACAAAAATGTGACAAGGTCGCTATCGCCCAAGCACTCGTAGCCTTGAGGAAGCATCTCCCCCTGAAATTTGGCTATCTAGGCTAAGAAAGTAGCTGATGACTGAAACCCTCAATCGATGCACCCCAAGGGTTCAGCCCATTGGACTGGGTCGATGAGAGGTCTAAGTCTAGCCAGCCCTTGCCTGAATAACTGTGGTACCTGAATATTTAGAGGTGTTTGCAAGTGGGTACTCGACAGGGAATGTTCCATGAGTGTGGATAGATTTCCCAAAAGTATGCTTGATTGCACAAAGGTTTGATGCCAAGAAACCTCCCCTGGTGGCACCCCAGGGTGGAGGCTCCCTTTCCCCATCAAAAGGCATCGAGATGGGTATGGGAAATATTCCTCATTGCACGACAACAGAGAAGAAACCCATTACAATATCTCATTTTGCACAGTGGATCAGGCCTCTGCTTTCCCTCACTGAGTTGGTGCCGCGCTTGATAGGCAATAGGCTGTTCCATCTTAAATATATAGATAGGGGCGATGTTAGGAGCCGCAGTGAACGTGACAACATTTGCCATTACAAGATGGCGCGGGCATCCTGTGCTCCCACAAGTAAACAACTAACTGCGCAGGTACAAAAGGCAAAAGTGTGCCAAAGTCACTGCCCATCCCCGTGGCGTAATATGGGGTGATGAGTGAACAGCCAATCAGAAGTGAACACGCCACTCTAGGGTACATATAGTAGTGCCTTTCCCGGGCTTTGGGTCTTTTCCGCTTCTGCTGATACAAGAATAAAGCCTCGCTGTAGTAACCACCCGAACACTGCCTCACATGTCTCTTTCGTGGGCGAAGGAGACTCGAAAAGGGGCGCGGAACAGGCTTATATAGCTTGATCATGCTAGCCCTTCTTGTCCTGGCAATACTTTTTTGTTGACAACCACCCCACATTTGGGGGCCAAAATGTCCCGGACTGCTCTGCTGCTACGGTCCTTGGATCAGGGTCTAGCAAGAGAGAGAGAGTTGGGGAAGAAGGGGAAGAGACTGGAAGAATGGAGACAAGACAGAGTGTGTAGTCAAGTCTCATTTACTGTCTCTTATGGACTCCCTTGCAAGGAAATCCTGGGTATTTATAAGCACAAGCAGGAGAACACAGGTGAAGACACTTTACCTCATGCACCATGCAGCTAGGGTCACTAAACAGCAAAACAAGCTATGTGGGATAAACAAGATGTTTGTCAGAATGTGCTCAGCTGTTGTAGGCTGTTGAAAAACAAGTCTCTTATCAGGGTCTATGGCTCAAGGTGGCTGCAAAGTTGATAGCTGCTGTCAGCTAAAAGTCAGCTCCCAACACTTTTATTCCTGCCATGTGATAAAACTTGCCTTTAACAACATCAACATGTTGGTGGCCAAAATAAAATTTTGTTTAAAAAAAAAGGTAAGTCTGGGTTGATGGATTAGTCATTAAAGTGTTTGAGGCACAAATATGAGATCCTGAGTTTGATACCCCCACAATATGCACTAAAAAGCTGAGCATGATGGCATGAGCCTGTTAACCCAGGATGGAGAGATGGAGACATGGTCCCTAAGGTTTACTAGCTCATACATCTAGCTGAATTATCAGGCTGTGAATTGAGCAATAAATCCTGTCTTCAAAATAAAATAGAGGGGCAGGAGAGATGGCTCAGCAATTTAAAAAGCATACTGATCTTATATAGGACCAGAATTTGCTTCCCAGCACCAACAACAGGTAGCTCACAACAGTTTGTAACTCCAGCTCCAGGCCTGTGGAACCCTCTTTTGGACTCTGGGAGCATTTGTATTCACCCCTACACTCACTCATACACCCACAGTATATTTTTTAACTTTAATAAATCCAATGCCTACCTCTGAATTCCACATGCATATACACATACTTGTACACTTAAAAACAAAAAGTCAGAATTACGTGAGCACATGATGCACACACATGAAGGCCTTCCTTCTCTTGACCCAATGGCTACAGTGTTTATGAACTAGAGGGATAACACTAAGACACACACACACACACACACACACACACCAACCAGTCAAAAAAAAAAAAAACACCTCGAATTCTGGAACACAGAAAGCATTCATCTGCTACTTGTAGTCCAATTACAAAAGAAACATAAAGAAAAATATCAGCACCTTATTCTGCTAGGGGTCTGTTATGAATTCTCTCATTTCAAGCTCACCAATTCAAACAAATACGCTCCATTTATCTTTATTGTGTACTCTAGAGACCAGGTCACCTAGTGCTATAGGATTCAATACTTTTCTGCATAAATGTCAACATGAGCAAACCTATGACTTAAACACATGTGGGTCCCCCATCCTCAATCTATAGTGGAAGCACTTCAAACACAGAAGTGTAACATAAACCCACAGACAACGATGTGCAATTTTCTCCCAAAGACACCTGGAATACAGTTAGCAGCACAAGGAAACACCTGTGCTTATTATGTTTGTTACTTGGGGTTTTTATGGAGGGGAGCAGTAGAGCAGGCAGTGCAATCATTAGCATTCTGGCAAACAGAGCCGCCTACTTAGAGAAGACTCGGGTAGCCAATTCAGGTTAGGCAGTACAATCCTTTCTTTGAAACACGCCCATTTAGTACACCCAAACTCTGGATTGCTATGTGCCTCTGCGTGGATTGCTCTGAGTACCACACGTGAACAACTAGCCAAGGCACAGGAGTGCCCCCAACTTCCACCGTGCGGCCCTCTTTGGGGCACACTTGGCAGGAGGCGAGGAGGAACCGGCCCCACAGGCTGCAAGTCAGTCCTACAGGGTCAGAGTGGCGTGGGAGGGACAGCACCCAACAGTATCCTCGTATCTTCGCAGGCTGGTGAACCCGGGTGGAAACTGTTAACTTAGTCCGAAGCCAGACTCTTGAGCTAGCCCACGGTGGCCGCAGGCTCCCCGGGAGCTATTGGGGCACAGATCTGTCTACGCACACCCCTGGCACCGGCTGGAACCCGCCCCGCCCCGTGTTACCTGAGCTTTGACTGGCAGTCTCTTCAGCTCTCCCGGTGCTTCTGCTCTCTTTTCCAGAGATGCTCAGAGGTGGGCTTCTGCTCCATTCCCTCCTTAAAAGGAGACTCAGTCTGGCCTCCAGGGACACTCACCATAGCCAGGGCCTAGGAGTGGGAGCACAGTCTAGTAAATAGAGGTCCTCGGATGAGAGAGGAAAGTGCCTTTCATTCAGTTCCCCTGACCTTCCAGAAGGTGACCCCAAAGCCAGGTGTCATGGATCATACCTATCTTTGGAGCCTAGCTTTTAGGTAGACTGGAGCCTGAAGCAGAAGTATCATAGTGAGTTTAAACTAGCCTGGGATACAAAAAACAGACCTATCTCAGATTCGATAAATGGGTGGGTGGATGGATGGATGGATGGATGGATGGGTGGATGGATGGATATGGGTAGATAGATAGATAGATAGACAGACAGACAGATAGACAGACAGATGAATACACACTACAGGAAGTGAGAGTGGATATGGAATTCAGTGGATTTAGTGGCATCCACCAATTCATTTTCTTTTGAAAGGCATACAGAATTGTCAAGTTTGGTGGGTAGTTGTTGGGTGAAGGGGAAGAATTGTTTTTGGAAATAAGCATGGGTACTGGAAACTACTCTTTTCCAAATTATTATTTTTAGTAGTTCATCTTTACATCAGAAATAATAGGGTGGATTGAATTATTAACCCACACCTTTATTCTATATAACTTCAGAGAGCAAACCTAAGTCTTGTGGGTGGGTGTTGTAGAAGCAATAAAGTCTAATAATAATAATAATAAGTCTAATAATAAATCTAATTGACATATGTATATTGTCTTTTTATGATGCACTTGAATAGTGACTACACTGCAGAATAATGTAAATGTAATTGTACACACACTTAGAAACCAAGAAGGTGGGGTGACTCACTTTTGCGGTGTTTGCTTTAACGTGGTCTGGAACCAAAACCATAGTGTCCCTAAAGTCCGCTTGTACTTTAATCTTTTTCATTATTCCAATACTTGGGCATTTGGGAACTTTTCTTTCATTGTACACATTTCAAAGAATATCTTTATGCAAAAATCTTTTTTTCCACTATCAGCTTAAACTTATTACCTTAGGATAGAAAGCTGTATTTGAAATTGCTGATTCCGAGGTTTTGAAATCTCTTAAGCCAGCCAAATTGCTTTCCATAAAGGTCAGGCAAGGTTTTATTCCTGCAGTAAGTGTTCAGGAGTGCCATTGCACAAGCTCACCAGTATTTATCTGTCTTTTTTTTCCCAAAGCCTTGTCAATGTGACAGATGAAATGGACTCTCTTTTTAACTTGTATTGGATTAATAGAGAGGTAGAACATTTTTGAATATGTAAGAACCCTTTACAGTTTTCCTGGGAATTAAATGCTACTGCCTATGTATGGACACGTGGTCGGCAAAGAGAACTAAGAGAACTGTTACAGTCTTGAGGAAAGATAAACAACAGGACAATTTAGAGATAAAGAATAAGGTCACACCAAGGCACTATCAGATTGTAGTTGGGTGTTTTGTTTTGTTTGTTTCATTCCATTTTGTTAAGACAGGTTCTCTCTGTGTAACCCTGGCTGTCCTGGAACTTACTATGTAAACCAGGCTGGCCTTGCACTCACAGAGATCTGTCTTTCTCTGCCTCCTAGGTGCTAGGATTAAAGGCATCACAACACCTGGCCAGCAGGGTCAAATTGTGCTATGGTGTTAACAAAGGTTGGTGGGAGGATGAGTCATCGAATAGTATATGATCAAACAGGCTCGTGCAGTCAACACAGTGTTGTTGTTTTGAAGGTGACTTAGTTTCAGATGCGTGTCATTCCTTATAGTAAACCAATATGGCAGACTTGAATTTCTCTTCATTTGGTAGTTTTATTTATATTTAGTTAACAAGTTTGTTTTAGTTTCACAGATGTATAAATATGTACAACTGAGTCCGTTCCTTAGTTTTGTTTGTATATATGTGTATATGTATATTTATGAAAGATACCATAAGCCAATTCAACATACATCTGAGAATCGTTTCCCCTTATGAGAAATCAGAACAACATTCAAGTTTGTTATAGTAAATTCCTTTCATTTATGTGTCTCTAAACATAGGAATGTTTAGAATAATTTGTCGTTTAAAAAGAAAGGTGAATGTAGTGTCCACTTATATATTGAAATTTTTCTATACATAGTATTATTTTTTCTAGCTTTTGAAAATAGTACCAGAAAGAGCTGTTTAGAATTCAAAGAATGTTTTGAGTTAAAACACATTATTCATCAAAGTCAGCCTAGGTTGGCAAGATAGAGAAGAGTGTCTGAATTTATGTAACTTGTCTCTTCAGGACAGAAGTTTTAAGCAGATAGTGACTAAGTAGAAATTCTGTGAAGTGGTGAGCAAAGCTCTGCATGAGCCTTGGGAATTAGCAGGGGCTGGGTACCCTGATGACAGCAATCAAGAAGACAGCACAGGAAAGATGCAGGCCTGATCCAGAAACTATTGTCTCCTATGAACCCTAATCCACTTCATCCCTGAAGGCAGGGGATGACTGCACATCAGAAGCAGCACCAGAGAACAGCCTGGTTGGAGCACAGAGGACCATAAAATTACCCGGTATGCTACTAAGATGGCAGCTATATGTCAATATGTATTTGCCAAATCTGTAGGACACTAAGAGTGAGCTCTGTTGTATGTTATTTACTTGGGTGATTCTGGTGTGTCAATGTAGACCCAGCTCTAATGTGCAATTCTTGCAAGGGATGCTGACACAGGAAAGGTTGGGTATATGAGACAGAGACAGCAAATACATAACCAATCTCTAAACCCACCTCTCCATCTCACTGTGAACCTAAATCTGCTTTTCAAAAAAAAATTCTGTTTCAGTAAAAAAGAATATATTAAAACTGAATACACAGGTTCATAGTTGATTCAAGCATCCAAGTAGGCTCGACACAAGTAAAACCTGTTGTAGGTAAGATTCCTGAGCTAATCCACATGCCGTGCTCATGTTCCCTCTGCCTGGCATAGTCCTGCTCTAAAGTAACTATGTGGGTCACTTGTTTACCTGCTCATGGCTTTGTTTGGTGCACTAAAGAATGTCTTTGCAACTGTCTGGGAAGTATATACAAGAAAGATGGGGACAGTTACCCTCCTCCATCCAGGTCTCTGCGACTCAGATTAGCCCATCTGGTGCCAGTCTCAGAACATATGGCCCCAGAGTTCTCCAAGAGAGAGAGAAGAAAAGGAGCCCACTATTGTGAATGGCTTTGGGCTATAAATGAGTTGTGCTCACTCTGCTTAGTCTGTTGACCAACACCAACCACCTGGCCCTGCTTCACTGCAGAGGCCAGGAAACAGACCAGAATGGAGCAGAGACTTGACTGTCTTTGATGGTGGCACCAGCATCCGGGACAACCTGGTATGTGGTAGGAATTCCAGACATTTTTATGAAGCCAAGAACAACACTACACTGGCAGTCTATATTAGTGGGATGTTAGGAGCCTCGGTGAGCATGACAACATTCGCCATTACAAGATAGCTCCGGCAACCTGTGCTCCCACAAGTAAACAACTAACTGCGAAGGTGCAAAAGACAAAAGCGCGCCAAGCCACTGCCCATCTCGGGGCGTAATATGGGGTAATGAGTGAACAGCCAATCAGAAGTGAACACACCACTCTAGGGTACATATAGCAGTGCCTTTCCCAGGCTTGGGGTCTCCCACTTCAGCTGATACAAGAATAAAGCCTCGATGTAGTAACTACCCGAACACTGCCTCCCATGTCTCTTTCGAGGGCGAAGGGGACTCGGAAGGGGCCCGGAATATCTGGTGCCGAAACCCGGGAATTTCAAGGTGCCGTGGGAAACCCCCAAGATTCGGGGCGGGTTAAAAGACTACAGGATCGAGGTACATCTCTGAGAGGTATATTTGGGGTGGAAGCCTTGGTTGTGAGCGGATTTTCACTCATTGCCACCGCTGCACTAGTTGGCTTCTTGCTTGCGTTGCTTTCGTTTTTAGCTTGTTTGTGTTGTGAGGATCCAGCTCACAGCACAGATATTAGGGCAAGTCAAGAGGTTTCAGGAGAGGTCCACTCCAGGGTATCAGAAACAGAGCGTGTTAGCTGGCATCAGGTCAAGGAGCCTGGGGAAAAAGATAAGGCCAAGGAGCCTGGAAAGGAGAAGCAGGCAAAAAAGCCTGGGCAGCAGAGACAGGCCAAGGAGCCTGGTCAAAGAAAAGAGTACTCAAAAGGAACAGGGGCCACTGCAGGGCCTATTAAGGTTAAGAACCCTTCACTGGCTGGTGAAGAGAGAGTGGAAGTCAAAAGGACCCCCCTATACCCCATTAAGGAGCTTGTCTCCATAGACCTTAGCAGCTCTGAAGAAGAAAGCCTACAGGAGGAGGCAGCCGCCTATGCAAAAAATAACCGTTCTGAGATAAGACTAAGAAAGGTCTTGAGTCCCTTGGCCCCAGCCTTGCCTCCGGCCTATGCCCCGGGCAGTGCCTCTAATTCATTTCTCAGCCCAGGAGATCGGAGACAGCTACAGCTTGCATTTCTGGTCTTTGAAGGGGCAGAAGGCGTCCGTGTTCATGCCCCAGTAGAGTATAGGCAGGTCAAAGAATTAGCTGAGGCAGTACATGCATATGGAATTGGGGCTAATTTTACTATATCCCAAGTGGAGAGATTAAGTACAGCTGCTATGACGCCAGGAGACTGGCAGGACATAGTGAAGGCGGTACTTAACAATATGGGCCAATACCTAGAGTGGAAGACCTTGTGGCACGAGGCACTGCAAGCACAAGCCAGGATTAATGCAAACACTGAGGGACAACAATTATGGACTTTTGACATGCTGGCTGGAGTTGGCGTACAAGCGAATGACCAGACCGCTCACCCTTGGCAGGTATACGCACAAATATCGACAGCTGCTGTTAAGGCCTGGAAGTCTCTCCCCAGGCTAGAAGGGAGTAATCTTTATTTGTCCAAAATAACTCAGGGGACCAGTGAGTCTTTCTCTGACTTTGTGGCCCGCATGACTGAGGCCACTGGCAGAATCTTTGGGGAACCAGAGCAGGCAATGCCATTAATTGAACAGATGATCTTTGAAAATGCCACAGCTGAATGCCTTGCAGCCATTGCTCCTCGGAGAGCCAAAGGATTACAAGAATGGTTAGGAATCTGTCGCGGCTTGGGAGGTTCCCTTACTAATGCAGGACTTGCGGCAGCAAATTTAGAGATGGCTGTTGTCCTTCTCCAAGGTCAGGGACGCGATAGACCCCCGCCATGGCCGGGGAGGGGAGATGCCTGTGTTTTTCCACAGGAAGAAGACAATCCAATTTGGGTCCCCACTCGGCTGGTGTAGATCGTGAAGAATGAAGTAAGATTGCAAGATAACGGCTCTGATTCTCCTGATGCTGATGTTTGATTTGGGGATAAGTATACCACTATGGGCCATAGTTAGATCTTGGCCTGTTCCCATGCCAGTACATTCAAATTCTGCAGTGCTGCCGTTGTTTACAGCTACTAAGTGTTACATGGATGCCCCATGCTCTCGGCGCACCTACCAGCAGCCTGAGTTATATAATGCTACAAGTTTTCCATTAAACTTTACACTTTGTTTTGTGGCAGCAAGCAAGGGTAATAGACAAGTAAACTGCATACACCTTGTATGATTCTTAAGAAAGCTACTCTTGCTAATTGGGTGGATCCTGTGACTTACAGTAAGGTAGAGACAAGAGTGCTAGGGGCTGTCTTGAACCAGATTAGTTCAGGACAGATGGAAGGACCGGGAAATGTCGGTCTGAATTAATCAGCACCTATAAACATTACCACCACCATGATTAGAAGTAATGTTACTATAATTAAGAGGTCCAATTGGCATACCAATAATGCCACTTTGCAACAGATGATACCGTGGTGCTATCCAGATTTGTCCTTTCCAGTGGTGTTTTCACCTGCCAGTCTAAGATTAAACCTAAAAAACAAATTGCCAGAGGATTTAATTTATCCCCTCCTCTCGATTTGGCTATAATGAATAATACAGGTAAGAGCAGTGGCATAGAAAATATTTGGCCCTTTTATCATTGGGTGTTGAGTAAAGAGGCTGGAGCTAGTGCCAGTGTATCTGCCTTTGCCTTGTTGAATGGTATATTTCATGAGGTACAAAATGTTTCAGCTACATGACCTAATATCTCTAGCCATTTGAATAACATTAAAATTAATAAGGTGTTTAGGAATGCATCTGCACAACCGGTGTCGGTGTGTGTGGACCCCCCATTTTTCTTTGTTATCCAACTTTCAAAATAATTCTGATATCTTGGATTGTAAGAATGTTACATACTTTTTGGCACTATGCTGGAATGGATCACTGGACCTGGCCTTGGTTGTGCACGTGCCTACCTTTGTGCCTATCCCAGTAGAAGCCGATCCTGAAACTTTCCCTATTACATCATTAATAAGACATAAAGGAGACTTTGGCATTACTGCAGCCATTGTCACTGCTACTTTTATGAATGATACATTTATTTATGAACGATACATTTATTCAAAGCCATAACCTTACTGCTTATTTACAAGGGAATTGGACTAGGGAGCTGGACCAGATGCAGCACCAATTGCAGATCCGGATTTCGAGCCTTAATGGAACACGAGTGGACCCTGTTACCCCTGGCGATTTTGCTTCTTGGCTTACCTCTGCCTTTTCTTTCTTTCTTAAAGCGTGGAGATAGGCCTGTTTGGTGCAGCCCTATGTTGTGGATTAGTGTTCATGTTATGGTTGGTCTGCAAGCTCAGAGCCCAACAAAAACGTGACAAGGTCATTGTCGCCCAAGCACTCGCAGCCTTGAGCAAGGATCTTCCCCTGAAATTTGGCTATCTAGGCTAAGAAAGTATCCAATGACTGAGACCCTCAGTCGATGAACCCAAGGGTTCAGCCCATTGCACTGGGTCGATGAGAGTTCTAAGTCTAGCCAGCCCTTGCCTGAATAACTGTGGTACCTAAATATTTAGAGGTGTTTGCAAGTGGGTACTCAACAGGGAATGTTCCACGAGTGTGGATAGATTTCCCGAAAGTATGCCTGATTGTACAAAGGTTTGATGCCAAGAAACCTCCTCCCCTGGTGGCGCCCCAGGGTGGAGGCTCCCTTTCCCCGTCAAAAGGCATCAAGATGGGTATGGGAAGTATTACTCATTGCACGACGACAAGAGAAGAAATCCATTACAATATCTCATTTTGCACAGGGGATCAGGCCTCTGCTTTCCCTCACTGAGTTGGTGCCACGCTTGATAGGCAAAAGGCTGTTCCATCTTAATAAAATTGATAGGGGGAGATGTTAGGAGCTGTGGTGAGCATGACAGCATTCTCCATTACAAGATGGTGCGGGCATCCTGTGCTCCCACTAGTAAACAACTAACTACGCAGGTGCAAAAGGCAAAAAGCGTGCCAAAGCCACTGCCCATCCCGGGGCGTAATATGGAGTGATGAGTGAACAGCCAATCAGAAGTGAACACACCATGCTAGGGTACATATAGCAGTGCCTTTCCTGGGCTTGGGGTCTCCCGCTTCAGCTGATACAAGAATAAAGCCTCACTGTAGTAACTACCCGAACACTGCCTCACGTGTCTCTTTCGTGGATGAAGGGGACACGGAAGGGGCCCGAAATAGTGGGAGGAGAGGGAGTATCACTAACCTAAGAGCCTGTCCTGAAGTAGAATTAAAATAATGAAGAATCTTCCTTAGAACATACCTACAACTATATGACTTTCTATGCCTGACCCAGCTCCGAGTAAAAACACAGAACTATTTATTATGCATGCTTAAGGCTTTTGCTTATTCTTGTCCCCAACTAGCTCTTATAATCTAATTAACCCATTTGTTATCATCTAAATTCTGCCAGGAAGCTTTCTAGTTACCTCTCCTTCAGTCTCAACCTACTTCCTCTGACTGGCTGGTGAATTTTCTTCTCCCAACTCTTTCCCAGAGTTCCTATCTCAACTGGAAGTCCCGCCTATTCCCTCCTCCTTTGCTATAGGCCATCAGCTTTTTATTAAACCAATCAGGAAGTAAGAGAGAGAATGTTTTCAAAATATGATGTTGCAATATGAATAATAATGCCAAAGTCTGGTCTGCACTCAACTCTCTGCCAGCACAGAAATCAGCATTTGAACACTACGAAGATAATCTTTACACAGTGCACAAAAAGATCACCCCAACATAGACCCAACAGTTTATTGAGTGCTTGTTATGTACAAGACACCATACTTGATGACAGGAGTGTACATGAATGAGAAGTAGCCACTGATACCTAGCCAGGAACCCATAATGAACTATGGAAGCTCAAAAGGCCAAATGCTCCTGCGTTTTAGTAAGACTGAGATTTTATATCTAAGTATTGCTAGCATACGAGGCATAAGACAGTCAGGAATGGCTTCCCATGGTCATAGGAGGGAGGTCTGTCTTCTACTGCTGTGTTCTCAATATCAAGCAGCCATTTCCCATTGATGCTGGCATATCCCTTGCCCCTCTTCCATTCAGCACAGAGTAGGCAGCAGCCCTAGGCCACTTAGTTGAAACTAAGGTTCCTCAGGTATTTCAACAACGTCACCATCTAGTATTTTCAGAAATCTAATATTTTCATAATGAGCACATCTCCCTCCACCCGCCTCTACCCCTACAAGAAAAAAAGGTAGACTTCTTTGAACTCAGTCTGGTGTCTTGGGACCTATTGCAGAACTCAATGATAGAAACTCTGGGTCATGGCTCTGGTCTGAAGTACCAAGATCGAGGAAAGTAGAGAGTTAGGAATTAAACAACAAAAGTCCCAGGGGAAAAGTGGACAACAAAAAACGTGAACATCATCAGTAAACCAGACTGGCCTTACCATTCTACATAGAGACCGCTTTGCTTGCAAAAAGGACATGTTACTTCTTTAACACAAAACTACTAAAAATTACAGTAAGCTGAGAAATAACATTCAAAATGATAGCAATGTTCTCTTGCGTGGGTATCACACTTCTCTAGTTCACCATTGTTCCAGTTGGTCCATGGTTGAATCAGATTCTTAGCTCAGATGCCTACCCAACCATCATGTCTGTTTTCAAATTAGCTAGGAAAACTTAATGATCATTTCATATATGGCCAGTCAAACCTAGAGGCTTACGATGACCATTTGCATCATCTTACAGTTTCTTTGGATAGGAATCCAGGCACAATTTAACTGTGTTCTCTAACTCAGACTTTCTCCTAAATCAGCATTCAAGTGTCAGCCCAGGTACTCATGTTGGGAAGGATCTGCTTCCAAGATACCCAGTTTCTAGCAGGATCCTGCTTGCTGCAATCAGAGGACTGAGGGCCTCTGATCCTCTCTCACCATTGGCCAAAGGTGCACTCAGATCCTTGTGGCGAGGGCATCTCATAAAGCAACTCACTACATGATAGCTTCACACAGCAAGCAGCAAGAACTAGCAAGAATGTGAGCGACACTAAGCCAAAGCCTTTTAAAAGCTGGTCTCAGAAGTGACTCCCCTTTGCTCACTCAGAACACTAATTCAGCCCATACTCAAAAAGAGAAGATCACGCTATCGATGTCCAGCAGGTAGTCTCTGGAGTCTTTTTATTTATTTTTTGTTTATTTATGTAGTATGTATTTGTGTAAGTCTACATGTGTGCAGGTGCACATGTGCTGTGAATGTAAGAAAGTTGGTCTCCTGCCATCTCATGGGGAAGTGGGTGGAGGGTAGAGGGTAGAAGAACTCAGGCTGTCAGTGGACAAATAAGCTTTTCTATCCACTGACCCACCTGGCCAGCCCTCCAGAAGCCATTTCAGATACTGTTAGCAAAGAAGGGTCTGTCTCCTCCTTTCTAAAACTTCCTAAAATTACATGTGCCAAGCCTCCTTGCTTAATACTGGCTCCAAGGTAGGCTAGAAAATGTAACAAGTATTCTGGATGCCAATACATCTACCTAAAATGGGAATCTTGAGTCAAGGAGATGGCTCAGTCAATAAAGTGTTGGTCCCAGAACCCACTTTTTAAAGTAGCTGCACACATGTTGATGTGTGCTTGCAATCCCAGTTTGAAGATCCCTGGCCAGCCACTGTCCTATTTGGTGCATTCAAGGTTCAAGAGAGACCCTGTCTCAAAAGTAAGATACACATTGTTTCTGAGGGTTGATATCTAGGCTTGTTTTGGCTTTCATACATGCTCACACATGCATATATACCCACATAAGCATGAACACACACACACACACACACACAGAGAGAGAGAGAGAGAGAGAGAGAGAGAGAGAGAGAGAGAGAGAGAGAGAGAGAGTTCTCATTTTGATATGCCAAACTAGCTCAAAGGCTAAGTACTTCCAAACTTCCCCATGGCTAGCACATACTCCCCTCTGGTATTCTTGAGTTAACATCTTTTAAAATCTGTATTTCATCTCTGTTACTCCAGACCCAATTGGGACCACTTTCCCAGATTCTTACGTGCTGGCAGGCCCTTAAGTCTGCTCTCTTTGTTTCCCTGTCATGTCAATTTTGTTTGTTATTCTTCTCCTTGGTCCCTTGCCCATGCAATCTGAAAGTCCCGCCTTTGTCCCCCTACCTGTTATATATACATATATTTATATGTTATCATAAAGGCCATTCTGCAGAGGAAGAAACAGACATACAGAGAGATGCTAGCTTACCCCACTTGTAGTAATTAAGTAGAAGGGTCAGGATTTGAACTGTCTTCAGGGCCAGTATCTTTAGAGAATAACTATGCTGTGATAGTTTATATATGCTTGGCCCAGGAAGTGGTCCTGTTGGAGTAGGTGTGTCACTGTGGGTGTGGGCTTTAAGACCCTCATCCTAACTACCTGGAAGCAAGTTTCTGCTAGCAGCCGTCAGATGATGAAGATGTAGAACTCTCAGCTCCTCCTGTACTATGCCTGCCTGGATGCTGCCAAGTTCCTGCCTTGATGATAGTGGACCTAACCTCTGAATCTTTAAGCTAATCCCAATTAAACACTGTCCTTTATAAGACTTGCCTTGGTCATAGTGTCTGTTCACAGAAGTAAAACTTTAACTAAGACACATGCTGATGCTCAGCTGAGAGGCAATGCCCTGTCAGTGACAGAAAGGGGTCCACAGAGCAAGCTGGATATCTCAGCTTCTGAGACAAGATTTGGAATGAGAAAGTTACCCTACTTTTCCACAGCAAGGAGAGTAACTCATGTGAGGAAAGATGCTAAGCACTCAAATTAATTAGAAATGAAACAAGATTTTAAAAAAGAAAATAGAAAGTGATTGCAACAAAACCACAGACAGACAGACAGGCTGACTGGCTGACTGACTGACTGACTGACTGACTTTCAGACCAGAGACCAACGCTTGAGTTCATCACTAAGGCTTGCTGGCTCTGGGTTGCTGGTAGTCTGTTTAACACAGAAGAGTACTGTGTTCCTCATCTGAAAGTGGAAGCCAATGATCTACCTTGCAGAATTACTGTGAGGGCTGGAGACCAATGTCATCAAAAGGCCTTCACAGCCTAGGGCAGAGGTTTAATTTTACTCTATTTATCATGTTACAAAAACACACACAGCATATATTGCTTCATACTGAAACTGCCCTTTCATCTATGCACAAACTGGCAAACACACAGACTAAAATGGCTAGCATGGAATCACTGCAATATGTAAAGCTCACTGTGGACAGAAATTTATCAACTGTTGGTGGAAAGGGATTGGGATGCAAAGACATTATGTTAGTGTGTCTTCCCTTCAAGATACTTAAACGGCAGAGGTGATAGATGTGTGGACATTTGGAATATGAGTTCAGAGAGTTAGAGTATACAGAGCACATTACAAAGCAGATTTTTCTTTCTGTTGGTACAAAATGGCAAAATAAGTGGATACAGTACTTTAAAATTAGTTTTAAAGGTAGAAAACAACTGAGAAGAATATGCCAGAAACTATCAGAAGCAAGGAGACCAGGCAGGGCGGGGCTCACTTGGTGAATAGTGAGCAGTCTAGACTGGCAATGTGAACTAGGTCTGAGAATGTGGAGACAAGAAGTGAATTGAGCTTGGTAGTGGAAATGATTACCTTTAATCCCAATACTCACAAGGCAGAGGCAGATGGATTCCTGAGTTTGAGACTAAGCTGATCTACAGAGCAAGTCCCCAGGACAGCTAGAGCTATACAGAGAAACCCTGGCGTGGAAAAAAAGATGAAGAAGCAGATGAAGCAGGAGCAGGAGGAGGAGCAGGAGGAGGAGCAGGAGGAGGAGGAAGAGAAAGAGGAGGAAGAGGAGAAAGAGGAGGAGGAAAAGGAGGAGGGGTGAAGGAGGAAGAGGAAGAAAAGGAAGAGGAGGTGAAGGAGGAGGAAGAAGTGAAGGAGGAAAAGGAGGTGAAGGAGGAAGAGGAGGTGAAGGAGGAGAAGGAGGTGAAGGAGGAAGAGGAGGCGAAGGAAGAGAAGGAGGTGAAGGAGGAGGAGGAGAAAGGGGAGAAAGAGGAGGACAAAAAGGAGGAGGAGGAAGGTGAGGAAGGAGGAAGAGGAAGACAGAGAAGGAGAAGAGGAAAAGGAAGAGGAATAGGAAGAGGAAGAGGAAGAAGAAGAGGAAGAGGAAGAAGAAAGAAGAAAATGAACTGCAAGCCAGGCATGCTTGTGCACACCTTTGAACCCTTAATCTTAGCACTTGGGAGGCAGAGGCAAGTGGATCTCTGTGAGTTCAAGGTCAGCCTTGGCCTTCATAGTGTTTCAGCCAAAGTTACATAGAAGAGACACTGTCTCAAAAAAAAGGGGGGGGGGGCGGAATTTCAGGCTGAGCTCTGCACTTGAGTTCCTAAAATGACAACAAGGTAGTAAAATACAAACCCACAAGTACTGTAAACACAAGAAGAGACAGAAGCTAATGGAAATCTCAAACAATGTGGGGAAAAGGATAATAGTTAAATGACTATTAACTGACTTGGCAGAGAAGAAAGAGATACCTGCCAGACAGGTGGGTTCAAAGATGCTTTCAAAGAAAAGCTGATTTGTTATGAAAAGCAAAACTGAAATAATAATAATAACCACAAATGTGGAAATGGACACACTGATACCTCTGACACCAATGGGATGTGTGGGCTGAGAACATTGCTATGAAATGAATGTCTATCCTGCATCCCCAGTCTAGCCTGTCTCTTAGTCTTTCTATATTCCACTCAACAAAAATAAATATAAGAGGTCTAGAGAGCCTGTAAGTAAGATACTGTGGACTTGAGGACATCAGACAGATATAATAAGGTATCGTACAGAAAGCAGGCAGTGGCAAAAGTGTCCATCCTTCCTAAGGGAAAAGAAAGACCTATTGGTACCACCATAGTGGGGGAGTCCCAGTAAACACTGGCTTCCCACCTGATAACCCTAAGCTATGGCCCACCTTTCACATAGATCAATACAACACTCAGACAACTCCTCACACACACACACACACACACACACACACACACACTGCATACTCAGCTCTACACACCTATTCACTCACACAGTTCTACACATATGTCTACCCCCACATACACACATACACACCACTTACACACATAGCTTTCAGTGAATGCTTTAGACCTCATTAAGAATGATCTGAAATGAATAGTGAGGAAAGTAAGAAAGTCTAAAAAACACGGACCCAGGAGGACAAGGAAAGAGAGGCAGGGAGGGAGGAAGAAATGGAGCAAAGGAGGGAGAAAAAGAGAAAGGGAGGGAAAAAAGGGAAGGGGAGAGAAAGAGGAGGGAGAGATTGAGAAAGAAGAAAAGAGAAGGGGGGGAGAAAGAAAGCAAAAACAACTCAGAAAAAAAACACAAAAATTAAATACCATAACTAAAATCCTAGAAAGCTAGGGAGCCATTGTATCCATGAAAAAAGACAAAGGAAAGAAAAGAAAAAAGAAAGAAAAGGAAAAAAGAAGAGAAAAGAAAAAAGGAAGGAAGGAAGGAAGGAAAGACTTCAGAGAATAAGAAAGGTTCTCAGGATAGCTGAAGTGTATCTGTATATGTTTGGAAGAAAACAAATGAAGATGTCTCTTAAAAGTAAAGACATCAAAACACACAAGCCAAGAACTCATACAAGGGAAAAGAATGTTTAACTATTATTCAAAGGGTTAATTAATGTCATCATAACAGGACTCCAGGATGAACAGGTGGGGAGGTTGGAGGTTGGAGAAAGAATTTAATTTTTTTCTAGGACAATGAAAGAAAAGATATCACATTAACTTACATTATTGTAATATTTCAAACTTCAGACAAAACAAGCAGATAAATAGTACTTTGTAGGGAGAAAAACTGGGTCACCCACAAAGGATTAGGGTTCAGAAAATATTAGGCAAATATTGGAGTGGGCATATGGGATCTAACTGGGTGGCAAGAATGTTCTTAAAACTAGTTTATCATGACTATTGAATAACAGTAAATTTATTAAAAAATCACTAACTTTAAATGAGTGAATTTTACATATCCAAAATATATTTCAATAACATTGTAAAATAGAAAATTTGTAAGATACAAATTTGTGTAATGAAATACATAAAGCATTTTAAATGTGAAAATGTAAATTATAAAGTAGTAAAATAATACATATATATATAATATAGTAAAATACAAATAGTAACATAATACATTTATATCTAAAATAATAATACATAGTAAACATCATTAAAATAAAGTAACATATAAAGTAAAACAAGCTGGTCATGGTGGCACATGGTAAGATTTGTTGAAGGAAGCAGAGGCAAGGATCATGAGTTCAAGGCCAGCAGGGTCTACTTAGTGAGTTCCAGGACAGCCAGGGCTACACAGAGAAACCCCACCATGAAGAGCAACCCCCTCCCTCCCATAAAAGTAAAACAAAACAGGACCCATGTGGTAGGAGAAGATAGCCAGCTCCCACAGGTTGTGCGCTCTCTCTCTCTCTCTCTCTCTCTCTCTCTCTCTCTCTCTCTCTCTCTCTCTCTCTCTCTCACACACACACACACACACACACACAAACACACAAGCATGCACACTTGCAAAAATAAACATAAAAAGGAAAGCTGAGAGCTAAGTGATAATAAAGTCATTTCTTCTAAGTCTGAAAGGCCTTAATTTGTATATGGGATTCTCTAGTTGTCAGATTCTCTACACTGCTCTTAAAATGAGAACAATGTTTTTGGTTATACCAGGCTCCAAAAAATGTATTGTGTATACCCATTCTTATAATGCTTCAAGGAAAAAAAAAACAAACAAATGAAGACATAAGACCGAGGAAAAGGAAAAGCTATAAAACAGGACACAGACAAAAGAACTTTCTAGAATGAAAGATCCTCATGGTAACAGCTGTGTGACAAACCAGGAAAGCAGCTGGTCCTGCTGGATTAGGAAGACTCTGGTTTCCATTTGGGTGCTGTTCCTATGGAAATTTAGATGGCACAGACAATATGACTTATTTTGCTACTAGAATCCAGTTATCTCCAGGGGAGGAATCCTCTTTACAAAAAAAAAAAATGTAGGTACTTAGGGCAGTGCATACTTGTCACCCCATTCGCTTAGAAGGAGGCAGAGGATCAGTTGAGTGTAGGAGTTTGAGACCAACCTGGACAATAGAACAACACCCAGTCTTGAAAATAAATAAAATAGAAATGTAATCATACTTCACTATGTTCTTTAACTAAGAAGAATAGTAACATAATCCTAATAATGCAAATTCTGAGTATCGACTTAACTAAAACCATGCTCCAAGGATGTGGGGACAGTGTGCTGTGGTATATAAGTGTGTGTGTAAAACTTAGGCTTCCTATAGTTCAAGCTTCCCCAGGAGCAGACCCTGAGGCAAGAATCTGTTCATTTAATTTATCCTGAAAGTGCAGAGGACACTTAGAAAGTGGAGAAACCCTTAGGCAGAAGGAACTGTAGGTAATTAAAACAAAAAATGTGGTTAAGGCCCTGTGGCTGTGGAACTTAATCTGCAGGGACAGCATTGAGAGATGAAGCAGAACAGGAACTTCAGTGGTGGCAGAGCTGCAGTGCTATGGACCAGCTCCCGAGAGTGCAGGGTGTGAGTGAGGTGACATTAACATCCAGGTTCTCATCTAGCTCCTCCTGCATGTATGAAGGTAGAACCCCAAACCTTCCACTTACACAGATTGGCCTTTGGAAGTGAGAACTAATGCTGCATGCAGTGTATGAAGAATTCAGGTGGAGAATCCAGGCAGCATCATGAGAAGACATTAACCATGTCTATAACACAGACATCTAATAATGTAGTCAGGGGGTTAAATACCTGAAGATAGGTAGAAGAGAGAGAGAGAGAGAGAGAGAGAGAGAGAGAGAGAGAGAGAGAGAGAGAGAGAGAGAGATAGTTTTATAACACACATACACACACCAGCCGTTAGGCCAGTGAGTTGGCTCAGCAGGTAAAGTTGCTTGCCATCAAGCCAGACAACCTGAGTTCAGCCCCAGGACCCACATCCAGGAAGTTGTCTGTTTAGAAACTTGTGAATGGTAGCTCTTTAGTAAAACCTTGAACAAGTGAGGGAGCAAGTGAGGGGGGTTGGGAGATGAGATTGCTTTGGGGAACATCACAGTGAGGCAACAGGTCTGGTATCTGGGGAAGGTTAAAAACCTCAGGAGTTTCTGGAAATTATTCCCAGTTGGTTAACAAGAGACAGTGTGAGAATCTTAGGGGTGAAAGAACATGAAGAAGTTAAAGCAGAAGATTCAGAGTTAGGAGCTTTACTTGTTTGGAAGGCAAGACAGAGTAGAGTGTGAAAAGGGGTGAGGTCACTGTTTCCAGGGGAGGAGCCATGGTCACTGCCACCCCTACCCTGGTGTCTTTGCTCCCTCTCCACCAGCCCTGCCCTCCACCAACCCACCAACCCTTCCTGCCATAAATGGATGGAAGGAGGCTCCTAGTGCCTCTCTAGGGTCTGTATCTATTCCAGTTCATGAAGCCTACAATATAAGGGCTGTTAAATATTTTGGCCATCACTCCTACTAATAATATCTTCTTAGCCTACCTGACAACAGCCTGGTTAGGATCAAACATAAAACAGCAGACATAAAGGGCCTCTGCAGAGGCTCCAAGCACTGCCATGTGGTGGGCAAAATATTGTTTTAACATCAAAATGCAAAGGTATTGCTGGAAAAAGATGTGGTCACAAAGGGCATGAACACAGAGCTGTGATCAGTTGCAGTCTGGGAACAGCCAAGGGGTGGTGGTGGTGGTGGGGGATCAGGAGGCAGGGAAGGGAGAGAGAGAGGGGAGGGGAGCGGCTGTAACCAGGCTGCTCATTCTAGGCTGGTGTGGTGCTGTGTGCAGAATGAAAGGATTGCATTCACTGTGTACTGACCTAAGCCCAGTCTCAGTACTTGCACCCCATGCTGCCACAGGGCGCTTGTACCTACCAGACTCAGCTCCTCCCCCACCTTCTCTCTCCTCTTTCCCTCTTTCCCTCCTACTCTCTTCGTCCCTCTCCCCTCTCTCCCCCACCTTCTCTCTTTGAAGGTTGGATTGGAAAAGCAGGCAATCTAAGTTCTTATGCAGCGCCATATATCATTAGTAGAAGTGCTGGGATAGCAGGAGCCATAGCTACCTTAAAATCTACGACACCTCCATTGTTTGATGCTTTTGAAACCAAACTTCACACGTGGTTTTCCTACACTATTAGTTCCAATAATTCTCCTCTGTCCTAAGGCCCTCCCCTGTAAACATGTTGAAACACTTCTCTTCCTTCGCTGCTCATAACTAAATTAGCTTCTGTGATTCCTGTTTTACAGCCAGGTAAAAGTAACAAGGCTCAAAGTAACTCACCAGAGATACACAAAGGACAAAGCTGTGGCTTAGATTCAGGTTTGTTTGTTTTCTTCTTCTTTACCAGCAAACCAGACAGAATATACTAGAAAAGGTAAGTCACCTGGTGGGGGTAGCACATGTCTTTGACATGTCTCTGCCAGGAGGCAGAGGCAGGCAGATCTCTGAGTTTGAGGTCAGCCTGGTCTACATAACAGGTTCTAGAACAGCCAGAGCTACACAGAGAAACCCTGTCTCAGAATAAATAAATAAATAAATAAATAAATAAATAAATAAATAAATAGCGAACCTGTAATTAATTAATTAATTAATTAATTTCAAGCCTGTTAAGCCCAGTGACTTTCCTCAATGACTTCCCTACATCTGCCACAGAGGAACTGCTCTTGTCCACATGCACTCCCTATGGCTTTCCTATGTTCCCCCATCCTGCCTTTTGCTCTCACCCCATCATATTGGATGAGAGGTTCCTAGGCTCCTTCAGGATAAGAGTTAAAGTCCTTGGCACGCACACTTAGGTCTTCGAAAGCCCTAGAAGAACCTGGTGAGTTAAGTGAATGAGTGCCACGGGGGCAGGGCTGGTGAGGGAGGATCCGCAGTCAGCATGTGGCCACACTCACCTACAATGCTAGCTCCCTCCTCTGAGCTGCTGCTGTACTAGCTTGGTCACGGCTCAGTTCTTCCTCTGCTTCTGCCCTTCCCTTCCAGACTGCATTTTCAATCCAGTAGGATGGAGCTCATGAAAAATTAAATGCAATCATGTCACTCCTCTGATCAAAACCATCCAAAGGCCTCTTGTCTCACTTGGAGTACAAGCCTATCTTAGTGATAGTCTGTGAGGGACAGCCTGTGTCTCTTCCTGTGTCAGCCACTCTGACCTCCTTGCTGTCACCTGCCTACCTGAGACAATACCTCAGTTATTCGCCCTCCTTTGATATACATTACCATTACATATCAGACACTCCTTGGGTGGATGGGCAAAATCCATATGCTTTTTGTCCCCAGCCACCTAGAAATGGGCACACCCTTTCTTTCTTCCTCAAAGGACATAGTATAGATGAGCCAGTGTTTCCTGTTTTAAAAATCTGGTATTAATAAGTCGAGGATAGCCTGGACTTACTGTTACACAAAGAAACCCTGTATCGAAAAACCAAAAACTAAACAAACAAAATGCTGAAATTCCCAAGGTTGTTTTTTAATATCTATAAGAGACTTGCTTCTAAACAAGTAAATTTCCTACCAGTCTGTTCCGGAAGAAGAGAGAGAGAGAGAGAGAGAGAGAGAGAGAGAGAGAGAGAGAGAGAGAGAGAGAGAGAGAGAGAGAGATGCTTCTATATGGCAGCCTCAAACCATAAGACTGGAAACTCATTGTGAAACACAAAGAGCCCACCACTGCCTTAGCATGTTACAGACCCTATAGTCCCCGTCTGACTCATATTTTCAATTATTCCTGAGAATTGAAGTGGAAGACAGGGAACACTACAGCAACTCCAGTGGGGAGAGAAGAAACCAGTCTGGGAGCCTGGGTTTGCCGAGTCTCACAAATAAGAGCAGAGTAAGATGTGTGTGTGTGTGTGTGTGTGTGTGTGTGTGTGTGTGTGTGTGTGTGTGTGTGTATAAGAGAACTTCCCTTCCACTTAGCTTAGCTCACTGCTGGACATGGAGGCTCTGCCTCACTCCTTTTCCCTGATGCTCCTTCTTTTTCACCTAGCTCCATCTTTCTGGCTCCTTTTGCTTTCTGAACCTCTCTCCCAGACCCTTATTCCAGACCAGCTGCTCCTCTGAGCTGTTTACCTTCCTCCAGAGACCCTGCCTTCCCTCTGACTTAATTCTTTTATACTCTGTCTCCTGTCTAACTCTCCAAACCTTCCTTCTGTGCTTCTCCCCCTCAGTCCTGCCTTAATTTATTCCTTCTGTCACACTTTCTGCGAGTCTCACCACTGACATTAGTCCGGAGCCTATAGACCCTTCTCAGGAACCTACTCTCACAGTCCATTCCCTTCTGGGGGTCAGTTCCTGGTAAAGAAGAGTGGAAGTCCAGCCATTGTCCTGGGGAACTGCCGTGGACTGGGGCCATTGAAAGGCTGTCCAAGAGTGGAAGGCTCTTGGCTACAAAGCCCAATTAATTGTAATCCACTCTGCAGACACCCTGGAGGTCTCTAGGTATGCACAGACATGGAAGAGAGAAGCCCTGGGCAGTTCTAAGGTGTTGATCTAATTCCCACAGATCATGACTAATTGAGAGTGTCTCACAAACAGACTTCCTGCAGCCCCTGTGCAGGACCAGTCCTCTTGCTGGAAGGCATGAGCATGGGAAACGCCCCACCTTCCTGCTGAGCCAGACTCCCCAGCCCCTTTCTTCCTCATCATGTTTGTGTAAAGGTAAGAATATGGAAAATGTCAGAATGTGGTGCAGTGAATGTATAGTCTAATTTATTTTTGCACAAGATAAAGAACAAAGACCTGAAATACCAATTTAAACCAGATGTTCTGAAAACAGACAGAGAAATGGGGTAAAAAGAGGACCTACATGTAAAATGCAGCTGAAGAGGCCTGGTGAGGCACCGTCAGCCTGCTTATTACACTGAATAGTGTTAATAATTTATTTCATTTTACCCTGTATTGAGTACCAGGACGATTAATCTTCAGTTTATTTCATGACACATTAACCCCTACCTGCCTCTGTCTACCATTTCCCAGAGACTGGGAACTTTCTGGAAAACCTCTCTGCTATGCCTATGCTAGTCAATAGTAATTAGCTCTTGCCAGGAATCCATAAGGAATCTCAAGCGACAGCCAATGCTGCCTACTTATTTAGGGGACATTCTCCGTCCTTATAACCTTCAACCCTTCCCCACCTTATAACCCTCAAACCTTCCCACCTCTGGGCTAGCTTCCTCCTATGGCCCAGGCCTTTCCATTTCACTTATCCATCCCTTTAATTCCTAGGGAAAATGTACAGTCCAAGTGTTTGCTTCTCACACTAACACTGAGCTCATCACCAGGGTGCGTTCCTGACCCCTGAACTCTGAATTTTCCGCTACTCTTCCTTGGTGTGGATAGACACAGGCCAACCTTCTTCACTGGACTCCCAACGCTTCCTCTGGCCAAGTACTACCATCTCTTCACCTCCAGCCTCACCTTCCTGCTTCACCTCACACATATCCCTCCGTGTAGCCCAGATACCCCACAGCCCAAGTCCCCCACTCCACTTTTATCTCTGCCCTCCTCCTCAAAGGAACTGAATTGGCCCTGCCTCCCTGGTACCCACTCCAGCTGACATTACTGCTACTTCATGAGCTTGTGACCACACTGAGAATTCTCTCCTGGAGTGGGGATGCCTGTCCATCGGGGACATGGGAACAGTAAACTGGTTAGAAGCATGGGCTTGGGACATACCCCAAACAGTGATGGAAACTCAGTTGGTTCTTCATAGAGCAATAAAAAGAAAAGAGCAACTTTTTCTAAGAGGTATGTGCTCACATCTTCCATACATTTAGAAAGGCCCTAATTGCCTATGACAAAAATGTGATTTTTAACCGAGGCTTTTGGGGGGGGGGCTGTTATGCTAGACAGGAAGACTTTGCAGGCAACTCCTTCATATTACTGTTGCCCACATTTTATTAATGAAGGTGTAAAAGACATGGAGACAGGCTTTTAGTCTATGAAAGTGATGGACAGAAGGAGAAGTCAGAATCACTGCAGAGCTCAATGAATCTGAGTTTTTTAACATTTTCTGTGCTTCAGTGCCTGCCATCCTAGTTGGTATTCCGGGCTTCTTGGAACATCAATCACATCGTCCCTGGAACAGCGACTGAGGCTAGACATAAGCTTGCACCACTATCTGCCCTCCCCCCTTTCCCAGAGGTTCCTGTCTCCATCCTAGGCATCCTTTGCCTCCTCATCCTGAGGGGTGAGTCTCTTAGTTTCACAGGCTAGCTTCCTGTCTACTGCCTTATTCCCATTTAAGACCATCTCAGACTTTATCTCACAATTAGAATTTCAGAATAGTTTTTCTTTGTCCGTTTTCCAGCTGAGTCTCTTGCCTTAAACCTCTTTTTAGAATGAGGAAGGAAATGAGTAATCAAATGAATGATATCTTTGTCCCCTCCCCCTCCCTTCCTCCCTTCTGTGTTTCTTTATCTGTATGATAACATTGTCCCATAACTGCCCATATCTGAGTGAGCCAGTTAGCTGTAAGCAGATCATTCTTTCCTAGAGACTTTCAAGAATCCCGTGTTTCTGATTAAGCCTCTCATAGCAAATGACCTTCTCTGGCACTGACCTACATACCCTTTCGTAAGACAAAGCCCAATTAGGATGGGCGACAACTTTCAGGCCACTCCACTATGTGCAGAGTAGCTCAGCTTTCTGCTAAGAGCACACCAGAGAGTTGTAACCTCATTGACCTTTTAGTCATGGGGTCACTTCCCTTGGCTTCCTGTTAGACTCTTTTCCAGATGTGGACTCGACCCACAAGTCCAGCAGGCACCTGGGGGAACAACTGCAGGTGACCCAGATGGCTTATGATCAGGACCAGTGAACAAAAAAAGACAATTCATAAAACCAAAGTCACTCCTCGGGCCAGGGAGGCAGTTAGGCGGGGCCTCAGTCCAGTCTCAGAGAGACTCTGCCACAGGGCTGCAGAGATATCAGCTGGACCCAGGGACCTGCAATTCGACAGCAGTGCCTTGATCTGCACTTGAACCAACCTCCTGGTCCTCTGCTCCAGTCAGCATCTGAAAGAACATCCTACACACACTAGGATGGTTTAGCATGGAGGAGGCACATGTGCAGGAGTCTGCGTATCTTAATGAACTCTCAGCACTGAATAAAGGATTGACATCTAAAGGAGACAGAAGACCAACAAGAGGGGGAACCCTCAAGAGTGACAGGGGAAGGAGTAATTAAAAGAGCAGAGTGTGACTGAGGGGGAGGTGTGGCTGGAGGAGGGTAGGTCAGTGTGAGAACCAAGGGGCACACAGGGAAGTGTCTGACAGAAGTGATTCCTAGGTTTTCTGTGGAGAAAAATCCATCTGGAAACAGAAAAGGATGAAACAAGAATTTGCTGCATTATTTAAAGCTTTCCGTGGAGGAGGGGTATTCAGGAGAGAGGAGGTTAAAAGAGAGGAGAATGACACTGCTTTACCAAGGGGGAAATAAAGGAATCATAAGGGCTTTTAGAAATGACTCAAGAAAAATAAAAAGGATGCAAAATGTTGTTAAGCTGTGAAATTAATGGCAACCAAGATGCCTGGTTCATTAATTTCATTTTCATGCTTAACAGGAAAAATAAAGAAGGGCAATTGGTACACTTCGGAGTACTGGGGTCCTTGAAAACAAGGTTGCAGAGACCATGAGCAGAGCTGAATGTGAGGCAGTCAGTGTGTCCTAAAATGGGCAGGGCTAGCCAGAAACCAGGCCCCACAGCCACCACAGTCTGCCTACCTCACAACTCAGCTTTCTCTCCTCCGTATGCTTGGCTTCCTGAATGTTTCGCTCTTTCATGGGAGACTCCACATCATATCCGGAGTCAGCAAAGCCCAAAGATGCCCTTGTCACAAGCCGTGCTGGCATTAGAAGGCTCTTGTGTGGGTGCTATTGCTTCATGGCTTTGTGACCTTGGGCTGGCTTTGGAGTCTCATGGAGTGTTATCTGCAGTGAAGATGAAACGGATCAATTATGAACAAGTGTCCATCACCACTGGGCCGTGCAGGCTCAGTGAATCTAGCTGCCTTGCTTCTTACCCATGCCTTTGTTCTGAAGAACATCCTGCATGAGGTCCTTGGAATACCCCTGCCTGGGATTTGTATTGTCAATTTACTCGAGAATACTTAGGTCTAAAACCCCAGGAGAGGTTAAAAACAAAAACAGTAACGTTTTAACACCCCCCCCCCCCCCGTAAACTAAATGTCCTTCCACAAAGCCACTATACATAGTTGGCCATTAACACTCACGCTCCACCTCCAAAGATGTCTGTGGGGCCAAGATTGACCCCAAGAGACCCTACAGGTGACTATGAGACACTGTCACTCTGTCTTGGGAGAGAGGGAAGGAGAGAGAGAGAGAGAAAGAGAGATTGGAAACAAAACTGAATTTCTAAGCTCAGAGCAATGGGATTCCTGAGGTGATCTGGAATAGAAAGATAGGAAGAAATCTAATGGGCCCCACATTCCTCTTTGGCCCCTGCGTATCTGTGAGTCTGGCAGTGGTGGATGATTTCCGGGTTTCTACTAGATTGTACCGTGCTATTTTTCGATAAGTCATTTTTCATTTGCCTGTTTCTAAATAGCTGCACCAAACCCGCCCCCCCCCCCGAGATCATTTCTCTAGGTTTCTCTATTTAGCTCTTGCTGTCTTGAAACTTGCTCTGTAGACCAGGCTAGACTTGAACTCAGAGATCTACTTGCCTCTGCCTCCCTAAAGGCATGCACCACTGGACTGCACCAAAATTTCCATTCCTTTTTAACAAGGGGACTTCTACCTTGTGCTTGACAGTGGAGATGATATGGAAGATGACACTAGAACCTCGCAAACGTCTAAGCTCTTGCACTTTGCTCGGGTTTTCAGTGCTTTCCCTGTGCTCTAACTTCTGCTCTGCCCATGTAGCTGGTGCTGGCCAGGACCAAACTCAGCTTTCAAGGCTGTGTGTGTAGCTAACAAGTAAATCATTGTCAGTGTGTCAGGCTCACCAGCCACAACTTCAGAAGAGAATTCTGCTCCCTAGAAGGTGGGAGAGAGCTGCATTATCATCCAGTTCCCCAATTCACCAACTATTCAGTGGCAGAAGTGACTGACTCCCATCTGCAACCCTAGCCTAGTGTGTCTGCCTCTCAGAAAGCCATCTGGCTCAACTGGGATCCGTAGGATGGCGGGCTGTGGAAGGGTATCCTGGTTCTTGGGTTGTGGGTGTTCGGCCATGCCCCCAGAACCCAGGCTCCTGACACAAGGTCTAATCTCCATTCAACCTGCACCCTTCAGTCATGTAGTGCACAGGTAGAGGGCATGATTAACAGGTCTCCACCTCCAGAGATTAAAATATTAATGAGTTATCTAAAGGCTGAGGGTGTAGCTAATTAAGTTATTCCCTTCCCTCTTCCCCCTCCCTATAAAAGCCAGGCTCCTCTGGCTTTTGGGGGGGAGCACGAACCATCTACACCCATTCACCACACCATGAACAATAAAAGCTTTGGAAAACTCTTGGACTCCACGTGTCTTCTGGGCCTGCCGCCAGGTTCCCTGTCTTTGGAATGCTGAACCTTCCCGCAGCTGCTAGACCACCCGCAGTGGCTGCGTAACTGTGGGACCCTCCACTGGCTGTGTGGGAAGCCTGCTCAGGTCCCTGCCCAGGTCCCTGCTGCCAGCCCCCGCGACTTTGTCCCCGCAGCCGGACTCCTGAGAGTTTTTCCCACAGTAGGATAGATAGGAGCCTATTACAAATTGCAACCTGGAGGGAGTCATTTGGATTTTCTGACTATATCTACTCATCTTTAAGATAGGGACAATTATAGATACCACATGGAACTACAAAAAATATACACCAGAAGGTATAAATACAATATTTTTGTAAACACAGATCTTAGACTAAGGACTATTGACTATTGGTTGATTATGCATAAAGCACACCAACCCATGCCAGTTATGGATTTTTTTCATAAGGTCTCATTCTGTTGCCCAGGTTGGCTGATTCCTCCCACTTCAGCCTCCTGGATTCAGGAACTATAAGATATACTTCACCATGCCCAATTCAAGAGATTATTTTTAGACACCTTATGTAGAAGCTGAAATGCAACCTCACTTTTCTTTCTTTCTTCCTTCCTTCCTTCCTTAGCTTGTATTATACCCTGGGCTAACCTCTACCCTAGCAACTTGTTAGTTTACATATTATTAATATTCTACAGTTCCCTGCTGACCTCTTCTAGAGTTTAGGGTGTTCATCCACTTAATAAGAGGTACTCTTCACTCTCCACCTCTCCAGTACATAGCAGGGGGCCTCAATACCTATTTGATGAATGGGTGGACTGAGGCACTGGATGGACGGGTAAAGTTGCTATTGAAGATATCAGCTATGTGGCCACCAGGGGGCAGTCGTGCTCTTCCAAGCAGGACCACTTGAGTCATTGTGGAGCCACTTCTCTGGGGTAGAGAGAGCCCTGCGGAAAATTACATTAATAAAGGCCAGAACTCAGGCCTGAGCTCTCTCTTTGTGTCTGGCACCAACTCTGTCTGAAGGCAGGCCTATCTATAATGATTTACTGAGCCCTGCTTTCTGCCTGTAGCCTGAGTGTCCAACAACCTAGAAGAACAAACCAGGTTGCTCCCACTGGGGAGAACTGATGGTCTCTGCTGGCAGGAACTGAAGGCCAGTGTACATGTAGTGCCTACATGTGACTATGAGTGGCATATCTACTGGAATTCTCAGATCCCCTTCATGGGGATGTGGTCATTCACACACTGTTACAAAGTGAGCCAACACCATATAAACGGAGCTCTGATGCAGAGCTAGCCCACCTACTCACTTGCTCTGTGGCTTGGTCAAGCAGTTTCCTTTTTCTGAACCTTGGTTTCCTCACTTATAAAGCGAGGGCTTTGAGAGATGGCTTGGCAGTTAAGAGTGCTGGTTGCTCTTCCAGAGAACTGGGTTTTGATTCCTAGCACCCACCTAGTGCCTCATAGCTATTTGTTAATTCCAGTTCCAGTGGCTCTACTGTCCTCTTCTGGCCTTCACAGGTACTGCATGTATGTGATATTCAAACATACATGCAGATAAAACACCTGTACACGTAAAATGGGAAAGGGGTCAGGGAGAAGGATGTGGACTTTGCACTACGTGACTAAAGCTTTTCAGGCTCTGATACTGATACTCTGTTTATGTCACAGCATATACCACCAAGACAAAGGCAAGGAATTATTTTTACATTCCATACCTGGAAGCTACAAGAACAGACACCCCCCTTCCTTTCCCTTTTAACATCCATCTTATCCTAAGCTGATCTCTACAGCAACACTCATCAACCTATTTTGTAATTGTTGCTTTGCACACTAATCCGGCAGTCCTCTCCTGACCGCTTTTCCAGTCTCCTGTGACCTCTTCTTCTCTGGGGTAGGAACTAACTCAGGTTCAAAGCCTCCAGGTCATGTTGTAGCTTCTCAGTCTAGATTGAAACTTGAATCCTTAGGAAGGTTCTTCTGCTAGCTTTGGCTTTTTACCTGGCAAAATCCAGCCTCACATGACTGAACACTTACAAATGCTGCTCAAAGAAGCTTCTCAATGGCTGGGGGAGGCTGCCACTCAGCTCTCTGTGTGTGGATGTTCACCAGGTAGGGCTGCTTCTAGTGTCTCTCCTTGACCTTAGTTTCCCGCATCTAGTTCTTAGCCCACCAAGAATCCTGTCTGATTATCTATGTTGCCATTAGTGGGTAGGAAAAGACCGTGGATCAGATCCATTTGCCTGGGATTCTGTCAGCAAGCATCATTGGAACTTCTGACTCCTAAAACCTCTTGGGACTCATGCCAGCCCTCAATTTTTCACATCCAAGAGGGCCACATGACAACCTACCAAGCATAAGCTGCTGTTAAAAAGAGGGGAGAGATGTTTCTTTATAATCCCCACCCCTTGAAGTAAACTCAGACTTAAGAACAACAGAAACATGAAAAATGTGTTTATAGTGGAACCCAGATGGAAGGCTAAAAGCTCAGGGGGCTGTCTCCATAGAGGATTCTTGTCTCTGGAATTCTGCCCTCTCTTCTCTGTCTCATCAGGTACATCCCCTCCCAGTCTGTGGGACTGGGCTTTCTGGTCTGTTTTTCTATTTCATATCCTCTTACATTAAGGTCATCTTGCCTCCATTCCCAGCCTGGACTGCCCACCTATCACTTAGCCTGCCCCCCCCCATGTCTCTTTCCTTTGTCCCATTTGACAGTCATCTTCTGGAGGACAGACAGAGGGAGGAGGACAGGGAGTGTCCCTGGCTCTCTGCCTAGCACACAGTGGACTCTTGTGTAGAGAGTGAGGAAGTATACAGGCTTCATTTCTCTTCCTCTTCAAATCCTGTATGGAGGGCCTTGCTACTGTGAACCCAGAAAACAGAACCACAGAAAAGGTGCATGGGCCTCTGCTAAAGTCCATCAGTGGGCAGGAAGGCCACATCCATGTCTGAGCTGTACCTCCAGCTTTCAGCCATGACACTTGGCCTGAGTGTAGCCACATGCTGTAACTTGGGACCTTCATACATGAGCCCTGGTATATATGCATGGACGAGTGGGGCCAGTAGTAGAAGCAAGTGCCCAGACACAGTAAGAGGGTATTAAAATCCCACTGGCAGTCCTAGAGGAAGGTTTAAGTGTCCTCCAGACAGGTCTTGGAATACATTACCCAGAGCAGGTGACACATTGCACCCTCACTTCCCCAGGAGCCAGGGGCTGCAAAGCAAACTGTCCAATTCTCTGACATGACACTGTACTTCATAGAAACTGTGGAGAGCAGAACTCAACCCACAGCCCCAGTCCAGGAAGGTGACTCATTAAGGGTCTGCCCCTGGGTGGAATTCAGTTAACCTGGAGGGAGAAAATCGTTCTCTCTCAACCGAAAGCTCCGAGAGGCATGCTACGTGTCTTCTATTAATAAAAGGTGAGAAAAGTGAATCATTATTAGTATGCAATTGTAGTTCATTTGCTAGGCCAACTGCTTTAAAACCTGGGTGCTGGGCTCGGGCACTGGAGGGATGAGAGGGGCCTTGGTTTAACTTCTTGGGATGCACCTCAGGCAGCTGCAAAGGAAGCCATGCCTTTTGAGAATCTCAGAGCTTCCAGACTGCACCATAGCCCTGGAGCCAGCTCCTTAAGTGTCCTTAAGATAAGGCCCTATCCTCCTGGAAATGTTCTTTCTTCCTTTTTTCCTTCCTTCCTTCCTTCCTTCCTTCCTTCCTTCCTTCCTTCCTTCCTTTTTTCTTTCTTTCTTTCTTTCTTTCTTTCTTTCTTTCTTTCTTTCTTTGTTTTTAGAAAAACAGAGCTTATATTCCTGTGCCGTTGATTTACACAGTTGTTCTGGGAATTAAATGACATCCTCCATGGACTGTTTTTCCTTCATCAGCAACCCAAGTATGTTATGTGACAGGCACTGTGCTACGTGACAAGAATGCATGAAATAAAATAAAATATAATAAAATTGTAAAAACTCTGCCTTCCAGAATCCTACAAACTAGAAATGGCACCCAGAGAAGTCTGGAATGATAACAAAATGTACGCAGGGAGATAGAATACCAACTGTGCTCCAGAGACCTGGAGGAGAGCTTGTGCCCATCTTCTTGGTATAGATGATGGGCAAGAGTCTCACCCTTGTAAAGGTTGAGTGTAAGTAATCACTCTCCCCCATGAAGCTATGAATCAAATTATGATTCATACAGTGTATGACCCTGTATGATTTGATGCTGTGATTTGAGTTAAGGGACTGCTGCATATGTGTTATTGCTGTGGCTCCCAGGAAGAGTATAAAGGGTGAGGCCAGGGACCTTTGGGATTTTCTCCAGGTGGCAGTAGCATCCCACCTGCCCCTTTGAGCCTTGTACATTGCTCTATGGATAAAGACCACCCTCTGACCATTCCTTGAGGTGGGCAAAGACCCAAGTGAGTGATTAGAATGAGATCTCTTTGATTTGTGAGAAGAGAGCTCAGGATTGGGAGACTGACTAGTCGGCATTAAGAGGGGGCCACATCAGGAGGGAGCCAAACCAAACATCATATTCCTTCAGCCTTTTAAGGCAAGAACAGAACTGTGGTTTAAACAAGACACCTCTGCATATTCTTCTGCTCGTGACATTTTCTCCCTTGGTATTTCATGAGGTTGTTCTTAGTGCCAATTTGTCCCAGCCTTGGGAAGCCTGGACATCTTCAAAGTAGTGACTGCACACTCCTGGGAGTGAGGGAACTGTCACAGAATTAGGAGGACTCTCTCTCTCACCTGGAGGAAGAAGGTTCACAGGAGGCCAAGGTCTGGCCACATTATCATCTCTCTGTCCCAGATCAAGACTGTCCTTCCACTGTTCTTTGGTCTCTAACTCAGGAGATGTCTGCTTCTGTGTGTTTTCTTCATTTTGCTTATATCAGCCTTACAGAAGTAGATCCAAGGCTAAACAGAGGAAACCTCCCTCCTTCTACATTAAGGGAGAAGCTCAGCTCAGGCTAACCAGGCTGCCACTCGTGTCCAGGCTTTTCATGACTTCCTGTCCTATAGACACTGGGTCCTGTTTAGTAGTGTGGCTGGCATTGTGGTTAGATGGATCAGCCCCAGCCAGAGCCATCTCCAATATTGAATCTGCTCCCTGGGAGAACTAGGAAGAAATGTTTATTTCTCACTTCCAGGCCCTTAATGAATTCCGATTCAATCCACACCAGCCTAAAGATCAATAGCTTTAATCATTTCAAAAACAAGCTCCACTCTGGGAAAAATTACTATGTACAAGATGCTCAATGCAGCTTAAAGGCCACAATCTCATCATCATTCCATCAGAATCACATTTCAGTAAAATGGAAAGAAATGTTCTCGCACACTACCCTGGCCCCGGCCCTGGCCCCATCCCCTCCCTAAGACCTCTAGAATAACTCTGGAGGACAGTGATCATTTACAACACCAGAGATGCTGACCCATTCCCAGCATGCATCTGCCGGAAGAGGAAGCTGGCTGAAGCCACTGGAGATCTCATTGCAAATCAGTGCAAATGTCTTCTAAATCAAGTTTGCAATCCTGGAAAGTTTACTGAAAACAACCCTCCTGTCAAGGTTTGGCTTTTCATAGCTGCAGGGGTTAAGTAACCAACACAGTATAAACCCAGGCAGGCAAAACCCTGTTCTGCCCCAGGCCTCAGACACTTACTGGGATACAAAGGGTTTGAAATGTCTTAAACTTTTCCAGGTTGTTTATTTTCTGATATTTCATGATATTGTCCATACAAGGCTCAGACCCCAGCTTTTGCTAACAAAGTTTTCTAATTTAGGAGACAACATAATTTAAAAAAATTTAAATTATGGGGAGTTGTTCACACAGGCAGTGAAGCAAACTTTCAAATCAAGGCCACACATACAGGAACAGTGTGAATGAAGACGCTCCACTTGCCTGGTGAATGTGCAGAGAGAAAATGTTTGATGGGGCCATGTCAGCTGGGAGCCACCTTCAGAGAAGGTGGGCAAATGTCTGCCGGATCTCACTATACTGCCACTCCCATGACCAGTTTTATGACTGGGGCCTGTTTTGATCTGTGTGTTGGGGAGGTTCTCTGGGCCCCTCCCTTCACATTCATGTGAACAATCATCATTGAGGGTGGATGTTGTGCCTTACTGAAGTATGCACTCTGAACCCTATCCTATTCTTGGATGCCAAGCTGCCCACAGACACTCTAGAGCAGGTCCCAGCGTTGTCATGTTCAGTGGCAATGCTGCTACATGTATCTATTCCCTGACAGCAACAGCTGGAGCTCTGGGACAATCCAGGAGCCTCAGTGTGTTCCAGTACATCTTTCTATCCCTGCTGTTCCCTGGATGCCCAAGAGGACTGGCCTTTTTGAGTCTCACAGGAGAAGTGGGAACAGGGATGATGTTCTATCCTCTCTTTTCTTCCTCCACTCCTAAACGACATGTGTGCCCAACACATTTATAAATCTAGCCAACATAGCTAAACCCTGCTGTCAAATAGTTGACACTTATAATAGGCTTCCTCTCTACACCCTTGTCTGGCCCATCCAGCAGAGCAATAAACAGGGGGCCCAGGAGATCACCTGAAAGAGAAGATGGGAGACAGGCGAATACAAAGAAAGACAGCTTGTCTATAGGCTGATCAAACCATTTATTTTATTTTTTCACACAGGGGTTATATGCACACAGAGGCAGTATGTGGGGAAGGGGATGACGCAGGAGCGTAGGTGTTCAGGGGGGAGTACAGATATCTTCCAGAACAGAGTGCCAGCTGGGTAAAGGTTCAGGTGACAGTTCACTATGACTCCTGTTTATGAATCACTTGTCCTTATCTAAGTTGGTACTATCCACCAAGGCTGCCTATCCACAAGGTTTATAACTAACCAGGCTGGTAAGTTTCCACCAAAACTGCCTGTTTACAATATCTTATGCCACCAAGTGAGAACCATCAACCCCATGAGAAAGAAAAGAGGCAAAACCTACAGATACAACATAGCCACAGCTGTGCAAAACGAGAGAAAATGTTCTCGAATCCTGCCAATAAGAACTGGTTATTCCACCCTGGATAGCACGTGCCAGACTAGATGCAAATGCATCCTGTAATTTCTGTTCCTGGAGCCCCACAGCCAGCACTGGCACTTCACAGTCACCAGCTGGTTCCTGTCACCATGATCCTCACTTGTAATACATGCCCCATTTTACATGGAAAGCCATGTCTATAGTCTGGAGGGTCAGGAATACAAGTACACCCCAGTGTTTAGCCCTGAAGTCTGGACCTTGGTGACTGGCCAAAGGTCCACCAAGTGCATGTGGTGTGAAGCAGTGAACCAGGGAAGCTGTGTTCATTACAAGGAAGAAAGGAGCAAGACTGAGTACTGTCTAGGTGCTCTACACTCTTCCTTTCCAAGTAACGGATACTATTTTTCCTAAGACTGAAGACTATTCATCCCATATATTGTTTTTTTATTGAAAATAATTTTTTACACCCTATGATCTGATCGTGGGTTTCCCTTCCTCATCTCCACCCCAATCCTCTTCACTTCTCCATCTACTCAACTATAAAGCTTCATTGTCTCTTTCTAGCAAACAGACACATTAAAAAAAACTCAAGCCAGAATAAAACAAAACAGGAAACAAAACAAAAACAAATAACAATTTAAAGCATGAGAAAAACACATGCGCGCGCACACACACACACACACACACACACACAATCCTTAAAAACACACATTTGGAAACCATAATATATAATAAACAAAAGACCAGTAATGGGAAAGAAATGCCCATGCCAAAGCATCATGAGACCAAGTATCTCCAAGAGTGCTACTGCACAAATCTCTGCTTTCCCACTCCTTCAACTCCAAGCCTTCTCTCTCTCTCTCTCTCTCTCTCTCTCTCTCTCTCTCTCTCTCTCTCTCTCTAGCAAATAAATAAGCACAATAAAAAATCAAACCTGAATAAAACAAAACAAACAAACAGGAAAACAAACAAAAACAATAAAAAAATTCAAGCATGAGTAGTAACACATGAACACATGTGCACGGATGCATACAGACACACACACACACACCAATGAAAACACACATTTGCAAACCACTGCATATACATAAATGCCACTGCTGGTCCTCTTTCCATCTGTGTGGGCACTCTTGGACTGGCTCCTATCCTTCTAGATGGTAGTAATATTTGGTGAATAGTCAAATATTTGCCATTCTTATCACACAGGTCAAACTGACATGGTGAGTTCATCTCTGGTCATTTTGTATGTTCACGTATCTTTAGAAATAGACGCCACAATCCAGACACACTACTTGCAAATATAGTCATTGAGCTGTACTTCATCAAGCCATGCCCCCTGCTTAGTGTTGGGGGGAAAGGGGGAGTGCCCCTCCCACCAGAAAAAGGCTTCACAAATCAAAAGCCAATAGACTTAGGTCAGGGACCATTGGCCACGAAGGCGAATGCACAGTGATCCCATCAGCAAACCTTTGTGCCTAAGTTTATGGGAAGGAGTGTGTGTGAGCATACAAGCTGTTTAGAGACCTTCAGCAGAAGTGATAAGTATAGACATCATGAATACCTGTCATCCACAGGTATTTACCAAGTACCTAGAATATGCCAGGCACTGTTCCGGGTGCTGCTGCCTAAGCCAAAAGCCTATCAGGGGTCTGATCTTCAGGCAACAAGACAGCTTTCCACCACACCATGTCCGTGTCTCACATGCTGCTCTGTGCACGCTAGATGCTCACAAGTCAAGCAAACAACTGTGTAAAGACTTCTCAGGACTTATGCCCTCCATACTAGAGCTGTTGAATAAGACCTGGGGAGACTGTCCATGGAAACTGGTGGCCAGCCAGAAGCGCTGTCGATTTACATGGCAGGCTGGGCCCAACACTCACCTTCTTCAGCTTAGGAAATTGAAGGCTTTGGTTGGTGGTTCACTCCTGTCATCCACAGGGCTGAAGACAGCAATGTTAGCCACATTGGCACTTGGGCAGCAGAAGGACTGGGCACCTACAAGATGGAGCTGTATGAGCTTGCACAGGCAGCAAACGCTGCCATCGAACCTGATGTGCTGAAGTGAGGAGGTGAGGATCTGGGCTTAGAGCTTATACTCCCTGCAGGTAGTAACTCCTGCTTCAGCACCCTGTGGCCTGCCTCCCTTCTCTGAAAAGTCACAGTCTCTGTAAGAGTTTTCAGGGCAGTGGGCTGCTGTGCAAGCTCTTCGTCCTGGGATGTCCTTATTGAGAAAGACTGTATTCCACTTTCAATCTTGTACTCATCAATGTCATCATGTTCATAAGACCATGAATGTATCATCACACCCAGATGAAGCAACAGGAATGCAAAAGGTGGTTCGTGTTTGGTCACTTCTTGTATCAATGTTGGGGTCAGTTTTGGGGAATAAGCAATCTCTTTCTTTGAGGATATTCAGCCCTCTGCAGTACAAGGTTACAAGAGTTTTCACATGGATTCTACTGTGTCTACTATATTTCACATTTCAATAATCTGTACCTGTTGGGCCTTGGACGAGGTAACTCCATTTAATCCGTTACCTTCAGTCACGTAGGACAGGTAGAGGGTGTGACTAACAAGTCTCCACCTCCAGAGATTTAAATATTAATGAATTATCAAAAGGCCAGGGGCGTAGCTAATTAAGTTATTCCCTCCCCTTTCTCCCTTCTCTATTAGACTGGTCTCCCCTGGCTTTTGGGGGCGGGGGGAAGCGCGTATCAGTTGCGCCCACTCACCATGCCATGAACAATAAAAGCTTTGGAAAACCGGACTCCACGTGTCCATGGTCTCTCCGCCTGATTCCCAGCTTTTGAAACCCTGGAACCTTGCCGATGCAGCCGCGGGCCCGCCCACCGACAGCTGCGTGAATGTGGGATCCTCCGCTGGCGGCGCGGGAAGCTCTGGTGCCGGACCGCCCTGAGACTCTGTGGCCAGACTCCCTCCCTTCCCCCCGCCCGCGAGATTTCTGCCCCACATGTACCCTCTCTGGATGATTCAGTTAAGGGTTTGTCAGATTTGTCCATCCATTCAATCAATCAATTCTTTGTTTCTTTGCACTTTGATTCAACCTCTAGTCACCTGTTTAGAAGGTTGTTTCTACTTCCACACCCCAAGTAGAAGAGACACAATATCCAAGTAAGGAGCAAACAATGGAAAATGGACTCCCAAGGAAACTGGATAGACATGGCCACCAGCATCCACATGCATATTTGCTCTTTCATTTTCAAAATTGCTCTGCCAGTGACAGGACATGAACCTTAAGATGTCTGAGAGCCTAGAAGGAACTTTCCCACTCAATCCTGCTTATGTGGATTCTGAGGAAGTTGAGTGAGAAGCAGACAGCAGGAGACCAGGGAAAGAGGATGGAGGGAAAGAAGGAGGAGCATTTGGTGTAATGGAGCACAGGTTAGGAAGGGAGGAAACCTGTGGAGACCTATGGTACCACAGGGCAGCTTGATAAGTCCTTCAGTGTCAATGCCACTAACATGGTCCTTTGTGTCTTCTTTCAAGGGCTGATCATCTGGCCCAGGCCTGTGGTTCCTAATCCATGGCTCTGTGTTCACCTTGATGCAGCATTACAGTTGCAGGAGGGAACCTGGCCAGAAGAAGCATTGTGTTGTTACCTGTTAGACACCTTCATCAGCTAGCACACAACCTCTGTACACCTGATCTACAGAGTGTGAGTAATTAGTTTCCCACCTTTTGACATCATTGTTTCCAACACACTAGTGCATGGACAGAGAAGCTGTACACATAACCATCATTCTATGAAGAGACAGCTAACTGTAGTCCAGGTAGGAAAACTACATTTTCTACCCGCCTCATTATCTTCCCATGCCATGGCCCCTGTGGCACCTGGCTCAAACAGGTGGGATATGCAGTGACAGTGTTTCCAGCCACTAAATATCCAAGACAACCATGACAATGTAACTAGAAGCCGTGGACCAGTGTGGAGCGCCATGGTGTTTAGGGAGTATCCTTTCTATGAGCTTTTCTACTATTCTTTCTTGGGTCAGGAAAGCTTCTAAGCAAACAATGAAAGAGTTTTATGGCCTTTCTCATGATGTCTGGGAAGTGGTAGCAATGGCAAGTCTGAAAACTGTTACCTCATGATCTATTTCCTGTCATGGTACCAGGGATATTCTGACTGAGTATTCTGAAAACAGAGAACCTACAGCATATGTCTGCCCATCTCCCCTCAAGGTAAACATTGCCTAACCTGAGGCAAAGTCAGGGAAGCCTGTTCCTCAGAGACAAGGTAACAGCATCCATTAGGGATCCCAGTCAATAGGCAAGTCCAGATCCTCGTAACAACTCTAAAGCACCAGGCCTCCTCTGCATTGAAACATTGGCTCAGCAAAGAGCATGGGTACTTCTATTGCCCTTTGAATCACCAAATCCACAGTTCAGATGTTAACACAAGTCACAATACATCCTGTTTCAGCTGAAGTTCCTAGATTGGCTGGATTCATCATCGTAGAAATTAATTATAACCAATTGTCTTCCTCAGTTTATAATTTTCCACAAATCCAATAAATTCCACAATAGAAAAAAACATTCTCACTCTCCAGATGATTATGTTTCTTGTGCAGAGTTTGAACACAGGATTGAGCATCACAAAGGTCCATATATTTTATGGCCTATAATATGCTCATGAGAGATATCATGAAGTAAAAATCTATCTATCAAAACGTTCCTTCTTGTGGCAGGGATGAGTGCTCACTAGACTAAACACTTGTTCTGAAAACATGAGCAGACAAGCTGAGATCTAGTGAACAAATAAAGCCTTGCATCACAATGTGACCCATAACATCATGTTGATCGTGACAGAAGGAGATAGACCCTTTTGTAGCTCCATGCAGAATGATCAAGCCACATTTCTCACCTCCAGCTTAAAGGCCAATGTCTCAGAAAACAAGGTAAAGATAACACTTGAGACCCTTTATTACTTACACATGAACCAACCCATTCAAGTGCTCCAGACATACATATAAAGTTATAAACCTGTACCTAGACAAATACACAAAAGTGGTATGAAGAAGAGGAAGAGAGAAAAACATTGATGAACATTTATCTTTCACAGTGATGGTTGTACTGACTAGTTCTGTGTGTCAACGTGAAACAAGCTGGAGTTATCACAAAGAAAGGAGCCTCCCTTGTGGAAAAGCCTCCATGAGATCTAGCTGTAAGGCATTTTCTCAATTAGTGGGCTGGTAGTCCTGGGTTCTGTTAGAAAGCAAGATGAACAAGTTCGAGGAAGCAGTCCACTAAGCAGCATACCTCCATGACCTCTGTATCAGCTCCTGCCTCCAGGTTCCTGCCCTGTGAGAGTTCCAGTCCTGATTTCCTTTGGTGATAAACAGCAATGTGGAAGTGTAAGCTGAATAAACTCTTTTCTCCCCAACTAGTATCTTGATCATGATGCTTTGTGTAGGAATAGAAGTTCCAACCAAGACGATGGTTCTTTTGTGTGAGATGTGTTTCTCCCCCCACCACAGGGTATCCTTTTATTGTTGTTGTTGTTTTATTTTTATTTTTTACCATCCAGCCATTGCCCCCTTCCCATAAGGACTGGTGCATGACAAATCCTACTCAGACATGCAACATACCAAAGTTCATGCTGTCACACCTTCAGCTATAGTTCTGCAAAGGAATGAGGATAACAACTCTTTTTGAAAAATGTCAGAACAATGATTGTATGGTTTCTTGAGCTGCAGTAATGCTCCATACCTTGAGGTATGCTTCAGACTCTTGACTTTTTTTTTTCATATTTGTTAACATTTTTGAACACATACATAACATTTGTTCACTCCCCAGAAATTTTACCTAAAATTAATACTCATGATATCTAATTGTAGTACTACAACCCTTCTTGAATAGTCAGAGGTAACTTGCACAGATATTCACAGCATGATTGTAAATTTATTGAAAGACAAGTTAGTAGACTTTTAGATCATGAATTCATGAGTGAAACAGAGCACAGCCAAGTCAATGGCAGGATTCTGGTCATATGTGAGGGCCACTGTTTAAACTTCTAAATTTTCCATGTAACAGGGGACATCATAATAAACTATTAGTAAAACAATCTGATTTGAAGATGTTGATGTGCCTTCAAACTCTTTTTTAATTGGATATTATATTTACATTTCAGATTTTATCCCCTAACCTCCCTTCTCCCGCCACCCAGGAACCTCCTATCCCATCCCCCCTCCTCATGCTTTTATGAGAATTTGCCCCCACCTATCCCACTCCCACCTCCCCACCTCGAATTCCTCCTCCCCTACTCGGTGTTCATCCTTCATGGGACCAAGAATCTCCTTTCCCACCTATACCAGACAAGGCCATCCTCCCCTTCATATATAGATGGAGTGTCTCTTAACCTGTCATCAACATGATTTTCATCCAGCAGCATTCAAGTCAAAGGCTCATGCATAGCTGCATTTAACTTGATTTTTATCTCACCAGGTATGCCTTCCACCGAGCATGCATTGGCTGCAAACTATATTTGTTCTTAAGAGTTGCAGGGTCAAGCTTCTCAGATGACAGTTGTGTTAGGCATCTGTCTGCAAGTATATATCTTTAATTGTGTCAGGGGGAAGGCTCTTTATCATGGCATGTCTCTCAAGATAGGCCAGTCATTGGCTAGCCTTTCTTTCAATTTCTACTCCATCTTTACAGCTGCACCTCTAATAGGATGGGCATTGGGTGAGTTGAAGCTTTTGCAGTTGGGTTGGTGTCCCACTCTCTTCACTGGAAGTCTTTTCTGGTTACTGGAGATGGACGTTTTGAGTTCATACCCACCATTGCTAGGAGGTTTAGGTAGGGTTCTCCTCATTGATTGCTAGGAATATTCCATTGCCTTAGGTTTCTAGCTTGTCCCAAAGATACACCCCACCATTACCAATTTTAGTTCTCTTTCCTGGTACTCTCTTCCTCCATCCTTACCCCACTAGATTACTCCTGCTCTTGTCCCCACCTCTCCCTCACTCTGTTTCTTCCCTCCACGTACCCCTGTTGTCTACACTATTTGCCTTACTTAATGTGATACAAGTGTCCCCACTTGGACCATCTTTGCTACTTAGCTTTTTGGGTCTGTGGATTATAGCATGCTTATCCTGTACTTTATGGCTAACACCCACTCCTAAATGAGTACATACCATGTTTGTCTTTCTGAGTCTGGGTTACATCACTCACGATGATATTTTCTCTAGTTCCATTCATGTGGTGCAAATTTCAGGATCTCCTGAAATCTCATTTTTATTAGCTGAGTAATATTCTGCAGTGTAAATGTACCATGATTCCTTTATCCATTGTTTGGTTGAGGGACATCTAGGTTTTTTCCAGTTTCTTGTTATTATGAATAAAGCTGCTATGAACATAGTTGATCAAGTGTCCTTGTGGTATGGTACAGCATCCTTTGGGTATACTCCGAAGAGTTGTATAGCATGGTCTTAAAGTAGAAATCTTCCCAATTTTCTGAAAAACCACCAGAATAAAGTACTTGTACAATTTTCCACTCCCATCAGCAATGGAGGAGTATTCCCATCAATCTTCATCTTTGCCAAAATCAGCTATACATTGAGCTTTTGCTCTTTGCCATTCTGATGGGATCTCAGAATCATTTTGATTTGCACTTCCTGATGACTATGGATGTTGCACATTTCTAAAGTGCTTCTGGACCACTGAGTTTCTTCTGTTGATAGCTCTCTGTTTACATCTCAACCCCATTTTCAATTGGGCTATTTGGTTTGTTGATGTCAAATTTCTTAAGCTCTTTATTAATCTTAGATATTAGCCCTCTGTCAGATGTAAGATTTGTAATGATCTTTTCCTATTCCACAGGGTGCCTTTTGACAGTGTCTTTTCCTTAAACAGAAGCTTTTCTGTTTCATGAGGTCCCATTTATTAATTGTTGATCTTAGTGCCTGAGCCATTGGTGTTCTGTTCAGGGTATTGTCTCCTCTACCAATGAGCTCACGGCTATTCTCCACTTTTTTTTAAAATGAGATTTAGTGTATTCCATTTATGTTGAAGTCTTTGATACACTTGGATGGGAGTTTTCTGCAGGGTGATAAGTATGGCTCTATTGGTATTCTTCTACATGAAGACATCCACTTAGAACAAAGCACTATTTTTGGAGATGCTTTCTTTTTTTCTACTGTATATTTTTGGTTACTACTGCTCTACAGTACAGTTTGTTGTCAAGAATGGTGATACCACAAAATGTTCTCTCATTTAAAAGATTGTTTTGGGCATCCTGGGTTTTTTGTTTTTCCATATGAAGTTGAGAATTGTTTTCTCAAGGTCTTCTAAGAAAGACACTTCATCACTACTGCCCTATAGGATCCTTGTCTGATTTCTCATAACATTTTCTACATCTCTTGAGACAGAGATTGGTAGTTGGAGTTTTATTGAGAAAGTCTTGTCATTACAGAGTACTATATATAATACGTTTTATTTCTAGGTCCATGGGACATGGACCCATGCCATCCTTTCCCTCCAGAAAAATATGGGTTTGCATCATTACTAAACTGTGAATACTGGATTTATGTTATTGAAAATAAGTGAAAACTAACCTATTGCAAGACGAAGGGTATAAGTAGGACTTCCTTTTATGTCCAAAACTCTGATTCTGTCCTCTGAATGTTCAATGGAAGGACTGCACTCAGTGTTTTATTCATGTGTCTTACATTCTATTTATTCTGTTATATGGGTTTCCCTAAAGCACTGAACCTAATCTTCCTCTATGCTGTCCATGGAGACAAAACTGTCCAAATTGTAGGGAGATTACTAAAGTGTCATCTAGAAAAAAATTTCTTTCAAAGCTTTCACCTTGTCCTCCACTTTATGTTTTGAGGATAGTCAGATGTGGAAGTCCTGACACTCCTTAGGGTTTCAAGTTGGTTTAGTCCCTGCCATTGACATGGCTTTATCCACTGCCATCTGCCTGTATTTCCCCTTGTAGGACCTGATATTTGTGTGCCTGCTTAGTCCTTGGACCTTGTTCTTTCCTTTTTCTCTGCAGTTGGTCTCAAGTCTGTAGCTCTGCTCTCACACCCAAGCTGCTTTGCCAGCTCCTCTGCATCTTTACTTCCATTCTTCTCTCGCCACTGCAGACTGTTTCCATTTCTAGTCACATACTTCTGAAACAGAAGTCTACTGTGTCAGTGTGTAACCTGTGGATAGCTAGCAATCAGTAATCAATCAGAAAGAAAGGATGTGAGGGTAGGAAAAAAGAAAAGGAGAGAGTACAGAAGGAAGGAAGAAATAAAGGAAGGAAGGAAGGAAGTAATTAACTGGTAACGAGAAGTTTATCATGAAGTATATCCTGTCTTCCATAAGTTGATTTTCTTTCTTTCTTTCTTTTTTTTTTTTTTTTTTTTATGCAATCAGCAGAGATTTATTGGGGAGAGTTGGCTAGCCAAGGTCAAAACTGCTTGTCCACGCAGGAACAGAATTTTGACAAAAGGCCAGCAAGCTGAGGGTTTTTTAAAAGCATGGAGTGGGGAAAGGAAGGAATTTTCATGCCGTTACACATGATTGGTTGCATTATCACATGGTTAGACATGATTGGTTGTTTTACAAATTTTGAACATCAGCAGGTTGTAACATTGGGAAAACCTCAAGGGGTCGGGTAACCAAGAAAAGTGGAACATTTTAGAGGAACCCACCCTAAATGATTTAGAGTCATGTGAAAAACACTCTGCACACTTATTCTTCTCAAGAATGTAGTTTTTCCATGTCACTGTGCCCTACCCTATCATTACCAACTATTTCAGGTTAACTATTTCTCACTTGCCATAGCCCCACCCTGAGGCTTGAGGAATGTTAATCCAGCAAGTATCCTCTGATTAAGGGATAATGCCCTCCACCCAGAATGTGTCCCAGGGCAGTGAAAGCCTGAAATCTTACATCCAGTTCCACTTTCTGGAACTTGCATTCTTTTGCTCAGGTCTAGGGTAAAGAAAAAGCCTGTATATATTTCAAAAAAATGGTCTTTATAATTTTTCACTCTACATCCCCACTTTTTCTAATTAGGTTATGTTTTTAATCATAAAAACTCAATTATTAATAAGTCTATTCTCACCCCACTTTTTCTGATGTGGATCTTTAGAAAAATTTAAACTCCAGTGTCATCATAATTATCATTTTCTTTCCTAAAGCTCTATATTGATGGAGCAACACAAAAAGCTGAACAACACTTATCCTTCCTCTAACAAAAGTTACTAATCTATGTAAATGCAAGGACCTATGGTTCACAAGTGGTCCAGCAAGGGAGGATAATAGGGTAGTCATCCAAGGGAACTTATTGAACCAACTCTCAAATCAACTTTGCTGAACCTCTCTATCTTTCTGTCTCTGGTCTACATAGAAGCAACATTCTTCTCTTAGAGCAGTGCATAAACCTCCTTCTCTAAGAAACAGCAAGTCTAGTCTTCTATTTTGTAGAACAACTTCTGAGAGGGAGTCAATGACTCAACTTTGTTACTGACTGTTATAGGGCTCTCAAATCTACATCAATGGCAGCTCTCAGCTGATGAAAATAATGAGGTGTCTGTATCAATGTAGCGGCACCTGTCTATACCTGCAGCCACTCCTAGTCCCAATATAATGGCTAGAGTCAAGGAAATAGGCTCTCTGCTGAAGCGTCTCCGGTGCATATCAAACTCACGTTCAAGAGTACCTGTAGGGTGGTAGTAAACCCAGGGAACTAGCTGTACAAGTGTATAATAATCTTTGGCCTCATCTAAGACAGAAGTAGATATACAAAGGATTAATCTCGAACTGCAAGCTCACCATTTATCAATTTTAGGAACTAAGTATCTGTTAGCAAGGGCCCTCAGGCTCTATTCTATTGGCTAGGGGTCTCTTTTTAAACACACTTTCAAAATTGTCCTCTGACTTTTAACATATTTTGTGGCACATAGTTGTTTACATACACATGAAATCACATATATAATAAAGAGAAATTGCAAAAGGAACAAATCTACATAACTCTAGATTCACATCTTGATTTCAATCTTTGAATCACAAGCTGTCATTTAACCTTGGGTGTACACACCCTAAGCCCCACCCTCTAAGGCAGCATTAACCCTGTGCCTCTAGGGTGGGATGTCTCAAGAGTCAAGGTCTACTGTTCTTTGGCCTTGTAGAATAGCAGAAGACCTTGAGCTAAACAGCAGGGGGGTGTTCTGGATGTCCTTCAGTAGGCATCAGGCACAGGTGGTGTTGGTGAACTCAAGGAGGTCGGATGGTCACCAGCGCCATGAACAGTCTCTTAGTAGCCTGAAAAATAATTTCTCACACAAAAGAACATTTTGGGTGTGGAACAAGGACAAGGGACACTCTAGCCAGCACCAGTTCCAAGGGCAATTTAGTTTAGGGTTCTGTGTATTCTCTCTACCTGTCCTGAGCTTTGAAGACAGTATAAACAGTGGAGCTTCTAATTAGTCTCTAATATCTCTGACAATTCCTGACTTACCTTAAAACTATTATCTGATCTAATTACCTAGGACACTTGAAACCTCAGGAAGGTCCCTATTCTAGGCTGTTTTTTCCTAGGTATTTTCTTATTTAGTCTAAGTCTCATAAGCCTTTGCTTGTTGGCATATCTTACACTGCCTTATTATTTCTCTAGCCCCAAACCCGAGGTCCATTATATGCTTTAAATCTCTTGGCTGCTTGGTTGCACTCATATCTTGAGAGTCCATCTGTGTATTTAGCCTGGTAAGTCTTTTGTTTTCTGGAGAGTATAGTTCTCCTTTCTTGTGTGCACCATTGCCTCTTTTCCTCTAGATAGTAGCTGGCAGGATGGCTAGCAATCTGAGTTCTTTCTCTTACTCTGTGTTTTAAGTGAGGCTGTTTCTTAGGCCAAAAACTGGGAAGGGCTCTTGTATCAAGCCACTTGATCTGTCTGGTTATTGCCTCAAGCCACTGAGTCTCCTCCCTTTTGGTGTCCTGGGAAATGAATATTTACAGCTGCTGGTTTCATCAGGGTTTCCTCTCTTGGTATATAGCCCTGTGGACATGGGCTGTGGCAAAAGCATACCTGCTGTCCATGCAGATGTTGATTTTTTCTGTTGGCCCCAAGTTCCAAGGTTCTCTGCACTGATGATCCCAGGGTGGGGAGTCAGCCCAGATGACATTTGTGTCCACCACAGTAGCACTGGCTTGTCTCTGACTGGCATGGAGAAAACTGCTCCTGTCTGTAAAGCAGGTTACCTCTTCTCCCGGCTGGAGTCAGTAGGAGAAGCTTTTCCTCTACCCATGAGTTCTTATCAGTTAGTTGCAGCCCATCGGGTAGGAAGTGTATCTGGGCCATCATCCGGGGGGAGTAAGTCTCGACCCGACAGAGGATAGGGACAGTCTAGGATGACCATAAATGAATGGGATGCCCAGCCCATCTCTTAGTCCACTGTTTTTCGGGTAGTCCATTGAATACATTTTGGCCCATTGGCCTGGAGGAGGACCCTGTGTCTATCAAGAGTTGGGTGGCTCCAAGCCGCCCCATATATCTCAATTGCTGTCTTCTCACAGAGCTAATATCTTTGTCATTTGGGGTGTTTTTCAAGGCCTGGGATTTCCTGACCCTGGCTTCTATTTGTTGGGGCCCTCTTGGACCCCGAAGCTGGCTCCTTCACTTGCAATGTGTACACTGGTCTTCTTAAAGGAGTTTCTTATCTCCCTTTGATTGGAGTCCCTCTTCTCTGCTTTCTGTAAATTTTTTCCTGTCACCTTTCTTTTTCTTCACCTCTCTCTAGTCTCAGCAACTTACACTAAACCTTTTATCTTCTCTACTCTTCTCCTCTAGACTTATACTAGACCTTTTATCTTCTCTACTCTTCTCCTCTAGACTTACAGTAAACATTCTCCACTCCTCTTCTCCACTCCTTTTTTCTAGGCTTTCTCAGTAACTTACACTAAATCTTTTAATGACTTATTTTGTAGTTTCTCTAGCCTCCCTGTTTAACCTCATGTGCCTTGGTCAAAATTAGTGGGGTCTCATGTTCTTACACAAGATCTATCAACAGGATCTTGCATGGGCCTTTGGGTGTCCCTTACCTTCTGTAACCCGCTGTAGACCATGGCCTGATCAATTGATGGGGTCCTGATGTCTGAGGGAACATTCTTTTTCCGGTATCCTTTCTTGTTCTTCACTCCTGAAGACCAGAACCTACAAGGGTTTTGCGGAAGAAAGGCTTTTATCGGGGGGGGGGGGGGGGGGAGGGGGGGGAAGGGTATTCTTCTACTAGATTTATTTAGGTAACTGTATTGGGCACTAGATCTAGGTGCCTGAGGGATCCTGGCCATTCTATTGCTTTGATTACTAACTTACTTTTTACTATAAATTTATATCTGTACCAAAATGGAGGCCTATTCTTTTGGCTCTCTGTCTCAGGACAGCCTGTAACTTTTTGTAGTAGGCAACCTGTCTGACCTGTCTGACCTGTCTGCAGGCAGGTTTGTTGGTTCAGAGTTTCTAAGCTGGAGTCACATCACATGAGTTTTCTCAGTGCTACTTATTTACTTTTCCCTTTTTTAGAAATCTCAGTGCTATTCATTCACTATACTTTTAATAAAAAATATATAATTATAACTCTCAGGTGAATATTCTTGTTGGGGCTGTTTGTCTAGCTGCCCTGGCTCCACTGCCAGGTTGTTTTTTGGTTTTTTTGGGGTTTTTTTGTTTGTTTTTTTGTTTTTTGTTTTTTGTTTTTTCACCTGGGCCCTATCTTAACTTTATAGGCGGCAGGTGGAAAACCGCCGATTTGTTACAGCAGTGACCCCAGGTCCCCAGTACAGTTATACACACCAACTTATGGAGTGGCCAACTTGCGTGGCTGGGTGGTTCAAGGGGGCTGTGCTGGGGAACCACAAGCTGTTGCCCACCAAGTGCATGCTGGGCAAGGGCGCCCTCCATGTGATGTTACCTGGAGGATACCCTACATGCAGTGGCGGGCTGTCCGAACATAAATCATGAACACAAACCTCGGTGGGTTCCCCCTACTAAAGGACCTGCCAGCCTCTCTGCTCTGCAGCAGTACTCTTGCACTGGTGGCTTCATTTCTTTCTCTGTTGGTGATAATGTTATCTCTTTTTAACTCAGGATGTTTAACACAGTAGATTAACTGCTAACACACAGACAATTTGCCAAGAAAACACACACAAAAAACAACACAGATAGCTCACCCCTCTCGCACAGAGACCAATTTACACAATGATGGCATAAAAAGACAGCCAGAAATCCACCTGCCTCTGCCTCTCAAGTAAGACTCCAATAACCAGACAACATGATCAGTCTTCACAGATTCAGATTTAACAGATTCAGACGACTTGGCCAGCCTATGCTGGACCAAGTCTAACAATTTTTTAACACACCAGCAATGAACAACCCAAAAATAGACACACTGACATGAGAGCACAACAAGTGAGAGCACAACAACCACTGCCCTAGGCTGTGGTGGTCATTTCTGACCTTTTTTCTCTGCCCCATTGTTAACACACAAAGAGACTAACAAAAGCCTGTCTCAATCGCCAGTGCCAGCCGAGAGGGATTCCACATCCTCTCTGGCACCTAGATGAACCCCCAGACATCTCTGGGGGTGCAGCAGCTAGTGACCTCACAACACATCTGCTAATCACTCGTTTATCTCCTCTAAAGACAGAAACGGTTTGCTGCCCCTCACGAGACAGAAACAGCTGCCAGTCCAAACCGAAAGTGCACTTTTCAGAAACCAAATAATTCAGACAGATGGGCATGAACAACTTAGAAACCAAATAACTCAGACTTAGAAACCACGTAACTCAGACAAACCAGCATGCGAAAAATCAGACGATTTAGACAAACACAACCAGAGAGAAAACCACGGGTGTTCCCTCACCTCCCTCACCTATAGTGGGGTTGTTGGATTAGGGTGGTCGCAAGATCCAGGACAAGCCCCCAAATGAAGACCCCCAAACTTGGGAGACCCTTCCTCAAGTCTCAGGAAATCACGACCACCCAAAAATCACAAGAAACCATACCTGGATGCAATCAGCAGAGGTTTATTTCGGAGAGTTGACTAGCCAAGGTTGTTCCTAGCAGGCTGTTCCTGTTTGTCCACGCAGGAACAGACTTTTGACCCATAAGTTGATTTTCATCAGTGGTTTATCACAACAGTAGTAGCAAATTAAATTAAGATACTTACTAAATTTAACAACACGGATAATTCTTTCTTCAGGAATGGTGAGTTAGGTTAATTCAACTTTACTTATTACATCTGTTTCTTCCCAGGATGCACCTAATTTTATGTTTGACTAGTCTTGCACAAGATAGAAAAGACATGAATCTCAGGGAAAGTCACACTCAGATGATTCTCTTATTTTATATTCAAATGGTCCTGAATAGTTTGGCTTATTTGTTTTCATACTTGACCATAAAAAGAATAGATTTGAAGAGAACTGTCCATAAAGTGATAATCATTTATCATTATTAAGAATAGGAAAACATATTTTATTTCATTATTTTAACTGAACATGCAGTTTGATATAGGCTTTGATTTTAGATTGTAAACAGCTTGGAAGTTTAGGAAAATGTGTTACTAGCCCAAGACAAGTAGAGTCCTGAATGAGAAAGCTATTCAAGCTATTCCTTGGACTATCCTACTCCACTGTGAGTCACATCACTAGGACTTCCTTTGTGTGGACCATATCCCTGAAAACAACTAGTTTAAATATACCTGTGTGTTCTTTCTTATTTGTTTTCTTTTATTGTCTGTTTTTTACATTTGAAAATGTGTTTTCTTAATTGATTTTCTGTGAGTTTCTCATCAAGCAATCCAATAACTTTCATTTTCCAATCTTTCCATATCTGCTCTCTCCCCTTGTAACTCCTCCCACAAAAAAAAACTTATTACAAATTTTAAAAAGTTTTAACTGTTTTTCTCATGCAATAGCCAACTTTATTCAGAGCATCAGACAAATTATACTCTGTGGGTAAAGAAGAGTCACATGAGTAAAATGTACAATCACAAGGACAAGCCACATGTGGTCAGGCAAGCTGTATGATGCAAAACTGTATTTTCTCATAGAATAATATAAACAAATAATAATAACCAATTAAAGTGACCAATCTGAAGTAAACTCATCCTTATATACTGTGCCAGGGAGAAGCATGAAAGCACATTCCAAAAACAACTCTGTGGTTTGAAGAAACGGAGGTCAATAGACTCTTGTTTTCTTGGATTTTTCTTACAAGCACTCAGAATTCTCTTACAGTTCCATTTTTGGAGCATGGACATTTGTTATACTGTGTTATTTCTTAAACATAGTTTCTAACATAGCATCTATAAAGAAATTTAACTTATAAGTTAGGCACAGTGAATATATATATATATATATATATATATATATATATATATATATATCTTCTAACCAAATAGAAAATATAGCAAGATCTTTTTAGAAAAGTTCTGTAATGTGGTTATTCTTTCTCACAACATATGTAGAGTGCTCAGTGCTCTTTACATGAGTTAAATTAAGCTCCTAGATGATGGGATGAGTTGCAGAAAACAATTCAGACATCATGTGCATTAATGTTAGGTGTCTGTGCGTTAGTAATGAGATACTGACACAGTAGTCAATCTGGTAGCAGAGATGGTTGATAAGTGATTAATACAAAGTTAGCACACACAGAAGACACACAGATGGAAGGATGCTTGGTGTATGGAGCTGGAAGTGATGAGGCAAGATAGATTTCATCATTCTACTCTGGGGGCTTCACAGTTTAACACCTACAGTTCTTTCCTTTGGAGTTTTCCATGTAATAGCTTTGAACAGTGGTTAACCAAAGGTAATAGAAACTGTGAGAAATAAAATCTCCAAAACAGGAAGTAATGTGATCTGTCATAGCAGCAGAAAAAATGAGGACAGTAACTGGTCTTTCTGTATTTTTTCAGTATCTTTTATCTTGAATAGTTAATGTATAGGCTCTGAAGTTGGAATTTTTCATTTTAGACATATTTTATGTCTTAGAAGAGATCAAAAGGGCAGCTGCTATATCCTTTGTGAATGGGGGTTTTATTGTAGCACTGTTATATTTTTCTTTGATTACTCTTTGTTACAAAATGAGAGCTGAATCATTGTGACAGCAATTAAGTGGTCTATAAGGTAAAGTACTTACCATGTGAACCATAAAGCAAAAGCTTGTAGACCTTCCAGAGTGAGTAGTGCTCTAGAAGATGAACTTAGAACTTAAAAAATTTTTTTTCTTTCTTTTTCTAGTAATTATGTCAACATTTTCCTCCTCTTGTTTAAACAGAATATAGTTTAGTAGATGTTTTAATATATTATCTGCTTTCATATTTTTTATTACTAGGTCTGTTTCTTGTGATTGATTTTTATCATTATTAATTATGTGTTATAGCTTTTAATAAGCCTGGTGATTTTTAACTGATTGTTTGGCTTTGAAACTTTATTTTGTTGACTGTTAAACTTTATAGTCTTCTTTTAAATGTGGTTATAATTTGTTCTGGTACTCATCTACATTATTAGATTCTGATGGATAGTTTTGAGGCTTTGTTTAAACACTTTTTTCCTAATCTGCTTTTATACCATTTTAATTATATGCAAATATTAAGGTCAGTTCTAGGTTGAGGAACTAACAATCAAATAGATGCAAATAGTCAAGGAACAAGCAAGACAATGAACACAAATAGTCAATGAACAAGCAAGGCAATAAACAAAGTCCCATGATCACTCTCATGATCATTGTTTCTGGGTATGGAAACATCCAATGTTGTTAAACTGAACCACTATCTGGCCAGTGAACAGGGGACACATTTAATATGTAACTTAGTATAAGTCCATTTAACAATCTTTTGGCAACCATGATGAGCAGAAAGCACACTAATGAATCTAAGCAATGCAATTATAAAAATAGTGCTATAGATAAGGCTAAGAAGCTTAGGTGCTGGCTAGAAATGAGAGCTTAAAGCTCCAGTTGTTACCTATGAAATCACTCTATGGAACATAGTACTGGAAAAGATATACCATATCTAGACTTCTCTAGGTAGTTATAGTTGAGAAAGATGTTCCAAACAATGACATATATTTAGCATGTAAAGTATTTACTATAGCATGGTAATAATATTAGGACATAAATAGTCCACAGGTGTTATACACACATACTTCATTTAATTTGCCTTATACAGGAACTCAAACAAATAGTCTAGCCTAGCCTGCATACAACTGTGTAGCATAGGCTGTCTTCCAAATCATGACAGTGGTGGAATTACAGACATCGTACAACACTCTTGCTTGAGAAATGCATTTGTTTGCAAAGTGACAATACATATCTGAGCTAAGGAAGCCACTTGGCATGGAATACATTCCGGTGGATAATCTTGTAAATATAAAATATAAACCTGCGTATCTTCAAAAATGCATTGCTTCTATCTTTGTGAGCTTTCCCAAATGTTTACTGTATCATTACTTTTGGATAGCAGAAATGTTTCCATCCAAATAGTCTTCAACAGGGACAACAAGCCTCTTTAATAAATAAACCTGTAGAAAGCCAGCTTTCTTGTATAATTCAAACAAATTACTTCTTTAAAAAAAAATAAAAACAAGAATTGAAATGATCAAAGTACTTTGTAAAAAGTATTTGAGAAATATTTTTGTTGAAAAATAGCAGTTTAGACAAGTGATTCCCAACTTGTATGTCATAATCCATTTGGAGGTCACATATCAAATATGCTGCATATCAGCTATTCCATACATTACACATAATTCATAATTAGCAAATTTACAGTTATGAAATATTAGCAAAATAATTTAATGATTAGGGATCACCACAAGATGAGGAATTATATTAAGGTATCACAGAATTAGGAAGGCTGAGAACCACTGGTTGGGCCCCTACTTCCTTAAGAGATTCCCAACCTGTCACCTACTCCAATTCTTGGCTCAGAAGTGGAACTTAACCAGCAGGAGCTTGTGTTTTTTCACCTAATCCTAGAATCAAAGAAGCAGAGGTCTGGATGTGGCAGTAATAAATAAACCTTCTGTTTTTTCTAATTGACTTTCTGCACTTCTAGTCCATACTACTACCTGCAATCATAGATCTACACTCCACTCCTCAATTCCCATCTTTGTCTGCCTCTAAGGAGAACAGCTACTATATGAGACATCCAGACAGGGACCTAGCATAACTGCCCTTTTTTTTTTCTGAGAAGCTCCACCCAGCAGCTGATGGAAACAGGTACAGAGACCCACAGGCAAACATTGGATGGAGCTCAGAGACACTTATGGAAGAGTAGGAGGAAGGATTCAAGACCTTGAAGGAGATAGGAACTCCCTGGGAAGATCAAGAGAAGCAACCAATCTGGACTATTTGGAGCTATCAAAGACTGAGCCATCAACCCAAAAGCATACACAAGCTGTACCTTGAACAATGTCACATATGTAGCAGATGTTCAGCTCAGTCTCCATGTGGGTCCTTCAAAATGTAGAGTGAGGGCTCTCCATAAAGTGGTTGACTGTCTCTGGAAATTGTTCCCCAACTGAGCTGTCTTGTCTGGCCTCAGTGGGAGAAATGCCTAATCATGAAGAGACTTGATGTGCTGGATGGGAGGGAACCCAGTGGGTCCTAACCCTTTCAGAGGAGAAGAGGAGTGATACTGTGAGTTGTGAAAAGTTGATAGGCAGTGTTCAGAATGCAAAGTGAATGAATCAATGAAGAAACACAAATAATAATGAATAATAAGCATAAAAATATCCCAACAAAACAAACAAACAAAAACCAAAGTGTTCTTCCTGGAAATAAGCAATCATCAAAAAAGGGCAGGGCCAGAAAATACCTCATCCCTATTGTATAATTTGGAGAATTGAATTGGTAATTTTAGTGCATTGTAAGTAATGTTCTAATACACATATATACCTGTTTATAGGCCCACCTGAAATATGGTAAACTTTCTTACTTGAGTACCCTGTTTCACGTGTGAGAAGTTCTCACAATTTCACAATCCACTACTTAAGTGTGTAAATATTCAACTGTTTAAATTAATTGCACGTAAAAGTTTGTTTGATAGACAAAAATGTCACTGTGTTCATGAAACATTACATTTAACATTCATGTTTAACTGAGGAGAGAAAAATGATAGATTCCTAGGTATTGTAGTTTTACAGTGCACTGAATGCACATGACTACCTCCGGGCACTGATCTTCAATTTCTTCTCCATGATGACATCCCAGGTTTCTGGAAATGAGAGACAGACATACTTGGCAAGCATCACAGCAATCAGTACATTTGCCTATTGTTACTAACCATGGCTAATCTCAGATTATTGTCTTTTCTCTTAGTGTCTAGGGCCATGCCATAGCCCCACAGTCTACTGAGAGGTAAAATCAGAAAGTGGCCCAATTAAAATAAAATAATAATATTTGTTGCAGAGTCATTGCTGCTCCCTGGAAAGATAAAAGTGGTAGAATTACAAGTAGGTTAGGCAAATTATTTTACATGTGATTACGATGGCAACATCTAGTAAAAGTGAAAGTACTGAGGGTTTTGTTATTTTTTCTGTTTTGTTCTCTGCTAGTGAAAAAAAAAAACAATTTCATGTATCTACTGGACAGAAGTCTCTGATAACCTATTATAGGTCAGTGGTGGACTATCCGTTTTGAACTATTGTTATTTATGAGGGATATTTTTGTTAAGTAGGATTTAAGACATGTATTTTGTAAAACACACTATTACCACTATTATTACTTCTTCTACTATTACTTCACAGGGTATAGTCAGAAATAAAATCAGAGGGCTCATTTATGTTGCCAAACCAAACTCCATATGATAGATGAGGAAGTGAACTTCCAATAGAAGGTGTTAAATTGTGTTTTTGTGATAAATCCTCTAACTTGTCAGACTTATCTACCATGTCTCTTATTGCAAGGTTCCAGTTTTCCATAGCTGAAGGACAATGCCATCATCAGTTTATCTCGAGGAAGGAAAGTACATATGAGTCTCTAGAGGAATGTTGAGTGTTGGGATGCAAAACCCGCCTTTACTTTTAAAACAGATTCTGTGACAAGGACTGATTCTTCACTCCAATTTACTTCTTGTTCAGCATCAGTCTCATCCTTCATGGCCCAGTATGATTTGTTTGCTACTGTTATGAATATTTTACCTGAATACTGCCCCCTTTCAGCAATTATACATAGCATATCCTGCTTGGAATAAAGACAATCTTCTATTATTATAGATCCACACTTCTGAAGCACAAATATGCCTCTTATTGTGAACCAAAGCCATGACAATTGTGGGTTCAGAGCTACAACTGAGAGGAATGAAGACGACTTTGAACTTTTTTCTTTTTTAGCTCCAAATATATTTTCTCCCCTAATCCATTTTCCCCAATTTGAAACACTGGGTTTTGTTGAAATCAAATAATCTTCAGCACTGAATCTCACTTCTGTTCTCCATAGTATGTGGTGAATAGTCCTCTCTTACTTTTTCCTTTTGTCTATGAATATTATTCTCAGAAATGCCATTCTCAGTTACTATTGGAATCTTTCTCTTTCCGAGATTAAATCACTATTTTACTTCCTATCTGTCCTGAACTAAATCCCAAAATATTTATTTTCATGAAAGCTTGTTCTCAATATACTTCCAAGACACTTATTTCATTTTTCTGTAGCTTATTTTCAACTATATATGTCTAAAGGTGCTGTCACAGTTAAGAACCCAAGTAAATTTTAATCCCTTGCATAGGGTTAGTGCTAAAATGGTTGCTGGATAGTAAATAAACATGTCCAATGACAATTGAGTAAATTTATTAAAATAAATTTATTAAAATAGATCAAGCCATAGTAGGTGGCTTTTAAATATAGTCTATTGTGATAAAATGATTCAGATATAGGGAAAAAAAGAACAATGTGCATATCTAATTCATTAGTAATATAAATAAAGGTCCATAAATATAAGATTGAAGAATCTCAGAGTCAATGACATTAAGGGAGATTCCAGAACAACATGGAGTCATAAAGAAGCTCCAGGCGTTAATGGTTGGGGACTCAGAGGGGCACATCAATAGACCCATCTCCTCCAATGACTTGTAGGATTGGGATTTTTTCTGAAATCACTGCAAAACATGGAGATAGTGTTTCTTTTTCTTTATTCAATTTTCTTTGATTATATGACTCAATCTTCAGTGGGATTTATTTCTGTTTTTAAAGGATTTTACCCTCATGGATAGGTTATCTAAGCACTCATCAGTTTGCTGAAATAATTTACTTAGTACAAAAGTTTTGAGGAATCGCATGAAATAGGACAGCTGTAGAAACCCAAAATTTAAACTTGCCAGTATTGGTGTGAGTTTTTCCAAAAAGTTTTTTTTTTTTTTAAGTTGGTATCTGGCTGACTTTCAGAACTTCCAACAAGATGCTCCTTGTTTAGTGCTGGTGAGGTTATATACATATTGTCTTGGCTGGTATCATAACCACAAGTAATAGTCAGGTTTATAAAAGAAAGTATTTTGTCAAGTTTCTCTGAATCTAAGAAAGAAGGCAAAGCATTGTTTGTAGTAGTTGAACTCACTTAGCCCTTGCATGTTATTTTCCTTTTATAGCATACATACCTTCTGTATCACCATAAATAAACAGGAAAAAGCTACTCAATATTATAACATTTATAATAATGACATTGCTTCATAAGGCACTGGATATCTCATTGTATATGGCCCATACTTTTGGTACAATCAGTAAATTCTTGGTTTTGCCTTGAAAGGTATGTATATAACTATTAGAATCAAGCATTAATATAGCACCAATCTTTAAGTTGCTATACTTTAAGTCAGTGTGGCTTTCTGACTGAACAACTATGAGCAACTGTAAATTAAGGCAATATCTACACTTTACAACACAACATGCCTAACTGTACTTCTATGACAGCCCTTAGCTTTCTCCCCCCACCCCCGAACTATGAGCTTAAATATGAGATCATAGTGTCTATGTCTCCCCTATGGGTATATTATGCTATATTAAGACTTGAATAAGTGATGAGCATGGTGGCACATGCCTTTAATCCCAGATCTCTGGAAGCAGAAAAAAGAGGATCTCTGTCAGTCTTAGGTCATCCTGAACTAAAAAGCAAGTTCCACAATAACAAGACCTGTTACATAGAAAAAACCCAATTTACTATTGAGTTGGTATTCTATTTATTATATAAATCTATGTTAAGATTCAATATGTCAAAATAAGTGACATTTTTTACGTATCCTTAATTAATTAATTAATCTCATTTCTGGGATTTACCACTTACATAAACTCAGGTCCACTGGAAAGTGTTCCCAAAATTTAGAGGCAATTCCTAACCATAGCATAGTACCTTTAATGCACAGGAAAAGATTTCCTTCATATGGTTCAGTAATTTCCCCATTGCTGTTTGTTATAAATCACATTTTCAGTACTAAATGATTCTACCTTTTAAGTTATGGAAGTAGAACACTATACACACCTATAATCCTTTCCTTGTGAAAAGGAGCATTTGGACTTCTGGGCAGTGCATTATAATGTGCTGTGCGTGTCATCTCACTAAGGCAGCTGCTGTGACTATGCTTCTTTTCCTTTATTTCACCCAGGTTAGAAAGATTATTCAGGGAACCAGAGACCTTCTCTCCATAAGGATGAAATAGGGAGGTCTCATAATAAACTAAAACTGAGTCTTCTCCAAATAATTTCAGGGAGTTTTCAGTTAGAAAGGTGACAAGAGAACTCTGTGACAGAAGGGGGCAGCAAACACAGAGGGTCTCTGTCATTTTACATGATTGCAAATCACATTTGACATATGAGTCTTGTAGGCTAAAAATATGTAGTTCAAAATTCTGAGAAAAGTCAGCTGTTATAAATTATAAGGCTGGATATTTGTTAGAAATTTAAAAGACAAAGTTGAGATTAGATGTTCAAATGTGATCATCACAGTGCAATGCTATATAAGAGGATGATTTCCAGTTTTTACATTGTGATGGCCAGTATGGGATACATTTTGTTCACTGAAGTATCTTAGGTTGCATTTGACACATACATGGCTGAGCATGTTTGGAATGATGATTATAGAAAGGCACAACTAAGAAGGGAAGATAACCTCTCAATGTGGACACCATCCTATTGAAAGTTCCCTTGGGCTGACTAAGATGCAAGAGACATACAAACCAATCTGAGCAGTAACACTCATGTGTATCAGATGTCTAAGTGCAGATGCAAGGGTAACAGCTTGATCTTCAGGTTCATTATATTGGGAGGCATTTGATATAATGCCTATTTTTAGAAAACTGGATAGTTATGGATCTTCAATGATAGGTTCTTTGGAACCCTAACTTTTCCTCCTGAACTTTGATTTTACACAATATGAGGAAAAGTTTATTCTGAGCTAGGATTTTCTATAATATACTCATTACAGGTCCAAGGGCAACTGGTGAATAACAAATCAGAAACTCAAATACTGATAGTCAAATTTTCCATTGATACTTACACTGTATAAATTTGGGTATTTTATTTGAAAGGTTGCTACCATTGAAAAATGTGTTTAAGAATTTCTCTAAGCCATTCATAATCAGTATCAAAAGACCAAGGGCATATTTAGTCACACTACCCAGATATCATAACAACTATATCTGATAAAAAACACAATCCAAATATTGTTGCCTTTGTTTGGTTGGGGAAACTACCTTAAAATCAAGTATAATTTCTCACATTCTAGACTGACTGCATCAAAATTTAGTCTTGATTGCTGACCCCATTACTAATGGATTTTCTTTTTATCATTTCTCAACCCATGATCTCAGTGGGTTATTCTAAATCACAATTGACAAAAGACTCAGTCATTGATCTCAAATACCCATTTACATTCTACTGACTTAAAATATACTTTCCCAGTAAATTTATATTTACTGACTTAAAATGATTCTTCTCAGCCAGAAGGTCACAATGGAGAGCTGTATGTATCTTACAAAATGAAACAACACCAAAACCAACACATTCAACCTCAACAAAACAACAAAAATCCCAGACTCTCAGGATAATTCTGGATTCTTGTCTCATTGCAAAAACTTATTAATGCTAGGCATAAAATATATGTCGTATTACTTTTTGGTGACATCATTTGCTAATTCATTTATTGTGAGATTTAGGCATGCATAGAATACTTGGAGCTATGTCAACAGGTAAATTATAAGCTATCATCTTAATCACAGAATAATTTCTATCAATTTGTTATTATATTTGGTTTGGACACATTAGTTCACTCAATTTCTAAATATGAAGAAAGGGAATAGAGGAATTATATCTTGGGCATGGTCCTCTGAGAAGAAAATAAAAGTTAGGATGTGTATTAGAAATTTTGCTTGAAAATTTCCCCAAACTGTGAAAATGAAAGACAAATTTAATTGGAATATGAAGCTGAGATTATAAGCGTGGACACATTTCTCTTTGAAAATGTCTTCAACATTTGCAAACATTAAAACCTTTTCTGTCAGTCAGTATATTTAGTGAATATGTCTGTGATATATAATCTGTAATGTGTGTGAGAATATATTACTTCTATTTTGTTGATGTTCATCAAATTCTCCAGCCATTACCCCTGCATAACAGCTAATTCCTCTTCTTCATTGACTTGGTCAGGTACCCCAAGCCATTGATCATATAGTCTAGATGTCAGCAGATTTCTTTGGATATTTTGAAGGAACTCCTTATAGAGAGAGAAAAAATATTGTGTGGCAAAAATAAATCATGGAAATTACTCAAAATACATTCAACTGCACAATTCAGTTTTAGTTCCAAATTTCTTCACAGCTACCAAATTTTTCTCCTAGTTAGAACACTGATGCATAGATAGGTCCAGTAAGTTTCCTCCATCAAAACTGGAACCCTAAGAGCAGATTTTCAGATAGGCTTGATTGCAGAAAATCTCTTCTTAGCTCAACATGCCTCTATCAGGCAGCAGAGAAAACTAGCACACATAACAGATCAAAACCTCAGATCGATTACTATTTTTAAATGACAGAAACATACCATCATGGTAACCATAACAAAGACAACTATAGTAAGTTATTACTTGATTTCTCAGGAGCAGAAAATTATGCCTGACACTGGAAGCATGAGGTCCCATGAAGTCACAATTTTTAGAGAATATCCTGTCAACATTTCACTAAATAATTGTGATTCCCAACTCTGTTCTAGATATTTAAGCTGATATTCAGAGATAATGTAGACCTTACCCACCCATCAAAGAAGAATCTCTTTGAAATGGATAGGGTCTATTATAGAAAACTATAGCTATTCAAGGTAAATAGAAGAAAATATCCTGTGCTTCTGAGCTGCAGGGCATACATACACATAGTAACTCCTGAAACATAGACACTGAGCATTGGGTAAAAGAGTCAGAAAGATTGTAGATCACAGGATCAGAAACTTTGCTTTGAGATCAGATCTCATAGAAATGAGGGGAGGCTTCACTTTTGATAGTCCAACAATATCATTGCTTAAACAATTTCTGAACAAGATGTCATCAAAGTTAGTTAAATTAATGCAGAATGAGGAAATCTCTTAACACCGAACTTATCAATAAAAAAACTGTATTCACACAAATATTACTGAGAGTGAGTATGTTAGTCTCTCTCAGAAATAAACTTTGAAGATTGTGAGCCAATCACAGTTGGTTATCTCAGAAATAGTGCATATACTACCAAGAAAACTCATCAAGTTGTTTGAAAATATTTATGTTTAAATATATTTATCTATATTATTATAACAGTTAAAGAAAATGGGACATGAATTTGATTATAAGTGGGAGATTGAGAGGATACAACAATAAAGCAAGGAAAAATGAAGGAAAATTATGTAATTGAATTTTAATTTTAATAATAAAATAAAAATTATTATTTTATGGTGTTGAAGCAAAGGTCTCAGTGATTAAGAATACCTGTTTTACAATGAAGAGGGACTTCATCTGGATACTAATATTTTATGAGAGACAGACAAGCAGATCATGAGATCCTACTTGGTATGTGTAGAGAAGATATACATGAAGGAGTCACATGCTTTATACTGAGAAATAGAAACCTGCCTCTCAAAAATAAAGTAGAAAGTGAGAGAGAATGTGGAACCCTGATAGCCAAATGCATTTGATTAGGCATATACACCAGTAAAACTCATATGCATGTTTGAAGTGACCCTCTATATGTCCACATGGAGGAATCAAATGAAAGATACTTAGTTATATTACTTTTCATCATCACTGTTTTTACCCTTGAATCCTTATTCCTTATGCTGTGAGTATCAGAGCATACCTTTGAGCTTATCAGATTTCTCTCATATGTATCTACTCTCACTCAAGGGAATATGTGATGAAGAAAACTACTCACATGGATTCAGAGGAATCCTGAGAGTTGATTATACAAGAACTTTCCCCTCTCTTTAAGATACATGCCACCATATGCACACAATCTTTTTATTTTTACATATTCTCCTTTATTGCTTGACATGACGTTATGTTGAGTGATATTATGAATATATCCTCTGTTTTGGTCCCTTTTTCTTTGATGAGGGACAGTATATCCTGAGAGGAAAATGGGAAATACCCGTAATGCCATATACAGCACAGAACACTATTTGCTTCTTGATAACCAAAACAATAATGTGCCCAGCTACAGTGTAAGGGCTGGCATGGACAAAGAGGACCTTAAACTGGTTTTGTGCCTTAATCTTTTATTGTATTCAACCCACCCTAACATTAATGCTAAAGCTCAGGCAACATTTTTTATTAGAGTTTCCACACTAGTAAAGATATTCAATCCAACATTTTCAGTAGATGGATACTGGTAAATATCCCTCTCTTACCTTCCTATTATATAACCAATTATTTGAGTCATAATTTTTTCTCCACATGGTGGTATATTTGAGGGGGTGGTGTATTTAAGAAGCAGAATTTTGTCCTTAGGAAAGCCAGAGAAAAACCATGTGAGTCCTAACAGAATTTTTCTGGGAAGTTTTTCATCATCTCAAATGGAACCAAGGTTTTTCCCAAATAGTTTTTCTGTCATAGCAAATGTCAAAACTGTAGACACTTGGTCCTGACACAACAGAGCCACCATGGAAAAAATGAAGATATGAAAGGCCATCTTTTCTTAATGCTTCTTTCCTTTGCATTTAAGGAGTAGGTGAGATCATTATATGAGTAGTGTAATTAATACAGTCATTTTAAAAACAGAATTTCAATTGCATATTGTTTGTGTTGTAGTTGGTTAGTCATTCTGTAATGTCTATATGTTCTTCCCTATACTCTACACTTTTATTAATCTTAGAGACATCATCTAAGATGTATAACACTAGGAATTCTCAAAAGACGGTACTGTCTAACTCTTCACTGCATCATGAGATACTCGACACCTAGGTTGTGCAAGGTTCCTGAGTTGTGTACAATCCATTAGTTGACTTAGTGGTCACACCCTTTTGCATAGCCAAGCTCACTTGTATTCACATCTAGCAGATTTCTATTGTCCTCAAATGTCATAATGAATCTCTTCCCATTCTTAGTTCTCTTGACAAGTAGAACCATTGTCAAATTCCTCTCACCAGCAGAATGTACACTTCATGAGAATGTATACATGATTATTTTTTCAGACTCTGGACCCTTGCTCTCATAATGTTAGTTCAAACCTGAGATCAAAGTTTTTTTCCTCCTTCTAAGATTTCTATTAGAATATTGAACCATAATGAATTATTAAATACATTACTTAAAATGAAAACATTAAAAATAAACAAAGAAGATGTGTAACAAAATATAATATAAAGTCTCTCTGTGTATAGAACATTGTAGCTGGCTGCCTAATACAAAATACTTTTAAATGTTTCTGGCCATTAGAGATTTCTTGATTGAGAATTTTGTGTTTAACTCAGTATCCCATTTTTGATTGGGTTTTTAGTTTTTTAGTGTCTAACTCCTTGAGGTCTTTATTTGTTTTAGATATTTAAAAAACAGGATAGCTAAAACAATACTGTATGTTAAAAGAACTTCTTGGGGTATTGCCATTCCAGACCTCAAGTTGTACTAAAAAAATTTAAAATGCACAGGAACGGAAAGCTTGATTAATATAATCAATTTAAAGACCCTCGTAAAACCCACACACCTATGTAGATTTCATTTTTGATAAAGAAACCAAAGCCATACAATAAAAAAGTGCATTCTCATTACCCTGCATGAAATTTAAGTCCAAGTGGGTCAAGGACCTCAACCTAAAACCAGATACACTAAATCTAATAGAAGAGAAAGGGAAACAGCCCTGAATGCATTAGTACAAGAGGCAATTTCTTGAAAAGAACACCAATTGCTCAGGCTCTAAGATCAAAAATTGATAAATGAGACCTCAAGAAACAGAAAATCTTCTGTAAGGAAAAGGATGTAGTCAATAGGACAAAATGGCTGCATACCTATTGGGAAAATATTTTCATTATTAATTCTTGGTTGGAGACAAATCAGTAAAGAAACTCTGTATATCAGTTTAGAGAATATACATAAGGCTAAATGCAAATTTACTATATCATCCAGGTATAATACTCCTTAGACTATATCTAAAGGACTCTAAAAACTACTCCACAAATACTTAAAGAATATTATTTATTGACAGTTTATTCACAATATTAAAATTATGGAATCATTGTAAATGTCCTTGAACTGATAAATAGCTAAAATGTGAATATATATGAAATCTATTCATTTGTAAGAAAATTGACCTATAACTTGAAAGAAAATGGGTAGCTCCAGCAACACATTATATTAAGTGAGGTATGTCATACTTATAAAACAAACACTGAATGTTCCATCTCATCTATGATACTGAACTCCAAGTATTCATATGTAGGCATAAAATAGAAGAAAAAGTAAAAGGGACTATTTAGGGGTGAAGTAAAAATTCTAGAGGTGGAAACAACAAGATAAGGAAGCCAGATGGAAAGTAATGGGGTAGAACATAACTGAAAAGAAGTTTAATGTATCAAAACAGAAGAAGTGGAAGGAAAATTAATTAATTAATTAATCTTAATTTGAAAAAGCCATAAAAATAATTCTTTTTATTTACTGAAATTACATATAATACATTAAGACATATATATGTAGATGTAGATGTATGTGTATATACACACACACTTAGATATATATTTTTGTATATATACAATATATATGTATATATACACATCTGTATATTTAAGTATATGTCATATATACACACATGTTATGACAATTGAGATGACAATGCTTCCCACAAAGTTCATAGACTGTCTAACAAAACTACCAGTATTTGGCATGAAAAAGGATACTGTTTTGTTTCATTTTATTTTTGAAAAGGAGAGTAAAGATGCTCAAAACAATGTGGACTATTGTTATTGTCTTTCATGGTATTCTTGAGGCTGAAGGCATTTACCAACTGTCAAAGATAGCATGCATTTCAGACATAAGACTTGGAGCATCCAATCTGGATTTGACCTGAAAACATTTTTGATGATGATGATGATGATGATGATGGTATTTCACAGTATTGGGAGGTTTTCTGCAGGCTTATAAGAAGGAAAGAAGCCAATAGTTTTACACAGATGTATCTATGGACTACAAACACAACTAGCATGACAAGTTGTCCTTTAGAGTTTCATGGTTGCACTCCTATCTTGGTCAAAACTAACAGCTTTTTAATTAGGATTAAACCCAATTCAACAGAATGAAAGTTATACCTGGTGTTAGAAACCTAGTGGACTACCCAGGGATAAAGAGGTCATTAATCTTAAACCTCCTACTTGCACTTCATAAATCACCAAAATTCTTAGCTGAATGATAATATACACTTCTATGCACAGATAAGCATAACATTCCCCCTAATTAAAAAATCATCAAAACAAGACAATTGGTCAAAATACAATAACATTTCTTGTGGTACTTCTACATCTAAGACTCAAGCTTGGGGAAATGGAAAGAGTGCAGAAACAAAGACAGAGGAATAAAAAGTCTACTGTGAGTTTCTTTATCTTACAAATAGCAAAGAAGTATCTATGATACTTTACCAATGTGGATGTCTAAACAAACACTAGCAATACACTTTCTAATGTTGAAGGAGGAAATCTCATGGAGTTCCTCCTGACAAAGAATTGTAGGAAACTAAGGAATGGAGAGAGAGGAAATATTTGTCTTTCCGAGATATGAACATCAAAATTTCTTAAAGATAATTTGTACTTTATAAGGACTTTAAAAGACTATGGAACTAAAAATTTTAATGTCTATATTATAGGATTAAGATACTAACATGAAATTAAGGAATGAACAACAAAGGAAAGGCATGGATTTATGAAAAGAAATAGACACTGGATCACTGTGGGTGTTTTATTTGTCAATATAATGCAATCTTAAATATGTCTGGTCAGGGGAAACTCAACTAGGACAATGTTTTCATTATATTAGCGTTTAGGCAACTCTGGAGATCATTTATTTTGGATTACAGTTGATTTGGGAGGACCCAGATAACTGTAATGTGGCAACCCCCCAGGCAGATTGTCCTGAGATTTATAAAATGTAGGTTAAACAAGCCATGAGATGTATGCCCAGTAAGCAGTGTTCTTCCATAGTCTCTGCTTCAGTTTCTGCTGTGAGATGCCAGTTGACCTCGCCCTAAGATGGTGCTGATTGCCTGAATGCCAAGTTGTAAACAGGCCCTAATTTGGCATGAGGTTGTTGCGTGAGCCGATCTGACGTAGATCACTGTAGAGACACCACGTGGCCAGAGTGCATTGGCTGGCTACAGGGATTTAAGGCAGACACAAGGAAGGCTTGGGGCCACTTGTCAGAATCTTGCTGAGAACCTGAGTAAACTACTTTGGGAAGGACTCTGTTGTGTCGCGTCTTTCTGCTGGTCAGATAGCGGCGCGCAACTTTCTGCCACCAGTTTCTTGCCTTTACCTTCATGCCCTTACTTTCTTTTATGTTGGACTGCAAGAATCAGTTGAAGTAAAGCCTTATTTCCCAAGTAGTTTTTGATCATAATGCTTTAACACAATAGAAACCTAGTAAGACAAACATGAAGTTGCAGAGATTGTTTATGATTTGAATTTGTATATAAGTTCTAGTACTCAAATACATAAGTATTGTAAGAGAAACACGTATTCAGTGTCAAATTGGCTATTAGGTATAGAAACACATTCTTTTATATATTATATATGGATAGTAGGTCATAGGCATTTTATAACTTTAATAAGGATAGTACAACTTTATATGATTGGAAGATACATTAATGAAAAAAAGTGCACCTTAGAAAGTTTGAATCATTTCTTTCCAGATACAATATTACATATATTATATAATATTATATGAAATTACATTGTCCTATAAAGAAGTGGTCAATTATATACAATTACAACTATTGATTTATAGACAATATCAAAGTGATTGTAGTTAATGATATGGAGAAAAATAATAAGAGCTTTGTTAAGTAGCCAATTAGACTTATTATATTTTGTTTGAATGTTGCAATGTGTATGTTTATAACCTTTAATAAATTTGTAATTTGAAGTGCATTGTATTATTTATTCTTACTAAATTTTTAACATTATTTATCATTTCTTTATATTGCATTGTGGTAATCCTATATCATTCCTGGATACAAAATGAGAGCATGTTGTTTTCTTCTCTTACATTTAGCATGTATTTGTAATATTTATTTGTTGACCAGAGTATTTTTCAGATTTACTTATGCATATATCTACAAGATCTTCTGTTTCTCTACATCACCTAATAGCAAAAATTCTACAGAATTTTGAGTCTTTTACTTGTATAATATATGAGAATATTATATACTTTCTTTGAGTAAATTTTTGCATTGTTGACCCATTTGAAATAAATTAAATTGGCACTCAAAATTTGTATTTCGTTCAATCCTTTTGGAATATATGTGTAATGCATTTATTATATCATCTGTCCCCTTGGGTTATACAAAGCCCTTTAATCAGTGGCATTGTATTTGTATAGGAGGATAGTTCTCTCACAATACTGTGTACATTCTTCTATGTGCATATTCTGTAGGTGTAAATTAAGCTGTATCCATCGTATCTAAAATACAATCATAGAAGATACCTTGGACAGTTTTCATGCCAACATCACAGGAACCTTCTTCAGGTTTTTTATAGCACTACTTATTTGCCTTCAAATATAATTTTATTTTTATTAATAGATAAATAGTATTTGGTGGTGTAAATGAGACATGTTGTTACCACCTGTTCAACAGGTGATATACATCTATGCTGTTTCCAATTTCTAGCTATTATAAATAGAACAGAAATGAACATGTATAAGTAAATATCTGTAGTAAGATATAGAGTTAATTGAAAATATGCCCAACATTTGTATAGCAGAATCTTTTGACATATTCATTTTCATCCTGTTGACAAAATTCCACATTGAATTTCCCAACTACCCTCTAAGAAGCATGGAATGATAAAAGGATATACACATGAGGTGGAAGGCAAGTGGCTGAATATTCTATTGACCTTGGCTGTAGGAATGGAAGGCTATAGGATCAGCACATATATCTTATGTGTATATTTCAGCAATTGCTTATGTTAGCTGTGGCTTTTTTCCCTTGGTATTGTGTATATAAAAAGCCTATGAATATACAGTTGCTGCTGGCACAGTATTGACCTGTAGCCCTTTTGAAAAGAGAAAATGGGAAATGTTCCATAGTTCCCCCACATGCTATTATTATTTCAAAGTTCAGAATTTCAACATTGATCAATGGAGTTCTGATAAATAAATAGAACATTTGCAGTTTACAATTCAATCACAAGCTTAAGACTTTAATTTCCCTTTGGTTGCCTTCTGAATATAATCTTAACGATGCTTCTTGTTATGCTAAAATGATCTCTGTTCAATCTGTATATTTATAGCTGTTAAACTATAATTGTTAGTAGGTCTCAAAAGCATGAGTCTACTCCTGTTGTCTAGCAGACACCTGTTAACTACTTTTTCTGAAATATGAATTTCAATACAATGGTAAATATTAATGTACATCCTTTTGTAAACTAAAGTTCATATAAGTCCTAAGACCTGTGTGTCACAGATCAAATGGACTCCAGATAAGTACAGCTGCCTGTTCTTGAAAATGGAATTTTTCACTTGTCTTGGGATTTCTTACCTTCCCCAGTTGCTAGACAATTTTCTGTTCCTAGTCTCTATTTGTTTTGACAACTTTTCACCTGGCTGACAGACTCCATCCAAGGATCATCTGTGGAGATGCTGAATTTTGGACTTGTTGAAAGCTGTTAAACAGTCTAGTTCATGTGATTGTTTCCTGTCTTTCAACTGTATCAGCTAATTAGATGCTTTTGATAAATACCCCCATTGCCTAGCCTTTGACTAGCATTTCAGCCTTCCCAGGCCCCCTTTGCAATGTCCTAATGTCAGCAGGAAGCAGATACAGAAGAGAGATATGACAACCATTGTCCCATTCTACAAGCTGAAATACTAAGTCAAAAAGGAACTCCTCAGGTATATTCTGCAAACAACCCCATGTCTGTTTGCCAGGTTTTGTAAAGATTTGTGTATCCTTGCCTCATGTGTTGATGATTGGGCAAACGAATGTTTGCTATGTCTAAGGAATTGTTTAATGTAGCCTGTGACAATTGCACTGTTAATAATTGTATAAGATCAGATTCAATGTAATTTGCTATAACTGTAATTTGACTAATTGTGTATCTGACATTTTCAGAGGAATTTATGTTTTGGTACCTCATAAACCTCCATTTGTTATGCTTCTAGTTAATGTTTCAGAAATCCAATGTTCTGAAAAAGCTACAAATACTGGAAGAATTAGATCATGCTTTGGCAAGGAGCAAACATATGGTCAAGCCAGTATTTTTACTCTCATATAATTGCCAGTGATACTAAATATAAACAATGCCCAGAACATATAAGAGATTTTGGATTAATGACTAGAACAAACACATTACATGATATAGTACAGATCATCGGAGCAGCGGTACAAGGAATGAAGTTCAGAAGCCATTTGGAATGTCATGCTTTATATCAATCTGTACAACTCCAAAAATGTATAATAAGAGTCAACATATTATGAACAGAGTAAAATGGCACATTCAAGATATATGGTACAATATCAGTACTAATTTAGATTTATTACCCTGCCTAGTAGATTGTAGGCTTAATAAATGCAAATCCTGTGTGCTTTGATGTTGCTAGCATTGAAAATGATGTTCTGAAAAACTTATAGGTCATATTTCCTTCATGGTCTTTATCTCTCTCATAATTGGCATACCAGTGTTTGGCTTTATAATCCTTTGTGTGATATATCTATTACCTGTTCTTTTCAACTGAATTATTAGAGCCCTTCATCAGAGCACTTACAGATGTCAGAGCAGAACTACATAATTCAAGTTCCAATGTCTTCTCTAGCAGAAGTTGGTATTCAATGACAGGTAAAATTATCTTGAAAACATTCTCAACCTAAGACAGACCACAAATACAAGACTATTTGTGCACCAATGATGGGTAAGAGCAGTGTTTTCAGATGACAACATAAGGCAGGTATAACTTTCTGCTCCATGAACAGCTCTTATAGATAAAAATGGGGGAAATGTGGGGTCCACATAGGAGTTAACTTTGGCTGACTTTTTGCTTATGATTAATCATGAATGAGTCTGCTGAAATCTTTCTTGTTTTTCATTAAGACATGCATTATATCCTGCCAAGTTTCTCTCTTTATGCATATGCCCTTTAGAGACTGTCCAAGACTGAAGGAAATGGCCTTGGTCAAACATAGATACTGTGTTCCATAAATTTACTAAGTTAGCACTTGTAGTTAATGTCTACCTTCCTGGAATTTCTCATGCTTTGAGTTGCTTTCCTTTAAAAGTCACTAAGAGAATATAATCAGTACACAGTATTTACTCTTAGCCCCCCTGACTTCTAATTTCTTTGACTCTTCTTTCCTATCCTCACTCCTCCAGTAATCATGGTTTTCCCAGTGACTGACAGGCAGGCTTTGGCAATGTGTAATCCCAGATATTTAAAAACTTAGACAGAAAATCACAAATGTTAGGCACTCATGGGTAACAAAAGTAATATACTCTGTTTGAAACCAGCGAACTGTCATGGAGCTATTTGTTGCCTTCTATTATTCTGGGCTGTATTGGTGAGCTTAGTGTGTGGTTGTGTTTTGATTCTTTCTTGTAGTATGTTAGTTCCTATTTGCTGTATTGAACATAAATGAAATAACTATATGTATATAATTTTATATACATATATATAATATATAATATATTATATATAATATTATATATAATATATTATATATAATATATATATACATATATATAATATATAATGTCTAAAAACAATTTCCCCCAAATAAGAAAGAGATACTTGTTAAAGTATAAGAAGCATAAAGAACATCAAGCAGAAAGGACCATGAAAGAAAGCTTCTATAACACATAACAATAAAAAACTAAATGTACAGTAAAATAAAAACACTAAAAGCTATGAAGAAAAAGGCAAAGCCACATATAAAGGCTGACTTATTAGGCAATCACCTGACTTTTCAGTGAATATTTGAAAATAAAGATGGGCCTCAATGGATGTTCTCCAAGTTGTCAAAGAACACTGACACTATCATAAACTACAGTATTAAGCATAATTATCATTCATATCACAATAAAATCAGCATTAAGCAATTTCTCTTCAGCAATCAAGGTTTACAAAAGGGAAGACAAAGTACATACTCAAGAACACAGAAATGATAAATATTCCTGGAGTCATTCATCAAAAGACATTTTAAAAGTATATGATGAACAAAATAACAGAAATACATAAATACTGCTCATTAGTATCTCTAAACATTAACAGTTTCATTCCACCAATAAAAACACACAGTTTGTATAAGAAAACAGTATCTATTATTTTCCTGCATCCAAGAAACACACTTGTTTTAGATACTCTTGCATACACTTGTTTAGACTGTAGTTACCTATATTTCTTTGTGTAGGATTCAGGCCTCATTCAATTTTTCATGTTCACTATTATTGTCTTTGTTCAGCTAATGTTTTGTCAGCCATGTTGGTGAGGCCTTATGGGTGGGGCTAAGGGAACATGGCATAAGATTGGGAGGAAAGAAGGTAAAAAATCAAAAGGTCAAGTCCCTTCTTTGAGGTTGTTTCTCCTAGTAATTTCAGAAATGTTGTAAATGTTATCAAGATGAGAATGAAAGAATCATGATGGTAGTAATATAAGATGGTCATATTTTACTACATTAATCTTACTGATTCATGAACATCGGAGAATGTTTCCATTATCTGATACCTTCTTCCATTTCTTTAAGATATTTTTTATACAGTTTTTCACTTCTTGGTTAGAGTTAACTAAAGATATTTTATGTATTTTTAGAGTATTGTGAATGGTGTTGCTTCCCTGATTTCCTTCTCAGTAAGTTTGTGAATTTTATTCAAGAGGAATAATAATTTTGTATGTTAATCTTGTATGCTGCTATTTAAAAAAGAGTTTACCAGCTATATGAGTTTCCTTATGGAAACTTTAGTCTCATTTATTCTTACTAACATGTTATCTTTTTAAAAAAAGTTTCTTTGTTTCTTCATTTTCAACTTGTTTCCCCTTGATCTCTTTCAGTTGTAATATTAGGCGTGCTAGATTACAAGTCCTGTATGAAATAAGAGTCCCTTGAGTATGATCAAAGATGAGCAGAGATTGCTGTTGGTACCACACTAGAAGAAACTAGATGATGACAACAAATATTGGGTGATGGAATGGTTATCATCCTTGTAGAAATAAGGCAGTTTCTGGTAAAAAAAAAAATTCTTCATTTACCTCAGTATGGTATGCCATTTAAGAGGTATGCATTTTTTATTACTAGGTATTTCAACTTGCAACATTTCAGACTATAGTTGATTGAGGCTAATTCATGACATGGAAAGTAGAAAACTAATGTGGCCAAAAAGAATTTTGCATTATGTTTATATTTCATTAATTTTGTATTACATTTTGAAAATAAATTTCTCATGTCAGAGGAGTGAAAATGTATGACATAAACAAGTCAAAGGGCCTGCATGGAACAATCCTAAAGAAAAATAAGAAGGCATAACATTCTTTTCCCAAGTAACCAAATGAAAGACTCGGAACTCTGGTAAATTCTATGATAAAGAAAATAAACTTAAGTTTAATCAATGAGCTGTTAGTTACTACTGACATGTGGGTGCCACTTATTGCACCTATTCTGATATTTGCCATGGTGGTTATGGCATGTAGGAACAACTATTAATTGCTTCCCCAACATATCAACTTGCCTACTGTTTTATGTATCATAGAAACTCAATTTCAAGGTAGAGGCTTCTAAGTCATATCTAGCTAGAATTACTTGAATGCTGAAACATCCCTTGAGATTTGTTTAGCGACAGGCACACATCCCCTCAACCTGAGAGAAAACCAAGGACTACTTCAAACATATGGATTTTGGGGAAAGTCATTTCAAATACTTTGATTAAGAAATGGAACTTTTTCTCTCAACGTGATTGAAATCATATCTGGTACTATAAATCTAGATAGTAACATAATATGTGCAGCATATTCTTGACTAAAACATCAATATGTAAAATCAATATCTAAAAAATTAAAAAAGAAAGAAGGAAAGAAAGAAAGGACTCACTTATTCAAACTACATTAACAATCTTCCTTCCCAAACCTTTCTGAAATAGATCAATACATCTTCTACTCCAGAACAACGCAATCCTAAGGTGTCCTTTAACAGCAAAGATCTCACCAAAGTATTGCCAATTCCTGGTTCACAATGAGGACTTTGTTCCCAAAGATAGAAAAAAACGATTCCCTTACCTTTTCTTGAAATCAACTCCCAAAAATTGAGTTGCCGGAAGGTAGGATTCCATAGAAATTGAGAGGCTATGTGAACAGATAAACGTAAGTGCCCAAGTAATTTAGGGAAGACCTTTTAATTTTTAATAGCACATGAATAAGGTGTTTTAGTAGAATATAATTTGGTTTTTGCATCTGCAGTAGAAAACTAAACAGGATTTTGTGTTTGCTTTTCTAACTTTAATGTTATTTATTAAACTCTAGTAAATACAAAGAAAAATCAGGGTAAATTTTTTTGTAGACCAGTTTGAAGTATAAATTTAATTCAAAAGAAGAAAGATTATATAGTAAAGTTTTGCCTTGTCTGGCCTCAGTGACAGAACATGTATCTAAACCTGAAGAGGCTTGATGTGCCAGGGTGTGAGTATATTCAGGGTATAGTATATTCTAACTATCCCAGAGAGAAAGGGATGAACACTGAAGGGGAAAGAAGAGATGGGCAGTATTCAGGATATAAAATGAATGAATGAATGAATGAATGAATGAATGAATGCAAAATAACAATAATAAAAATAACCAACAAAACAGACAAACAAACATACAAAAACCAAAATGTTATTCTTAGAAATGACCAACCTCAATAAATGGAGGCCAGAAAATACCTCATCCTGATTATATAATTCAGTGAATCAGTACTTTTAGTTCACAGTAAGTAAAGTTCTAATATGCATCTACACCTTCGCTTACAGAACCACCTTGAATAGGACAAACTTTCTCACTTGAGTACCCTGTGTCGCATGTTTCACATCTGTTCTCTTAAATGTGTAAATAGTCAAATATTTAAATTACTCATGAACAGCAACTTGTTTAATGGACACAAAGGTTGCTTTGCTCATGAAACACCACAATCACCTTTTATGTTGTACCAAGGATAGAGAAGTGAGAAAAATGGAAGATTCCCAGGTGTTGTTGTACCTTTAGAGTGCTCTGAATGCACATGGCTACCTTCAGGCACTGATCATCACTTTTATCTGCATGGTGTGGTCCCAGGTTTCTGGAAATGAGAGACAGACACACTTGGGAAGCAGAATGATGAGGAAACAATCAGTATCTTTGTCTAATATTACAAAGCATGCATTTCTTTTCTCTTGATTTCTGGGGCCATAACTCTGCAGTCTCCTGAGAGGAAAACTCATAACACAGCCCAATTAAAATAAAACAATAATATTTGTTCTAGAGTCACTGTTGCTCCCTGGCAAAATAGAGGTTAATAATTCTTAGTTATTTGACACTGGATTAGGTTGGCAATATCTTGTGAAAGAGAAAGTCTAGTTTACTTTTTGGTAGAGAAGGAAAACAATTTCATGTAACTACTGGACAGAGGGCAACATTCAATTCTGCTGAGCTATTATAGGTCGGTGGTGGACTAGCCATTTTGAACTGTTATTATTTATGAGAGATATTTTTGATAGGTATGATTTAAGACATGTATGTTGTAAAACACACTGTTATTACTATTATTACTTCTCCTGTTCTTACATCACAGGGTATAGTAAGAGGTGAAATCAGTGGACACATTTGCAATGCCAAACCAAAGCCTATTTGATATATGAGAAAATTGTCTTCCAACAGAAGGCATTAAAACTGTTTCTTTGTGATTAATCCTTTAGCTTGTCAGACTTTTATCTACCATACCTCTTATCATGAGGTCCTAATTTTCCATATTTATAGGAAACTGTCATCATCAGTTTATCTCAGGCAGGGAAAGTACATATGAGTCTATAGAAGGATGTTGACTGTTTGGGATAGAAAATATTTCTTTACTTTTAAAACAGGTGCTTCAATGAACACTAATTCTTCACTCCAACTTTTCCTTTAGGGGCCAGTGTGATTCATTTGCTAGTGTTCTGAATATTTTTCTGAATCTTGTACCTTTTCAGCAATGATATATAGCATATCCTATGTGAGAAGAAGACAAGCTTTTATTACTATAGATCCACACATCTGAATCACAAATATGTCTCTCATTGTAAACCAGAGCCATGGCAATTATAGGTGCAGAGCTACAATTGAGAGGAATGTAAAAGACATTGAAAATTTTTGTTTTTTAGCTTCCAAATATAATTTCTCTCTTAATCCATTTTTCCCAGTTTGAAACATAGTGTTTGTTGGAATCAAATAATCCTCAGCTTTGGATCATACTTCTGATTCCCGATGTATTTTGGTGAATGGTCCTCTCTTTTTTCTTTCTTCAGGGAATATCATTCTAGAGCATGTCATTCTCAGTTACTATTGGTATATTTCTCTTTCAGAGATCAAATCACTATTTTATTTATTATCTCTCTTAGACTTTGTTCTGAATCCCAAAATCTATATTTTCAAGAAAGCCTTTTCTCAATATACTTCCTAGACTTTTATTTCCTTTTCCTGTGACTTTTTATTTTCAACTATCTATGTCTAAAGATGCTGTTAGAACCCAAGCAAATTTCAATCCTTCTACTATGGTTTCATTCAGTAAAAAATGACTATCATCCATAGATTTAATTCATATTTTTAAAATTTTCAAAGTTGTGATGATTACAATCATAATTTTCAGAAACTTTTGCTGTAAGATACCTAAAATTATCTTTGACTCTATACAACATGAGGAATTTGGGGTTTTTTTTAGTTAGGCTTTCCTATAATATATTCTTTACATTTCCAGGGCCATTGGTCAATTAATAATATAACAAAAACTCAAATACCGAGAATCAAAATAACCATTTGATCCCACTACTGTATAAATTTTGGTATTTTATAATACAATCATAATCAGCATCAAGAGGCCAGGGGCATATTTAATCATGCTACCCAGGAGGCATAACTATATCTGATTAAAAAAAATATAAATTATATTGCCTTTGTTTGGTTGGGGAAAACACCTTGAAAACAAATACAGTCATACACTGATAACATCAGAATTCAGTCTTGATTGCTGAACCCAGTATCTAGTTCCCATGTTGTTGGTTTTTCTATCATTTCACAACATTTGCTTAAAGTGGGTTAGTCTAAGGATATTCAAATCACAATTGACAAAAGACTGAGTCATTGAGCTCAAATACCCATTTACACTCTACTTACTTAAAATGCACCAATGATTCCTCCTCTCCAGAAGGTCACAATGCAAAAGTGTACTTATTTTACAAAATGAAACAACACCAAACCCCAAACAATCAACAACAAAATAATCCAGACTCTCAGGATAATCCTGTATTCCTGTTTCATTGTAAAGATTTATCAAAGCTAGGCATAAAGTATATGTCATATTACCTTTTGGGTGTTATTTTTGCTAATCCTTTATTGCAGGAATTAGTCAGGCACTGGATACTTGGTGCTATGCCAACAGATAAATTGTAAGATGTCATCTGATCCACAGAACAATTTCTCTCAATTTGGTATATTATCCTGAAAAGTTATCTCAAAAGACTGACATTTGGGTGCAGTAGTTTCTGTAAAACACTGAACACAGAGACAGTTATTTTAAAACACATTTGCTCAATTTGTAAATATGAAGAAAGGGAACAGAATAATTATATTTCAGTTTGTAGTAGAAATATTGCTTCAAATGGTTTCCCAAACAAAAAAGAGGGACAAATTTAATTTGAATATAAAGCTGAGATTATAAGCATGGACCACTGTGACCCCCTAAGTAATGCTTCTCTTTGAAAATGTCTTGCATATTTGTGAACAATTGACACCTTTTGCTGTCAATGAGTGTTTTTCATAAGTGTTCCTGTGATATATAATCTCTAATGTGTGAAAGCAAATATTACTGCTATTTTGATGATGTTGTTCAATAGTTATTACTTCTGCACAGTGGCTACTTTCTCTTCTTCATTGATCTGGTCAAGTACCCCAAGCCATTCTTCATATAGTCTAGATGTCAGCAGACTTTCTTGGATATTTTGAAGGAATTTCTTATATAAAGAGAAAAATATATTTTGTGGGAAAAAATAACAGAAATTACTCAATACACATTAGAGTCTAAAATTCTATTTAGTTCTAACTTTCTTCACAGCTAGCAAACTCTCCCCTAGTTAGAGCATTTACTTATATATAGGTTTAATAAGTTTCATCCTTCAAAACTAGAAACCTAAGAGCGGATTTTCAGATGTGCTTGAATTGCAGAAAAATCTCCTCTTAGCTCAAGGTGCCTTTAGTCAACTGCTGAGCAATCTAATACATATAAACGATCAATACCTCAGCTTTAATACCATTTTTAAATGACAGGAACATACAATAATTTAACGACAACAAAGACAACCATAGTAAGTTATTAACTCATTTCTCAGGAACAGAAAATCATGCCTCATGCCTGGCACTGAAAGCAGGAGGTCACAGGAAGTCGTGTTTCTTTGAGGTCTTATCACCATTTTACTAAACAAATACGATTCCCAACTCTATTCTAAATATTTAAGCTAATGTTCACAGATAATGTAGCCCTTACCCATCCATCAAAGAAAGTTCTGTTTGCAATGGATCCAGACTATTAGTGGAAACCACAGCCACTCAGGGTTTATACAACAAAGTATCTTGTGGCTCTGAGTTGCAAGGCATACATATATATAGTAACTGTTGAACCATAGGCTCTGAACATTGGGTAAAGAGTCAGAAAAATTGTACACCAGAGAATCAGGAACTTTGCTTTGATATTGGATCGTCTAGAAATGAGGGGGAGACTTCAATTTTGATAGTTCAACAATATCGTTTAAACAATTTCAAAACAAAACATCATCAATGTTACACCAATGAAGAATGAGGTAATCTCATGAAGCCAAACTTCTCCATAAAGAACTATATGCACATAAATAGTACTGAGAGTATGTTAGTCTTTCCCCAAAATGAACTCAATAGATTATAAGCCAATCACAATTTGTTATCTCAGAAATAATGCATACACTACCAAGAATAATGGACTCATCAATTTGTTTTTAAAATATTTATGGATTTATTTGTATTTATATAATTATAACAGTTAAAGAAAATGAAACATGAATTTGAGCATAAGTGCAAGATTGGGGAGACATAACAATAAAACAAAGAAAAGGATGGAGTATAATGATTGAATTTTAATTTTAATAATAAAATTAAAATACTATTTTATGGTGCTGAAGGAAAGCCTCAGTAATAAAGATTACCTGTTTCACAGCCAAGAGGACCTGCATTTGGGTACCTATATTTTGTGAGATAGAGACAAGCAGATCATGAGATCCTTCTTGGTATGTGTACATGAAGGAGTCACATACTTTATACTGAGGAAGAGAAACCTGCCTCTCAGAAATAATGTAGAGAGTGATAGAGAATGAGGAACCCTGGTAGTCAAATGCGTTTAATTAGGTATACGTACCAGATGAAACATATGCATGTATGAAGTGACCCTCCACGTATCCATGTGGAGAAATCAAATGAAAGATACCTTACGTAGCTCTTTTATGACTGTGTTTTTCTTCGAATCCCTATTTCTTATGCTGAGTGTCAGAGCATCCTTTGAGCTTACCAGATTTCTCCCATGTCTATCTGCTCTCACTCAAGGAATGTATGATGAAGGAAACTACTCACATGGATTCAGAGGAATCCTGAGGGTGGATGATACAAGAACTTTCCTTCCCTTTAAGATACATGCCATTATATGTGCAGGTTGATTTTTTTATTTTTACATCTTTTTCTTTACTGTTTGACATGATGTTATGTTGAGTGATATTATGAATATATCTTTAGTTTTGGGCCTTTTTTCTTTGAAGAGGGACAGCATATCCTGAAGGGAAAATTGAAAATGGCATTCACAGCACAGAGCACTATTTGCTTCTTGAGAACCTGCCCCAGCCCGCGGGGAAGTCAATGAGAACCTGGGGGGGGGGGGGGAGAATGAAGGGACAAAAGACACAAAGAAGAAGCACAAGTCTAAAAGTTCTGATCAAGCGCTTAAATTTTAATTTCAGGCGGCAGGTTATAAAGACATAGCAAAACAGGAAGTTTCGGCAAGAATCACTGCCTAAGGCTATCCCACTATTGTATCCTCATTGCCTAAGACCATCCCACTATCTTAGTCGGCTTTTGGGAAATATCAAACATTCTTTAAGTTCCTGCAGCCTGAGACCGGAGTCCTTTCTTAACCTTGTACTTTAACTGACTAGGTTTTTCCAGAACAGCAGGTAATTTCATGGGTGTGGCTGCCCATAAGAACCAGAGCAATGTTTTTCACAGCTGCTTTCAAGGGCTGGCATGGACAAAGAGGACCTTGAACTGGTGTTGAGCCTCAATCTTTTATTGTACTCAATGCCCCTAATGTTACCACTGAAAGCTCAGGCAACATTTAATGTTATTAGATTTTCCACACTAATGAAGAGATCCAAATTTTCCAGTAGATGGATCCTAGTGAAAAGTCATTTCTTAGATTCCTATTGTATAGCCAATGATTTGATAGATGCATAATTGCTTCTCCACGCTGTGATAGATTTGATGAGGATGATGGGTATTTAAGAAGCAGGATTTTTGTCCTAAGGATAGCCAGAGAAGAACATTGTAAGACTTACCAGAATTGCTGTGAAATGATTGCCATCATCACAAATTGATGTCAGCTCTTTTTCAAGTAGTTTCCCTGTCTTATTAATAGTCAGGACTGTATACATTTGGTCCTGGTGGGACACAGAGTACCTGTGGAACAATGATGTTATCAAAGCATTCTTTTCTTAACTATTCTTTCCTTTGCATCTAAGGAAGAGATGAGATCATTATATGGAGTAGTGTCATTTATACAGCTTTTTTAAAAAACAGAATTTCAATTACATAATGTCCTTGTTTTAATGGGTTAGTCATCCTATAATGTATATTTGTTCCTCTTCCCTATATTAAACACTGTTATTAATCTTAGAGACCTGATCTAGTGTTCTCTAGTGGAAATTTTCACAAGAAGGTGCTAACTCTGCATTGCATCATAAAAACTCAATACATGGGTTTAACAAGCTTCCTGAGTATATACAGTCAGTTGTCTTTGAGAACATATTCTGTTTCATAGCTAACTTGACTTGTATTCACATGAAGCAGTATTGCATTGTTCTCAACTTAGTGAATCTCCTGTCATTTTTAGTTTACTTAATGATATTATAGGAGAACCACTGTCAAATTTCTCTCATAAGCAGCATGAGAAAGTATACATGACTATTTTTTCTGTCTATGGACCCTTGCTCCCACAGTTAGTTCAAACCTGAGATCAAAGTTTCTTTTTCTCTTCTGAGGCTTCTTTTAGAATATTAAACCATAGTAAAAACTTAAATAAGTTACTTAAAACAAATGCATTAAAAATAAAGTAGTCATATAACAAAATATAATATAAATAGTCTTCCTCAGTGTATAATACACTGACTGGCCCTACTTTAGGGAATTTAAAGAATGCTAATAATTAGCACAAAACACATATGCCCATTCCAGTTTTTTTTTTATTCTTATTTTGTTAGGTTTTTTTTGACTTTTACTTTTTATTTTTGCAAACTCCCTTATCTTTTTCAAGTTCTCTTACTTTTTCTTAGCTCCCTTATCTACAATTTTACTCCTAAAAGTTACTGACTGTTGGGAGCCGCAGTCAGTATGCGCCATTCCAAGATGGCGCTGGCATCGTGTCTTCCCAGTAGTAAACAAGTAACTGCGCAGCTGCAAAGGCAGAAAGCCCGCCAAAGTCACTGGCCAATCCCGAGGCGTAATATTGGGTAATGAGTGATCAGCCAATCAGAAGTGAATACGTCACTCTAGGGTGTATTTAAGCGGGGCCTCTTCCTGTCTTCAGCCCTTCCGTGTCTTCCACATTTGCTGATACAGAGTAAAACCTCGTCTGTGGTAACTACCCGAATTCTGCCTCTCGTGTTTCTCTCCCACAGGCAAGGGGGGGACACGGGAGGTGTGCGCAACAACTGACCACTGCAAACACTTTCACTTTTCCCCAGCACTCCACTTCCAGAGGTATCCTTCACTGCACCCCTAGTAGTCCAGCCTTCATGCTGGGCACCACTGTGCTGGAGCCAGTCAACTGGAAAACCACTACATTGATAGTGAGGATGATTATAGGAAAGGCAGAAAGAAGATGCAAAAGACAGATATGGAAACTCTCTACCAGAGAGTTCTCTGGTAGAATTTTTGGGGTTGCTGACGTATATTATCATAACATCTGCAAATAGAGATACCTGGACTACTTCTTTGCCAATTTGTATCACCTTGATTTTCTTTTGTTGTCTTATTGCTCTAGCTAGAATTTCAAGTACTATATTGAATAGATATGGAGATAGTGGACAGCCTTATCTTGTCCCTGGTTTAGTGCAATTGCTTCAAGTATCTCTCCATTTAATTCGATATTTGTTGTTGGTTTGCTATATATCATTTTTATTATGTTTAGGTATGGACCTTAAATTCCTAATTTCTCCAATGCTTTTAACATGAAGGGGTGTTGTATTTTCTCAAATGCTTTTCAGCATCTAATGAGATGATCATGTGATTCTTTTTTAACTTTGAGTTTATTTATATACTGGATTATATTAGAGAATTTTCATATGTTGAACCAACCTTGCATCCCTGGGATGAAGCCTACTTGATTATTGTGAAAGATGGTTTTTTATATGTTTTTGGATCCAGTTTGCAATAATTTTATTGAGTATTTTTGCATTGATATTTATAAGCAAAATTGGTCTGAAGCTCTCTCTTTGTTGGATCTTTGAATGGTTTAGGTATCAGAGTAATTGTGGCTTCATAGAGTGACCTATCTAGTCTTCTTTCTGTTTCTAATTTATGAAATTGTTTGAGGAGTGTTGGCATTAGCTCTTTGTTGAAGGTCTGATAGAATTCTGCACTAAAGCTATCTGTCCCTGGGCCTTTTTGTTGTTGTTGTTTTGTTTTTTACGAGGTTTTTAATGACTTCTATTTACTTACAGGATATGGACCTGTATAGATAGTTTACATGCTCTTGATTTAAATTTGGTATGTGCTATCTGTCTGGAGAATTATCCATTACATGTAGATTTTTCAGGTTTCATAAGTATAGACTTTTGTAATATGATCTGATGGTTTTTTTATTTTCCTCAGTTTCTGTTGTTATGTTCCCTTTTTCATTTTTGATTTTGTTAATTTGGATACGGTTTCTGGGTCCTTTAGTTAGTTTGGCTCAGAATTTTGCCTATCTTGTTGCTTTTCTCAAAGAACCAGTTTTGGATTTGTTGATTCTTTATATTGTTCTCTTTTTTTCTATTTGATCGATTTGGGCCCTGATTTTGATTATTTTCTGCTACTCCTCTTGGGTGTGTTTGCTTCTTTCTGTTTTAGGGCTTTCAGGTATGCTGTTAAATTGCTAGTGTATGTTCTTTCCAATTTATTTATGAGGGCACTAAGTGCCATAAATTTTCCTCTTAGCCTGTTCTCATTGTGTCCCATAAGTTTGGGTATGCTGTGTCATCATTTTCATTGAATTCTGAGAAGTCTTTCATTTATTTCTTTATTTCTTCCCTAAGCAAGTTATCCTTGAGTAGAGCATTGTACAGTTTCCATGGATATGTGGATTTGCTATTGTTTTTGTTGTTATTGACATCTAGCCTTAGTCTGTGGTGAGCTGATAGGATGCATGAAATTATTTCAATCTTCTTGTATCTGTTGAGGCTTGTTTTGTGACTGATTATATGGGCAATTTTAGAGAAGGTTTCATGAAGTGCTGAGATGAAGGTATATTTTTTTATTTTAGGGTGGAATGTTCTGTATATATCTGTTAAATCCATTTGGTTCATAACCTCTGTTAGTTCACTCTGTCTCTGTTTAGTTTCTGTTTCAATGACCTATTAGTGAAAGTGGGGTGTTGAAGTCTCTCACTATTATTGTGTGGTGTTTTGTGTGTTTCAAGGTTTAATAAAGTTTCTTTTATGAATGTATTTGCCCTTGCATTTGGAGCATAAATGTTTAGAACTGAGACTTGCTCTTGGTGGGTTTTTCCTTTGATCATGTCTCTTGATAACTTTTGGTTGAAAGTCTATTTTTATTGGACATTAGGATGGCAACTCCTGCTTGTTTCTTGGGAATATTTTCTTTGAAGACTTTTTCCAGCCTTTTCCTCTGAGGTAATTTCTGTCTGCCTTTTTCATTGGGATCTCTTTCTTGTATGAAGCAAAATACTAGATACTGCTTCCATATCCAGTCTGTTTTTTTTTTTTTTTATTGAGGAATTGCATCCATTGATATTGAGAGATCTTAAAGACAGATGATTGTTAACTTCTGTTATGTTCATTGTGGTAGGTGGCATTATGTGTATGTGATCCTCTCCTTTTGGTTTTGTTGTGAGATGATTGATTTCTTGTGTTTTGTTTTGTTTTCTATTTGGTTGTTTGGTTGGTTGTTTTATTGTTTAGTTTTGGTTTTTGTTCATTTGTTTATTTGTTTTTGGTGTAGCTCCCCTTCTTGTGTTGGAGTTTTCCTTCTACAATCCTCTCTAAGGCTGGGTTGGTAGATAGATATTGTTTAAAATTGGTTTTGTCCTGGAATATTCTGGTTTCTCCATCTATGATGATTGAGAGTTTTGAAGGGTAGAGTAGGGTATAGGTATTTGTGTTCTCTTTTGTTCTGCATGACCTCTGTCTAGGTTCCTTTTGGTTTTAGTGTCTCTGTTGAGAAATCTGGTATAATTCTAATATATCTGCCTTTATAAGTGACTTGGCCTTTTTACCTTACAACATTTTAATAATCTTTCTTTGTTCTGTGCATTTAGTGTTTTGGTTATTATATGATAAGAGGATTTTCTTTTCTGGTCTAATCTATTTGGTATTCTATAGGATTCTTGTACATTTGTAGCCATCTCTTTCTTTAGGTTGGGAGAGTTTTATTCTATTATTTTGTTGATGATGTTTTCTGGCTCTTTGAGCTGGGAATCTTTCCTCTCTTCTATTCCATTTTTTTTGGGGGGTGGGGGTGGGGGTTTAGACTTTTTATTGTATCTTGGATTTCCTGGATGTTTGGGGTTAGGAGTTATTTATGGTTTGAATTTGCTTTGACAATTGTGTCAATATCTTCTAAAGTGTATTCTATGACTGAATTCTCTCTTCTATCTCTTGTATTCTGTTATTGATGCTTGTATCTGTAGATCCTGGCCTCTTTCCTGGGTTTCCCATTGCCAGGGTTGACTCCATTTGTGTTTTCTTTATTTTTTTCTACTTCCATATTTAGGTCTTGAACTCTTTTGTTCAATTCCTTCACCTGTTTGAATATGTTTTTATTTCTTTAAAGGATTTATTTGTTTAATCTTTAAGGCCTTCTATGTGTTTACATGTGTTTTCCTGTATTTCTTTCAGTGAGTTATTTATTTCCTCCTTAAAGGACTCTATTATATTCATGAGATAGGATTTTAGGTCAGCATCCTGCTTTTTAGGTATGTTGGGGTATTCAGCATTTGCTGTGGTGAGAAAACTGTGTTCTGATGGTGCCAAAGTATATTGGCTTCTGTTGCTTATGGACTTGTGTTTGCCTCTCACCATCTGGTTATCTCTGGTGTTAACTGGCCTAGGAGTCTCTGTTTGGAGCCTTCCTCTTGTGTCCATGGGTTGCTGTAGGTCCTCTTGGGAAACCTTCAGACTGAGGGGCTCAGAGGGGCATGCATGCCAATGATCTGTTGCCCTGGCTGTAGCAGATCTCATAGGAGGCCTTCAAACTGTGAGATCTATTGCCCTGCATGCAGCAGGTCTCCTGGGAGGCCTTCGGACTATTGGGTCTTCAGAGGGCAGACAAGCTGATGATCTGCCCAAGCAGAAGGTGCCGGCCAGAAAAGCAAGGTGATTCAATTTTAATTTGTAGTTGTTGAAAACTCAAATGTAATTTAATTCAGTGTTCTGAATAATCCTTTTTCCTAAATCATTGACAATCCAGACTATGAAATTAAGCCTTGCATACAGATTTCTGCCAAGAAAAGCTATAGAAATGTTGTTTTTAAATAGTTATTATTTTAAAATTTATATAAAAGTGTTATCAAATAAGTTGTCATAAAAATCAACTTTGAAACTGTGCAACATAACTTTTGCATTTGAAAAATACACATGTTTATGCATTATGAGATAGAATATCAGAGATAAATATACTCAATATGTTTGAGTCTCAATGAAATGCAATTTTGGAAGTAAAAACAGAAAAAAAATATATTTCTTCTCTGTATTTATAAAAATCTTGGATATAACTTATCTGTTAAAAACTTATAAAAATAGTCTGCTAATACATGTAATTCTTAATACTATAACTTGCTTGAATCCTCAGATTCTCGAGTGTTCCACTGGTATAAATGAGTCTAGATTATGAATGAGCACACAGAAAGACACAGCATGCCTGTATTCCATGTACAAGCCATTCCACACTCCCATTTCAGTTCTAATTTATAGTACAAAATCTGAGTTTATAGTAGAATGCTTATCTTTACCTAAAAGCACTGTATTTTGTTCCTATTGCAATACAAGATCTTAGTATCATGAAATTTTAAGTGACTGTCAGAAGCGGAAATAACAATCTACCTAAGATTGTAAATTTTAGCAAACATAATTTTTCTTCTTTTTCACATGGTTTAATAAAACAATGCATAGCAGATTAAGAATATCATTACAACAAACAAAAACAATAGTAATAAGTCAGTTCAGGAAAATTTTCAGTATTGTGCACAAGAATGAATGAAAGGTATAAAATATGACAATACAAGTCAAAGTACCTAGCAAAACTCCTTAAAATGGTCAAGTGAACCTACATTTTGTAGCTCAACTGTACTGATATCAAAAGGCTGACATAATCTTTACACTAAAACCCAATATGATAAGAGGTATAATTAGGCAATAGCAAGCTCCAATACCTATCCTGGTATTCATGACAGGAGTTCATTCAGATTATTTCAGACAAAAATACACATATCTGTACCCTGTGAATCATCACTGAGAAGCAGCAGTGCCCTGTAGGTGTCCTAGGTAAATCATGGCTCTCCCAACCCAATGTCGTATTCTCTTCACTGACTACCAGCAATCTCATTCTTACTGGTAATATAGAGATCAGATTCCACCACTTTCATAGATAGGACTGTATTATGAATTAAATAAGCATGTAGAATAATTTTAAGCTTATTGTTTTTCTCTCTATATATAAATTGTAACTATGTCTTTTTTATTAACTCTTATTCAGTAATTAATCTGTTTCTAAAAGCAAAGCACTATAAAGTACTTTTTCCTCTAATTTTAATGAAAACCACCTCAAATACTGGATTTACAGTATGTAACATTTTCTAACAAAGAAATTGATAGTACTGTCATATGTGTCAAATCTGCTAAAACACAACATGATGCATCAGGTATCATACATCAGATGTGAAATTTGTGCACTTCTGCTCTCTCCAAGCTAGCCTGGAAGTCTCATATTTTGCTGTGCTTCCCAAGTTACCCTAACCCCAAATTAATATATTAGCCTTGCCAACATATGTTTTCTCTCATTATAAAGATTTTATGATTATGTATGTGCTTTCATAAAAATATTACTAACTGAATATAATTTGAAAGTTAGCACCCTTTAAATAGTACAATCTCTTATAATTGATTAAAATGTAGTCCTCTTAATTTTGCTAATAAAGTTCTCTGCTATCCTATTTGCTTGCTTTTATTCCCATAGAATTGAACACCAGACTTTTAGCTTAGTTATACTGCAATGTATCTACTTGTCATTTGTGGGTTTAGATATGAGAATACACTGTGCATCCTGGACCAGTAATCTAGATAAAACTTTTTTTCAGGCCCTCTAAGCTACTTTAACCACAACAGAGCAAGCATCTCTCCTGCTGGGAGAGACTTCTGCATTTTTGTCATTCTGAGGCATAATCCCTGGTGTTATTTCACACTGAGTTAATCAACAGCATTGATTATGAGTCTATGGATTCATCACTTGTGTAGTTCTCACAGCTTTCACTTTAATATATCAAAGCTAGAGTAATCTGAGTGACTCTTTTTAGCATCTTTGAGTATAAGAAATTCTGCAGATCACTTCATCTCTTACAGATATTAAAACTGTAAGAGCAATTGCAAATTCCTCATATTATTTTAATCATTTGAACATTTCTAATGTCTCAATTGCAAAAAAAACCAACCACCTCATTTTCAAAGTTTTTAGTTTTATTGTTTTTACAGGTAACAATTTCATAGCTCTTTACAATCATGAAAGTCTATTTTTCTTGCTTAAGGTACTCATAAGCAGTTTTTCAGATTCATGGCAACTACCTAAAAAGTATCTGCGTATATGTTTTCTAAAACGCTATGTGATGTAGCACTGATGGACTGAGTACCTCAGCATGCCCATCTTGAGTCATTCTCTCCCACCCTGAGGTATCAGGCATACAACTGATCTAATACATAATAAAATTTATTTTCGGGCATGAGAAGGGGAGTGAGAATGGAGTAGTGGCAGGAAAAGAAAGAAGAAAGAGAAATACTATGAGAGAAAGTAGAGAGAAAGAAAAGCAGAGGCCAGCTGAAAACACATGGTGGGAAGAGGGGGGTGGCATAGAAAGAGGGAGAGAGAATTGCCAGAGGCCAGACACAGAGAGGAGAGAGAAAGAGAGAGAGCAAGAGCAAACAGTCCTTTTATGTCCTGTCTGTTGCTAGGTAACTGTTGGGCAGAGCCTTGAAGAAATGCTAGTATCTACAGAAAGAGTACTAGGATCTCCACTGATTCCAACTACCAATTATCATTTGAACTAAAGGTATCTAGTTTATAGAAACTTGAGCAAATATAAAATAGCTAAAATTCTGGCACATTCAACTTTTATTTTTCTGGAAAAAAATGGAGCATCTTTTCCAGTTCTTTATGTGTCTTTTTCAATTTATTTTATCAGTGTTCTATAATCTCCATTTTTCTAATATTTCATTTCCTTAAATAATTGAATGCATATGTATAACTTTATTAATGTGATTTATTTTTCATATTTTTGGCATTGTGAATAGAAATGAATTCTTTATATTTTTATTTTACTTTTCATGACAGATTTTTAAATTAAAGACTTAATTGAAATATAATTATGTAACTACCACTTTTTCATCTTCCATTCAACACCTCTCATGTTCTCTTCATCCAGTTTCTGATGTCCTCCCCTTTCTTTCTATCAAATTGCTGGTACTGTTTTATTATCACCGCTACATATATATACATAAAATATAAGTACACTCTGCTCTTCATTCTTCTCATATGTATATATGTTTTCATGGCTGATTAAGTTGCTTTTTAAATAACCAATTAGAAGGCTTATTCCTGGGAAAGACCAATTCTCTTCCTCTCAGCAGTAATTAATTGCCTGAAGTTCTTTATATATGGGTAGCCCATAATATGTCACTTTCACATAGTAGTTTGATACTGTTATTGCTTGGGTCTTGTTTAGGCAGCCAAAGAATTGAATCATGGGTATAGCTTCCATATCATTTCTAGGAGACAAGCTCATTGTAAAGTTTCTTTTCCGCTGGCTCTTACAGTTCTTCCACCACTATTCTCCATGATGTTCCATGAATCATGAATGTAGGAATTGTGTTGTAGATAGATACAGTGTTACAACTGATAATTTAAATTTATTTTTTTACTTTATAAATTTTGTTAATTCACATAAAATAATAAATTTACTTATCACTGCTAGCATATTTCTGTTAGAGATTTAGAATTCTCTGTGTATGAAGTAGAATTGCTTGTAAACAGATAATTTCCTTCATTTTCATTTGCATGTTTCCTTTTTTATTCTTTTTCATACAGTCTGCTACATGAACTTTCTGGAAAATCACTGATGACAACATTTCTACCTTTCTTAGATCTGAGGGAAAAGAATTTTAATTCAGAATAATATTGACTGTAGTTTGTCATAAACAAAATATGCGTTGCTGAGGTGTGTTCCTCCTACATGTATGTTGATTTTTAACATGGGATTGTACTTACTTTTACCAATTCTCTTCTATGCATCTCTTGAGATGATGTGCATTTGCTCTTCATTTTACTGTGTTAAATTACATTTATAGATTTGTGCTTATTAAACCATCTTGACCATCTGATAAGCCATACTTTGTCATGATGTACCATATTCTTGACATGAGGTTTGGTTGGCTTTGTGAGTCTTGTAGAGAATTGTTTACAACTACGCTCATTGGAGAGAGAGTCTTTGTTTTTTCTTTTTCCCTTTAATATAAAACCTCATTGTGCCTCTTTATTTACATGACTCTAGAATTTTAAAAAATATGATTTATTTAGTGACTTCCTTATCTGGGTATTTATTCCTCAAGAACATATGAAATATCTCAGTGCTTTGCACTGTAAGCCTGAGTTTACCTGAGTTTAGTCCCAAAACATACATGATAAAAGAAAGAAATTGATTCATACCAAGAGTCCTCTGACTTTCACTTGTGTGCCATTTCAAACACATGTCCATGCATTCACATAGAGCCAAGTGTACATACCCAAACACACATAGAAAAAGGAATACATACAAAACACAGAGAGCTGTGTTTTTCAGTACCCATTTATTTATATACTTCTCTTAGCTTATATTGCTGTTATTTTTTTGTTTTATTCTACTCTAATCTGATAGCATAAAAACATGATTTGATTATTTTTGTCTTATATGTTTTATAGGCTTGTGCTTTATATTAGAGAATACATGGGATACTAAGGAGAATGTGTGTTTAGCAGTTTGGTTTTTTTTTTTAAATAGAAGAGTGTGGAGGTGTTTGCTAACTATATATGTTGGATGATAAAGTATAACTATAAATTTCTTTTTGTAGCTATTTTAGCTTAGATGGTTCATCTACAAATGAGAGTGGTACGTTGGTCTCAAATACTATTATTACCTTTTGGTCTATCTGGCCATTTTTTGTCCAAAGTGTTTCATTATATCTTTTTCATGGATTGTTCTCTTTAGTAACATGTATTGATGTTCTTATATCTCACCCAGTTTGCAAGAATTATCCTGCTGGAAAAATGAGGCTACAGAGATTAGTTATCAACCCATGTATTAGTCAAGCTCAGATCAATTATGTGGATGATCAGCTCAATGTTGTATGAAACCACAGCTATCATCAGTAGATGCTAAATTCCTAGTCATTAGTGATGGGTTTTCTCACACACTTCCCCTTTTACTGACCAAGGCAAGCATTCTGCCTCTTGCTCTATACTTCTCTTCTGAAGAGACTCCTGTAGTGATCTATTACTCATAAACTGTGGCTTCTTGACTCTAGAGTCCATGAATTGTCACAATATATTAGTAAGACCTCTGTGTATTGTCTCTTAAGAATTAGGTTCACTATCAAGATGACATATGACCACAACATTATATTCTCTGAAGTATGAATGACTTTTACTGCTAAAATGTTACACTGTCAGTCTGATTATGATTATTGGTTCAGAAGAATTATAAGCTATCTTTGTAAGTAGGAATGAAAATCTTTCAGCATGGCCTCATAGGTACCTTTTGTGTGGATTTTTCTTTTTTCTACCTATCTAAAACTACAATTCTGAGACATATCTTATATGTTCTTCTTCTCTGGGTTTCATTATCTGATTTTTTCTCAAGTCTCATGACCCCATTTGTATGACATTCTTCCAGTTTTTCTCCATTATGAAAGACACCATCTTTATTTTTCTGACTTGCTTGGTTGTATTACACAACTCCTAGGTAAGCATATATTTAATAAATTTTTTATACAACATATTCTGCTAATATATTCTTTTCTCCTATAACATTCCATCCTCTCTACCAACTAAGCCATGTTCTATTTTTCTTTCTGTAGAAAACAAACAGGCCAAAAATATGAAAAGTAAAACATTGTTTCTCTCTCTCTCTCTTTCTCTCTCTCTCTCTCTCTCTCTCTCTCTCTCTTCCTCATGTGTGTGTGTGTGTGTAAGACAAACACATCTGAACAAAAAATACAAGAAATAGTCTACAAAATGAATCCACAATCTTATTTCAGCTGTTCTATTATTACTTTTACTATTAAATATCTCCACAGTATCTTATTCACAAGTTCAAATTTTTATGGAGCTTAGTTCTAAGTATTCTGTAGAACATAACCATATTTCAATTTGATTATGCCATCAAAAACTGGCTCTCATTGAAATGCTTTTCGCAAAGAGGCTCCACCAAGAACCAATCATAAGGATTTCAGAAAAATAATGTTTTCTGGACATGGAAGAACCCTTGCACCAGTGAACTCAAAGTAACTGTGGTTGTTTATCCAACACACCCATCACAACAATATTTCATCCAAAATGACAACAAAAACAACATCCACCTGGATAAAAGAAAAACTTTGAACTCCGTCCCCCAAGCTGAGAAGCTATTAACCATTGATGGGTAATGGAGAGTCAATTTTTCTTTAATGGTGGTATTATTCAAGAATATTGCCTGTATTCCAGTATCCATATTCATAAGAAAAACACTAATAGGATCCAATAGATTACAGAAAGAAAAGCCTAGAACTTGGGGGACAGGACTGTGAAGAGGAAGGGCTTAGGAAACCTGAGAGGGATGCTGTGAGAACTGTATATGATCAAAAAATATCATGTACCTATTTAAAAATCCCCCAAAGAGGTCTATACTGGTACATAAGATAGCAACAAAACCAAAAAGAAAAGACAGGTAGTGTTCATTCCTCAATGAACATCATTCCACATGATAGTCGAAAGGCCCTTCTGAAACATTCCTCAAATAGTACACTTGTCCTCTCATGGCCCTTTATTATTGTAGCATCAACAAGTATTTCTTTTTACAACATGGAAACAGTGAGAATTTAGAATTTTTCAATGATCAGTAATTTTAATCTACTTCTACACTGTCATGATTAAGACACTGTTCCTCTTTTCCATCATATACAAGAATATCGTCCATTGCATTTTAAAATGGACTGCTTTCCTCCTAAATGTTGAAAGTAGGTACATGTTTTTACTGATGTGAGGCCAGCTGAATGTTTTCTGCAATGTTTTCAGTTTTAGTTTCCCTCTAAAATCTCAAAACATATTTCCCTAGTTTGGAATGTATATTTATCCATTTGAAGTCATGGCACTTCCATATCCAGTAGAGTTTACATTTTATATCTAATTAGACTTGTATGCATGGCTAATTACAGTAATTTATCTCAAATCACCCTCATTTCTGTGTTAGTGTCTTGAATAGAGACTAACAACTTCTTCAGTGTAATTTAATGATATAAAAGTAAATAAACATACATAGTAATAACTATTATGCTTAATATTATTTTTAAAAGTATGACAACTCAAATAATTAAAAAGTATTTTCATTATCTCCCTTCCCACGAAGTCCACTGGACATCCCAAGATGCACTGAGACATCTGCTATCCCCTGTGGACTTCCACTATCCTTACACCTCTCTGCCTACTTTCACCAAACATGCAGATCCAGAAGCATACAGATTAGATTCCTTTCCACACCCATCTTCTATGCCTGCTGAGTCCTCTAGGATATCTTCTAGGCCTTGATCAGCCTGAAATCCCTGTTGGACCCCATTCTCCTGCCACCTCTCAGACCATCTTCATTAGAACCCTAGATTCTAAGCTAGGCAGCCCAAGGGCACTCATCAAAGGCCTGCTCCACCAGGACCATTGAGGTTAGGCCCCTTTCTAATACCTACTATGACAGGAACACCCAGGGAACAAAGCCATCTAGATGTGTAATGGCCCTCAAAAGAACACTGTGAACAAAAACCAGGGCAATACGATACCTTCAAATCACAGCTATTCTACTATAGCAAACCCTGGATATCCTAACACAACTGAAGCACAAGAAAATGACCTTAAATCCAATTTTATAAGTGTGATAGAGGTCTTTAAAGAAGAAACAAATAAGTCCCTTAAGGAAACACAGGAAAATACAATTAAACCGGTGATAGAAAACTATTCAAGACCCAGTGATGCTAGAAGCTAGAAGGCTCTGAAGGATATTTTGCAAACTATAAATAGCCACAGGTGCCAACCTACACTACTATACCCAGAAAAACTGTCAACCAAAATAGATAGTGAAAATAAGATATTTCAACTCAAGTTCAAATTCAAACAATATCTATCCACAATTATCTATCTATACAGCCCTACAGAAAATACTAGAAGGAAAAAACTAACCCAAGGAACATAACTACATCTTAAAAGACACAGGAAATATGCCATTCCATACCAGCAAAAACAAGTGAAACAGACTCCCTCCACATACACACCAATCACCAATACCACAAACATCAAAATAAGAATTAACAATCACTGTTCATTAATATATCTCAACCTTAGTGGACTCAATTCTTCAATAAAAAGACATGGGCTAACAGAATGGATGCAAAAACAGGATCTATCATTCTGCTGTATACAAGTAACATAACGCAACAATAAAGATAGACATTACTTCAGTGTATATGTCTGTAAAAATTTTTTCAAGCAAATAGACCTACTAAAAATGCTGGCATAGCCAAGATATCTTACAAAATAGACTTTCAACCAAAATTAATCAAAAGAGACAACAAAGCATATTTCTTATTCATCAAAGGAAAAATCTACAAAGTTGACATCTCAATTCTCAATATCTATGCTCCAAACCCAAGGGCACCCACATTTGTAAAGAAATATTGCAAAACCTTGTATCATACATTGAACTCCTCACATGATTAGTTGGAGACTTCAACACCCCACTCTCACCAAATGAAAGGCCATCTAGACTAAAACTGAAAAGAAAAATAATGAAAGTAACTGACATTTTTCAATCAAATGGTCCTAACACAAACATCTACAAAAACAAACACCCAAACACCAATAATGTACCTCACATTTTCAGTACCTCACAGATCCTTCTCCTAAGTTGAACATATACTCAGACATAAAGCAAGCCTTAACCGAGACAAGTAAATTGAAATAATGCCTTGTGTCTTCTCAGATCACCATGGATAAAAGCTAAACTTCAACAAATACAAAAATGCCAGAAAGACTACACATTCATGGAAACTGAAGAACTGTCTACTCAATGATCCCAGGGTCAGAGAATAAATAGTAAATTAAAGACTTTCTAAAATTCAATGAAAATGAAGGCACAACATACCCCAATTCATGGGACACAATGAAAGCAGTGCTAAGAGGAAACTGCAGAGCACTAAGTGCCTCCAAAAAGAAATGAGTAAGTTCTAATACCAGAAATTTAAAAGTATACCTGAAAGCTCAAGGTAAAAAAGTACCAAAGACACCAAAGATGAGTAGTAGAAAGAAAATAACCAGCATCAATGGTGAGACCTATCAATTAGAAATAAAGGCAACAATAAAAAGAATCAATGGAACCAAGAGCTGGTTCTTTAAGAAAATAAAAAAGATAGACAAGCTTAGCCATTGGTGAACTCTAATCAAACTAGTGAAGGACATATATGATCAGAACTTTAAGTTGTTAAAGAAAGAAATTGAGGAAGACATCTTAAGATCAAAAGATCTCCCATGCTCATGGATCACTAGGATTAACATAGTAAAATTGGCCATCTGACCAAATGCAAATAACAGATTCAATGCAATTTCCATCAATATACCAACACAAGTCTTTATAGAACTTGACAAAGCAATTCTCAACTTCATAAGGAAAAACAAAACCTCCAGGATAGCCAAAATAATCCTGAACAATATAAGAACTTCTGGAGGCATCACCATCTCTGGCCTCAAGCTATACTATAGAGCAATAGTAATAAAAACTGCATGGTGGTTTTGGTATAGGAATAGACCAGTTGATCAATGGAACAGAATTGAGACCCTGAAATAAACCAATGGAATCTTTATTTTTGACAAAGAATCCAAAATCATACACTGGAAAAAAGAAAGCATCTTCAGAACACAGTGCTGGTTTAACTGGATTTCTGAATGTAGAAGAATGTAAATAATTCCATATCTATCACACTGTACAAAACTCAAGTCCAAGTGTATCAAAGACCTCAACATAAAACAAGATACACTAAATATTATAGACCACAAATTGGGGAATAGCCTTGAGTTCATTGGTACAGGAGACAACTTCTTGAACAGAACACCAATGGCTCAAGCTCTAAGATCAAGAATTGATAAACTGATCTCATGAAACTGAAAAGCTTCTGCAAGATAATTGATACTGTCTTTAGAAAAAATGGCAGCCTATAGATTGGAGAAAGATGTTCGTCAACCATACACCTGACAAAGGGCTAGTATCCAAAATTTACCAAAATGCAAGAAGTTAGACACCGAAAACCTAAATAACACAATTAAAAACTCTAGGAAAGTCACCCAAGCTAGCAGTTATGTGAGCATCCTCAGTAAATACTAAGTTTTGCCTGGAAGAAGAATCAGCCTTTCCAGAATTCTACCCAGGAAAGCAGATCACTTCCTGCTGGCCCTGGGCTTGGAAGTAGGGGAACAGTGTGTGGGACAGAAAGTAAGTACAACTTGTGGCTCTCAAAAAAACCCCAAACAAACAAAAACAAAACAAAACAGCTACCACTTTCAAATCAGTTCATAACCATGAAGGCCTCCAATTGCTTCCTGGCCTCAAGTCCTAGAGGAACCTTTGGATGTAGCTGTTGTACCTGTTGGGGCAGGAATTCTAGGCACCAAGAAACTACTGGAACTATCTTGGGAGAACAAGGCTAAAGTCTTATCTGAATGGCTTGTGTTTTTGTAAGCTGCTTCTGGGTTATATGCTGTGAGTGTCTTTTTTTAATACTGTATTTTTGTATGCTTTTTTTTGCAAAGTGGTATTAACTGTTTTGTATAAGAAACAAACAAACAAACAAACAAACAAAAACTTCATGTTGCAAGGGTCTGGTTTATTTTGAAAGGCAAGCTTACCTGAATTTTTGTATTTAGTTGTAATCCTTAATTGCTTGATTTTAAACTGTTGCCTTCTGGGACATCTTCTAATAAAAGATTTCTTTAAAATGCCAAAAAAAATTGATAAACTGGACCTTGTGAAACTGAAAGACTTCTGCAAAACAATTAACACTGTCTTTAGGACAAAATGGCAGCCTATAGATTGGAGAAGGATGTTCTCAAACCATATATCTGACAGAGGGCTAATATCCAAAATTTACCTAAAAAATGCAAGAAATTAGACACCAAAAACCTAAATAACCCAATTAAAAAATGAGGGTACAGAGCTAAACACAGCATTTTAAACAGAGGAATCTCTAATTGCCTTGAAACACTAAAGAAATGTTCAAAGTCCTTAGTCATCAGGGAAATGCAAATCAAAATGACTCTGTCATTTAATCTTGTACTGATCAGAATGGCTAAGATCAAAAATTCAAATGATAGAACATGCTGGTGAGAATGTGAAACAAGAGAACACTCCTCCATTCCCAGTGGGATTGCAAACTTGTACAACCGCTTTACAAATCAATTTGGGGTTTTCTCAGAAAACTTGGAATAGTTCTTTTTACTTCAAGAACCAGCTATATTCCTCCTGGGCAAATACCCAAAGATAGCCCACTAAGCACAGGGACACTTGCTCCACTTTGTTCATAGCAGCTTTATTTATACTAGCCAGATACTGGAAACAACCTAGATGTCCCTCAACTGAAGTATGAATAACAAAAAATGTAGTGCATCTACACAATGGAATGCTTTTCAGTCATAAAAACAAAGACATCATGAATTTAGGTGATCCAGATCCAAAGGGACATGCATGGTTTGTACTCACTTATAAGTGTCTACTAGTCATAAAATACAGGATACTTATGCTATATTCCACAGACTCAAAGAAGCTAAACAAAAAGGAAGGCCCTAGCAAAGATGCTTGACTCTCACATATAAGAGGATATAAAATAGGAGGGCAATGGAGAAAGGTGGGAAAGAGGGTGGGAGGGCAATGGTGTGGTTTTCAGGATCAGGTGTGAGGAGTGACAGAAGAGATGACCTGATGGCCATGAGAATTAATGGTATCTGCAGCTGGGGATATGGGGAACATCTCAAGTTATAGGGGAGGCTGCCAAGAATCAATGGTGGTAACCTTAAGTGAGACTAACAGTGAGGATATATATCCTGAGGCCAGGCAGAGACCCCATCAGAGTGATAGAGACACTATTCTACCCACAAACCTTTCTTCCCAAAATTTATTCTGCTTACAGGAATTGCAGGTACAGGGGATGCACCAGAGACTAAGGAAATGGCCAAGCTATAACTGGCCCAACCATGGATTAGCACCAATCCCTGACACTATTAATGATACTTTGTTATCCTTGCAGACAGGAGCCTAGCATGTTTGTCCTCTAAGAGAATCTATCCAGGAGCTGACGCAGACAGACACAGAGATCTGCAGTCAAATATTGAATGGAGCTTGGAGACTCTTATGGAAGAGGAGGGGACAGGTTTGAGGGCCTCAAAGTGGATAGGAAATTCACAGGAAGACCAACAGAGTCAACTAACCTGGACCCTTGAGGGTCTCTAAGAGACTGAACCACCAACCAAAGAGCATAGGTGGGCCAGACTTAGGCCTCCCCACACATATGTAGCAGGTATGTATGCAGCTGGGTTTTCATGTGGGTCCCAAACAACTGCAGCAGGGGTTATCCCTAAAGCTGTTGCCTGTGGAATCAGTTCCCCTAACTGGGCTGTCTTGTCTGGCATCTGTGAGAGAAGAATCACCTATCCCTGCTGATATATTTATCTCTAAATTTATAGTCACATACATTATCAAAATAACATAAGGTCTATCCCTTCACCTAAGAAGGAAGTCAGAGGAAATGATTACCCATGTTTATGTGTAGAGCATTAAGGATTTTGTAGTGATGCAAAATTTCCTGTGAAGAAAAGGCAGAATGAACATTATAGTCATTTAAATCTGATCAATCAATAACTTGTTTCCAGTGATGTGATGCTGATATCCATTTTCCATGACTCCTTAATCATGGCCTTACACACGAAGCAGTGGTGTTTGGTTAGGACCCATAATCAGTAAGCATCATCAGTGCCATACTATTCCTCATACAAACACATGGCAGTTTGGTAAAATGGATTTACATTAGATTCTCTAAGGTCAGACAGCTCTGCATTTGGCTGTCAGAATACTACTTAATACTTAATACCTTGAGGCTCTTTGTTGCTGTTTTTAACAGCATTTACCCCTTTTTATGCCTTATTAGTTTGATGATTTTCAGTCAAGATGCCTTGATTTAATTTCTTAGTGATATGGTAAATATTCAGACAAAAGTAACTTCAAGATTTATTATAGCTGACAACTTCAGGTTATAGTCCACCATTGAGAGAGACAAGGTTATACAAGCAGGGCCTTGAAACAGTTGGACAGATAACATCCATACTCAAGAGAAAGGAGAATAAGTTTATGCATGCTTACACTTAGCTGCCTCTCTCTCTCTCTCTCTCTCTCTCTCTCTCTCTCTCTCTCTCTCTCTCTCTCTCTCTCTCTGTTTTTTCCCTCCTCATTTAGTATGTCAGATTGGATACTTAATAAAGTAAAACATATCAATTTATTTTTTTGAAAATCAAATTTTCTTATGCATTTTCACACTCCATATGTTCCATTACCATTTATCTGGGATTTGGGCTTAACTACCATGTACTCTGAACTTTCTGAACAATGCTATGGAATTCTACTCACTGTCAATAGTGTAATATAAAATGCATCTGATTAGACATCTTTGAACACCAGAATGCACCACTGCATTGTACTTTTGCTTTGAACTAAATAATCAAATCACTTATACTCATCATTGCTAACACCATACCTACCTTAACAGGCAGTGTATCTGTCCCATCTCTGCATTCATATAGAATTTAAATTTCATGATATGACCTTAAATAGGATGCTTGGATATATAAATAAATTAAAATTCTTTCAAATATTTTTAGTGATGGTGCAGCATGTGGTTTGAGACACAGTTTCTGTGTATCCCTGGCTGCTTTTGACTCAAAATTATTGATCTGGCCTTGAACTTATTGATCTGTCTGTCTCTTCTTCCTGAGTGCTGAGATTAAAAATGAGCTCCACCCCTGCAATAGAAAATAGCCCTATATGTCTATTATGTCTCCAGAGAAAATACAACACAGCAAAGTCATGAAGAAAAGAGAATGTAGTAGTAAGAAGGAGAGGCTGGAGTGAGGGGTCTGTAAGTTAAAGAAGTTGAAAGTGATCCAGAAATCCCCAGGACTTAGAAAAGCCACATTGATAGAATTTCCTTTACAATATCAGGGAAATCTACCCTTCTGATTCTGTGATTTTAAACTTCATTTCCCTAAAGTATAAAAGAAACGTGTCTTGAATTAGTACCATCCAGATCTAGAAATGAGAGGACCCTTGCTTCCTCCACACTCATTTCTCTCAAGAGATAGATCAAGTCTCTAGCAGCCCTATTTGAGGTAAACTATCTGGTTTATAAAATACACATATTGTTGGCAAGGTCCAGGGTCCCCAAACAGACCCTGACTCCCTAGTTGCTGATTAATTAACTGTAATGACTCTCTCTAACCACTTTGGTCTTCTTAGTTCTAAGAATGTACAGTGTTTCTTTCTGTCTCATTCCTATTAACCTTGTTCTTCTCTCTTAAATATTCTTTCATCTATATTGTTATCTGCTTGACTCTTAATTCACTCATTTGTGTTCATAGACCACAAAGTGTTTGTTTGACTATTTTCTCTAAAACTGTCCATAGCCACATACATAACTTAACTGCCTTTATTATTAATAAACATTTGACATCATCAGTTACTTGTTTTATAGAGAGTTTGTCAACACTTTAACATAGTTTTAAATGTATCCAAATGGACTTTGGAGGGCAGTAAAATGGTACATTGCTCAAGGTTGCTTGCTGCCAGGTCTGATGGCCTGAATTCAATTTCTGGGACACACATGGTGGAATGAGAGGGTCAACACAGGTAAGTGCTCTGACTGCCGCAAATATGCCATGCTGTAAGTGTGCTTTCTGCTTCCCCACCTCTCTCTTTCTCCCTCCTTTCCCTACCTTCCTCTTCTTTCCCCCCTTTCTCCCCCCTCTCTCTCTTTCTTAGATTCACAGAGACATCAATTACATTGAAAATGATAATAATTTTTGCTAATATGTTAACTCATCCTTTGTGTTCTCTAAAGTAAAAAGAGCATGCAATGAATGAAGGAGAAACCATCTAAAGAATTCTCTAAAATTAATAGGACAATTGGGCTAGTCAAACACCCTGAAAATATTCAGTTTATTTTTGTATCTCTGAAATATTCTCAATGTAATTTTTAAAAAGTTTCAAGTAATAATATATTTCTGTCTATTTCTTAAGACATAAAATTTTCAATTTAAAATTATCTATATCTGCATGAAAAACTAACACTATTACCCAAAACAGTGTTTGTTGTGTTTAGATTTTGATAAGACTCTGCTTTTTTATTAAATAATTTATGTATACTTAAATTATTGCATGTTTCACTTTATATCTGTGCACAGTGGTAAACTCTGCTTCATCATGATATTGTACATCACCCTTGGAATATAGAAAGAAACAAAAAGTAATTTGCTTCTAGTAATGCATATTAATGTGCTTTCAAAAATCAAAGAGAAAATATTCTGAAACCCTTCATAAACCAGATAATAAAAGTTCTGTTATTTCATTAAAAATTCTCTTTTAAAGTACAAACAACATTGGCTTTTGCACAACTGAAACATTATATATAAGAAAATATGTATATCTCTTTCCCTAGAGAATAAAGAAATGTATTATTTATGCCTAGTAGGATCCTTCACAGACTTTTATCTAAATCATCTCTTGGGATGGTATGTTACGGTTCATGAGGTGCATGGTGTAGCAGTTTTTAGGACTTATCTATCTGCCAAGAGGAAAGAAAATTCTACAGTGTCAGTGCAGACAAACTCTGGATTGAAAGGATAAAGAAATACCTGTTGCATGTCAGCACAAACCCAGCAACAGAAAAAAGTCCTCAACAGCATGTTGAAATGTGGAATCCAGGGAAGGTAGGAAACAAATGCTTTAACTCTGTCATCCTCTGGTCTCCCCACATCTCTTACATAATGACGTGGAGGCAGCTGATCATGACGTTATTTACAATATGTCACTTGACTTCTTGCTGACTAAATACCTGTTGAAATCAACTTAAATAAGGAAGATAGAGTTTGCTTTAACGCAAAGTTCTGTCATATACTATATCATAGCAAGAAAGGCATGGCCATATGAACAGGGTGCTAATTACATTGCTCCTGCCATAAAGAAAGGTAAATTCCGCTGCCTGGATAGCTTTCCCTTTGAATACAGTCCAGCAGTTAGGATGTTTCTTTCCACCTTAATACAATCTAGAAACTCCCTCTGAGAAATACCCTGAGATTTGTGTCTGATGTAATGTTAACAGTAAGATAAACCACTTCACTCTGCTTGAACAATATTTTGAAAAAAAAATTATACTTTTGGTTTGTCATTCTTTTAATTTGTTTTCATCAGTCCATGCAGTTGAATACTCAAGTTAGTTTTATAAAGAAAATTTTATGTACATCAATTATCTTTTTATTGTAGTTAAGCATTTCAAATTCTTGCCGTTTTCCATGACTACTTGTTTCATCGTGGCTACTGAGAACTTACATATTCTCAAATTAATTGTTTGCTTTGGTCTTCTGTTTCTAGCTTTAAACAAACCTTTCCTCTTTTATGATAAAATTTTCATTAGCCTAAATTTGTCATTATTTTTTCTTGTTTCTTAAGTATTTTTTCAATTATATTTTCACAACTTTAAGTTCAAAGAATCAGTTTGCAGACCAGAACTTCATACATAGATTAAATTATAAATATTTGCCCTTATACGTATTTCTGAAGAATATTTTGTGACTAGGTCAATGAGCCATACATAAACAAATTATAAATTCCTTGTTGAATGACTATATCTAATAATTTTACTTTTAATCTTTCCAAGTATATAAGGTAATGCCTGATTATAATTTATATAATGACATTGACAAAACTGATGAACACATTCATACAAAAAGAATATGATTGGAGTCAACATTCATGTAAGTTACTCATATACATATTTATTCATTTTTCTTAAGTTATTTTCACAAAAAAATTAATCAATTGCAAGGGAGAATCTGGAATTGAGAATGCACATAATGAGTTAATTCAGATTTTTAAAAAATCATATAAACTATAGAACTGTCAATTAGTAACAAAGAATTAATGGTACAAAAATTGAGTTTAAGTAATTTGTAATTGAAATAATCAGTACTTTTATTTTATTATTAATTACAATTTTTTAAATTTATTTTTATTGCATATTATATTTACACTTCAAATTTTATCCCCTTATCCCCCTTACCCCCATCACCCAGGAACCTCCTATCCCACCCCCCTCCTCATGCTTCTATGAGGATGTGCCCCTACCTACCCCCCTACTCCCACCTCGCAACCCTCGAATTCCCTCCACTTGGTGTTTATCCTTCATAGGACCAAGAATCTCCTCTCCCACTTATGCCCAACAAGGCCATCCTCCCCTTCATGTACAGATGGAGTCATGGGTCCTTCCCTATGTGCTCCCAGGCTGGTGGTTTAGACCCTAGAGAGCTCTGGTTGGTTGGTATTATTGCTCTCCTCATGGGGCCACAAACCCTTTCAGCTCCTTCAATCTTCTCTCTAACTTCTCCATTGGGAAACACTTGATCAGATCAGTGGTTAGCTGTGAGCATCAGCCTCTGAATGCATCAGACTCTGGCAGACCTCTAAAAAGACAGCTATATCAGGCTCTTGTCAGCATTCACTTCCTGCCATCCACATTAGTGTATACCTTTGGTGACTGTATTTGAAATGGATACCCAGGTGGAATGGTCTCCAGATGGCCCTTCCTTCAGGTTCTATCCCACATTTGTCTCCATATTTGCTCCCTTGAGTATTTTTGTTACTCCTTCTAAGTAGGAACGAGGCATCCACACTTGGTCTTCCTTCTTCATGAGCTTCATGTGGTCTGTGATTTGAGTCTTGGTTATTCCAAGCTTTTGGGCTAACATCCACTTATGAGTGAGTAAATTCCATGAGTGTTCATTTGTGATTGGGTTAATTCACTCAGGATAATAATTTCTAGTTCCATCCATTTACCTAAGAATTTCTCGAATTCATTATTTTTAATAGCTGAGTAATACTCCATTGTGTAAATGTACCACCTCTTTTGTATCCATTCCTCTGTTGAAGGACATCTGGGTTCTTTCCAGCTTCTGGCTATTATAAATAAGGCTGCTATGAACATAGTGGAGCATATGTTCTTGTTATATGTTGGAGAATCTTCTGGGTATATGCCCAGGAGTGGTATAGCTGGGTCCTCAGGTAATGCTATGTCCAATTTTCTGAGGAACTGCCAGACTGATTTCCAGAGTGGTTGTACCAGCTTGCAATCCCAGCAACAATGGAGGAGTGTTCCTCTTTCTCCACATCCTTGCCAGCATCTACTCTCACCTGAGTTGTTGATCTTAGCCATTCTGACTGGTGTGAGGTGGTATCTCAGGGTTGTTTTGATATTCATTTCCCTGATGACTAAGGATGTTGAGAATTTCTTAAGGTGCTTCTCAGCCATTCGAGTTTCCTCAGTTGTGAATTCTTTGTTTAGCTCTGTACCCCATTTTTAATAGGGTTATTTGGTTGTCTGGAGAATAATTTCTTGAGTTCTTTGTATATATTCAATATTAGCCCTCTATCAGATGTAGGATTGGTTAAGATCTTTTCCCAATCTGTTGGCTGCCATTTTGTCCTATTGACAATGTCCTTTGCCTTACAGAAGCTTTGTAATTTTATGAGGTTCCATTTGTCAATTCTTGATCTTAGAGCATAAGCCATTGGAGTTCTGTTGAGAAACTTTTCGCCTGTGCCTAGGTATTCAAGGGTCTTCCCCACCTTCTTCTACTAGTTTCAGTGTATCTGGTTTTATGTGAAGGTCCTTTATCCACTTGGACTTGAGCTTTGTACAAGGAGATAAGAATGGATGGATTTGCATCCTTCTAAATTCTGACCTCCAGTTGAGCCAGCACCATTTGCTGAAAATGCTGTCCTTTTTGCACTGGATGGTTTTTGCTCCTTTGTCAAAGACCAAGTGATCATAGGTGTGTGGGTTCATTTCTGGAGCTTCAATTTTATTCCATTGATCTTCCTGCCTTTTTCTTTACCAATACCATGCAGTTTTTATCATGATTGCTCTGTAGTACAGTTTGAGGTCAAGGACAGTGATTCCCACAGAAGTTCTTTTATTGTTGAGAATAGTTCTAGCTATCCTTGGCTTTTTGTTATTCCAAATGAATTTGCAAATTGCTCTTTCTATCTCTATGAAGAATTGATTTGGACTTTTAATGGGGATTGCATTGAATCCATAAACTGCTTTTGGTAAAATGGCCATTTTTACTAAATTAATCCAGACAATCCAGGAGCATGGAAGATCTTTCATTTTCTGAGATCTTCTTAATTTCTTTCTTCAGAGACTTGAAGTTCTTGTCATACAGATCTTTCACTTGCTTGGTTAGATTCAATCCAAGGTATTTTGTATTATTTGTGACTATTGTGAAGAGTGTCATTTCCATAATTTCTTTCTCAGCCTGTTTATCCTTTGACTAGAGGAAGGCTACTGATTTGTTTGAGTTGATTTTATATCCAGCTACTTTGCTGACGTTGTTTATCAGGGTTAGGAGTTCTCTGGGGAAAGTTTTGGGGTCACTTAAGTATACTAGCATATCTTTTGCAAATAGTGAAATTTTGACTTCTTCCTTTCCTATTTGTATCCATTTAACTTCATTTTGTTGTCTAATTGCTCTGGCTAGGACTTCCAGTACTACATTGAATAGGTAGGGTGAGAGTGGGTGGACTTGTCTAGTCCCTGATCTTAGTGGGATTGCTTCAAATTTCTCTCCATTTAGTTTGATGATGGCTACTGGCTTGCTGTATATTGCTTTTACTATGTTTAGGTATGGGCCTTGAATTCCTAATATTTCCAAGACTTTTAACATGAAGGGATGTTGAATTTTGTCAAATGTTTTCTCAGCATCTAGTCAGATGATCATGTGGTTTTTTTTTTTTCTTTGAGTTTATTTATGTAGTGGATTACATTGATGGATTTCTGAATATTGAACCATCCCTGTATTCCTGGGATAAAGCCTACTTGATCATGATGGATGATTGTTTTGATGTGTTCTTGGGTTCGGTTTGTGAGAACTTTATTGAGTATATTTGTATCAGAATTCATAAGTGAGATTGGTCTGTAGTTCTCTTTCTTTGTTGGGTCTTTGTGAGGTTTAGGTATGAACATAATTGTAGATTCATAGAACAAATTGGGTAGTGCTCCTTAAGTGCCTATTCTGTAGAATAGTTTGGAGAGAATTGGTATTAGGTCTTCCTTGAAGGTCTGATAGAATTCTGCACTAAAACCATCTGGGCCCGGACTGTTTTTGGTGGGGAGACTTTTAATGACTGCTTCTATTTCTTTAGGGGTTATGTGACTGTTTAGATGGTTTATCTGCTCCTGACTTAATTTTGATACTTGATATCTGTCTAGAAAATTGTCCATTTCCTCCAGATTTTCCAATTTTGTTGAGTATAGGCCTTTGTAGTAGGATCTGATGATTTTTTTTTAATTTCCTCTGTTTCTGTTGTTACATCTCCCTTTTCAGTTCTTATTTTATTAATTTGAATACTGCCTCTGTGCCCTTTGGTTAGTCTGGCTAAGGGTTTGTCTATCTTGTTGATTTTCTCAAAGAACCAGCTCCTGGTTTTGTTGATACTTTGTATAGTGCTTTCTGTTTCTACTTGGTTGATTTCAGCTCTGAATTTGATTATTTCCTGCTCTCTACTCCTCTTGGGTATATTAGCTTCTTTTTGTTCTAATGCTTTCAGGTGTGCTGTCAAGTTGTTAGTGTATGCTCTTTCCAGTTTCTTTTTGTAGGCACTTAGAGCTATGAGTTTTCCTCTTAGTACTGCTTTCATAGAGTCCCATATGTTTTGGTATGATGTGTCCTAATTTTCATTAAATTCTAAAAAGTCTGTAATTTCTTTCTTTATTTCTTCCTTGACCAAGTCATCATTGAGTAGAGTGTTGTTCAGTTTCCATGTGTATGTGGGCTTTCCATTGGTTTTGTCATAGTTAAAGACGAGCCTTAGTGCATGGTTGTCTGATCAGGTGCAAGGGATAATTTCAATCTTTTTGTATCTGTTGAGGGGTGTTTTGTGACAAATTATATGGTCTATTTTGGAGAAGGTACCATGAAGTGCCGAGAAAAAGGTATATTCTTTTTCATTAGGATGAAATGTTCTATAGATATCAGTTAAATCCATTTGGTTCATAACTTCTGTTAGTTTCATTGTGTCTCGGTTTAGTTTTTGTTTCCATGATCTGGCCACTGTTGAGAGTAGGGTATTGAAATCTCCCACTATTATTGTGTGAGGTGCAATGTATGCTTTAAGCTTTAGTAAAGTTTCTTTTATGTATGTGGGTGCCCTTGCATTTGGGGCATAGATGTTCAGAACTGAGATTTCATCTTGGTAGATTTTTCCTTTGATGAGTATGAAGTGTCCTTCCTTATCTTTTTTGATTACTTTTGGTTGAAAATCAATTTCATTTGATGTTAGAATCGCTACTCCAGCCTGTTTCTTGGGACCATTTACTTGGAAGTTTGTTTTCCATCCTTTTACTCTGAGGTAGTGTCTGTCTTTTTCACAGTGGTTCATTTCCTGTATGCAGCAAAATGCTGGGTCGTATTTATGTATGCAGTCTGATAGTCTATGTCTTTTTATTGAAGAATTGAATCCATTGATATTAAGAGATATTAAAGAAAAGTGATTATTGCTTCCTGTTATTTTTGTTACTAGAGGTAAAATTATGTTTGTGTAGCTATCTCTTTTGGGGTTGTTGGAAGATTACTTTCTTGCTTTTTCTAGGTTGTAGTTTCCCTCCTTGTGTTGGAGTTTTCCACCAATTATCCTTTGAAGTTCTGGATTTGTGGTTAGATATTTTGTAAATTTGGTTTTATCATGGAATATCTTGGTTTCTCCATCAATATTGATTTACAGTTTTGCTGGATATAGTAGTCTAGGCTGGCATTTGTGTTCTCTTAGGGGCTATATGATATCAGTCCAGGATCTTCTGGCTTTTATAGTCTCTGGTGAGAAATCTGGTGTAATTCTTATAGATCTGCCTTTATATGTTACTTTACCTTATTCCCTTACTGCTTTTAGTATTATTTCTTTGTTTTGTACATTTGATATGTTGATTATTATGTGACGGGAGGTATTTTTTTTTCTGGTCTAAACTATTTGGAGTTCTGTAGGCTTCTTGTATATTTATGGATATCTCTTTCTGTGGGTTAGGTAAGTTTTCCTCTATAATTTTGTTGAAGATATTTACTGGTCCTTTAAGTTGGGAGTCTTCTCCCTCATCTATACCTATTATCCTTAGGTTTGGCCTTCTCATTGTGTCTTGGATTTCCTGGATGTTTTGGGTTAGTAGATTTTTGTATTTTGTATTTTCTTTGACAGTTGTGTCTGTTTTCCATAGTATCTTCTGCACATGAGATTCTCTCTTTTATCTCTTGTAGTGTGTTGGTGATACTTGCGTGTATGACTCCTGATCTTTTTCCTAGGTTTTCTATCTCCAGGGTAGTCTCCCTTTGTGATTTCTTGATTGTTTCTACTTTCATTTTTAGATTCTGGATTGTTTTGTTTAATTCCTTCACCTGTTTGGTTTTGTTTTCATGCAATTCTTTAAAGGATTTTTGTGTTTCCTCTTTAAGTGCTTCTACCTGTCTACCTGTGTTCTCCTTAAGTTCTTTGAGAGTGTTATTTATGTCCTTCTTAAAGTCCTCTGTCATCATCATGAGAAGTGATTTTAATTCTGATTCCTGCTTTTCCAGTGTGATGGGGTGTTCAGGGCTTGCTATGATGGGGGAACTGGGTTCTGATTATGCCATGTAACTTTGGATTCTGTTGCTTACGTTCTTGTGCTTGCCTTCTGCCATCTTGTTAACTCTAGTGCTACCTGTACTTACTGTCTCTGACTGGAGCCTGCCTTTCCAGTTGTCTTGCTTGTGTCTAAACTCCCCAGGGTCTAGATGTCTTCAGCTTCTCTGAGTACAGTGGCTCCTCTAGGATGTCTCAGGATAAGGTGTCCACTGCTCTGAGTTCAGTGGCTCCTCTAGAATGTCTAGGGGTATGATGTCTGTCACTCTGAGTTCAGTGGCCCCTCTAGGATGTCTCGGGATACTATGTCCATACAGGAGCAGATCAGGTGGGTGTCTGCTCCAGGCACCAGCCCCAGGCAAGGGGCAGAAGGGAAGTGGTATTCTACAGTGGTGGCCTTTGTGTGTCTGTTGGGACCTGCGCACTCCCTGCCCCCAATTGTAGCTCTGGGGCAGGAGTAGGGCAGTGGGTGAGTGTTCTTAACTGCCTCTCTGGGTTCAATAGTCCCTCAAGGATGTCTGGGGATACAGTGTCCACACAGGAGCAGACTTGGCAGGTGTCTGCTCCAGGAGCCATGCCTAGGCCCAAAACAAATATCTTATTCTTTGATAAAAATCAACAAAATAGACAATCCCTTAGCCAAACTAACTAAAACTTTAATTATGCATACTAGCAAAATCAGAAATGAAAAGTTAGACACAACAACAAAAATGAAGAAATTTAAAACATCATTAGGTCTTACTACAAAAAGCCTATACTAACAAAACTGGAAAATCTAGATGAAATGGATGATTCTCTAAACAGATATCACATACCAAAGTTAAATCATGATTAGGTAAATTATCTCAACAACCCCATAACCCCCAAGGAAGTAGAAGCTGTCATTAAAAGCATCCTAATTAAAAAAAAAAACAAAAAACAAAAAAAAACTTCAGGGCCAGATGGTTTCAATGCAGAATTCTACCAGACATTCAAAGAAGAGCTAAAATCAGTACTCCTCAAAATATTCCACAAAATTGAAACAGAAGGACAGAACATGCTAGTGAGATTGTAGAGAAAAAGGAATATGTCTCCATTGCTGGTGGGATGGCAAATTTGTATAACCACAATAGAAATCAATGTGTTAGTTCCTCAGAAATTTGGAAGTAGTTCCACTTGAAGATCCAGCTATACCAATCCTGGGCATATACAAAAAAAAAAAAAAAAAAAAAAAAAAAAAAAAACAAAAAACAAAAAAAAACAAAAACAAAAAAAAAACTCCACCATACCACAAGGACACATGCTCCACCATGTTCATAGCAGCCTTATTCATAATATCCAGAAACTGGAAGCAACCCAGATGTCCCTCAATTGAAGAATGGATATAGAATATGTGGTACATCTACACAATGGAATGATATTCACCTATGAAAAATAAGAACATAACGAACCTTGCAGGCAAATGAATGGGACTAGAAAATATCATCCTGAATGAGTTAACCTAGACCCAAAAGGACATGCATGGTATGTACTCACTGATAAGTGGATATTAGCCAAAAAGTACAAAATATCCATGACACTAAGAAGTTAAACAAAAAGGAAGGCCTATGTAAGGATACTTCAATCCCACCTAGAAGTGAGAACTAAATAATCATCGAAGGCAGAGGGAGGGAGGGAACTTTGTGAGACAGTTGAGGGGGAGGGGGAAAGGGAGGTAGGATCAGGTATGGGGGAAGATAGAAGGGTCAAAGGAGCCATAAGAATGAATGGAAATATGTAGCTTCTGCGGTTAGGGAGAGGGGACATCTCCCTCTATAATATCCCAGAGATATGGAATGGGTGAGGCTACCAAGACTCAATGCGAGTGATCTTAGCCAAAATGCCCTACAGTGTGGATATGGAATCTGAAGAGACCACTTCATGTAGTCAGACAGAATGCACAGTGGATGATGGGGACACTAACCCACCTACAAAACTTTCAACTCAAATTGTTCCTGTCTAAAAGAAATGTAGAACAAAACTGGAACAGAAAATAAAGGAATGGCCAACCACTGACAGTTCCAACTTGGGATCCATCCTATGGGCAGACACCAATCCCTGACACTATTACTGATGTTATGTTGTGCTTGCAGACAGGAGCCTAGCCTAACTGTCCTCTGAGAGTTTCTCCCAGCAGCTGACTGAGACAGATACAGATACTCATAGCCAAGCATTGTACTGAGGTCAGAGACCCCTTTAGAAGAGTTAGGGGGAAGAATTGAAAGAACTGAAGAAGATGACAACCCTACAGAAAGACCAACAGTGTCAACTAACCTGGATCCCTGGGAGCTCCCAGAGACTGAGCCACCAACCAAAGAGCATGGGCTAGTCAGAGGTCCTCTGGCACCTATGTAGGAGAAGGCCACATTGTCTAGCCTCAGTGGGAGAGGATGTTCCTAAACCTGCCAAGACTGGATGCATCAGAAATGGGAGGAAAACTCTGCAAAAAGGGACTAGAAAAGAAAATATGTTCATATAGTTTGGGGGCTGGCGCCCTTTAGGTAATTCTATTAGCCATGTGAAGTGCTGTTCTTTTCATTATTTTCTCTCTCATGATGACTGCCACATTCATAAAAAATCCATTTACATTAATATTATGAGGACTGGGTTTCTTGGGATTAGTGGAGTAGAATGGCTTCTGCTTTATCCCATTGATGTTCTTGACAATGGTCAGGTCGATACCAGGGCATTATGATGAAAACATAATACTTCCTGGATAAACAGTAGCTGTTTAACACTCTAGGTTGGGGAATAGACCTAGAAGAATGAAGTCAGGATAAAGAAAAATTAGAAAATTTAGGCAGGATAAAGTTGCATGCAATAGACAACTTTTCTCAGAGCATCGGACAATTTACACTCTAATGGTTAAGAAAAGTCACCTGAGGAAAGTCTACAATCACAAAGACAAGCTGGATGAGCCAAAATATATCTCTCCATAGAGGCATATGAACATGAACAGTTGAAGTAAACTCACTCCTATCTGCTACACCTGGGAAGGGCATAAAAACACATTCAAAAAACTATTGAGTATCTTTAAGGAAACTGAGATCACAAGACTTTTGTCTTTTGTGGAGGGAGTTTTCTCACAATTACTAAGAATTCCTTTTGACAACACCATTCTTGTATTTGTCCAACAAGCAGTGACTGTGGGCCAGAATTACAAATACAAAAGTGGAAAAGTGGAAAAGTGGAAAAGTGGAAAAGTGGAAAAGTGGAAAATTGGAAAAGTGGAAAAGTGGAAAAGTGGAAAAGTCTATGTGTTTGATGTTCTCTCCCCTGTTTTATTACTTCTCTAAAGAAATGTTAGAAAGTATGTGCTATGTTGTGGTATGGTTTTCTAGGAAGTATGAAACCTGGCCCTTGTCAATTTCAGATTAATCACCAATATGAAGTCTTGATTTGTCTTTACTTCTGACACAGATCCAATGGCATTTCTACAAGCAGAATAAGATTTACAGCAATATTGAGATGAAAGGACTCCAGATTCTTCCAAGACATCAATATGGAAAACTTTAGGCATGAGGATAAATACTTGAGTATGGGTTGAAATAGACATTCAAAATGAATGGTGTAAAATTAAAAAGAATGTTAAGTTCTTGGGATTTCTGAAACATCCATGGTATGCAAAGCTCTTCCAAACTTTAGAATTAAAATAATATCAAGTTGACACTTTTCACTCGATAATTTTTTAAGAATGTTCCCCATCCTCCACGCCCCCGCCCCCACATTTGTGTTTTAACTTACTGAGAATTCTAATTGTGTCCAACTTATAAAAGCAAAATAATCAAATGTTTTTGGCACATGCCTGTATTCTCAGCTCGCATTTGCCTAGTTCCCACAATGAAGGATTGGGAAATGATAACACTAAAAAGGTAGTAAGACATTGTACCTAGCTTTGATAACTCTTTACAATGAGACAGGAATACAGATTATCTTGAGAGTCTGGAAATTTTATTGTTGGTGATTTTTTGTTTTGTTTTTGTTTCATTTAGTAAAATATGTACATCATGGCATTGTGACCTTCTGGATGGGAAGAATCATTGGTGTGTTTTAAGTAAGTAGCCTGCAAATTGGTATTTGAGCTCAATGACTCAGTCAATTGTGATTTAGAATATTCTTAGACTAACACAGTAAAAACAAATGTTGTGAAATAATAATAAAAAAAATCCTGGGAAATGGGTTCAGCAATCAAGACTGAATTCTGAGTAATCAGTATAGCCTGAGAGAAAATGTACTTGGTTTCAAGGTTGTTTCCCTAACAAAAGTATAATTAGGATTGGTTTGAATCAGAGATAGTTGTTATCACTCCTGGCTAGTGTGATTAAATATACTTTTGGCCTCTTGATGCCAATTATGATTGGTTTAGAGAAATTCCTGAGTATACTTTTCCACTATAGCTACCTTTCAAATACTATAATAATGTACCAAAATTTATACACTATAGGGATCAAATGGTTATTTTGACTCTCAGTACTTGAGTTTCTGATTTATTATTAACTGACCAGTTGCTCTTGGACCTGTTAGGAATAGTCTAACTCAGAAAAAAAATTTTTCCTTATATTGTGTAGAATCAAAGATCAAGAGAAAAAATAGGGTTCCAAAGAACCTGATATTGGATATCCATAATTATCCAGCTTCCTCTAAATGGGCCTTATTTCAAATACCTCCCAATATAATGAACCTGAGAACCAAGATGTTACCATTCATCTGCACTGAGCTATCAGAGATTCTTGAATGTTTCTGCTCAGATTGGTTTGCCCAAGGGAACTTTCAATAGGATGGTGTCCACATTGAGAGGTCATCTTCCCTTCTTAGTTGTGCCTTTCTATAATCATCATTCCAAACATGCTCAGCCATGTATGTGTCAAACACAACCAAAGATACGTAAGTGGACAAAATATTTCACATACTGCACATTACAATGTAAAAACTAGGAATCATCCTCTTATATAGTATTGTACTATGATTATCACATTTGAGCATTTGATCTCAAATTTATCTTTTAAATTTATAACAGAAAAGTTCACCCTATATTTTATAACAGCTGAATTTTTTTCAGAATTTTGAAGTGCATATTTTAGCCTCCAGGAGTTCTATATCAAATACAATTTGCAACAATACATTATGACAGAGAGCCTCTATTCTTGCTCCCTTTTGTCACAGATTTCTCTTGTAACCTTTCTAACTGAAAACTCCCTCAAAGTATTTGGAGAAGACTCAGTTTTAGTTTATTATGAGACCTCTTCATTTCACCCTTATGGAGAGAAGGACGCTGGTTCCTGGAATAATCTTTCTAACTTGGGTGAGATAAAGGAAAAGGAACATGGCCACAGCAGCTGCCCCAGTGGGAGGATATGCACCCCAGATCAGAATGCACTGCTCTGAAGTCCAAATGCTCCTCTTCACAAGGAAGGGATTATAGGTGCGTATAATGTTCTACTTCCATAACTTAAAAGTTAGAATCACTTAGCACTGCAGATATGATACATAACAAACAGCAATGGAGAAATTACTGAACCATGTGAAGGGAATCTTCACCTGTACATCAGGTATTATCCTATTGCTAGGAATTCCCTCTAAATTTTGGAAACTCTTTCCAGTGGTCCTGAGTTTATTTAAGAGGTAAGTCTTAGAAAGAGAACAATTAATTAAGAATATGTGAAGAAATGTCACTTACTTTGATATATTAACTCTATTTTTTTTTCTTTTTTGGTTTTTCGAGACAGGGTTTCTCTGTGTAGCCCTCCCTGGCTGTCCTGGAACTCACTCTGTAGACCAGACTGGTCTTAAACTCAGGAATCCGCCTGCCTCTGCCTCCCAAGTGCTGGGATTAAAGGTGTGTGCCACCACTGCCCGGCCGATATATTAACTCTTAATATAGATTTTTATAATATATAGAGTAGAAACTCAATAGAGATTGGGTTTTCTTTATGTAAGAGCTCTGGCTGTCCTGGAACTTGCTTTGTAGATCAGATTGACCTCAAAAACATAGAGATCCTCTTGGTTCTGCTTCCTGAGATCCGGAACTAAAGTTATGTGCCACCGTGCTTATCTCTTACACAAGTATTAGTATTAAAATATATATATATATACACACATATATATGTGTATATATATATAGTGTGTATATGCGTATATATGTATATACATATATATGTGTATATATACATGTAATATATATATATATATATATATATATATATATGAGATATAGACACTATGATTTCAGATTTAAATTTGCAATTCTGGGGGTAAAGCCAAGGGCTGTCATAGAAGTGCAGTCAGGAAAGTTGTGTTGTGCATATCTGCTGTCAGTTTACAGTTGCCCACGGCTATCCAGTCAGAAAGTCACAGAGGATGACTAAAAGATAGATACTATTTTATTGCTTGATTCTAATACCTGTATGCATAGTTTTCAAATCAAACACAAGAATTTACTGATGATACCAGAAGTATGGGCAATATTTAACAAAATATAGGGTGCCTTATGATACAATGACATTATTATAAATGTTATAATATTGATTAGTTATATTCTGTATATTGATGGTGATACAGAAAGCCTGCATGCTAAATAATAAAATAAATAATAAATAATAAAATAAAAAGGACATGCAAGTGCTAAGTGAATTCAACTATAACAAACAATCACATCGCTTTTTTCTTAGAATCAGAGAAACCTGAAAAACTACCTGTTTTTATAAATCCAATGATTACCTGTGGATCTGATACCAGCAAAGACAATGTGTATATAACCCCACCAGCACCAAATAAGAAACAACTTTGGGGGGAATTCTCAAGCTCTGCTAGCATCAATAATGAAAAAACTTTTTAGCAAGTCTCTCATGAGTATGTGTAAATATAGAAATCTTTCTTCCTATTGGTGAGTTTCCTTTTGGGTTTCTACAGCTGTCCTGTTTCATATTATTTATGGTAACCATTGTTCTAAATAAATTACTTCATCAAACTGATGAATGTTTAGATAACATATTCATAAAGGTAAGATCCTTTTAAAACAGATATATATCCCACTGATATTTACATCATATATAAAAGAAAATTGAAAAAAAAGAAAAAAATATATTCTCATGTTTTACACTGACTTCAGCAAAGGCCTAAACCCAACAGCTTGTTAGAAGAAATGGGTCTATGGAGGTGCCCCTCTGAGTCCCCAACAATCACTACTTCCAGCTTCTTTATGACTCATTATTACTCTGGAGTCTCCCGTAATATCATTACATTTGAGATTACTCAATCGTATAATTCAAAATATCTAAAGAATTTTTTTAGTTTATATTATCAATGAATTAGATATATGCATTGATCTTTGCTATATATTAATCATTTTATCCCAGCAAACTATATTTAGAAGCCACATAATATGCCTTGATCTACTTTAAATAAGTTACTAAATTGCCATTGGAAATATTTATTTACTGTTCAGCATCCATTTTATTGCTATATCTGAACCAGGAATTTATGCTGCATGTGAACAAGTTTATCATGTCAGACACATGACAATTACTGCCCACACCTTAGGTATTTTAGAGCAAAAGTTTCCTGTATCCATGATTGTAATCATCACAACTTTGAAAATAGAGAAAATATGGGGTAAATATGTTTATAGTAGTCATTTTTACAGACTCCACAGAAGAAGGATTGAAATTTGCCAGGGTTCTTAACTGTGACTGCATCTTTAGACAGAGATAGTTGAAAATAAGAAGTCATAGAAAAAGGAAGTAAAAGTCTCAGAAGTATATTGGGAAAAGGCTATATTGAAAACAAAGATTTTAGGATTCATAACAGAGGCCAGGGCAGACAATAAATAAAATAATAATTTGATCTCTGAAAGAAAAATACCTCAAAAGTAACTGAAAGTGGCATGTTTGAGAAGAAAGGAAAATGTACCAGAGGATCATTCACCAAAATGCTTTGGGGATAAGACGTGGGATTCAGTGCTGAGGATTGGATGATTCCAACAAAACCCAGTGTTTCAAATTGGGAAAAATTATATTAGGGGAGAAAATATATTTGGAAGCTAAAAAGGAAAAAAGTTCAATATCTTCTTTATTTTTCTCAGTTATAGCTCTGTGCCTATAATTACCTTGACTATTGTTCACAAGAAGAGACATATTTGAGCTTCAGATTTGTGGATCTACAATAACAGAAGGTTGTCTTTATCCTACACAGAGTATGTTAGCTATCATTCATTGTTGCAAAGGGACAAGATTCATATTAAATACTCAGAACACTATCAATTGAATTACACTGGTCCATGAGGGATAAATTGATGCTGAATAAGAAGAATTGAACTGTCCTTGTCATAGTATGTGTTTTATAGGTAAAGAATGTTGCATCTCCAACAATCAGTATCCCTCTAGTGATGTATATCCTTCCTTGAGATAAACTGATGATGACAGTTTCCTTGAACAATGGAAACATATGACCTTGGGATAAGAGGTATGGTAGATAAAAGTCTGAGAAGCTAAAGGATTCATCACAAAAACACAATTTAACACCTTCTGTTGAAATTTTACTCCCTCATATATTAGATGGGCTTTGGTTTGGCATTGCAAATTAACTCAGTGATTTTGCCTCTGACCATATCATGTGAAGTAATAGCAGAACAAGTAATACTAATGGTAAAAGTGTGCTTTACAAAATACGTGTTTTATATTATACTTAACAAAAAAAAAAAAGATCCTGATAAATGACAACACTTCAAAATGCCTAGTCTACCACTGACCTATAATAGGTTATTAGAGCCTTGGATGTTGCCCTATGCCCAGTATCTCTACCCAGAAATAAACCAGCACTTGTACTTTTGCCCTATGTTGTCATCCTAACCCCATGTCAAATAATCAACAATTAGCCTAATCTACTTATAGTCAACCATGTTTAACTTGCAAGGGAACTGCAATGACTCTACAACAAATATCATTGTTTTATTTTAATTGGGCCATGTTCTGAGTTTGTCTCTCAGTAGATTGTGTGGCTGTGGCCCCAGACATCAAGGGAAAAGATAAAGCTCTGAGAGTATGCATGCTGCTACAGTATCATTAGGCAAAGGTACCGATTGGCCCCTCCTTAGCTGTGGGGCTCACCAAGTGAGTCTGACTCTAATAGTTAGAAACGCAGAACCAAATCATGGGGAAGGAAGTGAAGATCAGTGCCTGAAGGTAGCCATGTGCGGTCAGAGCAAGTTAAAGGTACAAGAACACCTGGGAATCTTTTTTTATTCTCACTTCTCTATCCTTAGTACAACATGAAAGTTAGTTCTGGTGTTTCACAAACAAGCCAACAGTTCTATCCTTCAAACAAGCTGCTGCTTATAATTTAAATAATTGAATATTTACATATTTAAGAGAATGGACATGAAATTGTGAGACCTTCTCACATAAAAAACAGTGTGTTCAAGGAAGAAATTTCACCACCATTAGAGGTGGGCCTGTAAGATAGAACTTTACTTACTATGAACAAAAAATACAGATTCACCAAATTATAAAAACAGGATGAGGTATTTTCTGGCCCTGCCCTTTTTGATGGTTGCTTATAGTCAGGAAGAGCAATTTGGCTTTTGTTTGTTTGTTTAGTTGGTTTTTATAGTTATTCTTTATTATTATTATTTTCCATTTACTTACTGGATTGTTTATTTATCTATTTATTCATTTTACATCTTGAATGTGTCCTCCCACCTCTTTACTCCCTCACAGAGTCTCTCCCCTTCTCCTCTGAGAGGTTTAGGATCCCCTAGGTTATCTTCCCACCTTAGAACATCAACTCTTTTCAGAGTTAGCACATCTTCTCCCATTGAGGCCACAGGGGGAAGGGTTTCCAGAGACAGTCAACAACTTTAGGGATAGCCCCTACTCCACATGTTGAGGGACCAACATGGAGGCTGCGCTGCACATTTGCTACATATGTGCCATAGGTCATGGTATAGCTTGTGTATGCTTTTTAGTTGATTATTTGATAGCTCCCAATAGTCCAGGTTAGTCGATTCTATTGGTCTTCCTGTGGCATTCCTATCTCATTCAGGGCCTTGAATTATTCACCTTACTCTTCCATAAAAGTCCCTGAGCTCCATCCAATGTTTGGCTGTGGGTCTCTGTATCTGTTTTAGTCAGCTGCAGGGTTGAACTTCTCAGAAGGGAGTTATGATAGGCTCCTGTCTGGTTGTCCCACATAGGAGCTGTCCTTCTTTGAGGCAAACAGAGCTGGGGGCTGGAGAGTAGAGTACAGATCAATGTTTGCAGGTAGTGGTGTGAACTGGAAGCCAGGAAAAGCAATTTGAACAGACAGTAGGTTTATTTCATTGTTATTGTTATTGAACTCTGCTTCTTTGATTCTAGTCTTAGGTAACCAAGAACAAGCTTCTGCTTTTAGGGTTCCACCTTTGAGTGAAGATTCTGGCGAGGTGACAGGCTGGGAATCTCTTAAGGAAGTAGGAGTCAACCAGTGGTTCTCAGCCTTCCAAATCGTGTGACACTACCATAGTTTCTCATGTTATAGTAATCCCTAACCATTACACTATTTTGCTGCTATTTCATAACTGTAATTTTGCTACTGTTATGAATTATAATATGTAATGTATGGAATATCTGGTATGTGACCCCCAAAGTGATTGTGACATACAAGTTGAGAATCACTGATTTAAAGTGCTATTGTTCAACAAAAAATATTTCTCAAATACTTTCTCCAATGTACAATGACGATTACATTCTTGTTTGTTTGTTTATTTATTTGTTTTTCTTTAAAAGGGGATTTCATTCTAAATATATAAGGAAGCTTGCCTTCTACAGATTTACCTAATTGGCTTGGTGACCTTGATCAAGAAATTTTGTATCAAAAAATCTGCTATCTAAAGATAATGATACAGTAAACTTTGGGGGAAAGAAATAGAAAAGATAGAAGCAATGCATTTTTGAAGGTACATGGGCTTCTACTTACAGGACTATCCACTGGAATGATGTCACATGCCAAGACATTTCCTTTGCTCAGACATATCATCACTTTATAAACGGGTGCATTTCTCAAGCAAGAGTGTTGTACCGTATCTGTAATCCCACCACTTGGAAGTCTTCTACATTATAACTGTCATGATTTGGAAGACAGCCTGCGATACACAGTTGTGTGCAGGCCAGGCTAGACTATTGCTTTGAGTTCCTGTGTAAGACAAATTTTTAAAAATGTGTGTGTATAATACCTGTAGGTTATTTGTTTCCTAATATTATTACCATGGTATAGTGAATATTTTACATACTAAATATATGTCATTGATTGGAACATGAAGCTTTTACTGAATTTGTCTTTCTCAACTTTAACTACCTAGAGGAGTCTAGGTTAGATATAGCTTTGTCCCATTTGAAACATTTCCTGTACTATACTCCATAGAACGATTTCTTAGGTAACAGAAGAGCTTTTAGCTCTCATTGCTAGTCAGGACCCCAGCATCTCTGCCTTATCTATAGTAGAAGCTTTTGTAATTGCACTGCTTAGGTTCATTAGTATGTTTTCTGCTTATCATATTCTAGAATGCCACATGAGTGTTACGAGTTGGATTTATACTGTTAAATATTAAATGTGACTCCAAGGGGGCTAGAAAGATGGTTCACTGTTTTAACAACACTAGATGTTTCCATACCTAGAACACACATGTCCTGCAACTATCTACATTCCAATTGCAGGGATCCTGACACCTTCCTATGAGTCCTGTGGATAGCAGTCATACATGTAGTACCCAGAAATTTATACATGATTTTAAAATAATTTCCATAATTCTATACAGAGAAGTGGTTTGCAGAAAATATTTTAGCCAATACTTTAGCCATATATTCTTACTTATTTTCAATTCTGCTTCAAAATAATACTATGATCTGGTCTATAAAACATTTACCTGGACATTTCTTTGTATTTAGAGTTTTGTAAGTAATACTATTTGTAAGACAAATGTAAAATTCTTACTTTTCTACATATAGTCTTGTACCACAGATGCCACAACCAACCTACATTCTGCTAAAACACCTTATTCATGTGTTATTAAAGATGAAAAGCTCTTCAATAAATCACTTGGACACTTAACAGTTTATCTGTTCACATGATCCCTCATGTTCTTTGGGATCCTACTTTCTGCAACTCATTATTTGGGAGTGACCTCTCCAAAAAGGTAAAGGGATCTGTTGGTTTTTGCCTTTTGGAACAAAGTCCTCATTATGAGCCAGGAATTGGGAAAATCTCAGAAAGATCATTGATGTTAAAGGATACCTTAGGATTGCATTCTTCTGGAGTGGAGGATTATTAATCTATTTCAGGAAGGTTTGGGAAGGGAGCTTGTTAATACAGTTGAAGTAACTGAATAATTTCTTTCTTTCTTTCTTTCTTTCTTTCTTTCTTTCTTTTTCTTTTTAGATACTGATTTTAGATATTGATGTTTTAGCCAACAATATGTTACACATATAATAGTAGTCCAAGAAGACTATAGAGAAATTGAAAAAAATCCCAGTTACCTAGTATTTTGGTTTTTTTTTCCATTTCAGCACTACTTTGAGGTATATAATAATTGTGTATAATAGTAGTGAGACTATTATAATGATGAAATATTCACCTCAACTTCACTGATGTTCATATAAAAACACATTGTATACAATTGTGTACATACAGAATATGTGACATAATGAATAATGAATAAATAACTAGTATATATTATATGCTTTATATTATTTCAATACTAATTTCTACTAATACAAAGAAGAATATTGTATGATTGTATTATTGCAGGTACAGTTTTATGTACCTTAGTTTTTCTGTAACTATTAACTTTATTATAAACCTGTATGCATCATATTTTTATTTATGTATTTATTTATTTTGTATCCTGTTTGCAGCACCCATCTTCCAAGTCCCATCTTCACAACCACCTCTCTCCATTTCTCCTCCTCCTCAGAGAAGTGTAGACATTCCATGGATATGAACTCCCTGTTATATATCAATTCCCAAGAGAAATAAGTGTATCTTCTCCCAATGAAGTCAGACAAGGCTGCCCAGCTATAAGAAAGGGATCAATAGACAGACATCAGAGTCAGAGACAGCCCCCACATCAATTGTTAGGGTAACCACATGAAGATCAAACAGCACATATGCTACATATATGTAGGGGACTCAGGTGCATCTGCTGAAGCATGTGAAGAGGATGGTCCTGCAGGTCCAAATTTAAAGGATCTCCATGACTAAGGTCAACATCAGGATATCTAGGATACAGGAGGAGAGGAATTGCTAGGAGTTTCCAGTTTTGATGTGTAGCAAAATCCAGATGCCTTGAATTGGACCAGTGACTCATTTCAATGAACATTTGCAAGTAAAACTATTGGGGCAAAAGAGTATAGTTTTTATATTTTACCATATTTTGGTTAAAAAGTTTTCACTAGCTATGATTTTATGCTATATACTATACATTCTTTATTATTATAATAAATGTTATTGAACTATATTATTGCTTAGATTTGAATGTGCCCTCTTCATGATTCCCCATAGTCTTTGGGGAATGGCATTTTTCATTCTGCTTCTCTAACTCAGTTGCTCAGGGACCTGCATTCATGTGGTAGATCCACTAGAATCACTGCATTGATCTTTTCTTCCAAAATAATACAAAACAGCATTCTACATACTGCATAATAGATAAAAGCAGGGGATTTATCTGACCAATTTCTTCCAGATTCTTGCCACAAAACAGTCCCATGGCTAATAATCAACTAATTAGGTGTATCATAAAATCAACCTCGCTCCTGTACATTTAGAAATACTTTTTCAAAGTTTATTTTTACTACTTTTGTAAAAAGGTATTCTAGAATATTATTTTCATTACAAAAATTGACTCAATATTTGAGGACTCAGGGCATCATTATAGTGCAGTTCTGACATCAGGAGGTTGCAGCCAGTGATGTCGTTCACCTAGTTAAGAAGCAGAGCATATGAATGTTCATCCTCAGTGAGCTTTCTTCCCTTTGTACATTCCAGGAGCCATGCCTAAGGAATAGTACAGCCCAGTTATAGTGTTAGTTTTCCCACCTCAATTACTGTGCCCTTCCCCCAGGCCTGAGGAGGCCTGTGAGTTTTACCACAATAGACCAAGCAACAGTAGGACCTGAGATGCATTGCATTACCAGCCTTGGCCCTTGGATTCTGCTATGTGAGCTAAGAATGGACTGCCTGCTGAGCTAGCCTTGACACCTTCCAGACTGCTATCTCCTTACCCAGCCCTTGGGCTAAACCGAGAAGAGACTCTGGGGGGTGGGGGTTCCCCTTTATATGTGAAAGCAAATTATTAAACTTCATCTCATGAGAACCCAGTTAACCATAGTTGCAGGCAACTACAAATTACCTAACCCAAGTCATTTCCCTGAAACATGAAGAGAAGCTAATGACATTAAATAATCCCTCAGAGTTGTGCCTAGAAGCCAGTGTCATAGATAGTTCCTGATAAAAATTCATTAACAATCAAAACGATGAAATTGAAGGTGGATCACAGTTTTAAGAACATGTAAAATGGTCTGAAAAGGTAGTTCAGTGTCTAAAGCAATTGAGATACAGGCTTTGTGGCATGTTCAGGCCATTAAAACATACTTTAAAAAAACAAACAGAACTTGGTATTGTAGCACAAGCATCTCTAAGACAGAAGCTTTTACCTGGAGATGGGAATTTGTGCCAGTAATTAATGCAACCTTTGTAGCCAAATATTCCTGGCATGTTGTTCAGCAGTAAACAAAATAGACCCAGAGTCACAAAAAGGAGAAAGAACAATACTTGAGGCTTTCCTCTAGCCTAAATAAGCTCAAGCCTCTAACTATATTCCCAATAATCTGCATGTCTTTCACACACACACACACACACACACCATATGCATTTACACATGTATCACATACACTCCGAAACTCACGTAAGTATATATCATATCTGTTGTATCTCTCTTCATAAAATGAGACTTTATCTCAACATCAAGCATTCTTCATTCATGCATTGTCTTTCTGTCTTCCTAGAGAGGGTCTGTAATACAAATTTGAGATATGGAAGTCTTAGAGAAAATCTCCAGTAAAGAAATGGTTTTAGAATGTGTTTTCAGAGCGGTGGTATTTAGTTGTTCTGAGGAAGAAAACTTTTACTGTTTGGAATTAGGACCCGTTAGCAGGCCGCCTAGGAGTTTGGTAAAGTGTTACCCCATTTGTCTGTTAATTTACATTCACTAGTCCAAAGTCAGCCTTTGCCACATCTTTTACATATTCCAGGAGGCATAGACTCCATTTGGAATTAATTTGATTTTCTCTGCAGTTTCTTTTGAAGTGACCCTGCTCACCACAATTAAGACATGGGATTTTGGGTTGTCTCAAGGCCTCTAGTAGTGGCTTTTCCTATTAAGATCATATCTAGTAAATCAGCTGTATGTCTAATCCACTCATCTATCAATGCTGACCCTGCCCTTGGTGGTCTGATGACTTCTTTACATTCAGAATTCACATTTTCAAAAGACAGAGACTCGATTAGTGCCTTTCTTGCTAATATACTCCTTTCTACAACTGAAATCAGCCTTTGCAAAAAAGTCAAGGAATGTTTCTTTTGGACCTTGCATGACCTGAGAAAATAGATCAAGTCTTTTCCCTGTTTCTGCAACATTCTCCCAAGAATTTAAGGCTCTAACTTACATAATGTCAAGGTTTCTTCACCATATTTGGCCTGCAGCTTCACCTCAGCAAAATGACCCTTACCAAGCTCTTCACCTCAGCAAAATGACCCTTACCAAGATCTTTAGAAATATTGATACCTCTGACTTTATTTTGTTATGCTATCTCCTTTGCCTCTTCTCTTTACCATGAGAACCATTGTAAATGTGACCCAGATTCTAATATTGCTTTTGCCATAGCCTCCCTCTTGCCAAAAGCAATCTACTGGTTCAATGCAATCCCCATTAAAATTCCAATTCAATTCTTCATAGAGATAAAAAGAGCAATTTGCAAATTCATTTGGAATAACAAAAAAACCAGGATAGTGAGAACCATTCTTAACAATAAAAGAACTTCTGGGGGAATCACTATCCCTGACCTCAAACTGTACTACAGAGCAGTAGTGATAAAAACTGCATGGTATTGGTACAGAGACAGACAGGAAGATCAATGGAATAGAATTGAAGATCTAGAAATTAACCCACACACCTATGGTCACTTGATCTTCTACAAAGGAGCTAAAACCATCCAGTGGAAAAAAGACAGCATTTTCAACAAATGGTGCTGGTTCAACTGGAGGTCTGCATTTAGAAGGATGCAAATCAATCCATTCTTATCCCCTTGTACAAAGCTCAAGTCCATGTGGATAAAAGATCTTCACATAAAACCAGATACACTGAAACTAATAGAAGAGAAGGTGGGGAAGACCCTTGAATACCTAGGCACAGGGGAAAAGTTCCTGAACAGAACACCAAAAGCTTATGCTCTAAGATCAAGAATTGACAAATGGGACCTCATCAAATTGCAAAGCTTCTGTAAGGCAAAAGACAGTGTCAATAAGACAAAATGGCAACCAACAGATTGGGAAAAGATCATTACCAATTCTACATCTGATAGAGGGCTAATATCCAATATATACAAAGAACTTAAGAAACTAAACTCCAGACAACCAAATAACCCTATTAAAAAATGAGGTACAGAGCTAAACAAAGAATTCTCAACTGAGGAAATTCGAAAGCCTGAGAAGCACCTTAAGAAATGCTCAACATCCTTAGTCATCAGGGAAATGCAAATCAAAACAACCCTGAGATACCACCTCACACCAGTCAGAATGGCTAAGACAAAAATTCAAGTGATGGTAGATGCTGGCAAGGGTGTAGAGAAAGAGGAACATTCCTCCATTGTTGGTGGGATTGCAAGCTGGTACAACCATTCTTAAAATCAGTCTGGCGGGTCCTCAGAAAATTGGACATAGCACTACATGAGGACCCAGCTATACCACTCCTGAGCATATACCCAGAAGATGCTCCAACATATAACAAGGACATATGCTTCACTATGTTCATAGCAGCCTTTTTTATAATAGCCAGAAGCTGGAAAGAACCCAGATGTCCTTCAACAGAGGAATGGATACAAAAAAGGTGGTACATTTACACAATGGAGTATTACTCAGCTATTAAAAATAATGAATTTGAGAAATTCTTAGGTTAATGGATGGAACTAGAAAATATCATCCTGAGTGAGGTAACCCAATCGCAAAAGAACACACATGGTATTTACTCACTGATAAGCGGATGTTAGCCCAAAAGCTTGAAATAGCCAAGATTCAACTAACTGACCACATGAAGCTCATGAAGAAGGAAGACAAAGTGTGCATGCCTTGGTCCTTTTTGGAAGGACTGACAGAATGCTCAAGAGAGCAAATAAGGAGACAAAGTGTGGGACATAAAGTCAAGGAGGGGCCATCAGGAGGCCACTCTACCTTGATATCTGTCCTATGTTCAGTCACCAAAGATAGACGCCCATATGGATGTTAGGAAGTGCATGCTGACAGAAGCCTGGTGCAGCTGTCTCAGGAGTCTGACATATCCAGAGGCAGATGCTTGCAGCAACCCATTGATCTGATCAAGAGTTCCCAATGAAGAAGTTAGAGGACAGAAGGAGCTGAAAGGGTTGGTGGCCCCAAGAGGAGAGCAACAGTGCCAGCCAACCAGAGCTCCCCAGGGTCTTAATCACCAGCCTGGGAGCACAAAGGGAGGCACCCATGACTTCAGCTGTATACTTAGGGGAGAATGACCTTGTCGGGCATGAGTGGGAGAGGAGATCCCTGGTCCCATGAAGGCTGAACACCGAGTGGGGAGTAATTCGAGGGTGGGGAGGGAGGAGGGGGGTAGGTGGGGGCACACCCTTGTGGAGGCAGGAGGGGGGGACAGGATGGGGTTCCTGGGTGGTGGGGGGAATGGGGTGAGGGGATAAAATCTGAAATGTATTTTAAAGAATATATATATATATATATATATATATATATATATATATATATATATATAAAGAGGTTACCTTTGCAAAATGTAAATATTGGAAGGGTAAAATGGTTATTTAATTACTTTAAGATATTTGCTTTTGACCACACGATTGTAAAATCATTATATTTATAGCAACAAATGTGCCAGTGAGGTACATTCAGTAGTGCCGTGGTTTGGCTGCTTTTTGTAAAACTTCTTTTTCCTCTATATTCTTGTAAAAGTTTGAGCAAATTATATTGAATAAAATTTCTTTCTTTCAAAAAGGTTTTCAGATTTTAGAACTTTAAACCTGGACTTTGGAATATTGCTTATACTAATGAGATATTATATGAATGAGACTCAATCTTGAACAGGAAATTCAGTCAATTTGTGCATATTTTATACATATAGCAAGAATCTTAATCTAGACAATATTTTATAAATAATTTTGTACATGATGCAAAGTTTCTTGATGTGAATTTTCCACTTATATCAGCACTTATCTGAAAAATTGATATGTTTTAGACTACTTCAAATAAGATACAAGGATATGATACAAAAGTTAGACAGTATTTCTCCTCTCTTCCCACAAGCCTGTGGGGAGATTATTCTGGCATTTTCAGGCTGCTCCTCCAGCACACCCTTCCTGAAAGCGCTATCTCTTCCTAAGATTTAGCACAGCACCAAACACAAAGAAGTCCAGTAAACATCTTTCAAACAAACTCCTTATTAGCTCTAATAATTTGGTTGATACCTTAGGGTTTTCTAAACACAAAACTATGTCAACTACAAATACAAAAGGCTTGAGTTCCTTTTTTGTCTGTAGACTTTTAAAAATTCCCTTTTGTTTTCCTAACTACAAAGTTGGATACAAGTCAAGAGACTGCGGGTACTTATATGATTTTAGTGACTTTTCAATACTTTAATAAGAATAGTTTTAAGGGATAAAATTCAATGAGCATTAAAAAAATAGATGAAATTTATCCTTTTATTTTGTACAACCCTGTAATTAATCAATGCCATGTATGATCCACAGCTGCATTGTCAAATTTTGATTTAGTATTATAAAGACAAAGAAGTCCCTAATTCTTCCTTTAAAATGTTTTTAACTTAGAAAAAAGGGGGAGCTAGCTACTGAAGGAAGAAAGAAACTAGCAAACAAAAGGAAAAAAAAAGAAGTATTTCTCTCCAAAGTAAATAAAGTTTGTGTTTGATCCCACACAAATCCCTTCTTCTTCAAGACCCTCTCTAGGAGATGCAGGGTTCCAGGCCCAAGTGAGCCTGCATCAGGCAGGTGACACTGGAGTACACTGGAGTCATCCTTGCCTTATTCAGAATCTGTCAAGGGAAGGGTCTGGAGGGTCTTTAAGGCTGGGCGAAGAGGGAGGGCAAGCTCAGCCTCCCAAAAAACAGCCACGCCCCTTTGCTATATAAATTGGAGCTGTCTCCGCTAGGATTACAGCTGCAAGCAGCCTGGATCCCAGGCAGCAGGGAGTGGCAGAGACCGGACCACACACAGCTTCTGTAGGGCCAGCGCTGTGGATGGGGAGCGGCCACCAGGCTTGAATGAAGCCCGGAGCTGAGCACTGCGCACGGGTGAGTCGCTGCAGATGGGCTTGCCACCTTGGGAAGATCCTGGGGAATGAGCTGATTTAATCCAGGGATTCCAACACATTGAGAGCTCCCTCCATAGAACTGTTCACCATCCCCAGATAAGATGAGGGGCTTCAGGGGTGGTGTGGGCTTCTTTGCAGCTTATTCCAAATTTTAATTGTTCAAGAAGTAAGCCAGCAATTTTTCTCCTCCACTCAAGAGAGTCTGAACTGTGACATGAAGCTTGTGTGGACACAGAACCCATTTGAACGTTATGTGGCTTTTAGGTAAAGTTAAGGGGAGCCTCTTTTGCTTCCCAGACACACTTTTCCCCTTCCCAAGCTCTCTGCTAGGGAAGCTCCCAGCCCACTACCAGTGGGGTCCTTGGCATCCGACCATGGAAGTGCATGAGACAAAGTTAGGCACTCTGAATTATTCCTCAAAGCCCTTTGTCTTTTAAATAACAAGCAGAGAAGCACAGCACTAACTAGCTGTCTCAGCCTCAGCTCTAAACGTCCTCAACTGAGGTCAGATTTTAGTGAAGGTCTGGGTTTGGGGCCCTCCACTCTTCTCATCTACCACCCTATTTTTCAGTTCTCTGTCTCAACAGCCAGCCAGGTATGGGCTACAGACTCCAGCCAATCCTCCCCAAGGCCTCTCTTGTCTTGGTGTCTTTGGATAAGCACCAGAGACCTGGATATTGATGCCTTGTTTGCTATGTCCACACTGAGTGTTAACATCCCACCATTGCAGACACACCCCCACCTCCACCCGCACCCCACAACTAGATCCACCTCTATCCCTACCCTGTCCCCTACCATCACTTGCAGGAAGCTAAGGAAGCTAACCAAGTTTAGTTTAATTCCAGGAAGAGAAAGTAACCAACTTGAAGGCATCAAGCCCCCATCCCCTTTGCTATTTATAGCCCCCAAGAGCAACTGGTGTCACCTACAGCCCTAAAATGATTCTCCTAATAGATGCCACTGGGGAGGCATCCTGTGGCTCAGCTGTTAGTTTTCCTTCCATTTCCTGGGGTTTAAACAGACAAGCAAACAAATAAAACAAATTCAAAGAAGCAAAAGAAAACAAGTTACTCTGCCTGCCATAGCATTTCCCTAGCTATCAATGCTGCATTTGCTCAAGCTCTTTTGATTCTCTGTTGACTTTCTGGGACCCCCCTTGTCCTGTCCATCACCCCTCCTCAGCCTGGAAGCAGAGGAACTAGAGAATGGAGACTTCTTCTGATCTTGCCCTGTAGTATGAAAGGTTGCTTTTCCATGACTCTTAACCAATTTCTCTGCTCTCAAGGCCCCCCCTTTTTTTTATAAATTTTCCTAAACAAGGCTTGGTGTCACATACCTGTCATCCCAGATCTCAAAGGATACAGGCAGAAGAATCAGGAGATAAAGACCAATCTTTACTATATATTAAATCCCAAGTCTTCTGGCCCTGTCTCAAAAAGCAAACAGGCAAGAGCCTTGATGCTTTTCATTTTTTAGTTATTGTTAAAGAGAGAGAGAGAGAGAGAGAGAGAGAGAGAGAGAGAGAGAGAGAGAGAGAGAGAGAGAGAGAGAAGCCTGATGTTAATTACCCCATTAGGCAGACCATGCAAACTGCCCAGCTCTGCTGCCAAATTATCTTCTCTGGATACATATTCAGTTTTCCAGTGATAGTTATAAATATTCATCCTCAAATGATGAATGGCAGTTCCTGTAATGTGAGCTTATGGTCCAGGGAATCACCCAAATATGGAGGTGTCAACACTGGCTAAAGTTTCCTGACTCACTTTTAAGCCTACAATATGCTTGGATCTTTGTTCTTCTGAAGGCATTGTTCTTCAGTGCCTTCTAGGTATCTAGATGTCCAGTTCTGCTCACTGTGTCTTTAAGCTGAGTAACTGCCTCATGATCTTCCAACCCAGTGGATTGTCTCTATGTAGGGAAGACTTGCCATTTTATTTTTTTCAGATGTTTATCCCCTTTCCTCATTTCCCCTCACCCAGAAACCCCCTATTCTATCCCCCTCCTCCTGCTTCTTTGAGGATGTGCCCCCACCCACCCACCCACTCCCACCTCCCAGCCCATGAATTCCCTCACACTGGGGCATCCAGCCTTCACAGAACCAAGAATCTCCTCTCCTACCTTTGCCCGACAATGCCATCTTCCCTTACATATACAGCTGGAGCCATGGGTCCCTCCCTATGTGCTCCTAGGCTGGTGGTTAGACCCAGGGAGCTCTGGTTAGTTGGTATTTTTGCTCTCCCCATGGGGCCACAAACCCCTTAGTGCTCACAACTAACCATTGAACTGATCATGGGGTTCCCAATGGAGATGTTAGAGAAAAGACTGAAGACTTGCCATTTTAAAACCTAGACTTTAGATTCTATAATGTCACCCTGTCACTGTTGCTATGCCTGGTCTCTCCTCTTTAGTCTTTTCTCTCTGTCTTACTCTGAATCATTCTTCAAAAAAGATTAATTTGTGAATCCCTCAGGTTTCTCACTTTGCCTTTCTAGTTTGCAGTCAAACTGTACTTGTGTGCTCATGTGCAATTGTGCTGCTGTGGCTTATCTGATCACTACTACACACACAATTACTGATTTTTGTCTTGTGTTAGAGGGACAGTAGAAAATGCATGTTAATCTGCCATGTACCAAGGCCAGGGTGAAATGTTTAGCCGAGAAGGGATATGGAACACAGTTTAGCGGCTGCCCACCCGTGACTCCCCTCTGCACTCACACTATGTACTTTTCAAGAAAACAGCCAAGAGGTTCTGTGTTTTACTGCCAAAACTACTATGAACAGAGATGTAATCGCTCCCATATTTACATGTTTTGGCTGACTGGTGCAAACTCCTGTCTTTTGACCTCATGCTTATCACTGAATCTAGTCTCTTTCCTGCTCAGTCATATCTGGTAAATGTCAAAAAACTTCCTAAGCTAGCTAGTCAATTATTTTTTTAAATTAAGTCCAAATATTGAAGAAATTAAAAAGCTGATTTTAAGTTCCATGATGAAGCAAAACAATAATCACAATGAAAGTATCTAAGATCAGTTTAGGAGTATTTTAATTCCATATTACTTTGCAAACAAGACACATTGGCTTTTCAATGCCTCCCTGCTGGAAAGCACTATTGTTTTCCTTCAAATCAGTTTAATAAGTTCTCTTTTAAAATTACCTAAAGCCATTGTGTCTATCTGATCTCACATATTATAGCGTCTCATTAAAGCTCTCATAGTTAAATGTAAGTTGTATTTGCTATCTATCCTAGATTTAGCTGTATCTATAGTTTCTATTACATTCATGATATGAATTTTAGCTCCTTAACAAAATCTTCTTAATGGTTTACTAACCCAACTTTAATTCATTAGTATCTATAGATATTTAAGTAATATTCAACGACAAATGAATACCACTACTTACTATTGTTCTAAAGTACAAAATTCAGGTGTGGGAAAAATGTATAGAAGTATAAACTTTCCAGATATTTTATTTAAGTATTATTCCATTAATACCAGTTGGAAAAAGAAAACAAAATATGTTTAGAACAATCATGGGTATAGCAAATGAATATTGCTTTATTAAAGGTAAATGTTTTCTGATTTTCACTTTTTTCCATAGCAGATGTTCACTAGGGGGGAATGGTTTTTTGTGTATGAAAACTAAAAACAAATGTTGTGTGGTCACCTTATTTTGAATTCTTTAGTTTTGTTTTGTTTTGTTTACTCAGTTCCTCAGGAGGCCCAAGAGCCTCTCAGGCAAACTAGTAAATACGAATTTTGTTTAGAAGTTTAACTCTAAATATTGCACAGGTTAAAAAACTGTCTTTAAGGCAGCATCTTGAGTCAAAGGAGGTGTCTAAAATCTGCTGGCACTATTGAAGCATACAGCTCATATGTAAGAACATTTGCAGTTGCTTGCACACTCTGACTTTGAAGACATTGAGGCTGAGAGAGGGTGAAGAGTGAGTTCAAGGCTCTAGCAGCAGCGCACCTGCTTGGCTCAAGTTCCCACTGGCATTGTCTTCAAATTAAATCATGCAATTAATAATTCCTTGGTTTGGGTCAACTTCTCTGTGATTTTCATTTATTTTATGTATATAAAATATATTCCTTGATCTTTACCAAACTATTCCAAATCTTCTTTAGATCAATTAGTTTAAATATCAATGCCTAACTAAAAAATAAGACTATTGAAAAATACAAATCAAAGGATAAAAGTGATATTGGCCCAACACAGGTGTTGGACAAGCTAAAATGTATTTATAAAGAAAAGATATTTTAAAATCTCCACTTCTCTTGTCTCACCTTTGAGTCTGGGTGGAATATCTACTCTCATTATGTTGTTCACTTCCCATTACTTTCATAAGAACTACTGCGTCTTTCCACATCTCCTAAGACTGCCAAAGAAGTCTTCAGTAGTAGGGGCCACAGAAATGAATCTTCTCACTTCTTAAACAAACAAAACTCCACAAAAGTTACTACATTGCCTTTTTGTCTGTGTGTTGGAGCTTTTCAATAGAAGTATGGAAAGTGTTCAGTGAATTTCCAGATCGCCATATTTTAGAAGATAAATGTTACATCAAAGCTACCTTTCTGGTGTCATCTAGGTATACTGTCCAATTATACACAATAAAATGGCTTAAAGTTGATGCTTCAGCCTTACCAACAGGACAATTAAACATTTTCATTTTTCTGTTTGATGGAGTAATAGCAAAAGAAAAGCAAACAGGATAAATTTTCAAGGGGTCTAGAGCTGTCTCAACAGTTAAGAGCATCCACTGAACTTCCAGAGAATCTGATTTTGTTTCCTAGCAAACTTGCATGCCTGTGACTCCAGAAGGTCCAATGTTCTCTACTGGGCTCCAAGAGCACTGTACTTATGTGCACATGAATATACAGACACACACATACACATCAATAATAATAAAAATTTCTTTTTAAAATAAAAGGAATAAAAGGTTGAAATACAAATTAGTGATTCTTTGTGTTGAAGGATAAATGAAGTAAAAAGGAAGAATATTAAAATATTCTGGAAAGATTTTAAATCTCTACATATCATACACACCTTCCTTTTTACCCAGTTTTTATTTTTTTAATCATTCCGTGATAGCACTGGTATAAACTTTGTACAGAAAAATGCTAGCAAAGTTTAACAGTAGACTTATAAGTAAAATTCTAATTTATTGTCATTTTTTAAATTTAGTGTCAATGTCTTCAGAGAGCATTTAAAATAAGATGGCATTGTTTTACACACACAGAGACAACAAAAAAAAAAAGAAAAGAAATAAAAAGAAAAGAAAAAAAAAAACAACTGAAACATTCTTTTTCCTTTCCTGTGTTGTGTGATTATTTGGAAGGATTTGATCACAATGAGGATGAGAGTCCCATGATACCCACTGAGAACATCACATCTATATAAGGAAAAAACATGTTCTCAAAGGGTCATTGGTGGTTTTATTTTTTTTTTTACAAAATACTCTTAGCAGTCAGTGATAAGACATTTATAAACCAGCACTTCTCTTGTCCCACCTGTTCGACCATATGGAATGTGTGCTATACTTCTGTTGTTTAGTCCCCACCAGATTTATAGTAATTACTCTTTCATTCAACATTTCCCAAGATTGCCACTCCTTCAGTGACAAGGACCATAGCAATGTATTACTAACAAGTATTAATTCCTTGCCATTGTATTTGTGGTTTGTTTTGTTTTCAGTAGCAGTACGGAACGCCTTTAATAAATTTTCAGATCTCTGTATTTTAGAAGATAAATGTGACAGTGAAACTATCTCTTAAATATCATGTAGATAAATTGTCCTATTACTTAAAACAAAGTGGCTTGGAGTTGATTCTTTGCTTTCTTAATGGGATAGCTAAACATCAATTCCAGTTTTCAGTCTGAAGGATAATAGCAAAAGAAAAGCAAATACTGAAAAAGAAGAAAATGTTAAAATGTAAATCGTTGATTGGAAATGTGTTGAGAAGCTTGTAAAACAAGACCACTCAGTATATTCTGGAAAGATGTTGAATCTGCACCCATCATCCACTCCTTCTTTCTACCCCTTCTTCCCCTCTTCTTGATTCCTTGAATCACCATATAGTCACCTCACACCCAAGAACTAGCACCCTGGGCATCACCTGAAAAATTATAAGAAATGTAGTCTCTAAGACCTCAACCAGACATGCTAATGAGAATCTACATTGTCACAAAAGTCCCAGATGATTCAAGGACATTAGATTTAGAGAAAGTAAGTATATAGCACCTATGCCTTGGATTAAAGTTAAGGCCTAGCTACATGGGAAATGGAGACAAAACAATTTCTTTAGTCAAATATTTGAGAATAACCCTGGGTAACTTAGAATAATTTTCCAAAACTATACATATATAAAAGAAAGAATGATATAGTTTATACATTTTTGTTATCTCAATTAAAATGTAACTTTTTAACTAGGATTCTTTTGTTTCTTTTTTTAAAAATGTTATAAAATTGTCTCTTGGGCAAGTCACATAAACTGTTCAGTATGCCAACTTAAGTCCGCAATAGCCTTTTTTTTTAAGCTGTTACTATAAATAGTCATTTACTTCAAACATGGTTTTATAATAAATAAAGATTATAAACTTTATAAATTATAAATTATTTGTAAATTATACATTTGTAGATTACAGACTCTCAAATAGTGATGCCTTATTTTAAGATTGTAACCTCCAAAATGATTCAGATTATAAACTTTTCATTTTAGTACATGCAACATTTTGGGAAACATTCAGATGGCCCTGGCCAAATGTTTCTGAAATAGCTCTTTCATGATTTTTAAAAGACTAAACTATACTTAGACTCCTTGAGAATACTCTTGAAGAGAGAAGTGTGCCTTTCACACTAAGCAGGCACAATATTCTCTAAGATAAACTCTGCCAGGTGCTTGGATCTGAGACTTTAGTATTCTGGAAGCATTCACAGGTATGGAACCATTAAGTTAGAAGTTGGAGCAGCTAGAATGCTATATAGGGTGGGAAGGCTGGGAAGGGAAGTAGCACCAAGGAGAGTCAGCAGGCAAAGTTTCTATAGTGCTATCAAAATGACAAAATACCAATGACCATCCAGTCTTAGTTATGGTTTCTATGGCTGTGAAGAGGCACCATGACCAATACAGCTTTTATAAGGAAAACTAGTTGGGGCTGGCTTACAAGTTCAGCGGTTCACTCCATTATTATCAAGATGAGAAGCATCGAATCTTCAGGGCAGGCACAGCTGTGGAGAACCTGAGAGTCTGACATCTTGATCCAAAGGCAGACAGAAGAAGACTAGTTCCAACATGGCTAGGAGGTGGGTCTTAAAGTCCACCCCCACAGTGACACATTTTCACCAAAGAGGTCACAACTCCTAATAGTGCTACTCCTTAGACCAAGCATGTTCAAACCACCACACATCTCCTTTGACCATTTACATTCCAACAGAACTCACCAAGCCCAGTCTGTGGACATAGTGGAACACAACCTGTAGCAAGTTTGGATTTTTTTTTTAACCCTAAACAGATCAAAAATTCATTTATCAAGAAGTGATTCTTCCAGCAATTGTCATACACTTACAATTTCATTATAATATTTTTTCATTTTTGACTCAAATTGGTTTTGTTATTAAATTCAAATGTATTATTATATGCTCCTAAATCAACATGGTATTTCTCTAGAATAGGAATGTTCCATTAATCTATTGATAATGACTGTATCTCCATTCAAGTAATCTACATGAAACATATTGTACTCTACACATTTACCTGCTCAGAGCTAATTGTCACTTTATCTGGAGTGGAAAAAGCTTCTATGTGTTTCTAACATAATGACTGATTGAATGTGTCCATTTTTTGGTCTGCTAAAAGAAGTACTGTTAACAGAACTAAGAAGCCACAGTAATAAGCCATACAATATAAATGTAATCAATCACAATATATTTTATTCAAATATATGTCATATTATTTAATATCTGTCTTAGTTACTTGTCTGTTGCTGTGAAGAGATAACATAACCAAGGCAACTTATAAAGGAAGGCATTGAAGTGGACACTTGGTTATAATTTCAGAAGGTGAGTCCATGACCATCAATGGCGGGGACCATGGAAAGATGCTAAAAGGAATGGCTCTGGAACAGTTGCTAAATGCTTGTATAATATACCCAAGTTGGAGGTGAGAACCTTAGTTGGCCTGGGATGCACTTTTGAAACCTCAAAGCCCACACAGAGTGACAGACTTCCTCCCTTGATCCTTTTCACCACAGTTCCTCAAATTAGGGACCAAGCACTCAAATACATTGAGACTATAGAGGGGGCATTCTCATTAAACTACTACAATATTTAATGAGAAGATACTCATAAGTGAATGGAGCAGCACACAAAATATAAATCACAAGCACCATTCTGTTTCTACCTGTCTTATAGATTCTTATCCAAAGGCCATTAGGGTCTGACTTGGGTCCTCAGTGTTCTAGTGAAAGGAACTGAATCATGTTATCAATAGCTTATGGCCAAAATCATTGATTTTATTTTTTAAATGCCTGAGTATTTATAGAGCAGAAAAGGAAGATTAAGTATGTAAAACTTCTGAATATTATTAGTTTCAGATTTGAATTTCTCTTTGTTTTCTCTATATGCTTTTGATGATTTCCTATTTTTTTTATCTTTCTTACTTCCCATTTATCTTGAAATTCCTAAGGTATGCACTGATGACAAACTGCATGAGAGATCTGCAGTGCCTTGATAAAGCCTCTTCCTGGGAACAGGCGATTGTTCAGGGCCATGTTCCTGTTGCTATGTAAAGTATAGAAAGACCTACAAGGAAGTGATGGTGTTCTCTCAGCAGAAAGCAACCAAAATTGTAGTCTCAGACCACCAGCAGCTGAAGAACAGTACTGCTAATTGGATCCTTTCTATATTTTGTTTTCTTGCAGTTCAGTAGAGCCCACAGCCTTTATTATCTTGGTATTTCATAGGACACCCAATTTGTGGGAAACATCATTTTGTAATAGATGTAATTAATGTCAGGATTATTTTATATTACAACACTGTGGTAAGGGTAACATGCATATGTGCATGTAATGTTTAAGTCACCTAAGTGTTATCTTCCTCAGTAACTCTAAAAATTAGAATAATCAAATTTTTTAAATGTTTCAAGTCTACAGTGAAAAATGTTAAGTTATGGACTGACCAGATGGTCCTAAAAAGTAGTAAAGAACAGTTGCCAACCAACCCTGATGATCTGAGTGTGGCACTCTGGACTTATGGAGTAGAGGATCCTGAAAGTCATCACATGACCTACACACACACACACACACACACACACACACACACGCACATGCACATGCACATGCGCACACACACACATACACACACACACTCGCCACACACACACACACACCCAATGGCATTCATGAGCATATTTCTTTCTACACACAAATAAATCAATGTATTAAAAATAATTATTAATGAAAAGTAGCATATGCAAGTTTCCTGGAAACTAAGAAACTCTTTAACACATAAAATATTAGTTTATTTGACGTGATATGAGCTTTATAAAATAACAAAATGTGAGCAGCTCAATTAAAACTAAGCAAAAGTGAAGGCAGCACAAACCAGTAGAAGAAAACCATCTGACAATGTATAGAAATGATCGGAAGTTCAAGTTGTTTCCCAGTTAATGATATGCTAAGCTAATCAAAACAAGAGACAAAAAAAATCATGAAATTCAAATTTTGCACCTCAAACTTTTGTTGGAAACTTTATAGAGGTAAATTTGTAAATACTTACCAAGAACTTAAAAATAGTTTGGCTCATTACAAGGTCCACTTTAATTACTGGAGGTCAGGTCTCTATCCCCGCCTTGGCAAGATTAGAATCGCCACAGCCCTTCTATACTTGGAGAAGGGAGGAGATGTCAGGGGCAGCCCTGCTTATACACTGAAGGCCTAAAATCAGCAATACACCTGACATAAATGCCTGCTAACACAAAGTCTTGGGTCTCTGTGGAAAAACACTGAAACAGATGGCTATAAGCTATTGTAAACAGGCAGCTTTTGTGGAAATTTACCAGCCTGAGTAGTCATAGACCTGGTAAATAGGCAGCCTTGGTGGATAGTATCAACTTAGATAAGGACAAGTGAATCATAGGCAGAGTCATAGTGACCTGTCCCCTGAACCTTTACCCAGCTGATACCCTGTTCTGAAAGATATCTGTACTCCTCCTAAACACCTATGCTCCTGTGTCATCCCCTTCCCCACATTCTGCATTTTTGTGTTTATAACCCCTGTGTTTAAAAGTAAAAATTATGATTTGATAATGAAAAAATAAAAATAAAATAAATATTGGGGATAAAGGGAAAAAAGAAAAAAGTGACAAAAGATATAAATGTGAAGTGATAACATAAAACAGAGTCAGACATGTTTACCTAGTAAAAGTGTTAAGCTATTATGGATAGGATGAATTTGATAAAGATGGTGACAAACCCATAAAAGATTGAAGCCAAGTCAGAGAATGTCTGAATATGTCACATGCAAAGATGACATACTTAATGCTGAATTTTTTTTTAAAAAGTGTTCCTGTGGATAGAGACTGACTTCAAGTTGTATGTTGAGTCATTTATGTCTTTGCTAACTTTGTTAAGCTTTTGCTATTTGGAGAAACTGAGTCATGTAAGAATTATGGTAAAAATTAACTGTGCACCTTTTTATTCTCACAGATGTTTCTGTAATGAGAAGCAATCTTACTCTTCTGTTCTTTATTTGTATCTTCTGTGCTAAAATGAGCTATAAACAAATCTGTTAAATTGAAAAAAAATGTGCTTATGTACAAATGTGATCACTGAGATATATTTGTGACAGCAAAGAGAAAATTTGTGGAATAGATTAAGGTCCCATAAATGTTAGTTGTTAAAGTAAAAGGTCATTAAGAAAATTATCAAGAACTAGAGTACTATGTAGCCATCACTGAGGTTGCTTTACATGTGCTCATGAGGAAAGTTCCTTAATATTTATTGGTTGGTAGAATTAATAGCTGACAGGTTATTAGTTAGTGGTCAGAGTAGAAGAGGACTAGCTGAAGTACATTTGGGTTAACCTAATGCTTAAAGGCTCAAAAAGCTAAAGTTGAAATGTAACTTCTATGTTTGGTTAGTTTGTATCAAAATGCTATAGTTATTTTGGAAGCTTTGCCCCAAATATGTAAATAGGAGTCACCGAGGACATTTGAAACATGGAAGGTAGTCAGATTTTAATATCACTGTCAGGAGGGTTTCTTTGCATTAGACCTCTGCTTTCTATAAGTGAAAGACTTAGGAGCTATAGAGAAAGGTGTGCTCTTGCTAAAGGCATCTTCTGCCTGAAGCCTGTCATCTCAGATGTTCAGGGGGAGGGTGGCAAAGAAGATTCCAGGTAGAAGGGGTGCCTAGATAACTGTGTAACTGTCCAAAATCAAAAACAAAAAAGAAGAGTTAGGATTTTGTCACTTGTATTTCTTGTGCAAGGCCTTGGGTTCAAGATCCAGACTCTAAAAACCATGCATTCGGTCTTACCATCTTCCTAACTAGAAGATATCATCGATGTATTTTATTGCAATTGATTCCAGAGCTGAATATATGTACATGAATATGTGTATGTATACGTATGCAAAGCCCACTTGTCTATACCTTAAAAGATACAAATATACATACACATGAAAATAAAAAACAAAAACAAACCCTAAAAATACTCAGTGACAGAAGCCTGTAAAATGTATTTCATTTATCACCAAGATTAAAGCTTGTATAGCTTCATCACAGCTCTGCTGTGGAGTGCCATAGAGAAAGTGTTCCCTAGTTTCCTGTTCAGCAAGGAACAAAAGTCACCTGTGACATGTACTTGCTCACCTAGCACCTACCTAGCCTCAACATTAGTAGATTATAATTACAACATCCAGAGTGGGACAAGCCAGTTTCTTTTCCCTGAGGAGAATTAGGAGCTGAAAGCTTGTTCTTTGAAGGTTCCCTACCCTTCTAGTCATGTAAATGAAAGATTCCTTTCATGAAAAATATCAGACAAGCTCATGAGTGATGTGATGATGAGTGAACTGCAAAGCAGCCCCAGCCCACTCTGTTGCTCTCTGAAGATGGACATCATAAATCTAGCTGTGTGAATTCATGCCATTCATGTCTATCACATGGTTAGACTGCACCAGGCTTCAGGGACCTTCTCTGACTGCATGTTATCCTTTCTCATATATTATCCCTGGAGTAAAGGAGAGGCTTGCAAGAACAGGACATGTGGGTTTTCTAAAGGTGAATAGGTCAAATGTTAAGGTCTGTGGTCTAGCAAAAGTAGCATATTATCTTTGACTGGTAGAGACACGTGAACATCTGCCTCCATGCCACCCCTTTCTCTCTCTTTCTCTCTCTCATGACCTAGCTTCACCCTTCCTGTTAAAATAAAAAATTTTTTCTCTCAAAATGCAATTAGAGCATAGTTATTCCTAATTGTAAAAGTGAGGTACAAGATAGTTCTAATACCCAGTCCATCATTTTGTTGACTAACCAGAACCTCTGTCATCTCTCCTAACTAAAACACTTAGTTTTGAACCTGGCTTTTTTCTTGGCTTTAGAATGAATGTCAGCTGAAAACCATCCACTCAGATCTTTTCTCTCAAAGTAAATAGCCAGGATTGGCTATGAGACTTCAAAACTGTCAGGTCTTCAAACCCGTCAGAAATCCAGAATGGCTGAGTTAACTATAATTATGGGAAGTACTAAGCATAGCTTCTAAAACTTAGCCAATTTATAGAGACCACTGAACACCTGGAAAGCCCCTATACTACCAAACATTGGAACATCAAATCTTCAGCCTTCTGGCCCAGAATCATCTGACAGACCTTAGTAATGCAGAATTATTAAGGGCTGATTACTCTGTCTAGGCAGATATAATCAGTCGACTATTCTGCAAGTGTGTCCTTTTCTGGACAGTAATTTGTCTATAGATGGAAAGAGGCAATTCTTGCCTAGTGGCTGTCACCGCACAACTAGAGTAACTCCAAGGATGCTCAATTTCTTCTTAGAATCCACAACAGGAAGCTGTCAGGAGCAGACAGGTCTCTAATCAAAATGAACATTAATATAGAAATATTTGTAACATCAATTCTATGGACTGCTGACGTTTTGAAAACCAACTATCGATGTAAGATAACCTGGACTGTTGTCTGTTAACTCCTCTCGGCTATTTCTAAATAAAATATGGAAAACACCCTAACAATAAACTCAAATCCATGAATTTGCTATAGTCCCTTAACTCATAGGCTAACTGTTCCAAATCAGTTTAAAAAGTTAAATAAGGACTGGGTCTAAGCCTTGTATTCCTAAGTGTGTTATACAGGCACAATGCCCATGAGAGTATCAATATTCATCTCACTTTTATATCAGTAAGAAACTTGTACCAATGAAAACCTTAAATTTGAAATCAAAGTAAATTTTGTACCATTTAAGAAATTATAACTTCATCTTGATATTAATTATACAGATTTATACGAATAGGTTATGGCTATGCAATAAGTCCTAGCTAATCCTCCCTGTTCCAACAAAACCACTACTTTTCCCTAGAAAGAGAGACCAATATTAACCACATTAGTCCCCAAGCCCAGGGAATAGGGGCGCTGACTCTTCTTTAACTTCTTCAAGCTGATTAAGGGAGTTGAGATAGTAGAAGAGGAGTGGGGGGTGGGGAGAGTAAATTGATAAGCCTCTGATGCTGTGTCTTCACTGCATCCAGATGGAATTCCAGGACATCAGAGGTTTGGGCAGGTCTGCTCAGTATGCTTGATGAGTAGATATACCAAGGCTGTGTATTCTGCAATATACAATTCTCAGAACAAGTTTTAGTATCAAGAAAAAAAATTTTTTTTTCCTAGAGGGCTGACATTTTTTTAAAGATGTTGGTTCTAACAACTTTTCTTTTTAAAATTGGTTGTAATATTTACCTTTCAAATTTTATCCCCTTATCCCATTCCCCCCACCACCCAGGAACCCCTTATCCCATCCCCCTTCCTTGTGCTTCTTTGAGGGTGTGATTTTCCAGTTTCTGTGATGCTGTTTCCGTTAAAATAAACTGCCTCCTAAATTTCTAAATCCTTCCCTTTGTGTTATTAAATCTCCTATTTTTCTTTTTTTCTTTCTTTTTTTCTCCTTTTTTCCCTTTTTCATCTCTCTCTTTTTTTAAAATTGGGTATTATATTTACCTTTCAGATTTTATCCCCTTACCCCACTTCCTCTCACCATCCAGAAACCTCCTATCCCATCCCCCCTCCTCATGCTTCTATGAGGCAGTGCCCGCAACTACCCCCCCCACTACCCCCTACCCATCTTCACATTAACCCCCCACTCTGTGTTCATTTTTTATGGGACCAAGAAACTCCTCTCCCACCTATGCCCAACAAGGCCACCCTCCCCTACATATACTGCTGGAGTCATGGGTCCCTCCCTATGTGCTCCCAGACTGGTGGTTTAGACCCTGGTGAGCTCAGGTTGTTTGGTATTGTTGCTTTCCTCCTGGGGTCACAAACCCTTTCTGCTCCTTCAGTCTTCTCTCTAAGTTCTCCATTGGGAAACCCTTGATCATATCAGTGGTTAACTGTGAGCATCGTCCTCTGAATGTGTTAGTCTTTGGCAGACCTTTAAGGAGACAGCTATATCATGTTCCTGACAATATGCACTTCCAGGCATCCACATCAGTGTCTAGCTTAGGTGACTGTACAAGGGATGAATACCCAGGTGGAATGGTCTCCTGATGGCCCCTCCTTCAGTTTCTGTCCCATGATTTGTTTCCATATTTGCTCCCTTGAGTATTTTTGTTACTAGTTCTAAGTAGAACTGAGGCATCCCCTCTTGGTCTTCCTTTTTCATGAGCTTCATGGGGTCTGTGAGTTGAATCTTCCCTTTTCCAAGCTTTTGGGCTAACATCCGCTTAACAGTGAGTAAATACCATGTGTGTTCTTTTGTGATTGGGTTAACTCACTCAGGATGATAATTTCTACATCCATCCATTTACCTAAAGATTTCTCAAATTCATTATTTTTAATAGCTGAGTAATACTCCATTGTGTAGATGTACCACATTTTTTGTATCCATTCCTCTGTCTAGGTTCTTTCCAGCTTCTGGCTATTATAAATAAGGCTGCTATGAACATAGTGGAGCATATGTCCTTGTTATATGTTGGAGGATCTTCTGGGTATATGCCCAGGAGTAGTATAGCTGGATCCTCAGGTAATGCTATGTCCAGTTTTCTGAGGAGCTGCCAGACTGATTTCCAGAGTGGTTGTAACAGCTTACAATCCCACCAACAATGGAGGAGTGTTCCTCTTTCTCTACATCCTTGCCAGCATCTACTATAACCTGAGTTTTTGATCTTGGCCATTCTGATTGGTGTGAGGTGGTATCTCAGGGTTGTTTTGATTTGCATTTCCCTGATGACTAAGGATGTTGAGCATTTCTTAAGGTACTTCTTAGCCATTCAAGTTTCCTCTGTTGAGAATTCTTTGTTTAGCTATGTACCCCATTTTTAATAGGGTTATATGGTTGTCTGGAGTATAATTTCTTGTGTTCTTTGTATATCTTGGATATTAGCCCTCTATTGGATGTAGGATTGGTTAAGATCTTTTCCCAATCTGTTGGTTCCCATTTTGTCTTATTGACAATGTCTTTTGCCTTACAGAAGCTTTGCAATTTGATGAGGTCCCATTTGTCAATTCTTGATCTTAGAGCATAAGCCATTGGTGTTCTGTTTAGGAACTTTTCCCCTGTGCCTAAGTATTCGAGGGTCTTTCCCACCTTCTCTTCTATTACTTTCAGTGTATCTGGTTTTAAGTGAAGGTCCTTGATCCACCTGCACTTGAGCTTTGTACAAGGAGATAAGAATGGACTGATTTTCATTCTTCTATGTGCTGACCTCCAGTTCAACCAGCAACATTTGTTGAAAGTGCTGTCATTTTTCCACTGGATGGTTTTAGCTCCTTTGTCAAAGATCAAGTGACCATAGGTATATAGGTTCATTTTTGGGTCTTCAATTTTATTCTTTTGATCTTCTTGCCTATCTCTGTAGCAGTAGCATACAGTTTTTATTGCTATTGCTCTGTAGTACAGCCTGAGTTCAGGGATGGTGATTCCCACAGAAGTTCTTTCATTGTTGAGAATAGTTTTTACTATCCTGAGTTTTTTGTTATTTCAAATGAATTTGAGAATTGCTTTTTCTAACTCTGTGAAGAATTGAATTGGAATTTAGATGGGGATTGCATTGAATCTATAGATTGCTTTTGGTAAGATGGTCATTTCTACTAAATTAATCCTGCCAATCCAGGAGCATAGGAAATCTTTCCATCTTCTGAGATCTTCTTTGATTTCTTTCTTCAGAGACTTGAAGTTCTTGTCATACAGATCTTTCACTTGCTTGGTTAGATTCACACGAAGATATTTTATATTGTTTGTGACTATTGTGAAGGGTGTCACTTCCCTAATTTCTTTCTCAGCTTGTTTATCTTTTGAGTAGAGAAAAGCTACTGATTTTTTGAGTTGATTTTATATCTGGCCACTTTGCTGAAGTTGTTTATCAGGTTAAAGAGTTCTCTTGTGTAAGTTTTTGGGTCATTTAATTATATTATCATATCATCTACAAATAGTGAAATTTTGATTTCCTCCTTTCCAATTTGTATTCCTTTGACCTCCTTTTGTTGTCTAATTGCTTTATCTAGGATTTCAAGTACTATATTAAATACATAGGGAGAGAGTGGGCAGCCTTGTCTATTCCTTGATTTTAGTGGGATTGCTTCAAGTTTATCTCCATTTAGTTTGATGTTGGCTACTGGTTTGTTATGTTTAGGTATTGACCTTGAATGCCTGATCTTTCCAAGACTTTTACCATGAAGGGGTATTGAGTTTTGTCAAATGTTTTCTCTGCATCTAATGAGATGATCAACTCAAAAGTATAAAATGGTCATGTCCCTACAGTCAACAATACCATGGGCACATTAAAATAGCCTAGCCACTACTAACCACATATCTCATTTTTATGCACCCTAGGCTTTCAACCCATTCCACCACAGCCCCTATTTTATTTATATGTTTTACTTGATTGTTTTATTGTCCTTCACTTAACTGTTTGTTGTTTGAACTTTTGTGTTCATCAACTGGCATGCAGCTGTTCAAAACTACTAATTTAATGGATCACAGTAGAATCTGTTACAGTGTGCAATTCTAAATATGAACGCCTGTGTTCTACTTCATCTTCATTCAGAAGAGTTTGTTTCTTATAAGTAGACCTCACATCAGTTCCATCACTGATTTTTATATCAAGACAACTGGAGACTTGAAACATTAAATTTGGGCAGTTAAACATTTGGAGCACTGGATACATGGCATCTGAGGGTTCTAGGAACTAGTGCAAAATTCACCACTGCTCTATATTCAGATTTGACAAAGACATTTCAAGAAGTCCTCTCTGAATAAAACTTGTCTGCCTTCAGAGGCTTTTCAACTGACAGTGATTAATAGGCCCAGCATGACATCTCCTAAGTCACATGGTTTTCCAATATATATACAAAGCTCAGCATGTTCTTGAATCCTCAAAAGGACAGGAATATTCAATTTAATAAAATAAAATTATATTTCCCCAACTAATTGATATGTCACCCATTTCTTTTAATGGGGCCCTCAGTGTCTGATTACTGCAAACTTAATTAACTTGTGATGTTTTGTTCATTAAATTTACAGAAATTAATTATATCTATTGATGAAAAATTCCTGTGAAATGAATTTTTATATTTAAAGGTTTTTAATTGTTAGACTTACTGTTGAATTACTTTCTCTTGATATATACACATAAGTATCCTAAATCTGTTTACTGAATATGTATGTATATAGAATATGTATGTATATATATGAAATTCCCTCCCTTCATCTATATGGAACTATATATGTTTAGGGAAAAAAAGATATTTGGCAACAGTACTCAAAAGGTGTTAATAGAAAAATGAAGATTAGTGTTTTCTTTCATGCCAGTTTGATTTTCTACAGTTCCTTTTCTACAAGCTTAAGCAAAGGAGTTTGTTACTATTTCCAACAAATATAAGATTTGTGATGCAATATCTCCCATATTGCCTCACATTAATTCTATTATTAGAAATCTATTGCCTCATGATAATTCCCAGTATTGGGAAATGAGAACAAATTTGTATTAGTCAGAGTTTCCAAAACACACACACACACACACACACACACACACACACACACACACACTAATGCAGTGTGTGTGAGAGAGAAAAAAAGAAAGAGAGAGAGAGAGAGAGAGAGAGAGAGAGAGAGAGAGAGAGAGAGAGACTTATTAGAGTGGCTTACAGGCGATGTCCAATAGTGGCTACCTATAAAGACCAAGAATCCAGTAGCAGTTGGATCCACAAGGCTGAATGTCTCAGCTGGTATTTAGTATATGTCAGGATTCCAAAAAAAGTCAATTCAAAGGAATAAATTTATCAGAAAGAGTGTAGGCATGCAGGCAAAAAGGAAAAAAAATTATATATATATATATATATATATATATATATATATATATATATATTACTACTAGATGGTATAGCCCAGATAGGGTGGGTCTTTTGATGTCAATTGATTTGGATTTATCCTGGATCTTTCTATCTCAAGTGATTGAATTTAAGATGGGTCTTCCCACCCATAGATTAAAACTCCTCATAGGTATGTCTAACTACTTGGGCCTCAGTTAATTCTAGATGTAGTCAAATTGACAACCAAGAATATCCATCACATTGTCTCAAGCAGAATACGAAAAAAATGCAATGTCTATCACTGGAAGAAAATAGTAATAGCTCAATGTCTGGAAAATTCTGTGACAGAATATTATGAAAATAATATTACTTCTAATTTCAAACAATTTTGTCATTGTTATTCCTTTTGGCAAGAAATTTTTACTGTGTTTTTGTCAAAGAAGTACATTTTACATAGTTACAATCTAGGGTAAATGAAAATTTTTAAATAGTTATTAGGAAATATTTTACATCAGAAAAATTAAGCCACGTGAAACTCATTTTACTCTTGTGTTTTCCATACAAACCTGTCCTTCCCACCAAGTGGTGACTTTTAATATATAACTTACTTATATTTAGTGTTCACGTATCTCTGGGCCTCATCAATTGTGTGATTTTGGATGACTGTAAACCAGCTAGATTCAAGATTTGAATCCATATATTTTGAAGTGATATCTTGCTATGTACCCTAGGCTGACCTGGAACTCTGTCATCCTGCCCTATCCTCCTGAGTACTGAGATGGTAGACGTTCATCACCATGCCTGATTTCAGAACATTTAAAATGCAATCTCCTCTATAAACCTAACCACGATTTAACAATAACTCTTAACCCCAAAGTGTATTATATTGAATACTTCTAATAAAATTGAATCAAATTGCGTCCAGTTAACTCTCTCTTGTAATTGAAATGAGAAAAGGAGCATTCTAGAAAACATATGTTTCTTTGCAGGGCTTTCAGCTCCTGGCCTTTGACCTTTCTGGAACTCCACTTGCTACCTGATTTCTTCTGAATTTGTCCCACAGTGAGATCATATTTACCTGCTCTCACAGAACTAAGAAGCTCGGGACATTAAAAATGTGTTGATTTGACAGCAATGTGTGAGGTTTAGTTCTGACCTGCTATACTGGCTAGTTTTATGTCAAGTTGACACAAGCTAGAATTATTTAGAAAAGAAATTTTCAGCTGAGAAAATGCTCCTACCAGATTGGTTTAGGAATGTTCTTTTCTTCTTAATTGATGATTAATGTAGAAGGCCTCAACCCACTGTGAGTATTGCTATCCCTGACCTGGTCATCCTGCACTATAAAAAGGCAAGGCAGGCTAAGCAAACCATGCAGAACAAACCAATAAGCAACACTCTGCCTTGGCTTCTGTATCAACTACTACCTCCAAGTTCTTATCCCAACTTCCCTCAGTGATGGGCTGTTACATAAAAGTTGTAAGATAAAATAAATATTTTCTTCTCATGTTATGTTGGTCATATTGTCATTTTACAGCAATAGAAACTTAAATAATGCACCTACCAGCATATGGCTACTTCTCTAAACTGAAGTCTGACTCAAAAGAAGTATTTCTGGTAGAATTCCCAGTCCTAGGACTAGTTAATAGTACAAGTGGAGTCATTTATTTATAAATATTCAGGAATTTAGTTCCCAGAAGTACTCTTAGTACTGACATAAAGTAAAAGCAGCCTTTTAAGGAGGCAAAACATTTTGAGTTTATAGAATGTATGATCTTAAATGAGAACTTTCTTCTTCTCACACAAAGACATAAAAACAAAACAAGGTTCCAGTTAATTTGAACATATTGATAGTGTGTACCTCTGATTTCAGAAAACTCCTATCTCTTTTGAAAATTCAGCATCAATGAAAATTGATTTATAAGGGATAAGTTGTCAATATCTAGTTCTTCTCCTCTGAATGCCAGAGTGTCGTCATTGTTCTCCCAGTTCTCATTGAAAAATAAGGCAGTTCTATAGGAGTTAAATCCGGTTCTTCCTCTCAGCCACATGCTCACAGAAATAAGACTCAGACTCAAAATACATTTACAAATACCTTGGCCATAAAGCTAAGCTCTTCTCTGACTAGACACAATTTGTTATAACTCATTTACTTTAAACTACCTTCTGCCATGTGGCAGGTTACTTGTGCTCAGGTACCATCTATCCACCTCAACATATCTTCCCAGAGAATCTCCTGCCTGGCTCTGTTCCAGAATCCTTTCTCAGTATCAGATGTTTCACCTCTATTTCCTGCCTAAACCATTGGCCATAAGCATTAAAAAAAAAAAAGAAGAAGAAGAAGAAGAAGACTTATTTTTCATGTATACAGGGTTCTGCCTACATGCCTGAAGAGGGCACCAAACATCATTATAGATAGTTGTGATCTACCATGTGGTTACTGGGAATTGAACTCAGGACCTCTGGAAAAGCAGTCAATGTTCTTAACCTCTGAGACATCTCTCCAGCCCCAGCTACAGGCTTTTAATTGACATGTGATCCATCCATACAATAGACAAGATATTCTCTCTATTATTCCTCTTTTAACTTTAATAAAAGACTCCTTTTCTTTTGAATATAAATTAAATCCAATTATAACAATTATGAAAATGATAAGGTATGAAATACATTTATAATGTCCAATCTATAGAATTTGGCAATTAAGGAAAAGTTTCCAGTATCCTATCTTGGTTCATTTAAAATTTTGTACTTAAATTTTATCTTAACTTGCATTAGTATCCTAAAAACATCTTCTTAGATCTAGAACATCTTCTTAAATCCTTAACAACTTAAGCTTACAGTAAGACTCTGACTATCTACTCTTCAGTTCCATCAGAGACCTAAGAAGAAATAAATATTACCCGAGTATGCAAGAAGTACTGGAACATACCTTTAAAAATTATAAAAATGACAGAAACAGCTAATTGCCTGATAGTCCCCAATATTCTGTCTATTATGTTGGATCATCTATCTTAAGCCTTCTGACCTAGAATACTTGACAGGCCACTTGTGAAGCATGAATTATGAAGGACTTGATTATGCTGGCTTTTCAGAACTTGGCAGTCATCTTCCCTGGATCCATTTGTCCTTTCTGGACAGATTTTTCTGTAGTTGAAACATGGGCACTTTTTTTGTCCAGTGGCTAGTCTGCCACAAATGAAGTGATTCCATATTGAGATTATTGATGCTCATAATTTTCTTTGAAATGGAATGAGGGTACTGCTAGAAACAGACCTGTCTACTTGACAAAAATTATCTTTCAATAATAAAACATCTTTAAATGTAATATTCTATGGAACTCTGAGGATTATTAAGAGTATCTACAATCTATTTATGTATCTAAGTATCTGTGTATCTATCTATCTATCTATCTATCTATCTATCTATCTATCTATCTATCTAATTCTAATTCTAAATCCTAACAGTATGGGAAAGGCAAGGGAATTACAAGGAATGTCTTTAGTTTATGACTGGAGATGGTCTAGCCAGTATACACACATGCCATCAAGCCTGATGACCAGAGTTCAATCCCAAGAAACCCATGTGTGGAAAAAGATAACTGACTCTGCACATTGACATCCACACATGCACATACCGTACACATATACACAATAAATAAGGAAATGTACCAAAAGAATGCCTATAATTTAATGAATATCACACCCCTGAAAAAAATGCTTTACCACCAATTTCACCTCTGGAAAAAAATTACTATACAGCATTTTAAAGAAAACAAAATTCTATAAATCACAAGAGTGGAATAATGAAAGGATTATAAATATTATCATATACATAGCCACAATGTTTACTTCAACTCCTTGAATCTGAGTCAATTTTTAACTTCACTTGTTTTTGTGGATATTTTTGGTTTTACTTTACATTGTTTTGGCATTTTGTTTTATTTCATCTTCAAGAAACTAGTTTATTTATTTGAAAATTTCTTATTTATAGTGTAACTCTAATTTCTTTTTTTCAGGATTTTCACAAAGCTTTATTTTTTTATTAAATATTTTATTTATTTACATGTCATACGTCATTCCCTTTCCCCAATTCCCCTCCCTAGAAACCCCCTATCCCATACCACATCCTCTTTTTTGCTTTTATATCATTTTAAATACATGAAAGTATTAAGGTCACTTCTAGATTGAGGAACCAGCAATACAATAGATGCAAATAGTCAAGGAACAAGGAAGACAATAAACACAAATAGTCAAAGAACAAGCAAGGCAATAAACAAAGTTGCATGAACACTCCCGTGATCACTGTTTCTAAGGGTTCACCAGGATGACCACAATATCTGAGCCTGCTTCCCTGTCCTAGCCCAAGGTCATTTTCATGTCTGAAGCCTACTTCCATCTTCTAGCCTAATATTTCTTCTAGCCTAAGATTCCTGCTTGAAATTACTTCTTTGTTCTAGCCTAAGATTTTGATGCCTGCCTAAATTTACTTCTTTGCCCTAACCTAATGTCAGATACCTACCTGAATCCCACTTCCTTGTCCTTGGCCAATGTCATATTCCTGCTATGCAGCCCATTTCCTTATCCTTGGCCCATGTCAGATTCTTGCCAAAGATCCCCAAAAGCTCTCCAACTCTCCCCCATTTTTTATTTCATAAACAAGACTGAGCCTGTCTTAGGTCATTCTGCCAAGAATGCCTTTCTTACTCATCATGGGATATGCATTCTCAAACGCAATGCTCTTCTGTCTTAGGTTGGTAAGGTTGTGTGGAGAATATTACCTGTCCTTGGCTTGCCAGCCTGTTATTTTAATAACTCTGTCTGGGGGCTACATTTTCAGGTTTAAGCCATGTACTTTGGCTGGCAACATGTTGATGTTGTTAAATACAAGCTTTAACACCATGGGCAGGAATAAAAGTATTCCCAGGACAAAAAGGATTAACCTCATCAAGCTATATATGCCATTCTTGAAGCTTGACCAACATGGAAATACTGACCTCAGGCCATGGGTAATTTTATCAGCAGTATCTACCAAATCAATGCTCAGAATAACAGTATTCTTTAAATTCATAAGCTCACTATGCAACCTTAAAACATCCAGAGAGGTATTAGAATTATGCCAAATATACTGCAAGTATCTTTAAACTTTTTCCTAATTATTATGACTACCACTGTAAATTTTAGAACTAACATGAATCCAGTGGTTTGGCATGACACTTGAGATAGCTCCTTACTCTTAAACTCTGTACCTCCTTCCAATAATTTAAATAGGATAAAGAGCATCAATGTCTTGTTTAAAATGCCTAAGTCCTCTTGTATATTCAACACATTAGTAACATTTTTTTGCTAAATGGCTAACAAAAGTAGTTGTCTTAACTTTTTATGTCAAAGCAATTTCAGAAGCAGGGTGCTAGCAATTAATGTAATTAAAGCTGTATACCAGCAGTAATCAAGCCCACTACCCTCTTCCTTCTGCTTAAAGCCTGAAGTGACTTCTTCCAGTACTAGCAAGCTTTTTTTCAGAATACCAAGGTCCTGTAATACTCACAACAATAAAACAAAAGCTGGTTAATTGACCTCCAAATAGACACAACAGGTTTCAACATTCTAACACAATTATAAAGTGTACAATCAATGCAACTTACATTAAATACTGTAGAAGAAACAAAAGTAATTTTAACTTGACAATTAAGAGCCTTAACACATGTACTAACACTTGTTTGAAATCCAGATCCTGTCCCAACTTTTATCTCTTGCTAACATAACATTATAGAGAACTGTAACTAATGTCCAATTATGTTTCTGAAAATATAAAGAACCAGTCTTCCAAATGAAGACAGTTATTCCAATATTGGATTGATTTCTAGAGCAGTACATGATTGAGTCCAAATAACTGGTCACATTTAAGAAAAATACAAAAGTCACTGTAACTTCTCTTTTTGATTATCTGTTCCAAAAGGTCTAAATACTTGAGACAAGGCAGCTTGTCCCATCAGGAGTATAGGTAAGCAATGGTGGATCAGGAATATATGTCCAATATAGCTTCCCAGTAACCATTGTCAGGGCACTCAGCAAGCTCACAGGTCAGCATCATTCTTTGTCCCAGCATCAGCATGTCTCACACTTCGCTGTGGCAGCCATCCTGATCCTTCAGCATCCTGAAGAAAAAACACAAACATGCCCTCTTCCAAATATTAAATGCCTGATCTGGATCCTTCCCTTTCACCTATGCATAAGTAGGCCTACTTGTAGAGTACCATAGACACTCAGCAGTAAGTTCCTTGGCATCAAATTTTAAAGAAATTAAAATAAAAAGAACATTATTTAAATAAATTTGAGGTGTACAGGGATATACCTCCCCCTTTTTTACTTTATGAAGATATTGTTTTAAAATTCCATGGGCCCCTCTAACAGTCTGTTGTCCTTGACAATTATAAGGAATCCCAGTAACATGGGTAATATTAAATTGCTGTTAAAAAGTCTAAAATGCTTGACTGCAATAGCTCGTTCTATTGTCTGTTTCTGTTTTTGGTTTGTTTTTGTTTTTGTTTTTAATTATTGGATATTTTATTTACCTACATTTCAGATGTTATCCTATTTCCCCATCCATCCACCCCCAGAAACCCTATATCCCATCTCCTCTCCTCCTATTTCTATGAGGGTGTGACCATACCCATTCACCCACTCCCACCTCCCCACCCTCAAATTCTCCCACACTGGGACATCCAGCCTTCATGGAACCAAGGATTTCCTATCCCACAATGCCCAACAAGGCCATCCTCCACTACATGTACAACTGGAGCCATGGGTCCCTCCATGTGTGTTCCCATGCTAGCTGTTTAGAAACTGGGAACTCTGGTTGGTTTGGCATTGTTGCTCTCCTCATGGGTTGCAAACCCTTTCACCTCCTTCGGTCTTCTCTCTAACTCCTCCATTGGGGACCACTGATCAGTTCAATGGTTATCTGAAAGCATCCACCTCTGTATGTGTCAGGCTCTGGCAGAGGCTCTAAGGAGACAGCTGGATCCTCTCAGCATGCACTTCCTGGCATCAACAACAGTGTTTACATTTGGTGATTGTACCTGGGATAGATCCCCAGGTGGGGCATCTCTGGACAGTACCTCCTGCAGTCTCTGCTCCACACACTGTCTCCATATTTGCTCCTGTGAGTATTTTGTTACTCCTTGTAAGAAGGACAGAAGCACCCACATGTTGGTCTTTCTTTTTCTTGAGCTTTATGTGGTCTGTGAGTTATATCTTGGGTATTATAAATTTTGGGTTAATATCCACTTATCAATAAGTGCATAACATGTGTGTTCTTTTATGATTGGGTTACCTGACTCAGGATGATATTTTCTAGTTCCATCCATGTGCCTAAGAACTTCATAAATTCAATGTTTTTAATAGCTAAGTAATACTCCATTGTGTAAATGTACCACATTTTCTATATCCATTCCTCTGTTGAAATACATCTGGGTTCTTTTGAGCTTCTGGATATTATAAATAAGGCTGCTATGAACATAGTGGAGCACATGTCCTTGTTATATGTTGGAGCATCTTTTGGGTATATGACCAGCAGTGATATCGCTGGATCCTCAGATAATACTATGCTGAATTTTCTGAGGAACCACCAGACTGATTTCCAGAGTGGTTGTATCAGCTTACATTCCTACCAACAACGGGGAAGTATTCCTCTTTCTCCACACCCTTGCCAGCATCTTCTATCACCTGTGTTTCTTAACGTAGCCATTCTTACTGGTGTGAGGTGGAGTTTCAGGGTTGTTTTGATTTGCATTCCCTGATGACTAGAGATGTTGAACATTTCTTTAGTTGCTTCTCAGCCATACGAGTTTCCTCAGTTGAAAATTCTATGTTGAGCTCTGCACCCCATTTTTAATAGGATTATTTGATTATATGGAGTCTAATTTCTTGATTTCTTTGTATATTTTGGATATTAGCCCTCTATCAGATGTAGAATTGATAAAGATCTTTTCCTAATCTGTTAGTTGCCATTTTGCCATATTGACAGTGTCCTTTGCCTTACATATGCATTTCAATTTTATGAGGTCCCATTTGTCAATTCTTGATCTTAGAGCATAAGCCATTGGTGTCCTGTTTAGGAACTTTTCCCCTGTGCACTTGTATTTGAGGCTCTTCCCCCACTTTCTCTTCTATCAGTTTCAGTGTATCTGGTTTTATGTGGAGGTCCTTGATCCACTTGGACTTGAGTTTTGTGCAAGGAGATAAGGATGGATCAATTTGCATTCTTCTACATGCTGACCACCAGTTGAACGAGCACCATTTGTTGAAAATGCTGTCTTTTTTCCACAGGATGATTTTAGCTCCTTTGTCAAAGATCAAGTGACCGTTGGTAAGTGTTTTCATATCTGGGTCTTCAATGCTATTCCATACATCTTCTTGTCTATCTCTGCACCAATACCATGCAGTTTTTGTCACTATTGCTCTGTAGTACAGCTTGAGGTCAGCAATGGTGATTCCCTCAAAAGAACTTTGATTATTGAGAATAGTTTTCAGATCCTGGGCTTTTTGTTAGTCCAAATGAAATTTAGAATTGCTCTTTTTAACTCTGTGAAGAATTGAGTTGGAATTTTGATGAGGATTGCATTGAACCTGTAGATTGCTCTCAGCAAGATGGTCATTTTTACTATATTAATGTTGCCAATTCATCAGCATGGGTGATCTTTCCATCTTCTGAAATCTTCTTTGATATGTTTCTTCAGAGGCTTGAAGTTCTTGTCATACAAACCTGTCACTTGCTAACCAAGTTGTTTTATATTGTTTGTGACTATTGTGAAGGGTGTTATTTCCCTAATCTCTTTCTCAGCTTGTTTATCCTTTGAGTAGAGGAAGGCTACTGATTTGTTTGAGTTAATTTTATATCCAGCCACTTCACTGAATTTGTTTATCAGGTTAAGGAGTTCTCTAGTGGAAAATTTTGGGTCACTTAATTATATTATCATATCATCTGCAAATGGTGATATTTTGACTTCTTTCTTTTCAATTTGTATCCCTTTGACCTCCTTCTGTTGTCTGATTGTTCTGGCTAGTACTTTGAGTACTATATTGAATAGTTAGGGAGAGAGTGGGCAGCCTTGTTTAGTCCCTGATTTTAATAGGATTGCTTCAAGTTTCTCTCCATTTAGTTTGATGTTGGCTACTGGTTTACTGTATATTGCTTTTACTATGTTTAGGTATGGAACTTGAATTCCTGATCTTTCCAAGACTTTTACCATGCAGGGGTGCTGAAGTTTGTCAAATGCTTTCTCAGCATCATGTGATACAAACATGAGGCTTTTATTCTTTGAGTTTGTTTATATACAGGATTACATAAATGGATTTCCAAATATTGAACCATCCCTGCATTCCTGGGATAAAGCATAATTGATCATGATGGATGATTGTTTTGATGTGTACTTGGACTCAGTTTGTGAGAATTTTATTGAGTATTTTTGCATCAGTATTCATAAGGGAGATTGGTTTGAAGTACTCTTTCTTTGTTAGGTCTTTGTGTGATTTCGGTATGAGCATAATTGTGGCTTCAAAGAATGAATAGAGTAGTGTTCCTTCTGTTTTTGTTTTGTGGAATTGTTTATAGAGAATTGATATTAGGTCTTCCTTGAAGGTCTGATAGAATTCTGCACTAAAATCATCTGGTGCTGGGCTTTTTGTTGGTGGGCAGACTTTTAATGACTGCTGTTAATTTTTTAGGGGTTATAGGACTATTTAGATAGTTTAGCTGCTCCTGATTTAACTTTGGTACCTGGTATCTGTCTAAAAATATATACATTTCATACAGATTTTCCAGTTTTATTGAGTATTGCCTTTTGTAATAGAATCTTCTGAGTTTTCGAGTTTCCTCAGTTTCTGTTGTTGTGTCTCTCTTTTCAGGTTGATTTTATTAATTTGATTTTATTAATTAATTTCAATTAATTTTATTAATTGTCTCTATACCCTCTGGTTAGTCTGGCTAAGATTTTATCTATCTTGTTGACTTCCTCAAAGAACCAGCTCCTGGTTTCGTTGATTCTTTGTATAGTTCTTTTTGTTTCTACTCGGTTGGTTTCATCCCTGAGTTTGATTATTTCCTGCCATCTACTCCTCTTGGGGGTATTGGCTTCTTTTTGTTCTAGAGCTTTCAGGTGTGCTGTCAAGTTGCTCGTGTATGCTCTCTCCAGTTTCTTTTTGTAGGCACTCAGAGCTATGAGTTTTCCTCTTAGCACTGCTTTCATTGTGTCCTATAAATTTTGGTATGATGGGTCTTCATTTTCATTAAATTTTAAAAAGTCTTTAATTTCTTTCTTTATCTCTTCCCTGACCAAGTTATCATTGAGTAGAGTGTTGTTCATGTTTGTGGGATGTCCATTGTTTTTGTCATTATGCAGACCTGTCTTAATCCATGGTGATCTGATAGGATGCATGGGATTATTTCAGTTTTCTTGTATCTGTTGAGGTCTGTTTTTGACCTATTATATGGTCAATTTTTTGAGGTACTAAGAAGAAGATATATTTTGTTTTGAGATGAATTGTTCTATAGATATCTGTTAAATCCATTTGGTTCATAACTTCTCTTAGTTTCACTGTGTCTCTGTTTAGTTTCTGTTTTCATAATCTGTCCATTACTGAGAGTTGGGTGTTGAAAACCCACACTATTATTTTGTGAGGTACAATGTGTGCTTTGAGCCTTAGTAAGGTTTCTTTTATGAATGTGGGTGGTCTTGCATTTGGAGATTCAGAATTGTGATTTCATCTTGGTTGATTTTTCTTTTGATGAGTATGAAGTGTCCTTCCTTATTTTTCTTGATAACTTTTGGTTGAAAGTCGATTTATTCGATATTAGAATGGCTACTCCAGCTTGTTTCTTGGGACTATTTGCTTTGAAAATTGTTTTCCAGCCTTTTACTCTGTGTCTGTCTTTGTCACTGAGGTGCATTTTCTCTATGCAGCAAAATGTTGGGTCGTATTTATGTGTCCAGCACAATAGTCTATGTCTTTTTATTGGGGAATTGAGTTCATTGGTGTTTAGCGATATTAAGGAAAAGTGATTTTTGCTTTTTTGTATTTTTGTTATTAGAGGTTGAGTTATATTTGTGTGACTATCTTCTTTTTGGTTTGTTGGAAGATTACTTTCTTGCTTTTTCTATGGTGTAATTTTCTTCCTTGTATTGGAGTTTTCCCTCTATTATCCTTTGTACAGATGGATTTATGGAAAGATATTGTGTAAATTTGGTTTTGTCATACAATATCTTGGTTTCTCCATCTATAGTAATTGAGAGTTTTGCTAGGTATAGTAGCCTGGGCTGGCATTTGTGTTCTCTTAGGGTCTGTATGACATCTGTCCAGGATCTTCTGGCTTTTATAGTCTCTGGTAAAAAGTCTGGTGTAATTCTGATAGGTCTGCCTTTATAAGTTACTTGACCTTTCTCCCTTACTGCTTTTTAATATTCTTTCTTTGTTTTGTACATTTGGTGTTTTGATTATTATGTAATAGGAGGAATTTTTTTCTGATCTAGTCTATTTGGAATTTTGTAGGCCTCTTGTATGTTCATAGATATCTCTTTCTTTAGGTTAGGGAAGTTTTCTTCTATAATTTTGTTGAAGATATTTACTGGCCCTTTAAGTTGGGAATCTTTGCTCTCTTCTTTACTTATTATCCTTAGGTTTGGTCTTCTCATTGTGTCCTGGATTTTCCAGATGTCTTGGGTTAGGAGCTTTTTGTATTTTGAATTCTCTTTGACAATGTTTTCTGTGGTATCTTATGCACCTGAGATTCTCTCTTGTATCTCTTGTATTCTGTTGATGATGCTTGCATCCATGACTACTGATGTCTTTCCTAGGTTTTTCATCTCCATGGTAGTCTCCCTTTGTGATTTCTTTAGTTTCTATTTCTATTTTCATGTCCTACATGGTTTTGTTCAATTCCTTCACCTGTTTGGTGTGTTTTCTTGTAATTCTTTAACGGATTTTTGTGTTTCCTCTTTAAGGGCTTCTACCTGTTTACTTGTGTTCTCCTGTTTTTCTTTAAGGGAGTTATTTATGTCCTTCTTAAAGTCCTCTCTCATCAACATGAGAAGTGGTTTTAAATTAGAACCTTGCTTTTTTGGTGTCATGGAATTTTCAAGATTTGCTATGGTGGGAGAACTGGGTTCTGATAATACCAGAACCTTTGTTTCTGTTGCTTATGTTAGTGTGCATGCCTTTAGCCATCTGGTTATCTCTAGTGCTACCTACACTCACTGTCTCTGACTGGAACCTGTTTGCCCTGTTATCTTGGTTGTGTCAGAACTTTTCAGAATTCAGCTGTCTCTGTGATCCTGTGATCCTGAGGTCCTGGGTGTAAGTGCTCTTGGAAGTCAGGCTGCTTTTGGGATCCTGAAATCCTGGTTTGACCAAGCTCATGAGATCCTGTAATCCTGTTATTCTATGTTCCTGGGCATGTTAGAGCTCCTTGGAGTCCAGCTTTCTCTGGGTTTTGGAGGACTGTGTTCAGAGCTGGTGCCCTAGGATTGCTCAGGGCACTGGCACAGGCCTTTGGAAGAATGTAACTCTCATATCAATAGAATATTTCTTTTTGGTGGAATCTAACATGTAAGCTATCATATCAAGAAAAAAAAATGAAGTGAAATTTAAAATAGTTTTTTTTTCTCTCTAAATGTAAAATTACTAAAAGTCTCCACTTCAGAAATATATTGACTTTGAAACTCTCTTAACTTGAAATCTTGTTTTGATGATGAATACTTTGTGACAATAGCTGGGAAAACAACTAAAACCAGAAGCTGCCTCACATTCATTTTCTATTTTATTATCCATTCCTCATTACACTGGTAGGTACTCATGATGGTTGCCACTGTATCACAAAGTAAAACCTTTTAAAGGAAAACAGAAAGAATCAAAAGCTAATAGAATCATTAGACACCTCTTGGCAATGGGTTTTGTAGCTGTCATTGCAATTTCATTTTAGTTCAACATTATACATATATATATGTGTGTGTGTGTGTGTATAAATATATATATATATAAATAAATTTTTTTATCATCTGCTCTTTGGACAGAAGCTACATATAAGTTACTTCTATTTTTAAGTAGCAATAGACCTGTGATCTGAACTTGGACTGACTTAAGTGACTTATGTCTAATGATTTTTCTCCTAGCAGAAACCCACTAAAGTCTGCAGTGCCCAAGATCATACTGTCACTTTAGCAACTACTATCAGCAGCACTTTTTCGTACAAGCAAATACCGTGCTAGTATCTAATCATACTTTCTGCTGATTCTGATTGCAAGTAACCACCACCAACATTTGGACAATAGCATAGTTAGGGGCTTAGACTGGGACACTGATTCTAGTGCATTTATACACAAAACAGGGAGACTCTGAAGCAAATTTCCCTGTAGAGAAGCCATCTGCCTTCATCTTTTCTCTTCTACTTCTGCTTCTATCTTGTAGACATAATATTGCCAACTGTTTTACACTCCTACCACGATACCTCTCACCATAATGAATTATGCAAACTATGAGTCAAAATAACCCTTCCTTTGTTCATTTGTATTTGTTAAGTGTTTTTCCATAGCAAAAAGGAAAATATATAACTTGGAAAATTGTTATTGAGGCTGTCTTTCTGTGATAAACCTGACCATGGGGTTTATTAGTTTTTGGAACTGGTCTGTGGGAATAATGTTAGGAGTTTTCAACCCCTAACACCATGACTTTCCACTATGATGGACTGTAGCCTCCAACTGTGAGCCAAAATGAGCTTTTCTACAAAATAAGAAAGGCAATAGATACAATGAATTTGACCTAGACATAGCTTCAATTAAATAATCATGTACAGTATTTAACAAAATAAAAGTCATTACTTTAGTTGTCTCAACTAGAATGGCTTAACTCAATATTCAATAAGAAGCCATAGATTGTTTTCATCCATTAGTACATCAGTACAAATTAAAATTCTACATGTCTGAAAATATTTTTCATTTAACAAGAAAAATATCATTTTCTTTTTTTATTATTTATTTACATTTCAAATGCTGTCCCCCCCTTCCCAGTCTTCCCTCTATGAGTCTCCTACCCCATATCCCCTCCCCTTTACTTCTAAGAGGGTGCTATCTTAGAATACCACCTACTACTGCCTCACCCCCCTAACATCCCTCTTCTCTGGAACATTAAGCCTCCACAGGACCAAGTACTTCCCCTCCCACTGATGCCAGATAAGGCAATCCTCTGCTATATATGTAGTGGGAACCACAAACAAGCTCATGTATTCTTTTTGGTGGAGCTCCCTGAGAGCTCCAAGGGGTCCAGATATTTAACACTGTTGTTCTTCCTATGGGGTTACAATCACCTTCAGCTTCTTCAGTACTTCCCCCAGCTCTTCCATTGTGGTCCCTGGGCTCAGTCCAATGGGTGGCTGTGAGTATCTGCATCTGTCTTAGTCAGGTGCTGGCAGAATCTCTCAGAGGACAGCCATGTTAGGCTCCTGTCTGCAATCATGCCTTGTCATCAGCAGTAGTGACGGGGTTTGGTATCTGCAGATGGGATGGATCCCAAGGTGGCACGATCTCTGGTTGGTCTTTCCTTCATTCTCTGACCCATTTTTTGTCCCTGTATTTCCTCTAGACAGAAACATTTCTGGGTCAAAAACCTTGAGATGATATGGGTGGCTGCATCCCTTAACTGTGGACCATGTCTATCTACTGGAGGTGGTCTCTTCAGGTTCTATAACACTGCTGTTGGGCATTTTGGCTAATGTCATTCCTGTTGGGTTCTGGGATCCTCTTGCATCCCTAGTGTCTGGGACATTCTAGTGCCTACCGTTCCCCCCCACACACACACACACTGTTACACATTTACACTCATTCTCCTAGCCCTCTTGACTTCTCTCATGTCTCTCCCCCACACCTGATCATGCCCCCTTTTTGCCCTCCTCCTCCCCTATTCCACCAGGTCCCTTCCTCCCTCTGCCTCCAGTAATCACTTTGTTTCCCATTCTAAGTAGGATTTTAGCATCCACACTTTGGCTTTCCTTCTTCTTAAGCTTCATATGTTCTGTGAGTTGCATTTTGGGTATTCTAAGATTTGGGGCTAATTTCCATTTATGAGTGAGTACATACCATGTATATCCTTTTGTGTCTGGGTTACCTCACTCCGGATGAGTTCTAATTCCATTCATTTGCCTGCAAAATTTATGAAGTTGTCCTTTTAAATAACTGAGTAGTATTCCATTGTGTAAATGTACCACATTTTCTGTATTCATTCTTCTGTTGAGGGAAAACTGGATTGTTTTCTGTTTCTGTTTATTATAAATAAGGCTATTATAAACATAGTGTTGCACATGTCCTTATCATATGATGGAGTGTTCTTTAGGTATGTGCCCAGGAGTGGTCTTCAGGTAAAGCTATTTCCAGTTTTCTGACGAACTACTAGAATCATTTCCAAAGTGATTCCAGCTTTCAATTTCATCAGCAATGGAACAGTGTTTTCTTTCTCACATCCTCACCAGCATCTGCTGTCACCTGAGTTTTTTATCTTAGCAATTCTGATTGGCATAAAGCAGAATCCCATGGTTGTTTTGATTTGCATTTCCCTGATGACTAAGGATGTTAAACATTTCTTTAGGTGAATCTCAGTCATTTGAGATTTCTCAGTTGAGAATTCATTGTTTAGCTCTGTACCCCATTTTTATTTAGGTTATTTGCTTTTCTGGAGTCTAACTTCCTGAATTCTATGTGTATTTTGGATACTACTCCTCTATAGGATGTAGGGTTGATAAAGATCTTTTCTCAATCTGTAGGTTGCTGTTTTGTACTATCGACAATGTCCTTTGACTTACAGTTTTGTGAGGGTTCATTTATCAATTGTTGATCTTAGAGCTTGAGCCATTGGTGTTCTGTTCAGGAAAATTTCCCTCTTGCCAATATATTTGAGGCTATTTCCCAGTTTCTCTTTTAATAGATTCAGTGTATCTGGTTTTACATTGAGGTCTTTGATCCACTTGGACTTGAGCTTTGTACAAGGAGGTAAAAAATGGATAAATTACTATTCTTCTACATGGAGACCACCAGTTAGGTCAGCACCATTTGTTGAAGATGCTTTCTTGTTTCCACTGTATGGTTTTGGCTTCTTTGTTAAAGATCAAATGACCATAGGTGTGTTTGGTTTATTTCTGAGTCTTCATTTATATTCCATTGATCTATCTCTCTGTCTCTGTACCAATATGATGCTGTTTTTTATCACTATTGTTCTATAGTACAGCCTAAGGTTAGGGATGATAATTCTCCCAAAAGTTCTTTTACTATTGAAAATTGTTTTCACTGTCCTGCATTTTTTGTTATTTCATACGAAGTTGAGAATTGCTCTTTCTATCTCTGTGAAGAAATTAGTTGGAATTTTAATGGGGATTATTTGAATGCTTTTGGTAACTTGGTCATGTTTACTATGTTAATCATAGTGATCCATGAGTATGGGAGATCTTTCCATCTTCTGAGGACTTCTTTGATTTCTTTTTCAGAAACTTGAAGTTCTGGTGATTCAGATCTTTCACTTACCTGATTAGAGTTACACCAAGATATTTTATATTACTTTTGAGTACTGTGAGGGGTGTTGCTTCCCTAATTTCTTTCTCAGCCCATTTATCCTTTGTGTGGAGTAAGGCTACTGATTGTTTGAGTTAATTTTATATCCAGCCACGTTGCTGAAGTTGTTTATCAGGTGTAGAAGTTCTCTGGTAGAATCTTTGGGGTCACTTATATATACTACCTTATCATCTGCAAATAATGATACCTTGCCTTCTTCCTTTCCAATTTTATCTCTTTGACCTCCTTTTGTTACCTAGAACTTCAAGTACTGTACAAAACAAATAGGGAGAGTGGGCAGCCTTGTCCCTGATTTTACTGAGATATCTTCAAGTTTCTCTCAATTTAATTTGATGTTGGCTGTTGGTTTGCTGTATATTCCTCTTATTATTTTGGGGTATATGCATTGATTTCTTGATCTCTTGAAGACTTTTAACATGAAGGAATATTGTATTTTGGCAAAGGGTTTTTCTGCATCTAATAAAATGATCCTGTGATTTTTTTTCTTTGAGTTTGTTTATGTAGTAGATTACATTGATGGATTTCTGTATATTGAACCATCCTCGCATCCCTGGGATGAAGCCTACTTGATTGTGGTGAATGATCATTTTGATGTGTTCTTGGATTTGGTTTTCAAGAATTTTCTTGAGTATTTTTGCACCAATATTCATAAACAAAATTGGTCTGAAGTTCTCTTTCTTTGTTGGGTCTTTGTGTGGTTTAGGTATCAGCATAACTGTGGCTTCATAGAACAAAGTAGGTAGTGTTCCTTTTGTTATTATTTTATGGAATAGTTTGAGAACTATTGGTTTTAGGTCTTCTTTGAAGCTCTGATAGAATTCTACACTAAAACCATCTGGCCCTGGGGGTTTTGGTTTTGGTTTTGTGTTGTTGTTGTTGTTGTTGCTGTTGTTGCTGTTGTTGTTGTTGTTGTTGTTGTTGTTGTTGCTAGGCTTTTAATGACTACTTTTATTTCCTTAGGGTTAGGGTCTGCTTAGATAGTTTACCTGATTCTGATTTAACTTTGTTATGTGGTATATGTCTAGAAAATTATCTATTTCATCTAGATTTTTCAGTTTTTCTGAGTAAAGGCCTTTTGAGTAGGATTTTGTTGTGTAAAATATTTTAAAAGAATCACTCACTACTGCTGGCAAAGCACTGGTGAACAAGCCAGCTTGTTCTCAGCCTGGGAGATATGTTGACCTGTTCTCAGCCCAGCAGACACTCCGACTCAGAGCTCTGAAACTGCTCTCTCCACTGTGGCTGGCAACTGCCATGCCTGTTCCATACTTCCAAATTCCTGTGGCTGGCTTGGGTGCTCTGTCACTGTACCCACTGGAACCCAGTTGAGTCACAGCATGAAAAAAACACCATGCAATCTTAGTTTAGAATCAACAGGCAACACAATCACTAAGTGCAGAAGCTAGCATCCTAATTTTGTAAGCTATTTTAAGTTATAAATCCTCCAGTTACCAACACTGTACTTCATGCCCTCTTCTATCTAATAAGAAGTTTCTTTCTTCTGACTCCTCTTCCTCTCTCCAATCTGGAAGTTCTGCCTCCTTCTTGCCCAGTTTGTTCATTAGGGGAAGGCTCTGCCACAGGATCTGATGTTTTTTTTTTTAATTTCCTCAGTTTCTGTTGTTATGTCTCTCCTTTTCATATCTAATTTTGTTAATTTTTGTTAATTTTTTTCTTTAGATAGTTTGGCTAAGGTTTATCTATCTCGTTGATTTTCTTAAATAACCATCTCTTAGTTTTGTTGGTACTTTGTATCATTCTCTTTGTTTCTAATTGGTTGTTTTCAGACCTGAGTTTGATTATTTCCTGCTACCTACTCCTTTTGAGTGTGTTTGCTCCTTTTTGTTCTAGAGCTCTTAGGTGTGCCGTTAAGTTGCTAGTGTAGGATCTCTCTAATTTCTTCATGAGGGCACTTAATGCTTCCTCTTAGCACTGCTTTCATTGTGTCCCGTAAGTTTGGATATGCTTTGCTTTCATTTTCACTAAATTCTAGGAAGTCTTTATTTTCCTTCTTTATTTCTTCCCTGACCAAGTTATCATTGAGTAGAGAGTTGTTCAGTTTCCATTTCTGTTGTTTTTGTTATTATTGAAGACCAGCCTTACTCCATGGTGATGTGACAGCATTCATGGGATTATTTCAATTGCATCTCTTGAGGCTTGTTTTGTGTCCAGTTATATGGTTAATTTTGGAGAAGGTACTATGTGGTGCTAAGAAGAAGATATATTCATTTGTTTGGGGGTGAAATGTTCTATAGATACCTGTTAAATCCATTTGGCTCATAATTCCTGTTAGTTTCACTGTGTCTCTGTTTAATTTCTGTTTCCATTAGCTGTCTGTTAGTGAGAGTGGTGTTGTGAACTCTTGCACTACTATTGTGCTTTTGAGCTTTAGTAGTGGTGCTTTAACAAATGTGAGTGACCTTGCATTTGGGGTATAAATGTTCAGAACTGAGAGTTCATCTTGGTGGAGTTATCCTTTGATGAGTATGAAGTCTGCTTGCCCATCTCTTTTGATAAGTTTTGGTTGAAAGTCTATTTTATTGGGTATTAGAATGGCTACTCCAGCTTGTTTCTTGGCACCATTTGTTTGGGATTTTTATTTTATTTTATTTTATTTTATTTTCAAATGGTACAAAACTGTTTTTGTTTTCTTTTTTAAGTTTCATAAGTTTGGATTGTAGACAAATGATTTTAGTCAATACTTGTGTGTACTTTTTGCCTCATACTTAAGTGAAAATAATTACTTATCTTAAATTAGTTTATAAGACAAGGTAAGATTTTTATTACTGCAAAATCACTTAGACTATTTTCATCCTTAGCAAAATATTTCAGTTAAATATAATGCACTGTGGGTTCTGGATGGAGAAAGATTATCTGCTTAGTTTATGGCTCTTTTAGGAACCGTTCTAAAGCTAAATGACAAAGCCTTTATTTGGTAAGTGGGCAGTAAATATGGCAAGCATCTCTGCTGCCAAAGACATAAAACAGCCAATAAATTAGATTCTTTTATTAAAACCCACTATTGGAGTCCATCATGGGAAACAACCAGGGCGGGAACTCTGCAGGATAGAAACCAGCAGAAACTATGGAGGAATGCTGCTTACTGACTTGTTTGAGGCTTTTGTTTTTCTTATAAAACTTAGAACCACCTGCCCAGGAGTAGCACTGCTCACAATGGGCTGAGATTTCTCACATGTATCACTAATCAAGAAAATGCCCATAGGCATGCTTCCTGGGGCAATCTGATGGGAGACAGCACCTCAATTGAGGTTCCCTATTTCCCGTGAGATCACTCACTATAGGGGAACTTTTAGCTCCAGCAGCTCCTTTCAACAAGAAATGTGGTGGTGAAAACTGGACTGCTGCTTTTGCTCCAGATAGTTCCTCCTTTGTGTGGTTACAAGGATATCATATTGTGAAGCTTGTCCTGTGGTCCCAGTGCCTTAAGAACTTTGTTTTACATGGTTCCAAGAATGTTACCAATCCAAGCTGTCTAAAATTGGCAAGACAAAGTAGTAATGGTGGTCAAAAAAATAAACCCCATGAACACATTATAGACTGTGGAGACATAGTTTGGAGTCTTGCTTTTGGGTCTTCAGTTCCAGAAAAACAGAGTCGTTGCATTAATATAGAATGGCATCGGTTCAGATTTAGACAGGATCAGCTACTCCTTGCCACAGGATTAAACAATTGTCGCATCAAAATATGGGATGTATATACAGAAAAACTCCTCCTTAATTTGGTAGACCACACTGAAGTGGTTAGAGACTTAACTTTTGCTCCAGATGGGAGCTTACTCCTTGTTTCAGCTTCAAGAGACAAAAACTCTTAGAGTGTGGGACCTGAAAGATGATGAAAACATGGTGAAAGTATTGCAGGGACATCAGAACTGGGTGTACAGTTGTGCATTCTCTCCCGACTGTTCTACGCTGTGTTCAGTTGGAGCCAATAAAGCAGTTTTCCTTTGGAATATGGGTAGATACACCATGATAAGGAGACTGGAAGGCCATGATGTAGCTTGTGACTTTTCTCCTGATGGCATTACTAGCTACTGCATCTTATGATACTCGTGTATATGTCTGGGACCCACACAGAGGAGACCTTTTGTTGGAGTTCGGGCACCTGTTTCCCCCACCTACTCCAACATTTGCTGGAGGAGCAAGTGACCGGTGGGTAAGAGCTGTGTCTTTCAGACATGATGGACTGCATGTTGCCAGCCTTGCTGATGATGAAATGGTGAGGTTTTGGAGAATCGATGAGGATTGTCCAGTACAAGTTGCACCTTTGAGCAATGGTCTTTGCTGTGCCTTTTCTACTGACGGCAGTGTTTTAGCTGCTGGGACACATGATGGAAGTGTGTGTTTTTGGGCCACTCCAAGGCAAGTCCCTAGCCTTCAACATTTATGTCGCATGTCAATCCGAAGAGTGATGCCCACCCAAGAAGTCCAGAAACTGCCTGTTCCTTCCAAAATGTTGGAGTTTCTCTCCTACCGGGGTTAGAACAAGGACTGTCTTTCCTGGTACGGCCTGACAGGACACCCTCTATAGAACACACCTCAAGCTTTGCCAGCTCAAACACCTGTTCTTGAGGGCTCGGAAGATTTATTTAATTTGATCCACTCTTATACTTCATTAGTTGGACTTTTAGAGCATTATTTATAGACTATAGGAGAAAGATTTCTGAACATATCATGTAATTTTTTAAGATTAACTGTGAAAACATTACATACATGTATATATTTAGACATGAGCTGCTGCTATATATTGAGTGGGCCCTTAGTTTTCTCTTAGTTCTGACCTGTAAATATTACTTTAATAGAGCCACAACGTGTATATGTGCTGTTCATTAGAGCGAATTCAGTGGAATTTTTGTTCTTTTTTTTTTTTTTATTTGGCAGCATTGAGTTTAGATGATGCTGAATAAAACAGAATTGCCTCATAGAAAATGGAATGGATGGTGTGAAACTGACCGGTAAGAGAGAATTTTCAGATGTGAAAAAGATTTTCCAAAAGAATGGTGTCTGAGAGTTTGAATGTGATATTTAAAAAAAGAGCCAAGTGAAAGGATAGCTAGAAAAAAGTTGGCTCTCCTAGACCTTAATTTTGGAAAGCATCTACCTACCCCTCAGAGAATGAAGTATTATGCATTCTTGTCAATTTGAAAACTACATCTACTGTGTTATTGCTGAATATTTTTTTTAATACTAAAGGACAATTATTTTAAGACCATGGGTTTTGTTTTTTAACATACTTTGTTTCTGCAGAGTATGATATTGGTGACATACCAAAGAAAGCAATACACAATTTGTCTGCTTTAGCCTTCTTTTATTTATCTCATCTGCAGATGTTGAGAATGTATGCTTATGTAAAATGCTTGTTTTTTATCTTTGTTGAGTTTTTTAATTAAATGACATAAAAACACTAAAAACAAAAAAAAAACCACTATTGGATATGAATGTTCCTGTGCCTTAATCTAATTGATTATAACATACATCTTTTCCTATACAATTTCATCAATTAATAGTTGAGATATTATCCCCACTTTATCAAGAGTAAAGAAGACTATTAGATGTAGTAGTTTTCCAAGATCAAATAGCAATTTTAATATGTCAGGGCTCTTCCAGAGACATCTGTACCCAGGCAAGGTAGAGTGACAGGAAGCAGATATAACTGCCCCAATGAAAACAAGAAATAATTTGGACACACTTATAAATCAATGGTTTTCAAGACAATGGTCATTGGGTAACAAAGACATATGATCCATAACTCCCAGGGTTCCCTGAGAGACGAAGGAAGAGTCAGTGATTGCCCCAATGCCTGGAAGCAATTTCAAATCAAGATGCAGAGAAGACAAGCCCAAGCAAAACCTGAAGCCTCCCTAAACTGAGGGGATGGAGTTCAGAGAAGCCAAAGAGGCTTGGGTCTACAAAATAGAAGAGCAGGGAGGAGGCAACAACTGCACCAAGAAAAGGAGTAAAAATCTACTGAGGGCTCTGGGGGTTTTATAATGCATGGGCATCGGGTATTGTATCATAAAGAAGTGAAAATAACTCCTGTACCAAATGTAGCTTTGATTCTACCTAACAAAATCTAAAAGCATGACTCTCAAAGAGTCAAAATTTAGACACAGCTCAACAACTGCACAAAAACAAACCTAAAGAATTTTAATTTAAAAAAGATAAAGTACACAACAAAGTAAAATTTATGATGTTTATGATTCATCGTAAAACTATCATGCATAAAAAAGGCAAGAAATGTTTACAAAAATGAAAAATAATAGAAGTAATGCTGTAGTGGCACAAATAATATTATCATATTAGAACATTAAATGTTTTTATAACTATATTTAGGAAGAATCATATTTAGGGAGCTGGATGAAAGCATGGACATGATTAATAGATCCATATCTTATAAATAGATATGAGTGGTTGACATTTTTCTTCTAGAGCTAAAATCACAACTGATGTCAGAAGCTTTGATCATGGCTGCTCTGCCTTCTCTCCTTCCTTAGCTTGAGCCCAGATGCTTTTGCTCAATACTAGGCTCTAAAAAGCTGCTTTTCAGAGAACAGTTAGTCACTATCTAACTCCGTTTGCACAGAATCTCCTGCCCTGTCCTTGTTCCTGGGGAGTAGTCTACCACCTTCCATATCTAGAATTACTTCATTCTTGAATGTCAGTCCTTGAAAAAGTAGCCACCAATAATAGCCCTGAATGAGATGTTACAAGAAATCTGACATGAGACCACAATCTTCTTCCCATGTTCTCTGCTTTGTTCTGAAAGCTCTAGATTTATAAGGCATGAAATGTCATCACTTCATGTGAAAGATAATAACATGAAAATTAGTACTTTTTCAGATTTGTTTTTGATTTAAATTTCTGAGAACTTCTTACATGAGGATTCATACCATTTGCACCCCTACATCTTCCTTTCCAACTCTTTCTGTGTCCCCACTCCCTCTGGAGTGAATGGCCTTTTCTTCTCTAATTACTCCTGATAAACACACATACACACACACAAATAAATATATATGTGTGTTAGTCCATGTTGCTCATGTGTACATGTGTGTGGTGGCTGGGTTTTGTCAGCTTGGCACAAGCTACAGCCATCTAGAAACAGTGAATATCAATTAAGAAACTATTCTATCAAAATCGTAAGTCTATGGTACATTTTTTAATTACTGATTGATATGGGAAAACCCAGGCTACTATGAGTGGTGCTACCCCTGACAGGTAGTCCTAGGTTATACAAGAAAGCAGACTAAACATTACAAGGAGACCAGAACAATAAGAATTTTCCCATGGTTCTGCATCAGTTCCTGCTTCCAAATTCGTGCTCTGAGTGGCTGACATAGCTTCCCTTCATGATGAATTCTAAGTTGTAATATGCAATAAACCCCTTCCTTCTCAAGTTGGTTTTCCTCATGGTACTTATCACAAAAGGTGAACTAAGAAAATGTGTTTAGGGCTGACTATTGGGTCTCATGGGGCAGATTCTGCCATTTGGATAAATTACCACTTGGTATGGGAAAAAAAAAAAAAACTGATCTCCATTCCTCTGTAACCATAGATCTTTATATATACAGGAGACCTTTTAAATTTTCCTGCCATGTTGACAACTCAACTGATGTCTTTATGTAGGTCTTATTTAGGTGACCTTATTGTTGATAGATCATAGGTGTAGCTACCCTGTTACATCTAGAAGATACAGACAGTAGGCATTCTTGTACATTTCCTAAGGTTTACTTAGCTATAGAATTTGCATTGCAGATATATCAACTGAGATTGGACATTCATAAAATTAGTATGTTTGCAGCTCCCTACAATTCTTTTCCAAGGTACAAGACAAAAGATTAAGGACTATGTTATTCTGACTAACCAATTAATCAAAATATACATGCTATCTTTGTGTAAAACTTTAAAATATCCTTATGATAATTAGACTACTTTTCTCCAATAAAGCTTAAAAGTCAATTCTCTTGTTTAGGAATTTTTTTTAGGGCTAGATAGGCAAACAATGTAAATGCTAGCCAAGTGTCACTTGTAATCAGAAAACATAGCTTATTCATTAAGTATTAATCTAGTGAAAATCATTGTTCAATACGTCTACTTAATCAAATCAGATACATTCGCTTTGTATTTTCATGTTCATCTTTGTTCCAAACATAAAGGAAATATACTTTTACCAAAACCACAAATTCAGCCTTGTGGTATAAATTGTTGATAATTCCATAGCCATGCCATGAAGTTCACCTTAGGATATGCAACAATAAAGCAATCAAAAGTAAGTTTTTCAAAGTATTAAAATATGCTAAGTGTATCCATTCTCACCAGCGTATACAATAGTCTCCTTCACTACAGATGACATGTGAACACTATGACAGTAATTCAACAAATGTCAAAATAATAACTACACATGTGCAAATATAATATATGTTGTCCTGCATCTGCCCACACAACAATTTCACTTAGGTGAAATGTAACTTGAAGATGCGCACAGCATCTTTGACTGGGTAGAAAAAGAAGAAATGAAAACTACATTGTTAACAGGGACAACAAAGAAATAGTTCTGGGATAAGGCTCATCTTTTGTTGAAACAACCATCTGAGGTTGTTTCAAAGAGGCAAAGCTCATCTTGGGCACAGAAAGAGTGCTTTCTCAGAGCAGCCCACAAACTCTCATCTGTGTGTTCTTCCCAAAACCTCCACAGCCTGGACCAAGGATAATTTACCCTAAGTATTTTGTGTCAAGTGAACATGTTAGAAAGGTATCTGTAGCATCTTGCTGAAACTTCAAATCTGCTTTCCCAACTGTAAAATCAGATAGTTGACATTGGTCCAGCATGGCAAATAGGAAGCCCAAGAACCAAATCCAGTCATAGAAGCGTTTAGTTTACTCCCACAGTGTTTTATTGTTTGTTATCATTTACACTAGTGACAATATTTTCAAAAAGTATTTCACATAAAATATGTAATTTTCAGCTTGTTTTTAAAAATCAGGTTGCAATAACTGACAAGTAAATTCTTGTCTTCCTCCCAAAATAAACCACACCCTCCTTTCACCGTGATTCTATATTTCCATTATTTCCAGATCTTGTAAGTATTTGAATATAAGTCTCCTGGAACTCCAAATTTATATGGTTCATTAAAAATTAAATGGTGTGTGTAAACTGGAGTCTGTTTATCCCAAGATATCTAAGATGATCTGCATATTAAATTAGTTTCACAGAATTCTATTGAACTTTGCCTGCCATGGTGTGGATAAATTCATCCTAATTTGTTTTGTATTATTTACATAGCAATAAAGTAATCTCAAAGTGTTATCAGTAGAAAATATAGTATTATACAATTATCAGAAAGTGAAACCTCTAAAATAATATTTTAAAATAGCAATCACTACATGATAACTGAGAAATTCAAGGAAGAGCTGGAAATACTAGGGCAGATGTAGGCAAGAGAAGCATTGTATTTCTAAAAAAAAAAAATTCTTTCATTTAATTAGTTGACTTTGATTCACTGACCTAAGGTCTGTAGTGATTTGGTTGTGTTCCTTTAACTTCATCTTACAAATATCTATACTTAAATGATACTTAAAATGATTGTTCTGTCATTTCTTAAAAATTGATTTATAATTTGCTTTATTTAATTAATAACATTTTATATCAGCACATCTGTTAAGGGATTTTTGCATTATTTTGATCAATCTGTTGGCCATATGTAATACTGCAACAAATTACACATAAAAGGTAAAGTTTTATTGGTATATGTATAGAGGCCACATGAAAATATAGAGACTATAAATATAACAGCAATTACAATCAATAACAATTGTATATTTTACATGCAGCAACCTTTCCCCTACTTTTTATTCAACCCTCATGTTCACAGTACACAGCTGGCTTTTATCCCATTTCAAATAAATGAATACTAAGGTCAAAAAGAATGAGTAAATTAGCCAATTGCATGATTTGTAAGAGTTGTAACTGTAAAGCGTATTTGTTTGTTGTAATACAGCAACCAATAGGCTAAATCGGCTAAATCAATATTTCCTTTTAGGATTCTAAGTGCTGACACTAGGGATTTGATTCAGTGGTATATGAACAATGCTCTGAGCTCAATCCCAGCATGACCCCACCCACATGTGCTTCTCACACTTGTAATCTCATTACTCAGGAGGTAAAGGCAGAAGGACCAAAAAGTCAAGGTCATCTTCGGTTACATAACATGTTCAAGGCCAGACATTGCTGTGTGAGACTCTGCTTTAAAGTAAAGCAATACAAAGTGCTTAATATTTGTTATTACCTACTTTAAAATATGCAGTGGCTTCACATCACAGTCATTTGCTAAATTTGCTTTTATTCATGGCCACTCTATCCATGCTGAATGTGTCCTATATTTTGAAGAAATTATAGAAATTATTTTAAATACATTATCCAGTTCTGACTCACAGGTTAAGACTATTTGCTGTTGCTCCAAAAACGCTGTTTGTTTATAAGCAACCACATGGTGACTCATAAACATCAGTAACTTCAGTTCCAGGGGTTCAGATGCCATCTCTTTTGGCCTCTGCACACTCATGCATGCATTTTCTCTCTCTCTCTCTCTCTCTCTCTCTCTCTCTCTCTCTCTCTCTCTCTCTCTCTCACACACACACACACACTCAAAATATAAAAGTAAATAAATCTTAAAAATCTTAATTTTATCATTTCACAACATTCTTCTATGAGCAAAGTAGAGGCTTCCCAATATCATTTTCCATTTCTCAAATAAAGTCCCAATGGAAATTTAACTGTAGGCTAGAACAAGGAAGTAGGCTTCAGACATGAAAATGACCTTGTGCTAGGACAGGGAAGTAGACTCAGATACTTTGGTCATCCTGATAACCCCTTAGAAACAGTGATCACAGGGGTATTCACATAATTGAGTTTAACGCCTTGCTTTTTTTTTTTTTTTTTTTTTTACTATTTGTGTTTATTGTCTTGCTTGTTCCTTGACTATTTGCATCTATTCTATTGCTAGTTCCTAAATCTAGAACTGACCTTAATACATGCACGTAATTAAAATGGTATAAAAGCAAAAAGAAGGAGGGGGTGGGATAGGGGGCTCTAAGGAGGGGAAATGGGGAAAGAGGATGACATCTGAAATGTAAATAAATAAAAATTCAATAAAAAAGAAAATTTAATTGCTTGCCTGAGATCTTATATTTGTTACTGTACTGTGTTGTGGCAAAAAATAAATAAGTAACCTAAGCTCTCCAAGCCTAGTTCTGGATGAGTCTGTGTTCTAAATATGCTTTTAACCCTGTTACTCTTACAGTCAGTTAATTCCCATCTGTAAATTCCTAAATCACATTGCTCTTTTCTTAGTGATGCTGTCTTATATTAATTTTCAGCATCAGCTGAAATGGAGATCATTTCTTTTATGTCTAGTTTTGGTGGATTCTGCCTCTTTGCTTTTATGCTTATCAGTTTTTTCTTCTTTTCTGTGACCTTTTGACAGTTTCATATTTTCAAGGAAAGGGCCTTAAACATGGATTTCTTTGCCTACTATGCAGGGAGTTGTGAATCCTGACTTCAAATGCCTCACCAAAACATTACCCAGTTGGCCCTAGTATACAGAAGAAGCCACATTCTGATAAGAATTGAGTTGACATTTTCATAGTAAGATAATGGAGGTTAGCCCATCACCATCCAGGCCTCAGTCATGGTGGGCAACTGCTCTATCACTGAACTACAAAGCAAGCCTTCAGAGAGGAGAGCTCTTAACAGCAGAGAGGGGAGTGTATAATTCCCTCCAGTTTAGCTCGTTTTTCAAACTCTGAAATTTGAGGAGAAAATTTCAAAGAAATAAACCATTATACTTATGGCCATGGATGTCTATTCTAATAATAATGCTACTTGGAAGTTTTCCTCAGTAATGTTCTTTGGGGAGGGAGGAAGGGAGGAAAGGAAAGGAAAGGAAAGGAAAGGAAAGGAAAGGAAAGGAAAGGAAAGGAAAGGAAAGGAAAGGAAAGGAAAGGAAAGGAAAGGAAAGGAAAGGACAGCCTGGTGGATCAGAACAGGTGGCTCTCTCTGTAGTAAAGGTGAGTATTAGAAAATCAAGCTAAGCCATTAATCTCTGTGTGGTAAATAGCTAGACTATTTGTTCCTTGATATGTTTAACTTTTTCTTCCTCACATTTCTTGAATTAGCTTCATTACAACTAGAGTCATACTGCCATGTTATATTTAATGAACTGTTTCTGAATTTATATGTGAATATTGCAATGTCAGTTCAGATTTTGTGGATGCAAGGTCCTCTGTGACCCTTGATTTGACACAGTCAGGTGCCTGAGGACATCATACCAGCAGAGGGCAGAGTTTCACCTCCTGTTACGTCATTCTCATGGTGAACTTGGAACCAACACAAGAGTTGTCTAGTCTAGTCCCTTGACATACCTACAAACCTACAAGAAACTCACTCTTTGCCTCTGCTAGCATTTGAATAGATATCCTTGAGAGTGTACTTTCTAGAATTATTACATAAGCAGATGTTTATCCAATTTCTATGGACAGAGTTCTTCCTGTAAGTAAATAACACCATCTTGGACTTTTGAGGAGTTACACAACAGGATCTGACCCCTTGCATGGAATGTGTAATATTCCTGGGAAGACAAAATATTGAAGTCAAGAATTCTAATAAAATATACTTCAGAGATAACTAAATCCATAAAAGAAAAAGAGTCAGGACCATATCAGTGTTTCTCAATTTCACAGTTGGGGCCACATATGCTGGGAGATAACCCCCAGCTTGGGGGAGAAGGGGAGAGAAATGCAGCTGGTTCTTCTTTCTTCTCCTCCTCCATCTGTCCGGTTCTTCTTGAGGCAGCCCCTATGCTACTGTAGCTGGCCTGCAGTCAGCATCCTGGCCCTAAGACCATCAAGGAGTTAAGTAAATAGCCTTGTACTATCCTAAAAACTTCTTCTGAGGATAAGAGACTGCAGGCTAGGGTAACACCTGTAGCCTAACAGCAGAGGATTAGGCAACATGGCCTTTGTTCTATCTCAGCAGGAACTGCTGGGCTCTAACTTGTGGCTGCGAAGAAAAGACACTTAGAAAAGTTACTATAGAGTTTATTAAGTGTAAAAAGTATCCTATGAAAGCTATCTGAGGGGAAACATGGAAAGGTCCTGAGTGGGGAAGAAGAAAAGATTCTAACAAAGTAAAAAACCTAAGGGAGAAAAATTCTAGGCAGGGGGAAAGGAAAGGGCGACGGGGTCTTAACTAACTAACTGATTCCTAACTCGCTAATTTAACTAACTCACTATTCTAACTGACCACCCGCTTTGTCTTTGTCTTCAGTATTTATACATCTTTCAGAGTACATGGTCACATGTTACAAAGTTCATCACAAGTTCACACCAAAATTCAAATCATAAATTGAAATAGAAGTTTACAACACAGAATGTTTACATGAATATTCATTAGGAGTAATTATCTAACTAGACATTCATCACCTGTCTAGCTCCACAGGTTCGCAGAAAGTTTGAAACTATAACTTAAGAAATTAATGAAGTTTTGTATAGATAAACTCAGGCAATATTTTCTCTTCTGTCCTGGTACCTATAATAAATTGTGGATTCCCTCTAGTAACCTAGGCTAATTGTTTTATGACCTCTTGGAATGTGCTCTAAGCAGGAGAAGGTCCAGTTACTATCTCTCTCCAGGCAATTAACTTATAACACTCAGGAGACTGGCAGAGTTCTCTTTGCAGTTTCAACTATGTCTGAGGGACTTAATAGCAGTCCCCGTATAAAAGAGCTGAATATTCACTGATATAATTTTAGGAATTCTTATAGGATCATCATTAAGACTTAAGAAGTCATCTATTTGTTTATATAGCATCACTACAAGACAGTACATCTTCGTGGATCTGCAGAGATCTGCTACAAAGGGGAGTGCTATTGCTTGGTGATAGTAGCATATGTATAATAATAATAATAATGGGAAAAGCATATTAATAGCAGGAATCTTTCCTAAAATCACGTCCACCACAGCCTTGCTAATGGGGCACATTCGTCGCAGATTATATAATAATCCAAGGCAAGCATTTCAGGACGGTCATCTGCTCATTATTAGCTTGTCCCATTATGGCTCCTGACACACATATTTATTTTTCTTTCTTTCTTTTTTCTTTCTTTCTCTCTTTATTTTTTTGTAAAAAAGCAGGTTTATTTGGGAATGGGCTCCTGAGTGAGTTCACCACTCTCAGGAGATGAAAGCAGAAGAAGCCTCCCACTATTTCTTTATCAGGGAGTATATCTGCTGCATTATAAAACAATGGACATTAACCCTAGCCTCTAAGTAGTAAATGCTGACAGCCTTCCTCCTTTGATTATTTCACCATAAAAATGAAATATGTGTCCATGTACCAAATGCCCCAAAGAGCAAAATTGCCCCATGAGTATAAGCCCTGAACAAGGTCATAAACGTGACTTGACTTGTAAAAATGGTGTTACACTTGAAGTACTAATTTTTGAATAGCAAAATATAAGCACCTGCTCTGGGAGTTTGTTTACTTACTTACATTAAATATGAAAATTACCCATTTCTTCTTCATAGGGCTCCCATATATAGTAAAGTGATTGGCATAGTACTTGAAATATAGTAAATATGCTTTAATAATATATGTTACTGTTAATAGGAAACCACTATTGTGAGTCCTTTCTCTGAATCAGATTCCAGCAGAACTTAACAGAAAAATAAAGTAACTGCATAGTAAATAAACTTGATGGGACTCCTGTTCATGGTTTTATGCTGAAATATGTAACAACTGGCAAGATCAAAGTGAGCTTTCCCCATTACTATGCTAGTCACCTCAAGGATGCTCTATCTTCCTCTATGTGAAAGTTGAAGAGAAGGAGCACATCCACCAGGAAGTTTGAAGAGGGGCCAGTGATCTAGATATAAATGTTTACATGTTTTGGGAGCTTCCTATGTACAGATTAGTTCTGTGTAAATATTTTCCAACAGGGAGGCCTGAAATGATGGTTCTTTCTCATTCCTCTTTATCTGATTTGTAATTTTATCCAACTTACAGGCAATAAAAGTTGAAATTAACTGGAAGGAAAAATGAATCTATGGTCCTATTTATTCTATGAGCTATAAGTGAGCAACTGCAGATGTTTTGAAATTGCAAAGAAACTGAGTTTATGAATGTTTGTTTATAAAAACTAGAGTGTTAAATATTTCTAACCTACCAGCTTATTGTTTGAAATGTCTCTTGGCTAGAAAAAAAAACAGTGTTCTATTTTCTACTAGAGGGCTTCTAACAAAGAAAAATCACTTTGGTGTTAGGAACTATGCCTTTGAGGGGTGTTGACTAAGCCAGATAGAAGAAGTGGGTATTAATACTTCAGGAATAATAAAAAAAACACAAAGAAGCTTCCTGTCAGAGCCAAGTTCAGGAAGATGGGAGCTGACCTGAACAGGTTTGTTGCTGGCAATAAAAGCAGAAATCCCTCCATAAATTAGCAGTGGTAAAAGGAGAATTACCTATGGCAAACTAAAACAAGAAGAGACAGTAGTCTTGGTGTAGCCAGGATGTGCAAACATCTTCTCTTGGCCCTTAAGTATTTGTTGATGTGTGAACTGTATGCTGCTACATGAACTAATAAAGTTCTCTTAGGCAGAGATTCTGTTTTAAATTGGTAAACCAAGGAATCCACGTTATTTTACCTTATTTTACATTGTGAAGAACAGCCATGTCCAGAAATCAAAAAATAATAATAATACGATATTGCAACTATTTTGGGAAGAATATGTCCTTAACTCCTCCTCAGTGTAAAATATATTCCTGGGGATATATTTTAATTTCAGATTTGACGAGCGGCATGTGGTAATTTTTTAATACTAATCAAATTTTTATAGGAAGTTTCACTCACCAGTAACTTTATTTTTCTGTTGGTATCAAGTTATTTACTTTATATCAGCCTAGCATCCTTAGCTCTTATCCCAGCCTGTTTAGTTAGAAAGTAGAAGAAGCCCAACATAGAAGAGAGGAGGATCTCCTCTCCCACCTATTCCCAACAAGGCTATCCTCCCCTAAATATACAGCTGGAGTCATGGGTCCGTCCCTATGTGCTCCCAGGCTGGTGGTTTAGACCCTGGGGAGCTCTGGTTGGTTGGTATTGTTGCTCTCCTCATAGGGCCACAAACCCTTTCAGCTCTTTCAGTCTTCTCTCTAACTCCTCCATTGGGAACCCCTTGATCAGTTCAATGGTTAGCTGTGAGCATCTGCCTCTAAATGTGTCAGATTCTGGCAGACCTCTAAGGAGACAGCTTTATCAGGCTTTACAAGGCACAATCTAACTTGTATTTTCTGGGCTTCCAAATCCCTTTTTTGTCCTACAAAGTGTTTGCTTCTGAGAACGTTTATATATCCATTCTTTATCACAGATATAATCCTGTGTTATTTTTCTTAGTAATCAACTTAATTTGAAAAATTAAACAATGCTAAACTATCAAAAGAGAGAGGAGGAGGAGGAGGAGGAGGAGGAGGAGGAGGAGGAGGAGGAGGAGGAGGAGGAGGAGAAGGAGGAGATATCAGAGTAGAAAGCAAGTTTGAACCATTTTTATTGCAGTTAGTGGTACTGTTTTATTTTAATTTACACAGAATTCAAAAGGAATTATTCAAACTGGAAGACATGTACATTTAGCCAAGATTTTATTGCCACTTTTCAGTTCCCTACCAAGTTATTACCCCTTGTTTGTGCTTGAGTTTCTTTTTCTTCTAGCATTGCATCATGATGTATCCCAATCTGCCTTTACCAAATTTATTTGCACTGGAGGTGATTAGTCATTTACACTACATTATATAGTATCAACCAAAATCCAAGAGCCCTAAGATCTCATGGCATCTTCCCATGTTTGTTGTTGCCTCCAGCCTTATAGCCTGAATAGCCAGATCCTTACAACCTCATTCTTATCCATTGCTTTACAGATAAAGACAATGAGTCACAGATGACTGAAAATCCTAACTCTGTGCCATAGAAAGTCAATCATATGTTGGCTGCAGATATTGTGGGTCTCATCTCTATGCTCCTTACACCTCTGACCTCACCAACTCGGGCTCATGTGTCCTCAGATGGATTGTTCTAAGATAGTTTTAAGTATGTTGTAGAAATAGTACACAATCCCACTCAATGTAAATTTATTATAGATAGATAGGAATAAGTGAAAGATGCATTTTATAACACTCTGCTGGGAAGACTAGCTACATCATTCCTGAGTGTGTGGGAAAGTGCAGAATGTACTGAGCAATTCTTAAGCTCTGCATACCGGCTTCTCCAGTTGTCACCATTGACCTAAAAGGCCAGATGAAAATACTACTTGAAGCAATGTTGCTATTCATTGCACTTAAGTTTATCTGTTAATCATTATTATTGGCATCTATGCCATATTTGGAAACTTAAATATCTATACCACAGTGTTCTTCAACTATTAATATGCATCAAAATCACCTGCTTGCCCCACCCACAGTTTCTGACTCAGTGGATCTAGGTAGTGCCTGAGTTTTGCATTCCTAAAAAGCACTGAATGATACTGAGGCTGGGATGTTTCTCATGGGGTCAGCTACAAAACATATGTAAGCCAAGCTCTGCTGATGTCCACAGAGGTAGTCATGCCAAGTATAAGGAACATTTGATCATAGCTAGTCTCAACAGATACATGCTAAGAACATCAGTGATACGCCATTCTCTGATGAAATGATGCAGTGAAATGCAAACTCAATGCTTCTATTGGTTAAGTGTTAAAGTAATAGTTTTCATAGCTTAAATATAATTAAATATATTATCAAAATTAATTTTACCCAGGATCTGTTTGATTTAGTTTTAATTTAATTCTTAATGTGGCTACTACAGAGGTGGTGATTATATTTGTGGTTCATACTTCATTGCTTTTAAAAAGCACTGTCCAACTTAAAGGACTGGAAAAATGGAGATTAGTGAATGACAGAAGATTCAAATCCCTGAAAAACACTTTGCAGTGAAGTTGGAGAAGTAGAGAAATGGTATCTGTTGGTTTGGATTTGGCCTGAAGTTCTCAGTTTATACCTCAGCACTTGTCACATGTTTTAATGTACAAATTATATAATATCTACCATCTTATATGTCTTTCAGTATTAACCAAAAGTCTTTTTATAATTCTTAAAACCAGTCCAGGAGATGGCTTAGTCAGTAAAGGAACTTACTGCTAAGGCTTGTGACCTGAGTTCCTGGAACCTACATGATAGAAGGAGAAAACTGAGTCCTGAAAGATGTCCTCTGACCTTCACACACATGTGCCATGGCATGCATAAATCCACATATACACACACAAACACTAAATCAATCAACTAACCAACCAATCAATAATAAGATACAACAATCTTTAAAACAGACTTAAGATTATAATGAAAAAAAATTCTACTGAGTTTAAAAATTAAAAATTTCCACCAACCTTTAAAACTGAGAACTGTCTTCTCTTCAGTTGATGTAACTTGCCCTTGAATAACCTTATAAAAGTTTATGTTTTTAGTGTGTGTTCTGTCTTCCCACCCTCTCACTTGTTACTTGTAGCAAACAGGAAACAGAAGTGAAAACAGGTGGTGTCATTCCCAGGCTAAACACTTTGTAATGTTTAAGGAATGACAAAGCAGGATATTGAATTACCAGTTGGAGGTGGTTGGTTAGTAAAAGAAGAGACTCATTTCTGGAACTCCAATGCTGTCCAACTTTACTTGGGTCCTACAATTTCTGCACAATTTCTTGATATTTAAAAACAAAAACAAATCTTGGGGCTAGATATGGCTCAGAAGTTAGGAATGCTTCTTACTCTTGCACAAGATCTGTTCCAATTCCTAGCATCAAGATGGCAGCTCACAAACATCTATATCTTTAGTCCCAGGGGACACAATACCATCATTTGACCTAAAAGGGCACTGCATATATGTGGTGCACATATATTCATGCAGGCAAACACCCATACATATAAAATGAAGTAGATGTAAAAAAAATTAAAGCTTATGAAAAAAAGTATAATACATACAAGAGCATGGTCTCAAAACCTAAATAGAACACAATCAGATAACATGTCCTTCCTGTGGTTTGTTCTCTTAGGACAGAAGGTTCTGACATTGTCTAAACATTACTGACTGAATCATTCAGATGGTACATGACATTGTAAAGATCTTTCCTTTTTACTTGCCTCTGTTTTTATCTGGTAATCAAAAAACACATTTTACTATTGGTTAATAGTAAAACTAATAATTTATATTCTGTCACAAATAATCCATGACTATCTTCATTTTCCTATGATTTATTTTAATATCACCTTGTGGCTTGCTTTTGTGGGGTGCCATAATCTTGCCTCCCTGACTGTAGGGCTTGCTTTTAATTTTGTTTTCCACCATAAACTATTCTTTTCATACCATTTCACCTTGCAACAATATTAAATAGGCATGAATTCTACAAAGACTCACTACTTTTGACTACAAGTGAAATGAAAGAGGCTTGTTTACTCAGGATCTACCAGGATACATGGGAAGCATTTTCCTTAAGTGTTAACTTTATAAACAAAGAATGAAATTGTTACTATATAGGTTATACATGTAATTTATTTATTTATTCTGAAAATTTTATTTTGTTATTATAATTGGAAGACTGTTCAATATAGGATTATTAATATATGTCATTACACATACTTATAACTAACAACATATTTTGCTTGCCAAGACAAGTTGCCTTCAAAATATGCATAGCACTTGAAAAGAAATACTATGCTATTTTGGTGCTTCAGGGGATTTTTATTAAGTATATAATATTCCTCAAAGATGCAGAAGCCTAGAGACTGTGATTGCCTTGGTCAATTTCACCAAGCTAGCAAATGGGAAAGCCAGAAGCAGAATTTTCACCTTGTCCAGGAATGATTTGCAGACTGTAGTTCAAAGATTATTCATACTGAAATAGGAACATTGAGTAATTTGGAAAAATGTATAATGCATATTTCCACTTTTAGATTTAAGTTTTATAGCTCTGTGGTTTGTATATTTAAAACTTTAATCTAAATTATTGTTATGACGATAATAATGCCTACCATAAAACTTATGATGAATATAAATTCTAGTTTCAGAAGGGCCTGAATCCGCACTGTCATGCCTGACTAGTCACTTAGTCTTCCTTTTAAAGTGATGTTTTAAAGTAAAATAAAACAATTTCAGCAATTATACCGATTCTCACACACCACACTACACACACACACACACACACACACACACACACACAGGATGTTTGTGGATGGAGAGAATAGACTGTCTTGCAGAGGACCTGAATTCCATCCCCAGCACCCATATCAAGCAACTCACAACTGCCTTTAACTCTAGCTTCAGATCAGATCCCTTTGCTCCACACCCATGGATACCTGCATTCACAGGCTCATATCCACACACAGATATACACATAATTAAGATAAAATGAAACTGCTTTTTAATCTGGAGGAGGGATGTTGGCAGATGGAATGACATAGATATTACTGAGAAGCCCACAATAGTTCTTGCTTTTCCACCCACTGACTAGGACTGCTGCTGTGCAGGCTCCATGACTACACCATCAGAACTCTGTTTTAGTCCTCATGGCCAGGCTGCTGGTGTAATGAAGTGTGCTGAGTGCACTGGAAAGCTCTGTGACCTCATAAACCTGCAGAGTGTGAGCATGAAGAAGACATCAGTCGGTGTACTTACTGGCTTTCATGAAATTCCTTTCCTAGCCTCTAGACCGTTCACCTCTCCTCACTCCTTGAACTCCTCCAACCATTTAACTCTTTATATTTAATATAAAGAGAATATTTTCTGCTGAAACCATAGTGTCAAAGAGGGATTTTTTAAAGCACAATAATTGGATTTGATCACATATCTTTGATCACTATCATTTATTTCATTTTGAAATTAAAAAAAAAACACAAAATGCAGTGAAAAGTTTGGGATAGTTGAGCAGACACACTGGGACATATGTTATTCTGTCTATAGTTCAGAGTGAGTAGGGATTTCTAGACAGAAAAATTTATCTTGAACTATGTTTGAGAAACTAAGATATGGTATTGACATTTTACTTTCATCAACATTCATATCCCAGGTTGAAAGGAACTTCTGTATTTCCTTTCTTAAAGGAGTTGGCATCAAAGCCTGATGCCCAAGTTAAATCACCGGGCACATAGTTGAAAAAGAGAAATGACTTAAGTTGTCCTCTGCCCTGAACATGTGTGCTGTGGCATACACACAAACATGCACACACACACACACACACACACACACACACACACCATGTACAAACACACACACAGCATGAAATGGACAGGAGTTCTTAATATAGAATCAAAATGCTTAAGGAAATAAAAGAACACACAGCAGCCATAAAATAGGCATAAATTGTCAAGACATGGGCTCTTTTGTTTGGTGTTTTGCTTTGTTTGTCTGGTTGGTTGGTTGGTTGGTTAAGAAATCATTAGAGACTAAAATTTCAATGCCAACTTCTCTGAGTTAATGAATATATAGTACATAATTACTGACAGTTGTGCCCAGAACTGATGCTGGAGAAGATGGACACACATGAAAAGAAAGGGCTGCTTTCTAATGTCTAATTTATAAAATAGACACAAGAAAGTAACCAACACTGTAAGGGAATAACTTATAAATAGGCTTATTCCTTTTATAAATGAACTAATTATATGAAAGATGAATTGAAAATATTGCTTGTGAAAATACAACTGTGATCTAATGTGGGCATCAGGCTTGGTGCAAACTGTCATTACCCACCAAGTCCACTGGCCCAGACTCTCACTTTATAAAAGGAAATGAAGAAATTCCTTTCAACCTGGGATATAAATGTTGATAAAAGTAAAATGTCAATCCCATATCTTAGTTTCTCTATATTAGCATAGGGAACTAGGTAGTGTGTTTTTTCTTTAGATTGAATACTCACTAAAAATAAAGCAGCACACTTTTTACATAGGTTTTGCATTGCCTAAAAGCTTTAAGTATTAACACTCTAGTCAGAAGTCTTGGGAACGTTTTTTTTCAACACTAAAGAACAGTCTCTAGTCTTCTACCGGCCTCAGGGAACCAAGAAAAATATAGAGAAACACCAAGTAATGACCACAAAAGTAAGCAGATGCAAGGCCCCACCTGCATAAGGGCAAATTTGTTCAGCTGCTTCCCATTTCTTTTTACCCATACTCCTTGAAAAACAGCTTGAAGTTTTAAGCCTTTTAATGACAACATGAGAAATATACCACTGATAAACCTGTTTGTATTCTCTCACACTTTCCTTACTGATAGGTGTTTGAGTCAATGCTTGCCTTGCCTTAAAAAGGAAAGTCCAATTTCAACTTATTGGACCCCATTAAAATTAATGCCCAGTACTTTCACATAATTTCATTTCATTATATGTTTTATATTCAAAGCGAATCAATTCCCATCTTATGGATAATGAGACTGAGGCTAACATCAGAGAAATGGTATGACATAACCAGAATCTCACTGTTCTGGAAGTGACACAGAGTGATCCATTAGAAGTATTTCTAATCCAAATTTTTCTTGCCCTGCCTATAGAAAAATGGTACATAAAATTCATACATACCATGGAGCCTGAGTAAAGGGCAATAAAAAAAAACTAAAATTAGACAGTTTTCCTCTTTGGCTCTTTAATCCTTATTGAAAATTTTAACTGCCTCATAAATCCATAAAATATACATATTTATGCACTGCCATGATATTTTAATATGTATACTCACTATGTGACAAAAAGTGTCAAATGTATCTATCTCTTTAACTATTTCTTATTCTCTTTTCTCTCTGATAAAAACATTCAGAACCCCTTCTTTCATCTTCTTGTCAGCATACTGTGTAACAGAACAAGAGATGGTCTTACCTCCACCTGACTGTCCCTCAGTACCCATTTGATTCTTACTCTTGTCAGCATTCTTTCTGTTCAGGATCCAGATCACTGGGCACAAACAGAAAGGCATCTGATTTCTGTGTCTTACAATTTTTGTTTTCCTAATGTATCACAATTTCTTCCCCAAACAGAATCCTTGTAGTTTCAAAGAAAGAAATTACATTGCTCCTTCTTCCTCAATGAAGGCAGGTGACAGTTATAGCAGTTCCTGTATAAACCTATGACATGATAATTCTATGACGTGGTTAGGGGAAGGTTTTATTGTAGATATAAAAGAGGCAACAGCCAGAGGCATCTGGAAGTGTCTAGAACAGAGAAAGGAAAAGGAAAGTAGACTGAACATGGCCAGAGGACAGGATCTGACCATGAAAGAAGCAGGCTCAGAGAGAACAAGGGAGAGAAACAAGGGGAGACAATAGATTGGGATTAAGAAAGCAAGAATAAATAGGGCAGACAAAAAAGAGCGAGGAGGAGGGAGACAGAACATATGAAAACTAACAAGATAGTAAAGGTTATGAGTAGTTAAGGGGAGGGAAACCTGTGAGCTTAGGGTCCAGGAGGAGATGGAAAGGGCTCGCATAGAGTTTGGAATGTGTAGCAAGCACTTGTGATAATGAAGGAGCCTGGAAGCCAGCATGCACTTGGCCATGCTAATAAGTACCACAGATAGTAATTTGTCCTTTCTGCCTTTTGGAATTTGGGGATATAGAGTTTCCTTTGGAGCCAACAGTTCCATTCTACTCTAAGGTCCATGTTTCTCCAGAAAAACTTATCAAAGTATTGTTAATGCAGAATGGAGAATGTCATGGCACTCTCCCATTCAGAATGTCCCAGTGCACATTTGGACCTACACTTTGAAGAAGTTATTCAGCATCTGAAGATTCATAAGAGCCAATTCCCATAAATGTGCTGTAGACATCTCTAAGGAGGGAAAAGTCCAAGCTATAACTTCATCTCTACTACCTCTTGGCTGGCCAGCTCGCTTCCTTTAAGTTTTTACTGTTCCTTTCCCTTCACTCCTACCCCCACCCCCACACCATCCAAAACACAAATGCTTTCCTTAAGTTCCTCTGCCATTTTCATGCTCTACATTTCCCACCAAGCTGGTCAACTATAAACAGAGAGCATCTCACAGGCCTTAAAACACAGTGAAGATAATTAGATCTCTAAGGCTCCTGCCTTCCTCTTAGAAAGGAACACTATAAAGAAAGAAAACTCTGCCTTACTAATTTTCACACTTGAACATAGCAGCATAGCAGGCACTGGGGACTGTGATCGATGTTAGGTGTCTGCAGAATATATCTGTCCACATTCATGTTCCTTTTTTCTTGGTTTTTTTTTTTTTTTTTTTTTTTTTTTTTTTTTTTTTTTTTTTTTTTTTTTTTTTTTTTTTTTGAGACAGGGTTTCTCTGTGCAGTCCTGGCTGTCCTGGAACTCACTCTGTAGACCAGGATGGCCTCAAACTCAGAAATCTGCCTGCCTCTGCCTCCCAAGCACTGGGATTATAGGCGTGCGCCACCACTGCCCGGCCATGTTCCTTTTTTCTTAACTCCCCAAAATTCTTCTTCCCTTCTTTCAGGTATTGAGTATGAGAAATATGTTCCTTGTTAGGTGATAAATCTTGGTCATTATTCAAATGTTAAATGGATATGTGAGCATTTTCAGTGCTGTGTCTAGAGTCTCTCAAGTAATACACTAATTACTCAATTAATCAAGACCTCATTAAAATTTCCCAAGTATGAGCACTGTCTTAGGGTTTCTATTGCTGAGATCAAACATCACATCCAAAGCAACTAGGCAAAGAAAGCGTTTCTTTGATCTTACAGCTTGTAGTCCAAGGGAAGTCAGAACCTGGAGGCACCAACTGATGTAAGGCATTGGAGGGATTCTGCTAACTGATGTGCTCCCCATAGCTTGCTCAACCTGCTTTCTTATAGAACCCATGGCCACCTCCTCAGAGATGGTACCACCCACAAAGGGCCACATCAATTACTAAGAAAATGCCATACAGGCTTGCCTACAGGGCAATCTTATAGACATTTTCTCAGTTGTATTTTTTTTTTCAGATAATATTGACTTGTGTAGAATTAACAACAACAACTACAACATGGTCAACAACAAGTCAACCAGCAGACTCCTCTAGCTGTTCAGAATAATCTTTTACTTATCAACTAACAGCCAGTGTAAATCAACTGAAGTGCAGAAGTAGCAGACCTCGTTAATAAGTTGGATTTCAAATCTATGCTTATAAATCTTTCTTTTCAAATGCAGATGATCTCCCTTTTGTTCTAAGCTGGTAGTGGTTTCAGACTAGTCAGTACAATTTTACTCACTGCCAACAAAATTAATGCAACAAACTGATTAGTGTGGTGTCAGGAGGGAAAGAGAAAGATGACGAGAATTTCTTCCTTGCTATAGCAACTCAGGGCTCCCTAGGGATTGTCATACTTGAAGTAAATTCCTTTCTATTTTTGGTGTCCTTATTCTCAAGCCAAGCCAAATATTCCTACCCTCAGTATAGAGTTCACTTGGGCTTGTTTCATTTTTTTTAAACATTCTTTAACCTTGACATTTCCAAATATTTTCCTGAGGAAAAGCTAACCACTTACAACTAACTACATATGAGAGTATTAGCAAACAGGAAAATTAATCTGTACTAAGGTATGAATGAGTACTAACCAATAAAAGTTTTATGGAAAAATCAACATATAAAGAATATTTATCTAAGGAAACTATATTGTTAGATTGGTATAAGTCCCATAACTATAATGAAAGCAACAAAACATATCAACAAGGCCATTAAAGGGAAGTCCTTTTGACTGACAGAGAACTAAGCCTATCTCCCTCAAAGCCATGAATTCTGTCAAGTTACTTGTAACTTGTACTGTTTTGTAAACCACACATTTCTATGTTTTTTCCACTGTTGTTTTCATTTTCTTGTCAATATTGCCAAGGTAACACTGAATGTTTTTCATGAGATTCTCTGAGCAAACAAGAATATAAATTGGGACTATAGAAAGTATCAGGTTTGTATACTCAGAACATCCAGGCCAGTCGCCATTCACTTGGGCATTGTTCACTCTCTTCATGAGAAATGTCAAGACACTTAAAATGTCAAAGCACATGTCTAAAGTTCCAAAACTACTTCAGCATTAAGTCCGGAGAGGGCCAATAGGAATTAAAGTCCAGAACTGAGTTGGGAATTTTAAAAAAAAATAAATAAACGGTTTAATCCTGATGCAGCCTGAAAACTGTGGAAGGAATGTTATTCCCCAAAGCTCTGAGCCTGCTCACTACCCCTCTTAAATCTATTCCCACAGTGACTGCTTAGGGGAGAATGCTAATGATCTCCATACCCACGCAAAGATTGAGAGATGAAATAAATTGATTGAAAATAATCTATGATAAGGTTAAAGATCTGAGCATTAGCTCTGCTAATTCCAGGAACAGCTTTCAAGTCATTAAGGATAGCTAATTTAGTTTTGTAGTATTTTTCAAGACTTACAGATGGTATTGTTATCAACTCAGAAGCTAGTATTTGCCAACATACACAGATTTATGACAGTTTCCCCAAAGACTAAAGTTGAATTATTACAGTTGTTCTTGAGAATTAAAATTGCTTATTTGCAACAGAAAATTACAATTTTTTTTTTAAAAAAAGAAATCTTTGTTTCTTCCAGGTGCAGTTTGAATACTGTCAGAGACCAATTCACCCCCCAAAAAGCGACATGATCCTTAATTCCTCTACTGAAGATGGAATTAAAAGAATCCAAGATGACTGCCCCAAGGCTGGCAGGCACAGTTACATATTTGTTATGATCCCTACTCTCTACAGTATCATCTTTGTGGTGGGAATATTTGGAAACAGCTTGGTGGTAATTGTCATTTACTTTTACATGAAGCTGAAGACTGTGGCCAGTGTTTTCCTTCTGAATCTCGCCCTGGCTGACTTATGTTTTTTGTTGACTTTGCCACTGTGGGCAGTCTATACCGCTATGGAATACCGGTGGCCCTTCGGCAATCACCTGTGTAAGATCGCTTCGGCCAGTGTCAGTTTCAACCTGTATGCCAGTGTGTTTCTCCTCACGTGTCTCAGCATCGATCGCTACCTGGCCATTGTCCACCCGATGAAGTCTCGCTTCCGCCGCACGATGCTGGTGGCCAAAGTCACCTGCATCATCATCTGGCTGATGGCTGGCTTGGCCAGTTTGCCAGCCATCATCTACCGAAATGTATATTTCATCGAAAACACTAATATCACAGTTTGCGCTTTTCATTATGCGTCTCAGAACTCCACACTCCCCATTGGACAGGGTCTAACGAAAAACATTCTGGGCTTCGTGTTCCCTTTCTTTATCATTCTCACCAGCTATACTCTTATTTGGAAAGCCCTAAAGAAGGCTTATAAAATTCAGAAGAACACGCCAAGAAATGATGACATCTTTAGGATAATTATGGCAATTGTGCTTTTCTTTTTCTTTTCCTGGGTTCCCCACCAAATATTCACATTTCTGGATGTGCTCATTCAACTGGGTGTCATCCGTGACTGTGAAATTGCTGACATTGTGGACACTGCTATGCCCATCACCATCTGCATAGCTTATTTTAACAATTGCCTGAACCCTCTGTTTTATGGCTTTCTGGGGAAAAAATTTAAAAGATATTTCCTCCAGCTTCTGAAATATATTCCCCCAAAGGCCAAGTCACACGCAGGCTTGTCAACAAAAATGAGCACTCTTTCCTATCGCCCTTCAGATAACATGAGCTCCTCTGCCAAGAAATCTGCGTCTCGTTTTGAAGTGGAGTGAGAGTGTTCAAAGCCTGCTGGTGACAATAGAAGCCAGAGCAGGATTTGGCTAGACAGCTCACTCACTATCAAAGGAACACTCAACCTCCAGTCCTTTCAGAGTTGAAGCAGAGAAAGGACTCAGTGGACTGTATGTGCTTTCTAAAGTGCGAACAAAGGCTTTTTATTTTTTCCACTTTAGAACAAATGGGAGCAAAGCCACTGCTACCCACCTATTTTGTTGACTGGATAATAACTACTTCTAAGGACAATGTCAGAAATTGAGTGACTGCATTGATTTGGGGGGGGGGGGGGGATATGCTGGCAGAAATGTAATGTCTCCAGTCCCCTCTCAATTCTGTTACTTTTGATTTCCACATGAAGGTATTTAGAAGGTATTAAATCTGTAGACAAGCAAAAAGGAGATGGGAGGTCAAGAGTTTCCAAGGGACAGGGAAGCACTCCACCTGTTTAGCTACCTGTGACTCTGACACCATTGTCCATGATACTACACATCTGTGCTAAGCTTTGCTAGGCAGTAGTCATCACCTTTTAAAACTTTTTGTGAAGTTCATCCAGTATCTTAAGAATTCAAAGCAATGTGACAAAAACAATGCCCACAGACCAGCTTACCTGCAGGATGTATTACTGCAGTCACAGAGCCAAACTGCTCCTAAAGCTGTGACGCTGTCCCAGGTAATTGTGTCTTCCTAGTTGGATCAGTCTTACGTCATATCTAAGAAATGTGTAGTCTTCGTTAAGCAGATTTATCATAAAGTATGTTTTATGTTTTTAAAATTGTATATATATATACATACATATGTATATATATGCTGTTGTTTGATTAAACTCTAGCAAAGTTATATTTATCTTAAAGTAAAATTTTATCATAATGTATTTAATCTTCATTACTTAAAGCATGTACTGATTTATTTTTAATTAAACCATGAGTAAACATGAAGATATTTTTTAAAGATTTATTTATTTATTTGATGTATTTGAGTACACTATTTATTGCTGTACACACCAGAAGAAGGCATCAGATCCCATTACAGATGGTTGTGAGCCACCATGTGGTTTGCTGGGAATTGAACTCAGGATCTCTGGAAAAGCAGACAGTGCTCTTAACCACTGAGCCATCTCTCCAGCCCCACATGAAGATATTTTTAAGCTTGGTTTAAGTATAACTTAATATGGATAGCTATAACTTTTTAGTACACTTATTTATTGTGGTGCACACACGGCACACATGGAATGTCAGAGGACAACTTGTGGAAGTCAGTTCTCTCTGTTCTCAGGATTCAACGTAAGTCATCAATCAGACTTGGGGGCAAGCACCTTTACCTAAGGAACTATTTTGGTGTCTGCTATACATTCCTAAATCTTAATTTTGGAAATCAATAGAAGAAAATTATTCATTTTGTTGAACAACATGAAATAAGCACATCCTTTTGCAATTTTCAAAGATATTCTGTATAACAGTAAAAACAGCCATTCTTTATAACACAAAATCTGTAATATTATTTTATCTGTAATATTAATTTTATCTGTAATATTAATATTGGGATTTATCTAATTATGTACATGACCATGATAGGAAATATAGATGATATAAAAAATGATAAAATAATAAAAAGTCTTCTTCATTGTCCTAGTGGGGGGAAAAAGATTGATTAACATTTCAATCCATTTGTTTCTAGATATTTTGTGCTCAAATACACAAATTATGACATCGAATCATAACATGCATAGAACTTTACTTTTTCATTCAGTTGCTTCTTAACCTAATAATTTTTATCTCCAGGATTGTTGATTGTATGTTCATGTATGCATAATCACCCAGGGATAATAAGCCTTTTATTTTGTTTTGTTTTCAGTACTCAAATTTCACTGAGATAAGCATTCAAATACATGGAGATGACAGATTTCTCTTCCTCTAGCAAGTATAAATGAGTATAAAAAGGTTACAGTTGTCTTTCCGGTCTGGGCCCGAGCACTGAGCAGATCCCGGGTGGCAGCTCTGCCCCCAATCTCACAGAACGCAGAGCAAGCAGGCCTCCCAGGAGCTCTAACAAGGGTAGTACCTTAGGTAAGGAGTCAGAAACACCCACCCATTACAGGGAGTAACTGGGACCGACTAAGAACCAGAAATTCATTTCTGGCCTGGAGCACTGGTTCCTTCTGGTCTGGGCCTGGGCACTAAGCAGATCTCGGACCCCAGCTCTAATCTCAGTAGTAACACCCACCACACACAGTTCTGAAACAACCAAGATAATAGAAAAGACAGGATTCAATCAGAGACAGTAAACACAGGTAGCACTAAAGAGATCCAGATGGCAAAAGGCAAGGACAAGAACATAAGCATCAGCAACCCAGTGTACTTGACATCATTAGAGCCTAGTTCTCCCACACTAGAAAGTCCTGAAGTCCCCATATCACCAGGAAAGCAAGATTCAGACTTAAAATCACTTCTAATGATGATGATAGAGGACTTTAAGGACATAAATAACACTCTCAAAGAATTTGAGGAGAACACAGGTAAACAGGTAGAAGCCCTTAAAGAGGAAACACAAAAATCCCTTAAAGAACTACAAGAGAACACAACCAAACAGATGAAGGAATTGAATAAAACCATCCAGGACATAAAATGGAAGTAAAAACAATAAAGAAATCTCAAAGGGAAGCTACCCTGGAGATAGAAAACCTATGAAAAAGATCAGGAGTCATAGATGCAAGCATCACCAACAGAATACAAGAGATAGAAGAGAGAATCTCGGGTGCAGAAGATACCATGGAAAATATTGACACAACTGTCAAAGAAAACACAAAATGCAAAACGTTCTTAATACAAAACATCCAGGAAATCCAGGACACAATGATAAGACCAAACCTAAAGATAATAGGTATAGATGAGAGTGAAGATTCCCAACTTAAATATCTTCAACAAAATTATAGAAGAAAACTTCCCTAACCTAAAGAACTAGATGCCCATAAACATACAAGAAGCCTATAGAACACCAAATAGACTAGACCAGAAAAGAAATACCACCGGTCACATAATAATCAAAACACCAAGTGCAAAAAACAAAGAAAGAATATTAAATGTAGTAAGGGAAAAAGGCCAAGTAACATGTAAAGGCAGACCTATCAGAATTACACCAGACTTCTCACCAGATACTATAAAAGCTAGATGCTGAACAGATGTCATACAGACCCTAAGAGAACACAAATGCCAGCCCAGGCTACTATACCCAACAAAACTCTCAATTACCATAGATGGAGAAACCAAGATATTCCACAACAAAACCAAATTTACACAATATCTTTCCACAAACCGAGCATTACAAAGGATAATAGCAGGAAAGCTCCAATACAAGGAGGGAAGTTATACTAGAAAGAGCAAGAAAGTAATCCTCTTCCAACAAATCCAAAAGCAGATAACCACACAAAGATAATTTCTCCTTTAATAACAAAAATAACAGGAAGCAACAATCACTGTGCCTTAATATCTCTTAATATCAATGGACTCAATTCCCCAATTAAAACACATAGGCTAATTGACTGGATACATAAACAGGACCCAGCAATTTGGTGCATACAGGAAACCCACTTCAGTGACAAAAACAAACACTACCTTAGAGTAAAAGGCTGGAAAACAATTTTTCAAGCAAATGGTCCCAAGAAACAAGCTGAAGTAGCCAATCTAAAACCTCTAGCCTGAGAACACAAATGAAGGGAATCATGGTTCCACCCGTATAGGTAGTTGAGGGTAGCCTTGTCAGGCATCAGTGGAAGTGGAGGACCTTGGTGCCTGAAAGTTTGAATTCCCTAGTGTTGGGAATTTCAAGAGCAGGGAGGTGAAAATGGGAGGATGGTGGGAGCACACCCTCATAGAAACTCCCAGAATTATATGGATTAAACATGACAGAGGCAGGCCAACAAAAGACTAGATTTCAGAATTCAAACAAAAAATTATCTTGATACTAAAATTTGTTTTGAGAATTGTATACTGCCGAATACACAGCCTTGGTGTATCTACTCATCAAGCAAGCTGAGCAGACATACTTGAACCTCTGATGTCCTGGAATTCCAGCTGGATGCAGTGAAGACACAGAATCAGAAGCTTATCAATTTACTCTTCTCCCTCTCATCCCTCTTCTAATACCTCAATGCCCATAATCAGCTTGAAGAAGTTAATAAAGAGTTGGTGCCCCTACTCCCTGGGTATGGGGACTGAGGTGGTTAATATTGGGTTGTCTTTCTAGGGGAAAGTAGTGGTTTTGTTGGAACAGGGAGGAATAGCTAAAAGTTATTGCATAGCCATAACTTATTGGTAAAAAATCTGTATAACTGTTATTAAATGAACTTATAAATTCTTAAATGGTACAAAATTTACTTTGATTTCAAAGTTAAGGAATATCATTGGTATAAGTTTCTTATTGATATAAAAGTGAGATTAATATTGTTACTCTCATAGGCATTGTGCCTATATAACACATTTAGGTATACAAGACTCACACCCAGTCCTTCTTTAACTTTTTTAACTGATTTGAGATGGTTAGCATGTGAGCTAAGGGCCTATAGCAAATTCATGGCTCTGAGTTTATTGTTAAGGAGTTTTCTATATTTTTTTAGAAATAGCTTAGAGGAGTTAACAGACAACAGTCCAGATTGCCTTACATAGATAATTGGTTGTCAAAACGTTAGAAGTCCACAGAAATGACGTTACAAACCTTTCTGTATTAATGTTCATTTTGATTAGAGACCTGTCTGCTTCTGACAGCTTCCCTGTCTTTGGATTCTAAGAAGAAATTGAGCATCTTTGGAGTTACTCCAGTTGTGGTGAGACAGCCACTAGGCAAGAATTGCATCTTTTCATCTACAGACTGAATACTGTCCAGAAAAGGACACACTTACACAATAGTCAACTGATTATATCTGCCAAGACAGAGTAATCATCCCTTAACAATTCTGCATTACTAGGTTTGTCAGATGATCTTGGGCCAGAAGGCTGAAGATCAGATGCTCCAACGTCTTGTAGTATAGAGACTGTCTAGATGTTCAGTGGTATCTATAAATTGGCTAAGTTTTAGAAGCTATGCTTTGTGCTTCCCATATTTTCAGTTAATTTAGTCATTCTGGATTTCTGATGGTGCTGGTTCAACTGTAGGTCAGCATGTAGAAGAATGCAAATCAATCCATTCTTATCCATTCTTATCCCTTTGTACAAAGCTCAAGTCCAAGTGGACAAAGGACCTTCACATAAAACCAGATACACTGAAACTAATTAGAAGAGAAGTTGGGGGAGACCCTGGAATACCTAGGCACAGGGGAAACGTTCCTGAACAGAACACCAATGGCTTATGGTCTAAGATCAAGAATTGACAAATGGGACCTCAGAAAATTGCAAAGCTTCTGTAAGGCAAAGGACATTGTCAATAAGACAAAACAGCAACCAACAGATTGGGAAAAGATCTTTACCAATCCTACATTCAATAGAGGGCTAATATCCAATATATACAAAGAACTCAAAAAATTAGACCCCAGACAACCAAATAACCATATTAAAATGGGGTACAGAGCTAAACAAAGAATTCTCAACTGAGGAAACTAGAATGGCTGAGAAGCACCTTAAGAAATGCTCAACATCCTTAGTCATCAGGGAAATGCAAATCAAAACAACCCTGAGATACCACCTCACACCAGTCAGAATGGCTAAGATCAAAAACTCAGGTGATAGTAGATGCTGGCAAGGATGTGGAGAAAGAGAAACACTCCTCCATTGTTGGTGGGATTGCAAGCTGGTTGGTACAACCACTCTGGAAATTAGTCTGGCAGTTCCTCAGAAAATTGGACATAGCACTACTTGAGGACCCAGCTATACCACTCCTGGGCATATACCCAGAATATGCTCCAACATAAAACAAGGGCATATGCTCCACTATGTTCATAGCAGCCATATAGCAGTTATATATATATATAGCATATATATATATATATATAGTTATATATATATAATATATATATAGTTATATATATATATAGCAAATATATATATATATATATATATATATATATATATATATATATATATATAGTTATATATAGCAGTTATAATAGCCAGAAGCTGGAAAGAACCCAGATGTTCTTCAACAGAAGAACTGATACAAAAAAAGTGGTACATTTACACAATGGAGTATTACTCAGCTATTAAAAATAATGAATTCGAGAAATTCTTAGGTAAGTGGATGAAACTAGAAAATATCATCCTGAGTGAGTTAACCCTATCACAAAAGAACACACAAGGTATTTACTCACTGATATGTGGATATTAGCCCAAAAGCTTGAAATAGCCAAGATTCAACTCACAGACCACATGAAGCTCATGAAGAAGGAAGACCAAGTGTGGATGTCTCGTTCCTACTTAGAAGGAGTAACAAAATACTCAAGAGAGCAAATGTGGAGACAAAGCATGAAACAGAAACTGAAGAAGGGGCCATCTGGAGACCATTCCACCTGAATATCCATCCCAGGTACAGTCACCAAAGGTAGACTGATGTAGGTGTCAGAAAGTACATGCTGACAAGAGCCTGATATAGCTGTCTCCTTAGAGGTCTGCCAGAATCTGACATATTCAGAGGCATATGCTCACAGCTAACCATTGATCTGATCAAGGGGTTCCCAATGGAGGAGTTAGAGAGAAGACTGAAAGAGCTGAAAGGGTTGGTGGCCCCACAAGGATAGCAACAATACCAACTAACCAGAGCTCCCCAGGGTCTAAACCACCAGCCTGAGAGCACATAGGGATGGACCCATGACTCCAGCTGTATATGTAGGAGAGGATGGCCTTGTTGGGCATAGGTGGGAGAAGAGATCCTTGGTTCCATGAAGGCTGAATACTGAGTGGGGGAGAATTCAAGGGTGAGGAGGTGGGAGTGGGAAGGATAGGTGGGGCACATCCTCATAGAAGCAGGAGAACGGGGGGTGAAATAGGGGGTTTCTGGGTGGTGGGAGGAATGGGGTAAGGGGATAAAATCTGAAGTGTAAATATAATATCCAATTTTTTAAAAAGGAAAAAAAGAATATCCCTTTAAGGCAACATTTCTCATCTGGAAAGATTTAACTCTATGAGCCTAACTCTATAATGAATATTTTTGGAAGGATGGCCTGGAGAAAGGATCTGGAAAATACAAAAGATGGGTTTGTATTTTGCTGTACTTCTCATATGTAATAAACCATTTTATGTAGCTAAAAAAGATATACTTATTGACTTAACTATAAATTTGAAAGGATATTTAGGTATTCAATGGATCTGTTTTTCTAAAAATTATAAAAGCTTTTTTGTAAGTTTATATAAATGTATCACACATTTCATAGTTTTATCTGTTGCTAATCATATCAAAAGAAATATAGGTTCAGAAACTACTATAAGAGAATAATAAAATATTCTATAGATACTATAAAAAGTTTACAGTTATAAACATTACTCAGTGTTCTCTAAAGTGTATAAAATAATTTATAATATTGCCAACTATTTGACTTCACAGCGTTCACCAGTGACTACACTGTATAACCTTTTGCAGGAGCTTAATAGATTTATTAACTTAACTCAAGAAGTAACACTGCTCTTCTAACACAATTATTCCACAAAGCAGGTGATTTGAATAAAGTTTATACACAATGTAGGGAGATGGTAAGTGGGGACACTGGAAAAAGACAGAAAAGACACATTGTAGGTTATAAACTGGCACATTATCTCGCAAATGCATTGCAAGTAAGTCCCATGGCTTAGTGGCTTCCTCTTTCTTTTCTTCCCCAAGACTGTTAACATTGGCACTCCTGCTATATGAATTTGATGTTTTTCTTTTGTGTAGGATAGATCTATGTAATGTATATCTAGTAGTATCCCTGGCTTCTATATCCTGCATGTACCATTCACCTCCAAGTTGTCACAAACTTGCTTTTAGATACGGTAAAATATTACCTGAGACAGTTGTTTTGTTATTACAGTAAAAGTGATCAGAAGCATTTCAAGTTTACTAACCCATTGGATACTTATATTCGATAAAAATTTCTTGAAGATAATTATATTTATTTAATCCCTTATCTGTTGTATTAACAAGTATGAATGTCATGCTATATGTTTCACTTTTTAATTTTAACAAATTGCTCAGAGAAAATGGTAGTCTAATAGCAGACCTTTATCACTCTTTCTTTTTCATATTTAGTCCTCCAGTCTCATCCTCAGTTTATTAACAAACTAACAGTTAAGTTGCTGATTTATTATCTAGCTAACAATGTTGCCACTTCATTTTCAAAGAAATGTAGTAATTATCCATTCTATTTTACCTTAGGACATATTTTGTCTGAGAGTGGGGGGGGTCAGTCTTCCCATTTCTATTAATAATGGACTCACAGATTGTCTCATGTCAGAAAAATGACATTTTGTGTAGAAATGATTTTTTAATATATTCTTGTAAGTATGGTCACATATCATTTTCTTTTTATTTATTCTTTTCTGACTACGTTCTGACTACAATTCCCTTTACCTTCCCTCCCCCAAATTTCTCACCCCCTACCTCCCTTTTCCCATGGATCCTCAACCCCTTCACCTCCCATCAGAAAAGAGCAGGCCTTCCAGGCTCATCAACCAAATATGGAATAACAAAAGACAACAACACAAGGTACATATTCTTATATCAGGGCTGGACTAGGTAACCCAGTTGGAAAAGAAGGCTTCCTGAAGGCAAGCAGAAGAGTAAGATACTGCTCCACTCCTACAAGAACACCAAGCAACACAACCATAACATATAAGCAGAGGATGGAGGTCAGCCCATTCAGGGTCCCTGATCTCTGTAAGCACACTTGAGCTTAATTGATTCTGTGGGCCATGTTCTTGTGCCCTTGATCCTTCTGACTTCAATCCTTCCTCCTCCTCCTGTAGCTCCCACAGCTCTGCCTAATATTTAGCTGTGGAACAATGCATCTGCTTCCATTAGGTGCTGCATGAAGTCTCTCTGGTCTTGATTATGCTAGGCTCTAATGCCACCACATCCTGTAGGCATGACAAACTGTAGGTTGGAGATTTCATGGCTGGATTATTGGTTGTTTTTGTTTGTCAACTTGATGAAAGCTGGAGTTATCACAGGAAAAAAAGCCTCTCTTGAGGAAGTGCCTCCATGAGATCCAACTGTAAAGCATTTTCTCCATTAATGATCAAGGGTGGGAGGGACCATTGTGGGTGGTGTCATCTTTGGGCTGATATTCCTGGGTTCTATAAGAAAACAAACTGAGAAAGCCAGGGGAAACAGTCTAGTAAGCAGCATCCCTCCATAGCTTCTACATCAACTCCTGCCTTTAGGTGCCTACCCTATGTGAGTTCGAGTCCTGACTTCCTTTGGTGATGAACAGAAATGTAGAAATGTAAGCTAAATAAACCCTTTTATCCCCAACTTGCTTCTTGGTCATGATGTTTTGTGCAGGAATAGAAACCCTGACTAAGACAGTTGGCGTTCCAATCCCTCTACTTGAGGCCTGGCTGGTTATGGTTCTGGCTCCCTGCTCTCCATTACTAGGAGTCTTTACTACTGTCACCCTCACAGATTCCATGGGTTAGAGTTACTATTTCAAGACTCAGCCATACCACTACTGGGCATATACCTAAAGAACATTGCATCTTAACACAAGGACATTTGCTCAAGTATTTTCATAGCAGCTTTATTTTTAGTAGCCAGAAACTAGAAACAACATAGATGTCACTCAACAAAAGAATGAATTAAAAAAACAAAAATGATACATTTACACAATGTAGTATTACTCAGGTGTTAAAGAAAAAAGATGAAATCTGCTAGAAAAAATGAATAGAACTAGAAAAATATCTTGGTGGGTGAGATAATCCAGACCCAGAAAGACAAACATGCTACACACTCACTTATAAGTAGAAATTTGCTGTAAAGTGAATAGCTACAATCCTCAGCCCCTAGAAAGGCTAGTAGCAAGAAAGGTTTTGGGAGAGGATGCACAAGAATCTTCCTGGGAAAGGAAAATAGAATAGATTTTACAGGTGGACTTGGGTTGGGTGGGGATGAGAACAGGAGAAATCAGGTCATGGAGCTGAAGAGAGAGAATACTGGGAGTAACTACTGAAATTACAGAACACTTCAAGAGCAAGATAGAAACCTAGTGTGGTGCAAATGTCATTTTCTAAGAGAAATACACTATCGTGAATATATCAGCTATTAACATGGGTGTGCAAGCATGTCTATAGCAGGATACAAACCACTTGGGTATGTGTGCACGAGTGATATTGTCAAGTAATGCAGCCATCTCTTTAGATTTCCTTTGACAAGTCTCCAGACTGCATTCTCAGTCACTGCACTAGCATGCACTCCCCACAGCAGCATGTAAGACTTCAGTTCTCACCATAGCCATGCTAGCATCTGTTATCATTTGTGTCCTTGATGATGTCCATTCTCACTGGGGTGAGATGAAAGCTTAAGTTGGTTTTAATTTGAATTTCCATGATGATGAAGGATGTCAAGCACTTTTAAAAGTGTTTCCTAGACATTTGCATTTTTCTTTTGATAAGTTTTAATTCCATAACATATTCTGTAAAATTGGCTCCTTTTCTTTTAAAAATTTAACATTTTTGTGTGTATTCTAGAAACTAATGCTCAGTCAGATTAACAAAAAGCAAAGATCTTCTCTCATTCTGTTGGCTATCTGTTCCCTCTCTTCAGTTTCCTTTTTCTGTACAGGACTTTTTAGGTTCATGAGATCCCATCTGTCAGTCACTGATGCTATTAGAGTCTCATTGAGAAAGCCCTTACCTGTACTTAAAAATTTAATGGTACTCTCTACTTCTTGTGCTAGAAGTTTTGGGGTATCAGATTTTATATTAAAGTCTCTGTTCATTTGGAGCTGAATTTCTGCAGAGTGAGACATGAGGATCTAGTTCCATTTTTCTCTATGTTAAGCCATTGTCTATTTAATATGCTGCATTTTCTCCATTGTATGCTTTTTATATATTTGTCAAATCAAATAACTTTAATTGTATGGTCCTCACTAAATTTTGCTCTATATGTCCTTTCCTTATGCTGATATCATACTCTTTCCATTGCTATGACTCTGTAGTATGATTTGAAATTAGATAGGATAAGACCATCCACAGTATTTATTTAGTTAGTATCCAATGTTAAGTTTGTTTTTGCCTTAACAGTTGTTATTAATTGCTATTGTTTGTGCTTAAAGATGTTTATACTTTTAATATACTATGTTAGGTACAGCTGTATCTACTAGGGCCAATTTGACAAACATATTTAGGAAATTAAAGAAGATGGGTTTTAATATGATAAACACTAGATTGTGTATACATGCCTTCAAAAGTCTGCTTCACTGTGCTGGGAGACTAAGTAAGAGTGATGACATATGGAAGGAAGAGCCTGAGCATTTCAGTATACCATCTGTATGGCATTTCAGTGGAAAAGAAAGATTAGGCTGCATAATGTTAGGCAAAAAAAGTATTTTTTGTTTTTTATTAGTATATAAGGAATATATGTAATAAATGGTCTCATTACTTTTTATACATGCATATAATGTATTTTTCACCTTATTAATTCATTTCATCAAGAAGGGACAGGTTTTAAGTCACATTGAGGCTCAGAATTCCACATTTCAAACATCAATGGGCTTCCATTTTCAACCTGTCTTACTTTCAATGCTGAATTGACTTATCTGCAGTAAAACAGAAGAGCAAGAAGGTTAACTCTAATATCAATGGTGCTGATTACAATTCTAGAAGAGCCAACAGTGTAAAATAACGTAGAGATTCTAACAAATCCATATGAAAGCGCTTTCTATCTGGATAATTGATTGTTTTCGGCTTTTGTTTATTTCATAATGGAGATGATTCAAGATCTTCCCATATACTAACATGAATTTGATGAAGTACATTAAATTTGTTTCAGCCCAGGAAACATTGTTTTTATCCCAATGGTTTCTTACTATTAATAAAGAACTAAATAAACAGACCTCATGGAAGATTCTCCCTTTGAATCCTGTTTGGTCATGGGCCACCATTTATTTCCCAAGGAAGATGCTAAGAGGCAGATGATGCATACACAGAGTGAAAAAAATCTGTGCTGCCCACCCACCTCACGTCTCTAAGCCAGGACTGACGTTTAGTAAAGAATTGGATGCTAAAATAGTACAAAAATTACAGTTTTTTCAGTAGTGCTAAATCCTAAGAACATGAGTGCTTTTCCCCCTTCCATTTTGGTATACAAAATCTTGGGAGATTGAGTAGACATCATTGTAGGCTATTGTATTAGCATAAATAACATTACTAAGTGTTCTAGATGGTGCTGGCATATGATTCTTTCCACTAACTTGGTGTTTTAGTTAAATTAATTGCAATTTAAATGTCTGCTGGATAAGAATGATGTTAAGTAAAAGACAAGGTCTAAGTATCCCAGACCATTTTACAAGTCATTTTCAATGAAAAAGAAAGACATGATAACTATGCAAAACCTTAACCACTCATTCTGATTTTTATTTTTTATTAACATATATGAATTATAAAAGAGTTTTACTATGACTTTTCATACATGTATATAATATATTTGGATCACATCGACCACCTCTTGTGCTCCTCCCCATTTCTATTGAGCTCTTCAAATATATGGTTTCTTTGGAGACTCGGTTGTGTCATGTGATGTTTTTCTGGAAACTGTCTTTTGAGTGGATGTTTTGCTGAAGCAAACACATGAGAGGATGTTTTGATGAGAACAGACACGTAGTGTTTTTCTGTAAGCTGCCTGGAAAGGGGCCATGTGACATTTTGCTGGAGCAGATGCTTGAGAGGAGAAGTGATGTTTGGAAAGGATGTAAGTATAACTTAACAGAGCAACACTCTGGCATTGATTTGTCTTGTCAGTCTTTGCTTGTCTTCATTGGGCTTTACTGTGCTGATCTTCACTGATGACATTCTGACATTGGTTAGCATTGTCTTCTTTGTTGAATTTTACTTGTCATGACTTTGTTGAGAAAAAATGCACCAATGGACTTCTTGTGATAGTGACAGAGCCTCACAGTTTCTTTGAAGTGGTAGTAGATTAATCTGCTCTAAACCCGGCAGGTGTGCGTGCACTCCTCACTGCCCATCCAAATGTTTTAGATTCAGAATGAAACACACAAACACACACACACACACAAAACCTTATTTTTAAGCCTTATTTTTAATATGCCCTAAGCAGCTCAACAATTAAGCAACTCCCAACTTTCATATTGCAAACTCCTCCCCTATAATATTCCTGAATTATTATTTACTAAAATCTATATTTCATCTCTGCTACCCTAGGCCTAATTGATGAGGTGGCCCCTGGGGCTGCTCTTTCCCTATTCTTATATGGCTGGTTCTGTCTTCCTCAGCAATCATGCTTGCATCCTATTCTTTTCTTGGCATGGCGATTCTCCTCCTCCTTCATGATCCTTGCCAGGGAACCTCAAATTCCCCTCCTCTGTCTCCCTGCCAAGACATTGGCTGCCCACACACAACCTTGTTTACCAATTAGAACTACCTAGGGGCAGGGACTGTCAGACGTGTGAATTCTCATGTAATTTGGAAACCCAATTAAAGTAATATAAGCAATAAACCAAATCTATAATATTTCTTCTGGAGGGAACTGCCATTGCTGATTGGCAAATGGTGTTTGTGAGTGGATCAAGCTACTGCCGCTGATTCATGTGAACTAAACAGCCCCAGCAAGATTGTTCACCTGAGATTTATAATTATATATTTTTTATTAAAAGTATAGTGAGTGAATAGCGCTGAGATTTCTAAAAAAAAAAAAAGGGGGGGAGTAAATAAGACAAGTCACGTGATGTGACTCCAGCTTAGAAACTCTGAACCAGCAAAACTGCCTGCAGATAGGTCAGACAGGTCAGGCAGGTTGCCTACTACAAAAAGTTACAGGCTGTCCTGAGACAGAGAGCCAAAAGAATAGGCCTCCATTTTGATATAGATACAAATTTATACTAAAAAATAAGTTAGTTATCAAAGCAATAGATAGGCCAGGATCCCTCAGACACCTAGATTTAGTGCCCAATATAGTCACCTAGATAAATCTAGTAGAAGAATACCCTTCCCCCCATAAAAGCCTTTCTTCTGCAAGACCCTTGTAGGTTCTGGTCTTCAGGAGTGAAAAACAAGAGAGGACACCAGAAAAAAAAATGTTCCCTCAGACATAGGGACCCCATCAATTGATCAGGCTGTGGGCAACAGAGGGTTACAGAAGGTAAAGGACACACAAAGGCCCACGCCAGATCCCATTGATAGATCTTGTGTAAGAACATGAGACCCTACTAATTTTGACCAAGGCACATGAGGTTAAACAGGGAGACTAGAAGATAAGTCATTAAAAGATTTAGTGTAAGTTACTGAGAAAGTCTAGAAGAAAGGAGTGGAGAAGAGGAGTGAAGAAGGTTTAGTGTAAGTCTAGAGAAAAGGAGTACAGAAGAGGAGTGGAGAAGATACAAGGTCTAGTGTAAGTTGCTGAGACTAGAGAGAGGTGAAGAAAAAGAAAGGTAACAGGAAAAGAATCAGAGAAGAGGGATTCCTATCAAAGGGAATAAGAAACTCCTTGAAAAAGACCAGTGTGCACATTGCAAGTAAAGGAGCTAGCTTCAGGGTCCAAGAGGGCCCTAACAAATAGAAGCCAGGGCCAGGAAATCCCAGGCCTTGAAAAACACCCCAAATAGCGAAGATATTGGCTCTGTGTGAAGACAGCTATTGAGATAGATGGGTCGGCTTGGAACCACCCAACTCTTGATAGACACAGGGTTCTCCTTTAGGCCAATGGGCCAAAATGTATTCATGGACTACCCGAAAAATGGTGGAATAAGATGGGCTGGATATCCCATTCATTTATGGTCATCCTAGACTGTTCCTACCCATTGTTGGGTCGAGACTTACTCCCCCAAATTGGGGCCCAGATATACTTCCTACCCCACAGGCTGCAACTAGCTGACAAGAACTTATGGGTAGAGGAAAGGCTTCTCCTACTGACTCCAGCCAGGAGCCGAGGTAACCTGCTTTACAGACAGGAGCAGTTTTCTCCATGCTGGTCAGAGACAAGCCAGCGCTACTGTGGTGGACATGAATGTCATCTGGGCTGACTCCCCACCCCCAGGATCGTCGGTGCAGAGAGCAACCTTGGAACTTGGGTCTGACAAGAAAATCAACATCTGCATGGACAGCAGGTATGCTTTTGCCACAGCCCATGTCCGCAGGACTATATACCAAGAGAAGAAACCCTGATGAAGCCAAAAACTGTAAATATTTGTTGCCCAGGACACCAGAAGGAAGGAGACTCAGTGGCCTGAGGCAATAACCAGACAGATCAAGTGGCTTGATACAGGAGCCCTTCCCAGTTTTTGGCCTAAGAAACAGCCTCACTTAAAACACAGAGTAAGAGAAAGAACTCAGATTGCTAGCCATCCTGCCAGCTACTATCTAGAGGAAAAGAGGCAATGGTGCACACAAGAAGGGAGAACTATACTCCCCAGAAAACAAAACACTTACTAAGCTAAATGCACACATGGACTCATAAGATATGAGTGCAACCAAGCAGCCAAGAGATTTAAAACATATAATGGACCTCAGGTTTTGGGCCAGAGAAATAATATGACCGTGTAAGATATGCCAACAAGCAAAGGCTTATGAGACTTAGAGTAAATAAGAAAATACTTAGGAGAAAACAGACTAGAATAGGGACCTTCCCGAGGTTTCAAGTGTCCTAGGTAATTAAATCAGATAGCAGTTTTACTTTTGTTTTTAAGGTAAGTCAGGAATTGTCAGAGATATTAGAGACTAATTAGAGGCTCCACTGTTTGTACTGTCTCCAAAGCTCAGGACAGGTAGAGAGAATAAACAGAACCCTAAAACTAAATTGCCCTCAGGAACTGGCATTGGCTAGAGTGTCCCTTGTCCTTGTTCCACACCCAAAATGTCCCTTTTGTGTGAGAAATGATTTTTCAGGCTACTAAGAGACTGTTCCTGGCGCTGGTGACCATCTGACCTCCTTGAAGTTCACCAACACCACCTGTGTCCAATGCCAACTGAAGAACATCCAGAACAACCCCCTGTTGTTTAGCTCAAGGTCTTCTGCTATTCTACAAGGCCAAAGAACAGCAGGCCTTGACTCCTGAGACATCCCACCCTAGAGGCACAGGGGTAATGCTGCCTTAGAGGGTGGGGCTTAGGGTGTGTACACCCAAGGTTAAATGACAGCTTGTGATTCCAAGATTGAAATCGAAATGTGAATCTAGAGTTATATAGATTTGTTCCTTTTGCAATTTCTCTTTATTATATATGTGATTTTATATATATGTAGACAACTATGTGCCACAAAATATGTAAAAGTCAGATGACAACTTTGAAAGTGTGTTTAAAAAGAATAAAAACTTTTTGAGACCCCCTAGCCAATAAAATAGAGCCCAAGGACCCCTGCTAACAGATACTTAGTGCCTAAGATTGATAAATGGTGAGCTTGCAGTTCAAGATTAACCCTTTATATATCTACTTCTGTCTTAGATGAGGCCAAAAATTATTATATACTTGTCCAGCTAGTTCCCCGGTTTTACTGCCACCCTACAGGTACTCTTGAACTGAGTTTGAGATACACCCTAAACGCTTCCGCAGAGAGCCTATTTTCCTTGACTCTAGCTATTACATTGAGACTAGGAGTGGTTGCAGGTGTGCTGCTTAAGATGACTAGACTTGCTGTTTCTTAAAGAAGGAGGTCTGTGTGCTAATCTAAGAGAAGAATGTTTCTTCTATATAGACCATTCAGGAGTGATTAGAGAGTAAACTCAGAGAAAGGTTAGACCAGAGACAGAAAGATAGAGAAGAGCAGCAAAGTTGGTTCAGTAAGTCCCCTTGGATGTCAACCATATTACCCTCCCTTGCTGGACCTCTTGTGATTTTACTCTTGCTTTTAACCATAGGCCCTTGCATTTAAATAGATTAGTAACTTTTGTTAGAGGAAGGATAAGTGCTGTTCAGCTTTTTGTGTTGTGCCATCAATATCGAGCTTTAGGTCAAGAAAATGATAATTATGATGACACTGGAGTTTAAACTTTTCTAAAGATCCACATCAGAAAAAGTGGGGTGAGAATGGGCTTATTAATAATTGAGTTTTATGATTAAAAACATAACCAAATTGGAAAAAGTGGGGATATCGAGTGACAAATTATAAAGACCATTTTATGAAATATATACAGGCTTTTTCTTTACCATAGACCTGAGCAAAAGAATGCAAGTTCCAGAAAGCGGAACTGGATGTAAGATTTCAGGCCTTCACTGCCCTGGGACACATTCTAGGTGGAGGCCATTATCCCTGAATCAGAGGACACTTGTTGGATTAACATTCCTCAAGCCTCAAGGTGGGGAAGGCCCAAAGCAAGAAGACATTCCTGGCCACAGAGAAAGATGCAAGTCATCTGGGTGGTTCCAAGAACTAGCTAACTTTCCACTGTTCTTGGTTACCCCCCCCCCTTTGAGGTTTTCCCAGTGTTACAGTCTGCTTATGTTCAAAATTTGTAAAACAACCAATCATGTGTAACCACGTGAAAATGCAACCAATCATGTGTAACCGTGTGAAAATTCCTTCCTTTCCCCACCCCATGCAAAAAAAAACAAAAACAAAAAAAACAAAAACAAAAACAAAACAAAACAACAACAAAAAAAAACAAAACAAAAAAACCCTCAGCTTACTGGCCGGGGTCAAATTCTGTTCCTGCATGGATGAGCAGTTTTGACCTTGGCTAGCCAACTCTCCCCAATAAAACTCTGCTGATTGCATCCAGAAAAAAAAAAGAAGTAGGCATCAGACATGAAAATGACTTTGGGCTAGGACCGGAAAGTAGGCTCAGTTATTTTGGTCATCCTGATAAGCCCTTAGAAATAGTGTTCATGGGAGGTATTATAGAACTTTGTTTATTGCCTTGCTTGTTCTTGACTATGTGTGTTTATTTTCTTGCTTGTTCCTTGCATCAATTGTATTGCTAGTTCCTCAACCTAGAACTGACCTTAATACTTGCATATAATTAAAATAGTATAAAAGCTAAAGGAGGAGGGGGATTTGATAGGGAGCTTATGAGTAAAATGGGGAAAGGGGTAACATCTAAAATGTAAATACATAAAGTATCCAATAAAAAAGAGATATCTTGATTACATAGGGAAGAGCCTTCAGGAGAAGAGCAGTACAGCCCATGAGCTGCAAAGTTCAAGGTTGGGTGCAGGGTCTGTGATGTATAAACTGAGGGATGCTGGGAGAACCTGGAGGCCAGGTCAGCTTTGATATGTAAAATATGCACCTCAGTCCTGGGTCCCAGAATCTGAAACCAAACAAGTATGTGGAAAGGATGAGAAAAGAAAATGGAATGAAGAGAAAAAGGAAAGAACCTAAGAACAATGAAAAATGGCTACAGAGAGACAGAGAGAAAACTGCAGGATGAGAAGAGAGTTGTGTGGCTCACCATAATCTGTGAATACAGGAAATCAGAAAGGCAATAGAGAATTACTCTATAGGTTCATTCCCCAAAAGCAGAAATCTTTTTTTGAATATTTTATTTATTTACATTTAATATGTCATTTTTTTTTCTCCACTCCCCCCAGCACCACCACTGAGGAAACCCCCATCTCACGTTTTTGAACTCTTCAGGGCAGATTCCTTCTCCTGGGTGATTTTATTTTCCTATCCTTGGTACAACAAGTCTCCAGGTTGTGTCCATCAGAAGTGGGTGTATACTTGCAATCTGTCCATTTTATAGGTTCTATTGCCTATAGAAGATGACCCTCTAGAAAGGAATGAGGAAACTGCAGATATCTCTGATAAAACAATGTTCCTGAGTCATGGAGTTTCTAACTAATGGTCAGGTTGAGTTTCTGTTTCCTCATGGTCATGAGGAAATGACTAAGCTCAAGTAGCCAATCTAGGTTATTAATAGATGTCCCACCATCTTAGGGACATTCTTTGTGACCTAACAGACCTAAGTTGAAACCCATAAAAGTCTAGGTTCCTCTAGGAACTCCTTAGGCTGCTGAGGGTGACAGTGGGGACCTAGTCTCTGATTCATGTCCCATAAAATTCTAACAGTCAGACTAGTTTCCCAATGAGGAAATGGAATTGACTGAATGTTAAATACTTAATTTTAACAAGTCACATGTAACAACTTCATTTATAAATTCATGAAAGGTCACTGAATTAATTTTATAAAAATAACAACAAACTCAACAAACTAAGTAGGACACTATCTGGAAAACAGAAGAATTAATAAGAGTGTAAACTGGGGAAATTTATTTACAGTTATACTACCTACCCAATAAAGAAACAAGAACAGTTTTCATTACTTCAGTTTGCCAAGATAGATTTTATGTTGTATTGATTTTCACAATTTATCATGAGATGAGGTCAACTGGGAAATAAACACTTGTGTAAAAGTCACACCTGAATCTTCTCGTTTGTCTTTTTGTTTTGTTTGTTTTCTGTTTTGTTGTTCATTCAAACTTGAACAGGGTTCCCTGATGTCTGAGCCAAGTATTGGCATCCTTGACCAGATATGTGACCATTAGTATTTTGATGTTTTGTTGTTGTTGTTGTTGATGATGATGATGATGAAGATGAAGATGATAGATGTCGATGGTTGTTTTGTTCATTTGTTCATTTGTAAGGCTTAGTTTCTTCAAATATTATATATTTGAATATTATATGTTCCGAGCCCCTCCATGTCCCCTTCGCCCGCGAAAGAGACACGAGAGGCAGTGTTCTGTTGGTTACCACAGTGAGGCCTTATTCTTGTATCAGCAGAAGCGGAAAGACCCCAAGCCCAGAAAAGGCACTGCTATATGTACCCTAGAGTGGCGTGTTCACTTCTGATTGGCTGTTTACTCATTACCCATAATACGCCCCGGGATGGGCAGTGACTTTGGCGCACTTTTGGCTTTTGCACCTGCGCAGTTAGTTGTTTACTAGTGGGAGGACAGGATGCCCGTGCCATCTTGTAATGGCGAATGCTATCACGCTCACGCGGCTCCTAACAATCAAATTCATAAATTATGAAAATCAAGTTAATTTTCCACATTCTGGTACTACTAAGACTGACACAGAGTAAGTTCTGAATAAATAATATGTGGGTGGTCTGTTGTTGATCCAGACAACTGACTGGGTAATGTGTCTAACCATAGGGCTTGGCATGGTGGTTCACACCTTAATCCAAGCACTGAGAAGTCAGAGGCAAGCCCATCTCAGTTAGTTTTAGGCCAGCCTGGTTTACATATTGTGTTCCAGGCCAACCAAAGCTACATAGTGAAACTTTACTTCAAAATAAGTAATTAATCAATAATAAAGTAAGTAAATATAAAAACAAAAAATATAAAGAAGTAAAGAGAATTAAACTTTATACAATATGGGATACCTTTTGCTTATTTTGAAGCCTATTTTGCTCTTCTTACATTTGCTATTGTATGTGCCAAGTTTCCTTCACTCACCAGGATGGTAGATATATGATTTTGGCACCAAGGGTAAGCAGGCTTATAAAATGTTTAGACTATGATGTACCATAAAGAAAGAAATCACATCCATCTGGTTAATTCACCCCAACATTTCTAGTACAGAGAATAAATTAAACTTCTCTGATTTCTTTGTTTTGAAATCCACACAACATTCGTTTAGCTAAGAAGATCCAAACATAAGTATTATAAATAAAGTTGTATAAATTATGATCTTTAAAACAAAGAGGTTAAAAATCTATTTCTCCATCTCATTCAAAAATATCTATAAAGAGCTGTGTGTTATAATAACTTCTTACTTTCACGTCTCTTCTTGTTTTGGTTAATTCCTTTATTTCTCATCCTTCATAGAATTGGACTAAAAAGAAAATGTGTTTTATTTAGCTGATTTTCATTCTGGAACTTTGCTAATCCGTTTAAGTGCACTTTAGTGATGTTTAGTTTTTAACCAGGGTTTTACTGCACTATTTGCCTATTATTCAAGGCAGAAGCACTTAGCTGGGCAAGCCAAGTCCTCCACCTAGCCAGCATTAATTTATGTATAACAGAAAAAAATGATGTTCCCTAGGCCCTGATTCCTTTGGTATTCAAAGCTTCTACTTTGTCTGGCCTGTGGTAGTGAGGCTATGTTTATAGAACTCAGACTATCTCTTTTTTTTAATTATTGGATATTTTATTTACATTTCAGATGCTATCCCCTTTCCCCATTTCCCCTCCCTAGAAAACCCCTATCCCATGCCCCCTTTTCCTTTTTGCTTTTATAAAAATTTTTAAAAATATTAATCAAAGGCTTTATGTTTGGTAGTGCTCAATCAGAAGTGTAACCCAATACCCAACCTAGATATATAAACTATCTTTGACTGGTGGAGACACGTGAACATCTGCCTCCATGTCCCCCCTCTCTTTCTGTCTCTTTCTCTCTCTCATCACCTAGCTTCTCCTCTCCTTCTTCTTCTCCTCTCCTTGCTCCTTCTCTTCCTCTCAGTACTCCTCCCACCTTAGCTCTTCCTACATATCACCCTTCCTGTTAAAATAAAACTTTTCTCTCAAAATACAATTAGAGCATAATTATGCTAATTTGTACCAGTGAGGTACAAGATAGTCCTAATACCCAGTCCATCATTTTGTTGACTAACCAGAACCTCTGTTGTCTCTCCTAACTAAAACACTTAGTTTTGAAACTGGCTTTTTTTTCCTTGGCTTTAGAATGAATGTCAGCTGAAAACCATTCACTCAGATCTTTTCTCTTAAAGTAAATAGCCAGGATTGGCTATACGAATATAAGTTTTCAACCCTGTCAGAAATCCAGAATGACGGAGTTAACTAAAACTATGGGAAGCACAAAGCATACCTTCTAAAACTTAGCCAATTTATAGAGACCGCTGAACACATGGACAGTCCCTATACTGCAGAACATTGAAGCATCAAATCCTCAGCCTTCTGGTCCAGGATCATCTGACAGACCTTAGTGCTGCAGAATTATTAAAGGCTGATTACTCTGTCTAGGCAGATAAAATCAGTCAACTATTCTGTAAGTGTGTCCTTTTCTAGACAATAATTTGTCTGTAGATGGAAAGAGGCAATTCTTGCCTAGTGTCTGTCTCACCACAACTGGAGTAACTCCAAAGATGCTCAATTTCTTCTTAGAATCCAAGACAGGAAGCTGTCAGGGGCAGACAGGTCTCTAATCAAAAAAAAAAAAAAGAAACATTACTGCAGAAATGTTTGTAATGTCAATTCTGTGGACTTCTGACATTTTGAAAACCAACTATCCATGTAAGGTAATCTGGACTGTTGTCTGTTAACTCCACTCAGCTATTTCTAAATAAGACATAGAAAACACACTAACAATAAACTCCAAGCCATGAATTTGCTATAGTCCCTTAACTCAAGGGGTGACCATCTCAAATCTGTTAAAAAAGTTAAAGAAGAACTGGGTCTAAGCCTTGTATTCCTAAATGTGTTATACAGGTATAATGCTCATGAGAGTATCAATATTCATCTCACTTTTATATCAATAAGAAGCTCATACCAATGAAAACCTTAAATTTGTAATCAAAGCAAATTTGTGCCATTTAGGAAATTGTAACTTCATCTTGATAATAATTGTACAGATTTCTACCAATAGGTTATGGCTATACAATAAATCCTAGCTAATTTTCCCTATTCCCACAAAACCACTACTTTTCCCTAGAAAGACAGTCCAACATTTACCACCTTAGTCCCCAAGCCCAGGGAATAGGGGCACTGACTCTTCATTAACTTCTTCAAGCTGATTATGGGCATTGAGATATTAGAAGAGGGGTGGGGGGTGGGGAAGAGTAAATTGATAAGCCTCTGATGCTGTGTCTTCACTGCATCCAGATGGGAATTCCAGGAGCTCAGAGGTTTGAGCAGGTCTGCTCAGCTTGCTTGATGAGTAGATACACCAAGGCTGTGTATTCTGCAATATACAATTCTCAAAACAAATTTTAGTATCAAGATAATTTTTTAAGAGGGCTGACATTTTATTAAAGATGTACACTTCTAATTGAGTTTGTGTTTTGAAATCTGGCATGCCAGTTACTAAAATCTACCAACCAGCTTTTGTTTTAGTGTCCTGAGTATCACAGAACCTTAGTATTTTATAAATAGCTTGTAAGTGCAGGAAAAATGTCAGGCTTTAAGCAGAAGCAATAGGGTAGTGGGCTTGATTACTGTTGGTATAACAGCTTTAATTCCATTAATTGTTAATACCACTGCTTCTGCAATTGCTTTGACACAAGAAGTTAACACAGCTACTTTTATTAATCATTTAGCAAAAAATGTTAATAACATGTTGAGTATACAAGAGGATGTAGATAAGTGTTTGGAACAATGGATTGATACTCTTTTCCTATTCAAGTCATTGGAAGAAGGTTCAGAATTAAGGGTAAGGAGCCATCTTGAGCCATCAAGCCAAATACCATTGGATTCATGTTAGTTCTCAAATTTACAGTGGTAGTTATTATAATTAGGAAAATGTTTAAAGATACTTGCAATGTATTTGACATAATTCTAACACCTCTCGGAATATTTAAATATACATAGTGAGCTTATAAATTTAAAAAATCTTACTCAGCTGAGCATTGATGTGGTAGATACTGCAGATAAAATTACCCATGGCCTGAGGTAAGTATTTCTACTTTGATCAAGCTTCAAGAATGGCATATATAACTTGATCATGCTAGTCCCTTTTTTCCCTGGGAATACTTTCATTCCTGCCCATGGTGTTAAAGCTTGTCTTTAACAATATCAACATGTTGGCAACCAAAGTACATGGCTTAAACCTGAAAATGGATCTCCAGACCGAGTTATTAAAGTAACAGGCTGGCAAGCCAAGTACAAGTAAGATTCTGCACAGACCTTTACCAACCTAAGACAGAAATGCATTGCTTTTGATAATGCATATTCCATGACAGGTAAGGAAGGCATTCTTGTCAGAACAACCTAAGACAGGCTCAGTCTTGTTTATAAAATAAAATAGGGGGAGATGTGGAGAGCCTTTGGGACTGCTTGGCAAGAAGCTGACATGGGCCAAGGACAAGGAAATGTGCTGCTTGGCAGGAATATGACACTTGCCAAGGACAAGGAAGTGGACTTCAGGCAGGAATCTGACATTAGGCTAGAACAAGGAAGTAATTTCAGGTAGGAATCTAAATCTTAGGCTAGAACAAACTAATTTCAAGCAAGAATCTAAATATTAGGCTAGAACAAAGAAGTAATTCCAGACAGGAATCTAAATTTTAGGCTAGTACAAGGAAGTAGTCTTCAGACATGAAAATGAATTTGGGCTAGGACAGGGAAGCAGGCTCAGATATTGTGGTCATCATGATGAGCCCTTAGAAACAGTAATCATGGGAGTGTTCATGGAATTAGGTTTAATGCCTTGTGGTTTAATGCCTTCCTTATTCTTTGGCTATTTGTGTTTACTGTCTTGCTTGTTCCTTGACTATTTGCATCTAATGTATTGCTAGACCCTCAACCTAGAACTGACCTTAATATATGCATATAATTAAAATGGTATAAAAGCAAAAAGGAGGAGGGGGATGGGGTGGGGTTCTATGGAAGGGAAATGAGGAACGGGGATGATATCTGAACTGTAAATAAATAAAATAAACAATAAAAAATAAAATAAAAATAAAAAAGAATATGAAGTTTCATTTAAAATTGTTATATAACAGTTATGTTTTTACTGATAAGTCATAAATATTCTTTAAAATTGGTCTTAGGGCTTTAGAACTATAGAAATTGCTCACCGATTAAGCAGGTACTTGCTGCTCATTCAGGAAACCTAAATCCAAATTTTAGAATTCATCTTGGGCATCTCACAATACTTTTAACTTAAATTCCAGGAAATTATATGCTCTTTTTTGGCATCCATAAGCGCGCGCGCACACACACACACACACACACACACACACACACACACACCAGTAATGCAGATACTCACACACATAGCACAAACATACACACATGTGCACAAACACATGCATACAGACAAATAATAAAAATAAGTCTTGAGAAAACAAATCTGTGCTATACATACACAGAATTAAAGTATTTATTACAGTGAAAGATTTACATACTAATGAAATGGGTGTGTATATTTTTACATGAAAATTTGATGATAAGGATCATTAAACATCTTCAACATTTTTCCAAATTGATTCATATTTTGATTTATAATAATCAGTGCTGAGAACCCTGCTTCACATACAGTATAAAATTATAGAAGAATGTTTAAAACATTATCAGAAATTTAGGGGGATTATGCCTTAATCATAATTCAAAATTCATTCCATTTTTCTCAGTTTTTAAAATCATATTCCACAGATTAATTTTAACCTATAATTTGAGTTTTAGTACTAGTATAACTGGCCTGAGTTTTCATTAACTGTATTCAGAGGCCAAAGCCACTGAGGATATAGTGGTTGGCAAGATTGCCAAAGTTTGACTCTTGCCTGTAAGTCAGCTATGTCCTGGGGAACCAGAAAACAGGACATATCTACAAAGGTCCTATAGCTCCAGTACATCCCTGTCCTCTTGATCAGAAAAAAAGAGACCCTAGCAGTTGAATTCTAGCCAGTATACATTCTACAAAAGTACAGGGTGGGAACGTCAACACTGGGAATAATATCTTCAGTGTTTCCAATGGAAGCTGCAAAGTCAGAAAGACCTTGACCCATAACAGCAGATGAAGAAAAGTAAAAGGACCATAGAGCTCCTTCTAGTTCTTAAAATTAATCCATTCAGAGCCTCAAGCTGACCTCAAAAGTAAGAAAAGAAAATGATTAATTTGGGACAAGTGTATAACATCAACGAAACTATATCTAAAGAATAAAATGACTAGTAATAACTCAAAGCAAAACATTAACAAGACTTTTAAAAGGAACAAGCTAATTCAAGGCTCATAGGTCTTCCTATTAAATCTGGTGTACCAGTTGCTAACATGGTAGGTGCATCAACTTAGCTACAATTCAAAGGTAAGTTCCCACTTGCTTTTGTTTGAGTCATTGTTTGGGGTTTTGTTTGTTTGTTTGTTTGTTTTTGTTGATGTTGTTGGCTTTTTAAAACTATTAGTCATTGGTTATAGCTTCACACTCTATTCCTTTTAGTTTATTCTACTACTAGACTCTTTTAAAATTGTTTGTTTTATTTTGCCACATTCTCAATAAATAACTATCAATAATTTTTAACAGTGCAAGTGATCACATCTCCAAGAATAAGATACCCAAGAAGGGCTTTCCTGGTTACCATCCTTTCAGGAGTTAATGGTTGGCAAATAATAAAAATTGTGTCTTCTAGAATATTTGATAATTTCAAACTCAACTCCTTATAATACAGGAATCCAAGTCAATTCTTAAGTCAGAAAATGCAATAAATAAAGTAATGAGAGAGTTTTGTGGTAGGCACAAAACTAAGCAGCTAGTGTGCCCATCATCAGCATGAAAATAGTTATAAAAAATTAGTTTATTGTCCTGGAAAGATGGCTCAGCCAGTAAAGAAAGGTGTTTATCATACAAGTTCATCTTCAAAATCCACTAAAAGGGGGAAAAGAGAGCCAACTTTATAGCATTGTCTTCTGTCATCTACATGTTTGTTATGCCTACATACACACTAGAAATAATAACAATATTATTACTAATAATAATAAATACTTTTTAAAAAATTGATTGATCAAGGATCTGTGACAGATGAAACAAGCCAGTTGATAAAACAAAACCTTACACCCATATCTACATGAATTACATGAAACAAATAAAGCATTCACAAGAAAGTCCCTGATATACAATCAAAAGTATGCACCACGTTAATGAAAAAGCCTCATGGCTTATGTGTACTTTTAAGCATGTTCTTTTTTCAAACTGTATTAATCTACTCTATTCTGGGCCTCTTCCGTGTCCCCTTCGCCCATGAAAGAGACACGTGAGGCAGTGTTCAGGCAGTTACTACAACGAGGCTTTATTCTTGTATCAGCAGAAGCGGAAAGACCCAAAGCCAGGGAAAGGCACTGCTATATGTACCCTAGAGTGGTGTGTTCACTTCTGATTGGCTGTTCACTCATTACCCCATATTACGCCCCGGGATGGGCAGTGACTTTGGCGTGCTTTTGCCTTTTGCACCTGCGCAGTTAGTTGTTTACTTGTGGGAGCACAGGATGCCCGCACCATCTTGTAATGGCAAATGTTGTCATGCTCACCGCGGCTCCTAACATCTCCCCCTATCAATTTTATTAAGATGGAACAGCCTTTTGCCTATCAAGCGCAGCACCAACTCAGTGAGGGAAAGCAGAGGCCTGATCCCCTGTGCAAAATGAGATATTGTAATGGGTTTCTTCTCTTGTCGTTGTGCAATGAGTAATACTTCCCATACCCATCTCGATGCCTTTTGATGGGGAAAGGGAGCCTTCGCCCTGGGGCGCCACCAGGAGAGGAGGTTTTTGGCATCAAAACTTTGTGCAATCAGGCATACTTTCGGGAAATCTATCCACACTCGTGGAACATTCCCTGTCGAGTACCCACTCCCAAACACTTCTAAATATTTAGGTACCACAGTTATTCAAGCAAGGGCTGGCTAGACTTAGACCTCTCATCAACCCAGTGCAATGGGCTGAACCCTTGGGGTGCATCAACTGAGGGTCTCAGTCATCAGATACTTTCTTAGCATAGATAGCCAAATTCCAGGGGAAGATCCTTGCTCCAAGGCTACGAGTGCTTGGGCGATAGTGACCTTGTCATGTTTTTGTTGGTCTCTGAGCTTGCAGACCAACCATAACATGAACACTAATCCACAACATAGGGATGCACCAAACAGACCTATCACCACGCTTTAAGAAAGAAAGAAAAGGCAGAGGTAAGCCAAGAAGTAAAATCGCCAGGGGTAACAGGGTCCACTCGTGTTCCATCAAGGCTCAAGATTGGGATCTGCAATTGCTGCTGCATCTGGTCCAGCTCCCTAGTCCAATTCCCTTGTAAATAAGCAGAAAGATTATGGCTTTGAATAAATGTATCATTCACAAATCTCAGAGGTGTAATACATAGATGTGGGGTTGCTGACACGCAGCTCATTTGAACCACATCCGTGAGCTGCTCCACATGGGCTTGGAGCAAATCAACTCTCTGATTGACCAACAGGATGCCTGATGTCAAGTATGCATCCACTTTCTGTAGAGTGATCAAAGCCTCAGAGGTCTTTTCTGAAATTTGATTAACAACAGTAGCTGCTGTAACCTGATCAGCCAAGGCCATGCCGGCTGTCACAGCTGCAGCTGCAGAGATGGTAATAGCAGTGATAATGGCTGTAGTAATGCCAAAGTCTCTTTTATGTCTTATTAATGATGTAATAGGGAAAGTTTCAGGATCGGCTTCTACTGGGATGGGCACAAAGGTAGGCACGTGCACAACCAAGGCTAGGTCTAATGATCCATTCCAGCATTGTGCCAAAAAGCATGTAACATTCTTATAATCCAAGATATCAGAATTATTTTGAAAGTTGGATAACATAAAGAAAAATGGGGGGTCCACACACACCGACACCGGTTGTGCAGATGCATTCCTAAACACCTTATTAATTTTAATGTTATCCAAATGGCTAGAGATATTAGATCGTGTAGCTGAAACATTTTGTACTTCATGAAATATACCATTCAACAAGGCAAAGGCAGATACACTGGCACTAGCTCCAGCCTCATTGCTCAACACCCAATGATAAAAGGGCCAAATATTTTCTATGTCAGTGCTCTTACCTGTATTATTCATTATAGCCAAATCGAGAGGAGGGGATAAATTAAATCCTCTGGCAATTTGTTTCTTGGGTTTAATCTTAGACTGGCAGGTGAAAACACCACTGGAAAGGACAAATCTGGATAGTACCACGGTATCATCTGTTGCGAAGTGGCATTATTGGTATGCCAATTGGACCTCTTAATTATAGTAACATTACTTCCAATCATGGTGGTGGTAATGTTTATAGGTGCTGATTAATTCAGACCGATATTTCCCGATCCTTCCATCTGTCCTGAACTAATCTGATTCAAGACAGCCCCTAGCACTCCTGTCTCTACCTTACTGTAAGTCACAGGATCCACCCAATTAGCAAGAGTAGCTTTCTTAAGAATCTTACAAGGTGTATGTAGTTTACTTGTCTTATTATCCTTGTTTGCTGCCACAAAACAAAGTGTAAAGTTTAATGGAAAACTTGTAGCATTATAAAACTCAGGCTGCTGGTGGGTGCGCCGAGAGCACGGGGCATCCATGTAACACTCAGTAGCTGTAAACAGCGGCAGCACTGCAGAATTTGAATGTACTGGCATGGGAACAGGCCAAGATCTAACTATGGCCCATAGTGGTATACTTATCTCCAAATCAGTATCAGGAGAATCAGAGCCATCATCCTGCAATCTAGCTTCATTCTTCACGATCTACACCAGCTCTTGGGGACCCAAATTGGATTGTCTTCACCCTGTGGAAAAACACAGACAGCTCCCCTCCCCGACCATGGTGGAGGGTCTATCGCGTCCCTGACCTTGGAGAAGGACAGCAGCCATCTCTAAATTTGCTGCCGCAAGTCCTGCATTAGTGAGGAAACCTCCCAAGCCGCGACAGATTCCTAACCATTCTTGTAATCCCTTGGCTCTCCGAGGAGCAATGGCTGCACGGCATTCAGCTGTGGCATTTTCAAAGATCATCTGTTCTATCAATGGCATTGCCTGCTCTGGTTCCCCAAAGATTCTGCCAATGGCCTCAGTCATGTGGGCCACAAAGTCAGAGAAGGACTCATTAGATGTCTGAATTGTCTTGGACAAATAAAGGTTACTGCCTTCTAGCCTGGGGAGAGACTTCTGGGCCTTAACAGCAGCTGTTGCTATTTGTGCGTATACCTGCCAAGGGTGAGCGGTCTGGTCATTGGCATGTGCGCCAACTCCAGCCAGCATGTCAAAAGTCCATAATTGTTGACCCTCAATGCTTGCATTAGCTCTGGCTTGTGCTTGTAACTGCTCATGCCAGAGCGTTTCCATTCCAAATATTGGCCCATATTGGTAAGTACAACCTTCACTGTGTCCTGCCAGTCTCCTGGCGTCATAGCAGCTGTACTTAATCCCTCTACTTGGGATACGGTAAAATTAGCCCCAATTCCATATGCACGTACTGCCTCAGCTAATTCTTTGACCTGCCTATACTCTACTGGGGCATGAACACGTGCTCCTTCTGCCACTTCAAAGACCGGAAATGCCAGCTGTAGCTGTCTCCGATCTCCTGGGCTGAGAAATGAATTAGAGACGCTGCCCGGGGCATAGGTCGGAGGCAAGGGCGTGGCCGAGGGGCTCAAGGTCTTTCTTAGTCTTATCCCAGAACAGCTATCCTTTGCACAGGCAGCTGCCTCCTCCTCTAGGCTCTCCTCCTCGGAGCTGCCAAAGTCTATAGAGGCAGGCTCCTTAATGGGATATAGGGGGGTCCCCCCGAACTCCACTCTCTCTTCACCAGCCAGTGAAGGGTCCTTAACCTTAACAGGCCCTGCAGTGGCCCCTGTTCCTTTTGAGTACTCTTTTCTTTGACCAGGATCCTTGGCCTATCTCTGTTGCCCAGGCTTTTTTGCCTGCTTCTCCTTTCCAGGCTCCTTGGCCTGATCTTTTTCCCCAGGCTCCTTGGCCTGATCCCCAGGCTCCTTGGCCTGATGCCGGCTAACACGCTCTGTTTCTGATACCCTGGAGTGGACCTCTCCTGAAACCTCTTGACTTGCCCTAATAGCTGTGCTGCAAGCTGGATCCTCACAACACAAATTCACTAAAAGCGAAAGCAACGTGAGCAAGAGGCCAACTAGTGCAGCGGGGGCAATGAGTGAAAATCCGCTCGAAACCAAGGCTTCCACCCCAAGCATACCTCTCAGAGACGTACCTCGATCCTGTAGTCTTTTAACCCGCCCCGAATCTTGGGGGGTCTCCCGAGGCGCCTTGAAGATCCCGGGTTTCGGCGCCAGATATTCTGGGCCTCTTCTGTGTCCCATTCGCCCACGAAAGAGACACGTGAGGCAGTGTTCGGGTGGTTACTACAACGAGGCTTTATTCTTGTATCAGCAGAAGTGGAAAGACCCCAAGCCCGGGAAAGGCACTGCTATCTGTACCCTAGAGTGGTGTTTTCACTTCTGATTGGCTGTTCACTCATCACCCCATATTACGCCCCGGGATGGGCAGTGACTTTGGCGTGATTTTGCCTTTTGCACCTGCGCAGTTAGTTGTTTACTTGTGGGAGCACAGGATGCCCGCACCATCTTGTAATGGCGAATGTTGTCACCGCTAACCACGGCTCCTAACACTACTCAAAGTTTTAGCAGGGCTTTTCCTTCTTCATAAGCTGCCTTTTTATTAGAAAATCATCTCTATTTCTATTGCCTTATTGTATGAAGATGGTACAATTCTTTGTTCTGGGATACAAGAATCTGGGAGCTTTAATGATGACTGCTGAGCTCAGATTCATTCCTGTAACACTACCAATGGATACAAGACACAAATGAAAAGCCTATTTATAGACTAATAATGATGCCACAGGCATTTCCAAAGGTTATGGAGATCCAATCCCTATGATCTAAAAGTCCATTCCCAGGCATAGCCTAGGAAAGTAAAAACCATTGTATTCACTAGCCATTAAGAACTATTTATGTGGATAATCTTCCCCAAAAATGTGAGATGATTCCACTCACATACCAGATCATTTGTGGCACAGGACTTGCAGATTTTTTTCCAACATAAACCAAATGCAGAAAATGCTAAAATGTCAAAGCCCCTAAAGACCTAGGATCTCACCTTCAAGGGGGGTATGGAAGAAGATAACTTTGTGTCTCAGCTTTTTAACCTATTAAAATCACCTGTCTGATAGAACAGTTGGTGAAGGTCAAAGAAAATCTTGACTGGTTGCAAAGTCAGGTTCTCAGGATCTGAGTCAAAACAAACAGGAAAAATGGCTAGCCCTAAAACTATAACAACTTGGTAACTTAAAACAAGAGTCAGAATTCAACCTAATTCTCACAGTTGTTTTTCTCCTGCTCATATTAGTTCAGAAAAATATGGCCCAAGAAACATCTTCGTTCTCCTCTTCCAACTTAGCATTATAGGTGTGGTGGCCTGAATATGCTTGGCCCATGGAATGGCACTATTAAGTGTGGCCTTGTTGGAGTAGGTGTGGCCTTGTTGGAGGAAGTGTATCACTATGGGCATGGGCTTTAAGACCTTTGTCCTAGCTGCCTGCAAGCCAGTCTTCTCCTATCAGTCTTCAGATGAAGATGTAGAACTCTCAGCTCCTCCTGCACCATACCTGCCTAGACATTGCCATGTTCCTGCCTTGATGATAATGGACTGAACCTCTAAACCAGTAAGCCAGTCCCAATTAAATGTCCTTATAAGACTTTTTTGTGTCTGTTCAGAGCAGTAAAACCTTAAGACAACAAGCAACAATATAGAAGATCTGATTTGTCAGTATTCCAGTGATCCCACCTGCACAATCTGAAGAAGTAGAATGTCTTAGAAAGGTCATCTCACTGTAGAAGAAAGAATAATGCACATAGTTCTTGTGATATACTGGAATGGGCATTATAAAAGATGGGTTAGTAAAGACAATAGATACTTGCTAATGTAAATGTTTCATGAGTACCCAGGAATGACAACCAGAGTATAAGTTTAGCTGGCTTTGTTTTTTTGGCTGGTTGGTTGGTTAGTTGGTTGGTTGGTTGGTTGATTTTTAGTTTTTGGTTGGGTGGGGGGGAGGCATTGGTTGGTTTGGTTTGGTTTGGTTTGGTTTTTGTTTTGTTTTGTATTGTTTTGTTTGTGATACTAGAGATGGAAACCAGAACCTGGTACTTCCTGGGTAAGTGCTCTGTCACTGAGCTTCATCCGTAGCCCCAGCTTACAATTTTAGCTAATAAAGTATCTTCACCAAACAACCGTACATTTTAAAAGAAGTAACAAGCTATAGCCTCAAAGGTTCCAGGAGTAAGAACTGTAATGGCATAAAATAATGAACAATAGGATTCTTCAAATGAAGGGCGAGTAAGAAGTCAAAGCACTGCTCAGTGATGAATCTTCATTCTTTTTGGTAGAATGAGCAAATACAAACTACAAAATATAAGAAAATATAAATATAGTTTTTTGGTATAAATCTGTTTGTGTTTTCAGACTAAGAGAAGCGTTAGACACTCTTCTGTATCTGCTTGCCCTCAGTTCAATACTGTATTTTAAAGTCACATATTGTGGTCCTAATACAATGATCCTCCATAACCTCTTTTCTCTACATTTTACCTTGGCCTCCACATTCAAGCTTTACCTAAAATACCCTCACTTTGTAAGAAAAACAAGCATTCACTTCAGGCTTAAAGCACTCGCTTTTAAAACACTTAAGGAATAAACATGCATTCTCAAGAATTTTATGGGATAGAGAATACACCTGAGGTTGGCAGAATGCTTGCCTAGCAGACATGAAGTCCAGGGTTTGATTCCCAGCACCACATAAACTGGACATAATGGCATAGGCTTATAATTCTCACACTTGTGTGAGGAAGGCAAGATGATCTGAAATTAAGGGTCTTTCTTGGCTATATAGAAACCTCAGGGACCGCTCAAACTGCATGACACCTTCAAAAAATGAAGAGTTAGGCAGAGAAAGACAGAGGAGAGGAAGAAAAGAAGAGAGAAGAGTGAAGAGAAGAAGGGATGAAAGAAATGGAAGGAAGCAGGGCAAAAAAAGAATTCTGTAACACGGAAATTAGCAAAATTACACTGATTCAAGAATTTTATTTTTTTAAAAAAATTACATTAAAAGTAAAATAAAAAACAAGAAAAGCATTTACTGCCTGCACAGATTTCTTTTCTCTTATTTTTTTTAAAAACTAATATTATTAGGCAGACCCCCCTCCCCCCCCAAAAATATGGTAAGGTCATTGGGCAAATATAAAGACTAACAAAATGCACAAAAACATTTCATTGGATCCTAGAGAGAGAAGAGGTCGTTAATGAACCTCTTATCTTTACTACACTCTGGGGAATATAGACTCATAACTGAAACAGGAAGGAAACATATGTAAGTACCCAGTTGTTTATTTTCTTAGCCCCACTTGTCATCCCTTGAAGAAGGGGACAATTGAGCCCTGGGGAGCTGAGGAAAAAAAAAAAAAGCACTGGCCACATTAACTGTAATCCCAACTTCCAGACCCAACTGGGCTGTTGGGGGGTTGCGAGGGTGGAAATCTCTCTTATCCCGAGACACTGTCAGCACTTGCAAATGTTCACAGAACAGTACCAATGGACCTTAAAACAATGAAGTTACCTCCGTCCAGGGAAATTCAGCAATGTCTGCCTTCTCTGGAGGCCAAAAATCAAAAACCAAAACCTGCTGTTGCTTTCCAAGTGGTCACATGTCAAGTTTCTTTCTTGAGCCCTGTGCAGGGCTCAAGATTAATGACCATGAGTAAAGTTTTGGGCCACTTTATGTCCCTGACTATCACTTCTTTCAAAGCTACAGACCTCTCTGTGCTTCACGACTCAGCTGCAGTAGGCATCATCTTCATGTTATCTTTCAAGCAACTCGTTGTCTCTAAGGTTGTATTGTCATTTAATGGCTTCACAGGTTCTTAGGGATGGTGATGGAACTATTCAAAAATCCAGGGACAATGTGTGTGGACACAGTACATAAATGTATGGGTATGTTTAGTCCTGGGCAAACATTTTTTAATGTCTGAAGATGCCATTGGATATCACAATTTGAGGTGAGAAGGTTCAGGATATGGACAAAGGGACTGTTTACCATTATCAGTGACAGGGCATAAACACAGGAAGAATTAACTAGCCTAAGTTGTCATCAGTGCTAATGTGGAGAAACCCTAAAACAGACTAACAAGGAGTTATACAATGAAATAATAACTTTATTGTTATAATCTCATTTCTAACTTTTCACACATTCTTAGAGTGTAAGGTTACAGTTCTAGACATCAAATTTTTAACAATAAGAAAACCTAAGTGTGAGCTTCCATGTATACATTCAAGCCACATAGTTTGCCAATGTAAGACACTGATTCATCTGAAAATGTTGTTTCATTTTATGTTCATATCCCCCGATGCATGTAAGCTATTAATATATGCAAAACATTATCAATTCATTTCACAAGTATAGGAAACAGAAAAATTCTGGCAGTTTTTCTTCATTACTTCTCCTAGTGATATTGTCTCTGAGCCATTTCTCATACTTCTTACATAAACTGTGCCTTCACCTTAACCATAAGAAAATTTGTAATTTCTCTCAAATCTCAGTAGATCTTTGCTATAAATTTGGCTTATGTAGGTAGAACAGGCAGTGTATTTTAGATTTTTCTTTTGCCATTTTTAATGTTCCTGTACTGCAGCAAAAATTAAATAATTTTATTTATGGCCATTTGTTAGACAAAGTAAAGCACTAAGAGGAAACATTTGTAAACAAGTTATATTGTAAAGGGTATAATATTGAAACAAAATCATGGAAAAAACAGAAGCCTGGAAAAAGACAGATACATATTTTTATTAATATCTGTTCCAAAAAATGATGCAGGCAAATGCTTGGAGTATGTCTTTCAGTCTGTCTCTTCAGTTCTACCACTGTCTAATGTTTGTGACTTAGTCCTGTATTTATTTTGAAAAATCTACCACTTTGTAAGTAATTTTTCCACCAAACAAAAGTTTTATAAATTGCAATCTTTATGTCACTGGACTTAAAATAGCTATTCTTTCCATCATGTTATACTCTGAAATAAATTATATCTGAAAATTACCTCATTGATTTTAGTGAGAACCTTATATAAACAACTTAGTGTAAATTTCAACTCCCTTTGCAGAAAGAGTTCTGTTTCATTTGTTCTAAATGTCTGCCAAAACATAAACCACTATGTCTCAGAATGCTACCAAAGATTCCTGAAATCAATAATGAAAAACAAACTGCCCCCAGATAAGACCATCAAAATGTATTTCCATGTGTGTACACTCAGTTTACATTAACTTGCTCAATAGACATACATCTATTGCGCCTCAAAGGATAGCAACTTTATAAAATATAGATTGTGAAAGAAGACTAGGGAAGGGCCTCTACTATTTGGGCACAGGGGAAAAGTTACTGAACAGAACACCAATGGCTTATGCTCTAAGATCAAGAATTGACAAATTTTGATTTGGGTAAGATATTTTTTTTATTTTTGTTACAGAGCTTTCAAGTGTGCTATTAATTTGCTAGTATGAAATATTCCCAGGTTTTTTATGTAAGCACTTAGTGTATGAATTTGACTTCATTGTGTCCCACAAGTTTGGGTATGTTGTGCACTCATTTTCAAACAATCCTTAAAAGTCATTAATATTTCTGAATTAAGAAATATTTTCATTCAATAGAGAGTTATTCAGTTCCCCTGAATTTGTAATCTTTCTGCTATTTCTGTTGTCCAGCATGACTCTTTGGCAGTCAGAGAGAATAAAGGGTGTTACTTCAATTTGATTGTATCTATTGAGCCTTGATTTCTGTTCAACTATGTGTTCTATTTTGGAGTAAGTTCCATGAAGTACTTAGAAGAAGATATATTCTTTTGTGTTTGGGCTAAATGTTCTGTAAACATCTGTTAGGTCAATTTGGTGTATAATATCAACTAACTCCAGTATTTCTCTGTTTGGTTTCTGTCTGGGTGTCCTGTCTATTGGACATAGTAAATTATTAAAGTCTCCCACTATCAATGTGTGGGGTCAATGTGTGATAGTTATTAGTGTTTCTTTTACAAACTTGGATGCTCTTGTCTGTGAAATAGATTTTAAGAATAAAACACATCAATGTCTTCTTGGTGTATTTTCCTTTGATGAATATGGAGTATAGTATTCTTCCCTATCTTTTCTGTTTAGTTTTTGTTTGAAGTCTATTTTCTTATCCTAGTTGCTTTCCTGGTCAGAGTAGCCTGTAACTGCTGGAGTTGTGGAAAAAAACATTGTTGGGGGGAAAATATTTGGAAGGAAGATCTGTGTAATCTAATGAAGATGGGTGTAGAGGGGGAAGGGAGTCTACAACAGGTGGTGTAATGCTGCAGAGCTGGAGATGGGACTGGAAGATGTGATTTGGAGGAGCAGAAGGAGAGGTGAAGTTCTCCAGTCAGCCTAACTTCTTTTCTGGACAGGGTGGTCTTTGGGTTCTTAGAAAATGCCTGCTGGAATTATGGGTTTGGATAAAGCAAAGAGTGGAGGGACAGGGGTTAGAAAGGAAAGACCTGTGTGGTCACTGAAGATTATGGAAGGGAGGAAGGGAAGTCCCAGCTGGTATTTTGCTACAGAGCTGTGGATAAAACCGGGGGATTGGACTTAGAGGAATGAAAAGAAAGGTCTAGATCTGCAGTTAGCCTACCTGTGTTCCTAGCTAGAATGGCCTGTGGGTTCCCAGAAAGTGCCTGTTGGAGTTGGTGGCTTCAGTAAGGCAATATGAACAGGTGGAAGAAGGTTTTGTGGCTGCATGAGAGATGAAGGTCTGGTGGGGCTACAGCAGGTGTTCTGGGGTGGTATTCAGTGAATAGTGGTGAATGTAGATGCATGGCTAAAAGTGACACTAAGAATGAGTGACAGGTGAGTATGCTCAAAGCTAAACATATAACATCCTTTTGGAGGAAGAAGTAGGAAGAATATAAGTAACCAGAATACATCTGTATAAAGTTGTCAAACAGGAGAAGGGATGGTAAATCCCCCAACCCCCTTTTGGAAAGACACAATTGTGACTTTAAAGCAGCTGTGGTTGCCTACTGGCTCTACGTAGGAATGAACTATCAATGGCAAGAAATGGATGGAGGAGTGCTCAAGAGCCTTACCTTCCACTGCTGATAGATTCAGGGAGATATTTTACTAATAGATTCGAGACAAGTGGAAATCATTCTTGTTGGGTCCCATTTCGGCCCTGGTTTGAGCCTTGTGGACAAATCCAAACCTGGCTCAAGTTTTGAGGCCTATCTTAGTCACCTCCATACTGGGGTGACTCAACAAGACCTGTTTGACCTTGCCTCCACCCCACTGTTGCTGATGTAGAGCTTTGCCATTGGCCCTCTGTCACTCTTCCCTGTCCTCTATGTCATCTCCACCAAAATCCCTCCTCTCTGTGCTCTAAGTTTATATGAGCAAGAGGCTGATACAGTAAAGTTCCTGCTTCCACAAGACTCTCCGCCTGATGTGTTTCCTTTGGGCCATCGACACTCACCATCCAGGTCAGCCCCCAGGAGACTCAGCAGGATGGGGGTTTCTTGCCTCTCACCTGGACCTGCCAGCAAAGAGCTGACACATTGCCTTGGGTTATGCGCTTGCTCATAATCCCACAAGACTTCAAGAACTATTTCCAATTTAAGGGTTGCAAAAAATGGTCCTGGTTAAAGTAAATCTTTCAAAAACCAAAACCCAAAATGAAGAATCTAGACAAAGATCTGGAAGGGAGGAATGAGGATTGATAGGATGGGTGGTAGGTAAAAGAGAATAGGGGTAAAGAGTAACCAGACTACAGTATACATGTGTATAAATTTGTCAAATAAGATTTTAATTAATAAAAAAACAGAAGTCAATAGGGTCAAATATTAAGTGAGTCATGAACTCAGTTCAGATTTCAAAAACTGTGCCCAAAGCCCTGTTTTTGAAGAAGCTCATCCATAGCCAGATGTATGCGGATGGGAGACTGAGTTCCATTGACTTCTTAGTTTGGATCTACTCAACCAACGCCAGCCACAGCTGGGAGATGTGTTCTGGAAATATTGCATGCCAGACAACTCTTGGTGATTTACAGCACATACTACAGGCCCTGAGAAATCACTTGAAAAGGACCTTGTTTGTTTTAGATTAAAGAAAACATATTTGACCTCAGAAACCCTTTGTGCTTAATATTATGGGATATGTTTATGGAAAGATTTTCTTCCAAATATTTAAAGATTATATAGAATGAGTTATAATGCCAGGGAGCAATTTACAGATTCTCCAAAAATCTCACACAATTACAAAAAACACAGACAGATACAAAGGTGCCTCCTGCTTTTATAATCACCAGAATTATACATACAAATGACTATGCTTCCTCCCACTGGATCATTCAGCTCCTTTGTTGAAAATCAATTAGGCACGGATATTTGAGTCATTTCTGAACTCTGCACTCCATTCTGTTGGTCTATACGCTGGTTTTTTTTTTTTCTCCCTCAATAAACTGACTCAGAAACAAGTGAAGTAGTTTCTCTAACTTTGTTCTATTTTCCTCCCAGAACTACTACATGTACTTTGAATGTATATATACATTTTTTAATAATCTTGTCCATTGCTTATCAAAAATTATTAAGGAATTTGATTTGTTTAGGAGAGTTAATGTTGTCAAAGTGATGAATCTTCTAATCCATGAACATGGTGTCTTTTCTTACTCCTTCACATCTTTTATAAATTTTATTTCTGAGCAGGAGAGCTAACTCTGCCTCCTGCTGATGGCAGCATTGGGTAGCCCAGCTGGAGCAGTGCTGGAAAGCATACCCTGGTGATGTGATGCAGGAAAGCCAGAAGTCTGAGCATCTCAGCTAGCTACTACCCAGGACCACCCCAAAGGCTACATCATCTGTCAACTGCTGGAGAACATGAAAGGGCCCATCCTCCTGATCCAAAGCTACAGGATCTCCACCACACAGAGCAGCAACAGGATAACAGGGTGGAGTACCAGTGAGAGTCCAATGTTCATGGTGTGATAGAAGCCAGAGACAGCAAACCAGACATTTGCAAGTGAAGATATGTGGACAGGAACACACTGTGACATACTACAGTTGACACAATGAGATGTTTTCTATGCTGTGGTGTGTGTGTGTGTGTGTGTGTGTGTGCGTGCGTGCGTGCGTGTGTGTGTGTGTGTGTGTGTGTGTTTTATTTTGAGGGGCAGGTTTCACGGACAAACAGCAGCTAGGAGGGGGTGTAGAAATGAATGGGACTAGGATGCATGATGTGAAACCCACAAAAAATCAATAAAAAGTTTTTTGAAATGTGAGAAGAAAAGGGTAATTTAAAATATAAACATGAGACATGTCATATCTATAAAAAATTATGGAACCTAATTTCCTCTATTTAGATTTATATAACACTAATTTGAGATGAACTCTTACAGTACAGTGTTTGGTGAGTATAATTATCAAAAAGGTAGCTCATACCTGTGAGCCTAACATTGTGGTGGCTAAAACAGGAGGATTGCTGTGAGTGAGCCTGAGGCCAGTGTGGGTGCACAGTGGACCATGTCTGAAAAAGAAGAAATAGAGGGAGGGATGGGGAAGGGAAAGGGAGAAGGGAAGTAGATTCTAAGAAGATTCTCTAATGGAAACTGACAACCCTAAGAAGGTAGACACCGGAGGAACAGGATTATGATTTGAGATAAGTTTTTAATTTTTCTTTCATGTAACTTTTTATATAGTCATTAAAAAAGAGAATTCTAGAAGGAATCATTACTATCAATCAAAGAGAAGAACATTTGCCCTTCCTGTAAAGGACTACCTGTCATAATAAGAATCTTCCTATAATGGTTTATTGAGCAGTACCAACATAATTGGGATTTTATGGATACGTCAGACTGTTATTTTTTTTATTTCTACTCATCAAAGAGCTCTGTACCTACTACAATATAAATTAAAATGAATAAAATTTGGAGCCTGAGGCCCACATAATGGAAGAAGAGAGTCAACTCCCTTATTCATTTTACATCTACATAGAAGCCATGTGTCCTGGCTAAAGTCATCTGAAATGAGAAAACCTCAATTGAGAAAATGCCTCCATAAGATCAGAATACAGGCAAGCCTGTGGGCATTTCCTTAATCATGATGATGGCGGGCCCCACCCATTGTGGTTGGTGTCAACCTTAGGCAGGCTCAGCAAGCCATGTTAAGCAACCCAGAAATCAGCATCGCTCCAAGTCCTCTATCTCAGCTTCTGCCTCCAGGTTCCTGCCTGTGTGAGTTTCTGTCCTGGCTTCCATCAATGATGAACTACAATGTGGAAGTATAGGCTAAATAAACCCCTTTCCTCCCTTAGATGCTTTCATCCTGATGTTTTATCATGTCAATAGTAATCCAAATTAAGACACTGTAGCATGTACACACACATGCACATGAACACACACACGCACACACAGACACACACACTATACATAAATGTAGTTAAAAAACAAAGTCACCAAAAACTAATCAAGATCTATTTAATAAGATTCAGTCTTATTAAGTCTATTTAATAAGACTCTCTGTCTGGGAGCCTGCAATCCTAGTAATATGAGAATATTTAAAAATATTCAAATATTCAACTTTGCATAGATAAAAGCAAAACATTAGACGATAGTGTAAAGGAGGGAATATCTCAAAAGAGAGAAGCTTTTCAAATCAAAGTAGCCTAAATATTCAAGTTAGTATTTAGTTTTGTCTGTAAAGTATAAGTATATGAATATGAATATATTTATATTCAGGATGCTATGTAGTTGAGATTTAATTGTTTTTATTTTTTAATGAAGTTATGACAAATATGGAGACAAAGAAAAACTGACTTGTACTCTTAAAATGTCAGTGATATTAAAGATATATGTTGACATTTGATTCTAGGTTTAAAAAGACTGAAGAAAGCAACAACAATCAAATGTTACCCTTTGTTGGAAGCTAACTCATTTTCACATAGAGTGCTTTGGATATCTTGGCTGTAGAAGACAATAAAGTCAATCCTACTCACCAGTCAAGGATGTTATGGACCATAGAAGTGATTTAGATTTTCCTCTAACAGACTGTAATAGAGTTTGTTGTACCCAAGATCTACTAGATCTTGTATCCAGAATGAACAAAAAGGAAAGCAGTCAAAGTCTGAAGCTTGAGGAAGCTGCCCAGTTTTAAAGGAAAGAATTTGCACTTATTGGGCCTAATACTTTGGGGAGGCAGCTCTAAGGTCAGTGTTATAAACTAGCTTCATTCCTACCAATATTATGCCTAATTGGTACCATGTTAGTCAGACTGAATGGATTTAGTTCCAGTTTTTATCAGACTGATCAGTGCTTAACCAAGTGCAATATTAATGGGAAGGTTTGTTAAAGAAGGTAAAGAATACTTTAGTGTCATTGAGAGCCAATTTGATGTGAGTCATTCTTTCCCCATTTTTAGAACAGCTTTACTCTGCTTTGTCCCTGTATTTTGAACATCAGAAGATAGAGATGCTGTCTCCTATTTTGTCTTTCTCTAACACACAGAAAAAGGCTATTTGATAACCAAGATAAAAAGACTATTATCTCCTTTGGAACAAAGCAGGCTCAAATTTGCAAGCATTCCCTTCATGAGATGGCTTTCTAAATTCAGTATGCTTTTAATGTGATACAGCCTGTGTACAAAGTATCTAGTTGAGCAGATCAACTCAATTCCATCCCACCAGAAAGTGATACTGATACAAATGTAACTCTTGGGTTTCGGACTATATCAGGAGCAATGAACTCCTTTGCTTCTAATTTGAGTTTCATGTCCTTTACCAACTCTTTTGGGACTAGCCAGGGCAACTTGCTATCTTGTGGACAGAAACAAACAAACTACAACAACAAACAAACAAAAAACAAAGGTTTGGACAAAGACTGAACTAATGCAGGCAAGTGTAACTTTTATGAGATAAATGACCCAGTATAATAGGTTTGATTTATCCTCAAACTTGTCTGTAAACTTTGTGCAAAGTTTCCCAGTGAAAGTAAATTTTTTCATTAAAAATGAAATTAAAATATATGTAAATGTAAAGTTCTTATCAGAACTAAAACAATATTATAAAAATAACAAAGTTTCAGGACTAGATTGTCTGATCTTAAGGCATGCTTTAAAAAATACTAATCAAGACATTGTGTGAGTATCTCACATTAGGCCAATAGGTACATGGAACATTATAGGAAGTGCAGAAATGGCCTCATGCACACATGGTGAGTAAATGTTAACAAGAATCCAAAATAATTCATCAAAGAAAGAAAACTCCATCTACTGGATATCCACATCTTTAAAAAATTGATAGTGCCATACCAGAAAAAAAAAAAAACAAAACAAACAAACACAAAAACCAAAACAATAAAAAAAAAAAAAAAAGCCTACAATAGCAAACCTAGAAGAAAGCAGATCTTTGACACCCTGGAATATACAACAATTTCTTTCAGAAAAAAATCTACAGACTTTACCTATAAAAATTGGAAAAAAGTGAAACTGTAAAAAATCATAAAATTTTAATTCATCTAAAGAAAACATTCACTGGGTGGTGGTGGCGCACGCCTTTAATCCCAGCACTTGGGAGGCAGAGGCAGGCAGATTTCTGAGTTCGAGGCCAGCCTGGTCTACAGAGTGAGTTCCAGGACAGCCAGGGCTACACAGAGAAACCCTGTCTCGAAAAACCAAGAAAAAAAATTAAAAAAAATAAAGAAAACATTCAGTAAATGAAGATGTGAACTATGTTAGGAAAGAAATTTTTACTCCATACATTTCTAACAGCAAACCTGTAATCAGGGACCATTAGTAGCTCAGAAGATAAAAGTTACTGTTGCATAGTGACCTGGCTTTTGTCCTTCATAACCCACAGTGGAAGGAGAGGACAGATTCCTGAAAGTTGTCCTCTGACCTCATATGTACATTGTGGCATGCACATACCATTGCACTCACATGTGTGCATACACACAAACAAAATTTTCTTTTTTTTTATTAGATATTTTATTTACACTTCAGATGCCATCCCCTTTCCCCATTCCCCCCCCCTTAGAAAAGCCCTATCCCATGCCCCCTTTTCCTTTTTGCATTTATACATTTTTTTAAAATAATGTTAATCATAAGCGTTATAAGTTTGGAATTGTTCAATCAGAGGTGTAACCCACTGACCGACCTAGATATAACAACTATCTTTGACCGGTGGAGATACATGAATATTTGCCTCCATGTCTCCCCCCTCTTTCTCTCTTTCATCACCTAGCTTCTCCTCTCCTCCTTCTCCTCTTCTTACTCCTTTTCTTCCTCTCAGTACTCCTCCTACCTTAACTCCTCCTACACATCACCCTTCCTGTTAAAATGAAACTTTTCTCTCAAAATACAATTAGAGCATAATTATGCCAATTTGTACCAGTGAGGTACAAGATAGTCCTAATACCCCATCCATCCTTTTCAAACAAAATTTTCATAGAACATATATTCAAGCTATGTAAAGAAGCAAGCCCTAAAGACACACACACACACACACACACACACACACACACAAATAAATTTAAAAAGTTTTAAGTACATGAATTGAAGATAATGTAAAGAAGTCCTACAAAAAAAATGAAGAGAAGAAACAATCAAGAAATTTGTTTTCAAAACAGTTCAGTAGATACTTCATAAAACTAGATTTACAAATTGCCATTAAACATATGAAAGGGTGTTGACCATTTTCAAGCATTGGGAAGATGCAAGCTACAATCACTTTGAAGTCATTTTATAGTTACTAGAATTAGCAAAATGAAAGATGATCAATGTAGAGAATTTAGAGCAACTAGTCAAAGCTTAAAGTCATGTAAACACTGTGGAAAATGCTTGGTAGGATCATGTTAATCCTGTACCTAAATTACTATTTATCAATTCTACCCAGATAGCTATATGCTGTGCAAATGAAAGCATATGCCAGCAAAAGGACTTGTGCAAAATGTTTGTTCAAGTATTATTTATGATAGCCCAAATTCACAAATGATACAAGTATTCACTAACAAAAAAAAAAACAGAAAAATTAGAGTATGCTCATACAGTGAAATGGTATTTGTGAGTAGAAAAATATGAATATTTTAAATAAAAAATATTAATCTCAAAGACATAATAGAAGTCATTATACAAAGGAATGTGTATGGTAAGTATAATCTCATTTATGTTAAGTTTGAATGGACAAAATTAATATAAAGACAAAAACTTCAATAGAAGTTACTTGAAGAAACTATAAATATATTTGAGGAAAAGTGCCAATGGAACTTCAGCTAGGAAACGTCTTCTGTCTTTGTGGGCAGGTTAATTAATTTGCCAGCACTCATTAAGCATACTTAAATCTATCTCACTGTACATCAATCTCAAATCAAAATGGAAATAAAAAGACTACAACATAAATCTTATTTAACACCCCTGCACACTAATTATTCTAGGCTAAATGCACAAGTGATTCTAGGTTAAATGTGAACGTGAGATCATTTGCTCTTTCTACAGGTGCTCAAAAGATAACTTCTTAGACTTTAAACACCTACCAAAATAACTGTGCCAGGAAAATTATTAATCAAGATCTGATAGTGCCCATTTTTTTTCAGTCTGGAGAAGAACAGAAAGAACACTCTGGGCTATAAAAGCAGGAAGGGCCCAGGTTGCTCAGTAGTTCAGAAAGACACCATGTTGCTGCTCCTGGCCGTGGTGAGTGTGGCCCTGGCTAGTGCTTCTGAGGAGCACTTTGATGGGTAGGTCCAAAATTCCTTCCAAAGTAAGTTTTGCTAGCTTTTTGACACATTGCTGAAATTTAAGTTTCTATTCATTCTTTTTACCATTTAGCAACCGGGTATTCCGTGTCAGTGTACACGATGAAGATCACATCAAGTTAATTCAGGAACTAGCCAACACCAAACAGGTACAGTATCAGTTCTCTGCTTTACACTAACTTCAAAGCCTGAATTATTCTGATTCTATCAAAAGCAATGACATGAAATATTCCCTGAAGGATTTTTAAAAGTAAGAAATAAAACTTGGAAACTACTTAATGCCACAGTGCTTTCTTCTGCTGCTTAAATTAGCTTATGTCAAGCCATGTAGTGTTATAAATCCACACAACCTTTGAGAAGAGCTGACAGTGACAGCTAAGTGAGTTGGCTCTGTCTTGAAGGCCGTAGATCATCTAACATGCAAGTCACTTTTTTTCTAAGACAAAGGAGGAAATGATCAATTTGGAAATGACTGAAAAACCGGGCTTTTTTCCAACTTCAAATTCATTTCCATAACCCATGTGTCATCTTTTTCCTTTGATTTTCTTTCATTCTTAATCAAACAACTTGAGTTTTCCTGACCTTGATTCTGGTTGTTTTAATGATATGACTTGAGGGAGAAAAAAAAAAGGTAGACTGCACAAGCAAATTCCATATTATTTTTTTGCTTTAAAAAAGTGAAATTATGCTACTCTAAATAATATCTATGGGTTAGAATATACAAATTTAATTACATGTATAATGTGGCAAAAATCTACTCCTGAGTATAAATAGTACCACTTTGGTCAATGTTGTTTAGTCTTGAATATATAAACTAAAACACTATCCTAGTTCCTAGGTATCAGTCTGCCAATCTACCCTCCCACCCAATCTAATGCATCCATCCATCCATCATTTACCCAACCTTGTATCTAACCATCCATCCATTCGTTTACCTATTTATCTATTTATCATCTGTGTGTCTTTCTCTTTTAGCTTTTAAGGCAGACGTAGCAAAATAAAGTAAAAATTAGAAGGTATCATAGTCATAAATGTGAAGTCTTGAGTAGAAATAGAACATAAAGTCACCTACTCTAACCTGTCTTTCACATCTGAAATTTCTTCCTGCATAGTGGCATCTCTGCCTGTCAGCCTTCACTGTGACTTGTTTTATTGTTGCCAGAGTCATAGAACACTTCAGAGTCTAACCACTGGTTTTCTTTAATATTTTAAAATTAAAGGTGCCTTCCTTCTATTATTGACTTATTAGAACCAAATGAGTAAAAAAAATTATCTTTTCTGTGCCTTTCTATTGATTTTCCTAGTTTTTAAGCTTATAAAGTCTAGAGCATTCTGGTCAAATCTAGAGACAATTAAATCTTTCTATTTCTTTTTGAAAATGTATCTTTCAGAATTTGCAGTAGGCTGGATACATGCTACAGGACAATTTTCTGCCTTCATTTGTGTAACAGACATGTGTTTCTGTGGCCTACCACACGTTTTCACATCTTAAGGATCCTAGAGCACACACTATTTCTTCTAAACTTCAGTCCAATATGAACCATTTTTTTTTCAAACAAACCATCTGCAAATGAGTTATCCCCTCTTTTCTGTGCTTACATTTTTTAAATATATTCAAGATTTTAGATGTGGTTTTGATATATTGTATATTTTCATTCATTTTCAACACACTGAAATCCTTTGAACAAGATCAAATCCTCCAGGACTGGAGTTACAGGTGATTGTGAATCACCACGCAGGTGCTAGGAATCAGACCTGGTTCTCTGGAATACATAGTTTGATGCTGTCTGATATATTGCTTTAGTCACCTAGATTCTCTCCTTTTTTTGTGGTCAAGCACATGGGTTAATCTCAGATTCACAGGACTTAGCTTCTGGCCATATCAACTGTAGAGAGCCTTGTGCTTCTATCCTCATCTACCTCAAACCTCAGTGTTCTCTTTGGAAGTTAAAAGATAATAGAAAAAGTGAAAGCCAATGAGAGTTAAACAGTCAGCTCTCCTACAGCTGCGGCAGCACAAGCTAGCTCAATGCCAGAAGGTACATGTTTCTTATATTTTTTTCTTTCTTTCCAACATAAATTTTCAAAAGATTTAAATCCTCTGTAGTGATCATGTGGGTGCAGTGTATTCTGGGATGTAGCCTTCCTGATAAGATCATCAAAGGGCATCTCATCTTTTTGTTTATCCTTGGCCAGTGTGTCCTTCCTCCCAGCTTTTGAAGGTATCCTTTTAAGACTTCGATATATTGGAAGGATCAGAGCTACACTGCATTCAGCACTTCCTCTCATCCTTCGTAATTTCAGTGTCAGGGTTTGATTTTACTTCTTGCACTCACATTATATTGGTCCTCTCAACCAACATATTTCTAAATGTAAAACATACTCTGTCCTCTGGGTTTTCTTACAGTCCCTGTTTCTGGAGTTTTAAGTTTATTTTTCTCTGTCTAGAGTAACATTATTACTATCTTCTTTATTGTTGACATAGCAGAACTTTTCTTCCTGCTCTATACATTAGGCCTACAGTAGAAATTCCTTTACTTACACACAAGAAAACAAAATTCTCAAAATACATGAGAGACCTACTAGGTGTTTGACTCCCAACCACACATAGTGTGAAGCAAATTTATGCATATATCTGAAAACTCAGAGGCTCTCAGCACTAATATTTCTGATTTTATCAGCAGAACTTACCCTCCAAAGACTCTAAAGAGAGAGACAGGGACTCATGTAGCCCAGGCAGGCCTTGATCATGCTATGTAACAGAAAATAGCTTTGAACCTATCTCCCTGCTTTCAACTTCCATGTCCAGAGATTACATGTATTTGCAGTCATGTATAGTTTTATGCGGTGCTGGAGAAAAGATCCAGAGCTGTGTGTCCAGGCAAGCCTTGTACCAACTAAGCACCATACCCATGCTAAATTTTAGATTTATACCTTAGTTTATCTTGTCTTTGTGTTAGTGCATTACCTTATTTTAGTAAGGATTCAAGTTAACTATCATCTGGCTGGCCAGGCTGATACTCTCATAACACTATAATTTAAGGATAACCCTTTGTGTTTCATGTGAATTTCTGTCACTTGGTGCTCTGTAATATAATTTTTACCTTCAATTTTATAGCAGTGGCTGGTATAGCTCAATTTCTCATATTTTGTGTCAAGCATTTTACTTCATTTCCCTATGTCTCTTTCTCAAGTCACTGTAATTCCTGAAATCCACACTCTCTACTTATGTTCTTATTTGAGTTTCTCATTTGTAACCACATGGTGATTGGTAACTACTGTGGGAATGTGGTGCTGCTACTGGTTCTGTTTCTTAAGAAGCAATGATTCTATCTCCGGGACTGCAGGTCTGCATCACACTTACAGTGCTCCACATGGCCACGTGGATGCTGACAGGTCTGCTGCCCACACCAATCTTCTCTACATCAAAGGATATATATATTGTTCTTGTCTTGTCTTGTCTTGTCTTGTCTTGTCTTGTCTTGTCTTGTCTTGACTTGACTTGACTTGACTTGACTTGACTTGACTTGACTTGACTTGACTTATTTTGCAGGGTTAGGGAAGCCCAGACCTTTTCCTATGTGTGGCAAGTACTCCAATGCTAAGTTATGTTTAACCTTTCAAACTGAACATGTGTGAGGGGCTGTAGCTCGCTCATGGGCGTGGGTCCTGTTGGGCTGAGTTGTAGATCTCATGAGTTTGTTTCCCCAGGCATCTGGAACAGTGGCTTAGCGGGGCAGAAGCACAGGGATTTGAATGTGCTTACTCCACGCTTCTCTAGGTAGACCCTGGGCTAGAGTAAGCCACTGGCCTCCACTCCAAGCATGGGGAAATCACAGTCTGAGACCCGCAGGGGCAGAACTCTTTGGTTGGGGGTGGCTGGCCAGAGACCAGCTAGTCTCAGCCCTTGGGCTCTCAGGCACCACTGGGAGACCACAGAAGGACTGAACAAGAGTGGGGGGATATGAGCTGGATCGTCTTACAGCCCCTCAGGGTAGATGAGATGATTCGCTTGGCTGGGTCATTGCTGGCTCAGCTAGCCTGCTTGAGTTGATGGGCTTTATAGCTGGAATGCAGAGAGGTCCTCAGTTGAGATTAGGCAGCGGCTCATTGGTTGAAGGCTCCCTCTACAGTTCTCCATGGCGGGCCCCAAAGACAACAGGAAGTACATGCTTTTAAAAGGTTTATTGTCATGGCAGAAAGTGGATGAAGCTGTACCCCGTGACCTTATGTCAGGCCTAAGGTTAAATATCTTTTGCAAAGAGGAGGGTCTGAGAAGGAATGCTTAATTGGCTACACCCTCTGGCCTTTAGGTATCTCATGAATATGGCGATCTCTTGAGGCTCTGCAGCCTGTAGTCACGCCCTCTACCTGTGATACATGACCTAAGGCCACAAACCTTTTCTTTGGGAGGGGCTGTGAATAAGTGAAAGGAACCAGGGCCCAGGAGCAAGGCTGAACACCTATTTCCCTTTAGGGTATCCGGAATTCAAGGCCTGCATTCGACTAAGTACCCAGCTGCCTCTCACAGCCCACCACCCCACAGATGTGGAGGGGCCTCAAACTAGGTCTGCAAATGTTGTCAAACATTATAATAACCCCTCTGAAAGAATCCATTATTCTTATAGAAGACATTCAAGGAAATGTTACACAGACACTAACTATAGTGTTGTAATAGTTGACTGGGCCATCACCAAACATATCATGCAGACGTTTGTTGCTCTGAGTAGAAAGTTAACATCTTGATAAACTCTCTTCCAGAACAGACCTTGATTCAAGAGTAAAAGAAAACTAGCTCACTTGAAAAAGTGCAGTGAGCACCAAAAAAACATGGGGGAGTAGTGATAGAGACAAGGGAACATAAACCACTGTCACAAAGAATAACTGTAACTTAACCCACAGGGAGCCTTCAGGAAGTGTTACAAACCACACATTTCAAAATTATCCCATCAGTGGGATTAATACGTTGGAAACCCAGACAGTTATCTCCCAGGGTCATGTGTTCAGTTTGGGTTCTGAATTATTTCTGTAGCCCTTCCTGTCAACTTGGGGATGTATTTGTCTGTTCAAAGTGGAGTTCTGAGCACACTAAAAGGTCTCAGTAATTATGATTGAGACTGGCTCTGCCAATGTTGTCTACAAACACTTTGAGGACTCCAACGCTAAACCCCTGTGTCTACAACTCAGATGACATTGGGAGGGCAGGAATGCAAATGTAAAGCCAGTGCTCAAAAATGGACTTTCTAAGTCCGGTGTGGTGGCACACACCTCTAATCCCAGCACTTAGCAGACAGACACAGGAAGATCTCTGTGACTCTGAGGCTAGCCTTGTCTACAAAGGCACACAGAATCCTTGTCTCAAAAAAAAAAAAAAAAAAAAAAAAAAAAAAAAAAAAAAAAAAAAAAAAAGACTTTTTCTTCTACCAACGTTGCTTTTCTATTGTCATTGCTTTTCTCTGTGTCACTAGACCTCAGCTTCCTCTGTGCTTGCTGTAGTCTACATTCACACTGCCCCCAGTCTGATTTTAGCTCCAATTCTCCCCACTTCAACTTTCTTCTTTAGCCAATCCTTTGCTACCCAATGATGTAATTAGTATGCTTTCAACCATCCCTTATAACCATATTCTCACTCTTCTTCTGGTTCCCTCTTGTTGAAATCACATGTCCCTGTCTTCTGCTGACCTGGCATCCTCGATAGCCCCTAGGGTGGCTCAGCATCCATTGGACTAGTACACTGGTTTCAAGTCAGCAGAACCAGCTCTAGTTAACAGGATTCCATTCAAGTACACCAGAAACTTGATTACCTTAACACCTTCCTTACTCAGCTATAACATCTTTAAATCTCCTCAGTTTTCCTTACAAGTTTCCTAGAAATGGTCCCAAGTATCATTTGAGCCAGCACTGCCACAGTGTGCAGAATTCACATTTGCACTCTGAGCTTAGCTTATAAACATCTAAACAAATGAGCAACAATAGAAAATCAAGACACAATGTCAGATTTATCTCAGACTTCCAGGCCTCTGCTCAATGTAAAGAAGGAATAGAGAAACATACATACAAAACACTGAAGAACCTAGCTGACATTTTTCCATAAAATTGGATATTTGTGGTGATATAGACATAAATAAAAGCATTATAATAATCAAATGTGTCATTCACCGGACTATTTCCTATTTTCTCTAAAGTCCTCCTTAGGAAGACAAATTACTGTATGATTTCACCCACTCTTGCCTGTTTCATCCACCTAAAGCCCATTATGTAATAAACCCCAATAACAGTTATGAATAAAATAGAAATCTTAGTGCACTGCTAGATCCCCAAGCATATTTTGTTTCCAGCCACAGTAGAGAGCACAGCAGGAAGATGTTCTTGGGCTTATATTACTGTGACTTTCATAGAAATAAAGTTCAAAGATTATGAAAATAAGTCTATTAAAGTAAAGGAAAGCTCAGTTTCTCTCCACTACCTTTTTGGACTATAGTGTATTTATTATTGCTTGGCAGCTTTATCTATTACCATAGATACTGTTGTCATAATAAGCAAGTGTTGCATAAAACTGAAAAACAGAAAAGGGTAGCTAGAGAATTCTGCAATTAACTGGAATTATGAGAAATAACCATGTTCTTCATGCTTCTTGCTAATCAGTTTTAGTTTTGCATGTATGTCTGCATGTATTTGTGCGTGAGTATGTGTTTGTGATAATGCAATGTGTACTAATATATATATATGCCTATCTGTATACAAAAAGGCCAGAGTGAGATGTCCAGTATCTGCTTTATCATTCTCTATCTTAATTCCTTCAGACAGGATGACTCATTCAGTCTGGAGTGAGGTTAGTGTCTGGTAGTCAGCAAGCCCCAGTAATCCTCCTGACTTTGCCTGCTATCCACCAAACAATGAGGTTAGAAGCACATACAACTACACTCAGCTTTTCTTTGCAAAATGTGTTCTCAGTATTTGGATTCAGGTCCTCATGTTTATGCAATGAGCATTTTCCCCGCAAAACCATATCTCTAGCCTTGGAAACATTTTTATTGGCATCTAGCTGATTGGTCCTTATTAATTCAAATGAGATATTTATAAAAGAGTACCTGAAATATTTAAGTTTTAAGACAATTATATGGAGTTCATGTGCTCTCAAATCCTAATTTGATATTGAGCTATAGATGCTTATTCCAAATGTTTTTTTTTTATTCAGATTGATTTCTGGAAACCAGATTCTGCTACACAAGTGAAACCACTCAGTACAGTTGACTTTCATGTTAAAGCAGAAGATGTTGCTGATGTGGAGACGTTGCTGGAGGAGAATGATGTTCACTATGAGTAAGTTTATTCTTTACAGATATTAGAATTCTCTCCCCTTTTCCCTAAGTCTGTTAATGACCCAGTGAAGGTAAAATGAGGATAGACTATGTTTTTCCCATACAAAAAGGTAACGGCAGAGCTAGCACTATAGAGTAAGACTTAGTGATTTTTCTGTTCAGTTGTTACACTAATGAAAATGTTCTACATTCTTGAACCAGCCAAATATGTGACCTAATATTGCTTTAAAATGATATAGAGAGTAAAGGCCAAACATGGACACTATTATCATGTTGGCACAATTTTATCCTCAAATCTTCTCTGGGTGACCAACCACATCTCTTGTGGGCAGTTAGGGCCCTCATGTGCCTTTAGTTTAAGAATAAGTCTAGAGATACTATATTCTTTTTAAAGACCCCATTCCTAGTATCAGGAGACACAAAAAATGGCCAAAAAAGGAGCATGGACTCTAAATAAAAGGAGTAGAGTTGTCTAAACTGTTCAGACTGCTCCTTCCAAAATATTACATTGTTAAGTCAACATCTTTCAAGTGAGAATGCCCTTCAAAGAAGAGAAAGTTGTCCATTGGTTGATACCCCAACATAGATATTAAATGCCTGGGTACCATAGATATGCAAAAGGTGGCTAGGACTTTATATATATTAGGAGAAGATAAACATCAAGTGAAGGAGTTCAGTGGTGTATGATAGGAATCAGAAAGAGCAGAGCACTAGGGAGTAAGCAGAATGAATAAAACTTGGCTCAGGGAGAGATGACCTGGAAAATCAGGCTTTAGTTGAAAATTACATATATATGAACTAAAGGGTGTATAGGCAGGGAGCAGATGAAGTACGGCAGCTTGAAGTTAAGAACCAGACCATGCTTCAGGGGCAACTGCAGGACAACCCAGAACATTTTATCCAGGCATAGACCAAGGACAAACAAAAAGAACTCCAATTCAGTATGTTCAAATGCCTATTCAGCAACCCATGACCATACATGCACATCATCATTTTGTTTTAAGGAAATAAGATCTACAGAACTTTAGCATCAGAAATTACTTTGTTGGTTTGTTTGCATATTAAAAATAGAAAAAAATAGTAATCGTGTTTAAGGAACATGTCAGCAGTCAACTGTACAACATGTGCCAACATCAGAAGTGGCACAGACAACAAGAAAATGCTTTTGGAGGAACCAAACAAGAACCTATCATTGCAACTTACTGTCGTGAGACCTTAAGAACAGCCTAAGCTTCCCAAGCTTCAGTTTCCTAACCCACAGGATGAGGATATATGAGGAAAGATGACACTGATAAACCAACAGCATACTATTATTTGCACTTAAAAATATTACTATTATTGTGAGTACTATCCTGGTTTACTGTTGTACAAAGAGGGAAAATGCACTTGCCTTTTTATTTACTTATTATTTGAAAATTATGTATATATGTATGTATATGAGTGTGGGTTTGTGTATATGAGTACAGGGCTCACAGAGGCCAGAGAGACTGTCAGATTTTCTGGAAATGGAGCTACTGGCTTTTGTGGACCTCCTGATGTGAGTGCAGAGAGCCAAACTCAGGTCTTCAAGAAGAGAAGTGTCTTCTCTTAACTGCTAAGCCATCTCTCCAGCCCAATATGAAAGCCTTTTAAAGATGTCACAAAACTGCTATGTTTCACGCTATTGTCATGATTTATCTGACTTATTTCCCTGATCCTTACTGAGAAGAATATTAAAATGCAACATGGAACAGACAATCTTTTTTAAAACAAAATATAACTTTGTAAATTGCAAATTGTGATTAAAGACATCTCTGATTTTTTTTTCTTATTTTCTAGTAAGGGCTTCTAAAATCTCAGCTTGAGATGCCTTAATAGCCTACTTAAAGATGGGCTTCTATAGAATTCTTCCAGAAAACAAAGAAAGGGCAATGCCTATAAGCTATATTTGGAGATACTGAAAGGATGTCTTGATTTTGTTCAATAAAATCATTCCAAACCCCCATCAGTCCTCACTAACAATATCAAGTAAAAGATTCTCTTCCTTTTTCTAATTGCAGACTTCATTCAATTATGGTTGCATGTTGTCTCCTGCAGTATAGAATGGACCTTGGTCTTAGATCTTGTTAATGTTTGCATTTCTGCTGAGAGTTATATTATATTGCAGCATATAATCTTCTGAACAATAAATAAGTCCACAGGAATCTTGGGAGACCACTCGAGCAATAACATTGCTAGTCAAAAACAATCCATAGAGACCCTATTATTACTCCACAGGGTAACTAGTTTGTACCAGCTAGTTTCTCACTGGCAAGAACTTGCAATTAAAGATTTTGTGTATACAGAGACCATCAACGGCATTCGCTTCACCGTAACTTGCATCATTCAACAATTTCCGTCATGTGTCTAATTTCAAAATGTGCACAGAAAGAAGGAAAAATTGTAGTTCCACGTGCCAAGATTGTATCTTTAAATACAGAAAGACTGGGAATTGAACAGTACCAATGTTTAGTTTCTAGTCTGGAGCTAAGTTGACAGAACCCTTCTGTGAACAGTAAAAGATTTTACTCTTTTGTAGTCTACAAAATTGCTTCCTAAAGATTCCAAAAATGGTTATTTCCCCCCTTTTTCAAATTATAGTGGAATTGTTTGTTGCTAACTGCCTGTACCATCATTTTTCTACACATTTGAAGAACTGTGTAGGGCTGGAGAGATAGCTCAGCAGTTACAAAACTGGCTGCTCTTGCAGAGAACCTAGGATTTAATTCCTAGTACCTAGATGGTGTTTCACAACCATCTGTAATGCTAGTTCCAAGCAATCTAATGCCTTTTTCTAGTCTTCATGGGCCCTACATGCACATGGAGCATAGACATACATGCAGAAAAGATATGCACATTACATTTTTTAAAAATCTTTAAAATAATTAAGCGGGTATCTTCTATAAATTACATGAAGTCTTTCTTTCCTTTCCAGCCATAAGATTCTGTATTTTATTGAAAGTCACAATGATCTAATTTGCTAACTTGTCTTTAAAAATTGAAAAGAGATTGGATGAAACTAACATAAAAGCATATGAAAGTATATTGTGTATTTTAGAGACACAATGATGTCCTTAAGAGGCATTGTTTTAATCATTTACAATAGCAACTAATTGTTTATAAAAATGTTTTATTACATTGCTTTATCATAAATCTAATAAAACCAACTAACCACAAGACTGCAAAGGATCATTTGAGGTAGGCCCCAGCCTTCAAGCAGTTAGCAGTGCATTTCAACCTGATTGACAATATCCAGTTCCCAGTATCTCTATATTTAATGATACAACCTTGAATGTAAAACTCCAATTTATCTTTCTTTGTGCACAGATTTTTTTAATATTTTCTCCATGATAATTCATGATCTGACTAAAAGTTTTCTGATGCCCTTTCTCAAGGTGCAAAGGCTATTTTTACTATTAATTACTATTTTTTATATTACTAATTTAAACTGGTTTTTTACACCTTGTTGTCATGATTAAAATGATGACACAGTAAGAACTCTAAAAGAATGTCTCTTCCTGCAGCAAATCACCAGCAACAGCCTTTCACAGTTACTAAGCCTCTGCTAAGTCGTTTGAGCTTGAGGTTGGCTATGTTAACAGGAAAGCTGTATGTTGTTCTGTGAGCTTTGCTGTTGCCTCCACCCAACACTGACTGCTGAATACCAGCAACGGCCATGACTATAGCTTTAAATAAGATGTGTCTATGGAAACTCTTACATCTGTGGAATGCTGAGGAGCAATTAACATAGGTTATATTTCCCCTAGGCACCTAGTGAGAAACCATGTAAGTTGGGTATTATGCATATTGTATTTTTAAAACCTAGGGATACCGCTCAACTGTATGTTCACCTTGCACATGTAAGGCCCTGGGCTCAAACCCAAGCACTGGAAAAAGAGAAAGTTAAAGTATGCATCACCTGCCACTTCTACTGGATCCTTCTCCCATTCAGAGGTTTTCACCTGTGTTTGGCAGGATTTGTTCTTTCTGTTTAATGGTAATGAAATAGAAGTGTTTTCTGCCAGTTGGTTGTTTTGTTTGTTTGTCTATTTTTATATTTTTGTTTTGTTTGTTTTGTTTTTGTTTGACGATGTTTCTATTACAAATTTTCCTTGAAGATCATTTTCCAAATCTTTTCTAGCCAATGGTTTAGTATCTCTATGTTTTCTTAATTTATAAAGGTTGTAAATAAGGAGTTTTTTCATCTATTTCAAAGGAATCTATGTAAATGACCAAGATCAATTTTATCTCAGAATTAAAAATGTCATTGAGTATTCTCTAATCAAAATCCCCATTCTAAAACCATGGATTTAAAGCCAAGAAGCACATGATTTTTCTGAAGTCAATACATAAATTTAGCCAAATCATTACCTTGACCTTTTTATTCCCAATTGATGATTCCTTCTACTTCCCCTTCAAACTTTTCCACATTGATATTTTTCAACACAGTGATACCTGTATGGGATTCCAGAACCATACACTGATAGGCCCATGTTGCTTTAAGGTGGAATTCCAGAACCGTACACTGATAGACTCATGTCACTTTAAGATACTACATTTGTGATGAATTGCAAAAGACTAACTCACTAATTAAGTTTTGATAACTGTTTCAAAGAAAAATTTCTTTGCTCAGACAAATGCTAAGATATGCTCCTTTTCATCTTTTAAATGTTAAGAGAGTTAATTCATAAGAAAAAATTTGGAGAGAACTCAAATAAGTCATTTAGTATTAGTTTATTGCATTTTCCATAAACAGATACAAGCTCATACCCAAATTCACCAAAGGGAAGGGGAACAAATGAGAGGTTCAGAGAGTCCCTGATAGGTGCCCTGGAGTCTAAGAGAGGAAAAGAAGACTGTATGTGTGCCTGCAATTCTTTCTTGTCAGATAAAACCAAGAGAAAGCTTAACTGTGAATGGCAGAATTTTTGCAAATTGACCTTGTTCTAGAATATTCAGTAATCAAGGATATTAGTGATAAGATATTTTTCCCTTCCATGCATACTTTCCACTCAAAATAGTAATAAGAAATAAAAACAAATACACAGAGACAGACATACACATACCATATGTAGGAATTTTCAATTGAATTAATATGAATAGGCAAGTCTCTAGGGTTCTGTCTCTTCAGTTCTGTCTCTTCAATATTGCATTGCTAATGGAACTATTTGATTATCAAGTCGGCCAAACAGCAGAGAAGATACTAGTTATTTAAACCCAATGTCATTTACCTAATAAATATTTAGTGCTATTAATATTTCTAAAATTCCAACCAGCAGGTTGTTCTCCTAAAATCCTAAAGTCTGGCTCTCAGTGGTCAACTCTCATATTACTTTGGTTATAACGAATAGGTTTCTGGGACATGCAGCATTTAGTGCTAAAATCAGGAAAATACCTGAGGTTTAAGAAACAAAATAGGGCTGGAGAGATGGCTCACCAATAAAGAGCACTGGCTGCTCTCTCAGAGATCCTGAGTTCAGTTCCCAACAACCACATGGTAGCTCACAACCATCTGTAATTAGGATCTGATGCCCTTTTCTGGTGTGTTTGAAGACAGTGACAGTGTACTAAAATGATTTCTGTGTTTAGAGTCACTAAGGTATGTGACGTATGGACCCTGGAAGATTCCATCTTACTCATGCCCCCTAGGTGTCCTCAGTGGCTAACTTTTTGTGATTGATACCAGAATCTCCATCAGTAGCTCAGCCCGAAGACCTCAATAAAAGTCAAAAGGCAACATGTGAGTCAGTGGGAGGTACCGCGGCATCTTCTAAAGCTGTGGCTCTTGGCTTCATGTTCCCTGGGGAAACAAAACATACTCAAACTCACAAACACCCATTTTTACTCATCCAGGGTATTGATAAGCAACGTGAGAAATGTTCTGGAAGCCCAGTTTGATAGCCAAACCCGTACAAGTGGACACAGCTACACCAAGTACAACAAGTGGGAAACGGTATGGGCTGTGCCTGATTCTGATACTTTTTTGAGGGCTTGGGAGTTTAACCGACAATGTCACATTAATCCAGGAATGGTTCTGTTTGGTAGATAGAGGCGTGGATTCAACAAGTCGCTACTGAGAATCCAGACCTTGTCTCTCAGAGCGTCATTGGAACCACATTTGAAGGACGTAACATGTATGTTCTCAAGGTAACAGTTATTTTATTGCATATCTTCCTTATTTACATTCCAAGGAAACAATTTTTAAACATTACGTAAGTGATTTAAATCAATGAATTCTGATTGACTAGCATTTGTTTCACAGACATGCTTATCAAAAACAAAAAATCTCTATAGCTCAGATTCCTTGGATTCTTTTATTCTATATGCATTTTTACATACTTACTTTTGATTTATCTAAAAATAAAATCCAGTAAAATAAGAGAATTCTTATAAACTTTACCACATCCCTGTAAACAATCTAAGTAATGGTTGGCTGTAATGAAATTCTTCTCTCCTAGGTGTGGTTTCTTAGTCCATTTGAAAGTCACAAGCTTTTGTTGGCAAGCTGTAAGGCTATTGTCATTTATCAGACCACATTACAAAGAACACCATTTGTTTCCATCACCCTGAATACCACTTTTGTCATGAAATTTCAGTGACAAAATGAAAAGACAAGAAACAAGTGGGGAGAATAGAAATTTCCATAAACTTAGCAGCAATCATAATTACTTATAATTAATTGTCAATTATCATAGTCACATCACCTAATAACGGTAGCTGAGAATAAGGGCTATGGGAATGCACTTACCAGCAGGATACCCAATCCTTTTGTGGCAACATAGGCTTAATAAGCCTAATAGTAATGCAAGCTTTCAGCTTAAACACAGTGACCGCGCAGAGACAAGAACAGTTTGAGTACTGGGCATCACCAGATGCTGTCAGGATTCACTTATAGAGTCCAAAGGGAGTGGATGTTAACCCCTGAGTGCCATGTTGTAAATAACGCTTCTCCTTTTCCTTTTTCTCAAAATAGATTGGTAAAGCTAGACCAAATAAGCCTGCCATCTTCATGGATTGTGGTTTCCATGCAAGAGAGTGGATTTCTCCTGCGTTCTGTCAGTGGTTTGTGAGAGAGGTAGGTAGACAGAATAATTTTTGATGGAAGAAATAGAAAGTATTAATTTCAATTAATTCCTTTATAACCTAATATAAAAAAATGACATATGCACACATACATACATACATATACACACATGCACACACAAAAGAACACACATACACAGACATACACACATAATCCATAATTCCTAGTTCCTATTGGGATAAATTAGTTTTTAACACTTGTCAACAGACCTTAGTATGACATGCATTCTTTAAGTTAGAAAATTGGATTTATTTCAATTTCACTAAGTTACACTTTCTCACCTGCCTTAGGTGGACTAGCTGACAGCTAAAATAGTGTTTCACACCTTAAAAATGGATCAGTATGGATAAATCGGCAACTGTCCATTGAATGCTCCTGATAAGCTGAAATAGTCAAGTTTTCAAATGTGCATGCATTCACATTGATACAGATATATTTCATAAATAAGAAAGAAAAATAAGTATTTCTTATAGGATAATTACAAATAATGTGTCCACAAATAATGATCAAAATCACCTTTAGAATATCATGGTGATGATTTTCAGCATCTCCATTGAAGGGCACAAAACTTAGTGTATAAAACTTTAAGAAGATACAAGACATTTTCAGAGCCACAACGTATGTTCCACTCAACACATATTAATTACAATGTGAAAACTAATAATGGAAAACATTTTTTTAATTTAACTAAGTTCTTAAGAATAATATCACCAGTGTTAAATAAAATAGTAATATTGTGTAAGACAGGTCACATTTGTAGCCCTCTCTAAATATATAATGTCCCTACAATTGCCAAACAAACTACCCTGTGCTTTTCTACAACATGAAAGTTATAAAAGATGAGAAAATATTGAAACTCATCGTACATCAGTGGAGAGGGAGGAAATGTGACAGCTGTCTATTCTGGCACAAGCCTATAATCCCAGTGCTTGGAAAATAGAGGCAGAATGATAAGCAATCCAAGGACAACCTCAACTTCATAGCAAGTTTAAGGCAGTCTGGGCAACATGAGACTCAAGAAAAAGAGAGACAGAAGGGGGGACAAAGTGAACGCTATAACCATAAGGGAGTACTGATTAAAAAAAACTGTGTAGTCTAAATAAAATCTAAAATTTAGTTTATAATATTGTGTCCATGCTAATGCCTTTACTTTAATACCTATACTGTAATTGCAAAAAGATGGTAACATTAGGAAAAGCAAAATAAAAAAAAATGTGTGGGAACTCCCTGCATTATATTACAGCTCTTTTCTAAATATAAAGCTTTACATTGATATGCTCTTAAAACGCAAGAATTTATTATATGAAACCTAATTTCCTTTGCTCAAAGGACTTCTGAATTAATTTGCAACGCTTTATCCAAGAAAACCCAGGAAAATGTTGGATTTAAATGCAGGCTGGCCATGAGGCAGAGAACCCTTCTATTACCGAAGTCAACTGCACCCAGACCATGTAAATTTTGGCAGCATCATTCATTTTATTGTTGTGTGAACTCACATTGTTATCCACATCCAGGCTGTCCGTACCTATAAACAAGAGATCCACATGAAACGGCTTCTTGATGAACTGGACTTTTATGTTCTGCCTGTGGTCAACATTGATGGCTATGTCTACACATGGACTAAGGTATTTGAATTCAGAGGGACTTGTGACATTCACACTGTTACTTCCTATAGTTTTTGATCTAACTATATAATCTTCTTTCAGGACCGAATGTGGAGAAAAACCCGCTCTTCTAAGGCTGGAAGTTCCTGCTTGGGTGTAGACCCCAACAGGAATTTTGATGCTGGCTGGTGTGGTGAGTATATGTCTAGCTAACCATTTTGCATACAACATTAAAAAGCATAAGTGATAAATTAGCATGAGAAAACATGAGGTCAATATTCAAAACAAGAAAAACTATCAAGTTTTATGTTTTACAATTCTAACTTTCTCAAAGCACAGAAAGTAGTTTATTGAATCATTTGATTAAAAACTATGGTGCCAAGTTTGTGTGATATATTTACAGAATCAAATCAAATGACAATTTAGACACAAAAATAAATAAACAATCATTTAAAAATTAAAATGCAATTCAGTAATTATAGTAACAGGACTTTTTCATGGTCATGAATAATAAGTATTCCAGTTAATGACAGATCCCACTGTCTTGATCTCACTGTATATGGATATATACAGTACAGACTGGGGTACAGAGAGCACAGAGATACAACCTGTCTTCATAAATATTGATGGTTTTTAATGTAATATTAGTGATTTCATGTATAATTTCTTATTATATCAGTTTAAAAACATGCCATCCTAATATATGCATAGATAGATGGATAGATAATAGATGATCAATAGATAAATGAATGATAAACAGGCAGATAGATGATAGATAATAGATACATATATTATAGATAAATAAATAGATACACAGATAGATAGATAGATAGATAGATAGATAGATAGATAGATAGATAGATAGATGATAGATAGATAGATAGACAGACAGACAGACGGTAAACAGATGAAAGCTCATGAAGAATAGTTAAAAAGAGTGCTAAGAAAACCCTTACATTATTTAGCTTCCTAACTGAAGATATAAAATTGCTAATATTGCCTATGAGAGCTTCAGTAGGTGACTATTGGCCACTAATAGATATACACATTTTTTGCAGAAGTGGGAGCTTCTCGGAGTCCCTGCTCTGATACTTACTGTGGACCAGCCCCAGAGTCTGAAAAAGAGACAAAGGCCCTGGCAGATTTCATCCGCAGGAACCTCTCCTCCATCAAGGCCTATCTGACAATCCACTCATACTCACAGATGATGCTCTACCCTTACTCCTATGCCTACAAGCTGCCTGAGAACTATGAGGAGTTGGTGAGTGGGTGCAATGAGAGGGAGACAACTTCAGTGTTGAATATGCTTTTCATTCTAATTCTGAAAAATTTGTCAGAACAATTCCTTATTAGTTTCTGAAGTAGAAAGTGTGTGTGTGTGTGTGTGTGTGTGTGTGTGTGTGTGTGTGTGTATGCATGTATATATGGACATATATACTAAGGAATTAAATTCATAGATAAACTGGATGAACTAATGGAATTTTGACATAGAAAACAATTTCACTTGAATGTAGCTTATTTACTAATAAGGAAAATGACAGTAGCCCCATTTTGCTATACCATAAGAATGATTGTATTAGTTACCGTTCTATTTCTGTGACAAAATATCCTGACAAAAAGTGAGTTAAGAAAAAAAAAGGATTTATTTTGGTTTACAGTTCCAGAGACAATAAAGTCTGTTGTGTCAGGGAAGGCAGGACAGAAGGATAAAGCTGGTCTGGCAGTGAGGAAGCAGAGAAAGAGAACAGGAAGGGAGGCCTGGCTACACAACCATGTACGGCTGCACTTACCAGATATGGCAAATAGCACAATCTTTGGTTGATATACACAGACTAGTTAACAACAATAATAAATAATAATAATATACTGCTTCAAAATGAAAGGCAGGAAGCTAGAAGAATATCAGCTGAGTACCTTGCCTCACCTCACACACTGAGACAGAATTAAACAGAGTGAACCCAGAACTGCCAATCCAGGACACAAGGATCTTTCTGCATTAAAAACTATAAAATAATCTTAGAAATTCTCTAGTCTGTTTCTCATTTTCCAACCTGGAAGGCTTAGACAATTTGACACTAATAGCTCTGAGTCACTAGAAAATTTCCTAGCTTGCCACAACTTCCAAAGACACACTTTAAATTTTTTTCTTTTATTAAAAATAGATTTTCCCATACCATATATACTGATTATGTTTTACATCCCTTTGCTTCTCCCAATTCTTCACCACTTCCTCTTCCAACTGGATCACTTCCTTCCTGCCTCTAATGAGAAAAAAACAAGCTTCCTATTTGTTTTAAAAGATAATTGAAATATGACAAAATGAAACATAAATTATAAAACTATCATATATGAGCTAGACAAGGCAAATCTACAGAAGAAAAGATCCCAAGAGATGGCACAAGAATCAGAGACCCACATGTTTGCATACTCAAGAGTTCCACTAAACACACTAAACTGGAAGCCATAATATATACAGAGGACCCACTGCAGACCCATCCAGGTCCTGTGAATGCTGCTTCACTCTGAGTGCTTAGAGCTTTAATCATTTTGATTTAGAGGAACTTATTTCCTGAAGCCCTCCATCCCCTCTGACTCTTAAACTTTTTCTGCCTATTCTTCCTCAGGGTTCCCTGAGCTCTGAGCTAAGGGATTTAAAGTAGGCATCCCATGTGGGGCTGCAAATATCAAGGTCTCTCACTCTCTGAATAATGTCTGCCTGTGGGTCTCTGTATTTGACTGCGTTTGCTGCTGCAGAAGGAAATTTCTCCGATGATGGCTGAGAAAGTCAATGATCTAAGTATAGCAGAAAATCATTATGAACCAGTTTATTGTTACTGTTTTTTAGAACAGTCATATTTAGTTTTACCCTAGGTCCCTAGGTTGTCTAGTGTCTAGTTCATAATCATCCAAACAGTGTTGGAAGCGGGTTCCATTTTGTGGAGTGGGCATAATTGAAATTAGATATTAGTTGATTACTCCCACAAGTTTCGTGCCATTATTGTGCTAGCATATCTTGCAGTCAGGACACCATTTTAGATGAAAGCATTTGTGGCATTTGCATTTTGTGGTAGTGTGCAGAACTGTTTGCACAAAAGATGCTAAAGCATAAAGATGAAGGCTCTAAGTGGCACCAGTCGGAGTTCTCAGTGTTCAATGCATTGTATAAGTGTTGTATTTAACAATGGGACCTGCTGTCAGTTTGTAGAGAACAATCTATTGGCTTAGAAACATCCTGGCTGGCTTGGGAATTCCCATGTGTCTTACTGCCCATTCCCACTGACACACTTCCTCCCACAAGACCACACCTACTCCAAGGAGAACACACCTTCTAATTGTCAAATAGTTCTACTCCCTATGAGACTATGGGGGCCATTTTCAGTCAAACCTCCACACCATGGGACCTAACAACCCAGTACTGGTACTAGAAGCTTCATTTGATGACAAGAATGTATATACACATACATATACACGTACACGTGCACATACACATTCTTCTATTGCATTAGGTTTCCACATTACCCCTCAATGGTCCATAATTTTAGATGTCCCTTTCCATATTCCCATGATTGTCTCCCTCTCCACTCCCTTTTCCAACTTGATTCTTTCATTCTAGTCCCTCCCCCGTCCACCCATAACTATCTATTCTATTCCCCTTTCCTAGGAAGATTTATCTGTCCCCTCTACGCCCTTACTCTTATACTTAACTTTGGTAGTTCTATAGATTGAACCTTAGTTATCATTGACTTAATAGCTAATACCTCCAAATAATCGGATTCATATCATATGTGTCTTTTGGGGTCTGGGATACTCCACTCAGCATGATTCATTTTTCTAGCTCCATCCATTCGCCTTTGAATTCCATGATGTCAGGTTTTGTTTTGATGGCTGAGGAATACTTCATTGCACAAGTGTACTAAATTTTCTTTATCCCTTCTTCTGTCTAGGAACATCTAAGTTGTTTCCAATTTCTGGTTATTATGAATACAGGAGCAATAAACATGGTTGACCAAGTGTTCTTTCCATAGGGTGAAATATCATTTGTGTCTATTCCAGGAGTGGTATAGCTTGATCTTAAGGAAGATTGATTCCATCTTCCTGAGGAACCTCCACACTGATTGTCCTAGTGTCTTTACAAGCTGTATTCCCACCAACAATTGATGAGCGTTCCCCTTGCTCCACGTCCTCCACAGCATGGGCGTCACTTGTTTCATTGATCCTGCCCATGCTGACAGATATAAGATGAAATCTCAAAGAAATTTTGATTTGCATTTTCATGATGGCTAAAGATGCTGAACTTTTCTTTAAGTGCTTCTTAATCATTTCAGTTCCCTATTTGAGAATTCTCTATTTAGATCTGTATCCCTTTTTAAATTGAGCGGGTTTTTTTTATATATTTAGATTGAGTTTTTTTTTTTATTTATTTATTTATTTATTTATTTATTTATTTTTACACTCCAGGTTTTATTCCCCTCCCATTCCACCCTCTGACTGTTTCACGTCCCATACCTCCAACCCACCCCTGTCTCCACAAGGCTGTCCCCACCCCCAACTCCCACCCCACCTGACCTCTAAACTCCCTGGAGACTCCAGTCTATTCAGAGTTAGGTACATCATTTCTGATTGAACACAAACCTCCTCTGTTGTATATGTGTTGGGGACCTCATATCAGCTGATGTATGCTGTCTGTTCGTAGCCCAGTGTCTGAGAGATCTCAGGGGTCCAGATTAATTGACACTGCTCGTCCTACAGGGTCACCCTCCTCCTCAGCTTCTTTCAGCCTTTCCCTAATTCAACCACAAGGTTCAGTAGCTTCTGTCCATTGGTTGGGTGTAAATATCTGCATCTGACTCTTTCAGCTGCTTGTTGGGTCTTTCGGAGGGCAGTGATAGGTCCCATTTTGTGAGCACTCCATAATCTCAGTAATAGTGTCAGGCCTTGGGACCTCCCCTTGAGCTGGATCCCACTTTGGTCTGTCGCTGGACCTTCTTTTCTTCAGGCTCCTCTCTATTTCCATCCCTGCAGTTCTTTTAAACAGAAACAATTATAGGTCAGAGTTTTGACTGTGGCATGGCAACCCCCTCCCTAATTTGAGGCCCTGTCTTCCTGCTAGAGGTGGGCTCCACAAGTTCCCTCTCACTACTGTCAGGCATTTCATCTAAAGTCCTTGCTTTGACTCCTGGGAGTCTCTCACCTCCTAGGTCTCTGGTGGATTCTGAAGGGTCCCTCCAACCTCCACCCAAGGTTGCCTGTTTTCATTCTTTCTGCTGGCCCTCAGGGCTTCAGTCCTTTCCCCTCACCCAATACCAGATCAGGTTCCCCTCTCCTCCCCCCATCTACTTTCCCTCCCAGATCCCTCCCTCCCCACTTGTGATTGCTTTTTTCTACCTCCCAAGTGGGACCGAGCTGTTCTCACTTGGGCCCTTCAGCTTACTGACCTTTTTGTGTTCTGTGGACTGTATCTTGGATATTAAGTACTTTTTTGGCTAATATTCACTTATTAGTGAGTACATACCATGCATGTCTTTTGCAGTCTGAGTTATCTCACTTAGGATGATATTTTCCAGTTCCATCCATTTGCCTACAAAACTCAGGATGTTCTCATTCTTAATAGCTAAGTAGTATTCCATTGTGTAACTGAACAACATTTTCTGCATCTATTCTTCTCTCATGGGACATCTGGGTTGTTTACAGGATATTTTTAGGAGCCAAGGTGCCAAAGACAGACCTGCAATGCCATCAGTTGAAGACACCTTTAAAAACTTGTCTTCTTTTGTAACTTTTCCCCCAAATGCTCCTCAGCCATAATTGTATGCTTTTCCTCACTTTGAACTAATTTGTTACCTACTTCTCCCCAGAGAAGACATTTGGTAATGTTTGTGAGATGTTTTGACATACTATGGGAGTTTAGTGACATCTCGTGGTAGAGGCCAGTGAATGTGAATAAATATCATACAGGATACCAGGAAACTTACTCCCACTCCAACACACACACACACACACACACACACACACACACACACACACACACACACACCAGGCCCAGCTGTCTTAAATCAGTTGTTTCCCTGACTTCTTTCCTCACTGCAATCAGAATCCTCCTTTTCCTTAGATTCACCTTGGTGTTTCCCACTTCTGAATTCTTTTCTCCTTGGTGCCTGCTTGAAGCTTAAGATCTCCTTAGGCACCACAATTATAAAAGTAACATTTCTTACTGGTTCCTGGGTATAAATTAGCATTATCACAGGACAAGAAGAAGGAAACTATCTTTAGGGTTACTGGAGGCTCCCATTATCACATGGTACCACAGGGTACCCACTTTAGTCTTTAAGTTAAATTATTTAGAATTATTTCATACTTTTGGTTTGCTTGGGAGCTCTATTTTTTCCATGCTGTAATAATGGACTACAGACAGTTAGCCCACTGTGCCTACTCTGGCAGTGTGCAAGAGACTGGAGTAAGGGTCTGGTGCACTGCAGTGAGGCAGGGACTTTTTTATCCTCTGTTACCTGGGGACACAGGTCTTTGGAGCTGAAGACCTTCCTCTCTCTACTTATTCACCCCACCAGGTGAATAAGCCCACGGCCCCGTGAATAGTGCACTGCTTTTTCTTTTGCTTCTGATGGTTTGAGTTCTGTGTGACATTTTAGATTCTGTCTTTTGCTATAGGTTCTCTTAAGTTAAGAAAACAGAGGTGACCCTGCATAAGATATGGTAAGAAATTCATAGCTAAGGATTGATGTAGGCCATGTTGTCCCTTGACAGACATCAAAGCTTTATCTAGGTTGATGAGTATTTAACTTCCTTCAGTTCTTGGAAATCAGTAAACCAATTCCAACATTTCTTTTGGAGTATTTGAAGGCTAGGAAAAGTGGAAAAGAAGGGTAAGTAAACGATGTCATAGCTTAAGCTAACCACACTTGGATGCATGCTCTTGGGCATGTTCTTTTAGTCTCTCTGCACTTTATTTCATGCTCCTAGAAAGAACTCTTTGTAAAGTGTAAGACATGGGAACATTAGTCACTATTTGGCCCCTGTTCCTCAAGTGGCTCCAGAGAAAGTGTCAGCTGAGTTTTGAGTTGTGAATTCTCTTCTGCATTGTTCCTTAGATCTTCTGGCATATATAAACATCTGACACTGACGAATGCTAGAATCACACCTTTATCTATCCAAGTTCTCAACAGTCACTCAGCTTATTTCGAACATTCCCCTTGAATGTGCTGTTCCGCATGGCACTCTATTCTGCTAGAAAATTCTGTGGTGGTGAATGTGGATGGATGATATCTGGAAGATAAATGAGGATTATTTGAACTTTCCAAAAGGAAAAATTGCAAGAAATATTATTAAGATAATTGGATTTTTAAATGTAATATTTTAGCTGCTGAATGTTTATTCTGGGTTTCTTTTTTCTGTCTCTTGACTTTAAATGAAATCAGAGAAATTGTCCATAGGTATCTTCCTTTGTAATTAATGTCAGCATCTGAATATGACAGCCATCAACCATAAATACACAGTATAACTAACTGTCCACCTCCATACAGTCTGCAGTCTCTACTCAGAAGGCAACAGTCCAACTTTTGAAAAGTTCAGTATTATGAACCCCAGCAAATGACTCAGTCAACCAACCCATACTGAGTTATCTGCTGAAGATTAAATGAGTATTCTGACCTAGACATGAGAGTCTTAAGTTCAAGGCCAACCTGAGCTATATAGAAAGATAATAAACAACAAAATTTTAAAAATAGCCACAAATCCAACAAGGAACTACTATAAAATAATATGTGCCAAAAGAACCACTTTAACAGAGGGAAGGAACTCTGATAGACAGAAGCTGCTACAAAAGAGAGGTGGTGTGAAAGTCAACCTGAAAGAAAAGAAATTCTCTGTTTACATGAAGATAGGGAAGACCATCCCAATTATGGAAGAAAAGTAGCCCAAAGCAGTGGTAAGAGGAGGAAGAGAAGTGTAAGGGTCTGTTCAGTAAATCCTATCTCAGAGCAAACGTGAGATGAGACTCAAGACCTCTACCATGGGGTTCATAATGAGTCTTTTTACCAAAAAAGGAAATTGGACCCATTGAAGTTACATGACAAGGTAACCCTAAAAATGGTGCATGGAATTAGATAACTAGCCAGATGAGAGGGCGGTGAACACCAAGGATAGCAGAGGGTGAGGCACAAGCTAAATGTCCCTTTAATGTACAGTAGCAATAAAAATAACAGCCTTTCAAAGCTAATGTTTGTCTCAGAGCAATTTCCTCCAAAAGACTTGTCTATACAATCATGTGTGTTTATCTGCTGATACCCCAGCCCTAATACACACCATCCTGGATGACTCAATTGGCTTTTTACCAACCACATTGTCAAGTCATGGTTGTTTTCAGGTATGTGTTGGTTTTATGCAATGACATCAATAACCTCTGTGCATAGCATAAGGATTTCCTGGTGTTTGCTTTGCTCTTACACCCTGCAGAAATGAAATGAAAGAAATTCAGCATGAGTGCTTGTGGAAGGCATTGGGAAAGACATTCTTTCACAAGATTTACTTATGAATCTCAATATGACTCATCTGGAAAAATTGAAACAGACATTGAAAAAGCATAAAATGTGCTTTTGTCCAAATGTGCCATATGTCTTTGGTTTTTGACACAAGTATACAGGGCATGTTTGTTTGGCGTTGTTGCTTTTGTTTATTCACTTGCTGATGGTTCTTCTACAGAATGCCCTGGTGAAAGGTGCAGCAAAGGAGCTTGCCACTCTACATGGCACCAAGTACACATATGGCCCAGGAGCTACAACAATCTGTGAGTCATGGGTTCAGAACTATGCAAAGAAACTGCTTTTCTAGAAAGGAACAATACTTCCCACTCTCTTTCTTTTCTCACCATTTAAAGCACTTTTGCCTCTTGGCATTTTTTTAATGTAGTATATTTTCTACTCAATAGATAGATATAAATAGCCTTTCCAAACCACAGTACCATCTGCTTCCTGGGTGAATTTTTTAGGTATCTACTATGGACCAAGCTCTCAGTAGGTGCTAAAATAAAAAGAGAGAAAGGATGCAGAGGAGAGCATTAGGAAAGAAAAATTGGAGGAGATAGACTGAGGCAATCTTTGAAGAATTAACCATAGGGAAGCTTGGTACTAAGAGGTACAACACTAGGTTACAAAGTAAGAACATACCCAAATCAAGAGCCCTGTGTTTGGATATCTTATTTCTAGGGTTGTGGCTTGGATGTACCACTGAAGGATCATTGCAGAATGAGAACATGGTAGGGAGTAATTTCTCGATAAAAAGACCATGGGTAAGAAGGAGGATTGAGGAAATAACTCAACCTTCAGAGGAACCCAATTCTTTTATCTGAGCAAACAAGTAAAAGAAACACATGGCAAGACAGTACAATACAGTAGAATTTTACTTAGCCATAAAGAAAACTGAAATCATCCAATTTGGAGAAAGAGTAGTAGAACTGGAAAATATTCCATAAAATAGGATCACCCAGACCAGAAAGACAAAGGCCATGTGTTCTCTCTTAGGTTTACATACACAGGTATTTGCATAATTCAGGTATTCTAGACCCAGTGTCTATACATTCCAGGAAAATAGAGACAGGCTCAGGAGAGTAGGGTAGGGAAGAGGTCATAAGAGAAGGAAGCAAAGGAGGGGACTGGAACTCATATGATAGGAGAACAAAACTGCTCTTACAGAGAACCTGAGCTCAGTTCCCAGCACCTACATGGTTGAGTCACAATTACCTGTAGCTCCAGTTCCAAGGAATTTAATACCATCTTCTGCATACATGCAGAACACATAAAAAGACAGCAGAAAGAGCTAAGTGGAGCTAGACCCCAGCATTGTGGTCACCGTTGACTGTGAAGTTCTATTAAAAGACACATTCTGCAGGACCACCTTTCTATCTGTCTCCACTTTCCTCTGCCTTCCACTGATTTCATTTGACCAAGTTCTGAAAGGATCAGAAATAGACACAAGGAAAAAGACCCTGTCCTGTCATCAAGGGGCTGTTAATGACTGCAGTTGAGAAGGCTCTGGCCTGAGCTGTTGAGTTTGCTAAAGCTCGAAAAACTTATAAAGTTTGTTAAAGAATAGTGCTTCCTGTGGCCTTGTTTAAGGTGTCCTCTTAAGGTGGTGCTGACAGAGACGACTTGCTTCTTCACCTACTTTCAAACTGTGGGTTTATTAACTCGAGTTTAATTAGGCTTATTTTGCCACTGTCTATAAGCCAATAAGGGTAAATACAATGTCTTTCCTTTGTCCCAGCATCTCTCAAGATGAGCACATGACTGGCAGTTCAGTGGGGAATGTTCAGTTCTTGATTAAATAAATGAACAAAAAGATACATTAGTGAGAACAAAATTATAATTGAATGATTTAACTAAAAGAAATAATAACTATGTCAGGTGCCAAAGATAAAACGTGAAAACTTAGGAACCAGGGGGGTATAGCTGAGTGGAAAGTCCTTGCCTAACATGACCAAGGCTCCAGATTCAATCTCCAGCAGTGAAAAAGAGAAGCACCCTTGCTCTAGAGCGGTCAAGCTTCATAATCCTGAGGTTTCTACAAGCTTAGAGTGCTGTCCTCTTACCACTCAAGTTTCTCTGTTGGGAGACATTTACTCTTTAGTGACATGCCCACAATAGACTTCTCCACTACATATAAGTGCACTAAGAATTTAATATTACTAAAAACATACTTCTTGAGATCATTCTCTCAAAAATAATTCTAGGGCAACTTAGGATTAATTTTTTTATATACTTTACTTTTCTGTTGACTAGACAGCCTATTCGTAATATTTTTCACAGTGAAAAATTCATAGTTAAAAAAAGAAGCTGGTGATTTCTTTTATCCTCCTTGCTAGAATTGAAGATTTTCCTCCTGCTGTTTTCTCATTTCAGATCTTGCTGCTGGGGGATCTGACGACTGGGCTTATGATCAGGGAATCAAATATTCCTTTACCTTTGAACTCCGGGATACAGGCTTCTTCGGCTTTCTGCTTCCTGAGTCTCAGATCCGCCAAACCTGTGAAGAGACAATGCTTGCAGTCAAGTACATTGCCAATTATGTCCGAGAACATCTATATTAGTGAAGAACCTGGACCTCCTTATTTCAAAGTGCTTAGTGTTCATTTCTTGTCTGTCTTCACTTTGTTTGTTTGTTTGTTTGGAGGCTTGCAAATTCTAATTTTTTCCTCTTAATTTTCTGGGTGTGTTGACCAATTGAACCTCCAAAAACATCAATAAAATCATATCATTATTGGAAACCATAGCAGATTGCCTACTTTGGGAGGGAGAGTGACTGTGAACAGTGAGCCAGCCAGCTGTGTGCACGCACCAGTATTATCATCTGTGGAGAAACCATCCCTTCTAAAGTCAACCAATACTGACAGAGAACTCTGGTTATAATGGGAAACTTATGAATAGGAAAAAATACAGTGGGCTGTGAAGATTGTAAAACATAGTAGAGTTGGAAAAGTGGCATCCTGGCTTACGTTTTATCTCAGCTCATTCAAGTGACATAATGAAATAGCTATAGCATACCAAGAATTTTACTAAGCAACCAAAGACAGAAAAATAAAAGAGAATGATTACACATTTTCATGTTTATATATGTATATATATACGTATATGTATACATATATATGTACATTATATAAAACAGACACTGAATAAGTAATCAATAAAAATAATATATAAATACAGCATATTTATATATACAATAAATAATATACAATATAACATATTATGTTATATATAAATAATATATAATAAAGTAATAAAAACTAATAAAGAACATTATTTGCTTTATACTAAATAAATGAGCTCTAGATTGCTCAAAAAGAAAAATGTAAAAACTATACATTTTGGTGTGGGGAGAAGGCTTTTGAGACTTGTTATAATATGGGTAAATGAGTCACAATACACTGTACAAAGTGACACTCAGAACTTCCTGTGATCATTCAAATGGTAATGAGAGTCGGTGAAGAAGAAATTGGGAGAGTTGGAGAAGGCACAGGTAGGCTTCCAGGTGAAGAGAAGGGCCACATGAGACAGAGCCAAGATGCCATGTTTACAACTTGATACACTGAACTTAGAACCATGGGGAAAAAAATGGTGAGTGTTGGATGATTTTACCAAAGTCTTGGAAGAGCTGATTGTAGCAAGCAGATTGGAAGTAAGACAAGAGATGCTAGTCGGACCAGCTAGACCAATAAAAGAAGCGAAAACCACTCTATGATTTACACATCACACATGAATTGATATTTCCTAGAATTAGAAGAAAGTGAATTAATATATGACACCAATTCAATATTTTAAAACAGAGTAATATATACCAAATTTATAACTTCAAAACATCCTGTAGAAAAAATGTGGTGCCAGAAATATTTCATATGCAGTGTAATATGAACACAATATGTTCAAATATAACAATGTTCTAATACAAAACCTATTTGAAGTCATAGCCATTTGGGACTTGAAGAGCTGTCAAGCCAAAAACTGACTAATGCCCTGATTTCCCACAAGATGGCAGCAGTGCAGCCATTACATCTTCAAAGCAACTTAGGAATCATCATAATGTATTGTAAGATATAAGATGAAATAACTCTTTCCTCTCAAAAAAAAATGTAGCAATATCTTAACATGTGCTTAGATTAGCATGACCATAGAAGTCCTGGGATCCCAGAGGTCTGAAGGATAGAAATACACTGCTGTGTGAAGTATTAAACTGTAATGTGAGGTGACTCATTTAACCTGAAATACCACCATTTGATATAGTCTATTCTGAAATGGCATTATTCTCACAGCTATTCATCCTGCTTTACACACAGGCCAAGTCCTTTTATAAACTTTGATATGATGATTATGGTGATAGGAAGCTACTTTGAACTCTGTATGCCAAGAAATGACACACATTCTGAATAAAAATTCAGGAATATTTCTGAAATCTATTGTTCTTTGCCTCGGTAAGTGGAGAGTTAGGGAAAGTGACCCCAAATGTGTATCAGGTCACGATATTATTCAGAAACACTGACTTATCAACATGTAATGAATATTACAGCTCAAAAGACATGCATTATTATCAGAATTCAGTCATGAGGTTACCACTTGCTTCAAATTATCTAGATCCCTAGGAAAATCAAGCCTCTTCCCAACTTTATACAAAAGTAGTGTGAGGTTGTCTCAGGACTACCAAGGTGAGTTGGTTCTCTCCTTCTACAAAGTGAGTCTCATAGATCCAGCTCTGATCATCAGGCTTGGTGTCAGGGTTCTAAGACCAAAAGGGAAAAAATAACTTAGACTACTGAAATTAAAGGAGATTTCTTTTTCTCTATTTTCTTATATAATTGTCAACATTATTTTCAATGGTCAATTAGAGGCTTTTAAATCTGAAAATGAAGTACCTAGAAACAATTCTGTTTCTTGAAGTAGGAAACATCAACATAAACGCAGAGAGAAGTTTTACCCCTAAAGGTTACTGCCCTGAATCTATCACATGATACATGTTGATACTGATCAGTTCTGCAGCGTGACAGTGGCCAACTGTGAGTTTCCGTTTGCAGAACCTCAAAGTGAGCCCATCCTTTATAGTCACTTACCAGATGCTAATTCCTGTACATACATTATCTCGGTCAATCCTGTCATTCATGACAGCGTCTTCACAGATAAGGAACTAAGGGAAGACACTGCTCACATGGGTACAGCTGAGGTTTAGGACCTGTTTTAAGTTTGTATCTGTCTAAATCTAAAACCAAGCTTTCCTTTTCAGTTAGCTCTTGTCAAACACATGTTCAGGCAAAAGCAACAGATCAAGCCTCTGCTCTGAGAGTTTCTAGTGTTGGCAACATTGACCAATGAAGACGTGTGACATTTTACAAAAATTTCCACTTTATTATCTTTAGAGTTAAAACAAGATTTTTTGGAAGAATACATGAAATTCTTGGATGTAGTATATATTGTTGCTCAGATGATAAGGACATCTTTCAATAATAATATTTTGATAATTATACGTAACCAAGTTGGCATTGTAGCACACACTTACAATCCCAGAACCAATAAGGCTAAAGCAAGAAGTTTCTGAGTTCAAAGCCAACCTTGAATTCAGAAACCCAACTCAAACATAGCATAGCATCTTGTCCATCCAACCTCCCAAAGAAAGAAAGGGAGAAGAAGAAGAGGAGAAAGAAAGGGAAAAGAAGAAGAGGAGGAGGAAGGAGGAAGAGGAGGATTTCATAAAGTTTCATCACATAAGACTATGCACCAAAGTTCTGTGGCAGTTACTCAAACTCATTTGAGGTTATGAATGTAACTTTTAGAATGTAGGATAGAGGTCAGTGCAGTGAGTCAGTGGGTAAAGACACTTACCACCAAGACCCATGACCTGAGTCCAATTTACAAAAACCCATATGATTGAAGGATAGAATTTGTTCTCTATTTAAGATGTCCTCTGGTCTCTATACATATATCACAGCATGCACAAACTACACTCCAAACACATACTCACAAAAAATTAACAATATTAATATTTTTGTATTTAAAACCTATGAATATGCTTTATCTGCTGTTTAATTCATGCTTACTGGGAGGCTAGTGTTTTAGAACAAACACAGCTAAGTTACTGTCTTACCCCTGTAAATAGACTCATTCAATCACCTTGGGCAAACTACTTGCTAACAGGATTTTTACCAATATTTTTTAGAGAAGTGTATTTTTTTTTTATTATTAAGAAAGTAGAGGACTGGAGAGATGGCTCAGCAATTAAAAGCTAGGCTCAGAACCAAAAATATAAAAAAGTAGAGAGAGGCCTGGATATTCACAAGCCTGCCTCCGTCCCAACTGTAAAACTATGAGGTGGAAGGGCTGTTCATCCCCAGAAACCCCAGAGGAAATCAGCTGCTCCTTGAGATAAAAACTGGGGTATAAAACCCGTAAAGGGGTCAGATCAAGCAAAGAAAAAACATGAGGTTCTTCTTGCTTATGGGTGTCATCTACACCACACTTGCAATTGCTCCTGTCCACTTTGACAGGTAAATTTCCCTTCTTATAGTCCATACTCTGGATGAAGAAAGAATTAAGGACTATGTCTTTAAAATTCACTGAGTTTTTGTTTCTTTTATCTACTTGAAGGGAGAAGGTAATCCGTGTGAAACTCCAAGATGAAAAGCAAGCAAGTATCTTGAAGGACTTGACCCAAACCATTGAGGTAAACCATTCAAGAGGGTCTTATATCTTTCTTTTCTATTCTCTAAGAGATATTCCTTTTATTTTATCTTCATGCCCACAGGCTATGAAAGGTTGACTAACAGTGAGAAATGACAGGAACAATTGAGATACCTCAGCCTGGAGCCAGCACCTCACTTATCTTGGTGGCCATGGTTCACTGCTTTTCCTTCTGGCTTTACAAGCAACAGCTCCTAAGTAAATCTGTAAAACAAGGGACATTCTTGGCACCTTTCTCATTGCCCCCTTTTGCTCCTATCTGTACTCTGAATCCCCCCACCCCCAACACACACTTCAGTTTCTTCTATTGACTTCTGTTCAAGTACAATCTGATGAGAATAAAGTACTGGCTGATGGTAGCTTGCCAACAGTGAGTACACTTTCAAAAGAGACCCTTAGGTGTAAAGCAGTATCTTGAAATCCAAAGAAAAAAGAACATTTTTTTATTATGGGTTCGGGCACTCCTTTTACATAGGTCCCAGTTACCTTACTCTAATTTCATATTTACCATCAGATTTACAATGTAACACCTTTAAAACAGAGAACCTGATGTAAAAAGATAGTGAGACTGCCAACATTATACACCAGATTTAAACCCAGAACCAAACCTAGTTTTCATTCCAGTCACACTCTTTTCTTCAGTCAAACCAGTCAAAAGCTTTGCCTATAATAATCACTAAATAGTCTTCACACCCACACTATCATCACCTCTGAGCTGCTCCAGCCTGCCTCGGACTGGAGCAATGCCGGTGTCTCTTCTCTAGAACACCAGTGTCCAGCATTTTAGTTCTGCCTACATGTTCACTGTGATCTTTAAACTTGACAACTGTGCTTCTGCATTTGAAAATGTCCTCAAGGGCAGCATGTTCTTCAGAGCCAGATGTAAGGGTTCAAATCCCAGTTCTATAGTGGCTTTGTGGCCTTAAGCAAGTTACAGAAGCTCACAGGCATCCTCTGTGACATGTAGCTGATCATCACCTGTTCTCCAGCTGTATAGGAGCCTCACTAAGTAGACACAACAACGAATATCACAGCCTTCTGTGGGAAAAAAAAAAAGCCTATTAAAGCATTTGAGGGGTGGTTGGTGTGGCCAGAGTCCTCCATGGTTTGCCATATGGCTACCCTCTTTAGTCTCTAGCCTCTCTTCTCTGTTTCTTTCCCTAGAGATCCACAGACATTACAACTTCACCCACTTGACTTCCCTTTTTTCACAAGGAATGTTATTTTCTAATTCTTTATCAGGCTAAGTCTTCCTGTTTCTACAAGACAGATTGGTTAATATCTCCTGCAGGAAATTGCCTTGTTCTTTCTGGTAGGATATCCTTCTGCTGCTGTTATATTCAACAGTTCTTAAATACATTTGTCAAACAAAGATCCTCATTAGCTTATTAGTTATGCAGAACCCTACATCCCTTTATGGTGCACAATGGACGGCCATTGTGGGTATAGAATACATGCATGCTATATAGTGTTTCGCCTCCTGTGTGAGAGAGTGTATAGCTTGTGTGTTTTGCAAACAAACAAGCCAAAGTTAACAATGGTCTTATCTTGTAGCTTGACTTCTGGTATCCAGATGCTATCCATGATATCACTGCTAATATGACTGTGGATTTCCGAGTTAGTGAGAAGGAATCTCAGACTATCCAGTCTACCTTGGAACAACATAAAATGCATTATGAGTAAGTCCAGAGCAAATATCCATCTATGTTTTCTGGAGTTCGGGTAAAATCTTTAGAATTTTTTAAAAGTCTTTGAGGCATTGGGGTTGGATTTTATACATGAGCACACTGAATTTCCATCACTTCCAACCTTCTCTCTATCCTTCATCTCTTCCTGTGTCCTTCCATCCACACCCTCTGGAATTCATGACTTTATATTCTATAATCATTATTGATAAACACCTAAGTACACCCTTACTGAGTCCACTTAGTGTTGCTTGTATGTACATATGTTTAAGGATGGCCCCGTAGGACTAGATAACCTATTACAGGCTTCATCTCTGAAGAAAACTGATAGTCCCTTCTTCATCAGTTATTGGTTTCTTGTAGATTTTCATCTAGTCATGGGTCTTGTGAAATTCGTCCCATCCATGTTGACATACTGACTGGTATGATTACTATGCAGATATTGTAGAGGCAACTATATTGTTTGGATTTCATGAATCTCATGGTAAACCTGTTGTGTCTAGAAGTTACAGCCTTGTATTGGGCATCTGGTTCCTCCAACTCTTTCAGTTCTTCTTCCCTGTCTTCCAAGGTGCTTCCCAAGCCTTAGGTAGAAAATGTATATCCTAGATGGTCAAACTGGGGCCAGGATGACTGACCACAATCACTTATGCTCTGCAGTGGTGACCAGACATGAACTTTTCTAAGTTTCCATTTCTTGCAAAATGAAGCTTCTTTGTGAGAGGTAAAAGGTAAATCTGTCTTTGGGTATATGGATAGCATATGGGTTTAGCATATAGTAAGAAACTATACTGACTTAGGGAAATGCAGTAATAGGTTGTCCAGGGCAGTGGTTCTCAACCTATTGTGGTTCCTTTGGCAAACTTCCATTTCTAAAAAATATTTACACTACAATTCATAACAGTATCAAAGTTACAGTTATGAAGAAGCAACAAAAATAATGTTGTGGTTGGGGTCACCATAACATGAAAAACTGTATTAAAGGACCATAGCATTAGAACAGTTGAGACCCACTACTTTAAGGTTTATGATCTCTCCAGGCATGAGTCTACAGTATCAGACATGAATTCCTTCCTACTGAATGGGCTTTAAGTCTAATTAAACAGCTATTGTTTACCCTTAAAATAAAGGTGCAACTGGCAGGACATGGTGGCACATGCCTTTAATCCCAGCACTCTGGTGGCAGAAGCAGGAAGATCTCTGTGAGTTCAAGGACAATCTGGTCTACATAGAAAATTTCAGGACAGCCAGGACTACATAGAGACAGACTAGGTACTGTCAAAAACACCACCAAAAGAGCGAGCAAGCAAGCAAGCAAGCAAACAAGAAGAGGGGAGGGGAGGAGAAAGAAAAGAAAGGAAAAGAAAAGAAAAACAGAAGATAGATAAAATGTGGCTATGATAAATCATCACTATTGTACCACTGGGAATATCTTGCCTTGCCAGAAGATCATTGTTAGGAGTGAATAGATTTACAACCAGGTAGGATTGTTTAATGTCTCTCTCCTGTGACAGCATGAACAATACCTCCTGATACGGTAAAGGGATTATTTCAGGGAGAATGTTTTCACATCAGTTTCATCTCAATTTCTCCAAGTCCTATATCTTAAATGTACAGTGTCTTCAGTAATACGCTCTTACCTTCAAGTTCTGGGAAGCAACCAAGGGCAATGGCAATGGCAATGGCAATGGCTTATGTTGATTTGGGGGTGCCTTTGACCCCTAGCCTGGGGGTTGTGTTAGTCTGTGGCTTTTAGCAGGGGATCATTATCACCTCATGTGGCAAAACCCCACTAACTCTATGGTAACCCTGTGGGTATGTTTAAGTAAGTTTATAAAACAGTGTTTTTCCCTATGGCTTTTTCAAATACTCTTGGTGTTATTTATTCTTTCTGCTTCTACCCTCCTTGAGTAAGCACTTTCCCCTCTTCATTCCCTTCTCCCTTTCTACTTTTCTGCCGTCTGCAATTATTCTAGGTTATGTACTCACATTTAAAGAGTTGACACTCAGTATCACAAATAGAAGAGAGCATGGGTTACCTCAACCAGTAAAATATTTTCCAGTTCCATCCATAAACTAAAACTGTTTTTAAATTGGACCTTCTAAGTACTAAAGTGCTATCTATACAAAATAAAATTCACAGTTTCTTTCAGACTATTGGAGTATGTTTGTAAAGGTGATAAGGTTATTGAGAGTTCACACTCGATTTTATATTTTTTCTAATCTGATCTAAAAGCAAAAAGTTCAGATGTGAGCCAGCAGGACAGCCTAAGCAGTGGCACATTATTGATTGGTCCTCAGCCCAGGGTACATGGGTAGTGGCCAGCACTCTGTGTGTGTGTGTGTGTGTGTGTGTGTGTGTGTGTGTGTGCGCCACACACATATCAGATTGAGAGAGAATATAATAGATCAATAAATCTTATTTCTAGGAGAGAAAACTGACCTCATCAAAACAAAATAAAACAATATGAACAAGACTTAAACTACAGAAAAGTGAACTTTAAATAACTGAAGTTGTAGAGTGATTCATTCTGGCCCACAGAACAGTAAAAGGGACATAAAATTGACTGAACAACTGTGAGCCTCATAGGCTACAGTAACTACCAAGATGTGTTGGACCATACTGACCAACATCTAGGACAATGTGCTCACTGTGTCCTGTTGTCAAATAGGTTGACCCAATATGGTTTGTTTTAAGACAAGTCATTTTCCAGTAATTCATTCTATCTATCCCTTTTAGGTTAAACATAGATTTTAAGACTGTATGTAAAAGAAGCAAAGTGGGATGCTTGGAAATCTTCTGCAGCTACAATATAGTATTTAATACACTCAGAAATGAGTAAGAGACATCAATGTCACTTTGTGTTAACGAGCAATAATGTAAAGTTAATCTAAGTAGACCCTTCTATATCAATCCCAAGTGGCTTTCAACATCATGTTTTCTGGTGGGAGATAGGCTCTCTATCAAGAGGAGAATTTAAGAAAAAATGCCCTCTTCCAGTTCTATTATTTTTCTATGTTTTGACAATTTAGCCAATACAACAAGGCAAAGAAATAGTAATAGGAAAAGTAAAAAAGAAAATGCAGTTACTCAAAGAACATTTTGGATATACATCTGAATACATAATTAATATTTAAAAGTAAAATGCCATTAAAAATTTAAATCCATTAATATGGGTAACACATAAATGTAACCAAAACAAATATATTTCATATGAATAATAACAAATTAAAAAGTTTCCTAGAGAATATGCCACTTAAAGACTAGTTTTAAAATACATGAAATGGTAATCAAAATATGTAAAATTCTGCTGAAGTATCAAAATAACTAAGTCTGATTTTAGCAAAATTCTTCTCAAACTGATCCATAATTTAGTATTGAGATTTTTAACAAGAAATCACTTTCCTGACAGTTTTATTTTCTAAAATTATTTTCACAAAATATTTTTTGAAAATAAGAACAAGGAGATACTATACCTCCAGCATTGAATTTTGTCATATGTAAGTACAGTTTCTTACTACATGAGTTTAAAAATAAGTTCATGAACCCTGGTAGTAAATTGACAAATAAACAAGAAACGCATTAAAATATTTGTGTGCATATTGAAAACTGAACTTTTGTAACAAAGCTAAAGAATTTTGGTTTCTAATTCCCAATTCCAAATACAAACACATGTTAACTATAGGGCTGGTAATGTGGGGATGTGGGTGAAGGAGTTTGCTGACAAGTCTGACTAACTGAGTTTGGTCCTGGAATTCCAACTGGGAGGAGAGAACTGGCTCCTGTAAATTGCCCTTGACCTACACCTGCATACAAAATAAATAAATAAACAAATGCTAACAGTTAAAAATTATAAATATATAATCTTTCTGAGTGATAATTCCCTCATTAGTTAAGTGGTAATAATATTGACAGGATAAATAATGTATACGAAGCAGAACCTGGTCCATATTAAACAAATTTAAGGCAGAGCAGAAGAGACAAATGGCTAGGAAGTTTGGTGTGTTTGGGAGAAGTCTGGGTTAGGGGTCAGAGCTGGAAAGTAAACGCAGGCAGAGCTCAGGTAGCCACTCATTCTCCAGTCTGTGAGATCTTGAAATCACGAGATGGGTTGAGTCAAGAAGAGATGAAGACTGAAAATGGAGGTATAAACGTTTTGAGACCAACAGTGCCACCCTCTGATAACTTTTCCTGACTCTTTTCACCCTCTTAAAAGCACCCTAGGCAGATTCTACCTCTATCATTAGACAAGGTGTTTGAATGCAATGTGTGTCAAGTTTTATCAGTAAAATGAAGTTAAAGCATCTCTTGTGAAGACAAAATGACTTAATGTATGTAAAAGCTTAGAGAAATATGTGGCTTGTGCTAAGTCAGTAGTTTTATTACCATCATTGTTGTTATTCAAGTTTCATCCTTAGTTTCAAAAGCTAAAGTAATACAATTCCATTCTGTAGATTTGTGCACTGCTGTCTGTGATACAGATATGCACATGTGTGCTTTGGAGAAGGATAGGGACATTATAGTGATAAAGTATGAGTCAGATATATGACTTCAAACATACTAGTATTTTATTGTAAAGGAAAAGGAAATAATTAATTAATAATAATTAAAATAGGTATATCTCATTTTATTTAATTAACTTTATTCCCAAATGCTATTATTTAATCATATAACCAATATAACATTTATTGGTGAAATATTTTACATACAATCTTTTCAAAATTTCATTCATAATGTGCGTTCACCACAATCTCTACTTCTGGAGAAAGCTGTTTAAAAGTTCTGGGTAGCAACATGATTCCAAAGCTGTCATAAAGTTCAACATAGCTCAAACAGATGGGGTGTCAGAAACCATCCAATGGCTTGTCTAATAGAGATGCCTAGGGCAAAGAAATGAGGAAGTGGACTTTATTTCAGATAAAGAAGAGGAAAAGACATTTTCCTGCAAATGAAAGATAAAATGTCCTCCTTCTTATGATAAAATTTTCCCGTGATAAGTATATTTTATCATTCTTCTGTCAAACAGAATTCTGATACACGACCTACAAGAAGAGATAGACAAACAGTTTGATGTGAAAGATGAAATCGCAGGCAGGCACAGTTATGCAAAATACAATGACTGGGACAAGGTAGGCTATAAAATGTCTATTATCATGTTTTTAAATTTCTTTCTTCCTTGGTTCTTATGCAATTTTCCTCTATTTTAATTCTTCAAATTTGATTTTCTTCTTAAGATTGTTTCTTGGACTGAAAAAATGGTAGAAAAACATCCTGAAATGGTTTCAAGGATTAAAATTGGCTCGACTGTCGAAGATAATCCATTATATGTTCTCAAGGTAAAAATAACTGAAGAACCATTAATTCACTTGTTACTTCAAAATATGGACATGAAAGTCACTTTGTGGAAGCTAAGCTTAATTTGAAGTTTCAGAACATGTTATGTTTGGAATATTTAAACTCTGGATATCAATTAAGAATATAAGTATCAACAATCTTCCACGCAATCAGAAGTTTGCTAGAGATTGCAAACTGAGCAAACCTATTTCACAGAATAACTGTGTTACAACTCAGTTTTCAGTGTATTTTCTGCACACTCCTTCCAAGTCCATTAAAATGGAATGAAACTAGTACATGAAAATCGTGAAAAGTTAACTATAACACATAGGTCACACCAGAGCAGCAGTTAATGTGTCAGAGCTCAGGGTTAATGTACTGTCAGACTTTGTAGTCCCCAAGATTCTGCTCTCTGGGCAGCTCATTAGTAATTGGAAAGGCATTCACATCTTATGTCTCCATTCACTTAGTGTCTTCAACCACCCAAACAAAATCTGAACTCCATTTAAAACAAAAGCTATCCAAACAACAGGTGACCCAGTCTACATACAGCACCAGGCCTCACCCAGGCCAAACACTTCCAGTTTACAATCTAGCTTTGTAATCCATATCTCAACATGGAACATTAACATTGGAATAAGAAAGACAATACATTTTACTGCTATTTTATTTTTGAGGGAACTTGGCTATTTTTTGACACAGGTTTTAGTTTGCTACAGGTTGACCTAAAAGTCAGGAGTGCTGGGATTCATGTGGCATTCTGTCCAAGAACAAGTTATGGGTTTTACATTTTTTGTTGCTTTTAATTAAGTGTGTTTGTATGTATGCGTGTGTGTGTGTGTGTGTGTGTCTCTGTGTGTGCGTGTCTGTGTGTGTGCATGCATGTGTGTGTGTGTGTGTGTGTGTGTGTGTGTGTGTGTGTGCAGTAACATGTGTGGCATGGTACATATGGATGTCTAAGGACAAGTTAAGGAGTCTGTTCTCTCCTTTTTGTCTTGTGGGTCCTAAAGTCTGAATTCAATCAGGCTTAGCAACAAGTGCCTTTATCAACTGAGCCTTCTCACTGAAACTAGATTATGCTTTGTGAAGACTTATTTTATTTATAAAGGATATATTTATATGTATGTTTGCATGTGGATGTATACATGTGAGTACCCAGAGAGGCAAATGGAGGACATTGGTTGCCTTGAAGCTGGAGTTCAAGACAGTTGTAAACCATTAGATATGGGCACTATGACCAGAACTGAGCAAGTACTTTAACTGCTGAACTGTCTCTCCAGCCCCAGACAGTGTTGGTTTTTGCTTTGTTTGTTTGTTTGTTGTTTTTTAAAAATCCAAAACAGCTCTGAACCTTGGAAAACTTCTTGAAGAAGTATCCTGTAACAGAAGATGAATTATGAATAAACAGGATAGTCTGCATATGTATAGTTCATATTCAACAGTAGACAAGGAAAATAATTGCTTGAGAAAATGAACTATTGATTGACGATGGACTAATATTTGAACTAGTACAAAATAATCCCTTACTTTAATAGATTGGAAAAAAAGATGGTGAAAGAAAGGCTATCTTTATGGACTGTGGCATTCATGCACGTGAATGGGTTTCCCCAGCTTTCTGTCAGTGGTTTGTCTATCAGGTAAGTGAACCAATCACAATCAACAACTTTCTGACCAATCCCCAATGTCTTACTGACTGACAACATTACTTTCCAACTGTGAAGCACTCTACCCAGTTAGAGCCTACATTTACCTCTGCCAGTACATACAAGGCCTGAGTTTGATTCATTCTTATAGTTTTATAGAAATTATATCTTCCTTCAAACTCTGTAAACTCCACCTGAGAGTTGACATGGAAGCAGCTGACTTTTATCCTGCAGCTAAGTAGATAAAAATCAAATACTCCTTTCACAAACTACAAATTTAATTTCATTTGATAAACTCAGAAAATAAACATTCAATTTTGCTTTATATATTTCTTTGGTCACTCACAAATTTGGGATTTTCCTACTTAATTTCCTTTCAACTGAGAAATAAAATATTTTATAAAAAGTAGATCTGGTTCATATGTTTCTGAATATCTCTTGCTAATTTATTTTGACCCTTCTATTTTTAACTTTCTCTACCAATTCTGCCACAATGCACTTTGAAATGGTTATTGAGCCACAGATATGTTCACTAAGATGCTTCAGAGTATTGACTTATAACTTTGGTGATTTTTGCCCTTCCAAACTAAATGCCAAAATCTTCTCTTAACTTTCAAAGGAGCATAAAACATTATGACTGCAAGAAATCTCTTGTATGCCTGAAATCACATCACTGGGACAGCTGTGGAAGGCAGGAGTACTGGACTGAGGCCATTCTGGGGCTACACATATTTTTCCCCTATTCTCATTCTCTCTCTCTCTCTCTCTCTCTCTCTCTCTCTCTCTCTCTCTCTCTCTCCATCCCTCTCTCTCTCTTACACACACACACACTCACACACACATATATATACATACACACACATACACACACACACACACACACACACACACACACATATATATATATATATATATATATATATATATATATATACTCTGTATCAAACTATACAAACGCTTTTTGTTTTTAATACTGGTGTTCCTGAGAGAAATTTTCTAAGAAATGAGGAGGGGTTTTGGTTTGGTTTGGTTTTGAGAATTTTGATAGCCACAGAAAGCTCAGATAATTAGAGGAATTTATGCCAGAAAATAGAACTGACAGGTCAATCTCTAAATTTGTGAGATTTAAAATTTTATCTTATGATTGCTGAACATTGTATGCAGAGCTTTGTGATTACCTGAGCCCTACACCACTGCCAGCGGTTTTTATTAATTGTCTGAGGCCAGAGAGATGGCTGAGTTAGTAAAGTGCTATCAACACAAGCATTAGGATCAGGCTTCAGCCCTCAGCATCTATGCAAAACTTCTGGGCAGAGCACATGCCTGTAATCCTAGCAATGGCAAGGGACTGGGGAGGGGCAGAGATAAAGGATTCCTGGGGCCTGAGGGCAGCTACTCTAGCCAAATTGTCAAGCTCTGGGGTCAGTGAAAATAAAGAGAAATTAAAGCAGTCACCTAAAGTGTCTGTCACCCTCTGGCCTTCACACACAGGTACACATAGGTATACCTGCACATACGAACACTGTGACTTCCTTTGGTTGAAATTATGGCTCAGCAGTAGAGAACATGTTTAGTTTGCACAAGAATTTGGGTTGAAAGCACAAAACTCTGAAGGTTTTCTTCTTCAATCATCTGTATGAACCCTCTCCAGTGCTCCTATATCCCCGTGCTCACAGGCTAGATCTATAGAGCATGGGAGAATGAAGTCCTCAAGTACTTGGTGCTATTAATTTCTACTTGGCTATGTTTCTTCTGTGGATCTGATTAAACAAGTTACATCTGGCAGCTTAAGTCTTGGTAATTCAGTGAACCTTTAAATAATGTCCATTTCAGTTCATGTTCCTACAGTTAATACTTGAGTTTATCTATATGAATCATTTATTTTATGTACCTTAAAAAATGTTCACATGTCTCCACCAGTCAAAGATAGTTTATATATTTAGGTTGGGTATTGGGTTACACTTCTGATTGAGCATTACCAAACTTATAAAGCCTTTGATTAACATTTTTAAAAATGTATAAAAGCAAAAAGGAAAAGGGGGCATGGGATAGGGGTTTTCTAGGGAGGGGAAATGGGGAAAGGGGATGGCATCTGAAATATAAATAAAATATAAACAAATAAAAAATAAAAGTGAAAAAATAAAAAATAATAATAATAATAAAGAAAGAATGAAAAAAATGTTTAAAATCACTTAACCTTGGAAACAACTCAAACAATGGTAGCTATGGTTAATAGGATCTAGTTTTCTCCATAATAACGTATCTTCCTATCCCCTCTAGGCAACCAAGAGTTACGGAAAAAATAAAATCATGACCAAACTTTTGGACCGGATGAATTTTTACGTTCTGCCTGTATTCAATGTAGATGGATACATTTGGTCGTGGACAAAGGTATGTTCTATGCACAATTGCTGCGTTTAAGTGACGTGTTAGCTGCTGGCTTTAATGTATACTCGTTGTTGCTCATTGGGTTTAACGTTTGGGTGACTACTTGGTTTCCAATGAAGAAAAATTTATTTTTCATTTTTTTGATATGTAGTACACCATTGTACATGGTACCATAATTTACTTAAATAACTCCATCAAGGAAAACTTGGATCATTTCCAATCTGTTGCTATGACATGATTATGTTAAATAAACTCATACAAACACTAGGTAAATTGAACAGATTCGCAGAAGGGGGATTGCTGGGTGAGTTGAATAATGCGTCTAGCATCTTGGGAGCTCTTGCCAGGCTCTGTGTGATGAAGAAGCATCATTTTGCATTCTCAGGACATTGCAGGAGGACACCCACTTCCTACAGCCACACCAAGGTAGCATGGGGACAGGCCTCAGGGTGTGAGCTGATCTGAGGACTCTGGAACTCTGTGTCACTGTGTCTTTTCATTTGCATTTGTCTCCTTGCCAGCAAGGTCAAGCACCTGTCCATGTATTTAAGGATCATTTGCATTTTGCCTTCAATACTATGTCCTTGGCTCATTCTTTTCTATTAATTGTTTTTTAATTTTTTAAAATAACCTTTTTATTTAATCTCTTAAATTTCATACAATATATTTTGATCTTAAGCATTCTTTCCCAACTTACTAGATTCCCCCCCCCCCCGACTTTCTGTTTTCTCTCTCTCTTTAAAATAAAAAAAGGAGTCCAGTTTGTGTTAGCCAAGTATTGTTGAGCATGGGGCGTGCCCAGAGTGCTTGATATACCACATCACTCTATTAAAGAAAACTTATTCTCCTCCCAACAGCAACAAATGTCAGTAGCTCCCCAGTTAGGCACGGACTTCATGCCCACCTCCTTACTTATACTGAAATTTTTGTCTGGCTTGAGCTATTGCAGATCCAGTGCATGATGTCATGTTACTGTGACCTCATGTATGTATATGCCCTGTTGTGTCTAAGTAACACTATTTTCTGGAACTTATTTACCACCTCTGTCTCTTCACAATCATCCCTATATCTTTTCCCCATAGATCCCTCACTCTTGAGGGAAAGATACGATTGCAAACATCCATTATGGCTGAGTGGTTACTCCAGCTAAGCATGCCATGTTTCTTATGTCCATTGGTCAATTGAAATGTTCTGATTGCACAAGTGCCATTAAAATAATGTAAACTTTTGCTGCTTTTGGTGTATGTAATAGTCATTTTCTTTCTTTTTTAATTTTATTTAATCTTTCTTTACACTCCAGATTTTATCCCTCTCCAGGTCTACCCTCTGACTATTTCACATCCCATACCTCTTCCCACCTGTCTCCATCCCACCCCCCAAACCTCCCCACTTCCTGGGCCTCCAGTCTCTTGAGGGTTAGGTGCATCTTCTCTCACTGAATCCAGACTGAAAGTCCTCTGTTGTATATGTGTTGGGGGCCTCATATCAGCTGGTGTTTGCTGTCTGGTACGTAGCCAGAGAGATCTCGGGGGTCCAGGTTAATTGAGACTGCTGGTCCTCCTACAGGGTCGCCCTCCTCCACAACTTCTTCCAGCCTTTCTCTAAATCAACCACAGGGGTCAGCAGCTTCTGTCCATTGGTTGGGTGTAAATATCTGCATCTGACTCTTTCAGTTGCTTGTTGGGTCTTTTGGAGGTCACTCATAATAGGTCCCTTTTTTGTATGCATACCATAGCCTCAGTAATAGTGTCAGGCTTTGGGACCTCTCCTTGAGCTGGATCCCACTGTGGGCCTGTGACTGGACCTTCTTTTCCTTAGGCTCTTCTCCATTTTTGTCCCTGCAGTTCTTGACTGAGTTTTGACTGTGGGATGGCAAACCTCTTTCTCATTCGATGCCCTGTCTTTCTGCTGGAGGTGGGCTCTACAAGTTCCCTCTTTCTACTATCAGACATTTCATCTAAAAGCCCTCCTTTTGAATCCTGAGAGTCTCTCACCTTCCAGGTCTCTGGTACATTCTGGAGAGTTCCCCCAACTCCTACTTCCCCAGGTTGCCTGTTTCCATTCTTTCTGCTGGCCTTTAGGGCTTCAATGCTGTTAATCAACCATTTTTAAACTTATTGAAATTTTCATCAATGATAAAAACATTAATATTAAAACTATGCATCTGAAAATATTAGAAATTGTAGGAAAACAACATTCCTGGGTAATAAAGGAGCTCAAGTTAACTATAGAGATTTCAAATAAACTTGGAGACAGCTACAAAGAAAAGCTGGGGTGGTAACAGGGGAAAGTGTAACTGGCCATGTGTACTCACTCTGTTGTCCCTTCTGGTAGGATCGGATGTGGAGAAAAAACCGTTCTAAGAACCGAAATTCCACCTGCATTGGCACTGATCTCAACAGGAACTTTGATGTCTCATGGGACTGTAAGTTGCAGATTTGATGTCAAGAAATTGGCTTTACATTTAGACCTTGAATTTAAATAAACCACCTACTTATTTCAGTAAAAATAGGAATATCCTGAGTGAGTGTTGACTTCCTTATCTGTTAAACAGAAGATAATCATCAATAGCCTAGGAAGGTTATGAAGGTTTCCTGTGAGATGAAGTGGGGAGAAGATGTTATGTGTCTATCAAGCCAACTTTTACAGAACAGTAAAAATGAATTACAAGTCAGGTAATCTGGAATGATCTTGGTCCTTCCTCTTCCTCAGCTGATAAAAATTGAGAAATACCAGTGGTTACAACGAATTATTTGTATATGTAGTAATTCTTCAGATGCTTGACCAAGAAACATTTGGGACAGCAGGCAGTGAATGTGTCTAATACACTTTAGTACAATCTGCTACTTCATATGATAGTATCATCTCTACACAACCACAACTTTACATTAAAGACTTTTGGAGAGACTACACCTCTGCCCCTATTTGTGCATTTCTTCTTTGTCCAATTTGGTTTTTAAAAGGTCACCATATCTTTTAACTCTATTCTACTATAATGAATGTTGAAATATTAGCAACTAACACTAATCAAGAGAATTATCCTGAAAGAAACCGAAGAAACTCAGTCTCAAGACAGGTGATTAATGCCAGTTTCCCAAGAGTCAAGGCTGGGGATAAATGGGAACTGATGTGGATCTGGCTCTAAGCCTTGAGATGATTGTGACCTAGAAAGGAGAGAAAATTAGGTTAAGAATTGTCCCTCAGAAAGTCTTTGCACATATGTACACAAAGCCTCTAGTAACTAGGTAACAGGAGATATCTGATGTTTTAAGCATCAAGTGAACCCACATCAGAAGAGGCAGCAGAGGAGTTAAGAGACAGCAATTCTGATCCCATTCTCATTTCTTCTGTAGCTTCTCCAAACACCAACAACCCATGCCACAATGTCTACAGGGGACCTGCACCAGAGTCTGAGAAAGAGACAAAAGCTGTCACTAACTTCATTCGAAGCCATCTGAACTCAATCAAGGCTTATATCACCTTCCATTCCTACTCTCAGATGCTATTATTTCCTTATGGCTACACATTCAAACTCCCACCCAACCACCAGGACCTGGTATGTAAAAAAAAAATCTGTGGTGTGTACATTGACACCATCATTGACTTCCAGTCTCTCTGATAGATAGATAGATAGATAGATAGATAGATAGATAGATAGATAGATAGATAGATAATCTGTGTGTATACATATATACACATATACAGATACATACATATACATATATATATAAATATATAAATATATATGTATACACACACACACACAAACACACACACGCACACTCTGAGGTATGCTGAACTGGCTTCAGTTTGTTTCTTTGTTTCTTTTGTGAGAAGGTCTTACTATGTAGTTCAGGGTAGCCTTGAACTCTTCAACGTGACCCAGCCTCACCTCACACTCACCATCACTCAGTCTCCATTTCCCAAATCCTAGAATTACAGTTTTGCCACCACACCAAGGCCTCACATTTTAAATACTATAAAAAAAAACTAATAAAGTTTACTCTGTAGTTAAAATGATGATCTTTAAATTTTTTAAATTGGATTATTGTAAACACATATTCAGATGTGATTCTAAGAAAACTTCATAAGGTAGTCCTTAATACTTTCTTTCGGTAATACTCTAAAACCATGCAGGGCAAAAGCCTAATTGAACAGTAAAGACAAGCTAGTTCTAACCTCTGAACACCAGATTTGAGAAGATCCATGATCTTTTTCTCTATTAGTAAACTAAAAGTAGTAATTCTTTCACTAACCAAATACACTGTGAATTTCACAGTGTTCTGTCAGTAAGAATGTGGTATCATTTCAAATCTATAGTCCACTGAGCATCATCTTTCTTTCTATGCAAACTGATTTGATCACATAAGCTTTAGGAAGAACTTTCTGCACACATAGTTGACTTGCACACATACGTAACTATCGTGAATTGCCATAGGAGAAAAGATAGGCAGCATACAAGGTCTGGTAACCCAAATTCTACAACAGTCAACAGACACGGCATATGCAGTCAATGCTGTGACTTGGATACTTCCTAAAGCCAACTTAGAGAAAAATGGGTCATGATATTTATCTTGACATCACTCGCTTGTATTCATCACAGTCACATTTAATAATAGGTACATCCTGATTTCAAGCAGCCATTAATTTCACCTGTGATATACACATGAAGAAAATGGACTAGTATTCTGAGAACATGCTGTTGCTTATGATCCAATCTAGCTAAGAATCTGAACCATGAGTCGATTAATTTATACAGATACAGCAAGGCAATTGCATACGATTAGGAAGGATGGTATGAATAAAAATGCACACAGTTATACAGAACAAGCCATTTTGAGTAAACTAAAAGTTTTTACCCAGCAGCTACATCAACTCATTTATATGATAAATAAAATATATTTCTTAATTATATATATTTACACATAACATTTACACATAACAATGGAAAAAACATTCATTTGGAGTACAAATGTTAGAGGCTACATTCATTAATTTTCATTCCAACAACTATTCTCCTACCACACAATTGATTAAATATGATAAAATGCCATCTCAGAAAAGAAACCCTATTATAACAGAACCATTTTAAAGACAGGTAAGCCATGCTGGACATGTAGTTTAGTGGTCAAGTATTTGGCTAACAAACATTGTTTCGTGTTCAATTCTAAGTAGTGCACACACATACATGCATGCACACACATTCACACATACACACACACACACACACACACACACAGAGAGAGAGAGAGAGAGCAGTTAATGAAGATTAAAACAAAAATGTGTCAACTACTTTTCTTCTCTTAGCACAAGTAGAGAAAATTCTGCTTCACTAAAGGACCTATTACAGAGAAAGAGACGGGAGAAATTATTTTGAAATGATCAAATATCTGAAACCAAAAAAAGTCCAAAAGAAAGGACACACCAGGCTGGAAAGATGACTTTGCTGTGTAGAGCACTTGTTCTTGAAGATAAGTGAGGTTTTATTCACAGCCCCCACATGCTGTCTCACAACCATCTGTAATTTCAGTTCCAGGGAATCTGTTACCCTCTTCTGACCACCATGGGCATCAGGCACCCATATGGTGCTAGTGCATACATATAGGCAAAATATTCAAACACTCCTATACATAAATGAATATATTTCAGACGTTTTTAAATAGTAGGATGCAGAGAGAAATGAAAAAAACACAATATAATTACATATAACTGATCAATTGCACTTTGACAATGTTTTTGCTTAATCATTTATCTTAGTTTGATCTTCAAGTACTAAATAACCTGTAAAATTAATTTGTAACGCATACAGCATTCTGTAATCCCCTCTCACTTTCCTCTCCAGTTGAAAGTTGCAAGGATTGCCACTGATTTTCTCTCAACTAGATACGAAACCCGTTATATCTACGGCCCAATAGCATCCAAAATTAGTAAGTTTTTTCTGTCATTTACTGCAACTATTTCTGTACATCTTAGGTGAATACTAACAAAAAGTATCAAATTTGTAGTTTTTAAACTCCAGCTTTTACAAGGGATTCTGCATTAAATGTGAACCCAGAAGATAGAGTGTGCTTATGTCCTGAGATAGAGCTGTTTCTTTTTAAAACAAATTACAATTAACTTTTATAAGTCTATAAAATTAAGACAAATTGTTAAATCAATGGAAGTTTATAGCTTAATTCACCTACTTTCTTGTTCTCTGATATCAATGTTTTATATTCAGCAGAACTAACAAGTATTAGTTGGGGTAGAGGCAATATCTGGTTTCATCTATTCAACTTGAGTTGAATTTTTCTCTTCTTTAGCCATGTTTCCATTCTGGCAGTGTGTTATCACTAATCTATGTGGGTGGTGTATTGCAGTCATTTTTGGCATGGACTCATATTCTCTTGTCTTATCTGTTCTTCCTGTTATAGGCAGATGAATCTGTGTGGTAGTGTAGGAAAAGAGATCCTAAGATGTGAGTTCTCTTTTTGTTTATATTCTCAGCACCATGTCTAATTCTTTGGTGTTTTACAGGCCTCTATGATTATTTGCTTTTTGCTTAGGTTTTCAGTAGATTGACTTTTTATTTCTTATTCATTACACACTGAGTCAGAAAAGGTTTTACAAGGTAAGCTATTTATTTAGACTTTAAGGCCAGAATAGCCTCTGTTATGACTACTCAACTGGGGCATTATAATTCAAAAGCAGCCACAGATAACAGGTAATGAATAAGCATGGTTATGTTCATATAAAGCCCCATTCACAAAAACAGAAGGAAATAATTTGTCAAGTCTCGGACTGTGTTCTAAGCATTTCCTGTAGTTGTCCATTGACTCACAAGCTGGTTACTGGACTCAGCATTTGATTCTCATGATCTAAATCATTCTTCACAAAAACACCCCAAAACATGAGCAAGTACAACATACCTGTTCCATGGAATGGCAAAGGAATGACAAAGTCAACATTATAACAAACCAAAGTCCTCACTGCCGTGCATATTGCTTTCTTCATTGAGTTTTTGTGACTAGCCAAGATTTTCTATTCTCAAGAAATTGACAAGAACATTATTGTGGTTTTGCCAAAGACAAGACTCTGTGAATAAAGATCATTTCTTTATTATAGCAAGTGTTATAGTTATCAGGATGTCTCCATCAAACCCTCCCCTCAAGTCTCAGGTAACCCTGCAGAAGAGGAGGCAGAACCAGTGTAAAGCTAGAGTAGATGGAAGACAGCAAGGAAGCAAGGTAACGGGTCCTCGAAATCAATAAAAGCAAAGCTCATACGAACCCACAGAGACTGAAGCACTTGCATGGATTTGCACCAAGTCCTCTTGTATGCTCTGTGGCTCCCAGTTTAGTGTCTTTATAGGCTTACTGGGTGTATGAACTCTGAGTCTTATGCCTTCTTTTGGGCTTTTTTCCTGTTTGTCTTGTCCAACTCCAATGTGTTAGTTTTTGTTTTATTCTATCTTTTTGTTTTGTTTATTATTATCCCTTAGAAGCCTGTTTTTTTTTCTAATGAAAAACAGAAAGGGAGTGGATCCAAATGGGAGAGGAGATGAGTAGAAATTTGGAAAAGTAAAGGAAAGGGAAAATGTAATCAGGATATATTATGTGAGAAAAAAACTGTTTTCAATAAAACGAAAAAATACAGAGTTATAGTCCTGTTACTATATGTATGTTAGTCAGCCTCTCAGAGCCCCTAACACCACAATGCAGAAGATGGAACAAGAGCGGAATTGACCCCTATAAACTTGTTTCGTAACTTATCCAAAAATATTTACTTGACTATGTTCTATTTGAAATAATGGTAATAAAAAATGTAATCTCAGATATTCAAATAAAAGAATTAGCAAGCTTATGTTCTAAATATAAGCAAATGGTGACATATACAATGGAAACAGAGAACTTTGTACCTACAGATCTTCCTTTAAATTACTGCTAAAGGAATCTTTCCAAATACAAAGGAAATAATAGCAAAAAGAGCTGGGAAATGCAGAAAGGAAGAATCGTGGACTAAGAGTAGAGAGAAGATAGGTATGTTGGTAAATAATAGAAACATATGCATACATTCATACATAATATAATAATAACCTGTCTTCATTATTGAATCAAAATTATTATCCCATAGGACATTCAATATATATGAAGACTTGAGATAATGCACTGATATTTATCAATGTACAATCTATATGAAACATTCTAATCTAACTCCACAGGCAGGTTGAAATAAAAAGGGTACAAACTAATCAAAATGAAGGAGAAAGATATGATAAATATCAAATAAAGTACATTTCAAAGCAAAACCAAAGAAACATTAGTAATAACAAGTAGAGCTGTCTACCAACTAGGAAATAATCCTGAGCGTCACCTGCACCCGTAATGTTGGTCAATAATTGAATTTGACTTCCATCTAATTCCAATGGTACAGAAGCTTAGATGAGGCAAGGTGTGAGGCCGGTATTAGCTACATGGTGAGACCGTATCTCAAACAGAAAAATTAAGAAACAGAAACAAAAACCAAACACAAAACAAAACCACACAATCTAACCAATCAAATAAACCCCAAACCAATAGATTAATTTGTCCCCAGAGAGGACAGGCAAGACAAGGTTTCAAAGATACATTGTGGCTTCAGAATCTTGCAGTGTAGAGGCAAAACTAAGGTGGAAAATCTTAGTAAGAGCACATGGAAGGTATACCTCCTGACAAGAATTCAAAGGAGAAACAACACTGTGCACCTTCCCTGTGGTATTTACATGTGTGCTGATCTTTATTTTTTTAACCAAATAATAACATCTTAAGAACGTTTTACAAAAATTGATAAAAAGTTTGAATCAAGAGTTTTAAACACATCCTTTAAATAGTTAGCTTTCTTAGCCTTATAACTATAAACAATCTTCTCTGACAGCATAGACAAGAGATTAGAAGTGAGAAAGAAGGTGATTTTGCAGTTGATGGGTGCAGTTTTCAATGACCAATAAAGTCCCTTCAGCTGTTAACACTCCCTCAAAATTCCTCCAGCTAAAGCAATGTGAGCCCAGAACGTAAACTCAACGTGGTACTGACCCACAAGAATATAATTCATATGACATGAAAACATAAGGAAAAAATCTGAATGGAAAAAGGGTTCCCCTAGAGGCAAGGGGATGGTGAATGGCAGTAGAACAGAATGAATAAGAAAAAGATATAAGGACAGAAAAAATAGAAAATTTAAATGAAGTGCATGTTTAAAATATACAGTAAATTACAAATGCATTCAGTACCATTTGCTCTATTTTGTCATTACTGCAATTAATTATACATATAAATACTTTTATTATTCATTTTATACATGAAGTTTTAAGTGCATGTGTGTGCACATTTGTGTTTGTTTGGAGGGGCCAAAGGCTAACTTCTTTCACTATTGTTCTATATCCTTCCCCACCCCCCTTTTTTTTCTGAGAGACAAGGTTACTTAGGAAACCTGAAATTCACCAGTTGGCTAGACAAAATGACCAACAAGCCCTGGGGATCCTCTTAACACTGACATTACAGACATGAGCCACCATGTCTGGCTTTTTTGTGGGTGCTGAGAATTCAAGCACAGGACTACATGTTTGCACTCATGCCCTGAGTCATCTCCCATCTTCTACACCAGAAATTCTCATGTCTTGAAAACCAAAAATGCCTCAGTATTCACCTCTAATAAAATATTTACTGATTCTGTTTTGCAGACAAGACATCAGGCTCTTCTTTAGACTGGGCTTATGACCTGGGCATCAAACACACATTCGCCTTTGAGCTTCGTGATAAAGGAAAATCTGGTTTCCTTCTTCCAGAATCCCGGATAAAGCCAACATGTAAAGAAACCATGCTTTCTGTCAAATTTATTGCCAAGTATATCCTCAAGTATACTTCCTAATGAATTGCCCTTGGTTTGTAATGTGCTAATCAATCCTTGGGTGGAATTTTTTTTTTCTTTGAAAAGACAACCTTCTGCATCACCTAGATCTATCCTTCTCTAGCTCATAAAGTCCTGCATTATTTTCCTCTTTTTTTATTTACTCTCAACAGCTCAACAACAATAAAGCTTTAAGTAAATCCATTTAAATACCTTTCTTGTTTGTAAGTAAAAATTTAGCCTTGTAGAAAGTATACTCTGAAATGAACATTTTGAATACTCTGAAATGGTATGTAGTGAGCCTGAAAATGGAAAATTTGTTCCTCCAGAATCTGATTGACTTCCTTCATGCCACATGATAACAAACTGAAAAGTAGGTTGTATTCTGATGCTTTACAATGGTATCCTCTGTTTTTAGTAAACTATGCTCTCACCATTTCTCAATTTGCCTTAATAGTCTATATCAATGGTTCTTCAATCTGATGACAGGAAAGAGTATCCTCAATTTTCAAATACGTAGTTTGCCTTACAAACATATATTTTCTGAGAGGTGTGAACATTCTTTGTATATTCAAAATAACAAAAGAGCAATTGGGTAAATAAAATGATTAGTGGAGAGATGAATTTCTGAGCTTTAAACAAGCAATTCGGTTTCCATTAGTACAGTGTTCATTAAATGAAAAATAGCCCACCAACACAGGCACTGCAGACCCTTCTAGCCTTTGAGCTCCTTGGCCTCCTGAGGACTGATAGCTCCCAGACTCTGAAACCTCCATCACATTCAGCAAGCCCAGGATAATGCTGTAGATAAGTCTATCTCACTACTGATAGACATGGGTGAGAGTCGAGGGATACCCTCCCACAGCTCCTCACCCCATTCCTCCTCCACTGTCTCCAAGATGTCCCAATACCTCCACCCCCAAGCCCCTTGAGGCCTCCTGACTCCCTGAGGCCTCAAGTCTCTCCAGGGTTAGGCACATCTTCTCTCACTGAGGCCAGACCAGGAAGTCCTCTGCTGTACATGTATCAGGGGCCTTGGACCAGCTAGTGTTGGCTCCCAAGTTGGTGGTTCAATGTCTAAGAGATCTCAGGAGTCCAGGTTAGTTGAAACTGCTGATCTTCCTATGGGGTCTCCCTCCTCAGCTTCGTCCAGCCTTTCCATAATTCAACCACAGGGGTCCCGACTTCAATCCATTGGTTGGGTGAAAGTATCTGCATCTGACTCTTACAGCTGCTTGTTGGACCTCTCATGGAGGACAGCCATGCTAGGCTCCTATCTGTAAGCACACCATAGCATTAGTAATAGTGTCCAGGCCTTGAAGCCTCCCCTTGAGATGGATCCAAAGTTGGGCCAATCACTGGACCTCCTTTCCTTCAGTCTCTTCTCCATTTTTGTTCCTGCAGTTCTTTTAGACAGGAACACTTCTGGGTCAGACTTTTGACTGTGGAATAGCAACTCCATCCCTCCATTTGATGCCCAGTCTTTCTACTAAAAGTGGACTTTATGAGTTCCCTCTTCCTACTTACTGTTAGACATTTTATCTAGGGTTCCATCCTTTAAGTCCTGAGAGTCTCTTACCTCCCAGGTCTCTGGTACTTTCTAGAGGGTCCTCCCACCTCCCACTCCACCCCCAGGTTTTCTCCTGATCCCCTCCCCCATACCTGATCATGTTCCCCTTTTCCTCTCCTCCTCCCCTCTTCCACCCAGGTTCCTCCCTCCCTCTGCTCCCATGATTGCGTTCTTGTCCCTCCCAAGTGGGATTGAAGCATCCACACACTTGGGCCCTTCGGCTTGTCAACCTTGAGTTCTGTGGATTGTATCCTAAGTATTCTGTACTTTTTTGGCTAATATCCACTTATTAGTAAGTACAAAACATGCATGTAATTTTGGGTCTGAGTTGCCTCACTCAGGATGATTTTTCATTTGCCTCATGAACTCCTCATTCTTAATAGATGAGTAGTATTTCATTGTGTAAATGAACCACGTTTTCTTTTTTTAAAGTTTTTATTTATTTATTATATGTAAGTACACTGTAGCTGTCTTCAGACACCCTATAAGACGGCATCAGATCTCATTATGGGATGGTTGTGAGCCACCATGTGGTTCCTGGGATTTGAACTCATGACCTCCAGAAGAGCAGCCAATGCTCTTAACTGCTGAGCCACCTCACCAGCCCCTGAACCACATTTTCTATATCCATTTTTTTGTCATGGAACATCTGGGTTGTTTCTAGCTTCTAGCTATCACATGGCTGCTATGAACATAGTGAAGCACGTGCCCCTGTGGCCTGGTGAGGCATCTTTTGAGTATATTCCCAAGAGTGTATTGCTGGGTCTTCAGATAGATCTATTTCCAATTTTCTGAGGAACCTCCAGATTGATTTCCAGAATAATTGTACCAGTTTGCAATTCTACCAGCAATGGAGGAATGTTCCTCTTTCTCTGCATTCTTGCCTACATGTCACCTAGGTTTTGTCTTAGCCATTCTAATTGGTGTAAGGTGGAATCTCAGAGTCATTTTGATTTGTGTTTCCCTAATCACTAAGTACTTTGAACATTTCTTTAGGTACTTTTTAGCCATTTGAGATTCCTCTGTTGTGAATTCTCTGTTTATCTCTATACCCCATTTTTTTAATTGGGTTGTTTGGGTTTTTTTGTGAGGTTAGCTTCTTGAGTTCTTTATATATTTTAGATATTAGCCCGCTATCAAATGGTGTCAGTGAAGTTTTTTCCCAATCCATAGGTTGCTGATTTGTCCTTTTGATTGTATCCTTTGCCATACAGAAGCTTTTTTGGTTTCATGAGGTCACATTTATCAACTCTTGATCTTAGAGCCTGAGCCATTGGAGTTCTATTTAGGGAATCCCCTTCCCTCCCCCCGCCCCACGCCATGCCAATGAGTTTGAGGCTTTTTCCCACTTTCTCTTCTATTAGATTCAGTGTATCTGGTTTTATGTTGAGGTCCTTGATCCACTTGGACTTGAGCTTTGTTCAAGGTGACAAAGATGGATCTATTTTTATTTTTCTACATACAAACAACTAGTTAGACCAGCACTGTTTGTTGAAAATGCTTTCTTTTTTCCATTGTATGTTTTTGGCTTCTTTGTCAAAAATCAAGTAAGTGTTCATAAGTGTGTGGTTTTACTTCTGGGTCTTCAGTTCTATTCCATTGATCAAACTGTTTCTGTACCAATTCCATGCAGTTTTTATCATTGTTGCTCCATAGTACAGCTTGAGGTCAGAGAAGGTGATTTCCCTCAGATCTTATTTTATTGTTAAGAATGGTTTTCGATAACCTGGGTTTTTTTGCTTTTCCACATGAAATTGAGAATTGTTCTTTCCATGTCTTTGATGAATTATGTTGGAATTTTGATGGAGATTACATTGAATCTATAGATTGCTTTTGGTAGGATGGCCATTTTTACTATGTTAATTCTACCAATCCATGAGTACGGGAGATCTCTCCATTTTCTGAGATCTTCTTTGATTTCTTTCTTGAGAGACTCGAACTTCATGTCATACAGATCTTTCACTTGTTGGGTTAGAGTAACCCCAAGATACTTCATATTATTTGTAACTATTGTGAAGGGTGTTGTTTCCCTATTTTCTTTCTCAATCCATTTATCATTTGTATAAAGGAAGGCTACTGATTTATTTGAGTTAATTTTATATCCAACCACTTCGCTGAAGTTTTTTATCAGCTGTAGAAGTTCTCTGGTAGAATTTTGGGGGTCACTTATTTTTACTACCATATCTTTACTTGCTGGATGTCCTCTTAGTGGGCCCTACCCTGGCACCTCTTTACAGACAAGAGGGTGGGAGTGGCCACAGGTGTTTCAGCTCAACTTGTTGGGCCCTCCCATGGGGCCCAACAGCATCTTTGTCCAAACAGCTAGATCCCACTGTTCATGGATGGCAGTCATGTTTGAGAGCCCCAGCATCACTGGCAGAGCACACAGGAAGTTCTCGAGCTCACCCCATTCCAGCCTATGCAGTATACCCATCACCTCTCAGACCTCCTGAGTCACTCCTCGTCTTCCCTCCTGCTGGCCTCCAGAAAAACCCCAAACCACTTGGACCTCCAGTCCTGCCCTAAACCCTACAACCCTTGTCTCTGTCCTATTCCTCTCTGATACCCGCTCTCACTCCTGTCCAGAAGCTGTGGAAGCCATATGCTCACCCTTGTCTGGCCTTGTTGGAGAAGGTGTGTCACTGTGGGTGTGGGCTTTAATACCCTTGTCCTAACTGCCTGGAAGCCAGTCTTCTCCTGTTTGCCTTTGGAACAAGATGTAGAACTCTTAGCTCTTCCTACACCATGCCTCCCTGGATGCTGCCATATTCTTGCCTTGATGATAATGGACTGAACATCTGAACCTATAAGTCAGGCCTAATTAAACCTTATCCTTATAAAGGTAGCCTTGGTCATGATGTCTGTTCACAGCAGTAAAACCTTAACTAAAACATACCAAGGATCATCTGACAGACCTTAGTGCTGCAGAATTATTAAGGGCTGATTACTAGGCAGATATAATCAGTCGAATATTCTGCAAGTGTGTCCTTTTCTGGACAGTAATTTGTCTGTAGATGGAAAGAGGCAATTCTTGTCTAGGGGCTGTCTCACCACAGTTGGAGTAACTCCAAGGGTGCTCAATTTCTTCTTAGAATCCACGACAGGAAGCTGTCAGGAACAGACAGGTCTCTAATCAAAATGAACATTACTACAGAAATGTTTGTAACATCAATTCTGTGGACTTCTGACGTTTTGAAAACCAACTATCCATGTAAGGTAATCTGGACTGTTGTCTGTTAACTCCACTCAGCTATTTCTAAATAAAACATAGAAAACACACTAACAATAAACTCCAAGCCATGAATTTGCTATAGTCCCTTAACTCACAGGCTAACCATCTCAAATCTGTTTAAAAAAAAAAAGTTAAAGAAGGACTGGGTCTAAGCCTTTTATTCCTAAATGTGTTATACAGGTACAATGCTTATGAGAGTCTCAATATTCATCTCACTTTTATAACAATAAGAAGCCTGTATCAATGAAAACCTTAAATTTGTAATCAAAGTAAATTTGTGCCATTTAAGAAATTATAACTTCATCTTGATAATAATTGTACAGATTTCTACCAATAGGTTATGGCTATGCAATAAGTCCTAGCTAATCCTCCCTATTCACACAAAACCACTACTTTTCCCTAGAAAGACAGCCCAATATTTACCACCTTAGTCCCCAAGCCCAAGGAATAGGGGCGATGACTCTTCATTAACTTCTTCAAGCTGATTATAGGTGTTGAGATATTAGAAGAGGGGTGGGGGGAAGAGTAAATTGATAAGCCTCTGACGCTGTGTCTTCATTGCATCCAGATGGGAATTCCAGGACCTCAGAGGTTTGAGCAGGTCTGCTCATCTTGCTTGATGAGTAGATACACCAAGGCTGTGTATTCTGCAATATACAATTCTCAAAACAAATTTTAGTATCAAGATAATTTTTAAGAGGGCTGACAGATTCTCCAATGTTTTGTAGTATAGGGAGTGTCCAGGTGTTCAGAGGTCTCTATAAATTGGCTAAGACTTAGAAGCTATGCTTTGTTCTTCCCACAATTATAGTTAACTCAGTCATTGTGGATTTCTGACGGGGTCGAAAACTTATAGTCTCATAGCCAATCCTGGCTATTTTCCTTGAGAGGAAAGATTTGAGTGGATGCTTTTCAGCTGACATTCATTCTAAAGCTAAGGAAAAAGCCAGGTTCAGAACTAAGTGTTTTAGTTAGAAGAGATAACAGAGGTTCTGGTTAGTCAACAAAATGATGGACTGGGTATTAGGACTATCCTGTACCTCACTGGTACAAATTGGCATAATTATGCTCTAATTGTATTTTGAGAGAAAAGTTTTATTTTAACAGGAAGGGTAATATGTAGGAAGAGCTAAGGTGGGAGGAGTACTGAGAGGAAGAGAAGGAGTAAGGAGAGGAGGAGAAGAAGGAGAGGAGAAGCTAGGTGATGAGAGAGAGAAAGAGGGGGGAGACAGGAAGGCAGATGTTCATGTGTCTCCACCAGTCAAAGATAGTTGATAATATCTAGGTTGGGTATTGGGTTACACTTCTGATTGGGCATTACCAAACTTATAAAGCCTTTGATTAACATTTTTTAAAAAGTGTATAAATGCAAAAAGGAAAAGGGGGCATGTGATAGGGGATGGCATCTGAAATGCAAATAAAATATCCAATAAAAAAGCTGAAAAAAAATGCACACCCACATTCACCGTCTTTGTGGATGGGAGCTCTCACATAGACAGATCAGGAAACCATGAGGCAGCTTATGTTGCATTCACCTGCACTAAAAAATTTGAGGCAAACCACCTCCCAGTGGGAACCTCTTCACAAAAGGCTGAATTAATTAATTACCTTAACCAAGGTGCTTGAAAAAAAAAACAAAAAACAACAGACTAACATCCATATTGACTTCAACTATGCTTTCTTTTATTTTATATTTATTTATGTACTTATTTGATTTTTATTTATTCACTTTAAACCCCATTACTGCCCCCTCCAAGTCACCCACTATCACAATCCTTCCCCTATCCCTTCCTCCCTTGAGAGGGTGGGGGCCCACCCTGTGTATCCCCTGACTCTGGCACATCAAGTCTTTGAGGTGCAGCTTTTAAGTGTGCTTTCTTATAGCTCATACCCAGGCTATCCTTTGGAAGGAAAGGAGCTTTCTCACCACCAAGGACATGCCCATTGTCAATGACACCCTTAAAGCCAAATTTTTGGAGGCTCTCCAACTTCCAGCTGAAGTAGCAATAATTCACTGCCAGGAACACCAAGCCTCCTCAGAGCCAGTGGCTCTGGGTAATGCCAGAGCTTACTCAGTGGCCCAAAGTTTTGTGTCTAGCTTCTCTAGACCCAGGGGCACACCCTTTCCCTGACATCTTCCTACAAACCTCAGTATTAGCCAGAGGGTGGAAACAAATTCCTCGATAAAGGAGCCACACAGGCAAAAAAAAAAAAAAAAAAAAAAAAAAAAAAAAAAAAAAAGATGGCTTTACCTAAATAACTGCCTTGCTCTTCCCCCAAAGCAGGCACTTTCTATAATGTCTGACATCCACCAGAGCCTACACATTAGTCCCAAGGCCCTATTCTAATTTCTAGAACCTCGTTTCGCACCCACTGACCTCAGAGCCCACACTTTACAGGTCCATGCATTCTCCCAGATGTGCTCCAAGACCAGCCCACAGGGGACTTTCCAGTTAATGCAGCCTCTGCACCAGCTCCAAGGTTACCAACTGGGTGAGGACTGGCAGATTGACCTCACCCACATGCCCACTCATAAAATGCTCCAGTATCTCCTAGCCCTTGCAAACAGTTTCACAGGTTAGTATGAGGCATTCCGCACCTCCAGGGAAACCGAGGATGGATTGGTTCAAGTGCTCCTTGAACACATAATTTCTCAGTGCAGCATGCTGCAGACCATCCAAACAATGGTCTAACCTTCCCCTCCAGGATCATCATGCTCAAGATCAGGGGATGCTCTTAACATCTCTGAGAAATCCCACATCCCTTACCACCCACCATCCTCAGAAAAGATTGAAAGAACCAAATGATTAATTAAAACAGCAGTTCACTAAGCTTTCTAGAGCTCAGAGGACCCAGCTGCTCCTGAGTCCACCCCGCTCTCTCCAGGGGACCACGTACTCCTCAAGGAGTTATCTCCCTCTACATCCTCAGTAGAAAGGACCCTTCACTGTGATCTTCACCATGCCTTCAGCTGCCAAGCTCCTGGGACACCAGTGTTGGTATCACCTCTCCACACTCAAGAGAGCAACTATGCAAGATGAATGGTCTGTACCCAGCTGAAACATTCCACCCTCTGGTTCTCTAGAAAGCCCCAAATGAGGGGCCAAGATGGCAAAACCAGGGCACCTCCCTCCTCAGTTGGCAGCAGTCTCCCCTTTTCCAATGGTTCCCCCTGATAATAGGTCCCCTCATTCTCATTTGCCTATCTTTTCTTTATACCCCCTGCCTTCCTTGCCTTCTCTAGAAGCAGATTTGAGAGGTCTCCTAGCTAATAATCAACCAGATATTTCTTCACCCAAACCTTCCCTTAGCACTGACACACCAACTCCCCACTCAACAACTTCATGCCATCCCTTCCTAGCAGGAAGTAGCCAGATATGAACCTGTACCCATACACCCAAAGATGTTCTGTTGGAGGCTCCAGCTTGCTCCCCTCCCCCACATGGTCCAACAAATTCCACTCCTCCCTCTCTCTCCAACTCTGCCTATTAGGGAAAAAAAGGCACCAAAAAGCCTAACCCCACATTCCTGACAGCTGTCTACTACAATGTGAGTTTGGAGGCTCTTGCTCCCAGCTAAACTAGGCTTAGGAGAGTCTTGCTCAGAGTCTGTGAAGACCCAGATGTTGAAATATAACCAGTATATATATTCTACAAACCAGAGAGTCAACACAGAAGGTTAAAAAAAAATGTCCTCAATGATTCATTCCAAAGACTCACATTGTAGTGGGTTGGCCTTGTACTGCTATGTATTCAAATTCTCGGTGCTGGTCTCCAAGATCTGGTTGCCCCGGATGAGTCGATCCTTGAGCACAAGGATATTTTTATATCAAATGATGCTTTGGATCTTTGCTCCAGAATCACCGAAGGTCTCCCATCCAATCTTCCCATTCTTATCACAAAGAAATAAGGGGTGATAATTTCCAGAAAGGAATTTATATAAAATTACCCTTAAGAATGAACTGTCTCAAGAGAGAAAGGCTAGCAATCATGAGGGACCATGACCTGGCCTTGAGGTGGGAGAGTATTCGGAAGAACTATGCCTAGAAAAGACCTTCATTAGGGGCGGTAACTTGAAGATGGAGAGTAAGAGAAATAGCCACTATGGACCACAGGATTGGGGATCTGAAGGAGAAAACAGTCTTCAGAAAAATCTTGGAAATTAAGGCAGTATCTGACTTTTACACGTTCTTAGGGGCTGGTAAGAAATGCCACACCATGTGACTTAGTATAGATGACTTCTGGCATATAAAGAAGCAGGTAATAGATAAGATTATATATATATATATATATATATATATATATATATATATATATATCTTGCTGTTGTGTGTGGTAATGAATGTGAACTATAAGGTCACAACACAAGAGTGCTTCTTAACTGTGTTGAAAGACAGGGAGAGCTGCAGGGGTCATGATTTCTGGGCAGGGCAGGTAGAGGAACTGTGAGCCAGCGCTCTAGATTTGTTGCTGTTCTGTATGGGGGGGGGGGGTTGTGGTGACACATGACTTTAACTCTAGCACTCAGAAGGCAGAAATAGGCATATCTCTGTCATTTTGAGGCCAGCCTGGTCTACAGAGTGAATTCCATGACAGACAGAACAGGGCCTCACACAGAGAAACCTGTCTCCCAAAACAAACAAACAAACAAACAAACAAACAAACAGAAAAGTATAACTACAGAAAAGAAGGAGGAAGTAGAGGAAGAGGCATAGGGGATAGTGGGTGCTGGATTCAAGTGTCTGGGTCCTCCAAAGCAGACTAGGAAGTAGCGAGATTTGGGTAGAGCCTCTTCATCCCAAGCAGGTAGTCAGATGTTGGTCTCTGCATCAGAAATGGGTATGTGGATTTGGGGTTAGGAGGACATTGTCCGTGTGAGTATGGAACACACTGAACATCTGTACCATCTGGAGCAGAAGTCCAGATAAACTGACTCAACAAGTAGAATAAGGAGGGGCTATGGGCACAGGAATCAAAGCAGTTGTTCAAGATCAACCACATGTATAGGTGAAGAGGTCCTTGAGCAAGTTTAAACTAATCTTGAATTTTTTGAGAACAAAGAAATCAAGAGCAAAGAGTCAATGATAGAACACGTACTCTGAAGGAGGGAGTATACATATACCTCAGACAGGTTAGGGGAGGTTTTGAGAAAGGTATCAGAGTATAAAAAGACAGGTTATATTATACTGTTTGAGGATTTCACACATGCATCCAATGTGTCTGATCAAGTCCACCCCAGCTCCCTTTTCTTCCTAAATTCATGCATTATTTTAAAACTCATTGAGTCTACTTGGTATGTGTCTGGGGATAAGAGTGCCAACTGGGACATTGGCAGTCAACCCCTCAGGAGCTCCATCTCTGAAGAAAACTGACTCCTCCTCCCCAAACAGCCATCAATTAATGCAGTGATCATTCACACCAAGAAGTATTACCGAATGGAAAACATACAGACACCAAGTATAAATATCACGAAGAGAAGATCAATGTTCATAATAATAATAACTTTATGTGGCATTCAGATAAAAGTTCAGCTTAAAAGTCAGTTTTAAATAAATTCTAGTCTGTCATCTTCCCCAAGTAGTAATTTTGATTAACCATAATCCTTTCAGTCAGTGTCAATGTTAACATCAAAAAACAAAACTAACCTTCAATCATTAAACATCTATCATCTTTAACCCACTGAAGTGATATGTGAAGTGATTACATCTGATTACATGACGGGGCAAAAGACAGAGTAAAGGCTTGCATTTGGGCAAATGGTAGGAACTTGGGGTAAAAGTTCCACTGCTGAGATGGTGTGGCTGGAAACCAGTTAGCACACTTTTACACTTTGTGGGGAAGACTCCATTACATATGACTGGGAGTTGTACCATAGGTACATTATGGGCCAGTCAGAGCTCTGTGGAGCTCCTTGGGTAGAGAGGGAAGGGGACCTGGAAGTAGCCTTAGAGAGAAGCATCTCCCTGAGAGTCTCACTCACCTTTTGGTCTTCAGCATAACTGTGAAGAATCACATAGGCCAGACATAATAGCTGAAGTGGGAGCATGAGGGTGAGGGGAGCGTGGTTTTAATTGTCCATGAGAAAGTCAGCTCTAAAAGCTAGCCATGACCCATTGCATCATTGTCTCGGGGATGGAGTCTTGTCCTAGAAGTGGGAAACTCAGGGATTATGATTGAGTCATTGGTCACTGGGAGAAGCTTCCTGGAGAACCAAAGATGCAAAGTTCTAAGTACCACTCTCTCTGTGCTGAAGAGATTGCTCAGTGGTTAAGAACATTGGCTGCTCCTCCAGGGGACCCAGGTTCTAGTCCCAGCACCCACATTCAGTTCATAACCCTCTGTAACCCCAGTTCTTCTTCTGGTGTACAGTGTATATTTATGCAGACAACACACACATACACACATACATATACACACACATACATATACACATACATACATATATACATACATACACACATATATACATACATACACACATACATATACACACACATACATACATACACACATACATATACACATACATATACACATACATATATACATACATATATACATAAATATATACATACACACATACATATGCACATGCATATATACATACATACACACATACATATATACATATATACACACAATCATATATACATACATATATACATGCATATATACATACATACACACATACATATGCACATGCATATATACATACATACACACATACATATATACATACACACATACATATACACATACATACATACATACATACATACATAAAAGTATTAAGTAAAGACAGCTCTTCCCTCACAAACAACACTGCTATACTTTTCCTCATACCCTCGCCATTGTCAGTTCTGTCCTTTGACAACAGCCTATAGGTCTCTCATGCCAGGGCCTTTATTACAAAATCTTTCTGTCTCTGACAGCACACAAAGTAAAGGAATAGGGTCTTCACCGCTCTTAACTTCCGTGTTCATAGAACAGACTCGCAAATACCCACAGAAGTTACCTTCAAAGTGAGACTAGTATTTTATTATGATTGAGCTGAAATAGCAAAATACTATAGGCAACAAAAAATATTTTCTCACTTCTATCAGATTAGGGGTCCCATTGCAACTTTAGAGACTTTATTCACAAACTCATCAAGTCATTCAGTCACGCCAGGATGGGAATATCTTCGAACAATGGCAGATCTGAACCACAAGGTGGCGCTGCTACTCAACTCCTAAACCTTGTCAGGCCCGATTTTCTTTCTCTCTCTCTCTCTTTCTTTCTTTCTTTCTTTCTTTCTTTCTTTCTTTCTTTCTTTCTTTCTTTCTTTCTCTTTCTCTTTCTTTCTTTCTTTTTTATTAATATTGTTTCTTTTTTTATATTTTATTTACACTTCAGATGCCATCCCCTTTCCCCATTTCCCCTCCCTAGAAAACCCCTATCCCATGCCCCCTTTTCCTTTTTGCTTTTATGCAATTTTTTTAAATGTTAATCAAAGGCTTTATAAGTTTGGTAATGCTCAATCAGAAGTGTAACCCAATACCCAACCTAGATATATAAACTATCTTTGACTGGTGGAGACACGTGAACATCTGCCTCCACGTCCCCCTCCTCTCTTTCTTTCTCTTTCTCTCTCTCATCACCTAGCTTCTCCTCTCCTTCATCCTCTCCTCTCCTTACTCCATCTTTTCCTCTCGGTACTCCTTCCCCCTTAGCTCCTCCTACATATCACCCTTCCTGTTAAAATAAAACTTTTTTCTCAAAATACAATTAGAGCATAATTATTCCTAATTGTACCAGTGAGGTACAAGATAGTCCCAATACCCAGTCCATCATTTTGTTGACTAAACAGAACCTCTGTCATCTCTCCTAACTAAAACACTTAGTTTTGAACCTGGCTTTTTTCTTGGCTTTAGAATAAATGTCAGCTGAAAACCATCTACTCAGATCTTTTCTCTCCAAGTAAATAGCCAGTATTGGCTATGAGACTATAGGTCTTCAACCCTGTCAGAAATCCAGAATGACTGAGTTAACTGAAATTATGGGAAGCACTAAACATAGCTTCTAAGTCTTAGCCAATTTATAGAGACCGCTGAACACCTGGAAAGCCCCTATACTACCGAACGTTGGAGCATCAAATCTTCAGCCTTCTAGCCCAGGATCATCTGACCAACCTTAGTGATGTAGAATTATTAAGGGCTGATTACTCTGTCTAAGCAGATATAATCAGTTGACTATTCTGCAGGTATGTCCTTTTCTGGACATTAATTTTTCTGTAAATGGAAAGAGGCAATTCTTGCCTAGTGGCTGTCACCGCACAACTGGAGTATCTCCAAGGATGCTCAATTTCTTCTTAGAATCCACGACAGGAAGCTGTCAGGAGCAGACAGGTCTCTAATCAGGATGAACATTAATATTGTGGTGGTGCACACCGGTAGGATTTGCTGAAGGAAGCATAGGCAGGAGGATCACGAGGTCAAGGCCAGTCTTTCTTTCTTTCTTTCTTTCTCTCTTTCTTTCTTTCTTTCTTTCTTTCATCTTCTTCTTCTTTTTCATCTTCTCCTTCCCCTCCTCCTCCCCTTCCCCCTCCTCTTCCTCCTTCCTCTCCTCCTCCTCCTTTCTTCTTCTTCTTCTTCTTCTTCTTCTTCTTCTTCTTCTTCTTCTTCTTCTTCTTCTTCTTCTTCTTCTTCCTCCTCCTCTTCCTCTTCCTCTTCCTCTTCCTCTTCCTCTTCCTCTTTCTCTTCTTCTTCTCAAACCTTCAGAATTTGAGCAACACTGAAAAGCTGGATGATTCTTTCTTGAGTTGTCACCACTCTCCCAATGAAAAAGGTAGATAAAACTGAAGACAGGAACCATGTGGTTCAACAAAGACTTTCATCTCCATAAAAAAGAGATGCGATCTTTCATGAAGAAAATACAATGTAAGACCACACTTACGTGCATAAACAAACTTGTAATTTATACAGTGTATATATAAGCACAGTGATGAGCTGACTTCTCCAGACAACTGGCCTCCACAGCTAGCCTCCATGATTTGCATTGTCTTAGTGTCTAGGTTAAAAAGCGAGGAAAGTAAGGGTGAACTCCATCCGGCCTGGATCTCAGCAAATCTCTGGCCCTTCCTCCCTCAGCCACAGAGTCCCTGGGCTTGGACACTTCCACAAACATGGAACAATTCCTGTTAGGAATGCCCATGGAGAAAGATAATGAGATCCAGAAGCTCACCTAAGTTTCCTCCATTTATGTTGTGGGCAGACATCTAATCGCCTGTTACCCTACACTGGCTCCCATTTCTTTCTCTCCCTATGAGGCTTCAGTTACCACATCACAGGTTCCTCACAGTTTCACCCTTGACTACCATTTCCAAGCAAAAGTTCGTGGCCTATGCCTTGTGACAATTCACAATTCCCTTTGTCATGTGACGCATGTGAAGGGCTTTGGAGATTTCCACAGAGCAGGTGGATTTTAGATGAGGAACTACAAGCATGCACACTTCTCTTTCAGTTAAAATTGGCTCTACCTAGCTGATGGCATTAGCTTGGTTTTGATCACCACCCTTCTACTCTGTCACCTCCCAAGATTTATCTCTTTGCCTAATATTTCAAAATTACATTTTTCTTGTTTGCGTTACCCTCATCGCTCCTCCAGCCAGAAAAGGCTAAGTTCAAAGTTCAGATCTGCCAACTTGTATCCATTGTATAAGAAATTGATTTATACCATACACAACAGCTTCTGAACACAGGCTGAGTCTTTGACAATGAAAAGCATTCTTTTACCTTAAAAGAATAATAATCTTCTCAAACAGGTTCCTCGTGGCTCACCAGATTTCTTTTGGGGGAAGATATCGGCAACCTAGAATATTGAATGCAGACCAGGAATTAACTTGTAGGGAGCCGCAGAGATCGGTGACAACATTTGCCATGATGATAAAATGGAAAGATGTTTTGACTGGTCAATGGAAAGGCCCGGATCCTATTTTAATAAGATCCAGGGGAGCGGTTTGTGTTATTCCACAGGAAGAAGTCAACCCGTTTTGGTTGCCGGAACGCCTGACGCGACGCCTCACGGTTATGGACGATGATTCCTCAGCGGTTTCCCCTACGAATGCTTTTGATCACTACATGGATTCTCCAAGCTTGGGTTCCTAGTATATATAGTGAATTTAGATGGCTATCCTATCTGCTTTTCCAAAACCTATGCCCTTGCCTTCTTAAAAGGTGTCGCTTCTGCTAAACAGAATTTCTCCTATACCTTTAACTATACCAAGGGAATTAATGCCTCAAATACAAACGGTTCTAAAGATATTATTAATGGTACTGGATTGGTAAATCATATGCTCAAAGAGGTGACCACCACTCTTAAGATAGGACCGACTCCAGTTTGTGTGTAGTCTCCATTTCTTTTCATTTTATCCAACCACTCCTTTAATACTTGTACCAATGTAACTTGCCTTATGTCCCAGTGCTGGTCTGCTCTTGTCTATAAGCAGGCCCTAATAGCCAGAATACCACAATGGATCCCTATCCCTGTTCAGACGTCTGGGACCTTGACTTTATTTCGACAGAAGAGAGACTTTGGCATTACTGCAGCCATTATCACTGCTATTACCATCTCTGCAGCTGCAGCTGTGACAGCTGGCATAGCCATGGCTAATCAAGTTGCAACAGCTACCGTTGTTAATCAAATTTCAGAAAAGACTTCTGAGGCTTTGACCACTCTACAGAAAGTAGATGCACACTTGGCATCAGGCATTCTGTTGGTCAATCAGAGAGTTGATTTGCCCAAAGCCCATGTGGAACAACTCACAGATGTGGTTCAAATGAGCTGCATGTCAGCAACCCCACATCTATGTATTACACCTCTGAGATTTATGAATGATACATTTATTCAAAGCCATTATCTTTCTGCTTATTTACAAGGGAATTGGACTAAGGAGCTGGACCAGATGCAGCAGCAATTGCAGATCTGGATCTTGAGCCTTAATGGAACACGAGTGGACCCTGTTACCCTTGGCGATTTTACTTCTTGGCTTACCTCTGCATTTTCTTTCTTTAAGGAAAGGGTGGGGATAGGCCTGTTTGGTGCAGCCCTATGTTGTGGATTAGTGTTCATGTTATGGTTGGTCTGCAAGCTCAGAGCCCAACAAAAACGTGACAAGGTCACTATCGCCCAAGCACTCGCAGCCTTGGAGCAAGGATCTTCCCCAGAAATTTGGCTATCGATGCTAAGAAAGTAACTGATGACTGAGATCCTCAGTCGATGCACCCCAAGGGTTCATCCCATTGCACTGGGTCGATGAGAGGTCTAAGTCTAGCCAGCCCTTGCCTGAATAACTGTGGTACCTAAATATTTAGAGGTGTTTGGGAGTGGGTACTTGACAGGGAATGTTCCATGAGTGTGGATAGATTTCCCTAAAGTATGCCTGATTGCACAAAGGTTTGATGCCAAAAACCTCCTCTCCTGGTGGCTCCCCAGGGAGGAGGCTCCCTTTCCCCATCAAAAGGCATCAAGATGGGTATGGGAAGTATTACTCATTGCACAACGACAAGAGAAGAAACCCATTACAATATCTCATTTTGCACAGGGGATCAGGCCTCTGCTTTCCCTCACTGAGTTGGTGCTGTGCTTGATAGGCAAAAGGCTGTTTCATCTTTATAAAATAGATAGGGGGAGATGTAGGGAACGGCGGCGAGCGGTGACAACATTCGCCATTACAAGATGGTGCTGGCATCCTGTGCTCCCACAAGTAAACAACTAAACTGGGCAGGTGCAAGAGGCGAAAACGTGCCAAGCCACTGCCCATCCTTGGGGCGTAATATGGGGTGATGAGTAAGCAGCCAATCAGAAGTGGACACGCCACTCTAGGGTGCATATAAGTAGTGCCTTTTCAGGCCTTGGTGTCTTCCGCTTCAGCTGATACAAGAATAAAGCCTCGCTGTAGTAACTACCTGAACACTGCCTCCAGTGTCTCTCTTGTGGGCAAGGGGACTCGGAAGGGGAGCGGAACAATTAACTCAGTTACTGTGTTTCTAAAACACGCTCAGGGTAATCTGTGCAATCGTCATCTTCATATTGTCTTCTATGGCCTGGTCCATTAAGAACAAGCCTGCCTTCCATCAGATTCAAACATGGTATCATCTGCCCTGTACCAATTACATCCCTCCTCTCATCCTCCTTTCTAACCAAATTAAAACCACTAGTCTCAGGGACCTATCTCCTGTTCCTTCTAGATTGCAATAGTCTAATACAAGCATAAATGAAAAGCTGTGACACATGCTGAACTGTCAGGTGATCTGAGTGACTGAATTCTGATCCCTTACCTGGGGTGTATGAGATCTGACCTGAGGAATCCACAGATCCTCATAGAAACTATAATCTTAGGATATATTTGCATGCTGGCAAAAGAGATCTCTTGTTCTATTTCATTTTTACTACCTTGTCCCATCTAACATCTATTTGGGATACCACACAATATTTGAACATATTCCAGAGTCAGACATAATGGTGTCTGTCTAAACAGTGGGGACGATAAGGAGAGATTGCTTTCCTATCAATTCAAAACTAGCCTGGAAAACATAACAATAACCCATCTTTAAAAAGCAAGTCATTAAAGACATATGAGGGAACCAGGTCACCCCCCTCAGTCTACAGAATAATAATAAAAAAAAAGTATTAAACCCAGTGTCTGAATGGTGAATGACCCTTGCTCACTCTCAAAAACTAAATGCAGTTAGAGACACAAAATTAGAGTATACACCTTTTAAAGTTGTTTATCAACAGTCCCCATAAAGTTATAAGTCATTCATTGTGACAAGACCCTTTAACAAGAAAGTGTGACCTTAGGTTAGTACAGACATGAGAAGTCTTTAGAACAGACTCAAAGAAGAGCCTGAGTATGACACAAAATTAGAAGATGAAAAGAGTGATGATCAGGGAGAAGCCAGTGAGAATTAGAACAGTACCTAGAAATAGTACCTAGAATAGTACCCAAAAATAGTACCTAGAAATAGAATGTAGAAACAGGAAAAATAAATGTTGACTATTACTAACACTTTGTTCTGTACTGTGCCCACAACTTTAATTTTATGATTCTGGATATTGATAAATTAAAAGTTAACTGTAAGTACTCCTGAAAAGCCAATTACAACTTAACCATTCAAAATGCAATAGATGGGTTAATGGCAATGCTGGATTGCCTTGGCTGGTTTTAAATTGTGTCATGTTCTTCTTATAAGCTCCATGGCTTCCTCTCATCTGTCTATAAAAGAAATTCGAAGCAGACAATTGAGCTTAGAATTTACTTCTGACTCTAAAAAGATATGGTCCTTAAATCAATCAAAGCTTTAGATTCATTCGAGAAGTACTTACTGGAATTCAAAGCAGTCTAACATTGTGCAACAATGTAACATAAGTTCAAAGCACCTGGAAACAAAAATTTAAGAAAGTTGCATAGCACAGTGTTGTTCTTCCCTGGCCTACTGTACTAAAATAACGATCAGCAATAATCTTAGTTATGATCAAGAGGGGAGTGAAATGAGAAACATCTTAGAACACTTTTGTTTGATGATTAGACCGTGTCTGGAGAACTCAGTGCTTTTCCAAGATCACAATGGCCAGCTTTAAGTTTTTGTCTGGTTCCTCTGACCACCTACCATTATTTTGCTCATATTGGTTATACTGACCTCTTATACCAAACTCACAACATCTATTATGCAAGAATTGTTATAAATAAAAGTCGTAGATTTTTGTGTAGATTGTATATGTGCATATGTTCACAAATGTTCAGGTTTATTGTGTACCAGTATATAAGTGTGCATGGTGCATGGGAGCTTGTGAATCTAGTGGCCAAAAGAAAGCTTTAGATATTATTCATTAGAAAAAAGTTGTCCATACATAGTTCTGAAGACAGAATTTCATTGCTCATTGTCTGGAAGTTCACCATGTAGGCTAAGTTGCTAGCCAGTAAGCCCTAGAGATCAGCCAACCCCACCTCTACTATGCTGGAAAGGCCAGTGGCCACTGTGTCCTGCTTTTCTCATTAATTTATCTCCCCAGCCCTGTGTAGAGTTTATTGTCAAAAACAACCAGTAACAAAAAAAATGATTAGAATTCAATGATACTGATTAGATGAAAGTTCCTAAAGTGTATATTTTATGATGTTAGCTCATTGAATTCACCACCACTATGTAAATTAGACAAGGGAGAGCAGAGACTTTCATAAATTACATTTACAGATTATACACAGTTCTAAGTATTGACAATATATATGGTGTCTGTGTTAAATGGCATGAAACATTTGATTTCAATTTTTCAAAATATGGTATTGTTTACTTTTAAAAGACCTGATAAAGAATTACCCCAAACCACATGATTTGATGATTCCTAAAGACAGGGACAAAGAGACAAAGAAGGCTATTGGAGCAGCAGGCTAAGCTGAACCCATCTACACTTCTTGACCTTTTATATAACATATTTTCAACTGTTCAATAACTGCAAAAACTGCCCAAAAACCCTATTCTAATCTAATCAGGAAACATTACAAATTTAAATCTCTCACAAGTATTTTTTTTCAGAACACACATTTACTATCACCAACTATCTTTTTACTGCTAGCACTACTGCTTCTGCAAAACTTTGACACAAGAAGTTAAGATAGCTACTTTTGTTAATCATTTAGCAAAAAATGTTATTAATGTGTTGAGTATACAAGAGGATTTAGATAGGCATTTGGAACAAATTGGTGCTCTTTATCCTATTCAAATTATTGGAAGGAGGTTCAGAGTTTAAGAGTAAGGAGCCATCTAGAGTGTCATGACAAATAGCATTGGATTCATGTTAGTTCTAAAATTTACAGTGGTAGTCATTATACTTAGGAAAAAGGTTTAAAGACACTTGCAGTGTGTTTGGCATAATTCTAACACCGGATGTTTTAACTTTGCATAGTGAGATTATGAATTTAAAGAATGCTCTGCTCTGCTGAGCTTTGATGCTGCAGATAATGCTGATCAAATTATCCATAGCCTGAGGTCAGTATTTCCATTTTGGTCAAGCATCAAGAATAGCATATATAGCTTGATCATGTTAGCCCTTTTTGTCCTGGGATTATTTTTATTCCTGCCCATCATGTTAAAGCCTGCCATTAACAACATCAACATGTTGGCAGCCAAAGTACATGGCTTGAACCTGAAAATGGAACCCCAGACAGAGTTATTAAATTAACAGGCTGGCAAGTCAAGGATGGGTACGATTCTGCACAGAGCCTTACCAACCTAAGATGGAAGTGCATTGCTTTTGATAAGGCATAATCCATGATGGGTAAGGAAGGCATTCTTGTCAGAATGACCTAAGACAGGCTCAGTCTTGTTTATGAAATAAAAAAGGGAGAGAGATGGAAAGCTTTTGGGACTGCTTGGCAAGAATTTGACATTGACCAAGAACAAGGAAATGGACTGCTTGGCAGGAATATGACACTGGCCAAAGACAAAGAAGTAATTTCAGGCAGGAATCTAAATTTTAGGCTAGAACAAGGAAGTAGGCTTCAGACATGAAAATGACTTTGGGCTATGACAAAAAATTTGCCTCAGATATTGTGGTCATATTGATAAACCCTTAGAAACAGTAATCACAGAAGTGTTCACAGAATTTTTTTCTTGCCTTTGACTATTTGTGTTTATTGTCTTGCTTGTTCCTTGACTATTTGCATCTATTGTATTGCTAGTTCCTCAAATTAGAAATGACCTTAATATTTGCACGTAATTAAAATGGTATAAAGGCAAAAAGGAGAAGAGGGATGGATGGGGGTGTCTAGGAAGAGGAAATGGGGAAAAGGGATGGCGTCTGAAATGTAAATAAATAAAATATCCTATTAAAAAGAGAAAAAATTAAAAACACAGCAAAAATATCTTTTGTTTCTCAGAAATATTATGAAATTACTAATTCTTCCAAGTCACATTTTTACACTATTTAGACAAGGTTAAAGAGAAAAGGACATATGCTGTAACATTATACAACTTACGTATTCCATTGTTGAGCTCTGCAAAGTAAGCCGTGCTCCTAATACTTAAATAGACATCTGAATATTTTGACTTTGAGCCAAAATAAGCCAACTGAGTATACATTTGAATTAGATTTTTTAATTTAAAAGTTGGGTAGTTTTTAAAAGAATGACTAGTTTGCTCATTGCAAAGAGAATACAACTCATTCTTAACCTCTCTGTCAACATAAGCTTTCAGCTCTATGACCCTAGATACAATTCTTGAACATGAACCATGTCAGCATTGATTGCTTAATACAAACTAATATATTGACTTTTTAACTGGACTGTTAAGTACATGAACATTTAATGAAACATTTTTATAACTTTTGCCACAAGAATACAATGTCTTTCCATCAACACTCTAAAAGAAAAAAACATGGTAGAAAAGAGCAGCAACTGTGGATGTCTTGTGAGTACAATTGGGTTCTAGGGCACAGGCTTAGCCTACAATTTCTGTTACAATGCAGCCTTCATGTGATTATTATAAGGTAACCAAACTGGCAACTACCCTTTTCTAACCTTTCCAAGTCTTTTAGACAAGAAAACACTGGCATTCTTTCTACAATGTTAAGATACAAAATTAACTAATATAAATATATCTGTGAAACATAAACTTCACAAACTTTAGTAATCCATTTCAAAATTATGCTATGAAAAATTACCTCGAAAATACCATGTTAATTCTTTCATTCCACTGTGCTCTGTTTTGCTATCTTTTATCAACTCACGCAGTTTAAGTATGAGACATCTTATTAATATATTTTTCTAAAGCCTATTTTGAGGTTTGCATCAAAAAGAGCTAACTGTGGTCCTTTATTAAACTGTATACATTAATGTAATATATCATGTTCTTGTTCGTGTTCTTGTGTGGTGACTACTAGTCTTACAGATTTAATAACTTAATATTTCGTCCTCTAAAATGTAATCACTTTGAAAATTGCCTTGTTCAATTTAAAAGCAAATCAACAGACATCCATGCATTATACCCAATTTGGGGGTAGGGGTAAACATATTTATCAATCGGCTGGTTAAAAAAGAAGTCTTTCCCCTTTCTGGGGATCTATAACTAGTTCATAGTTGCTGCAAAGGTGGAGTGGGGGAGGATTGAAGCCCTTAGGGCCAGCAGAAAGAATAGCAACAGGCAAGCTCAGGAGGTAGGAGGTGAGGGGACCCTCCAGAATGTACTAAAGATCTGGGAGGTGAGAGACTCTCAGGACTCAAAGGGAGGGAACTTAGATGAAATGTTCTATGCTGGGGAGAGGAAACTTGTAGAGCACACCTCCAGCAGGGACAGATATCAAGTGGAGGGATGGGGTTGCCATCCCACAGTCAAAAACTCTAACCCATAATGGTTCCCAGCTGAAAGAACTGCAGGGACAAAAATGAGGAAAAGCCTGAGGAAAAGGAGGTCCAGCAACAGGCCCAAGGTGGGATCCAGCTTAAGGAGAGGCCCCAAGGCCTGACACTATTACTGAGGCTATGGAATGCGCACAGAAAGGTACCTATCATGACTGCCCTGCGAAAGACCCAACAAGCAGCTGAGTCAGATACAGATATTTACACCCAACCAATGGACAAACGCTGCTGACCCCTGTGGTTGAATTAGGGAAAAACTGGAAGAAGCTGAGGAGGAGGGCAATCCTGTAGGAAGACCAGCAGTCTCAACTAACCTGGACCCCGAGATCTCTCAGACACTGAGCCACCAACCAGGGAACATACACCAGCTGATATGAGGCCTCCAACACATATACAGCAGAGGACTGCCGGGTCTGGGTTCAGTCAGAGAAGATGCACCTAACCCTCAAGAGGCTGGAGGCCCCAGGGAGTGGAGAAGTCTGGTGGGGTGAGAGGTTGGGGAGGACACCCTCGAGAAAACATGAGGATGGAGGATTTGGATGTGGGAAAGTCAGAGGGTGGACTGGGAAGGGAGTAGAATCTGGAGTGTAAAAAAAGATTAATTTTTTTTAAAAGAACATTTTAAATCCTTATCCCTTCCCTGTCTCCCTTTTCTTCTCCCCCTTCTCTACTCCCTGTTGGTTTTCCAGCTGATAAAATATTGACAAGTATCTGTGTTGCTGTAAACAGGTGGATGGCTTAGAGTGTTCTCTACAGCTTATGAAATATAGTGAACCCAACAACAATCTAACTTCAATGAATATGTCCAGGGTCTTGCTTGTTCACAGCGTGAATTTTTGTCTATCAATCCCACGAGGCTCCATGTCCACCATGTGAACATCTGTACAGTAACAGTTTGCTGCTGCTTCCTTGGCTCACTTCTAAATGAGGACTGTCATCAATATGAGTGACTTGCTGTATTAGGAACCGTTTTAAATGCAGGACAAATATTTCCTGAGCCACAATTATTTCATATGTGCGTGTGCATGTTTCTCTCTCTCTCTCTCTCTCTGTCTGTCTGTCTGTCTGTCTCTCTCTCTCTCTCTCTCTCTCTCTCTCTCTCTCTCTCTCTCTCTGTGTGTGTGTGTGTGTGTGTGTGTGTCTGTGTGTGTGTGTGTAAAAAGTATGTGTCCTAAAGAAAAAAAAAAGACAAGAGATGGCTTAGAGGGTAAGGACACTTGTAGCCAAGCCTGATGATTTGAGTTCGATTCCAGGCCTCATAGAGAGAACTGGAGAACTGATTCCTGCTTGTTGTCCTCTGACCCCCATGACTCCCTTCCTCATACTCACACATAAAACACACAAATAAATAGATGTAATTATAAAAATTTTAAAAACAGAAAATGCTACGAGATTACCAATATTCCTTTGTCTGCGCCTATTGAACATAAAGAATCAGAGAGTGTGAGGAATGCAAGAGGAGAGAGTAAACAGAAACAGAAAGCTAACTAGGAAAATATTTAGAGAAAGAAAATTAACAAAAACTGGTGTGAATTTTTAAAAGCATTTTTAACAAAGATATCTACCTTTAAATTTTGGAGAAGTTCTCTTTAAAAGTTAAAACAAGGTTCCTTCCGGTCTGGGCCAGAGCACTGAGCAGATCTTGGGTGGCAGCTCTGCCCCCAACATCCAAGAACCCAGAGGAAGCAGGGATCCCAAGCAATCGAACTCAGGCAGTATCCTAGGTAAGCAGACAGCAGGGCCCGCCCTAAACAGGGAGTAACTGGGAACCAAAAGGACCCAGGAAGTCACTCCCGGCCTGGAACACTGGTTCCTTCCAGTCTGGGCCAGAGCACTGAGCAGATCTTGGGTGGCAGCTCTGTCCCCAACCTCCAAGAACTCAGAGGAAGCAGGGATCCCAGGCGCTCTAACTTGGACAGTGTCTTAGAAACTAGTTCTCAGATCTGAGGCCTAGATCAGACCTCTGCCAGGTCTGCTGTTGTGTGGACCCCGGATTCCACCTGAGACATACTGGAAGGTCCACTCAATCCAGAGCCACAGAGGAACAAATGAACTCAGAGCTTCAGACAACATATCCTGAGATATTCTAGAGGAGACACTGCACCCAGAACAGCAGACACCTAGGTGGACTACTACCTTGGAGGCACCATATCCTGAGGCATCCTAGAGGTACCACTATAATCAGTGCAGCTGGAAAAGATCACAGAGACATCTGGACCCCTAGGAGATCAGACACAAGCTAGATAACTAGAAAGACAGGCTTCAGTCAGAGACAGCAAGTACAGGCAGCACTAGAGTTAACCAGATGGCAAAAGGCAAGAGCAAGAATGTAAGCAACAGAAACCAAAGTTACATGGCATCATCAGAACCCAGCTCCCCCATCAGAGCAAGCCCTGAACACCCCATCACACCAGAAAAGCAGGAATCAGAATTAAAATCACTTCTCATGATGATGATAGAGGGCTTTAAGAAAGACATAAATAACACTCTCAAAGAACTTAAGGAGAGCACTGGTAGACAGATAGAAACCCTTAAAGAGGAAACACAAAAATCCCTTAAGGAATTGCAAGAAAATGCAACCAAACGGGAGAAGGAATTAAACAAAGCCATGCAGGATCTAAAAAATGGAAGTAGAAACAATAAAGAAATCACAAAGGGACAATACCCTGGAGATAGAAAACCTAAAAAAAAGATCAGGAGTCATAGACACAAGTATCACCAACAGAATACAAGAGATGGAAGAGAGAATCTCATGTTCAGAAGATACCATGGAAAACATTGACACAACTGTCAAAGAAAATGCAAAATACAAAAAGCTACTAACCCAAAATATACAAGAAATCCAAGACACAATGAGAAGGCCAAACCTAAGGATAATAGGTATAGATGAGGGGGAAGACTCCCAACTAAAAGGACCAGTAAATATCCTCAACAAAATTATAGAGGAAAACTTCCCTAACCTAAAGAAAGAGATGTCCATAAATATACAAGAAGCTTACAGAACTCCAAATAGTTTAGACCAGAAAAGAAATACTTCCCGCCATATAATAGTCAAAACATCAAATGTACAAAACAAAGAAAAAATACTAAAAGCAGTAAGGGAAAAAGGCAAAGTAACATATAAAGGCAGACCTATAAGAATTACACCAGACTTCTCACCAGAGACCATAAAAGCCAGAAGATCCTGGACCGATATCATACAGACCCTAAGAGAACACAAATGCCAGCCCAGACTACTATACCCAGCAAAACTGTCAATCATTATTGATGGAGAAACCAAAATATTCCATGACAAATCCAAATTTACACAGTATCTCAACACAAATCCAGCACTTCAAAGAATAATTGGTGGAAAACTCCAACACAAGGAGGGAAACTACAACCTAGAAAAAGCAAGAAAGTAATCTTCCAAAAACCCCAAAAGAAGATAGTTACACAAACATATCTCCATGGATGTTAGCCCAAAAGCTTGGATTGGTGAAGACTCAACCCACAGACCACATGAAGCTCATGAAGAAGGAAGACCAAGAGGGGATGCCTCAGCTCTACTTAGAACGAGAAATAAAAATGCTCAAGGGAGCAAATAGGGAAACAAAACATGGAACAGAAACTGAAGGAGGGGCCATCAAGAGACCATTCCACCTGGGTATTCACCCCATGTACAGCCTCCTAATCTAAACTCTGTTGTGGATGGCTGGAAGTGCATAATGTGAGGAACATAATATAGCTGTCTCCTTAGAGGTCAGCCAAAGCCTAAAACACTCAGAGGACAATGTTCACAATTAACCACTGATATGATCAGAGGTTTCCCAATGGAGAACTTAGTGAGAGGACTGAAGGAGCAGAAAGGGTTATTGACCCCCAGGTGGAAAGCAACAATACCAAACAACCAGAGCCCCCCAGGGTCTAAACCACCAGCCTGGGAACACATAGGGAGGGACCCAAGACTCCAGAGGTATATGTAGGGGAGGATGGCCCTGTCAGACATAGGTGGGAGAGGAGTTTCTTGGTCCCATAAAAAAAATGAATGAAAAATGAATGAATGAACACACAGTGGGGGGGGGATGTGAGGGCAGGGAGGGGATAGTGAGGGGGGTAGGTGTGGTCACTGCCTCATAGAAGCATGAGGAGGGGAATGGGATAGGTTTCTGGGTGGTGGGAGGAAGTAGGCTAAGGGGATAAAATCTGAAATGTAAATACTACAACCAATTTTAAGAAGCAGGAAAAAAAAGTCTTCAGAACCAACATCTTTAAAAAAAAATGTCAGCCCCCTGGGGGTGGGAATTTTTTTTTTCTTGATACTAAAACTTGTTCTGAGAATTGTATATTGCAGAATACACAGCCTTGGTGTATCTACTCATCAAGCATACTGAGCAGACCTGCCCAAACCTCTGATGTCCTGGAATTCCATCTGGATTCAGTGAAGACACAGCATCAGAGGCTTATCATCTTACTCTCCCCCACCCCTCTTCTAATATCTCAACGCCCTTAATCAGCTTGAAGAAGGTAAAGAAGAGTCAGCGCCCCTATTCCCTGAGCTTGGGGACTAATGTGGTTAATAATGGTCTGTCTTTCTAGGGACAAGTAGTGGTTCTGTTGGAACAGGGGGGATTAGCTAGGACTTACTGCATAGCCATAACCTACTGGTAGAAATCTGTATAATTATTATCAAGATGAAGTTATAAATTCTTAAATGGTACAAAATTTACTTTGATCTCAAATTTAAGGTTTTCATTGGTACGAGCCTCTTATTAATATAAAAATGAGATGAATATTGATACACTCATGGGCATTGTGCCTGTATAACACATTTAGGAATACAATGCCTAGACCCAGCCCTTTTTTAACTTTTTTAACTGATTTGGGACGGTTAACCTATGAGTTAAGGGACTATAGCAAATTCATATTTTTGAGTTTATTGTTAGGGTGCTTTCCATATTTTACTTAGAAATAGCTGAGAGGAGTTAACAGAAAATAGTCCAGGTTACCTTACATGGATAGTTGGTTTTCAAAACATCAGAAGTCCATAGAACTGATGCTACAAATATTTATATATTAATGTTCATATTGATTATAGACCTGTCTGCTCCTGACAGCTTCCTGTCGTGGATTCTAAGAAGAAATTGAGCATCCTTGGAGTTACTCCAGTTGTGTGGTAACAGCCATTAGGCAAGAATTGCCTCTCTCCATCTACAGACAAATTACTGTACAGAAAAGGACACACATGCAGAATAGTCGACTGATTATATCTGCCTAGACAGAGTAATCAGTCCTTAATAATCCTGCATCACTAAGGTCTGTCAGATGATTCTGGGCCAGAAGGCTGAAGATTTGATGCTCCAACGTTCGGTAGTATAGGGGCTTTTCAGGTGTTCAGAGGTCTCTATAAATTGGCTAAGTTTTAGAAGCTATGCTTTGTGCTTCCCACAATTATAGTTAACTCAGTCATTCTGGATTTCTGACGGGGTTGAAAACTTATAGCTATTTACCTTAAGAGAAAAGATTTGAGTGGATGGTCGTCAGCTGACATTTATCCTAAAGCCAGGTTCAGAAGTAAATGTTTTAGTTAGGATAGATGACAGAGGTGCTGGTTAGTCAACAAAATGATGGTCTGGATATTAGGACTATCTTGTACCTCACTGGTACAAATTGGCATAATTATGCTCTAATTGTATTTTGAGAGAAAAGTTTCATTTTAACAGGAAGGGTGATGTGTAGGAGGAGCTAAGGTAGGAGGAGTACTGAGATGAAGAAAAGGAGTAAGAAGAGGAGGAGAAGAAGGATAGGAGAAGCTAGGTGATGAAAGAGAGAAAGAGGGGGGAGACAGGGAGGCAGATATTCATGTATCTCCACCAGTCAAAGATAATTGTTATATCTAGGTCGGTCAGTGGGTTACACCTCTGATTGAACAATTCCAAACTTATAACGCTTATGATTAACATTATTTAAAAAAATGTATAAATGCAAAAAGGAAAAGGGGTCATGGGATAGGGGTTTTCTAAGGGGGGGGAATGGGGAAAGGGGATGGCATCTGAAGCGTAAATAAAATATCTAATAAAAAAAGAAAAGGAAAAAAAAAGTTAAAACAAAATTCAAGAATAAAAATCCTCAGAATGGCCAGCTTCCTGTTGTCCTGTGTTTCTGATGCTGTTCTCAGAATATCTCGGCCCCAAATGATGTCTTGCTGATTCCAAGCAGCTGGGAATGACTTTCACTATATACAGAACTTTCTCCTGGCACTTAAAGAATGCAGAACTCTCCTGGTCCTTCAGTTTTCAGGAAGCAATTATCAAATGCTTTCATCTTTCTGGCAGGCAGAATGTTTGCAAGTTGTCTGTATGAAGTGTGGTGCAGATGATTTGACCAAATATTAGACTTGGCCTTCAAAATGTGCATCTTTGAACTTGTCAGTTTATCCTGCTAAGTGCTGATCAGAAATTGGTTTTGTTTTTTTATAGCCAAAAGTGCACAGGGGCATAAATATTTAATATTCTTGGCTCTTTTTCATGACCTCACCATTCCCCAGATGACTCTGAAAAGCATGCTGGATAAATTCCCCAAATGCCAGGCCACTGATGAAAATACTCAAATGTGATAGGGTCCAGCAATTTCCTTCCTAGGGAAAACATGTGGGACACTGTATACTCAACAGATGTTTGATGACGAAGTGCTCACTTAACCCTGCCTTTCACAGAGATGTTGAGCAGACTGTATTAAAGTTTCATAGTTGGCTAGGCCTAGTTTTTCTCGTTTAAATAAAGTATTATTCCAAATAATGTGCTATAAAGTTGAGTATAGAAAGTTACTTTAAAAACCATACAGTCCATATATCTGGTCTATAACCTCTATGATAAAGCCCTGTGTTGGATTTTGTCACTGTCACAAGAAATACGACATAAAAAAATTAAATGGAAGAATGAGTTTGCATTCAGTGGACGATTTTCTCCATTGTGTCCACTCCTGTGCTCAGGCAAGACGGAGCTGAAGAAAGCCATGGCAAGTTGGAAATATTCATTTCATGGTAGCCGGGAGGCAGGGAGACATAGAAAGCAACCCTAAATTGTTGAGCTTCTACTTCCGAGTTTTGCTTCATCAGTATAACCAATGCAATATAAGAAAGTAGCAAGGTTGTAGATTACAAAGCTGATATAGAAAAGACAACTACTTTCTTATACAACAGTGACGGACAAATAGAATTTGAAATAAAAAAATATTTACATCTTTAAAATTAAATTCTAAGAGAGCTAATGAGATGGTTCAATAGTTAGGAGCATAATTGCAGCTCTTCCAGAGGATACAAGTTTGTTTCTCCACGTAACATCGAGAGGATCCATTCTGCTGCCTTTCATTGGTACCTACACTCATGTGAACATACTCATGCAGACACACATACCTACTCATACTTAAAAATGACGAAGATAAATATTTTAAAATACGAAATACTTGGGTATAACACTAAAAACAAATTCAAGAATTAACGTAAAGAAAGCTATAAACTCCAATAGAATATATTTTAAAAATTAAAATGAATATATATTCCATGTTCACAGAAAGTGTGTCAGTTCATTCAACCTTCTGTTATAACACAATGTCATGGATTAGTAAACGAGATAAATTTATTTTTACAGTCCTAAAATCTGCCCTTTACCAGAAAATTTGGATCAATGGCGATAGTATTTATAAGAGACCATTTCCTGGGTCACACATATTACAGTCTTGCTTGTGTCCTTGAATGTTAAAGGGAATAACTGAGCTGATTTGCTAATACTAATCTCTTTTATGAAGGCTCCATCCTCGTGACCTAAACAGCGCCATCAAAGCCACACACATTCTATCACCTTGAGGGCTAAGACGTTAATACAAGTTCTTGAAGACACGAGCATTCACATGTAACAGAAACACTCATGTCGAGGTTACTGTTTTACCCAAGTTGATCTATAAATTCAGTGCAATGCCTGTCAAATCCTGGTTATCAACATGCTAATGCTAAAACTTACACTGAGAAGCAGAGGGCACAGAAAATCCACCTCAATATTGAAAAACAAGTCTGAAGAACTGATCCTAGATCTATGAAAACCTCACACAACAAAACCCAGCTCATCCAATCAATGGCTTGATGCAAAGAGAAGATAATTGTCTGAAGAATACGTAGAAAAAAAAAAAATATATATATATATATATATATATATATATATATATATATATATATACTAACAAAGTGCACAACACCCTTTGTCGTCTGAGAGATTCCAACGGCAGGATGAGGGACTAATGATCTAGTGACCACCTTATGAAGATGTCACAATAAAAGCCTCTTCTTTCTATATGCAAAACTAAAGAAATGAAATTTGTAAAAAGTGAAGAAATTGAAGATTAGAAGGGAAAACAAAGTGTTTTGGTGGAGGAATAGTCATTTAAACAAGTCAGTGCACTGAAGAGAGTCTAAAAATAAACCCACATGAACATAGTCAATGACATTTGACAAAGGAAGGGGGCAATTTAAGATTAAAAAAAAAAAGATGATACACACACACACACACACACACACACACACACATGCTCACATACACATACAAGTGAAGTTGAACCTAGACTTCTTGATACAAAAACTAACTCAGGATTAACCATATACCTAAGGATAAAATGCAAAACTGTAAAGCTCCTAGAAGATAGCTTAGGACAAAATTTCTATGATCTTTCATTTGCTGATAATTTTTTTATAGTGATACCAAAGGGACAGCCACAAGAGTAACAACCCAAATAGGCTATATTTCGTTAGAATTTAAAAATTTCTACTTTGCTAAAGCCTGTCAAACTAAGCACAGTCACATGTGCCTATAGTCCAAACACATAGGTGGTAGAGATAGGAGGATCACCTTTTACCATGTAGAGAGATCAAGGCCTGCCTGAGCTACATAAAACCTGTGCTGTCAGAATCATGAGTGTGCAATTTAGACAGAGACAGACTGATATTCAAGAGACTGAAATGACAAACCACATACTTGAACATAATTGTGAAAGGCATATAATATCTATTCAAACATTAAATAAAATAATTAAGAAATATATATAAAACAGCTTTTTTAAATCTTTTTTGATGTGTTTGGATATCATCTGTCAATCAGTTCATGCTTTGGAAGCTTGGACCACAAGGAAGCAGTATAGTAACTGAAGGATTTTAAGAGGTGCGGGCCGAGTGGAAAATAGTTATAAGGGGTCCACCATCATAAATGGATAAATGCTATCTTTCAATAGTGAGTCGGGATTCCTGTCTTGAGAAGTTCTCATGAGAGCAAGCTAGAAAGCAAGACTACTACTCAAGGTCTTTGTCCTTTCTGTACATGATCTGAGAGTTTAAATGAGTTACCCCTTCCCTGTAAGTCTTGGGCATTTGAATACTTGATTTCCAGTAGGTAGCTGTTTGGGAGGCTTAGGCAGTATGGTCTTGTTGAAGAAAGTATGTCACTGAGGGAACACTTTGAGGTTTCAAAAGACTCATGCCATTTTGAGTTGCTCATTCTTCTTCCTGCTTGCAGTCTGACAGGTTGAGCTCTCAGTTGTTCCTGGCCTTGTACCTGGTGATTTCATATGTATGATGATGGGCATCTCTCTGAAACTAGGAGCTCTGACAAAACTGTTTCTTCTATGAATTGCCTTGGTTGTGGCATTTTATCACAGCAACAGAAAAGTGACTAAGACTGATGACAAGATTATCCTGCTTCCTTGCGTTGCTGTTTTGAAGCCATGGATCCCTCACCAGGTGCTCTTGCACCCTCCAGACACAAAGACTCTAGGACAAACCAACCTCCTTGTTTATGAACTTCACAGTGTTTCCTGTATAAGTTACATAGGTATCTTGTTGTAGCAACCCAATACATCAGTACAGGACTAACACATCTCTCCTAAGTTAGTTATATGCCCACTTCTATGTATATCCCAAAATAGTTAACTTTTTACTGAATCTTTAAACTGACAGAATCACACAATGGTTTTTCATTCTAATCCTGGGACTTTGACTGCAAACTCCTTGAGGCCAATAAAAGTATTTTAAAAATCACAAAACTTCCAAAGAGAGGGGGAATCAAACCCTAGTACCTGTATGACTATATAGCAGATCTGCATCTTTATCTTAAACTCTACTATCAAACTCCTGTGATGGTTCATCTTCTTCATCAGTTTGATTGGATTTGCAATCACCTTGGAGACACAGTAGGGCATGCCTGTGAGGTTGTTTTCAGGGAAGTTTAACAGGGAACATGAGACAGACTGTGAATACACGTGGTGCTGTCCCTAAGAGGTCAATGACTGAATTTAAAAAAAAAAGAGAGGTCTGGGCCAGACCACTGAACAGATCTTGGGTGGCAGCTCTGTCTCCAAACTCCAAGAAACCAGAGGAAGCAGGGGTCCCAGGCGCTCAAACTCAGGCAGTATCTTAGGTAAGCAGACAGCAGGGCCTGCCCTAAACAGGGAGTGACTGGAAACCAAAAGGACCCAGGAAGTCACTCCCGGCCTGGAACACTGGTTCCTTCCAGTCTGGGCCAGAGCACTGAGCAGATTTGGGGTGGCAGCTCTGTCCCCATCCTCCAAGAATCCAGAGGAAGCAGGGATCCCAGGCGCTCTAACTTGGACAGTGTCTTAGAAACTAGTTCCCAGATCTGAGGCCTGGATCAGACCTCTGCCAGGTCTGCTGTTGTGTGGACCCCGGATTCCACCTGAGACATACTGGAAGGTCCACTCAATCCAGAGCCACAGAGGAACAAAGAACTCAGAGCTTCAGACAACATATCCTGAGATATTCTAGAGGAGACACTGCACCCAGAACAGCAGACACCTAGGTGGACTACTACCTTGGAGGCACCATATCCTGAGGCATCCTAGAGGTACCACTATAATCAGTACAGCTGGAAAAGATCACAGAGACATCTGGACCCTAGGAGATCAGACACAAGCTAGATAACTAGAGAGACAGGCTTCAGTCAAAGACAGCAAGTACAGGCAGCACTAGAGTTAACCAGATGGCAAAAGGCAAGAGCAAGAATGTAAGCAACAGAAACCAAAGTTACATGGCATCATCAGAACCCAGCTCCCCCATCAGAGCAAGCCCTGAACACCCCATCACACCAGAAAAGCAGGAATCAGAATTTAAATCACTTCTCATGATGATGATAGAGGGCTTTAAGAAAGACATAAATAACACTCTCAAAGAACTTAAGGAGAGCACTGGTAGACAGATAGAAACCCTTAAAGAGGAAACACAAAAATCCCTTAAGGAATTGCAAGAAAATGCAACCAAACGGGAAAAGGAATTAAACAGAACCATGCAGGATCTAAAAATGGAAGTAGAAACAATAAAGAAATCACAAAGGGACAATACCCTGGAGATAGAAAACCTAAAAAAAGATCAGGAGTCATAGACACAAGTATCACCAACAGAATACAAGAGATGGAAGAGAGAATCTCATGTGCAGAAGGTACCATGGAAAACATTGACACAACTGTCAAAGAAAATGCAAAATACAAAAAGCTACTAACCCAAAATATACAAAAAATCCAAGACACAATGAGAAGGCCAAACCTAAGGATAATAGGTATAGATGAGGGGGAAGACTCCCAACTAAAAGGACCAGTAAATATCCTCAACAAAATTATAGAGGAAAACTTCCTTAACCTAAAGAAAGAGATGTCCATAAATATACAAGAAGCTTACAGAACTCCAAATAGTTTAGACCAGAAAAGAAATACTTCCCGCCATATAATAGTCAAAACATCAAATGTACAAAACAAAGAAAAAATACTAAAAGCAGTAAGGGAAAAAGGCAAAGTAACATATAAAGGCAGACCTATAAGAATTACACCAGACTTCTCACCAGAGACCATAAAAGCCAGAAGATCCTGGACCGATATCATACAGACCCTAAGAGAACACAAATGCCAGCCCAGACTACTATACCCAGCAAAACTGTCAATCATTATTGATGGAGAAACCAAAATATTCCATGACAAATCCAAATTTACACAGTATCTCAACACAAATCCAGCACTTCAAAGAATAATTGGTGGAAAACTCCAACACAAGGAGGGAAACTACAACCTAGAAAAAGCAAGAAAGTAATCTCCCAAAAAACCCAAAAGAAGATAGTTACACAAACATACCTCCACGGATGTTAGCCCAAAAGCTTAGATTGGTGAAGACTCAACCCACAGACCACATGAAGCTCATGAAGAAGGAAGACCAAGAGGGGATGCCTCAGTTCTACTTAGAACGAGAAACAAAAATGCTCAAGGGAGCAAATAGGGAAACAAAACATGGAACAGAAACTGAAGGAGGGGCCATCAGGAGACCTTTCCACCTGGGTATTCACCCCATGTACAGTCACCTAATCTAAACACTGTTGTGGATGGCTGGAAATGCATAATGTGAGGAACATGATATAGCTGTCTCCTTAGAGGTCAGCCAAAGACTAACACACTCAGAGGACAATGTTCACAATTAACTACTGATATGATCAGGGGTTTCCCAATGGAGAACTTAGTGAGAGGACTGAAGGAGCAGAAAGGGTTATTGACCCCAGGTGGAAAGCAACAATACCAAACAACCAGAGCCCCCCAGGGTCTAAACCATGAGCCTGGGAACACATAGGGAGGGACCCAAGACTCCAGAGGTATATGTAGGGGAGGATGGCCTTGTCGCACATAGGTGGGAGAGGAATTTCTTGGTCCCATAAAAAAAATGAATGAAAAATGAATGAATGAACACACAGTGGGGGGGGGAATGATGTGAGGGTGGGGAGAGGATAGTGGGGGGGGATAGGTGCGGTCACTGTCTCATAGAAGAATGAGGAGGGGGATGGGATAGGAGGTTTCTGGGTGGTGGGAGGAAGTAGGCTAAGAGGATAAAATCTGAAATGTAAATACTACAACCAATTTTAACAAGCGGGGAAAAAAAGTGTTCAGAACCAACATCTTTTAAAAAAAAAAATGTCAGCCCCCTGGGGGTGGGAAATTTTTTTTTTCTTGATACTAAAACTTGTTCTGAGAATTGTATATTGCAGAATACACAGCCTTGGTGTATCTACTCATCAAGCATACTGAGCAGACCTGCCCAAACCTCTGATGTCCTGGAATTCCATCTGGATTCAGTGAAGACACAGCATTAGAGGCTTATCAACTTACTCTTCCCCCCAACCCCTCTTCTAAAATCTCAGCGCCCTTAATCAGCATGAAGAAGTTAAAGAAGAGTCAGTGCCCCTATCCCCTGAGCTTGGGGACTAATGTGGTTAATAATGGTCTGTCTTTCTAGGGACAAGTAGTGGTTTTGTTGGAACAGGGGGGATTAGCTAGGACTTATTACATAGCCATAACCTATTGGTAGAAATCTGTTTTATTATTATCAAGATGAAGTTATAATTTCTTAAATGGTACAAAATTTACTTTGATCTCAAATTTAAGGTTTTCATTGGTACGAGCCTCTTATTAATATAAAAATGAGATGAATATTGATACACTCATGGGCATTGTGCCTGTATAACACATTTAGGAATACAATGCCTAGACCCAACCCTTTTTTAACCTTTTTAACTGATTTGGGACGCTTAACCTATGAGTTAAGGGACTATAGCAAATTCATATTTTTGAGTTTATTGTTAGGGTGTTTCCCATATTTTATTTAGAAATAGCTGAGAGGAGTGAACAGACAACAGTCCAGGTTACCTTGCATGGATAGTTGGTTTTCAAAACATCAGAAGTCCATAGAACTGACGCTACAAATTTTTATATATTAATGTTCATATTGATTAGAGACCTGTCTGCTCCTGACAGCTTCCTGTCGTGGATTCTAAGAAGAAATTGAGCATCCTTGGAGTTACTCCAGTTGTGTGGTAACAGCCACTAGGCAAGAATTGCCTCTCTCCATCTACAGACAAATTACTGTCCAGAAAAGGACACACATGCAGAATAGTCGACTGATTATATCTGCCTAGACAGAGTAATCAGTCCTTAATAATCCTGCATCACCAAGGTCTGTCAGATGATTCTGGGCCAGAAGGCTGAAGATTTGATGCTCCAACGTTCGGTAGTATAGGGGCTTTTCAGGTGTTCAGAGGTCTCTATAAATTGGCTAAGTTTTAGAAGCTATGCTTTGTGCTTCCCACAATTATAGTTAACTCAGTCATTCTGGATTTCTGACGGGGTTGAAAACTTACAGCTATTTACCATAAGAGAAAAGATTTGAGTGGATGGTCGTCAGCTGACATTCATCCTAAAGCCAGGTTCAGAACTAAATGTTTTAGTTAGGATAAATGACAGAGGTGCTGGTTAGTCAACAAAAGGATGGATGGGGTATTAGGACTATCTTGTACCTCACTGGTACAAATTGGCATAATTATCCTCTAATTGTATTTTGAGAGAAAAGTTTCATTTTAACAGGAAGGGTGATGTGTAGGAGAAGCTAAGGTAGGAGGAGTACTGAGAGGAAGAAAAGGAGTAAGAAGAGGAGAAGGAGGAGAGGAGAAGCTAGGTGATGAAAGAGAGAAAGGGGGGAGACAGGGAGGCAGATATTCATGTATCTCCACCAGTCAAAGATAGTTGTTATATCTAGGTCGGTCAGTGGGTTACACCTCTGATTGAACAATTCCAAACTTATAACGCTTATGATTAACATTATTTTAAAAAAATGTATAAATGCAAAAAGGAAAAGGGGGCATGGGATAGGGGTTTTCTAAGGGGGGGAATGGGGAAAGGGGATGGCATCTGAAGTGTAAATAAAATATCTAATAAAAACAAAAAACAAAACAAAAAAAAAAAAGAGAATGAGCACTAGCATCCACCCCTTTCTGCTTCTTGACTGTGGATGCCATGTGGCCAGCTGCTTCATGCTCCTGCATGATGCTTTTCCCACCATGGTGGGCTGTATGCTCCTAAATTGTGAACTAAAGGAAACCTTTCTTTTCTTAATTTGCTTTTTTTGTCACGGCAATGAAGAAAGTAACTAATACAATCTCCAAGTCTTAAAGGTGAGTAACACTGGATTCTAACTGTCTTGGTCATGAGTATGTTAGAGTCTTTTACCCAGAACATAGACAGTGGGAATTATTAGACTCAAGGGCTCTAATTGTTGGACCAGTAGTTCTCAACCTGTGAGATGTGACTCCTTTGGGGGTCAAATGACTCTTTCACAGGGTGTTCTGCGCCCCTTTTCGAGTCCCCTTTGCCCTCGAAAGAGACACGTGAGGCAGTGTTCAGGTAGTTACTACAGCGAGGCTTTATTCTTGTATCAGCTGAAGCGGAAAGACCCAAAACCAGGGAAAGGCACTGCTATATGTACCCTAGAGTGGCATGTTCACTTCTGATTGGCTGTTCACGCATCACCCCATATTACGCCCCGAGGATGGGCAGTGACTTTGGCGAGCTTTTGCCTTTTGTACCTGCACAGTTAGTTGTTTACTTGTGGGAGCACAGGATGCCTGCGCCATCTTGTAATGGTGAATGCTGTCATGCTCACTGCGGATCCTAACTTCTCCCCCTATCAATATTATTAAGATGGAACAGCCTATTGCCTATCAAGTGCAGCACCAACTCAGTGAGGGAAAGCAGAGGCCTGATCCCCTGTGCAAAATGAGATATTGTAATGGGTTTCTTCTCTTGTCATTGTGCAATGAGTAATACTTCCCATACCCATCTCGATGCCTTTTGACGGGGAAAGGGAGCCTCCTCCCTGGGGAGCCACCAGGAGAGGAGGTTTTTGGCATCAAACCTTTGTGCAATCAGGCATACTTTCGGGAAATCTATCCACACTCGTGGAACATTCCCTGTCGAGTACCCACTCCCAAACACCTCTAAATATTTAGGTACCACAGTTATTCAGGCAAGGGCTGGCTAGACTTAGACCTCTCATCGACCCAGTGCAATGGGCTGAACCCTTGGGGTGCATCGACTGAGGGTCTCAGTCATCAGTTACTTTCTTAGCATAAATAGCCAAATTTCAGGGGGAGACCCTTGCTCCAAGGCTGCGAGTGCTTGGGCGATAGCGGCCTTGTCACATTTTTGTTGAGCTCTGAGCTTATAGACCAGCCATAACATGAACACTAATCCACAACATAGGGCTGCACCAAACAGGCCTATCCCCACCCTTTAAGAAAGAAAAGGCAGAGATAAGCCAAGAAGTAAAATCGCCAGGGGTAACAGGGTCCACTCGTGTTCCATCAAGGCTCAAGATCCAGATCTGCAATTGCTGCTGTATCTGGTCCAGCTCCCCAGTCCAACTCCCTTGTAAATAAGTAGAAAGATTATGGCTTTGAACAAATGCATTTAATACATAGATGTGGGATTGCTGACACACAGCTCATTTGAACCACATCCGTGAGCTGCTCCACATGGGCTTGGAGTAAATCAACTCTCTGATTGACCAACAGGATGCCTGATGCCAGGTATGCATCCACTTTCTGTAGAGTGGTCAAAGCCTCAGAAGTCTTTTCTGAAATTTGATTAACAACAGTAGCTGTTGTAACCTGATCAGCCAAGGCCATGCCAGCTTTCACAGCTGCAGCTGTAGAGATGGCAATAGCAGTGACAATGGCTGCAGTTATATCAAAATCTCTCTTCTGTGGAAATAAGGTAAAGGTCCCAGACGTCTGAACGGGAATAGGGATCCAAGTGGTATACTGGCTATTAGGGCCTGTTTATAGACAAGAGCAGACCAGCACTGGGACATAAAGCAAGTTACATAGGTAGAAGTATTAAAGGAGTTGTTGGATAGGATGAAAAGAAATGGAGGATACATACAAACTGGAGTGAGGCATTACAGTTAAGGGTATAGGAGAAATTCTGTTTAGCAGAAGTGTCACCTTTTAAGAAGGCAAGGGCATAGGTTTGGAAAAGCAGATAGGATAGCCATCTAAATTCACTATATATACTAGGAACCCAATTTAGGAGAGTCCAAATGATAACTGAGAGCGTCTGTAGATGAATCCTTCAGAGGGTCATTTTCAGGAACCGTGAGTCGCCGCGTCAGTCGCTCTGGCAGCCAAAATGGGTTGTCTTCTTCCTGTGGAAAAACACAAACTGCTCCCCTGGATCTTATTAAAATAGGATCCGGGCCTTTCCATTGATCAGTCAAAACATCTTTCCATTTTATCATTTCTTTTGGCCTAGTTGGTTCCAGGCAATGTCAATCAGCCGCTGTATTGCCCTGACTGTCCAAATTCAAAAAGTTGAGAGTAAAAAGTGCCAGAGAAACAGTAGCTCGTGGCACCATGGGCAGAGCTTCCTCAACTTCTCCTTTTTGTTTTATCAAATAAGTTTTAAGGGTACAATGAGCACGCTCAATGATGTCCTGTCCCTGAGGGTTGTAAGGAAGACCCGTCAGGTGTGTCACCTCCATTTGGTGACCCTCTGTTCCTACGAGGGGCAATGACTGTGTGGCATTCCACTGTAGCATTTTCAAAGACCATTTGTTCTATCAATGGCATCACCTGTTCCAGGTCACCAAAAATCCTACCCGCTGCCTCGGTCATTCGGGCCACAAAATCAGAAAAAGACTCATTAGATGTCACAAATAAAGGTTACTGCCTCCCTTCCTAGGGAGAGACTTCCATGCCTTTATTGCGGCTGATGCTATCTATGCGTATACCTGCCCGAGATGAGTGGTCTGGTCGTTCGCGTGTATGCCAAGTCCAGCCAACATGTCAAAAGTCCATAATTGTTGTCTCTCGGTGTTTGCATTAATCCTGGCTTGTGCTTGCAGTGCCTCGTGCCACAAGGCATTCCACTCTAGGTATTGGCCCATATTGTTAAGTACTGCCTTCACTGTGTCCTGCCAGTCTCCTGGCGTCATAGCAGCTGTACTTAATCTCTCCACTTGGGATACAGTAAAATTAGCCCCAATTCCATATGCGTGTACTGTCTCAGCTAATTCTTTGACCTGCCTATACTCTACTGGGGCATGAACACGGACGCCTTCTGCCCCTTCAAAGACCGGAAATGTAAGCTGTAGCTGTCTCCGATCTCCTGGGCTGAGAAATGAATTAGAGGCACTGCCCAGGGCATAGGCCGGAGGCAAGGCCGGGGCCGAGGGGCTCAAGGTCTTTCTTAGTCTTATCCCAGAACGGCTATCCTTTGCACAGGTGGCTGCTTCCTCCTTTAGGCTCTCCTCCTCGGAACTGCCAAGGTCTATGGAGGCAAGCTCCTTAATGGGATATAGGGGGTATGGGGGGGGGGGGTCCTTTTGACCTCCACTCTCTCTCCACCAGCCGGTGAAGGGTCCTTAACCTTAATAGGCTCTGCAGTGGCCCCTGTTCCTTTTGAGTACTCTTTTCTATGACCAGAATCCTTGGCCTGCCTCTGTTGCCCAGGCTTTTTTGCCTGCTTCTCCTTTCCAGGATCCTTGGCCTGATCTATTTCCCCAGGCTCCTTGGCCTGATGCCGGCTGACATGCTCTGTTTCTGATAGCCTAGAGTGGACCTCTCTTGAAACCTCTTGACTTGCCCTAATAAATGTGCTGCGAGCTGGATCCTCACAACACAAATAAGCTAAAAGCAAAAGCAATGCAAACAAGAGGCCAACTACTGCAGCTGCGGCAATGGGTGAAATCCGCTCGCAACGAAGGCTTCCACCCCAAGCATACCTCTCAGAGATGTACCTCGATCCTGTAGTATTTTAACCCACCCCGAATCTTGGGGGTCTCCCGCGGCGCCTTGAAATTCCCGGGTTTGGCACCAAATTGTTCCGCGCCCCTTTTCAAGTTCCCTTTGCCCGAGAAAGAGACACATGAGGCAGTGTTCGGGTAGTTACTACAGCGAGGCTTTATTCTTGTATCAGCTGAAGCGGAAAGACCCAAAGCCAGGGAAAGGCACTGCTATATGTACCCTAGAGTGGAGTGTTCACTTCTGATTGGCTGTTCACTCATCACCCCATATTACGCCCCGGGGATGGGCAGTGACTTTGGTGCGCTTTTGCCTTTTGCACCTGCGCAGTTAGTTGTTTACTTGTGGGAGCACAGGATGCCCGTGCCATCTTGTAATGGTGAATGCTGTCACGCTCACTGTGGCTCCTAACAACAAGGGTCACCTATGACCATCAGAAAACACAAATATGTACATTATGATTCATAACAGTAGCAAAGTTACAATTATGAAGTAACAACGAAAACTGTTTTGTGGTTGGATCACTACCCATGAGGAATTAGCTGTACTGAAGGGTCACAGCACTGGTAAGGCTGAGAGCCACTGGAAGACTATGTGAACTACTAATAAGGCTCTAAGCCTTACAATTATTTTTCTCTGACTTTAATAATAAAATCAACACCTTTTCCAGATAAATGCTCTTTTACTTAAAACCAATTTGTCTAAGAAGTGTTCAGGACAAACTGCTGCATACCACTGAGCTACTGTCACATAGATATCACTCAGTAATTTTCCTATCTCATGGTCTTACCTTTTTGTGGTGAATCTGATTCTAGTATAATAGCCCAGAATTTTAAATAAATAATGTTGGGGCCCAAGTTCAGGTCCCTGTTCAGGTGCCAAAATAATGTTGGGGTCCACACTAGCCCCACGTTAGGCGCCAAAAAAATGTTGAGGTCCACGCTCGAGTCCCTGTTCGGGCACCAAAATAATGTTGCAGCCCAGGCAAAATGTTGAGGCTTGGGCCAACCCACGTTTGGGCGGCCACTGTATCTCGGCCCAAGCTGCTGCTCCGGTCTGCAGGTCGGGGTTCAGCAAGAGCGAGGGTGAGGGCAGATTCTACCTAATGTCTGATGTGTATGAATCTCTCTCTCTAGTCTGATGTCTGGTTCTGTCTTCTATAGTCTGATTCTAAGCCACGCCTCTAAGTTACACCTTTAATCATGCCCTTACGTCTTGTCTCTAACTCTGATCTCTATACTTCTAAGTCACACACCTTTAATCTCACACACCTTTAATCTCACACACCTTTAATCTCACGCGACTTTAATCTCAAGGTATCTAAACCAAGATTATTGGAGTGTTCTCAGCTGTTGTAGGCTATTGTAATTCAAGTCTCATGTCAGGGTATATGGCTCAAGATGGCTGCAAAGCTGATAGCTGCTTTCTGCTAAAAGTCGGCCCCCAACAAATAACACTTCAGGGCCAGTGAACAGCAAGCTCAGTTTCACATCCTTTCAGTAAAACTCATTTGTTTCTAGAAAGGACTGCGTCTGACTGGCACCAACAAAATTTTTGAAGATGTTCATATTTGGGTTTATGGGTAAGCCCAATGAGGTTGGCTACTGTCATTTCTCCTATGCTTTGGGCTGGGACCAAAGCTAGGTACTTACCTGAATGAGCAGGTGAACTGTGACCAAGCCCTTGGCCTCAAAACTCTAGCAAAAGAATGGTATGGTATCAAATTTTGGTTAGGCTTTGAGATCTATAGTAGTCAATGATCCCACAATAAAAACCCATTTTTATCTGGCCCAATCTGGCAAAGAAAAATCTTCAGCCCAAGGTCAGCTCATGCAGTGTGGGGCCAACACACTCAATAATGGAAATAAGCCTTTACATTATTGATTGTAAATCTGTTTCCAATGTATAGATGGATATTAGCCAACTTTAATAAATATGTCTTGTTGGGCGTAGTAGCCCATCAAGACTTGTAGCCTCAGCTATTCAGGACACTGCAGCAGGAGAATCACAGGTTCAAGATCTGACTGGGATTCAGAGAGACAGTTCAAGGCTAGCCTAGGCAATTTAGTGAGAACCTGTCTCAAATTAAACAATGAAAGGGCCCTGGGTTGTGCTACCATGCTAAAGCTGTCTAGAGTTGCAAGAACAGATTCCTTTTTCCCTCCTAAATAAAAAGCAGGAAAAGCAAACTCTCAGCACACAAGAGAGGAGGCAAGGACAGGACGGGGGGAGATCAGTCAGAAAATACCCCGATAATGCAGAAGGGACCCAAAAGACCTTGTCCAACTTTGTCTTCTAGATACAAAACTTTGTTTTAGGAATTGGATAGTTAACTTTCTTCCTCAGAATTAGCTGACCAAAGGAAGAAAAACTGATTGGTCCAAAAAATACAAAACATTACAAAAAGAAGAAGAGGAGGAGGAAGAGGAAGAAGGAAATTGAAGGTTCACTTGGGGAAAAACTGAAAGCAACCAGAAGCATGTACTCTTAAGAGCCATGTAGCAGAGAAAAAAGTGAGGAAGTTGTTTTATGGTACAAGGACGACACTGATTTTTATGAACTTATCCAGCCACTATTCTTATCTTTTAAGAAATGCTGACAATATATTCGTGAGAATGAAGGCTTAAATATTCCTTAGTTATCTTTAAGCACGAAACCACCATAATGGTGCTCACCCTTAATCTAAGCACTGGAGAGTCAGCGAGGCAAGTGGATCTATATAAACCAAAAAATTTGAGCAATAGGTAATTTCCCCTTCTAGATAAAATCCTCTTCAGTTTATGACCACAGGAGAAGTAAATATTAATCTGTTTAAAAATTATGTATTACTATATAGAGATGCATCAGTGTAGCTTTTGAAGACATGTTGCTTTAAGAAGAAGTTTCTGTTTGAGTTGGATATGTAGCTGAATTGGTAAAATACTTGTCTAGCATGCCCTAGACAGTGGGTTCAATCTGACCACTGCAGAAATCAAGCATGATAGTGTATGCCTGAAATCACGGTATATTGGAAGTGGGGACAGGACAATCAGGTCTGCAAGGTCATTCTTGGCTACATAGGATGTTCAAGGCTACTCTGGGATACATCGCACCCAGTCTCAAAGAAAATGTGTTTAAAAAGTCTTGAATAATCACTTAAAGTAAAATTATATTAACCTGTATATGACACAAATGCCCATGAATGCACAGTGCATTTGCTGGCAACAGAGGGCATATTCACATTGAAAGTGCACATAATCTTACTCAAACTAAAGCTAATATCTCCTATACAGACCATTTAGAGTAGCTAAGTTTCTCTTCTCCTTTAGCCAAAAGTTGGCTGACTCCCTTATTGTAGGTTATTGGGGTCCCTGAAAGTGTCAAAGCCAGCAGGAAATTATCCTCATGGTGTGAAGAATAGAACATGGGTCAAGACCCAACTATACCACTCCTGGGCATATACCCAGAAGATGCTCCAACATATAACAGGGACACATGCTCCACTATGTTCATAGCAGCTTTATTTATAGTATCCAGAAGCTGGAAACAACCCAGATGTCCTTCAACAGAGGAATGGATACAGAAAATTTGATACATTTACACAATGGAGTATTACTCAGCTATTAAACACAATGAACTCATGAAATTCATAGGCAAATGGTTGGAACTAGAAAATATCATCCTGAGTGAGGTAAACCAATCACAAAAGAACACACATGGTATGCACTTACTGATAAGTGGATATTAGCCCAAAAGCTTGCAATACCCAAGATAAAACTTACAGACCACATGAAACTCATGAAGAAGAAAGACCAAGTGTGGGTGCTTCGGTTCTTCTTAGAAGGAGTAACAAAATACTCCTGGGAGCAAATATGGAGAGAAAGTGTGGGACAGAAACTGAAGGAGGGGCTGTCCAGAGACTGCTCCTCCTGGGTATCCACCCCAGGTGCAATCACAAAAAGCAGATGCTGATGTGGATGCCAGGATGTGCATGCTGACAGGAGCCTGATATAGCTGTCTCCTTAGAGGTCTGCCAGAGTCTGGCATACTCAGAGGCAGATGCTCACAGCTAACCATTGAACTGATCATGAGGTTCCCAATGGAGGAGTTAGAGAAAAGACTGAAAGAGCTGAAAGGGTTTGCAGCCCCATGGGGAGAGCAACAATACAAACCAACCAGAGCTCCCAGGGTCTAAACCACCGGCCTAGGAGCACATAGGGAGGAACCCATGACTCCAGCTGTATATTGTATGTAGGGGAGGATGGCCTTGTCAGGCATAGATAGGAGAGGAAGTCCTTGGTCATGTGAAGGCTAGATGCCCCAGTATGGGGAAATTAGAGGGTGGGGAGATAGGAGTGTGCGGGTGGGTGGGTAGGGCACATCTTCATAGAAGCAGGAGGAGAGGGATAGGATAGGAGGTTTCTGGGTCGGGGTAAAATGGGGAAAGGGGATAACATCTGAAATGTAAATAAAATATCTAATAATAATAATAATAATAAAAAACTCCCAGAGCTTGACCTTGTGGTTTATTTTTCTTATATATTTAAACTCAATAAAACTCAGGTTTGGGGAGTCTTCATGTGACAATAATCACAATAAAGCTTCAGAGATTATTCCATTAAAATTCCCTTATAAAGTAGCAAAGTATCTGTGACCTTTACAATGAGTTCTGTTGGCTCATAAACAGAGCTCAGGATAAGGGCCAGGGAGGAAGCGTTTGTAATAAGCATAAGGATGGATCCTATTGGTGGGATATACAAAGCACATAGGACCTCTTTCAGGAGGATGGGTTTTGAGTCACTGAGAGGTAAAGGTTAGGATTAGAGCCTAAACAATGTTCAGGATTTGAGGGGGGACACAGGTGAAGGCTGTATTCATAGAACAGCAAAAGATCACTAGGTTGTTATACAGTTTCACTCCAGCCTTCTGGGTGAACAACCATAAATCATTTTCTTTCTGAGAAGGAAAAAACCCTGAGGCTTTAACAATTCTGGGGTTTTTTTTTTCCTAATGTTTTTGTAAGCTTTACTTCCTGCAATGGGTGAAATATTTTTGTCTTTGTAAAGGAAATTTCAGATAAATGGAGGTATTTGGGGATCTAGGACATCAACATGCTGTTGATGCTGTTCAGGTACCCTCTCCCTAATACCAAAAGGGCAGATCTATTCCAGGAGCAGCTTGGTAATTACTGTAAGGGAAACAACATGTTGTCTTTAATATTGTCTTTCTCAGGACCTAGAACTTTGCTTTTTTTTGTTGGTTTGTTTTCCTTCTAGTCTATGTTCTTTTTATTCCCCCACAGCCAGGAGCCTGTCCACCTCCCTTAATCTATTCACCTCCTAGTATCTGTCCTGTGATTTTCCCTCATCAAAGGGGACCTCTACAAATATGCAACACTCCATTCATTGTCGCATTTCCTCTGTTCATAGAAAAAAAGCAGATGACAGGAGCTTACTTTACTGGCAATGGATAGATGAGTAACATCCTAAATTCTGTGTGTTTTTCTCCTTTTTACTCAGTTTCAGCAAAGCATTGGAGATTGGGAAGATTTAGACACACCACACGACTCTCTAGTAAGATGATATTGAGCAACATTTTCAGTCTCAGCTGCATCACCTGTAACAAAGGCAGGGTGATTCAGAATGCACTAAAGCAAACTTTACTTACTCGGGGGGTGGGGGGAAACACAATGTTTCTAAGTATGGTATACACTAAGCATTCATCAATTTGCCATTTACTCTAGGGGTTGACGTTAGACATTGAACTTAGGTACAAATATGATTCACGATTGAACCTGAAGTTGACTGGTATCCATGTCATCAGTGGACTATCTATCCAGCCTGGATAGATCCTAAAAGGCCAGATCTAGTTTATATTATTATTTTAAATTTTAAAGCCACAAGGTGTAGCCAGCAAGAAACCAAGGTTTTACAGTAATGTACGTGGCAGTCAGTGGGTTGTTAAACACAATGATCATTTGTTTGGGGTCTTCCTCCATGTCATTCTGTTCCAGGTATGTAGGGAAGTCATGCTTGGCAAACAGGCAGTGCACGGTAGAGCTTTAAATAAATCAGTATCTAAGAGTCTTGGGTTTTCTACCTCATTCTACTTGATTCCCTCCTCTGACCCTTCAGAGCACCTTATAAACTTCTTTTGAAGAAATGCTCTTGCTGTATGAGCAGCACTGCGCTCCTTAGCTCTCGATTGTACCTTCAGCCTTAATCTTTTAAAATAATGTTTTGGCTTTTTCTCCTCTTGTTCCTGACTGATTTGTGTAAAAACAGCATTTCTCATTTAAAACAACATATATACTATTTTTTAAAAGCAGCAATTGAGTCTAATCCTGTAAATTTTACAGGGTCTCATTGTTGCCGATGAATCCATTTCATTCTGAACACTATTTTTTTTTCCTAAATAATAGTTAAGATTTTCTTCATCTGAGCTGGCTCTAGTAAACCTGTTGGAAGCCTATTGAACTGGTGGTAATGGACAGTCAGGGTCATTCCTAGCAGGGACAGAATTATCTTATTTCTTGAATCTAAGGAATATAAGTATTTCTGACCTCACTTCCTGGGAACACATCTAAATTTAGCAGCCAAGAATACCAGTCTTCAACTGTCTCCTAGGCAGCTACTATAAAGACACTTGGGTCAGGGACAGTGTATACACCACCAGGAGCTACTACTCTTTTGTCTGACACAACCCTTTCCTTCCTTCCTTCCTCCATTTTCCCTTCCCTTTCTTTCTTTCTTTCTTTCTTTCTTTCTTTCTTTCTTTCTTTCTTTCTTTCTTTCTTTTCTCTTTCTCTCTTCTTTCTTTCTTTCTTTCCTTCTCTTACATATTGGACCTTTCCTATGACCCGAGCAAGTGACCCAGTTAAACATGTTTCTTCTGTGTTGATAGTAAGGCTTTGGTTAGTCATTCTTACTCCAAAACATATAACCTCGCTTGCATGCAAGCATAACCTGAAGACTTAACCTAAGTAAAGGACCTCATGGCTGGCATTACTAAAGCCCATATATTTTCTGAACCATGGTACCATTATGGCTGTCATAGAACCCAGTTATGTAGACCAGCTTGGTCTTTAACTAAGAGATCTATATGCATCTGCCTCCTGGGTGCATTAAAAGTATGCATCACCAATGCTTGCCTAAAGCCAGTATTTTATGACATGTTTTTCCTAGATGAGGGGCTTTTTATGGTCAGTTTCTATAGTATTCTTCCCTAGTTCTGCTACAACCAAAAGCTCATTATGGCCTTAATTCCTTGTTTTTCTGTGGGAGCAATTTTCCATCCCCCTTTCAAGATAGTCTACACGTGCAGATTTAGGTTAAGACCTATAGGTTCCCACATAATCCACAATCATTCTTTTATCTTCTGGCCATTTGTCCACAGCCTGTCACTAGCTGTAGCCATCTCCAAAAAGCGTGACAGTTTGTTTTATTACTGTGGGCAGTTCTATCACAACATGATGAGGTCTGAGAGATGATCAGTAGCTGGCCTACTCTTCAATAGAAGCAATATTTGAAGGAGAGACAAAACCCCTCTGTGGGCAGATATTTATATTAATGGATATCCGGGAATTAGAGTTGCCCTGAGACAAGATTGCCTTCCAGATATGTCTACATGACAGGATCAAAGTGAGTGAGTAGAACTGCCAAAACCATATATACAAGATCAAGAAGGACATATAAAGAATAGTAGGATTTGACCTGTTGTTTCCATTCTGAGGTCATTTTGAGCTAGTCAATTTGAGAGGCTGGTCTGGGTCAGATCTTTCTATCCATTCCTCCAGCAGCTTTGGTATGGTCACGTTGTTTCCACAGTTTGACATCTGCAACTTTAAGAGCTAAGGGTGTGGGCAATTTTTATTCAGTATCAACCAAATCTTTCAAGAACTAGTAGAAGTAGGTCACACACATACAGAAAGGCATATATACATAGACAGAAACACATTCACACAGACAGAAATCCCAGAAAACCATAAAACAGAAAATCATAATATATAAGCAAAAAAATCTGCAAGGGGAAAAGTGCCCAGACAAAGTATTAAGACAAACCAAACTCCAAGAACACCCTCAAGTTCACTTTGTGTTGACAATCCACTGCTGGGCATAGGGTCAGCCTTCAAGTGTGTCAACCAAATCATCTTATTCTTCACTCTTGAATGTTGGTAACAGTTTTATGGTTATGATGATTGCATCCAGAAGAATTCTATTTAGTAGTCAAAATAAATAAATCATTGGTAAAATTAACTAAAAGAACAAATCCTAAGAACAGTGTGCTTGATGAAAGAAGCCAGATACAAAAATGCATATCCTGCTTGAGTTTGTGTGAAATTACAGAAAAGGAAAGCCTGTATGGGCATAGATCAGAGCTATTTGTCACAGGCCAGAACTATGCAGATGATTGTTACCATGAAGTCAAAAGAAAAAACTTACGTAATGATTTAGGTGTCAGATTTAAGACTATATGTAGTCCATGGCTATATATCATAGCTCATTGAAATGTGTGCATTTAGATTTTATTGTATGTAAATTTTAATTAATAGAGATTATTTTAAGGAAAAAGTATCATCCCCCAACTTTAATAAGCCCCAGCTTGGCAGCAGAACACCCGTGGTAGCTCTTTCTGTTCCCTGTTCCCGTATCTGGTGGATCCCAGATATCCTCCTGCTACTTATTTGTCTTAGCCCTCAACCCCAGCAAGCATCCTCTATTAATCCAAGGGCTGCTCCTGCCAAAGAAACAAGCAGGCTGACAGTGGGTCTCTTCTCTGTGCCTCTAGATCTAATCCCTCCAGTTTCATCTGCAACTCGATAGCAAAAAATTCATTGCAGTCTCCCTCTCCATTCTGACCCCATTCCCAAGGGATCACAAAGAGTTTCTTCTCCACCTTTCCTTTCCCCTTCATATCCAATTATCCTAGCCTCCAATACAAACAGACATACCCTGGGAACACACTATCTGAGAAGGCCAGAGAAACAAGACCACAGAAAATCTCCCACCAGACAGCACACAGCCACCAGACTCTCCAGGCTTTATTCAGGGAGGAAAGAGAAACCAAGGAACATAACAAAACCACATATTATTACTCTCCTATAATCACTCCAGTCCCAGATGAATAGACATCAGAAGAAAAACACAAACAATAACAGCCAGGATAATATGTCTCCACTGGAGCCCAGACACTCTACAACAACCAGCACTGAGTATTCCAACATAGCCAAATCACAAAAAAAAAGACCTTAAAATAACATGTTTGGAGATGATAGAGGTTCTTAAAGAGGAAATGAATAAATTCCTTAAGGAAATACAAATAAACAGTGTGATGAAATAAAGAAATCCAGGAAAATGTAAACAGTATAAGAAGGGCTGGAGCTAATATACATTATAGACCAAACAGAACTAGCAGATATTGACAGAACACCCAAACACAAAAGAATATACATTTTCTAGACCTCATGGAACTTTCTTTAAAATAGGCCACTTGGTCAGTCACAGAGCATGTCTCAAAAGATACAAGAAAATTTAAATAATATCCTATATTCTATAAGCCCACCATGGATTGACGCTGGATAGCACAATAGAAAGCTCACAAACTCATGGAAACAGAGAAATGCTTTATTGAGTGAAAAAATGGGTCAATACAGAAATAAGAAAGAAATTAATGACTTTGTAGAATTGAATAAAACTGAATAATACCCAATATACCCAAACTTATGGAACATAATGAAAGTGGTTCTAAAAAGAAAGTCTGTATCAGTAAGTACCTACATAAAACAGCTTCAGAGATCTCATACTGTCAACTCAAAAGCATACTTGAAAGTTTTAGAACAAAACAAAGCAAAACAAAACAAACAAAAGAACCATATCCAAAAGGAGTAGCCTGCAAAATTTAGTCAAACTCGGGGCTGAAATCAATAAAATAGAAACAAACAAAAATACAAAGAATCAATGAAGCAAACAATAGGTTCTTTGAGAAAATCAATAAAACTGGTAAACTCTTATCCAAATAAACTAAAAAAGTAGAGAGAGAAAGAAATACAAATTTACAAAAATCAGAAATTAAATGGGGAACACCACAACAGACACCAAAGAAATCAAGAGAACTGTATGTAAGAACAAACTTTTAAAAACTGTACCTTACCAAATTAGAAAAATCTAAAAGAACTGGAGAATTTTCTCAACATGTCCCACTTTCTAAATATAAACCAAGATCAGATAAACAATATGAATTGACCTATAATCCCAATTTAAATAGAAACAGTCATTAAAAGTCTCCCCACTCCCCCAAATCCAGAGTCAGGTGGTTTTAGCATAGAATTCTACCTGACTCTCAAAAAAAGAGTTAAAACCAATAGTTCTCAAATTGTCCCACAAAATAAAAACAGAATAGATATTGCCCAATTCACTTTATGAGGCCACAGTTATCATGATACCAAACTATACAAAGACCCAACAAAGCAAGAGAATTATAGACCATGTTTCCTGATGCACATACATGTAAAAATTCTCAACAAATTATTTGCAAACCATATCTAAGAACACATCAGAAAGATCATCCACCATGATCAAGTAGGCTTCCTCCCAAAAAAGGCATCCCAGCATGGCTTAACACAAATAAATGAATAAATATAATCCACCATGTAAACAAACTGAAAGACAAAAACCACATGATCATCTCATTAGATGCAGAAGAGGCCTTTGACAAACTTCAACGCCCTTCATGATAAAATTCCTGAAGAGATGAGGAATTCGAGAGACATGCCGCAGTGTAATAAAGGAGTTCACAGAAAGCTGATAGTCAACACCAATATTCATGGGGAGAAACTCAAAAAAATTCCACTAAAATCAGGAACAAGCCAAAGTTGTTCACTTTCTTCATATCTTTTAAATATAGTGCTTAACTTCTTAGTTACAGTAATAAGACAACTGAAGGAGAGCAAAGGTGTACAAATTGGAAAGAAAGAAGTCAAAGTAGCATTATTTGCAGACGATATGATCGTGTACAAAAGTGACCCTAAAACTTCACCATTTCACAAACTTAAGTCATTAACCATCGAGTTATTTTTATTTCTATGTCATGGCTTCTAGTAAATTAAGCTCTTGCCAATAAAAAAAAATGAGTATCAAGGAAATATAGAAGGAATTATTGTTATTACAAATTTGAAGTCTGCTGTCTTAAAAAATAAATGGAGTTTATGAAATGAACAAATAAGTCTCAAAAATTGTAATATTTTATTATACATATATAATAAAAAAGGAGAGAGAGCGAACGAGTGCAGAGGTACAGCATGCTCAGCATAAGTGTATGTAGGGGTTACAGGACCACTCCTTACAGGAATCAGTTCTCTCCTTCAATGTGTGTCCTGGGATGAAACCCACATCTTCAGACTTGGCTAACAAATGTTCTATCCACAGAGCTCCGTGAAATCTTTTAAAAACTCACCTAGCAGAAAGCCTTTCTCATCCCAAGAGAACCTACTTCGGTTTTTTTTTATTATTATTATTTATTTTATTTAATTTTTTTTACTTAATTCAGTTTACATCTGCTTACTGCTCCCCTACTAGTCCCCTTTCCACAACCCTTCCCCCCTCCTCCCTCCCCTTCTCCTCTAAGCAGGTGGCCCCCTCACCCCACCCCCTCCACACTGAAGGTCTCTGTGAGGCTAGGTGTATCCTCTCCCACTGAGGCCAGACAAGGCAGCCCAGCTAGAAAAATGTATCCAATGGACAGGCATCAGCATTAGAGACAGCCCCCACTCCAGTTGTTTGGGACCCACATGAAGACCAAGCTGCACATCTGCTACATATGAGTGAGGAGGCCTAGATCCATCCTGTGTACGTTCTTACTTGGTGGTTTGGTATCTGAAAGCCCCAAGGGTCAAGGTGAGTGGACTCTGTTGGTCTTCCTGTGGAATTGCTATCCTCTTTTGTGTCCCCAGTCTTTCCTCCTTTTCTTCCATAAAAGTCTCCATGCTCCATTCACAGTTTGGCTGTGAGTGTCTGCATCTGCCTGTATCAGCTGCTGGGTGGAGGCTCTCAGAGGACAGCCATCCTAGTCTCCTGTCTGCAAACATAACCAAGTATCATTAATAGTGTCAGGGATTGGTGCTTGTCCATGGGATGAGTGTCAAGTTGTGCCACTTATTGTCTGGTCATTCCCTCAGTCCCTGCCCTAGCCCCTGTTGCTGCATTTCTTGTAGATAGGATAAATTTTCCACCCAAAATTTAGTGAGTGGGTTTGTATCTCTACTGCCCCACTGGATGCAGTTCCTGCCTGGCCACAGGAGGTAGCATTTTCAGGAGAACCTATGTCTTGATCCCTCAACTATTTCTCTACTTCTAAGGTGTTCTTGTTGTTGTTGTTTTGTTTTGTTTTTGAGATTATAATTACATTTCTCATTTCCTTTCCTTCCTCCAAACCTCTCGATATATCCTTCCACACTTTCAAATTAATGGCCTCCTTTTTTAAATTGTTTTGCGTGCATGTACATATTTATATATACATATACACTCCATAATGTCGTGTGTGTGTGTGTGTGTGTGTGTGTGTGTGTTCAGGGATAATGGTTTGGCCTGGAACAACCAGTTGGTGTGCTCCTCTCTGAGGAGCACCACCTCTCCTGGTCCAGCTGTACTCCATTGCTTATTGTCTTTTGTGCAGGGTTGAGGTCTTCCGGGCCTTTCCTTGTCCACTTTGGCATGTTTGTTTGTGTCCTCCTTGTTTAACTCACGTTTAGGTGGTCATGTTGGTGAGATTTTATGAATATAGTTTCTGATATTTCTACAAGACATAATCTCACAGCAAACTTCGTCATCTAAAGTGATTTTTTAATTTAAAAAATGCTATGTAAACAACATTATAAATAGAGGTGGAAAAGTTGTGACTAGGACAGTGCTGCAAAGAGAGGTTATATGGGGATGCTACTGTGGGATTTAGTTACCTGGGACACACTTCTCCAGTTTACAAAGAAAAAGTTCTAGTTTTTCAGTCAAATATTCATGTGTGAACTGGTGTCTGAACAGGATTATTTCTCAGTGACATATACATTCACAATGAAAAATGGTAGTGACAACCACATTTTGTCCCCATGTGTGGCTGAGAGGATGTCACTTGTGACATATGGTAAATGGCTCAATCTCACACAATTTTTTCCATGTAAACATTATTTAAAATGTATAAGACTACCTTTCTTCCATCTATGTATATAAGGAGTACATGGCACATTAATGAATTTTGAGTTTATACCTTGGGTCCTAGCCCCAAGTATAATTGTATTTATGCAAAATATCTTCAATAAGCTCATATGTTTGGTACTTGGTTCCCAGCTGGTAACCTCGTTTGGGGAGGTTATAGAACATTTTGGAGATCGAGTCTAGCTGGAGGAAGCAGGTCCTCCAAGAAGCCAATGAGAACTCTTCTTCCCTTAAGTATCTTCTTTAGACATTTTGAAAAATAACAGCAAACCATTATCTCAGTATGCATATCCACAGTTGTCAAAACCTGAAACACAGATCTCAATTCCAAAACATTTTAAACACTACTGATAAATAATAAATAATAATGTTTCCCAACCTACACAAGGCTAGAGAAGTCAAGACAATACGGACTGCTGTTAGACTGTGCATAGTTGTCTTTAGTGAGCTGAATTGTGCTAAAGGTACAGAGACAATTCAATAGGGACAGAATAATCTTGTTAGTAAACAGTGACAGGATGATCTATATTCATATACAGGAGAAGCAAATGGGACCCCTATTTCCTGCTGTTCCAAAAAATAATAAAAATTAATTCAGAATGTGCAACTGACCTAAATTTGAAATCTAAGCCACAACTCTTAGGGGAAAATCTATGGGCAAATCTCCATGACCTTTGGTTAGGTAAAAGTTTCTGAGATATGGCAACAAAGAATAAAAAGAAAAAAAATAGATTGAAATATGTCAAAATTTTACTTTCATACTGGCTGCAAACATACCACCAAGAATGTGATGGTATTGAACAATCTATATTATAGAAGACAAGATTTGAAAATCTTCTATCTGATAAAAAAGACTTTAAAAAATCTTTTTATAATGTAGAGAAATGTTCCAGACATGGAATATCCTTGAAAATATTTGTCAAAAGAAATTAGCTAGTCTAGTCATAAAATACTATGTATAGGTAAATACAATAGAAAAACACATGAAAAAAATAGATTAATAATAGACCAGGAGTGGGGTCGGGGATGAGAACTAGCTGCTATTGAATAGAGGCTTCTATCAGGGGAGGTGAAGTGTTCTAAATGTGGGTTATGGTAACAATTTATGACTATGCAAAAACTAACTTTACACTTTACATTAACTCAGTATGAGTGGATTGATTTAGTGGCAAGTAAATAGGTGTATAGTTTTTTGAAGAGTTAATATAATCAACCAGTCACCAGGCCACTAGAAACTCTAGTTCTTGACTGGAGAATATGATAGCTTGAAATTTCAAGAATATTATTTCTTAAACATTTCATTAGAATGACACAACTTATGATAAATCTCAGTTATAGATATTAAATTTATATAATATCAATTATGGAAAAATTAAAAATGGTTAAGTAGTTTATTGCTGTATCTGGACAGATATGATATAAACAGATCAGGGATCATCTATGGAAATCATCTAAGCCAATAGATTGCTCTCTGTTCTGTTTCTGGCCACCTTCTCACCATTCTCTCTGTGTGTGCTCACAGAGATGTAAGCTGATATCAATATTATCTTAAACAAAAGACAATTGGTGTATTATTCAGGGTTCTCTAGAGTAGCCAAATTTATAGAATAAATGTATATGGGGGTGATATGGAAGGAGGGAGAGAAGGGGATTTATTAGAATGATTTATAGGTTGTGGCCCAGTTAATCCAATGTCTGTCTATGAACAGAAAGTCCAAAAATCCAAAAGTTTCTCAGTCCATAAGGCTGGATGCTGGAATCTTGAAGAAGTAGGTTCCAATGCTGCTGAAGGAACAAACTTGCTACCAAGGTGAGGGCAAGCAAGGCAAAGAGCAAAAGCTTCCTTCTTCCATGTCCTTTCATAGGCTTCCAGCAGAAGGTCTAGCCCAGATTTACAGGTGTGTCTTCCCACATCAAGATCTGAGTTAAAAGTAGATCTTCCTACTTTAAGTTAAGCAAATATATCTCACAAGTGTTCCCATTTTTTGGATTTTAGTTAATTCCAGATGTTGTCAAGTTGAAAACCAAGAATGGCCATCGCAAGTCCACCTTTGTCAACTTTACACACAATCATATCTCCTTGTTTTGATTAATTCTCAAATGAAAAGAATAACCAGTTGTGTTGCATAGTTTATGACAACTTGGCACAAGCTAAAGTCGTCTAAGGGGAAAGAACTTCAACTAAGAAAATACTTGCATTAGATCAAGCTGTGTGTAAATTTATAGAATATTTCTTAATTAGTTATTGATGGTGGAGGCCCACCATTGAGGGTACTCCCATCCCTGAGCTGGTGGTACTGGGTTCTATAAAAAAAAAAAAAAAAAAAAAAAAAAAAAACAGGCTGAGCAAGCCATGAGGAGCAAGCAAGTGAGAAGCACCCGTCTATGTTCTTTACATCATGTCCTGCCTCCAGATTCCTGTCCTGTTTGAGCTCCTGTCCTGAATTCCTTGATAATGAACAGTGACATAGAAGTATAATTCAAACTAATTCTTTCTTCTCCAAATTGGTTTTGGTCATGCTGTTTCATCAGAGCAGTGATAACTGTAACTAAGACACTAGATCGTAATAATGTCTAAACATAATAGAAATCTTCTAGTCACGATCTGAATGAAATATATATTTAACCAGATTATGTACCTTATATGAGACAACTGTCTCTCAAAGATCCAAAATGCATTGTAAATTTGGAAAAGGTGACAACTTTTTGGAGGGACATTTTTTGTATATTAAATTTACATATGATAATCATTGATATTCTCTTAACTGGGTGTGTGGCTTTTGTCATTCTGCCTGTATATGGCTGTTGGAGTTTCCCATTGACTTTAATCACAGGACATGGTAGCACAATGAAACACCCTAAAGGAGGTCCTTCACTCTAGGCATAACAAACATTCTGTTGAACTGGAAACCCTGACTTTCTCCTGGCCACTTTGGACTTCTTATGCCCTTAAACCAATGGGCTAACAAAAGAAAAACACTGTTAGGAGGAGTGATTGATCCAGATTACCCCCCTACTCGGGAACCCAAACTTATAGGCCAGCAGAGTTTAATGTTATTGGAACAGAACGCAAAAATTTTCTAGAGGGTCACTAGGGGTAATAGTGAGTGGAACTTTTCTACTCCTTGATTTCTAGGCCCATGGAACCTGGCTATGGAAAAAACTGTACTATATGTTAATTAGATGCTGATTTAAACCACATACAACTTTCTGGAGAACCCTTGCCCAGCACTCCAGGCTGCTGCTACCTAGTTGATTCTGAAACTATGTCTTTAAAAGACTATTCCATTTTTTTTTTCAATCAGGCCAGCTGCTTCAGGATGGTGGAAATATTAAGACCAATGGACTCACTGATTGTCAGCCCACTTTCACACTTCTGTGGTTGTGAAGTAAGTTCCTTGGTCAGAAGCAATACTATGTGAAATACCATGATGGTGGATAAAGCATCCTGTAAGTCCACAAATGGTGGTTTTAGCAGAAGCCTTACATTCTGAAAAGACAAATCCATAACCAGAATGAGTATCTACTCCAGTAAAAACAAAGCATTGTCCTTTCCATAGAAAAAGTGGATAATCAACCTGCTGCCAGGTTGCTGCCTAGCGGCCCTGGTTTGTGCCATATCTGGAGCTTGGTGTTGGTCTCTGCTGGTGATATATCTGGCAATCAGGAGCAGATGTAGCCAGGTCAGCCTTGGTGAGTGGAAATCCACGTGTTGAGCACTAACATGACCCCATCTCTGCCACCATGATTACTATTTCATGAACCCATTGGGCAATGATAGGAATGGCTGGGTGGGGGAGCTGATTGTCCACAGAGTAGGTTAGCCTATCTACTTAATTGTTGAACTCCTCCTCAGCTGAAATCACCATTGATGAATATTTACATGAGATACAAGTATCTTCACATCCTTTGTCTACTTGGAAAGATCTAGTCATATATTTCTTCCCCAGATGTTTTTCTTACCAATTTTTAAAGTGTGCATGTAATTAGTTTTGTTGTCTCCTTTTAACTTTTTCCCCAATTTAAAAAAAATTGAGACTTGAAGAAAAGGCTTAGTAAAATATGCCTTGCTTCCCAAACTTAAGAATATATAACTTGCTTTCACCCTATATGAGACTGCTATAATTCACAAAAATGGATGGTTAAGAAGTGCTTCTAGGGCTGGAGAAATGGCTCAGCCGTTAAAGGCTAGGCTCACAACCAAAAATATAAGAAGTACTTCTATTAAGCAGGAGGAGGGGATATGGGATAAAGGGTTCCTGGGTGGGGAGGGGGAATGGGGTAAGGGGATAAAATATGAAATGTAAATATAATATCCAATAAAAATAAAATAAAAAGTGAATTTGAATAAAGTCAAAGGAAATTACATGATTTTTAATACTAAAAAGCAAAAAAAAGAGAGAGAGGTGCTTCTATTATATATAATATATCCTATGGCTTCTCTTTCTACTTTTTTTATTGAATATTTTATTTACATTTCAGATGTTATCCCCATACCTCTTCTGCCCAGGGACACCCTATCCCATCCTCCCTCCTCCTGCTTCTATGAAGATGTGCCCCCATCTACCCCCAACTCCCACCTCCCCACCCTCAAATTCCCCATGGACTCAATTCTCTAATAAAAAGACATAGACTATCAGACTGGATATATAAACAGGACCCAGAATTTTGCTGCATACAAAAAACCCACCTCAGTGACAAAGACAGACACTACCTCAGAGTAAAAGGATAGAAAACAATTTTCCAAGCAAATGGTCCCAAGAAACAAGCTGGAGTAGCAATTCTAATATCAAATAAAATCGACTTTTAACCAAAAGTAATCAAAAAAGATAAGGAAGGACACTTCATACTCAGCAAAGGAAAAATCTACCAAGATGAACTCTCAATTCTGAACATCTATGCTCCAAATGCAAGGGCACCCACATACATAAAAGAAACTTTACTAAAACTCAAAGCACACATTGCACCTCACACAATAATAGTGGGGGATTTCAACACCCCACTCTGAGCTATGGACAGATCATGGAAACAGGAACTAAACAGAGATACAATGAAATTAACAAAATTATGAACCAAATGGATTTAACAGATATTTATAGAACATTTCATCCTAAAACAAAAGAATATACCTTTTTCTCAGCACCTCATGGTACCTTCTCCAAAATAGACCATATAATTGGTCATAAAATAGGCCTCAATAGATACAAAAAGATTGAAATATCTTGCATCCTGTCAGATCACCACGGACTAAGGCTGGTCTTTAATAATGACAAAAACAATGGAAATTCTTACCAATTTTTAAGTCATGCTTTTTTCAAGTCCTTGACCATCCAGCCAGTCTGTTGACTATAGCCCATAAATCAGTGAACAATCCCATATCTGGCCACTTTTCCTTTCAAACAAAATATATGAGCATGTGCTTTGCCCACTGTAAAGATTTACCTCCACTGGTGTCTTTCAGGGTTGTTCCAGAAAGGGCTTGTAATGCTGCAGCTGTTGACTTCTGGGTGGTGCTACAGTTTCCATGGTGGCCCAATAGCAGGCCAAGAGCTGTCTTTAAAGGGACAATAGTTGTCTGCAGATGATGGTAGAACCTTGCTTAAAAATCCCAAAAGTCTCTTCTGTGATTCACTTATAGTGTCTTGCCAAAAGTTTCAAACAGCACTCCAGTCTACTATTTAAACCTGCTTGCAGCCAACCATCAGACTGAGCCCAGTGACCCCATTGAAAGAGTTAAGGGGAAGGACTGAAGGATCTGAAAGGGGATTGCAACTCCAAAGGAAGAACAACAATATCAAAATAACTAGACCCCCAAGATCTCCCAGGACCAACAACCAAAAAGTACACATGGAGAAACCAGCTGCCTATGTAGCAGAGGATGGCCTTTTCTGGCATCAGTGGGAGGGGAGGCCCTTGGTCTTGTGGATGCTTGATGCCCCAGGATAGGGGGATGCTAGGGTGGTGAGGCAGGAATGGGTGGGTAAGTGGAGGAGCACCCTCATAGAGGCAGGGGTGGGGGATGGGATGGGGGATTTGCAGAGGGGAAACCTGGAAGGGAGACAGTATTTGAAATGTAAATAAATAAAATAATCAATTAAAAAAAAAAACTCCTCAGGTACCATTGGCTGCTGGATCTTATGGTTAAAATGGTAGAGCTTGCTGCACAGCAAGCAGCCTGGACCTGCTGGAGAGGCTTCTCTTGTTCCAGGACACACTCAAAGCTAGCAGCTCTCCAACTCACTTAGTATATGGGCCTGAGTAACACACCCAAGTGAGGAAAGTGCTGTTTCCAGAATTCAAATGCATCTACCAAACGTTGTGCTTCTTTTTGGTGGTGGGAAGGGCCAGGTACAATAACGTGTCCTTCACTAGAAAGAAATATCTCTATATGCTCCACACCAGTGGACTCCTAAGAATTCCACTGAGATAGAAGGCCCTGGAATTCTGGTTGGATTTGTTTCCCATTCTCTGATGTGCATACATGTTACCAGTGAGGCCAAAGTGGTTTCTACCTCCTGCTTACTTGGTCCAATCAGTGTAATATGAATGTAAATACATGAATGTGGTATATTATGGAAAAGACAGACTATCAATATCCCTTCTAACTAAGTTAGAAGGATAACACAGGGCTGGAGACTTAACATATCCTTGATGTAAAACTGCTGGCCTTGCCAACTAAATGCAAATTGCTTCTGAGGATCCTTATGGACAGGGACTGAAGGAAGGGCAGTTGCTAGATCAATAGCTGCATACAGTGTACCAGAAGATGTGTTAATCTGTTCAAGAAAGGATACCACATCTGGTACGACCCTGCAATCAGAATCACTGATTCTGAGTGAATTTTCAAGAATCAACTGTCATTCTCCATGATCCATCCGTCCACTGCACTGGCCAGATAGGAGAGTTAAAGGGAGATATGATGGGAACCACCACTTCTGCATCTTGCAAGTGCTTGAAAGTGGTGCTAATTTTTGCAATTCCTCCAGGGATGTAATATTGTGTTTAGTTCACTATTTTCCTTGGCAGAGACAGCTGTAAAAGGATTGCATTTAGCCTTTCCAACCACAACGGCACTTACTCCACATGTCCAGGAACCAGTGTGAGAAGTCTGCCAATATATATATATATATATATATATATATATATATATATATATATATATATCAATTACAGATTCTGGGACTGGGGAGATATCCACAGAATGAATTTGGGGAACTAGTAGACCTACTGGAAGTTGGACTTCAGCCGCTCTAGCACTGCAAAGCTCCATTAATTACCTGACCTCCATAAGCCCCTACTTTATCTGGAGGATCACAATGTTTCTTGGGATCTCCCAGAATCCGCATCAGTTTAGAGCCAGTATCCAAAAGACCCTGGAAAGTCTGATTGTTTTTATTCCCCAACTGTACAATAACCCTTGTAAAAGGCTGTAGGTCCTTTGAGGGAAGGACTAGAAAAAGATTACTAATACAATTTTCAGGTATTTTGTTTTTATCATGGTCCTTCCTCAGGGGAAACTATCTATCTCTTCATTCAGGGGGTTCTCAGTCTGCAAACTTCCTCAAGCCTGAGCATTGATTCACAGGCTTAAATTTCCTTTTGCCACAATCCAATGTAGCCTTTCAAATAATTCAAATTTAAAAAAAAAAATGTTTCAAAATGTTTCTACTTGTACAGGTCAAACAAAAATTCAATAGGCTTTTTATTTATTTCACGCCTGGGAACACAATGATGGATTAGCCATGACCAAATGTCCTTATGAGTCACCTTTTCTTTGATGATTGAGTGTTGCCTTCTGGCCCCTGTCTCCTCAAGGCCCCAAAACCTGTTGCATTTAATTCATTGAGCAGCAGCAGCACCAACCCTAAGGGCTGTCATGAGAAAAAGGGTGACAACAAAACTCTTCAACATGCTGGAGCCCCTCTTACCATTGTGTCTTATAGGATTCATGAAAGGCGTGTCTTCTGGGCCTTCTCATTGTGGAGGATTAGGTTTTATACAAACTACCCACTCTAGCATTGCAATCTCTCTGATCTTTAAAAATGCCTTCATTAACACTAAACCACAATATCATGCATCCCTAAGTCCTTTTCTGTAGACCATCTTGTGACAACTGCTTGGCTAAACATTTAAACATACTTTTAACACCTTTTTTCACTGTGCGAGCTTTCAAATTAAACTTAGAATCTCCATTCTGAGGACCTGTATACACTCAGCCTTACCCAGTTTTATGTTTCTCCCACCATTATCCCAGACTTCTGCTTGAATGAATGAGCCAACTCCCTAAGCTCTTTAGTATTATTGTGTGACACCTCATGGAGTACACCTCCTACCGCTCCTCTAGGAGCCAGCTGTGCCTTACGTCTGGTTATAGGTCGAGAGGCAACAATTGGGAGGTCCTGAGGAACATCAGTATTGTCTTGCCTGCCATGTCTTTCAAAAGTCACTGTTGATTTAGCAGACAACAAAATATTAATTTCCTCAGTCATAGGTGGGAAAGGCACTATTTTGGAGGGTGAATACACCTTCTAATGAGGTACTTCCACATAAGATCAATCTTTAAGAACCTAAGAGTTCAAGGTTCTCAGTTTCAATAGGGTCCTTCCACACATCTCCAACCAAAGTTACAGGATTCCATCCTTTACCAATTACTGTCCTGGCTAAAACTGCCAATGCCTTCCAAACATGGGACTTGAATTCTCATTATATTTGAGCCAACCTTATAATGCAGGTTTTGGGTTGATTTTCTGCAGTTTGAACTCTGTGGCTGCTAGAGAAAAGATTCTGTTCCAGGAGACACAAGCTTTAGCTTGCTTATACACATCTGGACCAGGTCAATTTTATCATTAAGTTCACCGTCATTCTTCACCTTCAAGCTAGTAGTTGGTTCATTTTATCATGGAGCTCATTCCTACCATCTGTCAATTCATCCAGAGATGCTGAAAGCAACCAACCATGCAGTTTTTATCACTATTGCTCTGTAGTACAGCTTGAGGTCACTGATAGTGATTCCCTGAGAAGTTCTTTTACTGTTGAGAATAATTTTTGCTATCCTGGGTCTTTTGTTATTCCAAATAAATTTGAAATTTTCTCTTTTTAACTCTGTGAAGAATTGAGTTGGGATTTTAATGGGGATTGCATTGAATCTGTAGATGGCTTTTGTCAAGATGGCCATTTTTATTATATTAATCCTGCCAATGTATGAGCATGGAAAATCTTTTCATCTTCTGAGATCTTCTTTGATTCCTTTGTTCAGAGACTTGAAGTTCTTGTCATACAGATCTTTCACCTGCTTTGTTAGATTCACACCAAGGTATTTTAGATTATTTGTGACTATTGTGAAGGGTGTCATTTCCCTAATTTCTTTCTCAGCCTGTTTATCCTTTGAGTAGAGGAAGGCTACTGATTTATTTCAGTTGATTTCATAACCAGCCACTTTGCTGAAGTTGTTTACCAGGTTTAGGAATTCTTTGGTGGAAGTTTTAGTGTCGCTTACGTATACTATCATATCATCTGCAAATAGTGGTATTTGACTTCTTCCTTTTTTTTATCTGTATCTCTTTGACTTTTTTTGCTGTCTAATTGCTCTGGCTAGAACTTCCAGTACTATGTTGAATAGGTAGGGAGAGAGTAGAGAGCCTTGTCTAGTCCCTGATCTTAGTGGGATTGCTTCAAGTTTCTCTCCATTTAGGTTGATGTTAACTACTGGTTTGTTGTATATTGCTTATACTATGTTTAGGTATGGGCCTTGAATTCCTGATCTTTCCAAGACTTTTACCATGAAGGGATGTTGAATTTTTTTCAAATGCTTTCTCAGCATCTAGTGATATGATCATGTAAGTTTTTTCTTTGAGTTTGTTTATGTAGTGGATTACATTGATGGATTTCAGGCAGAAAGATCAATGAAATAGAATTGGAGACCCAGAAATGGACCGACACACCTACGGTCACCTGATCTTTGACAAAGGAGCTAAAACTGTCCAATGAAAAAAGGACAGCATTTTCAACAAATAGTGCTGGTTCAACTGAAGGACAGCATGCAGAAGAATGCAAATCAATCCATTCTTATCTCCTTGTACAAAGCTCAAGTCCAAGTGGATCAAGAACCTTCACTTAAAACCAGATACACTGAAACTAATAGAAGAGAGGGTGGGGAAGAACCTTGAATTCTTGGGCAAAAGTTCCTGAACATAACACCAATGGTTTATGCTCTACGATCAAGAATTGACAAATGGGACCTCATAAAATTGCAAAGCTTCTGTAAGGCAAAGGACACTGTCAATGAGACAAAACGGCAACCAACAGATTGGGAAAAGATCTTTACCAATCCCACATCCAATGGAGGACTAATGTCCAATATATACAAAGAACTCAAGAAATTAGACTACAGACAACCAAATAACCCTATTTAAAAATGGGGTATAGAGCTAAACAAATAATTTTCAGCTGAGGAAACTCAAATGGCCAAGAAGTACCTAAAGAAATGTTCAGCATCCTTAGTCATCAGGGAAATGCAAATCAAAACAACCCTGAGATACCACCTCACACCAGTCAGAATGGCTAAGATCAAAAACTCAGGTGATAGTAGATGCTGTCGAGGATGTGGAGAAATAGGAACACTCCTCCATTGTTGGTGGGATTGCAAGATGGTGCAACCACTCTGGAAATCAGTCTGGCGGTTCCTCAGAAAATTGGACATAGTATTACCTGAGGATCCAGCTATACCACTCCTGGGCATATACCCAGAAGATGCTCCAACATATAACAAGGACATATGCTCCACTATGTTCATAACAGCCTTATTTATAATAGCCAGAAGCTGGAAAGAACCCAGATGTCCTTCAACAGAGGAATGGATGCAAAAAAAAAAAAATGTGGTACACTTACACAATGGAGTATTACTTGGCTATTAAAAACAATGAATTGGAGAAATTCTTAGGTAAATGGATAGAACTAGAAAATGTCATCCTGAGTGAGATAACCCAATCACAAAAGAACACACATGGTATTCACTCACTGATAATTGGATATTAGCTCAGAAGCTTGAAATACCCAAGATTCAACTCACAAACCACATGAAGCTCATGAAGAAGGAAGACCAAGTGTGGGTGCATTGGTCCTTCTTAGAAGGAGTAACAAAATACCCAAGGGAGCAAATATGGAGACAAAGTGTGGGAGAGAAACTGAAGGAGGGCCATCTGGAGACTGTTCCACCTGGGTATCCATCCTGGGTGCAGTCCCCAAAGGTAGATGTTAATGTGGTTGTCAGGAAGTGCATGCTGACAGGAGCCTGATGTAGGTGTTTCTTTAGAGGTCTGCCAGAGTCTGACATTTTCAAAGGTGGATGCTCACAGCTAACCATTGATCTGATACCATGGGGTTCCCAATGGAGGAGTTAGAAGACTGAAGAAGCTGAAAGGGTTTGCGGCCCCATGGGGAGAGCAACAATACCAACCAATCAGAGCTCCCAGGTTCTAAACCACCAGCCTGGGAGCACATAGGGAGAGACCCATGGCTCCAGCTGTATATGTATGAAAGGATAGCCTTGTTGGGCATAGGTGGGAGAGAAGATCCTTCGTCCCATGAAGGCTGGAGGCCGAGTGTGGGGGAATTCAAGGGTGGAAAGGTGGGAGTCGGGAGTAGGTGCAGACACATCCTCATAGAAGCAGGAGGAGGGGGGATAGGATAGAGGGGTTCCTGGATAGAGGGGGGATGGGGTAAGAGGATAACATCTGAAATGTAAGTAAAATATCCAATAAAAAAAAAAACATTTTAAAAAGCAACCAACCAGCATTTTTCCTTATGTTTTCACAAATTGTTATATGTGTATATCAGAATAATCATGAGTTTTTATCTCCTTAGGTTTGTAAAAATAGTTCACAGCATGGGCTTTTATCATTCTCTGACCTCTCAGGAGAGGCTTGGGTAACTGTATGTATTGGCAAATTAGAAAGTCTATTCAAAATACATAAGTCATGTTTATACTTCTCTTGCTTAAGAAGAGCAAAATCTGTATTATTCAGATTTCTTGTACCAAAACTCTGTATTATTCAGAGTTGTATAGATTAATAGAACTTATAGATTGAGTCTCTCTCTCACCCTGTCCTCCCTTCCCCGCCCCCTCTCTCCACACACATGCACACACACACACACACACACACACACACACACACACACCTGCAAACGTGCCACATATAATGCAGGTGAAGGAATGGAATTGTTAGTTATGCAAGAGCAAGCACACACAGAGCCAAGGCTTCCTGCTTCCATGTCTTTACATAGGCTTCCAGCAGAAACTGTAGCCCAGATTAAAGGTGAGTTTTCCAGCCTCAGGCCCAAATTAAAGGCGTGTTCTACAAGATCTTGATTAAAAGTAGGTCTTCCTACTTCAAATTAAACAAATATCCCCTCAGAAGTATGCTCTCCATTTTTAGATTGTGAATGTGGCTACTTTTTGCCCTTGTCTGAAGAGTCTGCCTGAGACTAAGGTGAAGAGACTCAGATTAATTGCACTGACAAAGGAAGTCACAGAGACACCCATCATAGACTTTGTTCTCTGGTTAAGCCTCCTGACAAGCACTTTAAACAAACATAGCAAGTTGAGAAAGAAAAAATATAAAATATATGGTTCTAGTATTAAAGGAGCACCAGGAAGTTAAATGGAATTGAATCCTGTGTTCAAGGATATTGAATTGAATTAAGGGACTTTGAGGCAAGATCCTAACCAGTTAAATTTAGGGTCAGGCATTGTAGTACAAGCCTTTAATCCCAGGAGTCAAAGACAAGCAGATCTCTGAGTTCAAGGCCAACCTAGAAGAGAGCAACTTCTAGGTGAAGAACAACTTTTCCAGGCTTGGTGGACCACAGCTTTAATTCCTGTGCTTAGGAGACAGGCAAGCAAATCTCTTAGTTCAAAGTGAGTCTACAGAGCAAGTTCCAGAACAGGCAAGTTTAGGTAGTGAAGGAGTTGGAAAACAGAAAGCTGATGATAATGTGATAGAATAAGGGGACTGGCCATGTTCCAGCCCTAGCAAGCAGCAGAACTTGGCAGGTTTGGCCAAGTGGCTCTGGCTTTAGAGTCCAGAATAAAAGGGACTACTGGGACAATTGATGCTGGTCAGCTGGAGCTAAGAAATTAGTGGTGATTAAGAAGACACCAGCATCAATGAGGTGAGATCTGGGAAGTGTTTTCTGACAGCACAAAGAAGCTGTGTCCACAGATAGCCAAGGTTGTACTTGGTGCAGCTGTACTTGGTAATGTGTAAGAGTCACCCAAGTGGTACTGGTTTTGAAGGCATGAAGTGGTCATGGAGAGCAGCTGAGGCTTGGCACTGTGAGAGGCCATGGAAGGCCATTAGTGAAGGTGCAGCCTCAGCTGTAGTTGACAGCCCAGGACTGAAAAAGTCATGCAAAAGATTTGAGGCTTGGTACCATAACAAGAGCTTATGAGAGGCTATTGGTGAAGCCTAGTTGCAGCAGAGGACTGCAACGTATTGGAGATGCCAATATGGGGATGATCACCAAGAACGGCAGCAGCAGTGAAGTGGATCAACCTGAGCTTAGAGTACTACAGAGAGCAGAGCTGGAGAAGTGATGCCAGCCCTTTGTAGGAGCCTAGAAGATCATGTGTGGACCTCAGACATTGCAAGAAAAAGTTGTAACATTTAAGTTACCATTGAGATCCCAGGATGTTTGAAATGCCAGAGCAGTGGTCTGTCTGCTGAGGAAAGCTGCTAACAGGGAGTAGAAGCATCCCAGGAGAAAGAAGTTTGTTCCAGTCAACAAAGATGAAAAGGCAGTTGGAGATCCAAAGACTGCTTTGACTTCAGACATGGAGATGCAGAGTTTGGAGTTTGCCCAGCTGGTTTCCTGTCTTGCTTTGGGGATTATAGTTAAGTAATTAGATTATAGTTAATCTAATTAGATTATAGTTAATCTAATTACTTAACTACAGTAATTAGATTACAGTTAAGTATTGAGATTGGATGAATCTCAGAAGAGACTTTGAACTTTGGACTTTTAACACTGTTGAGACTGCTATAGACTATGGAGACTTTTGAAGGTGGCATAAATGTATTTTGTATTATGTTATGTTTAGGTATGGCCCCCATAGACTCATATTTGAACAAGCCTATGGGGGCCAGGGAGTGGAATGTAATGGTTTGTATGTGCTTGGCCCAGGGAGTGGTACTATTAGAAGGTGTGGCTCTGTTGGAGTAGATGTGGCCCTGTTGGAAAGAGAGATGTGTCACTGTGGGTGTGTGCTTTAAAGCCCTTATCCTAGCTCCCTGAAAGTCAGTATTCTGCTAGTAGCCTTCAGATGAAGAGTTAAAACTCTCAGCTTTTCCTGCATTAGGCCTGCCTGGACACTGCCATGCTCTCACCTTAATGATAACGGACTGAATTTCTGATCCTGTAAGCCAGCCCCAATTAAATGTTGTCCTTATAAAAAGTTGACTTTTTCATGGTATCTGTTCGCAGTAATAAAATCCTAACTAAGAGAGCTACTAAATGAAAATCTACATTTTAATAGGATTTCCAGTCAATTGGCATGTATGTTGCAATTTAAAAGGCTTTGTTATCTCATCCAGTGGAAACTCAATGTGTAGAGGACTCAGACAATGGATCATTTACTTGTAGTATCATTTGAGAGAATAATGTAACGGCAATCTCAAAATGTCTATATTTGATTCAAAGAGGTAATGTCAGAGGCAGTTAGAGGTAGACACAGCTCTGTGCTGCTGCTGTTTGTTTTTTGTTTTGTTATTATTATTATTATCATTATTTTTTTTTCCAGTGGCCTAGACTAAGTTAAAGCCATATTATTGGATTCACTACAGAAGAGAATTTCAGAACAAGCCATTGTGAAGCAAAGTTGAAGGTTATTGCAAGATACTTTTTAGGGGATGGAGGCTTAGAGATTAAGAGCACTGGCTGCTCTTCAGGAGGAACAGGCTTGGATTCCTGGCATTCACATGGCAGTCACAACTTTCTATAACTGCAGTTCCAGGGGATCCAACGCTGCTTTTCTGGCTTCCATGGGCACTGAGCGTACAGATACACAAGCAGGTAAAACACACACACATAAAATAAAAATAAAGTTGTTAAAGACATTTTTAGCATATTTCTTAAGCACAGAGGTTAGTAGAGAGGTGCTCAGAATAAGAACAAGGCATATTCAAGTGACAGTATATGCTTCTTCATAAATGTGAATATCACTTTCATTTCCTCAGATGAAGGGACAAGATGAGAACCTGACCCAAGCTTTATGAATACATGGCTTGGGCTGAACCTAGGACATTTTATCTAACTATCCCTAAGCCTAGGGCTGGAAGCTTCTAGTCTCCACACAATCTAATCTTCTGTAAGCCTGGACCTTGAAGACTTCAGCTTCCAGCCTTTGCCTACAGCCTAGGCCTAAAATGTTTCAGCCTTTGAGGCATATTGCTGGATATAAATCCACTCTTTTTAGCTCTTTCTGAACTCTGGCTGGCTGGTTCAACTCAGCTTTTATGGCTCAAACTCCTCCAAGCTGATTGATTCAAACTGGCTTTTCTCAGCTTCTGACTGAATTGATCTGCTTGGAAAGACTGCCTTGAACTCCACAAATTGAACTGTTCTGAACTCAACTGCTCCGAACTGAACTCTCTCTCCCTCACTCCTCTTTAAGTAACCTCCCTTACCTATCTCTTCTCCTAAGAGCCAGAGCCGGACATATTCTGTCTTTGACTCATTCTGTCAAATCTTTCTCTGATTTGTTACTTTGTCTGCCCCTCAATTAGATGTTATTGTTTTGGATTAAAGGTGTGTACTAAAAGTGTGTGTACATTCCAGCCAGAGAAGTCAATGGTGTATATTCCAGGCAGAAGGATTCAAAGTGGGTGGCATTTCTGCAGTCCGACCATATCAGAGCAGCCATCTTGCTCCATTAAAATTCCTCTATATTTCTTAAGGGAGACTTGCATTTTATTGTTCTTACAATGGCTATATCCCTGATCCTGAGACTTTTTGAACATAATTTATAAGACTTGAAGGTCAAACAAAACTTAAAATTTAACTTAATTTTAGAAATTAATTGAAAACATGCAAGCTTATTTATGTAAAAGTTTTTCTTTTGTAAATATACTCATAACTTTCTTTTTCTGAGCTTTAATTTTTAAATTACATTTCTTTATTTAATGTATTGTGAAAGGGTAGAGTATGGGAACTTGCTGTTAAGTATGATTATGGAGAAGAGAGGACAACTTGCAGGAGCAGTCCTCTCCTGCTTTGCAATTCCCGGGCACTGAACTCAGGTTGTTACCTTGCCAATAAGTGCCTTTACCCACTGGACCATCTCACTAGCCCATAAAGTAGTTTCATGGAAGGGGAGGAAGTTATTTAGATTTAGAAAGGAGACTGGAGTGCTAATATAGCAAAATACAAAGTTGCAAATACTTCTGCCCCAAGTAAATACATTGTTGCCTTTCACATCCTTGTTTGGGATGTCCTAAAACTTCATGCATTGTCTAGTAAGTAATTTGTTTTTATCAGCTGTATTGATGTTTCTACAAACAAGATCTCAGGGTGAAGAGCCTTTCCAGCATACCTTTCATTTTCTCTTTCATTTTCTCTTTCTTATCTGCCTCAGTAAAGGCTGTAAACTTTATGGGACTCTCTCATTAAATAACATGAAAAGTAGAAGAACTGTTCCTAAGTGAAACTTCTCCACTTTCCAGATTTCTCCGCCTCTTCCTCCTGGCTTTTCCTTCTGAACTCCTGCACTGCATCATGAGAAAGCCCACCCTGATTTCACACGGGAGCAGAAGGCAGCTAAGAGCTGCACTGAGGGCAGAGGTGTTCTCGTGGGGTTTTCTGTTTGTTGTTTTTGTTTTGTCATTTGTTTGTTTGTTTGTTTGTTTACATGACTCATCTGTTATCCTGGAAAAGAGCAACTCAGACAGTGAAGCACCTACTCTGTCTCCCTTCCTCCACTTAAGTACAGTTCAAGCATAGCCTTTATACCCCCTAAAGAGAGCCATTCTCATAAGCACATAAGGTTTGAGTAAGTGGAAAATTGTGTTTTCCCTTTGCCCTGCATTTCTGTTTCTTGAAAATGAAGTATATTCCAAGTACTGGAAGGTCTTCCTTACATGATCCATTGGCCTTCAAGCCACGGGTAGGTAGGCATGGAAAGATTAGGAAGGACTCAAAAGAGGTTTTTGAAAGATAACACTTCAAAAGCTCTGACCTTAAGCTTCTTTTTTTTTAATTGGATATTTTATTTACATTTCAGATGCCATCCCCTTTCCCCAATTCCCCTCCCTAGAAAATCCCTATCCCATGCCCCCTTTTCCTTTTTGCTTTTATACATTTTTTAAAATGTTAATCAAAGGCTTTATAAGTTTGGTAATGCTCAATCAGAAGTGTAACCCAATACCCAACCTAGATATATCAACTATCTTTGACTGGTGGAGACATGTCCCCCCACCTCTTTCTCTCTCTCATCACCTAGCTTCTCCTCTCCTTCTTCTCCTCTCCTTACTACTTCTCTTCCTCTCGCCTTAGCTCCTCCTACATATCACCCTTCCTGTTAAAATGAAACTTTTCTCTCAAAATACAATTAGAGCATAATTATACCAATTTATACCAGTGAGGTACAAGATAGTCCTAATATCCAGTCCATCATTTTGTTGACTAACCAGAACCTCTGTCATTCCTCCTAACTAAAATACTTAGTTCTGAACCTGGCTTTTTTCTTGGCTTTAGAATGAATGTCAGCTGAAAACCATCCATTCAAATCTTTTCTTTCCAAGTAAATAGCCAGGATTGGCTATGAGACTATAAGTTTTCAACACCGTCAGAAATTCAGAATGACTGAGTTAACTGAAGTTATGGGAAGCACAAAGCATAGCTTCTAAAACTTAGCCAATTTATAGATACTGCTGAACACCTGGACAAATGTTGGAGCATCTGATTTTCAGCCTTCCGGCCCAGGATCATCTGACAGACCTTAGTGCTGCAGAATTATTAAGGGCTGATTACTCTGTCTAGGCAGATATAAACAGTCGACTATTCTGCAAGTGTGTCCTTTTCTGGACAGTAATTTGTCTGTAGATGGAAAGAGGCAATTCTTGCCTAGTGGCTGTCTCACCACAACTGGAGTAAGTCTAAAGATGCTCAATTTCTTCTTAGAATCCAAGACAGGAAGCTGTCAGGAGCAGACAGGTGTGTCCCTGTATTCCCACACAGAAAACTCAGGGAGGAGACTCACTTTAGGCCAGCAATATGAGACCAGCTTTGCCTCCATAACTAGACCTCGTACCAAACAACAATGAAAATAATCACCTTAGTTTCAGGGTAGGAGTACAGCACAATTTGCAGCCCAAGCCTGACATGTACAGAGCCTGTGTTTGAGTTCGAATATTGCCAATAAAAAAAGAAAAGAAAAGAAAACAACCTTATTCTGATAATAGATAATCCTTCTGGTTACTCTGACCTGCTCATTACCCATTGTAAGCCAAACTTACAGTACCACAGAAATGTAGAAAGTTAATATATATCAATTTAAAAGAGAGTATAGTTTTCAAATGATTCCACTCTAGGAAACCTGGACTTAACATCAAAAATTTACTTTTTACTCAAACTGGTTGAGTCTGGTGGAGGAGGTCTAGGTCCATAAGCCAAGAAGCAGGTGACATAGATATGGTCCTAGGATGATGAGCGTGGGACTGTTTCTTTATAGACCCTTCATGAGTATATAGAATCTCCTGTTACATCTAGCACCCAATGCCATAGCCTAGCAAAAGAGTAGCATCTATGCTTACCTTAATGATCTCACTGCTGCCTGGGGATTGGAGCAGGTGTTTGGCCTCATAGAAGAATAATGCATTGAATATCGCTAGCCAATGAAATATCAAAAGTTGTTTCTGATGATGTTTCTAATGCTTTTGAACTATTATAAAGTTGGAAATCAGGGGGAGTTCAGCAACGACGATAAGTTGAGGACTATTTTGAGGACTGCAGCGCTACCTTTCCCTATTCTTCAGTATCTGTTTCCTGCTTTGAATTGATATTGTCACTGTTCATTATTGAGGAAAGATTTGCAAGAGCGCTGACCCACCTTTGCCAAACCACTACTGTGCTTGGGCTGATTGGCTGGAATAGAGAATTGTGTGTGCGAGGTGTGGCTACATTAGAAAGCTATTTCTCAACTTCCCCCCCGAAATGACAAATTGACCTTCAGGATTTGTGAAATAGATGAACGGAAACAACTGAATTACCTAAGCAGATTTACCGGAACTTACTACCCTTTATCCAGAACCAGTATGCCAAAGGCACTGGGGCTTTCTATGGGAGTGTGTTGATCTGAAACTGCTAGGGTACAAATGCTACCTCTCCGCCTACGGTTTATTATCATAAAAATGTAACTTAACTTTTCTGAGCCTGTGTTTCTCCTACTTACAGGTTTATGGCAGTATGTAAACCATGTGCCCTCGACTTGGTAAGAGGGTCTTAGCTACCTGAAAAACCAGTGGTAAGATTCTAAATATTTGGCCAATACCTATTTCATTTTTAGGTTAGTGCTACAACAACATTGTGACAGTGTGGAAAGTTTTCAGTAAACGTTCTCTTCTATTTAAACAGTTTAGATGAATGCTATAACCAGTGTGACTTTTGAGGGGTCTCGGTTAGTTGAAAGTTCATTTCCCTTGGTTTTCCAAGGTAATGGAAAACCACACAGCTCTGCTCCCTTTCTTTCCCAGGCCCTGGAACGAACGCCCATGGTGCAGTCCCCAACAGGTGTCCCCTGGGCACAGCAGCCTGCGGGTCCCCAGGGCCGCCCCGCCCGCCCGCAGTGCGCACCGGGGAGGATGCGGCCTGGGCTGGAGCCTGCGCGGCCACGTGACGGCTGCTATAAGAGCGGCGGGCTGCGGACTCCCGCCCTCCCTGCTGGCCGCGGTCACCTACCGTCGCCCGGCTCCTCCGACCCACCCCACCCGGCCACACCATGACAGGTACGCCCACGTAACCGGGCCCCGGGGCGCGGCCGCCCCTACACCCGGGAAGCTCCGGGAAGCTCGCGAACCGCCGTAGTCTCCGTCTCCGGCTGCTGACCGAGCCGCGCTGCAGAGCGGCGGCTTCCGTCTCCGGCATCCGGGGAAGGCCAGGCGGGGTGGGGCGGGCGCGGGGCGCACCGAGGTCGCACGGAGCCCTGAGGGTCTCTTGCCACGGGGAACAGCGGGCGCCCTGCGGAAACACTGGGTTGCGGCCCTGCTCTGGCCTCTGCACTGCGCCTATTTTTAGGCCTCAGCAGCCGGGTGCTGCTACGTGGGAGCCGGCTAGCGCCCCGGGCGGGCCTCGGTGCCACTTGTTGCAAAGTGTCAGGCCCTAGGCGAATGAACCCCAGGACTGGGCACTAGGGGTAACTGGCCATTCTGAAAGCTTGAAGTTGTAGCCTGAGTTAAGACAGCAACTAACCGGCCATCTGAAGGTTAAAGCACCCAGCTGTCAATTGGTCTTAATGACCATTTGTAGGCTAAGTCTAGTGTTTTAGCCCGTGTTTATAGCATCTGGCCTCTCCTTTTGTTAATTTAACCTGAGGAAGCATAGTGTTGCTTTGAATCCTATTCATATTACACGTTTGTCCGCCGCCTCCTGAAGTCACTTTGGGGTTAACACATTGTGCTCATTTTAAGTACTTTTGGGGCAAAATGGTTTTGAAATGTTACTGTCTCAGAATGTTCTAAGAATAACGCAGACAAGTACCAGCCGAGGTTGATGGATGTGGCAGGTGTCACTGCAGAGTATAATTGACTAGAGGTAGGGAATTCGCAACTTTCTTCATCTTGGTAGTGTAGTGAGTTGTTCTGAAAGATGGCCCTGTAGTATGAGTGAAAACGGCTTTCAGGTTGGCTTCCGGGAAATGCACTGGATAACCAGACAACCGGCAACACTCTCTCTTCTTAGAGGAATTCCCACTGCTTCTAGCATCCACTGGAAAATGGGCAAGGGAAAATGAGGAAACCCGAGAGTGACAATGACTAAGTCTCCTAACTCTCTTCTTGGGCAGCAGTCCCCCCAAAGGACTGCTGTGGAGCTTGAACTTAGTGTCTTAGTATCCCTATGTACTTCAGATACCTACCAACTGTTAATGTTGCAGTTCCCAGAGTAATCTTACAAAAAGCCTGAAAAAAAAAAATCTTAAAGACTGATATAATGAGAACTCTTCAGTGGGAGGAAGAACCTGTGTTTGACTTCTGTTCTGGCTGGGGCTTTGGGGAAATTGGCATGTGTGTCCATGTGTCTTGTAAGGGGAGAAGGAGAGGATGGGGAAAGTGGTCTATGGCTCGTTTTCCCAGAGAAGTGAAGGCGGCCGGCCATGGTTTGCACCTTTCATGGTAGTACTTGGGAAATGGAGACAGGGTTGTTGGGTCGTCAGCTTGGTCTGTGCAGCCAAGCCGTAGCTCAAAACAATAAAAGCTGGTGATGTAGTTTCTTGGTAGAACACTTGCCTAACATGTGAAAGAGTTCAGAAGCATGTGGATTGGAACCCCAGGGAAGAATGTGGAGGAGAATAAAGAAAAGACAGAGAAAGGGGGCCAAAGTGGAAGGAGACAACAAAGAGAGGTTAGTTAGAGTTGGCTTCTAAGTTCACCAACAGTGGTTGGTCACAAAGAGGTAAGGTCATTGTGATAAGTTCAGTCTTAGTAGAAGCTCAGTTACTTTCTGGGGTGGTGGGTAAGGGGGCTCTTGCCTGGATGAAAATACCACTCCCCTGGCCTTGTAAGAGAAAGGAAGTGTGCCATTCTCCTTACCACCAGTTTCCTAAGCTTCGCTTCTGTGCTACAGTTGGCTCTAAAGATTTGTATAGGCTTTAACTGGGGTTTGACTTTTGTGGTTGTGCTCCTGTTGAAGGTTGTCTGTCTGGCACTCCTGCTAAACTGCAGTTGTAGCCTATTCCTAGATAGATGGCTGGAGTTCTCCCACAAAAGGGGCTGCTGCCTCATTAACAGAAAGTCGATCTCGGAGGAGATGATTTTGCTGAACTGTGGTTTGAGAGAACACCTGGGGAAAGATTTCCTCCAGCTGAGATATGCTTCTTTTTCTTTGTATTAAGATCAGGCTTTTGTGACGCTGACCACAAACGATGCCTATGCCAAAGGTGCGCTGGTCCTGGGCTCATCTTTGAAACAGCACAGGACCACTAGGAAGATGGTTGTACTCACCAGCCCACAGGTTTCAGACTCCATGAGGTAAAGATTACCTGCCTGTCTGGGTCCTTGTCCTTGGGGCACTAACATTATTCTCCCTTGTACCAGTGGCCTTGAGCCCATCCCTTCCTAGGGAGCTAAGCACTAAGTAAAGACAGATAATCCATGCTAAGACAAAGATTACGGAATTTGATATTTCTTCCTAGCTTTGGGGAGATGTCCCAGTATTCCTTCAGGGAGGTTCCATCTGTGCTCCATCTTCCTGATTCCATCCCAGGAGAGAGAACAACTGCCCCCTCACTGAGTCTTCTGAGGGGGATCCTGTCAAGTTCTGTCTGTCCTTACTCGTCTGTATTTCTTTCCCCAAATGAAGCTGGGATTATGTTTCCTGAAAACAAGGAAACCTTCAGATGCTATTGAACATTTTTCATTTCTAGCTGACATTTGTCACCTAGTGATCTTCATGTATAATATAATAAAGTCTTTATTATTAGGCTTTATGAAACTATTACAGAATTTGTTAGGGGACACACGCTGAGAAGTACAAGCTGCTGGTTGATTGGATTAGTTCATTTTGAGCTTTGGAATTCAATTTTTTGATATCTGGGTATTAAACTTAAGAATATTTTGGTGCTCCAACAGCTTTGTGTTGTCTTATTTTTATAATATCCTAGCCTTCTTGGAAATTGAGAATACCTTATATTTTTTAAATGTAAACATAGGCCAATGGCCTTTAAAAATAAGACATTATACATATATGCATATACATATATATATGTATCTTCCACATTAATGACATTGATCCTACATGGCTCTTGAGAAAGGCCTCCCAAACCCTTTCTCCTGATATATCCCTTAGTGAGGATTGTGCACCGCCCAGATTTTGTCTCAGATCCTGCTACCATGACTCACCTCAGTCACAGGTGCCAGTCACTATTTCTTATTTTAAAAAAGACCAAGGTTGATCTGTGAACTAAAATGTACTTTTTAATCTAACTTATCTAACTTGAGAGATAAAATACAAACCAGGTTTTTTTCTGTTATATGCTTCTCAGTATTTCAGTGTTTGTATCATTCAATTTTCCTCTAGCTAGGTATAGTGTCTGTTTCATTAACATACCACTAAAGACATGGAAACCTGAATTTAGTACCCATATAAAAATATGAGCACCATACTTTTATATACATGTCTGTAATCTCATCACCAGGGAGGCAGACAGAGTTGGATCCCTGGAGTTCACTAGCCAGCCATCCTAACCTAGTCAATAAGTTCCAGGTCACAATGAGAAAAGATTTCTCAAACAACAACAACAACAAAACCCACCAAGGCAGATAGTTCCTGGGGATGACCAATGAGTTCTTCATGCACATACTCTCATGTGTGTGCACTCATTCATTAGACACACACACAGTCATTTAGATAATTTCTTCTCCCAAACTAAAATGAGCTTCTCATTGTGGCAAGTATTAAACACTTAATAAAGGCAGTTCCACTGAGTTCCAAAACAAAGGTGATTTCATAATCCTTTTAATTTCTTTTGGGGCAGTCTTATATTTTGCTTTTTTTTTTTTTTTTTTTTTTTCGCTTTGCTTTAATAAGCACCATGACCAAAAACAACTTTAGGAAGAAAGGGTTTATTTTGGCTTACAGCTGACAGTCATCATTAAGGCGAGTTGGGGATGAAGGTCAAGGCAGGGCCTGGAGGCAGGGACTGAAGCAGAGGCCACAGAGGAACACTGCTTACTGTCTTGATTTCCATGGCTTGCTTACTCAGGACCACCCTGAGTAAGCTGCCCAGGAATGGCACCACTACATAAACCTAGGCCCTCTTACATCAATCATCAATCAAGAAAATGCCCCACAGACTTGCATATAGGGCAGTCTGATAGAGACACTTTCTCCAATGAAGTTCCCTCTCCCCAGATGGCTCCATCTTATGTCAAATTGGCAAAACCCTAACCAGTAGAGACAAATAACTTCAAGAAATTCTTGATTTCTTGCTGTAGCAGAGGTGATTAGTTACAGGCTTCATCTCACTTATTATATGGCTATTGTTCAGCATCATTGATTTAAAACATGCAAAAGTCAGTCAAGCCAATTCCAATACACTGTCATTGTCAAACACATGGGCTGGTACAGAGATACATTCTTAACACATGTTATTCAAATGTTTCAAAGGTATTTTCACATTTCAAAACAACAACAAAAACCCGCACCAAGGCAGATAGTTCTTGAGAGTGACTAATGACTTCTGCATGCACATGCTGTCCTGTGTGTGCACTCAGTGAATGAGAGCATATATGTACACACACACACTTAGGTAATTTTGAGTATTGCAAATTTTTATATTTCATGTTGCACTTACCAGGTATACTCAGAAGAGAGAAAAGTTCTTCTATGATAATGTCGTAAGTTAGGCGGCATCATAAATTTATCATTACTTATGGAATTAACTACATGCGTGCATGAACACAGTTTGTTCTGAAGTGCATAAAGATAGATTTAAGAAGGTATACTATGCCAAAGCATCAATTGTTTTGTGATTGATAGGCTGTGAAGTAAGGGAAAGTCTTAGAGTAAGTGTATCATGTGCTTTGAAAAGAGTGTATGTGATGCTTTCTGGAACTTATTTTTACAGAAAAGTTTTAGAGACTGTCTTTGATGAAGTCATCATGGTGGATGTCTTGGACAGTGGTGATTCTGCTCATCTAACCTTAATGAAGAGGCCTGAGTTGGGCATCACACTGACTAAACTCCACTGCTGGTCACTTACTCAGTATTCCAAATGTGTGTTCATGGATGCAGATACTCTGGTGAGTGTGACTTTAAGGGCTAAAAAGATGTGGGTAGTAATGGAGACCTGTTACTCATTTCAGAAATGCTGTCAAGACATGGCAGATAAAGCCACTATCATAAGAAGTGTCAAGTGATGGAGGAGAGTAATCCTAGGCTGCCATAGAGTTGTCCCATCTTTTGTTGGGTAACAGAGAACCTAGAAAGGATATACCACAGCAAAAGCATTCCTGTAATGCCTTTCTTTGTCTTCCTCCTTGAATCAGGTCCTCTCAAATATTGATGATCTGTTTGAAAGAGAAGAATTGTCAGCAGCACCAGACCCAGGGTGGCCTGACTGTTTCAATTCTGGAGTCTTTGTCTATCAACCCTCAATTGAAACATATAACCAGCTGTTGCATCTTGCTTCTGAGCAAGGTAGTTTTGATGGTATGTACCTGCTATCAAGCATTTGATAAGCTACTAGTAAGTCTCTCTATATATTTTGCTCTCTTTCTGTCTCTCTCTCTCTCACACACACACACACACACCTATAGATGCATCAGAATAACCTAAACTAAGATAGACACATTGTGTGTGTGTGTGTTTGTTTATGACAGGGTCTCACATTGTCCAGGCTGGCCTCAAAGTCACTGTGTAGCTAAGGATGTCCTTGAGCTTTTGATCCCCTGTCTCTGCCTCCCCACATGGTATTCATAACAACTCGGTTTATTGTTTACTGGTGGGATCCAACCAAGCTTCAGTCATGCTAGGTAAGTACTTCTCCAGATCCAGGCAGATGCTTAAGTAACTTTCACTTATATAAATTAGAGTCAGTTTTTAAAAACTGAGAAAAGACAAAGAATGACACACTTCTGTCTTCAGACTAAGTTCAAGCATAGTGGTAGCTTGCTTGTTTTGAATATGTGATACCCTGGATTCAGTCCTTAGCACTGAATTAAACATAACTTCTGTTTTTAAACCTGAGTAAACTTCAAAAGTGTTTGGCACCCATTGCTAACAAGGATCCTGTGTTTTGTGAATGGGAACTTAAGAAAATGGCATGATAATTTGGCATTCTTTCTTAAGTTGTTTAAAACAAAGTTTATGTGAACACACTCTACTTCCAAAGTCTCATTTTCTATAAAGCTGTGTATTAAGTAAAATGGTATCTTCACAGCTGACAAGTGGAGCATTGACTAAGTCGGGAGTCTTTACTTATATGTATGAGTAGATCTATAGCCTGAGATAGCATAGGCCCCTGTGGGTCTCTGCAAACCCTATGGCATGCAGTGTAGTCTGAGTGAGGCAAGAATGAAATATGGTTCAGCAGGACTGAGTAGCCAGTGTTGGTCCAAACTTGTCAAGTCTGATGCTGGGTAGTTTATTTCAGGCATGCTTAAGTACAGTACAATTTGGAAAACATTTCCTGGTGTAACACAGTCCCAAGTGCACAATAATGGATGATTACACTGAAGCCCCTTTCAAAGTGCTGTCACTTCTTCTATGAAGATAAGTCCTATAGATAGGCTACAAGTGTTACCTTAAAAGGGCCTAGGGAAGGCTCTGATGTGGTCTCGGTCATACAGATAGCACAGAGGTCATCTAGACCGTTAACCTTCATTTCCACCCCTCTGGGCAGAAAACAGGTTCTACACCTCTTCCTCTGAAGAGACTCCCCTGAGTGTTGTCTCCTCATGCTATCTGTGAGCTTTGTGCCCCCAACAGGCCCACATGTCTTTCAGAAAAAATTTTTTTTCTCTCTTCTTTTTATTTCTGGTGTCAGATCTTGAACCTAGAGCCGAGAATGGGTTAGGCAAGTGGTCGTCAGTAGGGAATATGACACGCTGAATCAGTAGACGTATTTCTGTTTCAGTGCATTGTTTTAAATAACACCAGAAACCCCACAAGACAAAGCCAACAGTTAACATCCAAAGCACTTCTTTTTCAAATGGCTGGTAGTGGTTCTTTAGAAAAGGTAATCTACTTAGTGCAGACAAAAATTACACACTCTATAAAACCGGTTCAGTAGTGACTCAGTATCAGACCTTTGACACTGTGCCAGAGTCACAAGCAGGAAGCATGGGGACGCCAGAAGCCTGGGCACTGTTGCAGATGCCTGCATCAGCAGCTTCTTTCTTCCTTAGAATATACCTTTGATTTGAAGTAAATGGGTCTCTTAGAATAAGCTGAACCAGGCTTTCTCATTAAAATTCAAGGCTGATTATCAGAGAGACTCATTTCTGTTAACTAGTTATAAAAGTCTATAAAATCTTAAATGTCTCAAAGGGTAAGCTGAACGCTTGGTAGACTGCTGAAGTCAAGCTTGAAACCTCACGGCATTCCAAGCCACACATCACAGGTTTTTTTTTTTTTTCTCTTCACAGACATCAAATTCTGTAAGTTATTTGCCTGAAGATTTGGGATTTACAGCTCTTTATAATCTCATTGCAAAGAATAATGATGGTTAGTTAAGCTTCAATGTTGCTTCACTATTTGGCTTATTTACATCCTAATCTAATAGTTTTCAACTAGGAATGATTCTGTGTTGTACCCCTGTTCCTTTACCCCACCCCCAATCCAAAGCCAAGAATCTGTGTCTACTTCTAGAGAATTTGTTTTCTTGAGACAAAGATTGTTCTCATGTATCTAAACTATTTATGTAGCTCGGGCTGGCCATAAACTCACTATCATCCTGCCTCAGCCTTCTAAACTCTGCTTGGACACATTTGTCTTAGCTGAGGGAATCCAGTGCTACTGGCACCTGAAGGGTAGAAGCTGACACTGCTGCTGAATATTTTGTAGTACAGAGGAAAGCTCCTCACGATTAACTAACCAACCTACCATATCAGCAGTGCTGAGCTTAAAATGCTCTTTTGATGCCAGCACTCTCCGTGCTGCACCTATGAGGAAGTACAGTCAGGCTGGGGAGATTTCTCCCCAGTGGGTAAAGTGCCTGCCCTGCAATTGTAATAACCTGAGTCCAGTTCCTCAGACACATGTGAGAGTGTTTCTGTAAACCCAAGCAATAGGGGCTCAGACACAGGAAGATCTCTGAAAGTATTGGGTGGCCAGCCTTGCTTAATTGATGAGCTTCAGGATCAGTGAGAGAAAATGAAAGGTAGGTGTCAAGCAGTCAAGAAACCTCCATATCCATGTGGCATATGCATATTAATGACTATATACACACACCCACTCATACATACTGTCTTGCTTAAGCAACTTTAAGAAAATTATTTTAACGGTTCACTGGCACCAACAGTTAAAAGGATGTCACTTTACTGACATGCCTTTAGCTGATACTACTTTTTTCTCATGAACAGAATGGAAGTACGCTAATATTCAACATGTAAAACATTTCTGATCCTAACACACTGAAGACAGTTGCCCTAGCACAAGTAGAAGGGGGCGATTTTAGCAGAACTCCACTGTGTCTCCACCTTTGCTTTAGGTAGAGCTCTTTCCGTGTCCTATATTCTAACCGAAGGAAGTTTAATCTTCCCAGAAAGCCAGCACAGCCACTCTCAAGTTTAGAAAATGAGTCAAATTCTAAAATATGTCTGATAACCTGCCAGCTGCCTAAAAGCCACAAGATTTTCATCCTCTAAAGAGATTCTAGCTTCTAGTGGCTATGAGTTTAGCTCCCAATAGTCACGTGCCGTATTAAATTATTCAGGGTACAACTACAGGGGAGGAAATGAGTTAACAGCCAGCAGCCAAGAGGCACTGTGCATTATGGAGGCCCTGGGCATTAAGGGTTCATTGGTAAGCATCGTGACTGTGCAGTGTTCCTTGGAAAGTGTTTCTGCTTTTTCATTCAGAACTTGAACCACTGAGATTCTCTCTGTGCTGCAACATGGTTCATCACTTAACTGTAGCTTGGCAGACACTGGCCTTATTTTCACTTGCTCCTGGCAAAGGAATGGATTTTCTCTGGTGTTGAAAGTGAGAAAGTTAAGCAGTTAGCTGTTCAACATGTTTAAATTCAATAGAAGAATAAACTAGATACTCTAACTAAAAAGCTTTTTTCACTTGAGGTGTGTGTTGCTGAGTTTTATTTAGCAAGGATATCTAACTCCATACCTTAGCAGCCTGCCCTTCTCTGTAGGGATGTGTATCATTCACTTGGAGAAGCACCTGTGTGACAGCAATTAATGGGGCTCATACCTAATACCAGTAACAAACAACAACTTTCTGGTGGCAGTTTATGATTTGTCTCAAATTTTTAATATATTTTATAGTTTGTAAAAATTATAAATACGTACATAACATTTTAAAGATCTATTAATTTTTATGTGGATGAATGTTTTGTCTGCATACATGTGTTCCTTGTGCCCAGCTAGATCAGAGAGGCCTTCAGAGTCCCTGGACCTGATGTTACTGATTGTTGTAAGTCACCTTGGGTCCTCTGCAAGAGCAACAAGTGCTCTTACCTACTGAGCCATCTCTATATCCCAATATATAGAAATATTTTTAATGTCGTTTTAAAATATTTTTGTTGCTGGGCATGATGGCACACACATTAGTCAGAGAACTCAGAAGGAAGAGGCACAGCTCTGTGAGTTCAAAGCCAGTCTTGTCTGCATAACAAGTTTCAGATCAGCTAGAGCTACACAGTGAGACCTTATCTTAAAAATGTTTGTTGCCGTTATGGTGTTAAGCCATAGGCATGGAGGCAAGCAATTTCAGATACTCCTTTCTCTGGTGCACATCTTTTAACACTTGCAGGGTGCCCCTTCTCCTTTCACATATATTTATCAGGGCCTCATGTATCAGCAGTGTCAGATTGCTGCCACAGAAAACGTGTTAGCAGATCATTGTATCTGTTTGAGTATCTTCAAAGTCCTGCTTAATCTCCTGGTCACATTCAAAAGATTGGAGCCTGGTGTCTCTGACAAGCCACATGGCCTGCTGATGGCTGAGCTTCTGCAGCTGCTTTTAAAGACCTTCTAATGAGAAGGAATGTGCCTGCTGTTCTTCTAATCACCAGCCTTCAGTCACATCCCTCACCAATTGCCCTGGCACAGAGAAGCATCCTAATATGGCAAACCAGGCTTGACTTCTCTTTTTTCCCCAAGTACCTGAACTATCAGAATTTATAACTAGTGGCAACATACTTCATATGTGACTAGCATCTATGTTTTCTTAGATGCAAGTGTTAAGTTCAAATTCATATAAAGTTTTGTGTATTTTTAAATTATGTTGAAACTGCTGCTTTATTGACGTTTCCTGAAAAGTTGAACAATAGCTATTGTGAAAGTCCATTAGATTTTATAGATAATGCACAGACATTTCAGAGGAAGAAGATGAAGTTCAGGCATATTAACGAAAGAAAGAGATCATGATACTACAAGCACTCATCATGGGTGAAATGAAGCTGACACACTGGGCTCTAAATTTGAACTCAGTCTGCACAAGTTCTTCCCCCTGTGTCTCTAAAGTATTCTACATTAAGGCTGCTCATGTATCTATTTGTGTCAGTTTTAAAAACTCATTACAAGAATTCATATTGCCCAATCTGGAGTGCCCTATTGCTTATTTAATATTAATAGTTGCTTTAATTATTATAATAAAAGTACACTGAATTTTTTATTTATATACTAGAATTTGGGTTTATAATTAAAATTTGGAGAAAATAGAGAATAAGTATTGGAGGCAGAATATTAGATTTTGTTTTACTTTAAGCTGAATCTGGGATCTGTAATAAAGTTGGTATTGCTCCAGCATCTTAATTCTCCTTGATGTCCTTAGAATCTGATAATGCTTTACAGATATGGTGTACCTTCTCTTAATCTCTGTAGTTAGTCTGGCTTTGTACTGAACTTGCCCAACAAAAGAAGGAAGGACTGAGATACTTCAAAATAAATGAGTACATATATGCTTTTTCTTAAGACTTTCTTTTTCTCATTATGCTCTTGATCTATTTTCTTAGCTATCTGTCTGCCATTAGCTTTGCAACAAGGAGAAACGAAGAACCTGTGAGAAACAGGAGGAGGAAGGGTTATGTGCCTGTAGATTCTAAACCAAACTGTTTTACATTCTCATTGATTTCCCCACAGTCCTGTGAGGGACACATTCATGCAAGCATTTGTCAAGTACTCGTTGAGCACGTATTGCTAAAAGCTCAGGACAGCAACTTTCCTGTTGGCTCTGAGCTGGCAGCCAAGCCAGGTGTGAGCGCGGTCTTTCTCAGTTCTGCCTCAGTGTACAAGAGGCGGAATAGGGGGCTGTTGGTGCTGAGTTGGTTGGTTGTTTTGTTACGTTTGTTTCCCAAATTAGCCCACACTGAAACATTCTCTGGAATAAATTCTGAGAATGATTACACATGAAAAAGAAATGTCTATTACCTTGATCATTTTATGGATTCGTTTCTTAAGATTGACTTTGCTGAGTAGAAAGAGCAGTTAGTGCCTTAATAATTTTATAGGTGAAGTGAAAATGATTTTCTTTGGCAGCTGTGTTCCTCCCCCTCGGAAGAGGTTGTCATTCTGAATCAGCAGCTGTTGGTACTTCCTGCTGTTCTTGGATGTTACTGACTGCCTTCACCTGTGTTCCTATGATCGCCACTGACTTGATATTTCAAAACTTACCTTACCTCTCATTTAAGCAGGATACCAAATTGATGGAGCAAGAATAGTCCTAAATAGCACAGGTTTGGGTCTCTGCCTTTCTAAAGCTTATGATATTTGAGAGCTTGTGGGTGTTTGACAGGTAGTTATGCAACCAAGATTCTGTCAAGATTAGCTTTCTAATGAGACTCTGGATCCAGAGTCCCTGCTTAGCCTAGGAATGTGTCAGTCTTGCTAAAATCAATGTCTTATGGCATGCATGCAGTATAACTTTGTCATTAAGAATCTTTTATTTTTTAAGTGAAAAGAGCTATATAACATGAAGTGTTAAGTCAGTTGTTCTTGGTTTAAATGGATTAAAGCCTGGGCCACATGCCTAGATTTCCCCAAGCCTTGTAGAGTTAATCCACTGATGCATAGTAAACCTCATTAGTCTAGTGGTAAAAGTCCCATCTCCGCTAGCCCCAGAGCAGTAGTACCTGTCATTTGGTAATCTTTGGCCTGCTGCTGTGTGTAGCAGTGATGGCATCTTCCAGATATAATGGAAAAGTCAGCTTCAGCAATTGAGTTTTATGTCATTTCAGTGCCTGACTGATAATAGTTGAAAATTATTTACTTAATATTGTCCCTTTGCCCTCCTTTTGAATTAGGAACCATTTGAGATTGGACCTTCTCATTTGTCACATGCATTATACATATAACAAACATGAAACTTTATGTTTTATATAGAAATTTTTAAGTCTTGCACCCATTGATCTAGTAAATCTTAAAAAGGAGTCTTTGTCTAAAAGACTGTGTACCAATGCACCTTAACTTTTTTATGTTTGTGTGGTGTGTGTGTGTGTGTATGTGTTCACATGGGAATGAAAAATGGATTCTGATTCTGTAGAACTGGGGTGAGATTCAACATTCTGTACTTCTATCAAGCTTTTGGGTAAGAACTGTGCTATTGCAACCCGAGTCAGAAGTGAGGAGCACAGTGGTAAGAATATTCTTATGGAAGAGATACTGCAATCGTTGTTTCATCTAGAATTGATTTATAACTTCATCTTGTGACAATGACCAATTTCCAACAAACTGGGCAGTCCCAGAAACTAGACAGTATTGAGCACATGTACAAATTTCAGAGGCAATATTCCCTGTGTATAGAACCACAGAACCTGTGTCTTCTTATGATGTGTCCGTCGTTACCAGGCTCATGACCCCACTCAAAAGTGTTAAGGGGCTGTAAAGTAGCAGCTTTGGGCTGTCTAGTGAAGGATGATACAGATTGCGTATTTGTTTTTGTTGCAAAACTGGGGCCATGTTTCATGTCCCTTGCTTCATTTTCTGGCTCTCTGCCTCCTCTATGCTCCCTTACTCCAGCTTATCAGATCATCCTGCTGGTGATCTCTGCTAATCACATCTTTCAGGTCTGAGATGACTGAGATCCAAAGTTCTTAACCTGCAAGATTAAGTCAAGATGCCTCAAAGTCTATCTAAAAATACTGGACAAAATCCTGGATCATTATTTTTTTTTTTGGTAGTAGAAATTTAGCAGTCTTCTTTGCATCTTTGTGTGTTTTGTCATATAGGTGTATCTGTATGCACACTCTGCTTTGAACAGTGATCTTAATATTTCTAAAAGACATTTTTCAGATCTAAACAATATTTCAAAGGAAAAAAAGAGAGTCTTACTGACACTATGTATAGAGCTTTCTAAAGTTTATGCTTTACTGAAAGGTTAAACTATGTGTTTAAAAAAAAAAAAAAAGAAGAAGATGACTGGGATCTCCAGACTGCTTAAGTAAAAGCATTGCCAGAAGGCAAGTGTGGAGCTACACACCTGAAACCACAGTACTTTCCCAGTGGAGTCAGGGAGCACAGAATTTTAAGGTTTCCTTGGCTACAAAGAAAGTTCTAGGCCAGCCTGGCCTGCATGGGATCCTGTCAAAACACTGTTCAGTACTTAATTCCGTCTTGACTTCACTGTTTTGGGATAAATAGTGACGTGTTGTAGTCATATGGTGGAGTCAGTAGTCACAGTACTTACTGAGCATGTCAGGTTTGCTAGTGTGATGTGGACACACCCTGGTTCACCAAGGCTACTTTATTACCTCTTATCCTTCCTGCTTCCTGGTTCCTCAGGGCTCCTCAGTCTTCACTCCGCTAAGGAGCTAGGAATGTTTGCAGGGAGCCTTACTGTAAGCAGAAACAGCCTTTCTGACCAGAGGCCACCAGCTTGTGGTGCACAAGGCCAGCAGCTCTGACTCCTCGTTCCCAAGCTCACATTGGTTGAATTTGCACATGAGAAGTTCTAGTCAGGCCCCTGTGGGATTCAGTTTTTGTTGATAATTTATATACATAGTCAATATTCATTTTAAGCATTTTCTGAGGTCTCATAATGTTCCATACAATGATAGTCGAAGGACTGAGGATGGACCTCAGTGGTAGAATGTTTTTCCGGCAAGCACAAAGTTCTGGGTTCCATCCGTAGGTCTGCCAACAAACAAAACCAGTGCTCCAGACAAGTGGTTTTCTAAAAACCAAAATAAGAGCTACTGCTTATATTCTCTGGAGATACATATGTAGTAAGACAATTGTGAATTTTATTTATGATTATGTAACTTAATTGTTACCCATGAGGGTAGGTACAACGACATGGAATGGGTGTGCTCTCACAGAGATTATGGAGCACAGTTGGCAACATCCATGCTCCCAAACTGGATGTGTATCGTTCTGTTAATATGTTCTATCATCTACATGTATACTTTTCTGTAGATAACAAGAACACACAAAGAATGCTTAGGACGGTCTTAGGACAATTCTCATTCCTCCTGCTTTGTATTCATATTTTTGAATTACAAAAATAAGGAAAAATGAGAGAGAAACATCTATAGCACCAATGCCCTCAGATAGTGTTACTTTCATTTTTATTCTTATGTGCTTATATGCATGTATGCAGCTATGTGTCTTTGTAATACACAGTGGACAGATGGTCTCTATGTTGGTTTTAATAGCATAATAGCTATAACTATAAATAACTATATATGATTAGCACGTTCATCCACTCCATGACATCATGTTATTTTAGCTCCTCTGCTGTGGAGGTTCTTGAATATCTTGAAGGACTTTGCATTTGTTCATGAACAGGAAATAGTTTTTTCTATATTTATGACATTGTGTCATCTAGGAGGATGACAATGATAAGCAAAAAAAAAACCAGCCAAAATCTTTGTCCTTGTGTAACTTAAAATCAAAGTGACCAACACTTTCTTACTGCATTTTGCATTTTATTACATAGACCCTTTTTAACTTTTATGTTCTTTATATTTTACTCTGCATTATTTTTATTTTGAGTGAATTGTAGATTCACATGGTGCTATAAGAAATAACAGAGATTCTTTATAGCTCTCATCCACCTCTCTCAGTGACAACACCCTATGGTATAATACAAAAATAAGAAACTTCACATTGATTCAGTCCACCAAGATTATTCTGATTTCATCAATTTTATTTATGTGCTGATTTGTCTGTCTGTATGGATGTGAGCTATTCCATTTTATTGCGTGTATACTTTGTTGTGACTACTACCATGTCAAGATCAGAACAGGCCCCTCATGATACACTTTACAGCCTCAGCTTCCTGTCTTCTCTCTCCTGTTCTCGGCAGCCACAAGTATGTCCTCTATGGTTTTGTCACTCCAAGGAGTTTATATAAATGGAATCATTCTGGTTTTTACTCAGCAGTATTTCTCTTGAGATTGATCCAAGTCCTGTGCATCAGCAGTTTCTCCTTTGTTCTGAGTGACTTTCTAATTATGGTTATATTTATGTGCCTGTTAAATGACATCTGGGTTGTTTCTAGTTCTGCCCTTTAATAATAATAAAAAAAGCTATTATGACCATTTCCTCAGTCTTTGTTTTAATAATTATGTAGAAAGGAAAATTAGTAAGACTGTAGACCCTGTCCTTGGTCGTCAGTATCTGTATCATTCATACTGATGATCATTAGGAAAATCAAAGTAAATCTCAGAATGGGATAGTGTTTGAGTTTTACTATTTTATGCCTCAGAATATATGTTGATCTATACAGATAAGACAATCTTTTGTATTGATCTTTCATTGTAGAGTTTAGGGGTGCTATTGCATGGCAGAGATTTATTTCTTAGTTCTAGAGACTAGGAAGGCCAAAATCAAGATGAAGGCATATTGTCTATAGGAAGCTATCATTCTGCTCCCCCACACCATCTTTTGCTGTAACCTGAGATCATGGATGAAGAGCCTCCTAGACCACTCAGTTATGACACAAATGCAATCTTGAATCTATTCTCCTCTTGAAGATTAGTGTTTTGATGTTATATTTGGGTATCATAACCAGTGACTTTATTGTATCCTTGAAATAGTGAAGCTTATTCTATTCCATTTCTGATTTTCATTTCAGTTGTTCATTGAGGAATCGCACCTGTCAGAGGCTCCTCAAACAGATGGCTTTTTCCACACAGATGTTCACTCCATGAATGCCATTCATCTGTCAGTTGGATGGATGGTACTTGGAAAGAATAGGATGTATGCATTAGGGACCAGGCACATTTGGATATTAAATACAAAGCTCCAATCTTACTATTTTTCTTAAAGTTACTCAAATATCCATAGTTTTGAAATCTTCTGGCCCAAAGGAAACCAAACAGCACAGATAGACTATTGATTGGACTCTTTGAATGGTGAAAAAGAGTACCGGATATTGACACAAAGCAGACCCAGGACAGGATTGAAATATGTGGGTGTCAGAAGTATACTCATTTGCTCCATCACCTCACCACACACACAGTAGCCTACGTGTCTCTCCATACCACACACACAGGCTCCATGGGTCTCCTATGTCACACACACACACACGCCATGTGTCTACTCAAGATTCTGACTCAAGTGTGTTTTCTGAACTCTCAGAGGCTAAAATAGAAAACTCCTGTTTCTTAAATGTTTATTTAAGACTTAGGTCAGGTGCTTAGCTTTTTAGATTTGTTTGTTTGTCTTTCCCGCTTTGTTTCAGTTTGTTTTTGAGGCAGGATCTTACTTGATAGCCTAGACTGGCCAGGAATTCCCTGTGTGGCCCAGGCAGGCAGACCTGAAACTCATAGCAATCCTTCTACCTTACCTTCCCCAATTGGGGAATTATAGGCAAAGAGCTGAGAATACAGGCAAAAGCCACTATACCCAGCTTATTTTCCTGTAAAATGAATAGTATGTCTTCACTTTCCAAGAAAGACTTGGAGTACAGGCCCCTAAGGGTACTTTACTTCTTCGTGGATAACCTTAGCCATAGACATGACTGGCTAGTACTTATACCAGGTCAGCAGCACACCCCTGATGATTTGTCATGTGCTGGCTAAGGTGTGCTGAGTGTGTGCTATTTCTGCCCTGTCCAGATCCCTTCTGAGCTCATCTCTCCTGAATTTGTCAAGTGCTCCCCAGTAGACCTCAGGTCTTAGCTCATTCGTAGATCTGCCTGGGAAACTTCCTCTGAGCCATTCCCATGAATCCCTCTAACACTTGTCCTTTTTGCTTCTGTACCCTCACCCAACTGTGATCATTTTTATTGACTTTAACTTGTTAGTATCTGCATCAGCTATCACATTTCAGATCCTTGTGAAGACAGTGACCATGTATGACTTGAAATTTAATACTTAAAACAGAATTAGTATATGTTTTAAGCTACCCATATATTTCTATAAAATTCCTGAATTGCCTTAGAGGTTTATAAACCATAATTCTGTTTGTGTGTTTCCTTTCAGGTGGGGACCAGGGCCTACTGAATACGTATTTTAGTGGCTGGGCAACGACAGATATCACAAAACACCTGCCATTTGTGTATAACCTGAGCAGCATCTCAATATACTCCTACCTCCCAGCATTTAAAGCGTAAGTACAAACAATTTAACTGCCATTGGTTATGGTAAAGGTAGGGGAGTGGGCTTTCACTCCATCATCTTTGGAAGAAAATAATAGTTGGGTGCTTTTGAGGAAAGCTTGCTCTTGTAAAAACCTGGCTGCAGTTTTGAGAGGCTTGATGTTATCTCCTGCTCTATACTTAAAATAGCCCAGAGACATTTTTCTGCCTTCTGGAACAGATTCCTCTCTGTTTCTGGGTTAAACCACCACACTGGCTTCTGAGCTTTGGTCTTCCCTCCTCCTCTTCTCCCTCTTCCTCTTCCTCTCCCTCTTCCTCTTCCTCTTCCTCTTCCTCTTCCTCCCCTCCCCCTCCCCCTCCCCCCTCCCCCTCCCCCTCCCCCTCCCCCTTTCCCTTCCTCTTCTTCTTCTTCTTCCTCATCCTCCTCATTCACAAAGGATGTTGCCAGTTCTGTCCATGGCTTTTGTGGTTACTTAGAGCAAGCAGTAGCATGCTGTTGTGGTTAAGAGGGGGACTTGCAACAGACTACACTCCACTCACATCCTGAAGTTGCTGCTTACCAGTTCTTGATGCTGGACCAAAGCCTGAGATGTTCTGCCTCTGTGTCTTCATGGGTTTATTGTAGGCACTGAGAACTGTAACAGTAAAACAATTAAGAATCTGGCCGGCACTGAGCACTAAATGAAAGTCCATCACTTAGTTCCATTTTAGAAACTTGTGTTACCTCATTGCAACTTATCAAACTGTGAAGACCTGAGACCTGTTCTTTAGCTTCTGAATCATTTGTGTTCAACTGAGATGGTTCAGACTTCTTGGGCAGTGGCCTAGCTGTCAGGGTGATGCTAGTAAGGCCCTTTTGGGAGTTGATCTACTCTCATGTTGCTGTGTGGCGTATGCATTCCTGCATGATCTCTCATGTTTCATTATGCAAAGTCCTCTCTGTGCAACCCCGCATCACAGTAATGAACATATCTAGATTTTTGTGGCAGCGATATTTCCTTTTCAGTGCTTTTTGGAGCAAACTCTGTGACGGTCACAGAGTTTGCCCATCCCCAGATAAGGCTTTTAAGTATCTTGTGGTTTTTTTCCCTAAGTGTTTTCTTGGCACACCTCTGACATAGCGTCTATTCTTTTGCCCTTCAACAGTAAGACAGGCAAGCTCTTACACTACTATTCTGAGTAAAGCAAATAGAATAGGGTTGACATCATCAAGAACATGAATACTGTTTTTCATTCCTCAGTCTTTGGGATTGTAAAACCCAATCTGTCTTGTCATGCTCTTGTGGATCTGGGTTATTTTGATCCTTTGACTCATAACTAACCCCGCCAGCTTGAACAGTGTCCTACAGATCATGATAGCTTGACCCCCTAGAGATGAATTCGTCTATAGTAAAGCAGTTGCTATAATCCAACTAACTAAATGAGTGTAACAAGCAAGAACCATGTGAGAGCAAAAAAAAAAAAATTGAATGGCCCAACAGGGTACTGAGTTCTTCTGAGCAGGTATTTTGGAGTGAGCGTAGTGGGCGTCACAAATCTCATGTTGTCTATTTAGCTTCAGTTCCTGAACATGATGAACTCAGTGCTCATGAAGCTTCTGTTTCCATGTGGCTTAGTTTAATCTGCTTTCCATCTTATGTGCCAACACCAGACACACCCCACCTCTCTGGACAGCTTGGTTGGCTTGAGCATTGCTTGTGTTTTTTAACACAGAAGAAGCAGGGAGAGATGTCTTAGTGCTGCGAAAGAAGGACTTCCTTGCTAGAGCATTGGTCCCTATCTCCAAAGAGCCCTGCTGTTGCATGTGCTCTAAATAAAGTTCCCAAAGTTTGAGATCGAAATGATCATAATGGCCAGGGTAATTTCTTCTTCCTAGTGCAGCAAATGATGCTAGCTTTGGCAAGATCCTTGCTTTGTTGCCATTTCTATAGAGTAAATGGCACATTGAGGAAATCTGGATCAGTTCCATTGATCACTGATCATGCAACCTGCAGGATGACACGTTTATGCTACCCTCTGGTAGCTTGCCCTCAGTGGGGCCAGCTCTTTATTTCTTTGATATGACTGCTCAAAGCCAAACCTTATTTCCCCCCATTTCTGCTTATTTAAGAATCCTGAAACCAGATTCGAGAATTCATTTTCCCTTCCCTCTGCCAGAAAATGTTTTTGTTTTTTCTTCTAGAGACCTAGTTTTATAGAAACTCCCTCTGTTTTCTTACACTGGGAAAAGGATGAGAATATGTAGGTAGTTCCATTTCTTTTATGTTTTATGTTAATGTATCAATGTCAGAATCATTTTTTAGACTAAATTAACCTGTCCTGCACCACCAAAGTTTTCTACACAGAGGCCTATAAATTAAAGTCTATATTGTGTTCAGAATAGCCTGGTGATCTCTAGGGCTGAGCAGCTCTGGTACATGCTGCCTCCCATGGGTGGCCGTGGTATATGGCATGTAGGAGAGGCTGAAGAATGGTTAAAGCAATGAATGAAAGAATGGAGATTTTGTCTTAAGACTTCACATAACCATTTGCTAAGATATATTTCTAAAGCCTTTAGTTGTTTCCAAATGTTGTTCACAGAAGCCATTCAAAAATAGACACATGTACATGCACCCATAAACACACACATACACACTGCAGACATGTATGCATGCATACTTAGTGTGCACCCATATACATTTAAAACATATACTATTACATGCAGTTTCAACTAAGATGGCCTCATGGGAGTTAACGTGTATTTGAGCCATGAAGTTAAGTCTAATGCCCTCCTAGGAGGTATGTCAGCTTGGAGAGGTGTTCCAGAATGGACAAAAAGGGGTGAAAGGAGTGAGCTCCCACAAGCAGGACCTTGCTGAAGATTAACAGCTCAATTGGAGAGGGGCTCATGGAAGGAAAAAAACAAGATTAAGTAGAGGACTATCCCTTCTCAAAGATCTTAAACCCTTAGGCTGCATTTGTTCATAAGTTTCTTTCATTTGTGCTATGCATGATTTTATTAAATTCAGTTGTCATTGTTTAAAAATTAGTGGTTGACTTCCAGTACCACAGTATAAAAATTAATTTCACATAAAACCTAGTCTTCCAACTTCCTTTGAAAAATCAAAGGAATATGTTGAATATGACCAGTAGGTTTGTAGAGTGTGAGTGTTGCTTTTTATGAGGTAAGAAGGACTTTGGAGATAGATAATAGGTGTATAAAACTTGGGAAGTATGTATTAACTAACATCCTAGTGAGGCTGTGAAATGATAAGCTGATATAAAAGGATTCCTCCAACTGTACATCAGGCATTTCTACTACCCCTTTATTGCTCAGGCAGCATACACCATTGCAATAGAAGGGATGCAAAGGATGCAAGTGCTGGGAAACAGGAAAAAGGAGGCTTTGCAATGCCGCCATCGAGACACCATAGAGCCGCTGCACTCATGGACTCACAGAAGCTGTGCTGTCTCACACTGAGACTGCACAAGGCAGGCCTGCCTAGTGTCAGCCAGGGTTAGGGAAAAGGTGGAACTATTGGCTACTGATAGACTCCGTTAAGAGGGAGCCATTGTTTTCAGATGTATACTCCATGCTGAGGTGCTAGGATAGCTTCAAATCCATGAGCACAAAAATGGCACCAATCAAACTCAGTGGGTCAACCCACAAGCATAACAAAAGCCATGACTGTAGCCATTAGTAAGGAAGGGGCGGATATAGAGAAGGGAGACAAATAAGAGACAGTAGTGTGTGAGAGCATACATACATCTATGGAATAAGGCCATATATACATCTATGGAATTGCCAGAGTCAATTTTAAATAAGTCAGACATTCAGGAGATAGGTCTGAATGAGACAAAACTACTAAAGCTGCTAGCAAATAATATTTATAGCCACTAAACAAGATGTTGTAACCAATGGACTGCTTACTGGTAGAAGATTCCTGAAGACTGAGTCTGGGGAGAAGGGGTAATAGACCCAGAAGAGAAAGGTACAAGGAGACCCAGAGAAGCGATGGTATTGTGGAAAGCCACACAATGAAAATGTTCCCAGGAGAAAGGAACACTTCATCTGATTGGAGTGCTCTTAAAGTGCTATTAAAGTAGATAAAAGGACAACTTTAAGATGGTACAGAATGTAGAATGAGTGACTTCAGCAAGTATACATGCAGTAGAGTGATGAAGGAGAAAACTGGCTGAAGCATGCCTAAGAGCACAGAGGTTGTAAGTGTACACAGCTTTCCCAGATGCCTGCTTCTAAAAGGAACAGGAAGCAGCTGGCAGCTGAGTGGAAAAGAAAGCAGATGTTACATGTTTCTAGCAATAGGAATGGATGTGAAGGGATGCCATCAATAAAGCAGAGTAGAGCCGAGAGTGATGCCTTTGATAGGATGAAAAGGAAGAAATCCAGTGTACACATGGAGAGGTTGTGCACAGAGAAGAGGCAGGACAGTTCATCCTCAGAAACATGGAGGAAACAGGTGTGTAGTACAGGTATAGATATTGGCACGTGGGTGCAAGCTCCATTTTGATGGTGAGCAGTCGGATGGTAGAGGCAGAGAATGACCTGCTACACCAGGAGTCCTCCTCTTAACATTCTGAGACTTTGTGGAGAAATGCTAGCCTGGCAGGCAATGTAATTGTGTAGGCCCAATCGGCACTATAGAGTGCCGATGCTCTGACTTCTGAATACTATTGAGAGGGTTCACTTGCAAGGATGGAAAACAGTATGGCATGTTGTTTGTAGCTATGGAACAGTTGTATCTGGGGACAGGACAGGAATGCTTCTGTGTTTCACATTCCTACCTCACTTGGTACACAACTCCCTCTGCAGGATTAACCATATCTCATAGGCATTTGAGTTTGTGACTTTTTAAAAACATTTGTACTAGGTCGGGCTGGCCTTGAACCCACTATGTAACTCATGCTGTCCTCAAACTTATAACAGTCCTCTTACCTCAGCTCCTCACTCCCAAATGCTAAGAGTTGAGGCATGAGCCGTCATGCCAGGCTCCTGACAGAGTGTGGATGGATGAGAGATGTACATTTTGCTGAGGAGAGACATATTCCTCACTAGTGGGAAGAGCTGATGTGAAGCTGTCACAACATGTGTGAATCTGAACAGGCATGAGTGAGTGGTGATGAAACAAAGAGCATGCGCAATTTGGGGGTGAGCAAGAGGATGGCTGGTGCCTTGGGCACATTTCCAGAGAAGTACCATGCAAGTACTGCTTTCTCTTTCATAGTATCTCATATAACATTGCATATTAAAAAGCTGACTGATTAAATTGCTTCTGGGTGTATTGCCCTAGATTAGTTCCTTTCTATTCTCAACAAGTTTGCAGCCTCATCTGTCACTAACCACTGAACTAGCCATAGGATGTCCATCTGATCTTGTGGTAACATCAGGTCACAGGGATTATTTCAACAGCTAACATAAGCAGTGTTGTTGCTGGCTTCAGTTCAAACTATGTCTTGTGATCTGGATGATGACTCCTTAGAGATTCTATCAAGTTAAAATTAGAATACCTATTTTAAGAAATATATGCAAGCTGATACAAATCCCCTTACTGGGTCAGAATAAATGGCTCTTGATAATTTAGAAACAATTGAACCAATCTTTTTTAAATTCCTGGCTGGTGATTTTGTGGACAAACCCAGGATATGCCAGGTAACCTCCTCATTATTCTTGTAAGCTGGAGTCAATTGAGTGTTATGCCCCTTTGAAGCCACTGGTGGTTTTTTTGTTTGTTTGTTTGTCTGTTGCTTTCTGCCAGGTGATATACATTCTACCTAGTTGCTGCCTTAGGGGGGAAATGTAAAGTGTCCACCCACACTAGTATTTAGGCTGAAATTATTTGTTCATTTATCTGTTTGTATGTTTACAATGCTAAGGCTTGAGCCCAGAACTACACACATGCCAAGTACCCTGCTGAATGAAATTTTCATACCCCTAAAAGTCTTGAAAGGCTGAAAGCATTTTCCTTTTACTTAAGATCTTACTCTTAATTCATTTTTGTATCATTCTTTTTGATTTTTACAAATGAGCAAAGGGTGAAATTTTTTTTGCATTTTTAAGACTTTTTTTATTGATTCTTTGTGAGTTTCACATCATGCAACTCATCCCACTCATCTCCCTGTCCCCTCATATCTGCCCTCCTCCCTCGCAACCTCTCCCTCCCCTAAAAATAAAAACATACAAACAAAAAAAAAAAGCCAAACAACAAAAAAAAGCATAAAAAATCTTGTCATGGAAGCTGTTGTGTGTCATGGTGTGTCTCACAGTGTCTTAGGGTTTTACTGATGTGAACAGACACCATGACAAAGGCAACTCTTATAAGGACAACATTTAATGGGACTGACTTACAGGTTCAGAGGTTCAGTCCATTATCAAGGTGGAAACATGGCAGCATCCAGGCAGGCATGGTGCAGAAGGAGCTAAGTGTTCTACATCTTCATCTGAAGGCTGCTAGGAGAATACTCACTTCCAAACAGCTAGGATGAGGGTCTTACAGCCTACACTCACAGTGACACACCTACTTCAACAAGGCCACACCTACTCCAACAAGGCCACATCTCTTAATAGTGCCACTTCCTGGGCGGGACATATATAAACCATCACACACAGTATATCTTGTCTACACATCTTCACTTGCAAGTGTTCATTGCAAGGAGTCATTGGTCTGGTTCAAGGTCTCTGACTTCTGTTGGATCCTTACTGGGACTCCTCCCAGTTATTCTGTTGTCATTCTGTCTCATAGAGATCTTGCAGCTTTGGATCAGCAGACCCGGCCCTTTCATGAACTCAGAGAGTTCACAGATAATGTAGATTTTGGGGTAGGCCAACTCAAAGCCCTGTTTCTGGGCCTTGCTAATCGCTGCACTGATCAGCCTGCCAGATCTCTTGCATCCACACCACCATGGCACCAGGACAAGCTCTCCAGCCCTGTTCCAGCTAGGTCACCCAATGCTGCTGCAGGAAGCAGAATCAGCTCTCCTGTTCTCATGCCCTCAGGGCCAACTCACTTGTACCTCTAAAGCCAGCTCCATTGTGCTGCCCAGTCCATGTGCTGGGCCCACTCTCCTAAGTACTATAGCCAGTGAAGGACTGGACCAGATCTCCTACTCTCACATACTCAGGGCCAACTCACCCAAGTACTGCAGGTGGTGAGGGGTAAGCATCACCCCTGTGCCCATTCTGCCTGATGGCAGACAGTGGCAAGGTCAGATCTCCCATACTCACAACCTCAGCCTACTCCACCAAATGCTACTGCTGTTGAGAGGAGGTGGGGCCAGCTCTCCAGAGTGCTATAACAGTGAGAGGTAGCATCAGTTCTGTGTAGCCTTTGGATATCCACATGGTCCCCAGGAGGCTGTCCAGACCAGGGATATCCCCATGGTCTCTAGTAGTAATATGAGCCACAGACAGCAACACCAACCCCTGCGCCTGCATGGCCAAAGACCCAGACATGGACGTCAGTGGTAATATGGACTGGAACTTTACCATGCCCTCAGGTGGCAGGGCTGACTACTCATCCCCACCCTATCATCTCCAGTTCCATCTGTCTTCATAATGCTCAAACCATTCTGCTTCTCTTTCTCTCATGCCTGGCCACCACGTACTTGCACATTGTAGTGGTGGCTTCCATCCCAGGCTAGCCACATGGCCGACCAGCCTTCACTGCATGGCATAGCAGCAAGTAGGACTCTAGGTGTCTAAGCCTGCCCATGTGACATGGCAGTGGGTGGGTCTCTGAATATCTTCCTCCTCCTGGACTGAATTTTGCTGCATTGCAATGGTGGCATACAGGCCTCTGTGTATCTACAGCTTACCCATGCCATGCAGTAGAGGGCAGGACTCTCTGGGCATCTTTCCCCACCAGTACTCCACAGCATAGCTAGGAAATAATTTTTAAGTCATTTCCTCATGTTTGTAATGTAGATGTAAAAAGTCTGAAACTTGACTCCAAATGAACTGAAACCTTGGACACAAAAAAAATAGCCTAGTGTTTGAGACCTTCTGCTCATCATTTTTCTATATAAGACTATCGGATAAATCCTTTAGCCTCCTGCTGTTTTGCTATGCAGCTAGAATACTGTGATATAAGTGAAGGCACACCTTAACTTTTGTGACCAGTGTGGGGCCCAGATAGTACTCCTCACACTGCGATAGCCCTACACGATTTGGAAGATTGTTCTCTGCCATTGACTACTTTACATAAAACCGGCAAGTTTGTCTTCATTGCTATTCCTGAGTGCAGTCTGTTTCCTTCTTAGCACTGACTTCTCACTCCCTTTGCCTCTGTCACCCAGGAGCCCTTCGGCTGGCCCAGACCAACCACCTATGTTTAGTGATCAATGCAGGTGCCAGCTCTAACATGTCTTCTTTCTCTTGTTCTCCACCACTATCCATTTCTATAACTATTATATGTGTGGCAGTTTAACTACTAAAGTATGTAAGAGTCCTCAGTCCTTACTGCACAGAAATGAGAGTGGCCAGAGCCTCAGCTGAAACCAGCAGCAGCTTCTGCCTGGTTGCTGCATGGCCAACCTTACATCATTCTTCTTTCTTCTGTGCTTTTCCTCAGTCTGCAGGAGCTACTACCTGTCTTCCCTTAAGTAGTCTGCCCCAATTAGCATTTTAAGAAAGCTACACAAACCCTTTGTTGTGTTTTGTTGCAGAAATCTGGTTATGGTGCCATGCTATTTTCCACAATCCTACTCATCTTCATCTAAGAAATTCTTTACCTTAGGTCAAAAAGAGCAATTCTACCCACATCTCAGACTTCTTATAGCAGTCGTTCCCAACCTGTGGGTCAACTCCTTGGGTAGTTGAACAGCCTTTTCACAGTGGTCACATATCAAATATTTACATTATGATTCATAGAAGTAGCAAACTTATAGTTGGGGGACACCATAATGTGACAAACAGTATCTACCTTAAACAAGCGTATTAAGCAATTTAGGACTGCTTTATCTATAAAACAACTATCCACTGGATTTAATATTTTTGCCTCTCTCTCAGTTAGAATAGAATAAGTAAAGGTATTTTGAAGGAAGAGGATCCTTAATTACAAAAGGTAATAGTGATCTAGCTAATGAGTATTGGAAACAGGCATTCACGAATGTAGATCCCAAAGCCGGGGCCGCAATGAATTGTAGGCCTGTGGCTATCTGCAAATGCCATTGCTGTTGACATTCCAGAGGAAGACCTTGGGCCCAGGGAGGTTGTGGGGAGGTCCTGAAGATGAGATGCACATTCTTGCCCACAGCAGAGGACCAGTCTGTGCAGATGAGTTGGATCATTTTGTCCTTTTCCTACATGCAGCTTGAAGTCCAAGTTTGCAGTCTGAAGTCCCAGGTACAAGAGAGCATTGATGATTGATTCCCTGCACATTCTATGCATTGTTCTCTGTGGACCTGAGATACACCATCTACTTCCTCTTCTTATTTTCCTTTTTTTCCTCAAATTTTGTATGAACTTTATCCTTCTAACAACAGTGTTTAGACTCTTGGTACTATGGAATTTTCCTATTGGTTACTTCTATTACAGAATCCTTGACTACACTTGATGTAGTCCCTTTTCTGCTTAGACTGGCTGTCCATAGGTGGAGATTACTAGATGCCACTCATCAAACAATGCCTGATCATCCCAAGCATGTCTTTACAGAATAGCTCATCCCAGCCTGGGTTAGTCACAGCCTGTTCATTCACTAGTCATGTGATTTATCCTTTGACAAATTCTTTAACTTTAAGCCTTGCTCCCTCTCCCAACATAGTTGTTTTAGAGACTAAATGAGGTACACAATGCAAATGCTAAACATAGCATAGGGTGTGTGCTTCAAAATGTGTCAGCTGACTCCTGATAGCTTACATCTGTGAGCTGTCAGGACACAGGAAAAGATAGCTACTCCCAAATGTTTCTGTGTATTTTAATTATCCTTGTCATTATGCTATGACAGTATGGCATTTATATAAGATATAGGCTAATAAAAATGTAAATATCAGTATATAAATATGTAGGTTGAGCATTAGTGTTTGCCTAATACAGGAGATAAAAATGAAGCTGTGACTTCAAGCAGGAAAGTTGCATCAGGACAGGTGAATGTCTAAGACCTGTGTTTCCGTATGTGCACTATTTTTCATAATTTGGAGTGCTAGGATGAGGCTGTGCCTGTCACCACCTCTGCAACACACAAACATACACACAAGATCTCTGAGACAGAATCCCTCACCATCCCTGGAACATGTGAAAATGATGACTTGAATCCTGCCCCGCTTTCTCGGGCACCACCCCATTCTTACTTTCTACATAAAGCCTGTTTTGAAAACCTACCTTGCAATTCCCATAACCCTAATCTCATCATGGCCGTAGTGGCCCTGACTTGCTTTATTCCACTGATAATTTTTATGTGACCCTTCTTCCTTCACAGACAAAGGCTTCTTGTGGATACACAGCTAACATAGTGCCTGAGACATAATAGGTACCTAGTTAGGTCATTAGGATTTCTATCTGCTTAAGTACAGAGAGTGGGGAAGATGGATGGAATGGAAGACAAAGACTCTATGTATAAAATACAGAGCATGGGATACCATACACCCATTTTAAAAGAAACATGGGGTAGACTAAACAAACCTTAAAGAGGAGCTTTCTTTCCCAGCTTTATTTTTCCTCCAAGATCACAGGATGGTTAAGCTCTGACCTCAAGCAAACTTGTATATCTCTGCCACTTAACAGCTGTATGACCTTGAATAATTCAGTCTCTTTTGCTTCAACTAGCATGTTAATTGAAGCCTACCCAATGGGATTATTATTCCTAACCACATCCTTATAAAATCTGGACCTATCTCAAACATTACAAATTAAATTGGGAAGCAGGAAATGTTACCCAAATGATCTATGCTATTTTCTCTGTACATCTCACTCAAATATGTTGACTATATATTGGAAAAATCCACTAAGTCTAACTCTTGTACACAGGACGTGTGCCCCAGGTTCTGGCTATGGCAGTCACACATGCTTGTGTCCATAAGTACTCACATCACACCTGCTATCTGACTGTTGGTGTTTGGTACAGATAATCAGATGTCATCCATATAAGCTTGAAGTTACAACCTACTGTCTGAAACTTCTGCCCTCCAGCACTGACTTGTAGTGCCTTCTTTCCCTCTGAATTCCCAAGCACTCACTCAGAATATTTTCTAGTTCCATCCATTTGCCTATGAATTTCATGAATTCATTGTGTTTATTAACTGAGTAGTACTCCACTGTGTAAATATACATTTTCTGTATCCATTCCTCTGTTGAAGGACATGTGAGTTCTTTTCAGCTTGTGGCTATTATAAATACCGCTGCTATGAACATAGTGGTACATGGGTCCTTGTTAAATGTTGGAGCATCTTTTGGCTATATGCCCAGGAGTGGTATCACTGGATCTTCAAGTAATACTATGTCAAATTTTCTGAGGAACCGCCAGACTGATTTCCAGAGTGGTTGTACCAGCTTAAATTGCCACCAACATTGGAGGAGTGTCCCTCTTACTCCACATCCTTGCCAGCATCTGTTATCACCTGAGTTTTTGTTCTTAGCTATTCTGACTGGTGTGAGGTAGAATCTCAGGCTTGTTTTGATTTGCATTTCTCTGATGACTAAGAATGTTGAACCATTCTTTAAGTGATTCTCAGCCATTCGAGATTCCTCGGTCAAGAATTCTCTATTTAGCTTTGTATTCCACTTTTTAATAGGATTGATTGGTTCTCTGAAGTCTGCCTTCTTGAGTTCTTTGTATATTTTGGATATTAGCCCTCTATCAGATATAGGGTTGGTAAATAAATATTTTTCCTAATCTATGGGTTGCTGTTTCGTCCTATTGACAGTGTCCCTTGCTTTACAAAAGCTTTGTAATTTTATGAGGTCCCATTTGTCAATTGCTGCTTTTAAAGCATAAGATAGGTATGGATCAGTTTGCATTCTTCTACATGAAGACCACCAGTTGAACTAGCACTCTTTGTTGAAAATGCAGGTTTTTTTCCACTGAATACTTTTAGCTTCTTTGTCAAAAATCAAGTGACAATAGGTGTGTGGGTTCATTTCTGGGTCTTCAAGTCTATTTCATTGATCTACTTCCCTGTTCCTGTGTCAATACCATGCAGTTTTTATCACTATTGCTCTGTACTATAGCTTGAGGTCAGGGATGGTGATTCACCCAGAAGTATTTTTTATTGTTGAGAATAGTTTTCGATATCCTAGATTTTTTGTTATTCCAAATGAATTTTAGAATTGATCTTTTTAAGTCTATGAAGAATTGAGTTGGAATTTTGATGAGGATTGCATTGAATCTGTAGATTTCTTTGGTAATATGGCTATTTTTACTATATTAATCCTGGCAATCAATGAGTATGGGAGATCTTTCCACCTTCTGAGATCTTCTTCAATTTCTTTCTTCAGATACTTGAAGTTCTTGTCATACAGGTCTGTCACTTGCTTAGTTAGATTCACACCAAGGTATTTTATATTATTTGTGACTATTGTAAAGGGTGTTGCTTCCCTAATTTTTTTTCTCAGCCTGCTTATCCAGAGGACTGATTTGTTTGAATTAATTTGTATCCAGTCACTTTGTTGAAGTTGTTTATCAGCTGTAAGAGCTCCCTGGTAAAATTTTTTGGGTTGCGTATGTGTACTATCATATCATCTGCAAATAGTGATATCTTGACTTCCTCCTTCCCAATTTATATCCCTTTGATCTCATTTTGTTGTTTAAGTACTCTGACTAGAACTTCAAGTACTATTTTGAATAGGTAGGGAGAGAGTGAGCAGCCTTATCTAGTCCCTGATTTTAGTGGGATTGCTTTGAGTTTCTCCCCCATGTAGTTTGATGTTGACTATTGGTTTGCTGTATATTGGTTTTATTATATTTAGATATGTACCTTGAATTCCTGATATCGCCAATATTTTTAACATGAATGGATATTGTATTATATCAAAGGCTTTTTCCACATCCAATGAGATGATCATGTGGTTTTCTCTTTGATTTTGTTTATATAGTGGATTACATTGATAGATTTCTTCTGTATATTGAACTCTGCCTGCATCCCTGGGATAAAGCCTACTTGATTATGGTGGATGATCATTTTAATTTGTTCTTGGATTCAGTTTGCAAGAATTTTATTGAGTACTTTTGCATCAATATATATAAAGGAAATTGGTCTGTATTTCTCTTCTTTGTTGGGCCTTTGTGTGGTTTTGGTATCAGTGTAACTGTGGCTTCATAGAAAGAATTGGGTAGTGTTCCTTCTGTTTCTATTTTGTGGAATAGTTTGAAGAGTATTAGTATTAGGTCTTCTTTGAAGGTCTGATAGAATTCTGCACCAAAACCATCTGTCCCTGGGCTTTTTTTGGTTGGGAGGCTTTTAATGACTGCACCTATTTCCTTGTGTGTTATGAGGCTTTTTAGATGGTTTATCTGATCCTGATTTAACTTTGGTACCTGGTGTCTGTCTAAATAATCATCCATTTCATCCAGGTTTTTTAATTTTGTTGAGTATAGACTTTTGTAGTAGGATCTGATTATTTTTTGAATTTCCTCGATTCCCTTGTTATATCTCCCTTTTCATTCCTGATTTTATTAATTTGAGTGCTGTCTCTGTGCCCTCTGCTTAGTCTGGCTAAGGGTTTATCTATCTTGTTGATTTTCTCAAAGAACCAGCTTCTGGTTTTGTTGATATTTTGTATAGTTCTTCTTGTTTCTACTTGGTTGATTTCAGCCCTGAGTTTGATTATTTCCTGCTTTCTACTCCTCTTGGGTATATCTGCTTCTTTTTGTTCTAGAGCTTTCAGGTGTTCTGTTAAGCTGCTAGTGTATGCTCTCTCCAGTTTGTTTTTGGAGGCACTCAGAGCTATGAGTTTTCCTCTTAGCACTGCTTTCATTGTTCCCCATACGTTTGGGTATGTTGTGCCTTCATTTTTATTGAATTCTAAAAAGTCTTCAATTTCTTTCTGAATTTCTTGCCTGACCAAGTTATCATTGAGTAGATAGTTGTTCAGCTTCCACGTGTATGTGGGCTTTCTGTTGTTTTGGGAGCTATTGAAGACTAGTCTTAGTCCGTGGTGGTCCAATAGAATACATGGGATTAATTCAATGTTCTTGTATCTGTTGAGGTTTCTTTTGTGTCTGAGTATACAGTCAATTTTTGAGAAGGTACTATGAGATACTGAAAAGGCATATTCTTTTGCTTTAGGGTGAAATGTTCTGTAGATATCTGTTAAATCCATTTGGTTCATAACTTCTTTTAGTTTCACTGTGTCTCTGTTTAATTTGTGTTTCCATGATCTGCCCATGGGTGAGAGTGTGGTGTCGAAATCGCCTACTATTATTGTGTGAGGTCAGTGTGTGTTTTGAGCTTTAGTAGCATTTCTTTTACAAATGTTGGCGCCCTTTCATTTGGAGCATAGATGTTCAGAATTGAGAATTCATCCTAGTGGATTTTTTCTTTGATAAGTATGTAGTGGCCTTGCCCACCTTTTTTCATAACTTTTGGCTGAAAGTCTATTTTGTTGGATATTAGGATGGCTACTCCAGCTTATTTCCATTTGCTTGGAAATTTTTTTTTCCATCCTCTTACTTTGTTGGAATGTCTGTCTTTGTCACTGAGGTGCGTTTCCTGTATGCAGCAAAATGCTGGATCCTGTTTACTTATCCAGTCTGTTAGCCTATGTCTTTTTATTGGGGAATTGAGTCCATTGATGCTGAGAGATATTAGGGACCAATGATTCTTATTTCCTGTTATTTTTGTTGTTAGAGTTGGAATTATGTTAGTTATGTTTCTCTTCTATTGGGTTTGTTGTGAAAAGATTAGTTTCTTGCTTTTTCTTGGGTGTAATTTTTTTCCTTGTGTTGGACTTTTCCTTCATGAAATGAGAGTTTATATCTGACTCTTGTTTTAAGAGTGTGTATCCAGGACTTGCTGTGGGAGAACTGGGTTCTGATATTGTCAAGTCAAAATGGTTTCTGAAGCTTATATTCTTGTGCTTGTCTCTCACCATCTGGTTATCTCTGGTGTTATCTGGCCTCCCTATCTCTGACAGGAGCCTGTCCTTCCTGTGATCCTGTGATGCTGGGAAGTCTAGCTGCAAATGAACTGTGGGCTGTGTGAGATTGTGGCACCAGGGCTCTACTCCTGGCCACCACTGGTGGGAACCTAGGTCTCTGGCTGAACAAGGAATCTGCTTCCCCAGTATTCCTGGTCTCAGGATAGGTTTAAGGTCTCTCCTGTGAAGCTACATGTGTCTGAATACCTGGTGGTGTCAAGTTGCACCTGGTGTATGTGCTATGTGGGATCTGGTCCAGCACCGGGTCTCTGCTTTTAGCTGGTATAGGTGGGAACTGGAAAGTTCCTGAAAGGTTAAAAGTTGTCCTGTTTTAAATAATTAGATTTACTCATTTTATTTTGTCTTTTGACTACATGTATGAGTATCACTTGCATGCTTGATGTCAAATGAGGTCAGAAGAAGACATCAGATTTCTTGGAATTGTAACTACAGATGGTTTGTAAACCACCATGTGGGTGCTGGAAATTGGATTCAGACCCTCTGCAAAAGCAATAAGTGCTCTTAACCATTGAGCCGTCTCTCCTAATCCCTATTGTTTGTTTTTAAATTCATAGACTGTCAAGCTAATAAATGACCAGGCTTAGCTTTTATGCATTTAAATGTATCATTTGTTGTGAAATTTGGTGTGTATTATGAAACAATTGGGTAAAAACAAAAGCAAACAACAAAAAACAAATTGCAGTGTAAGGCTGGAGAGGTGGCTAAGCTGGTAAAGCTTGCTGTGTAAGCAATGCTGTCCTGAGTCTAGCTCTCCTGCATTCACATAAAAAGCCAGGGGCAGGAGGTATCTGTAACTCTAGTGCCCAGCTGAATTAAAAATCAAACAGAACACAAGAACAATCCTGAATGTTCCCCTCTGGTCTCTGCACATACAGGCACACATGTGCACACACCCACATGATTTTACACATGTATCATATACAAGATAAAATGGGGTTTAATTTTTCATATGTCTGTGTATATGTGTGTGGGGGAAGTACTACAAGTGAGTGAAGTGTCCTCAGGAGCCCATGGAGGTCACTAGACCCCATTGGACTGTATGTGTTGCAGGCTGCCCAGTGTGGGTACTAGGAACTGAACTCAGGTCCTCTCCAAGAGCAGCACATGCTTTTAACTTGACCCCTCTCTCTCACCACCGTTTTTAAATACTTGCCACTGAAGAAATATTACAACATACTAGGGTGACTCTCGACAGTAATATGCTATATATTTCAAAATACGGGAAGGATTTTCAAACTTTTCACCAAAATGTAGTGACAGAGTCTTCAGGAAATACTTGAGTACATTGATCTAATTATGCACTGTATATGCATATCAAAGCATTACATTCCTGACAAGCAAGAATTTATTACTTAATATCCTCACAGGCCAGAAGAGACAGTTTTATTCCATTCCTAGTTGGAACTGGAGCCAGGCCACAGACTTTAGACAGATATCCTATGTAACTAGCAGGCTATAGACAGCATGGTTCTGCTGGCAGGAGTTTCAACTTCTCAGAAAGAGTAAACATAAACAAGCAAGTTGACAAGGCAATCAAGTCCTAAGGGCATGTTTCGTATGAGGTAGAAGTGCACCCTCTCTGTGGAGAAAAGGAGGAGTGTACATTTACTGTTCAGTAACCTCATCTAACAAGGCTGTGGACTGCTTCTAGTTTGACTAGCAGCAATGCAGCAGCTGTGACATTGTAATGACTACCACTGGACAAATACATCTCTTTAAAATGGGTGCCTAAGGGATTAATTAGCTCCTAGGAGTAGAACATGAGCATTTTCTAAATGTCTCTTATTTTTAGTGTAGTTTTCTTTCCAACTGCTACCACAGGATGGAAGATGCCTAACTGAAGCTTGACAGGAAAAGGTGCTCAGAATCTACTCAGCCTTTCTACCTGTTCAATTGGCAGGTTTGGTAAAAATGCCAAAGTTGTGCACTTCCTGGGACGAACCAAGCCATGGAATTACACTTACAATCCCCAAACAAAAAGTGTCAAATGTGAATCCCAGGACCCAACTGTGAGTCACCCAGAGTTTCTGAACCTGTGGTGGGACACCTTCACCACCAACGTCTTACCCCTGCTCCAACACCATGGCCTTGTCAAAGATGCTGGCTCCTATCTAATGATGGTAAGTTCTGTTCGGTTTTACTCTTATTTCAGGAAATTTAGTGCTGTATTTTTACTGATTATATTTTGCTGATATACTGATATAATTTGGTAATTCTTATTAGTGTTTTAAATAGAGGTAGGACTATATGGGGAAAAACTCCATCTTAGAGCTGGAAAGTGATACCACCACAGAAACAAAAGTAGATTGTGTGGCAACTTTCATTAAACCTGAGAATATATGTTGTTGGAATTCTATAAACTCATACACTGAAACTATAGAATTCTTTGCTGATTACTCATAAAAATGATGCTTAGATGATTCTTAATATTGTAAATCCACATAAAGAGAGTACATAGGCTAGGCATTTAGCCTTGTGGGGAAATGCTTACCCAGTATGGTCAAGCCCTGCCTTTCATCTCCAGCACTGGCTGGGAGGGGTAGAGGGAATGTCACACTTAAGGTTTAGAAACATCAAACCTTTAAATATATCTTGTATTTTCCATATGCTTAGAAAATGAAGTTTCTGTTAAAAAAACATAATAGGAATACATAATACACAATAAATACTGTAGGAATATCCTGTTTTATTCTCCTAAGATCTTGAAATAATCCCTTTGTGGGAGGGAGATGACACTGTAAATTTTATAATAACAACCTTCATTAGCATATTTTCTGATTTTAAAGGTACTTTTCTGAGGTTTGTTCTTCATGATGAATTGGAAGATGAAGAAGAATGTTATTTTACATATTAAGATACACACAACAAAAACAATGAGTACATGATGAGGTAGTACTCAATATAGGCATAAGAAAGGGATAAATAGCATATTCTTCTTAATCAGTACTGTGTGTATTACATACCTATTCACAGCAGTGCCTACCAACATAGGAAGTCCTTACCTGCCTCAAACAACTAGTCCATTCAACTAAGTAGTTGTTACTATCACCTCTTTATAGAGAAATTATAAGGCTTAGAAGTCATGGAATTTTACTCATGTAAAAGGTTACAGTAACAACTAGGACTGAAACCTATGTCTGAAACACTATAATCTTTACAAAAATTTGATCTCTAGAGCCTGTAATTAAGTATAGCATTTTATGGCTGAAGGGAGAATTTTATAATTAAATACTCATCTATTTTGTTAGCCCCATACCAGGCTTGACCTCTCTCTTAGGGGCATGCACTGGAGTAAACTCTAGTTACTGTACTGTGATGACCCTGTCTTTAACACCTATGTTGCAAGTAGAAGGCAAAGACGGCTGATGTGATATGCATACTCCTTGCTTTGCCTGAACTCTGACCTTGTTCTGAGCTTAAACTCCTTGGCGCTTCAGTACATGAATTGATAGTTGTTCACATGATAAAAAACCCTGTACCTAAACTTCTTGGAGTTTCGGTACATTTAAATGTTCATTTACAGTTTTACACATCAGTGAAATCTCTTTACCAAAACTCTTGGGGGTTTCAATATACTTACAATTATAATATGTATGCCAGTAAAACCAAGTACAAAAAAAAAAGTTCCACCATTTTTTTTCCTTTAAAAAGCATTACTTGTTTTTAGTCATTTTTCTTTCTCTACTAAGATTTTCAGCACCAACTCAGCTTAGAGTTTTTAATTGACAGCACAGGTTGTCGTTTATGGTACACTTGGCTGATTGCCTAGACAACTGCAAGAATCTAGTTTAAGGCAGAGTAGATTTGCTGCATGTACCATTCTTTCCACAACACATAAGCTGAAAATTATAAACCAAGAAAAGGTGAAGATGGGAAACAGTTGTCTAAAACCAAGCAGATTATCAGAAGCTGCAAAAATAGATGCTACTTGCAAGCCAAATGATCTTGGACAGAAAAAGTTTGGTACAGCCTCAAACCACTTAGCTTTCTTTCATATAACAATGACTTGAGTGTTCTCTCTCTCTCTCTCTCTCTCTCTCTCTCTCTCTGGGTAAGTTCTTTATGAAGCACAGTATCTGAGGAATCATTTTGTTTAAGTTCTCAACCTTTCCAAGCCCACATGGATCAAGAATTTATCATGAAATTTGTGTTCCCTTGTCCATCCATCTTACACTTTCTACTGAACTGTTTGCAGCTTTCAGACTTGGTCTATACACTGGCTTTCTCTTGTGGCTTCTGTAGAAAGGTATGCAGAACTTAAACATTAACCCTAATTATCTTGTTCTCCCAATGTTTTCACTGAGTCAAGAAGTCTTCATTTTTTAGCGGAAAAAAAAAATCATATTGCCCTTGTATTCTTGTCTTTTGTTTGTTTGTTTCATGTAATGCTTTTCAGTTTTTGCATGATGATTCATTTTGGCTTTTCTCACATTCTGTTTATTGCATTCTTTAAGTTCATCAGAACTTCAGCTCTTAAGGTGCCTCTGATAACTCTCTCTTCTAGGAACATGTCTCAGGAGCATTGTCAGACCTGTCCTTTGGGGAGGCCCCAGCTACACCTCAACCTTCTATGTCCTCAGAAGAAAGGAAGGAACGGTGGGAACAGGGCCAGGCTGATTACATGGGAGCAGATTCTTTTGATAACATCAAGAGAAAACTTGACACTTACTTACAATAGAAGCACTGCCATTTTCCTGTGGACACATCTATGTCTTAGACACATTTCCATTCATAGTATGTGAAGTCTGCTACAATTGTTAGAGGCTTTCACTAAACCTCATCAGAGGGGTTTGGGCAGGACAACAGGTGAGAACTGGACAAATGTTATAAGTAGTGATTCTATTATGTGGACAAGTGTTCTGTATAACCCTACACTTTTTCAAAAACTCTAAATTCTTAAATTGCCAATGTGTGATAAAGGAAAGCCAACATAAGCTACTAAGATGGCTCTCTCAAGTGGTGCAGAAATTGACTCTCCATCTTCAAAACAAGATATAACATTTTCCAATATTCGCTTGTTGCATCCTTCACAAGACCTGCAATGTAGAACTGCTCAAAGCCTGTCAGAGAAGTAGCCTTCCAAACTAAAGTGGCCTTTATTAACACTGCGGAGTGATTAAGCCTACCAGCTAGTGTTAGTTCACCAGTTTTCTATGCACCATGAAGGCAGCATGCAGACTTGCTCTTTCTCAGTTGTCTACTTGAAGATTGCAGTGTGCTCTGATGGTAACTGTGGTAGCACTGTGTATAACAAATAAAGACTTATTGACATACCTTGGTTGTTTCAGTACTTTTCTACTTTATCCTTGGGGGGAAAATCATTCAGTAATTTTTCAAAATTTGTGTAATTAGTTTCAAATTAGTATACGCTTTAAAAATTATTTGAATTTTAAACCTATTCTCTAGTGATTGTGACAAATCTGACCAGTGGAGAAAAGTGAGATGAAAGGTACTTAGTCTATCATATACTGCATCACTGGTGAGTATTCAGATGTATTCTTCAAACCTTAAATTACCAAGCCATGGCAGTTATCAGTATACTCAGTAATCTTTCAGAATTATCACACTCGGTCCTGAACCTGTGATTTCTAGTGTTTTACTAAAACAATACAAATGTTTGTTAAACTTTTGGGTGCCTGAATCTACATTCCTTCAGTCACCCTAGAACAATGACCTGTAGCATCAGTAGAGTGTAGGCTGCAATGGGAGGCAAGCTGTGAAGGGTGGGGCCTAAGACAGTATTTTATAACCAAAACAAGGAATCACAAATAGTCCCTACCTTCGTTTCTGTAAGATCTTAGAGACACTTGGGTCATTTTTATTTGGTACGGCTGAATGAATCACAAGGGTTTGGGTACATAAAGACAAAAAAATGATTAGGAAGTAACTCAGAGGCTGATTATAAGAACTCTTTAAGGTAGTGACAAAGTATCTCTGAGACACTTGGAACGGTAGACATGAGTTGCTATGATCTTCAAACATAAGAAACATTTACCAAAAGGACTGAGGTGCCTTTGCCACTGGTCAGACTATGTAATGGAATCACAGACTAAGTCATTTGGCTAAGTCATATGCTTCTTCCTGTTTGGTTTCTGGGTCTCTGCTAGAGACAAACAGAATTCCACCTTATTTGTGGCTAAGTGATATGTAGTCCAAACACAATGTACATGAAACTGAATGACTGAGAATATTTTTTAATTTAGAAAATATTTATAAACGTCAGATTCTGAGAAATCAAGCACTGAATTGTTTTGTTCTCTATTTTTAAGATAGCATAATAAAGTAAGCTTTAAGGTGAAAAGCTTCTATGATATTTAGACTTTACATAATAGTTACTTAGTGAAGCCTATCGATATTATTAGAGTTAGGAGCAGTACACACTTACCACACAGCACAGTACAATAAGGATACAGGTGTATCAGCCTGTGTGACTGCAGTGGCATCACCACTAGCCTACCGTTCTTTTGGCAGGTTTCATCTTGTATCACCTTCATCTTTCAAAGATGCCTCAAAATGAGGTTATTTCCTAACTGAAAAATCTTTCAAAATTGTTTCCAGGCAGCTCAAATACCAAAATACCTCCCCAAACTCTGAAATTTTATAATAAAGATGTATTTTTTAAAGGCATTAACTCAATTTATAAGGTAGAAATTTATGGAAGTGATCAATATGCCCTTACATTTTTTGTAAGCAATACTGATAGTAAACTATTAATAGGATTATTTCTAATCATTATTTTAAGGGCAAAATCTATAATTTATTACACATGGTCATTATAAACCCCTTAGTTCTTAAAATGAGGAAATTAAATGAAACCCAGTGTTTTATATCAATTTTTATATAAACTTTAAATATATACTAAGATCTGAATAAGAATTTCAATAACTATATCAAAACTAAATGTGAGGCAGTTTCCCAGCTGATCTGCTCCCCTCTGGAAACTGAGTCCGGAGGCACCCTAGCGAGGGCACCCCAAGAGAGGTCAAGGACTGCAGAACTGCAGGCATCCTAGAGAGGACACGGCCCACAGAGCTGCAGAGCAGGGGACACCATATCCTGAAGCATCATAGAGGAGCAACTACATTCAGAGCACCAAACACCTAGCTGATCTACTACCGTGGAGACACCATATCCTGAAATATCCTAGAGGAGCCACTGTACTCAGAGCAGCTGGAACTCAGGATCATAGAGTCATCCTGACCCCGAGGAGTTCTGACATAACCAAGATAACTGGAAAGGCAGACTCCAGTCAGAACCAGTGAGTTCAAGTAGCACTACAGCTAACCAAATGGTGAAAGGCAAGTGTAAGAATGTAAACAACAGAAACCAAAGTTACTTGGCATCACCAGAACCCAGTTCCCCCACCATAACAAATCCTGAACACTACATCACACCAGAAAAGCAGAACTCAGAATTAAAATCACTTCTCATAATGATGATGGAGGACTTTAAAAAGGACATAAACAACACCCTCAAAGAATTTGAGGAGAACGCAGGTAAACAGGTAGAAGCCCTTAAAGAAATGCAAGAAAACACAACCAAACAGGTGAAGGAATTACACAAAACCATCCAGGATATAAAAATGGAAGTAGAAACAATAAAGAAATCTCAAAGGGAGACTACCCTGGAGATAGAAAACCTAGGAAAAAGATCAGAAGTCATAGACGAAAGCATCACCAACCGAATACAAGAGATAGAAGAGAGAATCTCATGCACAGAAGATACAATGGAAAACATAGACACAACGGTCAAAGAAAATGTGAAATGTAAAAGGCTCCTAACACAAAACATCCAGGAAATCCAGGACACAATGAGAAGACCAAACCTAAGGATAATAGGTATAGATGAAGGTGAAGACTCCCAACTTAAAGGGCCAGTAAATATCTTCAACAAAATTATAGAGGAAAACTTCCCTAACCTAAAGAAAGAGATGTCCTTAAATATACAAGAAGCCTACAGAACCCCAAATAGGCTAGAGCAAAAAAGAAACACCTCCCGTCACATAATAATCAAAACATCAAATATACAAAACAAAGAGAAGATACTAAAAGCAGTAAGGGAAAGGGGCAAAGTAACATATAAAGGCAGACCTATAAGAATTACACCAGATTTCTCACCAGCGATTATAAAAGCCAGAAGATCCTGGACTGATATCATACAGGCCCTAAGAGAACATAAATGCCAGCCCAGACTACTATACCCAGCAAAACTCTTAATCACTATTGATGGAGAAACCAAAATATTCCATGACAAATCCAAATTTACACAATATCTTACCACAAATCCAGCACTTCAAAGGATAATTGGTGGAAAACTCCAATACAAGGAGGGAAACTACAACCTAGAAAAAGCAAGAAAGTAATCTTCTAACAACCCAAAAAGAAGGTAGCTATACAAAAAAAGACATAGACTATCAGATTGGATACATAAACAGGACCCAACATTTTGCTGCATACAGGAAACACATCTGTGTGAAAAAGACAGACACTACCTCAGAGTAAAAGGTTGGAAAACAATCTTCCAAGCAAATGGCCCCAAGAAACAAGCTGGAGTAGTGATTCTAATATCAAATAAAATCGTTTTTCAACCAAAAGTAATCAAAAAAGATAAAGAAGGACACTTCATATTCATCAAAGGAAAAATGTACCAAGAGGAACTTGCAATTTTGAACATCTATGCTCCAAATGCAAGGGCACCCACATACATAAAAGAAACTTTACTAAAGCTTAAAGCATACATTGCACCTCACACAATAATAGTGGGAGATTTCAACACCCCACTCTCAGCTATGGACAGATCGTGGAAACAGAAACTAAACCGAGACACAATGAAACTAACAGAAGTTATGAACCAATTGTCTTAACTGACATCTATAGAACATTTCATCCTAAAACAAAAGAATATACCTTTTTCTCAGCACCTCATGGTACCTTCTCCAAAATAGACCATATAATTGGTCACAAAACAGGCCTCAACAGATACAAAAAGATTGAAATAACCCCTTGTACCCTATCAGACCACAATGGACTAAGATTTTGACATGGTCTTTGACATGGACAAAAACAACAGAAAGCCCACATACACGTGGAAATTGATGCTCTACTCAATGATAACTTGGTCAAGGAAGAAATAAAGAAAGAAATTAAAGACTTTTTAGACTTAAATGAAAATGAGGACACATCGTATCAAAATTTGTGGAACTCCATGAAAGCAGTACTAAGAGGAAAAATCATAGCTCTAAGTGCCCACAAAAAGAAAATGGAAAGAGCATACATTAATAACTTGACAGCATACCTGAAAGTGTTAGTAGAACAAAAAGAAGCTAATATACCCAAGAGGAGTAGAAGGCAGGAAATAATCAAACTCAGGGCTGAAATCAACCAAGTTTAAACAGAAAGAACTATACAAAATATCAACAAAACCAGGAGCTGGTTCTTTGAGAAAATCAACAAGATAGATAAACCCTTAGCCAGACTGACCAAAGGGCCCAGGGACTACTCAAATTAATAAAATCAAAACTGAAAAGGGAGACATAACAACAGAAACAGAGGAAATTAAAAAAATCATCAGATCCTACTACAAAGGCCTATACTCAACAAAATTGGAAAATCTGGAGGAAATGGACAATTTTCTAGATAGATACCAGGTACCAAAGTTAAACGAGGAGCAGATAAACCATCTAAACAGTCGCATAACCCCTAAAGAAATAGAAGCAGTCATTAAAAATCTCCCCACCAAAAAAAGTCCAGGGCCAGATGGTTTTAGCACAGAATTCTATCAGACCTTCCAGGAAGACCTAATACCAATTCTCTTCAAACTATTCCACAGAATAGAAACAGAAGGAACAATACCCAATTCATTCTATGAAGCTACAAGTACGCTCATACCTAAGCCTCCCAAAGACCCAACAAAGAAAGAGAACTACAGACCAATCTCTCTTATGAATATTGATGCAAAAATACTCAATAAAATTCTCGAAAACCGAATCCAAGAACACATCAAAGCAATCATCCATCATGATCAAGTAGGCTTTATCCCAGGAATGCAGGGATGGTTCAATATTTGGAAATCCATCAACATAATCCACTACATAAATAAACTCAAAGAAAAAAAACCACATGATCATTTCACTAGATGCTGAGAAAGCATTTGACAAAATTCAACATCCCTTCATGTTAAAAGTCTTGGAAAGATTAGGAATTCAAGGTCCATACCTAAACATAGTAAAAGCAATATACAGCAAGCCAGTAGCCAACATCAAACTAAATGGAGAGAAACTTGAAGCAATGCCACTAAGATCAGGAACTAGACAAGGCTGCCCACTCTCACCCTACCTATTCAATGTAGTACTGGAAGTCCTAGCCAGAGCAATTAGACAACAAAATGAAGTCAAATGGATACAAACAGGAAAGGAAGAAGTCAAAATTTCACTATTTGCAGAAGATATGATAGTATATTTAAGTGACCCCAAAACTTCCACCAGAGAACTCATAACCCTGATAAACAACTTCAACAAAGTAGCTGGATATAAAATCAACTCAAACAAATCAGTAGTCTTTCTCTACTCAAAGGATAAAGAGGCTGAGAAAGAAATTAGGGAAATGACACCCTTCACAATAGTCACAAATAATACAAAATACCTTGGATTGAATCTAACCAAGCAAGTGAAAGATCTGTATGACAAGAACTTCAAGTCTCTGAAGAAAGAAATTAAGATCTCAGAAGATGGAAAGATCTCCCATGCTCCTGGATTGGCCGGATTAATTTAGAAAAAATGGCCATCTTACCAAAAGCAATTTATGGATTCAATGCAATCCCCATTAAAAGTCCAAGTCAATTATTCATAGAGATAGAAAGAGCAATTTGCAAATTCATTTGGAATAACAAAAAACCAAGGATAGCTAGAACTATTCTCAACAATAAAAGAACTTCTGTGGGAATCACTGTCCTTGACCTCAAACTGTACTGCAGAGCAGTCGTGATAAAAACTGCATGGTATTGGTAAAGAGAAAGGCAGGAAGATCAATTGAATAGAATTGAAGATCCAGAAATGAACTTACACACCTATGAGCACTTGGTCTTTGACAAAGGAGCTAAAACCATCCAGTGGAAAAATGACAGCATTTTCAGCAAATGATGCTGGTTCAACTGGAGGTCAGCATGTAGAAGGATGCAAATCCATCCATTCTTATCTCCTTGTACAAAGCTCAAGTCCAAGTGGATAAAGGACCTCCACATAAAACCAGATACACTGAAACTAATAGAAGAGGTGGGGAAGACCCTTGAATACCTAGGCACAAGGGAAAAGTTTCTCAACAGAACTCCAATGGCTTATGCTCTAAGATCAAGAATTGACAAATAAAACCTCATAAAATTGCAAAGCTTCTGCAAGGCAAAGGACATTGTCAATAAGACAAAATGGCAACCAACAGATTGGGAAATATCTTTACCAATACTACATCCGATAAAGGGCTAATATTGAATATATACAAAGAACTCAAGAAATTATTCTCCAGACAACCAAATAACCCTATTAAAAAATGGGGTACAGAGGTAAACAAAGAATTCACAACTGAGGAAACTCGAATGGCTGAGAAGCACCTTAAGAAATGCTCAACATCCTTAGTCATCAGGGAAATGCAAATCAAAACAACCCTGAGATACCACCTCACACCAGTGAGAATGGCTAAGATCAACAACTCAGGTGATAGTAGATGCTGGTGAGGATGCAGAGAAAGAGGATCACTCCTCCATTGTTGGTGGGATTGCAAGCTGGTACAACTACTCTGGAAATCAGTCGGTCAGTTCCTCCGAAAATTGGACATAGCACTACCTGATGATCCAGCTATACCACTCCTGGGCATATACCCAGAAGATGCTCCAACATATAACAAGGACATATGCTCCACTATGTTCATAGCAGCCTTACTTATAATAGCCAGAAGCTGGAAAGAACCTAGATGTCCCTCAACAGAGGAATGGATACAAAAAATGTGGTACATCTACACAATGGAGTATTTCTCAGCTATTAAAAATAATGAATTTGAGAAATTTTTAGGTAAATGGATGGATCTAGAAATTATCATCTTGAGTGAGTTAACCCAATCACAAAAGAACACACATGGTATTTACTCACTGTTAAGTGGATGTTAGCCCAAAAGCTTGGAATAGGGAAGACTCAACCTGCAGACCACATGAAGCTCATGAAGAAGAGGGGATGATACCTCAGTTCTACTTAGAACAAGTAACAAAAATACTCAAGGGAGCAAATATAGAAACAAAATATGGGACAGGAACTGAAGGAGGGGCCATCAGGAGACCATTCCACCTGGGTATTCATCCCATGTACAGTCACCTAAGGTAGACACTGATGTGGATGGCTGGAAGTGCATGCTGTCAAGAATATGATATTGCTGTCTACTTAGAGGTCTGCCAAAGACTAACACATTCAGAGGACAATGCCCACAGCTAACCATGGATATGATCAAGGATTTCCCAATGGAGAACTTAGAGAGAAGACTGAAAGAGCATAAATGGTTTGTGACCCCAGGAGGAAAGCAACAATACCAAACAACCAGAGCCCCCCAGGGTCTAAACCACCAGCTTGGGAGCACATTGGCAGGGACCCATGACTCCAGCGGTATATGTTGGAGAGGATGGCATTGTCAGGCATAGGTGGGAGAGGAGTTTCTTGGTCCCATAAAAAATGAACACAGTGTGTGTGTGTGGGGGGGGGGGGATGTGAGGGTGGGGAGGGGGTAGTGGGTGGGTAGATGCAGGCACAGCCTCATAGAAGCATGAGGAGGGGGGATGGGATAGGAGGTTTCTGGGTGGTGGGAGGAAGTGGGGTAAGGGGATAAAATCTGAAAGGTAAATATAATACCCAATTTTTTAAAAAAAGAGAGAGATAAAAAAAGGGGGAAAAAGGAGAAAAAAGAAAAAAAAAGAAAAATAGGAGATTTAATAACACAAAAGGAAGGATTTAGAAATTTAGGAGGCAGTTTATGTTAATGGAAACAGCATCACAGAAACTGGAAAATCACACCCTCATAGAAGCACAAGGAGGGGGGATGGGATAAAGGGTTCCTGGGTGGTGGGGGGAATGGGATAAGGGGATAAAATTTGAAATGTAAATATTACAGCCAATTTTAAAAAGGGAAAAAAAGTTGTTAGAACCAACATCTTTAATAAAATGTCAGCCCTCTAGAAAAAAAATGTTTTTTTCTTGATACTAAAACTTGTTCTGAGAATTGTATATTGCAGAACACACAGCCTTGGTGTATCTACTCATCAAGCATACTGAGCAGACCTGCCCAAACCTCCAATGTCCTAGAATTCCATCTGAATGCAGTGAAGACACAGCGTCAGAGGCTTATCAATTTACTCTTCCAACCACCCCTCTTCCCACCACCCCTCTTCTAATATCTCAACACCCTTAATCAACTTGAAGAAGTTAAAGCTTCAGTGCCCCTATTACCTGGGCTTGGGGACTAAGGTGGTTAGTCCACCATTGCCCAGCCTTCTTTAACTTTTTTAACTGATTTAGGATGGCTAGCCTATGAGTTAAGGGACTATAGCAAATTCATGGCTTTGAGTTTATTGTTAGGGTGTTTTCCATATTTTATTTAGAAATAGCTGAGAGGAGTTAACAGACAACAGTCCAGGTTACCTTACATGGATAGTTGGTTTTCAAAATGTCAGAAGTCCACAGAATTGACGTTACAAATATTTCTATATTAATGTCCATTCTGCTCCTGACAGCTTCCTGTCGTGGATTCTAAGAAGAAATTGAGCATCCTTGGAGTTACGCCAGTTGTGTGGTGACAGCCACTAGGCAAGAATTGCCTCTTTCCATTTACAGACAAATTACTGTCCAGAAAAGGACACACTTGCAGATTATATCTGATTATATCTGCCTAGACAGAGTAATCAGCCCTTAATAATTCTGCATCACTAAGGTCTGTCAGATGATTCTGGGCCAGAAGGCTGAAGATTTGATGCTCCAACGTTCGGTAGTATAGGGGCTTTCCAGGTGTTCATCGGTCTCTATAAATTGGCTAAGTTTTAGAAGCTATGCTTTGTGCTTCCCATAATTTCAGTTAACTTAGTCATTCTGGATTTCTGACAGGGTTGAACACCTATAGTCTCATAGCCAATACTGGCTATTTACTTTGAGAGAAAACATCTGAGTGGATGGTTTTCAGCTGACATTCATTCTAAAGCCAAGAAAAAAAGCCAGGTTCAGAACTAAGTCTTTTATTTAGGAGAGATGACAGAGGTTCTGGTTTGTCAACAAAATGATGGACTGGATATTAGGACTATCTTGTACCTCACTGGTACAATTAGGAATAATTATGCTCTAATTGCATTTTGAGAGAAAAGTTTTATTTTAACAGGAAGGGTGAAGCTAGGTGATTAGAGAAAGAAAGAGAGATAAAGAGATTGGGGATATGGAGGCAGTTGTTCACGTTTCTCCACCAGTCAAAGATAGTTTATATATCTAGGTTGGGTATTGGGTTACACTTCTGATTGAGCATTACCAAACTTATAAAGCCTTTGATTAACATTTTAAAAAAATGTATAAAAGCAAAAAGGAAAAGGGGGCATGGGATAGGGGTTTTCTAGGGAGGGGAAATGGGGAAAGTGGATGGCATCTGAAATGTAAATAAAATATAAAAAAATAAAAAAAACTAAATGTGAATGAGTAAATTATAAGTTGTTTTTAAATGATTCAATGAAAAACTGTGTTATAAACATATTTATAGAAATGAGATGCTTTTGTCTGTTAAAGGTTAAATAAAAAGGAAAATAGTCACTAAATGACACCAAAAAAGGTAATTTTTTAGATTTTTTTATTGATTTTTTATTGATTTTTTTAATTTACAGAAACATCTAGTTGGAAACACAATTTGAAATATAATATTTTCAGTACATTTCTAAGTACTAAAGCAGCACAGCATAAAATTCTTCATTCCAGTGGTTTATATATCTTAGAATTAACTTTTTTTATTAACACCAAATTTAATTGTTCTTAACGTTCTAAAGCATAGCTCTGTAGGTTTATGGGTAAGAAGCACATAGCCTTCACTTCTGAACCTCAGTTTCTTTGTCATTAAACTGGGTTTCATGTTTATTTGGGCCATAACCATTTTATACTTAATTTCACTGTGTATGGGAACTAAAGAATTCTAATGCCATGCATGAGACTTGATTTGTGTGTGATAGTCATCCTACAAGGTGAAAACTCTCCTGTGGGTTCCTAACCCTAGCAGGCCAATCCCAGTTGTTCCACTTTCACCCCTACAGAAAGAAGTCTTCCAGACCTGAACATTCCTCCTGCCTGGCCTGGCCGCCATGAGACAAGGAACTGAGAGGATGAGTACTGGCTAATCCTGGTCCCTCGGAAGAATAACAGGTTGGAGAGGATTTAGTGAGTAAGATATGTAGTATACACTTTAGAAGTGTATTTCTTTTAATCAAGTCTCTTGTAGCATAAATAAAATCTCAGTTGTTCTTCAGTCTGTACCATAAACCATTAAGATTTTTCCTAGTCATCTTGTTTCTGAAGTCAAAAACAAACAACAACAACAACAAAAAACCACAGGAAAATAAAGCTATTTTAATCTACCCTAACTGCTTATTTTAAATATTTATTTTAAATATGAGTCATAGTCATCAACTACCCAATAAAAGGGTTTTAAAAAATGAACAGATGAATTAGTAAAATTCCAAAATTAAATTCTGATTCTAAACTCACAAAGGCATTGTTATATTCAGGATTAAGCTTTAGTCTTTAAGGGTTGAAACAACTTTAGAGGTCATCCAGCCCTACTTCCATCCTGATTATCACACCTCTCATGTTTAAACTCATAATGTTATTTCCAAAAAAAAAAAAAAAAAAAAAAAAAAAAAAAACCAACATAAATCAGCACTTATAAAAATATCTATTTAAATTAAAGCATTCAAAACAAACACGGTAAAACTGGTTCCCTCACCCCTACATACTGTTTACACCTTGTGCCTCTATCACATTTAAATAATGAATGTACCACTTCACAAAAATGAACACACAATGCTTTTTTTGTTCTCTAAATTTTCTCTGAACACATACAAGTCACATATATGTCATATCTCAACAAAGAAAAAATTGCAATTAACTTGTTTTCTGAACTTTGGTCTTTTACTCAAGGTTTCGTTATGGATGCAACTATAGTTTTTGAACATAAAATAAATCTTTCTTATAGTCTGTATACATTTGTTAATAATTTACAAGGACTGTGGATCCACTGAATCATCAACCACAGGCTTTGTGGAACACATGGGAAATGTAGGAAAATGCTCAGCAAAGGCATGAAAAGCTGGACAGCAAAGGAACTTCTATGAAAACATCTTTCAGTTTACAATGAAAGTTACTGCTATTTGAAGTACCATAAAAAAAAAAAAGAGATGTGTCAGTAACACCACTTTATAATATAACACATGGAATGTATTCTCTAGATCTCATTCTATCTATCTATTTATCTATCTATTTATTTATTTATTTATTTATTTATTTATTTATTTAAGTATGTGAGTACACTATAGCTGTTTTCAGACACACCAGAAGAGGGCATCAGATCCCATTACAGAGGGTTGTGAGCCACCATGTGGTTACTGGGAATTGAACTCAGGACCTCTGGAAGAGCAGCCAGTGCTCTAACTACTGAGCTACCTCTCCACCCCTAGATCTCATTCTTAAATCTGTATTTTTCATCTGTAAAACTTAAGTATCTGTTCAAACTGACCTCAGAAAAAACCCACAAATTACAGATCAATTAAAGTTTTGATTTCATTGATTTTAGCTTGTTTCATTTCAGTAGAGTTTATTTTCTTCGATCCAAAGGCTCCAGCTGCAAGCTCTCTTTTCGTGTTTTGTATTTTCAACATATTTTCTTCAACAGAATCCTTCACAATGAACTTCAAAAAGAAAAAAATAAGTTAAATGTTAAGTTTAAAATAATGGTTAAGAACTTTTCAGGTAACAAAATGAAGTTTTTTAATGCTCTTAAGAAACCTTTACTAAGAAAACTGCCTTTCCCTAAGCCACACAAGGATGAACATGCTAACAACACTGCACACTAAAGTCAGAAAGAAAGCACAAGAGGCACGGTGAAAACAGAAACATACACCTTTAAAAGGACTTCTACTTCGGGTGTACCCACATTTCAAAAGTGCACCCACATTTTAAAAGTGAAATGATTACTTATACATACATATTTGTGGGTATGCATATAATTTAATTTCCTTTTCTCAACATGCAGTGAGGATATTTACAGCTAACCATGACTTCCCTTCTCAACCAGTGTCACTGTTTCATACAAAGAATCTGCATGGCGGAAGCATAGCGTGGCAGGATATTTTCCTGTTGTGTTGTATTTGCAGTGGAGCTTGGTGATTGGGCATTAGAAGAGGTAGGAAGAGTGAAGAGTTGGGAGGAAAACGAGGGGGAAGAGGAAAGAGAGGGGAGAGAGGAAGAGACACGGAGGAAGAACCATGGATCTCTAGCAGTCCTGGGTAGCAATTTCTATCAAAAGGTTAGATATTGGGTAATAACTTTAATTGGTTGGGCATCTTGTGTATTAAGTATTTGTTGATATATAAATCCATTAGATAATCTTTAAGCATTAAGAGTCTTCATTCTAATGGGAACTGCAAGCATGGCGGGTATTGTCTGGGGCTTAGAAGAGAACCATAAAGGTGACAGTGTTGGCCCAAGATCTATGCTTTGGGCCATGGTCTCTATGGAGCTGATCATCAGAACCAGCTGCCACAGTAACATCTTGTGGGGTGCTCTTGACCTCTGGCCGCTTCTAGTGTGGGAACATGGCGGGCGGTTCAGGTAGTTAGCCGGACTACACTGGTTTTTCAAAACACTCCCATTTCAGCACAGAACTTACACACTCCTCACAATCATCACACAAGAACATCACAAATACAAATTATATAGGTGTCCCTGTAGCTAGACTATTAGCAAAATGAACTCAGTATTATCAAGAGTCAAATGAAGTTCCCACAAAGTCTAGGTACATAAGAAGGTACATATCAATGTAGCAACACATCAAGAAACTCTTGATAAATTCAACATTTCTGATAAGAATCTTGAAAAGTAATAACAAAGTTCTCACCTAGGAATAAAATACACATCCAAGTTTTATTCATGATCTCTACTAGAAATTTCTTAGGAAATAACAAAGATTCAACTAACAGACCACATGAAGCTCATGAAGAAGCAAGAACAAGTATGGATGCCTAGGTCTTACTTAGAAGGAGTAACAAAATACCAAAGGGAGCAAATATGGAGACAAAGTGTGGGACAGAAACTGAAGGGGAGGCTGTCTGGAGACCATTCCACCTGGGTATTCATTCCATGTGCAGTCACCAAAACTAGACGCTGATATGGATGACAGGAAGTGCATGCTGACAGGAGCCTGACATAGCTGTCTCCTTAGAGGTCCTCCAGAGATTGACATACCCAGAAGCAGATACTCACAGCTAACCATTGATCTGATCAAGGGTTCCCACTGGAGAAGTTAGAGAGAAGACTGAAGGAGCTGGAAGGGTTTGTGGCCCCAAGAGGAGAGCAACAATACCAACCAACCAGAGTTCTCCAGGGTCTAAACCACCAGCCTAGGAGCACATAGGGAGGGACACATGACTCCAGCTGTATATATAGGGGAGGATGGCTTTGTTGGGCATAGGTGGGAGAGGAGATCTTTGGTCCCATGAAGGCTGAACACTGAGTTGGGGGGAATCTGAGGGAATAATAGGAGTGGGGGGGGGGTGGGGGCACACCCTCATAGAAACAGGAGGAGGGGGGATGGGATAAGGAGCTCCTGGGTGGTGGGGGGAATGGGGTAAGGGGATAAAATTTGAAATGTAAATATAATATCCAATAAAAAAAAAAAAGAAAAGTGGTTAGAACCAACATCTTTAATAAAATGCCGGCCCTCTTAAAAAAAAAAAAAAAAGCCAAGCATTGTTCAATATACTTCTATAAGCAGTACTGGAGAGGTGAAGGCGTGCAAATCTGTAGGATTCACTGGCTGGCCAGCCTAGCCTATTTGGTAAGCTCCAAGCCAGAAAAACCCCAACTTGAAAGAAAGTACATGGTGCTTGAGAGACAGCACCCTAGGTTGTCCTCTGGACTCCATAGGTACATGCTTGCGTGCACACACACATGCTTTTTTCCCCGAAGTTATTTGTGTGTGTGTGTGTGTGTGAGAGAGAGAGAGAGAGAGAGAGAGAGAGAGAGAGAGAGAGAGAGAGAGATTGAGAGACAGAGAGAGAGAGAGAGAGAGAGGGAGGGAGGGAGGGAGGGAGGGAGGGAGGGAGGGAGGGAGGGAGGAGGGCAAGAAGAGGGTGTTAGATGATCCTCTGGAGCTGGAGTTACAGGTGGCTGTGAGCTGCCTGACATGGGTGATGTGAACCAAGGTTTGGTCGCCTAAAACAGTTGTAAGCACTCTTACCTGCTGAGCCATCTCTTCAGTTCCCAACACAAACATACTTTGTAAAACAAGATCATAATTATAAAGAATTATTCTGAGAACAGAAGATATCACGGAAAGAGAACAAGCGAATGGACTAGAAATAGACCCGTATACGTATCTGCTACTAGTAGAAGTCTATGAACTTCTTCAAAGCAAAAAAATCTCCAAAAACACAAAACGTGACAGAACAATAGCCTCTTCGTTTGAAAAGGGAATAAATGTAGGAACATTTCACAAAGCACAGTATCTTCCAGAAGGATCATACAGACTGACCATTTTAAAATGCAAATAAGGCCACAAGTACTAAGACATTAAAAACTAATAAACAAAGAATGCTTTGATATCTTAAAAGGTAAAGGGTTCTCATAATGCTCACTGCTCTGTAACTACAGGAAAAAAGGCATTAGAATAACATATTTAAATAAAAATAAAAATCTGAAATCACAGAACTTTAAAATCTCTTGACAAAAAGGCTCAAAAAGTTGACAGATAAGAGCTGGGGATAAACCATTTTCAACACACATACAACTAAAATCAAAATGAAAAATAAAGTCCTTGATGCTGTAAGACTTTCTTTGCACTAGAGGCAAAAGCAAAGAAGAAATGAACACGTAGTTCACAGCAGGAAAATACAACCACAAGCAGCAGACATACGAAATATATTTAAGGCCTATTTTTAAGGCAAATGCAAACTGATGCATGTTCATTCACTTATGATCACATGCACTTACACCACTGCATACATGATAAACATAAAGGCTTATTGTTTGCTTTTTGTTTTGTAATGCTGGGAATCGAACTCGAGGCCTTCTATAGGTTAGATACGTTCTAACTGTGAGCAACGCTCCCAGGAGCACTACATGGTCTACACTGAAGTCAACTGGAAGTCATTCAATAACAATTCCAGCTCCCCAAGGATCGTTTTCTTTCAATTTTTCATGTTGAGATATATACACAAATAAGACCTATGTAACTACAGAGGAAAAAAAATCTTTGAAAATGAAACTACAAAGGAGACAAAATGAGTTTTACATTTTCTCCGCATTCTACTTCAATCATGGCAGTAATGTATTCATATATTGCCTGTGTTGTTTTTAAAAAGCAAACAATCTTAAGTAACTTTAAAAACTCACTTTTGTGATGATAATCTCTTGTGTCTGGCCAAGTTGATGGCATCGTTCAAAGCACTGATCTTCTGCAGCAGGATTCCAGGCCTAACGAGGACAAAACTGCATTACTCCTGCGCTACTGTGCACGTTTCTGCACTAGTCCTTCATCCCAGTATGTCTGTATGCCCCCTTCTCTAATGAATTCAAACACTGATATTGCAAATGTACCTGGAAGACAGCTATTTCTCCAGCACTATGAAGACAGTCAGCTTTCCCCACAGACTGCATTCTACCCATTTCAACAGTGGCTGAGAAGCTTACCTAAAATGTTTACGACCTGTGTGTTTTAAAGTTCAGTTTTTCAGATTCTGGAATGTTTGCATAGATCCATAATCCAAAACCAAACATCTAAAACTTTCTGGAGTTTGTGACAGTACTCAAACAGATCCAAATTTTAGGGCATCTTAGACAGACATGTCCAACCTGTGCCCAACAAAAGCCTGAGAGGTATGGCAGGAACAACATAAGACCTGCCAATTGGTCAGAAACTTTGTGGCTTTCCAGTGTAAAATGAAGTTATGCACCCTCTCTGGTGATGTAAATGACCACACAAACAATGCCATTCTTGTGCCCCCATTTAAAAAGGTTTTCCTCTTTTGCTGAGCATTGGTTTTCTTGATATATTTCCTGCTTTTCCCTACTGATGAACTACAAAGCAGTTTCAATAGTAGTCACAAGTCCTAAAGGCTGTTTCAGACTTGTTGATACAACCATGTGTGTTTGTTTGAAATCAGCTGGATTTGAAAAACTTGTACTTTAAAAGTACCTAAGTTCTGCCTTAAGCTCAAGAAAATGATGTGATACAGCAAAAGAACACCCAGCTAAAGAGTTCCTCAGGAGCAGCCAGATGGCTTCAAAATGACAGCATATCTATGGTTGTCATCCTCGTTCAATGTTTACACAGACGCTGGTGAGACTTTAGCTTCTGACATGCTGATGTGTATGAGGAAAGCCCAAGGTGCTCCAAGCAGACACAACAAACTACAGTCCACTAAGGAACGCTGAGTAGGACAAACAGTCTTCCTCAAAGACCACACCAACTGGTTATCCAATACCAAATGGTCATCCTTTCATACCCACAAATGACAGTGTACAGGTTGTATTTATATACACATATACATACATGCTTATATCTTTAGCCCCTGAGCAGCACACCACAAAACCCGATACCTCACAAAAGCCAGCCCCTCCTCCTGTCCCAGCCTATGACTGCTGCAGTAGAATGTCCCACAGGAGCTGTCCATGGTGGTAAACAGCCATTCCAGTGGCAGTGGGAGCTACCCCTCAGGAGCCTTTCACAATGCCAACACCTTTCCTGAAGCAACCTACAGTCAGCATGAGGAGCTGTCCACAGTGGCAAAACCTTTCCTGCCTCAGCCTACAGCTTTAGTGTAATGCCACTGCAGGAGCTTTCCCACAGGAGCTGTCCACAGTGGCAGTGCCTCCTCTCCAGCCTTACCCCCACCCAGAAGCCCCACAGACATGGTGCCTCAGCAAAAGCTGGCTGCCATGGGGAAGGACTTCCCACTCTATGGGCCCGATGCAGAGAAAAGGAGATGAAAAAAAATCACCAATCTCTGAGCGGAAAATCACATCAATCCCTGAGCTCCCTCAAGCTCAGGACTCGAAATCTCACCAACAATACTCACTTTGAAAATGTCTGTCCTGAGAAGCCCCACACCCTCAGAAATCCTATATAAGCACTGTCCCTTTGTCCAGTTCTCTGCTGTCTGCTCCTGGGAGCAGTGGACAGCCATCCTTGGACTGGCCCGTCAACACCCTTGACATTTCATGAGATTATGATACCAATAGATGAAATCAATTTTTTCTATTGCCTGTACTATATCCAGGAACAGTAAGAGAACAATATATATCTGGTATAGCTACCAGAAATCCAAAATATTTCTAGGGCCTTCATTACACAACCACATTAAGTACATGCTATCAGCCAGGGAAACTTACCAAGAATATATTCATGGAAAACTGAGCCTAAATCAACTAGGATACATGTCTAAAATGTACTTTTTAGGTCTCCTTCAGAAACTTCTACATCTCAAGAGAGAGGCATAAATTTGTATTTGACCTGATATTTAGGCAAGTATGAGGTATGACCATGACAAGAGTCAATATCTGATTTATAAACAGATTCCCAATGCCTTATCATACAACACAAAGTTGAGAGCTGATGATTTGCTGCTTACTGAATCTTAAAAGCATTACAATAGTCATGTTTTATGTATTCAAAAGAGTTGAAATGCACAGAACCATACTTAAGAACACAGAACCTGACTAGTTTTACAGATTACCGTGTGAATGTGGGAACCGTTTACGTTTCTGTGTGTCAGTTTCCTCATCTGCAAGTAAGGATAGTGTTACCTTCCACAATTGTGACTAAAAAGGCATCTCTCAAACAGGTTTTGTTTCTTTTCCTGTTTTGTTTGGTTGTAATAACATTTTGAAAACTTACATAAGTACTTACCGGGTCCATTAAGAACACTCGAGACGCTGTACAGAGATTCAAGCCAAGTCCACCTGATTTTAAGGACAGCAGCATTACAGTAGGAGATCCTGCTTCTGTGGTTTGAAAACAATCAGCTATTTCACCTCTTCTACTATGAAGCATGGAACCATCTAAGCGAGTAAACACAAATCCCGAGGCTCTAACGGGGAAAAGAAAACAAATAACATACTATGAGAAATATTACATAGTTAACAAATATTAGTTAAACCAAATTCACTCATAATTTATTCCTGTGATACTAAGGATCAGTCAAACCCAAGGGCCTGCACAAGCTAACTAAACAGCTTCCAAGTGAAGTACACATTCATTCAATAATTCATTTCCTGGTAAAGCAAATGTCTACTGAGCATCTAGCCATGTGCCAGGTACTAACTCAACTATTTCCTGACTAATTTAGACTTAATTTTAAAATCTTATACTCAGGAGAAGTTTGGTTGTTATACCAACTATCATTTTAAATAGACAAAATGATTAAACTGGTAAAACATTAAAACATTTGGGGAGCTATCACACAATACACGTACAAAATCTTTCTGTGTGAGGTAAAAGTGCTTGTTAAACTTACTCAAGCGCTGTTTCTATTAAAGACAGGAATAAGGAAAACTGAGAAACAACCAAACTTTTTATGTTGGGATTTTCTTTCCGTAATTCATTCAAAGCATTGATTAGAGCATTAATCTGAAAAAAAAGAGAAAATATTGTATTCATTAGATTCTATCTGAATTGGTAAGATACGTCCAGACACTCTAGTTTTTAACAATTTGTTTGCACAAGCTAACTTTAATAGGGCTCACATAATGTAGGATTCATTGAACAAATCTCCAATGTTTTTCATTGAGAGGGTTTTATATAATTTAACTAAAAGGCAAAAATAAAAGCAAAAGACTGAAAAAATCCTCATAATAATTCAAATACCTTCCTTTTCCAACTGAAAGTCAACATTAAATGTAAACAAAAGCCAGTACAACTAAAAGAATATGAGATGATAGCATTAAAATTAAAGTTGAAATTATTATTTCATTATGACATTTACTCATTAAATATAAAACATTAGAGTATTTACACATATGGAGTTTTACCTTTGAGCTGGACGACCATTCCATGCTGGACTTTTTGTCAATGGTACTGGCCAATTCTTCTGGAGAACATTCTAGTAAATTATCTCCATTTATTTTACTTCTGCATAGAGGACACTTGGCATGTGGCTATATACAAAGGAACAAAGAATGAACCACACTTATATAACAGAAATATAAATTTACCTAAACTTATTGTCATGAATAGAAAGCTCTAAACTCTTTTCTTTTTTTTTTTTTTTTTTTTTTTTTTTTTTTGGTTGTTTTCCAGACAGGGTTTCTCTGTGTAGTCCTGGCTGTCCTGGAACTCACTCTGTAGATCAGGCTGGCCTCGAACTCAGAAATCCGCCTGCCTCTGCCTCCCAAGTGCTGGGATTAAAGGGGTGCACCACCACCGCCTGGCTACACTCCTTATTTTATTCAGGCTTTTTGTCATATTCATTTACTGGACTTCAACCTGTACCTGAACTCCAAACAAACAAACATGTCCTCATGTTGTAAGAGACATGTTGTTGTAAAGGACAGAGCAAATGAGTGTAATCCTGACTAAATGCAGAAGCTCAGAACACTGAGTATCATCTGCTACTAAGTAAAAGGTGATAATTTGTTGACACCCTTTACTCTGCCTCAACGCTTTGCCTCAATGCTTTGGTTGAGCTAAGTGTTCTGGTCAAGAGAGAGTGTTGGGCAAGTGATGCGAAGAATGGAGACAAGACAGGGTCTGATCAAGTCTCTTCTTTATCAAGTCTCTCTTCTATTTTCTCAAGTCTCTCTCAAGTCTCTTCTATTGAAGGGAACTCTGAGGTATTTATATACACAAGCAGGAGAACACAGGTGAAAACACTTGCACCACGTGCACCATACAGCTGAGGTCACTAAACAGCAAAACAAGCTATGTGGGATAAACAATATATTTATCAGAGTGTGCTTCAGCTGTTATAGGCTTTTGACAACCAAGTCTTTCATCAGGGTATATGGTTCCAGATGGCTGCAAAGTTGATCTAGCCGCTTTCTACTAAAGTCGGCTCCCAACAATAATTTCTTGCTCTTAACTATAATACAGTAAAAACACAAAGAACACTTCAAAAGAAAAAATGTCTTAATGTAGCGGTTCTCACCTTGTGGATCATGACCCCTTGGGGTGTTACACATCAGATATTTATATTAATATTCATAACTAGCAAAATTGCAGTTATGAAGTCGCCGCAAAATAATTTTATGGTTGGGGGTCAGCACAACATGAGGAACTGAATTAGAGAGCTGCAGCATTAGGAAAAATGGAGAACCACTTATACTTTATAAAGCTTATATCAGCGTGAGAAGTCTGTATCTCTCAAATACTACAGGTTCATTCAAAGCAGGATCTAACAAAGTGAGAGCTTACCTTAACTAGATACTCAATATCATTGCAAGAAAAAGATACTAAAAACAAAACTACATTAAAAATCTATACAAAGGACCACCTCTCAGCAGGGAAAGGTAAATGATGGGCAGAGACAGGGATAGTAGTCCACACAGCTGTGATTACTTCATAATCAAGCCTATAAGTGTAATTTGTGCATTTCCTCACATATATAGTATACAACATTTAAGACTATTTTGAATTTGCATTAGCTGGCAGATTGCTTAAAATATTATTTTTCCACAAAAGAATCTAGCCCTAGTTTACCCTACTTTATTCAACACAGTATGAGCTATATGTGTTAATCAGAAAGATCATCACTGAGACACAGCTGAGCCAGATTAGGGTGATAAAAAGTAGAATACCTATTTCCTACTTAAAGGGCCAATAAATATCTTCAACAAAATTACACAAGAAAACTTCCCTAATCTAAAGAACGAGATGCCCATAAACATACAAGATGCCTACAGAACACCAAGTAGACTAGACCAGAAAAGAAATACCTCCTGGCACATAATAATCAAAACACCAGATGCATAAAACAAAGAAACAATATTGAATGCAGTAAGGGAAATGGCCAAGTAACATATAAAGGCAGACCTATCAGAATTACAGCAGACTTCTCACCAGATACTATAAAAGCTAGAAGATGCTGGACAGATGTCATACAGACCCTAAGAGATCACAAATGCCAGCCCAGGCTACTATACCCAGCAAAACTATCAATTACCACAGATGGAGAAACCAAGATATTCCACAACAAAACCAAATTTAGACAATGTCTTTCCACAAACCCAGCATTACAAAGGATAATAGCAGGAAAGCTTCAATACAAGGAGGGAAATTATACCCTAGAAAGAGCAAGAAAGTAATCCTCTTCCAATAAATCCAAAAGAAGATAGCCACACAAAGATTCCACCTCTAATAACAAAAATAACAGGAAGCAACAATCACTCTTCCTTAATATCTCCTAACATCAATGGACTCAATCCCCCAATTAAAACACATAGGCTAATGGACTGGATATGTAAACAGGACCCAGCATTTTGTTGCATACAGGAAACCTGCCTCTGTGACAAAGACAGACTTTACCTTAGAGTAAAAGGCTGGAAAACAATTTTTCAAGCAAATGGTCCTAAAAAAACAAGCTGGAGTAGCCATTCTAAAATTTCCAGCCCAAGAACACAAAGGGAGGGACTCGTGGCTCCATCTGTAGAGGTAGTTGAAGGTAGTTTGCCAGGCATCAGTGGAAGTGGATGGGTTTGGTGCCTAAAAATTTGGATTCCCTAGTGTTGGGAAATTCCAAGAGCAGGGAGGCAGGAATGGGAGGATAGTGGGAGCACACCCTCATAGTAATTGGAGGAGGGGGGATGGGGTAAGGGGTTAGGCATCAGTGGAAGTGGATGGCCTTGGTACCTGGACTCCCTAGTGTTGGGAAATTCGAGAGCAGGGAGGAAGGAATGGGAAGATGGTGGGAGCACACCCTCATAAAAACTCCCAGAATTATATGGATTAGACATGACAGAGGCAGGCCACCAGAAGACTAGATTCCAGAATTCAAACAAACAATTATCTTGACACTAAAATTTGTTTTGAGAATTGTATATTGCAGAATACACAGCCTTGGTGTATCTACTCATCAAGCAAGCTGAGCAGACCTGCTTGAACCTCAGTCATTCTGGATTTCTGACGGGGTTGAAGACTTCTAGTCTCATAGCCAATCCTGGCTATTTACTTGGAGAGAAAAGATTTGAGAAGATGGTTTTCAGCTGACATTCATTCTAAAGCCAAGAAAAAAAAGCCAGGTTCAGAACTAAGTATTTTAGTTAGGAGGAATGACAGAGGTTCTGGTTCGTCAACAAAATGATGGACTGGGTATTAGGTCTATCTTGTACCTTACTGACACAAATTGGTATAGTTATGCTCTAATTGTATTTTAAGAGAAAAGTTTTATTTTAATAGGAAGGGTGATATGTAGGAGGAGCTAAGATAGAGGGAGTAATGAGAGGAAGAGGAGGAATAAGGAGAGGAGGAGAAGAAGGAGAGGAGGAGCTAGGTGACAAGAGGAAGGGGGAATATGGAGGCGGTTGTTTGAGTGTCTCTGCCAGTCAAAGGTAGTTGGTATATCTAGGCTGGGTATTGGGTTACACTGCTGATTGTATGGGCATCTTATTATTGAGCATTACCAAACTTATAACACCTTTGATTAACATTTAAAAAAATAGTATAAAATCAAAAAGGAAAAGGGAGGATGTGATAGGGGTTTTCTAGGGAGGGGAAATGGGGAAAGGGGATGGCATCTGAAATGTAAATAAAATATCCAATAAAGACTTTCACATCTCCTTACAAAAAAAAAGTAGAATACCATCAGATTTTTAAACTTTGTTTAAGAAAAAAAGTTATATATTAATAAGTGTTTTAAATATATTAGACTAAATTAAACATGTTGCTTTTTTACTTTTCAAAAAATATGGCTACTATAAAATTTAAATTTTGTCTCTATTAATATATTTAATTGAACACAAGGATCTGAAATGTAGAACTAGAATTACTAAAACATAATGTCTCCAAAAAGTAGTGCTGTTTAATTTATAATAAATACATTGTGTATTAGAATGCTAAAATAATTAACCATAAAAGGTGAATTATTAAATTCAAGAATGCAACACCTTATCATCTCTGGAACTTAGTTGGGTTTTTATTATACCAAAGGAAGGTAAATCACTCCATCAAACACTGACTCCATACTGAACAACAAACTAACCTGCTCACACTCAATGACCTGGCAAATACAAGGTTTACAAAACACATGTGCACAACGTGTTATCACAGGCAATGTCAGTGAGTCCAGGCAAACTGCACATTCTTCATCTGAACCAGAGCTCAGAATTAACTTCATCTTCTCTATTAACATCTTTCTCACTTCTTCAGGTGTATCATTTCCTAGAAAAAAAAAAAAAAACACTCAAAAGTTAGTTTCAGAACAAAATAATGTGACTAGAATAGTTTATCTTATATAAGGAAACTCTGCTTAATTGTCTTCCATCTTTATTCTGGCATTTGCAAAAAGCATACCATAAATTTGGTATTCTAAGCAAACTTCTGAAGGTGCAATAGGCATCTCACTTAAGCACCTAATAAAATAACATCTGCCATGCTAACAGCATACAAGAGAGAACCAGTTTGAATGTTCTTCTACATTGATATCATACTTCCATTTCATTCATAAAAAATTCTTGGAGCCAGCAAGATAGCTCAGCAAATAAGGACACCTGCCACCATGCTTGACAACATGAATTCAATCTCCAGAATTAACAAGGTGCAGAAAGAACTGATTCTTGCAAGTTATGCTCTAATCTCCCACACAGATCCATGAACCCATGCTATTCATATACGAACACATAGAATAAAAATGTAATTTTAAAAAAATCTTAAAGCAAGGTATAGCAAAGTCATGGACCAAATTCAAGATGTATAAAAACCCGTTCTTCTAACTGAAATATTTAGGAAATACAATGGTATGATCTAATCCCATATCCTTACTGGAGGGGTCACTTGAAGAGATATCGTTTGTCAGAAGAAGAGTATGGCAGCAAATCTGCCGCAATCTAAGCAGAAGACCCACGACATCTGCATAGTGTGCAAAGACAGTCCCATCATTGAAATACCTAGAAATAAAATGCCAAAAATTATGAATATCTCAACAACAAAAACAAAAGCAACCTTACCTTTAATGAAACCAAGAAAAAAGTCAGCTAGGAAGATGTCAATATGCATGACCTACAGACCTCAGCTGGTTCTTCAAAATAAGTGGTACATACATACTGGAAGGAAAGTTTATCTCTCTTATGTAAAAACAGAAATAGGGTGCATGCATGATGACTTCAATATTCAAGTCCAATTTATACAAACACACACATGCACAGTGTGGGGGGTATTGTGGCACAGTAATCAATTTTGTAAGTAATTATGTTTCTGATCTCTGTTACATAAACACATATAAAACCTAGAAAAATTTACATGTAACTTGACTCCTATGTATAATAAAAAAAAAATGGCTATTTCTTCATGACCTGGACCTATATATGACTCTGGACAAACAGCTAGCCCAGAAAGAACTCAAAATAGTCAAATATTGAATAACCAGCCAAGAGCAAAGAAGGTAGTGAAAGAAAAATCTCCAGGAAGTTACTATAGAACACATAAAAATTATAACTGTGAGCACCTACCTCCACAACTTAACATTACTCAATAAAACAACTCTCACTAAACAGTAAGAATTCCTAGCAAAGACAAAGAGACTTTATACAATATAACACATCAATACAAGAGATCAAAGACAAACCCGAGTATAACAAAGAACAGGAAGCCATCAGAGATATATATATATATAAAAAAAAAAGTCACACATTGTCTTAGTTAGTGTTTTATTGCTATGAAGAGACACCATGACCACGACAGCTGAAAAAACAAAAAAAAACACGCATTTAACTGGGGCTGGCTTACAGTTCAGAGGTTTAGTCTATTGTCATCAAAGCAGAAAGCAGACATGGTGTTGTTGAGATAGATCAAAGTTCTACATCCAAATAGGCAAATAGCTAGAAGAGAGTGCCACACTGGACACACATCTCAAACCTCAAAGCCCAATCCCAGTGACTTTCTTCAACAATACCACACCAATTCCAACAAGGCCAAACTTCCCAGCAGGGCCACTTCCTATGAGCCTATTAGGGCCATTTTCATTCAAACCACCACACACTAAAACCACTGACAAAACCATATGAAAAGAAACGCAACTAAGAAAACAAAAATTAGTCATAAAGGATTATAAATAAATAGGAAGACATTTAAAAACACAATCAGAAAATAGAACAACAACAACAAAAATCAACAAAATAGAACAAAAACAGTACATTTTCTTTTTAAAGGTGAGTGCCGCTTCTTGTTATTACTTAAATATGAAACATTCGCCATTGTTCATGTGCTAAACTCCAGATCTCCAGCTGCAAGAATGACACTTGAGGTCTAGAAACTTTAACCTTTGGGAAATAGATACATCTCGCCCTGACCGTTTCCGGTCCTCTCATGTTTGCCTCTTGTTTATCCTGATATTGCTCTGCTCCACTCTCTAGTCCCCACCATAATGGACTGACACCTCTGAAGCAGAAAGCCAAAATAAAAGCTTTCTCTTTAAGTCACTGCTTGCTCTCAACTAAGTCAAGATTTAGCAACAGGCAAAACTGACTAATTCTTTTTCAAAGAAATATTCAGTACCGAAAAGAAGAATGAGTAATCAAAGAAAACTACATATCCAATCTGAAACAATGCCATCAAGTCTCCTGGTGAAGAGCATACGTTTTAAAGTTAGACTTGTACATTCTGTCACTTTAGCTGTGAGGGCACAGCCAGCTGTCAATCCTGCTCGCGTAACAATTACACAATACACCGCCTGGAGGGACAACTCCTGAAGTTAGGGCGTACAAAGCTACTACAACACTACCTTAAGAAACATTATACACTACTAGTGACAGTGGCAGTGTTTTGGATAGTCAAAAAAGTAAAAAGTGGCCAATATAATACACACGATAAACTCCCGAGACCTGAAACCAATCTGCTAGAATTCAAATAACAATGCTGTCTTCTGGGCCTCAGCCTCCTAATCTGACAAAATAAAACAAATAAAGTGTGTTCATTGTACTAACTTAATAAAGCACCACTGATACACATCTAAATACTTAGATCAACTATACCCAATCAATGCTTATTAAGTATTAATAACTCTACTATCTATTTAAGAGAACACAGTTCAAACAGACAGCTTTATCAGCACTCTGCAGTCCCTCCCCGGCACGGCTTACAGCTGACTGGCATTCAGCATTTTGGTTTAAGAAAGTCCTTAATGAGAACCCGCTACATGACATGCTGACAAGAGGCTTCCCACTGTCTTAACCGGCCACTTGCAGTACCTTTTCAGATAGACCTATTTGTAACTTCATCACTCTCTTGTCAGGGCTTCCATCACTCACAAATGACAGAAAGTTATGAATCAAACTGGGAACACTGAATTCTAGACCTTCATATCCAGCCGGTAAAGCTAATCTAGTATCTTAAAACAACTAAAAAGACTTAGAAACCAGAAGGTGAATAAGTACAAGTACGGTTCAAGCAAAAACATATCTGCTCTGAATGCCCCAGGGGATCAGAATGAGACAAAGACAAAAGAGGACTATAAATTAGAGACTCTCCATAAAAACACATTTCAGTGAGGTAGGCACAAAGCAGATTTGATAAGCAAGATGAAGGGAAAAAAAGAGTTCCCAGTTCCAAATCTCAGCAGCTAAGTGAAATTTCTCTTCACACTATTACTAGGATTACTAAGTACCTAACATACATATATACTAGGATAGACTAAACTGAGTTTTACATTTTCAATAAAATAAAGCAGGAAATTTAAAAACACTAAGTTTTATGAGGGTGGCAGAAGCAGAGGGAAGAAACCAGGAAGTACTAAAGCTGTTTTTAAAAGCCAATAAGGGAATACGTCACTGAAAAGTTGATTTATAGTAACAAAACCCAAAGGAGACTGTGATTAACAAATACGTCAAAGAAAAAACAAATATAAAAGCCAAAGCTGGATGCATGCCCACTGCTCTGTGTATGAAGATTCACATGACACTGAGAAATGAAAGTGATCAAGGCCCTCTGACCCTGTCAGAAATCAAGCTTTTATATTTTGCAGGTCCAAGAAATTACTTAGCTGATGAATTATACTTTTGTTTCATTCATTTCAACTATTTATATATAGGAAGGAAGGAAGGAAGGAAGGAAGGAAGGAAGGAAGGAAGGGAAGAAAGAGAGAAAAGAGAGAAAAGAGAAAGAGAGAAAAAAAAGGAAAGAAAGGAAAGGAGAAAGACAAAATTTTAAAGTATAATCCACAAAAGAATAGTTTTCAATATATTTCAGACTTAAGCTAAAGTGCTGAAAATCTGTAAGTCAGCTAATAACAAACTAAAAAATAGACAAAACCCCAAACATTTAAAGCGGCCAGCCTTCTGCTTCCATACCTTTCAACGGTAGCCTTGCCTTCGTTTTTAACAGACTGATAAACCTTTCTCTCTTCTTCTGACAGAGTAATATGCTGAATAAATACTTTCTTTCCTGGAAACTCCAAAACAGGTTTTCCTTTAACTTTGCTTGTCATTGTTCTTCTAAGTGTAATATTTTGAATTAAGGTCTGTAAATACCTAGTCAAAGTAAAACAATGATATAACTATTTCTAAATACACGAAGCAACGAGAAACAATAAACAAGAGTTTATTGATTTATAATCTTATTAAATTGAAAGTTTAAAAAAATCTTTTATTTAGGTTTTTATAGTCACAAGAATATTTGGCAAATAAAGAACTATTACAATAAAAGTAAGGAAATTACACCTCAACATAATACCAATTATTTTATATTGTGTACTTACTTTTCCTAAGCTTTCCTGGTTTTGTTGTCAACAGTGATACTTTTATTTTGCAAATACCTTCTTTATAAACTATAGCACTCCATACACAATATCTGAATTCTTACTAAGCAGCTATTAAGTTTAAGGTACTTTATTAGAGTACAGATATGAGTAAAAGCTTATCTTCTGTACTCTAATCCTCTTTTTCAATAATTAAAAAAAAATCCATGGGGTTGCTATCACCTCTGGGGCCTTCAGTCCAAGGCAAAGGGGACAGACGGATGGAGAGAGGAACCCTGTGAGGGGGGACCAGGAGCGGGCAGCATTTGGTATGTAAATACATAAATAAATTTTTTAAAATACCATGTACTGTACTATGAAAAGTAAAGGTATAATATGAAAATCAAATAATTAATGAATAACACTGAAAAGCAAAATCATGCAAACTCAGAAGAAAAAATGCCTTTCTTGGCTCTGTAATCTTTTTATTTGTTTTCCTTAAATGTCAAAAAATTTTTAAATGGTGCTTATCAGTTATTATTTCCAATAATAATAAAATAAACAATTTTTAACATAGACTAAATAGGACAAAAATATTTCTCAGAAATCATGTGGCCAGTTTTGACAACTAGGATAATGGTTTATATTTTAAATCATTTCCACTTGAACGCACAATCGGAAGCATATATTACTATATCTACCCATAACAGAAAAAAACATTTCAGTACATACACATTATACATCTTCACATGGAGAAGGTACACTGGTATTTCTTTTCACCTGTATTACGTTTCTGTTTGTATGATTGTACGGCCCACTACAGGGTCCCAAATCCTGCTTAGACAGTCACTGCTCTAGAACCACAAAGCCAAGTGTGTGACAAAATACTCATCAATGTTTTCATTCCTTCCTTACCGTTTATCTGTACTCACCAAAATCAAGCCTATGAAATGTTCATTAAAAATTTTGAGATCGCCAGGCAGTGGTGGCACAGGCCTTTAATCCCAGCACTTGGGAGGCAGAGGCAGGCGGATTTCTGAGTTCCAGGCCAGCCTGGTCTACAGAGTGAGTTCCAGGACAGCCAGGGCTACACAGAGAAACCCTGTCTCGAAAAAACAAAAAACAAACAAACAAAAAAAAACTTTTGAGATCACTGTACACTGTGCCCTATATACCATATCAAATGCCTGTATAAAAGTTATATAAGTTATCAAAATACAATGCACAGTGAATCATCAAAGAATATAGCTTTTCATACCATTGTGGAACCTGTTACTTTGGGGGTAACAATGACCATAAAGCTCTGCCCTTCCTTTCAGTTTTGCTAAAATCTGGAAAAGGTGCACAAACAGAAAGCTTGGATCCCCAAACACAAAGTCTCTAGGGTTTCAGGGTCAGTGACACCGAAGCTCTTATACTTTGGAGACCAAAGCTAGGTGGAAATAGTAAAGACAGTGGCATTAGGTTCCATCAATTGTCACTAATGTATCACCTTATAAACTTACTTACCTAAGTCCTTCCTCATCTCCTCTTGTGACAGGACGCTGTATTATTCTACTCCACCATTCTCTATAAATAAATGGTGGAATTTGTAAAAAGGCCATAAGAGACCACAAGTCCCTTAAAGAATTCTGGATAGGAGCACCTAAAAAAACAAATGTTCAAGACAGTAAACCATTGTAACTCTTAAAAATAAATTGATTTTGTAGTGCCTCACACATGCTAGGCAAGAACTCTACCACTGAGTTATAGTTCTGTAACCAGAATATTTACCTGGTCCAATGAGAGAAGCGATAGCTGAAATTGGACACTGTACTAGGCACAAACTAAGGTTCTCATTTACTTAACATGGCATTTGCCATGTCTGACACACTGAGTCATCTTTTCAGTCTTGATTTCTTTTTCAGATAATTGGTTATTGGTGTGTGTATATGTGTATGTGTTGTGAATGGGGGGGGGGGGTATTGGGAGGAGGTTGTCCTGCAAATGTCATGGCCAGCAGAAAAACAATCTAACCTGGGTGAAGTAAGAATAAGATAGATTTGGGTCAGCATGACATAGCCAATGTGAGGTCAAAATTTCTGAAGTCTGACACTAGCTGGTTTATTTTAGACATATTTAAATATAGTATAATTTGGGGGAAAAAAGTTCCCTGGTAAAAACCATCCCAATTCCATGTGCACAATAAACCTTAAGGCATGACTACATTGAATCTCTTTTGAAAAGTACATATGACCATGAAAATTGGCTCTATAGCTTTAAGGGGATAGAATCTGGTGTGATCTCTGACAGAGATAGAGTACAGCAGAATATAATCTACATGTGACATCTCCCCTAAGGATGGATCCTTACTGACTGAGAAACAAAGCTAAGGATAAACATTCTGGGGGATCTGGGTAAGGTCTGTCCCAACCAGGTCACTAATAACATCCTCTGCCAGCCTTCTGAGTGGAGAACAGGTATTCATTTCCTTCCCTGAGAAGACAGCTCTGCTGATTAACAATCCTGGTTTCTCCAATGCTTATCAGTGATTACCCATACCCCCTACATCTTCCCATTTCTCAGTTTCTAAAGACAAAGGAGTGTCCATATAAAGGCCATGGCTGAATGTATTGCCTCTATGGTTAGGCAAGCAATAAGAGAATTAAAAGAACAGCCAATAGAGGACCAAGAAAATGGGAAGGTCATCTTAGGCCATTCAAAGATCACCTGTGAGATTTTGTCTATCTTTTTATGTAAATCAGTAATATGACCATCTGTAAAATCTGACACAGTAAAGCAATATGCCACGAAATTGTTGACAACTGATATTATACTTGAACAGCAAATAATCTATAGTAGCTCTATTTTGCAAAATTGTGGTCACCATTGGTATATAAAAATGGTACTGAATTTTGTATGTTGATTTGGTATCTGGCAACTTTGACTCTGAACTTACTCAAATGCCGAGAGACCCCATAAAGACAGACACACTAGCATTCATCAGTAATCTCAAGAATCTAACAAGGTGAAGGGTATTTACAGTGAAAACTATTAAGATACCAATGAAAGAAACTAACAAAAAAAAAAACATAAAAAGCCATCACTTGTTCATGGATTAGAAGAATCCGTACTGTGGGGGGAGGAAGAGCTGGGAGGAGCTGGAGAAGGTAAAAGCGTGACCAGAATATATTATGAAAAACAAAAACAAAACAACAACCTTCTTCTCCAGTGGGAGAAAAAAAACAAAACCAAAAAGAAAAAAATAAATAAATAAATAACACCCCAGCTTTGTGCAGTATAATGCTTGGGAATGCTACTGGGCAAACTTAGCAAGTGTGTAAAAACCCCAAACCCAACAACAACCACCAAAAAAAACCCCAAACTATTGCCATCTTCAACAAAGGTACTAAGGCACACCACTAATAAAATGACAAATCTCAATATACTGTATAGAGAAACTGCATAAATCCATGCAGGCCGAAGAGACTAAGCCAGGTATAAAACCCAACTGAAAATGGACTAAAATTATAATTGGAAAACCTGAAGGTATGAAACTACTAAGAAAACGGGTAAAATTGACACACACATACATGTAATTTTGAAACTGACCATATAGAAATCGAAAGAAGATTGGTGGTCATCAGAGACTGAAAAGGGTACTGGAGAAGGGAAAAGGGATAAGACTGTTCAATTGTTACTAAGGTACAGCATGGCAGGAGAAGTAAGTTCTGTTGTTTTTACTGCACAGAAAGGTGACTATAGAAAAACAATGTACTATACATATTCTAAAAGCTAAAAGAAAGTACTTTGAATGCTTTTGCTACAAAAATAAATAAGAAAACAGATATTATTGCCCTGATTTAAGAATGATACAGTGAGGTCCCAGAGCACACTAAAGTCCATTAAAATGTATAATGTTTAAGCATTAATTTAAAAACTAACAACAACAACAACAACAAAACCTGAGGGCTGGGAGTTAGTTGAGCAGATAAAGTGCTTGCCACAATGAGGGACTGGAGTCTACACAAATCCTGAGTGTGTATAGCAGCCTGACTGTAATACCAGTGCTTAGAATGTAGCAGCCAGCTGGAGAGCTAGCCTAGGGATATTGTGAACTCTGTGTTCATCTAAGAGATCCCTCCTCCACGGAAAGGTAAAGAACGATGCAAAAGGATGCCTGATACTGATATCAAGTCCCTATGTGAATGCATACACATTTGAATGTACAGCTGCATGTTCCGCACGTACACACACACACACACACACACACACACACACACACAAATTTAAAATAAGAAAAAATAAAATTGAATGCTATGATTACCTGTCAATATCCATCTTCTCTCTGCCACTAACTCAAGTACTGCTCTTGTCTGGTGAGAATTTGGATTCCGTATGGCGTGGCCTTCATCCAGGATTACTCTTAACCACTTTATGTTGTGTAATGGACTATACTCATCTTTAGTCTGCAATAGAGATTTCAGGTGAATTCAAAAAGCACGTAAAAGAACACAGTATGTAAGTGTTTGTTAAATAATAATAGTTTTGATCTTTAGTACCAATTCTTACAAGGTTCCTGGCACTATTAAGTACTCCAAAGACTAAATTAATGAACACTTCTGAGCCTTTAATATTCTCTCTATTTTACAGCTAAAAACACAAGATACTAAATGTGTTGCACAAAGTACCACTAAGAAGCACTAGCTCCTTCTCCAAGCTAAGAAGTTGACTGAGTCATGCACAATACAGTGAGAACCATTTTGCATCAGACAGAAATGTGACAGAAAAGCCATCCCTTATAAAGAAATTTTCAATGTAACAACCTTGCTTTCTTTCATATAAATGGTAATGTTCTTTCTAGAACACTGAGAGTTTAACTATAGTATTTCCAAAACAACTTGAATTGTTATGGAAAATAACAGGCTCATGAAAGAGCTGAGAACCTAATTAATAACTACTATAGTCTGACATAGTCAGAGGCAGATGCTCACAGCTAACCATTGAACTGATCAAGGGGTTCCCAATGGAGGAGTTAGAGAGAAAACTGAAGGAGCTGAAAGGTTTTGTGGCCCCATGAGGAGAGCAACAATACCAACCAACCAGAGCTCCCCAGGGTCTAAACCACCAGCCTGGGAGCACATAGGGAGGGACCCATGGCTCCAGCTGTATATGTTAGCAGAGGATGGCCTTATTGGGCATAGGTGTGAGAGGAGATCCTTGGTCCCATGAAGGGTGGGGAGGTGGGAGTGGGGGAGGAGGTGGGGGCACATCCTCATAGAAGCAGGAGGAGGGGAGATGGAATAGGGGGTTCCTGGGCGGGGGCAGGGGGGAGATGGTGTAAGGGGATAACATCTGAAATGTAAATATAATATCCAATTTTTAAAAAAAGAGGAAAAAAAGTTTATTTTCAAGGTGTAACACTAATCAAGCAATTAATAAAACAAAAACACAATTTCCAGAACATCAAAAAGAAATCTGTGTACAAATTGTAATGAACCCTAGAGAAAAGTCAAATTTAAAATTTTAACCAAAAACATTTTAAATGAAAAATGTTTCCAGTATCAAGAAGGCACAAAGCTCTTTTTTGCAACATGCTATTTTATAGACATTCTTAAGTATTTTCAAAGTCAGAAAGTAAACAGTACACACTATGAATTCTAAATAGAGTAATTTAGAAAAATGAAAAACAGCAATTAAATTCAACCTTAAACAATCTCTAGGTAGGGCTTGAGAATAATAAGTGGTTAGGAGTGCTTATTGCTCTTGCAAGAAGACTGAAATTCTGTTCCCAGTACCCACCTCATAAAACTGACAAATATCTGTAATTCCAGCTATAGGGACCTCCAAAGACACTAGCACTCACCACACACACTCAGACATGCACAAGTTGAAAAATAATAATAAATATTTTTAAAGGCTATAGGTACCTGCAGACTTACTCCATAATCATGAGTTAAGATATTATAAGTAGTCAAAATAATGTCCTGTTTTGAAAGCCAGGCTGAATCTTTACTACGATCAGGCCCATAATAAACATAGATACTCAAGTCCACTTCTGATTTTATATGTTGTCCAAACTGGTCCTAAAAGAAAAGTACAAATATTTTAATAGAAAGTAGGTGAGTATCAAGTTTACCATATAAACTAAAGGATAATAATTAGTAATAAGTATCCATTTGTCATATCATAAAATTGACAAACATATAATGCACATTATATAAATTTTGCCTATCCTACCAATTTCATGTTTTTTCTATTGAGTTATCACTGTGTAGCTCAAACTCAGCATTCCCATTATTCCTCTATAGTCTCAACCTCATCATCTTTCTGCCTCTGGTTCTCAAGCACTGGGATTACAGGTATATCTAGCATATTTTCATTTTTAAGTAAAAAAAGGTCCAAGTTTCTTTGTAAACAACAGACTTTGATGATTTTTGAGCAAGAGGGAATAGAAGATTAGACTAGAGAGAAGATGCCATGGGGAAATCTGGCAAATTCGTAGGTGAGAACTGCAGCTGTAAGACCAGACGAGCAGAAGATGGAACAGAACGGAAAGAGCAAGTATGAGAGAAAGATGGTAACAAGTGGGAAGCCTGGGACATGAAACGTAATTACGGGATGTGAGGAAAACAGATAAGATAGTGATGTCCTTATACTTCAGATGGCTGTGTGGAAGAACCGAGTGATAAAGGTATAGAAAAATTTACCCAAAGAGGAGGAAGAAGAAAGAGAGTATTTGTGATTTTTGGTCATTATAAACCAGTTGTTCTCAACCTTCCTAATGCTGTAACCTTTTAATGTAGTTCTTCCTGTTATAGTAACCCCAACCATAAAATTACTTTTGTTGCTACTTCATAACTGAAATTTTGTTACTTTTATGAATTGTAATATAAACATTTTTGAAGACAGCGGTTTGCCAAAGGAGTCACACTCCACAGGTTGAAAATCACTGCTACAGGCTATCTAGAATACACAACAGAAAACAAACATTGGCCTACAGGTGCACAGGTGCAAGTAAGAGGAGTATATGTGCATATTAGTTATAAACAAACAGCTCATACAGCTAGGAATAAGTCTTTAAATATCTTTGTTGTAAATAGAACATGTACACTGAAAAAACATAGTGGTTAGGGATCCAACCTGCTGACACTGAACTACTCTATGTTTTTAATAAAGGACTGACATATCTGAGATAAGGTGCACTCTGGTAATTCTTGGGTCTTTTCATGATTAACTGTTTTTTTTTTTTTTTTTCTTTTTGTAAGATCACTATTTAAACAAGATGGCCTCAGAACTCTCAAGCTCCTGATAGTAATTTTATATGAACAAGAAGCAAAGCAGCAAAGCAAAAGCAACACGATGGTAACCGAGAGTCCCAAGAGCACACACAGATGATGAAAACTACATCCACAGAAGACAAAGAGTAGAAGGAGCTCAGGTAGCAGTGTGAGTGCTCACCTGTAACTCACACACACAGTCCACACAGCGTGACTCCAAGGATGAAAATCAATATGCAAAATACTCTCCAGAGTAGGGAAAAGCTGGAGGCCATGGAACACACATCAGTGAGGTCAAGGGTTTTTGCAAAGGGAGTTTGCAAATAAGAATAAGCACTAGATTACAGCAGACTGAAAAGGAAATGCACATAAAATAGAAAAGACAAAGAATGCAAAGGTAGCACAAAATCTGAAATAAAGATAAAAAACAGAATTTCTTCTTATAGTAGTCTGGTAGAGAGGAAATTCAGTATGAGGGAGAAATTTTTAATTTAAAAATCTGAATCAAGTGGGTGACAATGAAATGGAACAATATGTATTTATGGAAGGATAAGAGGTAGAATGAAAGAAAGTCAACATTTCTGGACAAGGAACAACAGTTGCTATGTGTTTAGACACCGTGCCATGTGGCCTCGCAATAGAGGACAAAATAAATAAACCAAAATAAAAACTTGTCATGCTATAGAGGAGAAATAAAAGATAACATAAAGGAGAAGTGCATTAAGTTGATACCTAAAAAAAAAGAGTCAAAAAAAATCAAGAAAAAGAAAGATGAGAATACAGTCAAAAGAAGGCAGTGGGTCTGGCAAGTCGCTAGGTGCCTGTCCCAGTGCAATTCTGACACCTGAAAACAGAGGCCAATTCAGTGAGTAAGAACATAAGGAAGAAACTAACACCCAAGGGCTACGCCGGGGAAGGAATACAGAAGAGCAACAATTTCAATGTGAAACACAATTAAAAGAAGTATTTAAAATAAGCATCTGAGGACTTTTCGTGAAGAAACCCAGTGGGATCAGGCTGAATAGCTAAGAGAAAGGGAAAACAGAGAAAGGAAGTGGGAAGAATGGAGTAAGACATAAACATGAAGGCAACGGTTTTATGAAGAGCAGGACTTCCTCTTGCTGAGGTAGGACAGGAGGAGACAGCTATTCTTGAAGGCAGCAAGAATGAAAGCTCACATCTAGTGGTCTTTATGTTTAAATGCCTCCAAAATAATATTTCATGATAAAACAAAGCTTGAGGTTCAAATTGGAGGGGATATAAAAGTAGGCTGCTCCTTACACATAACATACAAATCCCAATGCAATGTTCTTTAAAAAAAAAAAAAGAAAGAAAAAGAAAAACAATTTTCAGGGGAAACAACGTGCTTTTTCTGGTTGGTAACCTTAAAACAATAAACTAAAGCGTCAACGTGCTGGTGACCACATTCAAGCTCTCTTTTAGCTGGATGGCCTTAGTCAAGAAAGTTAACCTCTCTGTTTCAATTTGTTCACCTGGACACTGAGAATGGTGAGGATTAAGTGAGAAAATCTATGAAAAGAAATTAAGAACAAACCAAGCAAGCAGAAGCACATGTAATGTTACATACTGATATAAGAGTTGCCACTAGTGGAATTCTCATACTTCTACAAGTCAGTATCTAAATAGAACAGGAGTGTTAAATTATAAATATGTTCTTCTTGGGGGGAACAAAAATGGCAGAAGTACAAATCAAATCCTATATTAGCAATTAATAAGTTAATCATATAGGCCTTCAAAAAAGAGTACCTATTTCAACAAATGTAATCCACTTAACAGATATAAAATGAATGCCACATATATTTAGAACAATGCGTTCTTACAGACAGACATGATAATATCCCGCTTTAAGCTAAAAGGCTTTAGACTTACAATCCACTTGCCCAGCACAGAGAGTGGACAGACGATCAGTGTTGATATTATCCTCTTTCCAGTCCTCTTTGGGCCTGCTATCATATATGCACCTAAAATAGCAAGGTGTTGACAGACTTGTTGGTAGACTAGTTTTTTTTTTTTTTAAATCCTGAAATATACATCTCAGTAAGGTCCTAGAAATCATCATCTATACAGAAAGAAATCCAGAAGAATTAAAAACAGGAAATGGGCTGAAGGTGGGGGTGAGAGTGCTGGTGTACACCTTCATTCCCAGCACACAGGAAGCAGAGGCAGGCAGGTCTTTGTGAATTCAAGGCCATCCTGGTCTTCAGATTTCCAAGATAGCCAGGGCTACTTGACTTGAAAAAGACAAACAAACAAAAACAAACAAACAAACGAAAAACTGGAAATGGACGGTTTCCAGTCTTACTCCATAAAACCAAAAATGTAAAAGTAATCATTTGTCAGCAAGAATCAAAGAACTGTAAGTAAACACTGAGGGCAGTCTTCCCTCTTCAGTTAAATTTTTCTAGAAACACCCTCATAGACACAACCAAAGGTGTTTCTGTGGTGATTCTAACCCCAATCAAACTGACAAAGAAAACTGACGATCACAACCCTATCTTTTGTCAATTTAACACATAAGCTCATCACTTTAAGTCTTAATGTTCTACCCCAGCCCCTGAACGCTGATGTTCATCCCAAAATTGAAAATGCATTCAGTTCATCTCTGAAAGTCCCCACAGTCTTTTTGAACAGTCCCCATACTGTTCAATCATTCAAAGGCTCTTTGGAAACTCAGGACAATTTCTTAACTACAGATTTCCTTACAAGCATCCTAAGGTAGCATCTGCCTCATCCCAGAGCTTCTACACTAACTACAGTCACGTCTTCCCTCCCTCCCAGCTTTGTGGAATGCCTTCCCAGAGCTCCTTCAGGAAGTCTGACCCTGGCACACGCGCGCGCGCACACACACACACACACACACACACACACACACACACACACTTTCAAGCCTCAGCAGCTTTTAAAATCTCGACCCAAACTTCCATGAGCCTTTCCTTGCGCATCGTGCATGCCTACAAAGTCAGTACCATACGAACAACACTCAAATTCGTAGCCAGCCCAAAATATAGCCTGGCTCCCTTGGACAAAAGCTGCATCAACTTTTGTGTACCTTTAAGGCTAACCTTAAGAAAACATAACTCCAAGTGGCAACAACGGAGCAGACAGCTCCTTCAGTGGCATTTTGTATCTCGGCTCTCTCCTTTCAAATTCATCTGCACTGTTACAAGCTGGGTCCACCAAAGGGTGAGGTCTTGCTTTCTGTGTACTTCTATGGTACAAACGCGAGGCTCCGCTACAGTGGTAATCTCTGTAACAATTATAGTTGCTCTCTCCATATCTCCTGTTCTCAACTGTAAACTCTCATATTCCTTCTTTGCCAAGCTGCCATTTGCCTTAGCTTTCTGCCCCACTTGCAGGTTTCTCTGTCAACCTGGCTAAGAGCAGTGAGCAGTAACCATAGCATAGCCTAAGTGCTAACCTGTGTTGAAATTCCGGTGCCAAACAATTAGACAACCAATGCTTTTTAATTCAAGACCACTCAAATGCTCAAGATGTACACAGAATTAAGCAGATTCTTTGTCAGAAAAAACCATAATAGGCCACTAGCCCAAGAAAGTCCTTTGAAACCCGATGAGCCAAGTCCCTACTATCCTCATTTCTCTCAGCATTCTGATCTTCCAAATTCCCACCAGAATGGCCCAATAGTCTCTTGTCTAAAGGCAAGACATACAGCCTACAGTTCCAAACTCTTTCACATTCTTCCTGCAAACCAATGCTAATGCTTACAAACCACTGTCAGGCTTATCACAGCAACAATATTAATTTTCTGTTAGTTTTTGTGTCAAAATACCTGACAAAGGCAAGTTTAAATAGAAAATCCAATGATTGACTTTGGCTCACAAATTGAGAACATAGCCTGTTACAGATGGGAAGTCATAGCACCCAGAGCATGAAGCAATGGTCACACACCACCCAGAGCATGAAGCACTGGTCACACACCACCCAGAGCATGAAGCACTGGTCACACACCACCCAGACCATGAAGCACTGGTCACATAGCACCCAGAGCATGAAGCACTGGTCACACACCACCCAGACCATGAAGCACTGGTCACACACCACCCAGACCATGAAGCACTGGTCACACACCACCCAGACCATGAAGTTAGTGTCGGTGCTCAGCTTACTTCTTCCTTAAGTCCAGGACCAGTCCACAGAATGGCACTGCATATATATATATATATATATATATATATATATATATATATATATATATATATTATATTCAAGGTGGATTTTCCCTCTCTAATTAAATATTTTTAGATTTATTGTTAATTATCTGTGCACATATGATATGTGTCTGCGTGAGTGCCCACAGAGGTTAGAAGTAGTTGGATTCCCTGGAGTTCGGATTACAAGCAATTGTGAGCTATCCAAGACGGCTGTCAGGAACTGAATGTGGGGCCATGTGCTTGTAACCCCTAAACCATCCAGTTCCAAAGTATATCATTTTTAAACAGGCTATGTTCAATTCTACTTTTATACACATTATACTATTTTATCTTCTTTGTAGCATTTAACATCTAAAGTCTTAATTATTCATTGCATCCCTTGTGACTGTTCAATAAGCCATGGAAGTAAGATCTTGTGCTATACATGGAGACCACAGCACAGAGATACAGCCCTCTCAGACATCCATCCTTACGTCAGTCTCTTTCCAACATATTCGTAAGCAATATCTGGGACATTCTTAAGAAAAGCAAATCTTAATCCTACTAAAACCTCTATTTAAATGTATCCAAGTTAATCTTTGAACCAATCACAAATGACTTTGTTCCTTTATACCTCTTGTATTGAGGAGAGACCCTCTCCATCACACTCTGATCGGTCTAAAACAAACACAGTAAGAAAGGCAGAACAGAACGCTACGCCAGCTCCCTTCCTTTTCAGTATTTTCTAAATTTGTCATAGTATTTTTGATATTGTTATTTAAATTTTTTCATTAAAAATAGGGGAAAAGGTAAAAAACTAGACTTATTGATCCTTTTTCAACATTTCCATTTTGTTGCAGAAGCAAAAGAAATGCATGAGCAAATGTTGTATCTTCTTTAACCTTAGATGATTTTGATAAGAAAAGAAAATCACTGAATCATTAGAATTCTTTACTGTGCTTTCTTAGGCACTTTCTATATTCTGCAACTTGAGAGGTTATATTATTAAATTTAGTATTTAGTAAACAATATTGGCATTTATAACATTAAGCATACCTCTGTAGCTCAGAGAAATGATGTAATCATGTCCCAACTATTACTTCTCTTAAATGAGGTGAGAGCAGAAGACAACCAATGTACAGTGACTCAGCTCTCAGAAATGAAGGCTCTACCAGTGGGAAGCTGCTGCTATCAGTGATGAACTTTGTTCCAAATATAATACAACTTCTCAGCTAACTAGAAAGACAATATGATTTGAAATAGGAATATAAAGCGTACTTCAAAGATGAAGGAAATAAACTGTACTCGTTCTTTTATATGTGTACAATGTGAATGCTGGCATGAAGATACTCCAAACGTGTTCATTACTGTGTGTGTGTGGAGGGGGTAACGTGTGCAAAAATACAAAGTTTTATTCGAGTAATTTTATAAGTAATAGAAAATGACTTTTGCTTGAAGTTTATTTAAATATTACATCTTAGATTTTTAATTGAAATTATTCATTGAGTTTGCATCATTTAATTTATTTAACACATACGGTAAGTTCACAAAAAGCTCAAACACAGGAAAGAGTTCAAACGCAACTGAATTTTATACTTATCACTGAAGTCAAGCTAGCAAGATGCCAATTAATGAGGTTTTATTTTAATAAATTTACATGCAGATTATAGAAATTCTGAGAAGATGTAATATGTTTACCTTTTACTCTACTTTTAATATCTAATTGTACATTTTTCAGTTGGCCTAAAATAAAACAAGAATATAAAATGGGCACACCAGGAGATTAGAATACATGACAGAGTATCAGTCAAATCACATTACCTCTCATCTGCTGGGCCAGTTCACTTGTATCCTCCTCTGAATCACTGCTTTCAATGTGCTGCTCAGCAGCCTGTCTTCTGAAATTGAAAAACTCAGACTAAGATATAATAAAGTAATATGCTTATTAAATGCAATACAGAAGTTGTTTAGCTCCAATTTGCTTTTTAAAAAATATCTCCAAAAGCCTCTTATTTGCTAAGCAAGTCAATCTGCTAAGAGCCTTTTGTTTTATGAGAGGACAGCTGCATTTGTAAACTCTAATACCACTATGCCTACATGTGAAAAGGCATTCCTAGAGAGTTCGGTGTTCAGTGGTTCAATTAAAACACTGACGTAACATTAAAACCAACAAGAACTAGTAATGTAGAAGATGGCAGATGACAACTCCATGCACACTGTTAAGTTCACTGGACGTAAAGCAGGGACTGTGAGAGCCACTGTCGTGTGAAGGGAGTGATGACAGACAAGCACTAGCTTCCGGAGTGAAGAAAGGATACACTGAATAACCGGCACAGGAATGTCCAGAACTGATTCTAAAAATACTCAAGTCCCAACTGGGGGATACTCTATAGCTAAAAGAGGCCTGAGAAAAGTTAGAGAGGATAAGAATGTCAGTTTAGGACAGAGAGAGTTTCAGACAGCCCTACTCTCAGTACAGGTAATTTACAAGGCAGAAAAAGAAGGCAGGGAAGGAAGGCAGGCATCTGTAGAGCCAGTGTGTAGAGCATCTGTGCAAATCCTCAGACAGAGGCAGGGGCAAAGTAAAGACAAAACTAGCAGCTTGGGCAGATCTAGAGGTAAATGTCCTCTCTGCATCACCCAGAGCAAATGTCACGGAACTATTATCAGTACTAGAATGCAAAGCACTCCTAACAGGGGTGGGAGTGAGGCAAACTCTGATCAGGAGCACACAGTATCCTAAGTGGTAGAAACATGGTCTGAATTATGGACTAGATAAGTCTCACTAGCTCCCAAGTAGTAGGATATATAGTATCAAAAACGTAAAACAATGCCCACAAAGCAGTCTCCAGATACAAGGCAAACAACAGAAAGGTCAGCCAACATAGGAAACTTAGTATCCCAAAGCTTCTTCTATCACCAGAAAACCCCAGCCCAAATAGAGAGGTAAACATGTAACAGTATATGGATAATGTAACTACCTATACACATGAAAATGATGGCTCAGACATCCTCTGTAGTGCATTCAGGTATGGGACCACAGAGAAAATCGCCTGTATACACTAAAGTGACTTCACTGCATGCAGTACGTAACTGCAAATAGGCAGCAAGTGAACATACAGAAATGGCTTCAGAAAAGGTAGATGCACTGGGCCTGTGTGGGCTTTGTCGACAGTCAGTCATAAACGGGGGAGGAATTCATGGGACAGTATTCCTCCCTGCTGAATTAGTGGATATGAATAGATTTGGAGAGGGAATTTGATTGTGTACCTACTTATACACCTACCAAGTTCCAACCAATAGTTCAAACCCATAGGGACAAAGATGGCCCTGCGTAGACTCAATGGATCACAAAATAAAACAAACAAACAAAAAATCATGAATGTAGGAAAGACATTCTTAGGAAAGTGGGATGTTAGCAGGAATGGGAGAGAGTGGGGCAAAAAAAAAAGCAATGAGAATGTAATTTTCATACATACATATATGTATGTATGTGCGTATGTATGAAATTGTCAATGAAAAATTGTAATTGTTAAAAACTAATAAGACGAACAGTAGCTAAGAATGACAGAATTGATTTCTGGCCTATATTCACAATCTCAATCTCTCTCTCTCTCTCTCTCTCTCTCTCTCTCTCTCTCTCTCTCTCTCTCCACACACACACACACACACACGCGCGCAAACATACCTATAACATACGCAAGTAGATACATACAAAAATGAACAAATACAGACACACAAGAAAGAGAAAATGAAGGAGAAGGAGATGAAGCATCAAGAGCAGCAGCAGCAACAAAGAGAAAGGCTCCCGAGGGGCACAGTAGGCCTGAGGCTGGTGAAGCGCCCTGTGGCCTCCTGACAGCAGGGACTGCTTGAACTGTGTGTGTTTCTTCAGCCCTGTCTGTTTCCATTGCTACTTTAATTGAAGCTACCCCATCTCGTCTTCCTTTACTGTTCACTCTTCTGTGTTAATCACCAGTCTCACTCAGAATACTCTTTTCATTCTTACTCTAAGTACCTAACATCTTAGTGTACAATGCATCCTTGTTCCTCTATTCTGCAAAATTACTGGAGATGAAAGGGGTTCATTTTTATTGCTATTACTATATTTTCACTGTGAGCCTATCCATCAGTAAAGAGTGATCTATAGTTACTATTCCAGACTAAGCATAATGCTGGAGACAATAGCTGTTTCCTGAGCAAAAGCTTGGTGGGAAGGAATGGCCAAAACAAACAAACAAACAAAACAAAAACCAAAAAAAAAAAAAAAACGTACCATAGCTTAATCCAACTGTCCTACTTGATTACTGCAAATACTTCAACTGGAAGAGAGAGTATGGTCAAGCCAATGACCTTGCATACATTCTATGCAGAAATGCAAACAATCAAACAAAGATGTTATCTTCAAATATTATCAACTCCACAGCAATGGGTTCCTATGAAAGGGAATTAGAGTGAACTCTAAGACAAAGCATGTAAAAGAATGACTATTAAAAACATTCAATGAAGTAGTAGAACCCTCTAGAAAGTACCAGAGACCTAGGAGCTGAGAGACTCTCAGTACTCAAAGGGAGGGACCTTAGATGAAATGCCCAATGGTGGGGAGAGTCCAGCAGATAGACTGGACCTCAAGTGGAGGGATGGGGTTACCAACCCATAGTCAAAATTCCTGACCTAGAAGTGTTCCTGTCTAAAAGAACTGCAGGGACACAAATGGAGAAGAGACTGAGGGAAAGGCATTCCAGTGACCAGCTTGGGATCCATCTCATGGGAAGGCACCAAGGCCTAACACTATTACTGATGCTATGGTGTGCTTACAGAGAGGAGCCTAGTATGGCTGTCCTCTGAGAGACCCAACCAGCAGATACTTACACCCAACCACTGGGCTGAAGTCAGGGGATCCTTATGGTTGAATAAAGGGAAGCACGGAAGGAGCACAAGAGGAGGGCAACCTCATATGGAGACCAGCACTCACAACTACCCCAGACCCCTGGGAGCTCCCAGACACTGAGCCATCATCCAGGCAGCATACCTGGGCTGGTCCGAGGTCCCCAGCATATTAACATCAGAGGACTGCCTGGTCTGGCCTCAGTGGGAGAAGACTCACCTAATCCTTGAAAGACTTGAGGTCCCAGGAATGGGGGAGGCCTGGTGGGTAAGGAGCATCTTCTCAGAGACAGTGGGGAGGAGGAATGGGATGAGGAACTGTGCGGGGGAGGACCGGGAGGTGGGGTAATGGCTGGATGGTGAATAAAAATAAAAACAACAAAAAAAACAAAATCAGTGAAAAAAGCATTCAATGAAATTAAAGAGAATATGAAAAAGCTTCCAAATAAGTTTAAAGCGAATAAAAACAGCAGAATGAAATCAAGTCAGTAAGGAGCATGAAAGAAGAACTCAATGGTTGAAAATACTGAAAAAAAGTCAACCCAAATAAAAACTTGAATATATCAAATCAAAAGCTTGCTGGAAAGCCCCTCCAACAGATGTTGTGAAGACAGAGTCTGAGGGCTTTAGATCAAAGCAGACAAATCAAGAAATTCAGAAAGTGACAAGGAAAAAATAGTAAGAATCAAATAGAACACAGAAGGTGTATGATATACAATGAAAAGACTGTATCTACACATTATGAAAAAAGACAACAGAAATTCATTTTGAAGACACAGAAAATAAAACAAAATCCTAACCAAAATATCCCCAAATCCACAAGGAAAACAGCCTTCCAGAAAGACAGAATGCCACACAAGAGAAAGGGACCTCTCCATGTCATGCTGCAGTTAAATTACCGAGTACAGAGAACCCGGAATAATAAAAACTGCAGGAGAGAACTACAAGTCACAGAGAAAAGCAGGTCTGTCAGAAGAACAGAACAAGTACTCTAAGAGCCAGGAAGGCAGGAAACAGTGTGCGTTCAAGTTCTGAAAGTCAGTAACTGAAAGTCAGGATTATGACTGGTGTATAGTGTATGCACTAGTAGATTACTATATCCAGGAAAGCTATTCTTCCTAAGTGAAAACTTCTCATGGTGAACATAAGCCAAGGGAATTCATGAATATTAAGCCAACCTATGGAAGATATGTGGGAAGGCTCTCACACACTCAAAAGATTAAACCATGTAAGGCTGCAGGAAAACAAAAACTATACCAGTAGACTACGGAAGGAAGGAAGGAAGGAAGGAAGGAAGGAAGGAAGGAAGGAAGGAAGGAAGGAAGGAAGGAAGGAAGGGGAAAGTGGAAGAGACCACAAGAACAGTAAGTAAGGGTTAAGTCAGACTCAGAAAGTAAATACACGTTCTCTTACTCTGTGGATCTTAGATTGTACAAAAATACATATAGTCATATATACCCAATAATTCTCCACATATATTTATATAATGTCAAAGCAAAGGGATACTGAAAGAAAAGATTAGAGTAAGGTGGGAGGAAAAAGAGCAAGAAAAGGGAGAGGAAAATGGACAGAGTATGGAGAATGAAGACGGTCTAAGTATCTGGTACTGAAAAAAAAACTGTCTTTATAAAGCCTACCAGTACATAGAATATACACCAGTTATGAAAAAACCTTGACAGAGCCTTTGAAAACTGAGTAATAAGAGAAAAAAATACTCCAATCTTGTCTAAGAAAGGGGAAAATACAAGTATTTCATAAATTCTATGTAGTAAGTGTTTAAGAACAATGGGCTTTGGAATTAGACTACTAAGACTGAAATCCTCATTCTACTAGTAACTTGATATGACTTCAGGCAAATCCCCAAACTATGTCTGTTTCCTCACTTGGAAAATAGGAATAAAAATATAACTCACTGTAATGCACAAATGTGACAGTATGCAGAAGTCCTAAAAACATTGCTATCTGAAGAGTAAGCATATCTGTATTGGCTGTAATACACTCAACCAGCTGCTGTTTGTCTAAATTTTCCTTGTTATATAATCCATTTCCTTTTACCTGATCTGTTCTACCTAATAGTGCTATATTACATAGGCTTATGACTAGTTCAGTTTCAAGATTTGGCATTTACACATTAAAAACAAAAAAAAAAAACAAAAAACTGGGGCTGGTAATGGCACACACCTTTAATCCCAGCACTTGGGAAGCACAAGCAGGCAGTAGATCTCTGAGTTCGAGACCAGCCTGGTCTACAAAGCAAGTTCCAGGATAGCCAGGGCTATATAGAAAAACTCTGTCTAAAAAAAAATAAAACAGCAGGAAAACAAAAAACAAAGAAGAAAACTGGGCTAGAGAGATGGTTCAAGGATTACCAGCATGGGCTCCTCTTCTGGAGGACCTGAGTTCAGTTCCCCATACCCACATGGCAACTCACAATGATCTGTAACTTCAGTTCCAAGAAATCCAATGCCCTCTTCCAGCTTCCTGAGCACCAGGCACACATGTGGCACACAGACATACACACAGGCAAACACTATACACATAAAACAATAAAATGGTAAAATTTTAACTAGTAAGTAATGATTCTGAGTTCAGTTCAAGTGGGAATTAATGACAGAATCATCAACTAGCCCGTATTTTATGAGGAACTAATTGATAGTGGATATTTAGACACAAGATCACATCCATGTGGACTGATGGGAGACCACACTAGATAACAAAACCTGGTGTTTATACCTAGTTCAAAGAGTAAATGAAACTTATAAAGTTAGATTCAAGGTAAGATCAAATGTGAATGATATCTTTTATCCAAATTCTCTACAGATTCTAGTCTTTGTTAACAATATAACTCCTTATAAACAACTTTATTATGATTTATTTTCATCATTTGATCAAGTAACAAACAACTAAACTGAGCAAAGAATGCTGTGTTACATCTTCCACAAACCCTTCAGTTTCATCCCCTAAAATCCAAAGAAAAACTCTTACTGTCTCAACAATTAAAAATTAAATAGGTCAAAAATAAAAAATAGAGGGAAAGCAGCAGTGATTATTAAAATTTAATGAATCACATATTTTAGAGATTATTACTACTTTCACTTTTAAAATGAAAAGTAGGGGAAGCCTAGCAGCATGATTTAGGAATAAGTTCTGTTTTATGAAGCAATATTACCTTTCATTTTTAAAATGAGTACTGTCATCGTGATTTTGCAATCTGCAATTAGAAATGTATTTGAAGAAACTGAAATATAGTATTTATCTCTTCCTCTTACAAGAAAGGAGAGGAAGAATGTGAGCAAACATGTCATGTAGTTAAACCCCAACACTTTACCTTTTAAGGTGGTCATCAGACAGTTCTGACATGGCATAGTTACTCTTCTCCGGAATATCTGAAACACTGGGTTCTTCACTAGATGTGGATGGCTCTATTTCAAAAGAAACACACAGAATTATCAAAGTGTCTTAAAATGGAGACGTCTCTATAAAAGATTAGATTTTCTATAACCAGCCTTGAGCTTTACTGACTTCACTCCTTTCAAGCCCCAGAGAACTCTTTCCACATTTCTCCAAACATAGCATTTTTCTACTGGGAAGTACCTTCAGTTTTTTATGACTCAATAAAAAAATCTTTTTCTAATAGTCATTGGCCAAGCTAGAGGCTAAATTTACTGCTGTATCAAATACACACACAGAGTTGATAAATCTGTATTTCCAAATATTAGTTGTCAGTTACCAACTTTGCTCATCACTATTTAGTCCTTCCTGGCTCTATGATGCACTGCTGCTGGCCTAAACTCAAACTAATTTTAATTCACAGAGAACCTCATTAAATTTGCAGCTAAAATTGAATGCCATTATCAACTACTTCCAACTTTCCAAACTGTCCACCACCCACCACCCACCACCCACTTGCTTATGTAGTCCTTCAACCTTAAGAAAGTCAACTTATTTATTTTGAATTATCATTTTCACCCAGAAGCTTAGCAATTTTTCTTACCCTTATAACCAAACATGTCCCTATCATTAAAAAAGGCAAGCAGTTACACTCAGCTCCACCCTCTGAGGATGTTCTCTGTCCTTCACTGCCCCGGCTCACACAGGGCAGTCACCCCCAGCTCTTTGTGTACCATTCATCATTGTACCTCAACCTGGCTCAGAAATTAAAGCATAAAACTTATGACTCCTAAAATCGCAGGTCTGCTCCCTTCTTTGACTTCAGAATTGGCTCTCATATATCTTTCTAGCTTTCTTTCCTTTTCACTAAGACACTGCATTATAAACAAAATGAAGTTCTAAAGCAAAACATTATTTTTCTTTAAACCGTCCTTTAAAGAAATTTTTTCTCTCAACAAAAAAACATTATCCCCTAATTTTTCTGGTATACTAATAACCAATCCAACTATTTTGACAAAACCTTTCCTGATTACCAATCTTCAGCAGATTTAAAAACAAAAAGCAATCCTAAATTTTTGCATATCACAAAACCAAAAATAGAATTATCTGAGGTAAGATATCATCCATAAAGTGGTCAGACCATGTTCATAATTAAGACTCACCTGAGCGTCCGTCTGCCTTCTTGTCCGTATTACTTCCTTTGAGTTGAATGGTATTATCTTTGTTTTCCTGTGTAAAAAGACATTTTCTACAATGGGATATCAGTTTTAAATGATGTTAAGACAGATCTTGTTTTATATTGCTTTCTTTACATAATGAAGACTACTTAAAAATGCTACCAGATTTTGGAGCACGGTACTGGAGGAGAAAAGGAAATCATGACTGTCATCCAGCAACAAACTCTGCAACCTACAAAAGGACGTGCCTGCAAGACACAGTAGCATAATGACGTCACACATGTTCTTAGGGAAACCAACCACTTGTTCATACTGGATTTAAGGCCCACTCCATCAGATAGAACCCGTAACTGGCGTAAGTGGCCCAGAACCTAAGATTAGATAGGTCATGGACCTCGAGGGAAAACTACTACTTCTGCCTAACGAACACAGCAAGAAAACAATTCTTAGTGACAGCTCAGCTCTCATCAGAGAGGCTTCTTCTTGCAGTAGATGGTAATGAATGGTAATAAACAAATAAAAACTACAGAGAGTGATAGATTTTGGAGATAGATTTTGGAGGACTCAGTCCAAATGAGATGTCTTTATCAAACCTCTCCCCTCGAGGCTGAGGATCTACTTGGAAGAATAAGCAGAGTAATTTGACTACAAGAATGACTCCAAGGGAACAGCAATTCCTGACATAACAGGACTGAAGCACAGATGAAGTCACAGAGACTGTGACAGCACACATGACCTAACAAGAAACTATTTGCAACTGATACCTGTTAGGAGGGAAAAAAAAGAAAAAACAACAGTTTTCTCCAATGAAGTGACACTTGGGTATACAAACCACACAGCAAGACAGCCTTGTGCTCAGAGGTAGTTGGTCACACAAAACGGACTCCATGGTTTTTTGTGTGCTTTTTATTTTTTCTGAGTTTTGTTCAGATATCTTTTTCTTTTTTGAATTTTTTTTTCCTTGCACCACCCCATGCCCACCCCCTTTTTATGTTTCTGTTCGTTTTGAGAGAAAGAACATGAAGTTGGGTGGGTAGGGAGGTGGAAAGGATCTTGAATTTAAAAAAAATTATAACAGTAAATATAAAAAAAACAAGAACTTTCCTACTTAGCTTTTACATAGACATTTGCTGAAAATATTAGAAAACAGAAATAAATATAATCTCCTCCTATACTAAAAAAACTAAAAATTAACTCCTCTTTATTTTTCTAAATGAACATACACAAAAAAATCTCAATTATGTTATAGTGAAAAAAATTAATGAGATTTACATTATTCTAAAAAAACATTCACACCAAATTTTCAAACAAGATTCCCTCTTCAAAAAATAATGTATCTACATTAAGCTGCTATTACCATACTCTGTTTTCCGAAATTTCCAAAGCTGGCAAGATACAGCAAGAGTTTTTTATAGCAAAAACAAACAAACAAACAAAAAAAACAAAACAAAAAATAAAACAAAAAAAAAAAACACAAAACAAAAAAACCACAAAAAATAAAACAAAAAAACAAAACAAAAAAAAACAAAACAACTAAATCTGAGATTCTAGTATGTTGTAAGTTTCAATAAAAGTATAATATTAAAAAAAATATATAAACAAGCAGGTCAAAGGACTCATTTTGTTCTCCTCCCTCCTTGCCCCTCCTTCCTCCCTGTCTCCCAGATCTCAGCTGCTGCTCTACTGCGTGCCTGCCTATTACCACGTTCCCCACCATAATGGTCATGGTGGTCCTCACAGCAATAGAACACTGTCTAAGACAGATATGGCACTTGCACCCCCGCGTGTGTGTGTGTGTGTGTGTGTGTGTGTCTTCTATGCTTTTTAATTTGTTTGTTTCTATTGTTGTCATTCTAAAATAGGTTCTTACTATATACCTGTGACTGGCCTGGAACTCACTGTATAGACCAGATTGACCTCTGGATTCAGTGATCCACCCACTTCAGCCTCTTGAGTACTGAGATTAAAGACATGCACCACCACAGAAACTGGTATTTCCACTTTTATAAGCACCATATAAATCCTGGTTAAAAACATTAATCATGCCTCAAAAAGATCAGCTATTACTAAGTATTTTCAACTACTTTTAGTGAGATACAAAGTTCTACAGAAAGCAAAGCGGCCTTCACAGAACACACTCTTACTTACTTTTCCTGGATGATTCTTCTTGCTTCTTTGACCGAGAAGAGGCCTGTCTTCATCAAAGTTGGTAAGAATTACAGCAATGGCAGTAAGAGTTTTGCCCTTTAAAATATTTTTAAAAGACAAATGGTCAGATTCTAGAACCCATATAGAAAACATTTCAAAAATAATTCTAAAATAATAAAACACTAAGTATAAGTCAAATCCACAACATGCATGGTTGTTAAACAATAGTTATTAATAAAAAGTAGTTCACTTAATTAAGGAAAAATTGACTTACACCTGATTATAAGTTACTAAATGACTGATTACAAACATCATAGAAAACTGTCATTGTATGGAAGGACTAGCACCCTATGTTGACCTATCACTTAATCATCAAACTAATATTAACATCTGCTTTCCATGAACCCCATAGCTAACTTAAAATAATTAGAAATGCTAACATGTATATGAAGACATGTTCATTATTTTCAATAGCAGGATTTACAGTAACTCAAAAAAAATCTAGCAACTTTAAAGCAGTCACCAAAGTCTGGTCCTTTTAGACCCTTTCAGGAGAATATAAGATCAAAATTGTGTGCGTGTGTAGGTAGATGTGTGAGTACATACGTATGAAAGCCAGAGAAGAATCTCAGTAAGAGTCCTCAGGTACAGCGAGCCTCCCTGCAAACCCTCCCAGAAACCCCTCCTCGCTCTTCTAACTTGTGGCCTTTTTTCCCATTAGTTTTTATTACATACTCATCTTCATCTACACCAACACCTACACCTACATCATCTACATTTACAACAACACCTACACCTACATCATCTACATCTACATCATCTACATCTACACCTACATCATCTACATCTACACCTACATCATCTACATCTACACCTACATCATCTACATCTACACCTACATCATCTACATCTACACCTACATCATCTACATCTATATCATCTACATCTACACCTACATCATCTACATCTACACCTACATCATCTACATCTACATCATCTACATCTACACCTACATCATCTACATCTACACCTACATCATCTACATCTACACCTACATCATCTACACCTACACCTACATCATCTACACCTACACCTACATCATCTACACCTACATCATCTACATCTACACCTACATCATCTACACCTACATCATCTACATCTACACCTACATCATCTACATCTACACCTACATCATCTACATCTACACCTACACCTACATCATCACATCTACACCTACACCATCTACATCTACACCTACATCATCTACATCTACACCTACACCTACATCATCTACACCTACACCTACATCATCTACACCTACATCATCTACATCTACACCTACATCATCTACACCTACATCATCTACATCTACACCTACATCATCTACATCTACACCTACATCATCTACATCTACACCTACACCTACATCATCACATCTACACCTACACCATCTACATCTACACCTACATCATCTACATCTACACCTACACCTACATCATCTACACCTACACCTACATCATCTACATCTACACCTACATCATCTACACCTACACCTACATCATCTACACCTACACCTACATCATCTACACCTACATCATCTACACCTACATCATCTACACCTACATCATCTACACCTACACCATCTACATCTACACCTACATCATCTACACCTACATCATCTACACCTACACCTACATCATCTACACCTACATCATCTACACCTACACCTACATCATCTACACCTACATCATCTACATCTACACCTACATCATCTACACCTACATCATCTACACCTACATCATCTACATCTACACCTACATCATCTACACCTACACCTACATCATCTACATCTACACCTACATCATCTACATCTACACCTACACCTACATCATCTACACCTACATCATCTACATCTACACCTACATCATCTACACCTACACCTACATCATCTACACCTACACCTACATCATCACATCTACACCTACACCTACATCATCTACACCTACATCATCTACATCTACACCTACATCATCTCCATCTACACCTACATCATCTACACCTACATCATCTACATCTACACCTACATCATCTCCATCTACACCTACATCATCTACATCTACACCTACATCATCTACACCTACACCTACATCATCACATCTACACCTACACCTACATCATCTACACCTACATCATCTACATCTACACCTACATCATCACATCTACACCTACATCATCTACACCTACATCATCTACATCTACACCTACATCATCTACATCTACACCTACATCATCTACACCTACATCATCTACATCTATACCTACATCATCTACATCTACACCTACATCATCTACACCTACACCTACATCATCTACATCTACACCTACACCTACATCATTTACATCTACACCTACATCATCTACACCTACATCATCTACACCTACACACACACACACATACACACACACACTCTTACACTAGTTTTACTGGAAATAGTAAATGAACAACTCTCATTGTTAATGATTGACCTCTAGGACGAATTTCCTTGAAAGTAACCAATATAAGATCTAAGGCATTGTCTTCAAGGAAAACTGCAGAATGTTTGTTGTCAGTTAATATCAATTTGTAATCAAAAGTTAAAATGATACAAAACTTGCATGTTATAATATGACTAAAGCAACTACCAAAATTGTAACTCCCTTTCTCATGATTAATGGTAAAGTTAAAAAATGTAAACTTTCAATACTATATGAAATTCACTGTGTGTGGTAGATCTACAACTTTCCACTGGGCAAAACTCACTATTAAATCATTTACAAATGAATCATACAATATACAATGTGCACAGGTGGAGTTTAATGACAATAATTCAGTATCATTGTGCAGGAGTAAGTACCTTTAGTGGGTAAATACTTGGAATATAGTATTTTAACAAAGAAACCTAAAATTATCTTAAAGCCTTTAAAATACATGTAAGAGAAATACTGATTTTCAACTTGACAGAAACTATAATCTGCTGGGAGCCAAACCTCTGGAACATGTCTGTAATGATATTTCTAGACTAGGGTAATCAGGTAGAATAAGCTATTAAGTGCATGGCACCATCCCATACACTGAGATAGTCATCAGCATCCATTTTCTCTCTGCCTCTTGACTACAGGTACAATATGACCATCACTTAAGTCTCCCCCTGTATCTTCCATATATATATGGAAGATAGATAGATAGATAGATAGATAGATAGATAGATAGACAGACAGACAGACAGATAGATAGATCGATCTCCCAGAACTGAAACTCAAAATATAAACATATAAAATAAAATAACAAGATGACAGCTCAGCTCCCAATTTTTTCTCCTAAGCATTAAAACAACTTGCAAAACAAAAGTGACAACATCCTCATAAATGTTATTGTTTAGAATTCTTTAAATTGTGCTACTTACATAAGGTTTTGTCTGCTGTTCCTTTTAAGTATTTCAAAACTATTTAGTTTAATGCCTAATGCTATAAACATTATAGAGCTCCAAGCAACAGCTCTATGACCAAACCAACAGGAATAGTTATGGTAACCACTCACAATATCTACTATGCTGCATTCCCAGAATCTGTGCTTGAATATGATTTCAATACTGTCCTGTTCCCTCCCTTAGCAACGGTGTTATTAAAGACACCAAGAACTTTGAGGAGTAGGCCAGTAAGAAGGACACATGCCTAGTATGGCTGACATCTATGTAATGCCCAGGATGAAGCAAAAGAAAAGAAGGAAAGGGGGCTGTAAGAAAATCACCAGGGGTGCAGAGACTCAAGGTTTCATCCTACTGCTTGATTCTGGTTAGGGAACCTTAGTGTTAACAAGAGTATATACCCTCATAAGATGTTTCCAACTATAAAAAAGAAGATTACCAAACCCGTATCATCAGCTAAAATTCCTCCATGAATACTTTCTGGTCGTTCCTTCATAACAAAATTTGTTATTGTATTATAATAAAGGCCATTTCGCTTCTCCCAGAATGGTGGAAGTTCTCTGCTGTTCTCTCGTGCAATCATCCAACAGAGAGCTTGTTTTTGGTGTGAAAGCAATGGTGTTTTAATAGCCTATAAATATAACATCATAAAAAGAAATATAATCAGTCTTTTCTCTTTTCATAAGCAGAACCTGAGTTACCTTCTTATACTGTGAAATGTATAAATTACCAAGGCAGTTAATAATTCTGATGCTTCTATTGTATTCCTAGACCCTCAACCTAGAACTGACCTTATTACATGCATGTAATCAAAACGGTATAAAAGCATAAAGGAAGAGGGGGTATAAGATAGGGAGGGGAAATGGGGAAAGGTGATGACATCTGTATTGTAAATACATAAAATATCCAATAATAATAATTCTGACACTTTAATTTTGAAACATTGGTTTATATTTTTGAGTTCTAAAGTTTTCTAGGTATTAACAGATGTTGACCCAGACATGGAGGTGGCAGAAATTTCCCCATTGTTCTAAACTATCTCTGCAGTCCATTAGGTGCTTCCTTTTCCATGCAGAAGCTTTTTAATTTTATGCAACACTACTGGTCAGTTCCGCAAATGATTTCTTGAGTTTCTGGAAGCACTTTCTGAAAGTACTTGTCTATCAGCAAATGAATAAATGAAAAAAAAAAAAAAAAAAGAAAAAAGAAAACAGACATTTCTCAAAAAAACAAAACATAGCCAGGACTGGAGGAATAGATCAATAGTTAAGAACACTATTCTTCCAGAGGTCCTGAGTTCAATTCCCAGCAACCACATGATGGCTTCCAATCATCTGTAATGGGATCCGATGCTGTCTTCTGGTGTGTCTGAAGCCAGCGACAGTGTACTCATATAATTTAAATAAATAAATACACCTTTTTTAAAAGTACAGACAGCTAACAGATATGTGAGAATGCTCAGTGTCCTCAGGTCTCAGAGAAGAACTGCAGCTCAAAACTGTACTAAGACTCCATCTCACCCTTGTGAGAATAGCAGCTGTCATTTCAAAAACAAACAGAACATGTACACAAGGACTCAGGAGAACAGGAACTCTTATAGAATGTTAGTAGAAATGTAAGCCAGTGTTGGGTTTCAGATGTGAGAACAAACAGCTGAGGTAAACATACTAGGCAGACCTGGCCTCCAAGTTCTCCCAGTATCCCTCACTCAGTCCCTACTTGGCATACCCTGCCCCCAACCTCAACTTTCCAGACCAGTAGCTGGGCTGCCCTTCCGCCAGAGGCTCTTGGCTATAGAATCCAGACATTTTGGTCTCTCACCCCTTTCTTCTTCTCTCCCTGTCACTGGGCATGCTTTCTTTCTTCTTCCCCTTCCCATGGCAACTTTCCTAGCCTTGGTCCTTGGGGCCAGTGAACTTCCCAATACACCTGCCTTTATATACTCTAAATCTAGCTTGAATTGGCTTATTTCATTGACAGCTAGTGCAATCACTACAGATATCAGTATGAAGTTTCCTAGAAAAACTACAACTATAGCTACCACATAATCCAGCTGTATTATACTGGGAATATTCCAAAAAAAAAAAAAAAAAAAAAAAAAATATATATATATATATATATATATATATATATATATATGAGTAAACTAAAAAGACACCTGCTGTTTCAAGTTTAAAGTGCCATAACACCAGCACCGTCAGCAGAATACAATCAACCTAGGTGCTACCAATAAATTAATAGAAAAAAAAAAGGCAGTATATTTATAGAGTAGAGTCTTATTGGGCCATATTATTTATTCAGTCAAAATTATGTCTTACAAAAAAAATTATTTTGTGGAAAAGGCCAGGCCTAGAAAGAAAGTCAGGCCCATATTACATACTTTCCCCCATATTAAGAACTTTGTGTGTGTGAGAATGTGTGTGTGTGTGTGTGTGTGTGTGTGTAAATATTATATCAACATACAACAAATATACATGACATGAAAACAGAACGGAGATTCCTTGAAATACCCTGGAAAGAAAGGAGACGGTAATGGGGTGTGAATATGGTCAAACTCAAAGTATACTGCATACATACTTGAAAAGAAAAGTCATTATAAAACTTTATACAACATATACAGCAATAATTTTTTTTTAAAAATACACAGGTTCATTACCTCAGCTGGTTCCATTTCAGTAGTTTTAGCATCTTCATTTAAATCTTCAAATAACTTTTCAAATTCCATTTTGACCTACAGTGAAAAAATAATAAATGCTGAACAAACTGATTAAAGTGCAGCCGGGCGGCGGTGGCGCAGCCTTTAGTCCCAGCACTCGGGAGGCAGAGGCAGGCGGATCTCTGAGTTCGAGGCCAGCCTGGTCTATAGAGTGAGTTCCAGGACAGCCAGGGCTACACAGAGAAACCCTGTCTCGAAAAAAACAAAACAAACAAAAAATAATAATACAGTGAAAATAGTATGTAATTTATAGACGTAAAAATCATGTCATTGAACAAGTCAAATGCTCAGAGGTACATAAAGTATCTGAGACAGTCCACTCCTCACTGACAAATAGTATAAGGTAATTTTTCTACAGACGTAAACGCACTCAGTTTAGATGAGCACATACGAGTTATAAGGGAGCAAGGATACAGCCTGCCGAGAAAGCACTGGTCCCAGCATTTAGAAGGCCTGTCCTAATGCTACTGAAAGAACTCTAAGAAACTCTAAGGTGCCAGTCCTAGTCCTGTCACAAATGACTCTGTATGTTTAGTAATAGAACTATGTCTGTGTCTTATCTTCATAAAATCAAGAACATGAAATAAACTAAACGGTAAAGGTTTTTCTGCCATTAAAATTTTGTTATTTTTTTAGCATTGAGTCTATTCTGGGAGACTGACTAGATACATCTAACTTGCTATGTTCTATAAAATATTAGGTTAATAGGATAATCTCATTATTAGGCTAATTTAGCTAACCATTAAAACTGATCTAGTTGTTTTCTTTGGGGGGGGGGGGGTTGTTGGCATGTTTTTTTATTTATTTGTTTGTTTGTTTGTTTTTATATATGTGAGTATACTGTTGCTCTCTTCAGATACAGCAGAAAAGGACATAGATCCCATTACAGATGGTTGTGAGCTACCATGTGGTTGCTGAGAATTGAACTCAGGACCTCTGGAAGACTAGTCAGTGTTCTTAACTGCTGAGCCATCTCTCCAGCCCAATCTAATTCAGTTTTAAAGCACCTTACACTGTATGTCTTATCATTTGTTTTTTTTAAAATTAGCATAGCTGGGCGGTGGTGGTGCACACCTTTAATCCCAGCATTTGGGAGGCAGAGGCAGGCGGATTTCTGAGTTCGAGGCCAGCCTGGTCTACAGAGTGAGTTCCAGGACAGCCAGTGCTACACAGAGAAACCCTGTCTGAAAAAAAAAAAAAAAAAAAAAAAAAAAAAAAAAAAAATTAGCATATAAATACATAGCAGCCATCCTGTAGGCATAACGCCAGCTTAGTAGAGGTGGCCTACAGTCTATTCACAAAGCACAGGCTCACGCCCTTTCAACATTCCAAGAAAACTAATTGGGAAACAAAAAGAATACCACTAAATGGGTAAATGGATGTAAAATATTTTAATGTTGCTGTTGAAAACTGTTAGTCATACAGTCTGTTTTAATGTTATTGTCTAAATAACAAACACTTAATATATTTCTTTGGAGTAACTTGATATAACAACATACTGAAATACAAATCAGGCAAAAAAAGTAGACTACAACAAAATTTTTAAGTTAAGTTTTTTTAAAATTGCATTTGCAATCCTATTGAAAAGAGAATAGTTTTCACATTCTAGTGTTTTTTATCACTACTTTGGACATTTTGAAAGTTTCAAAAACAAACTATTACATATATAGTCATATCTATGATTTTATATATGTATAGTTGTATATATATGAATCTACCTTCCTTTAAATAGATCTAGCTAAACAAAAATAGTCACACAAAGGTTATGTCTATACTAAGCCTGTATATGTACTTTCCCTTGTCATTATTCCATAACCAATACATTATAACTTCTCTATATCTTTTATACTTGTATACTTTATACTTATAGCAGATTTACAATATAAATTATAGCAGATAATTAACTTAGAAATTGTTTAAAATATATAGCATGTGCAGCGATTCTATACAAAAACAATGCCATCTTAAATAAGAGACTAGATGGTTCCAGAATTAAAAGAAACATATTCCTTATTAGTACCATTTTAGACTATGTTTGCAAATAAATATCTACATTCTATTTGTTATACAATAGTTTTCATTATAATTTTAACACTATATCTAAAGATTACTAATACCAGCACATAGACATTTAACCTATTCTTTTAAAGAGCAACCTTTATCACTAAAAATTTGCATGACAGTACAAAATAAAAGCATATCTGAGGCAGCCAAGATGACCAACATCTGTAATCCCAGTCAGTATTTGAGAGGCAGAGGCAGGAAGACCAGGAGTTCAAGGCCACTCTCAGCTAGATAGTGATTTCTGAGATAAGCCTACAGGCGACCTTGACTCAGGACAAAATCGACCAACCATAAAAAGCTTACCTGTTCAGTTGTCATCTGTACTGCAACAGGAACTGGGCTACTTGGTCCAGCTCCTCCAGAGTCGCACGCATTCTCCAAACTCAATTCTGAAGCTATCATTTCCAAACAGAAAAGGTAAAATAACCAAATAAAAAGAAATTAGCAGCAGGAATAAACTAAAATACCAAACAGTATTAAAACTTCCCAGACCTGGCTGTGTACCTCAGTGACAGAATACTTGCCATCAACAGTTCCCAGTACTGCAATGAATATTAAAAATAAAATAAAACCTAATGCATTTAAGTGTCCTACCACTGAATTATATTCCTAGACCTAAAAAAAAAAAAAAAAAAAAAAAAAAAAAAAAAAAATTTAAGCTAAATACTAAATCATTCCCAAATGGAAAAAAAAAAAAAAGCCTTGTATTACTAAAATAATCACATATTATTTGAATAAGTTTTAACCACACATCAAACTCTTTTTCATTCCTTACTGATCAATTCTTCTTGTCTAAAAGTTATAAACAAATGTTTTAAATGAGAAACTATTGACCCTGATATATTTTTGTGTGTGATTGAATCTATAAATACAAACATGCGGCTTTATGTTTGGGCATATAATGTTGGGCCCATAAGATTAACTGTTTTACTTTGTATGAGTCATCTATAATGGTAACACAATGACGAAATCAACTTGATACATTCTTCAGAATCTGCCCTATTGTTACATGATACGTAACTGTATTTTTATTAGAAATATAAAAGGAAAAGTCAGCAATTTCTTCAAAAGATTACTAAAAATGTTACAACTTTGAGCATGTTGCACATTATTAGTTTAGCCAATCAAACTCATCGAGACTAATTACTTTATTATCCCTGCAGCTTATAATATCAAACTTACTTTTTGGTGTGGGACCCAAGTCAAATCCATGTTTGTTCAACTGATCTAAAACCATTTTTCTATTTTTTTCATTTCCCCAGAAAGTCATATGAAGAGGCACTGTAAAAGTATTACTTGCACCAAAAGGGACTACCCTATTATAGGAAAGGGGAGAAAATTGAAAGTTATTTTTATACTAATGTTAAATGTACCACCAAACACAAAGATATAAATTAAGAAGGGATTATTTAAGCAAATTTGAAAGACAGGAAAGGAAATAAAAGCAACAATCATGATGGGGCACACCTCTAATTCCAGTAAACAGGAGGCTAAGGAAGGGTTGGAAGTTCAAGGCCAGGTTGTAATACCAGAGACTACCATCATGAAATGCCTTTAGTAATGCATGCCTGTCATGCCCACACACAGGAGGAGTTTGAGGCTCGAAGGTCCAGTTAAGCTAGGTACAATAGCAAGACTCAGGATATATTTCCTAATATGTAAACTTAAGGGAAAACAGAAGTCTTTTTTTTTTTTTCTCCATGGTTATAATGTAAAAGGAGAATGAGAGGACAGCTATTTGCTGGACAGAAAAGGCAGAGAAGAAAATTGGACATATCTAAAGTACAGTAATATAAGGAACCATGACACTTCCAGAGACTCAAAAGGTCAAAACGACGACGATTAAACTCTAAAGGCACATTACCCTTCTATTTGTATCAATCTGTGGTCCATGAGATAGGCCAAGGCAGCTGCAAGCTCTTTCTTTAAAATGCCAATCTGATATCCACTCATATTATTTACTTTAATAGTATTCTTATCATAGGGATTATGAGGCTCTCGTTGAAAAGCAACCATTTCATTATTATTTACCTAGTAAAAATAAGGAACAGATATAGTAAACACATCAATATGAACAGGAATAGCTTGACCTAGTTGCACTGTTTTTAGAATTTCCATTCATGCATTATTGTTAGTTTTTCTTTGTTTTTGCTTGCTTGCTTGGAACAGTCTCATGTAGCCAAGGCTGGCCTCAAATTAGATACGTAGTCAAAAATGATCTTAAACTAAAACAATTGTTCCTTCTTCCACAACTTCCTAACTGCTGTAATTTATAGGTATGCACCACCATTCTCAGTTCTTTATCGTGTGAGGGACTGAACCCAAGGCTTGATAATGACTACAAAGCATCTATCAACTGAGCCACAGGCCCAGCTTAAACTAGAAATATTAAGGAATATGTTTTATAATGATTCTTCTACTCTACTTTTCTAATTTATATTCATTAGAAAGGCTAATAAATCATTAAGATCTGAAAGGTACAGTCAAATCTACTATGAAGATTCATACTCTTCATATACATACATTATTCAAGATAGCTAATCTTTGGATATATGTGCCCAGGTATAGTTGGGTCAGAGACACATAGTTAACCATGATCACATTTACTCTATTCAGTACGGCTGGGACATGGAAACAGCCTATATGTCCATCAACTGACAAGGAGTGAAAATGTGGTACCTATATACAATAGAATTGTATATAAAGAAAATAGAATTGTATATAAGAAAAATAAAATTTGCAGGTCAATGAATGGAGCTGATAAACATGACACTTAAGTAACCCATAGATACAAACATCACATGTTCTCAATCATGTAGATCTTAGTGTCCAATCTTCAGATGTGTTTAATTTGGAATGCCTTACAATCCAGGAACCAGAAATGGACAACAAGGGAAGCAGCTTAAGGGTAAGAGAAAGAAGTCAGGTGATATGAAAAGATAAGACAAATAACGTGAAGGTTTAAGTGGGAGAGGAATGAGAAGATAGAGCTGACAAATGTTTGGGGATAATTACCATGAAGACTGTATGAGAAAGGCAATGCAGAAACCACGTGTGTATCTGTGTGTGTGCATGCATATGTGTGTATGTATATACAGTGTGTGCACATGTGTATGTGTGTATGCACATGTGTGTATGTTTATGTATGCAGTGTGTGTGGGGGGGGTAGTATTTGCCCATATAAAAGAGTTTAATTAGAGTTACCCTATTTGGGGGACTATGCTCACCCCAGAATCCATAGGTTTCCAAACAAAAAGTTCAGTGCCAGGTATGGGATACTACTAGTATAAAGATTCCCAAAACAATATAGGATATTGTCTTGGCTCTTGGCTTCCAAAAAGAACTTGATGGTAAGACAAGCATAAAAACATCATACACAGCGGCCACAGGACCTGGAGGAATGAAGGTGTACTGACTTAGTCCCTGCTGAGCAGCTTCCATAGTACCGGAAGGTGCTAGGGAGGCCTCTGAGGGTGGGAAGGGAGTTGGGCGGAGTCATCAACAGTCTTACCAGGCTGTGAACCATGTGCAGTGCAGTGACCTGTGTGACAAGTGTCCACAAGTATGACAGTAGCAAAAATGTTATGGGAGTACTAACCATTTTGTTTGGGTTTATTTTCATTAATATGATTTTAATTTATATGTGTTTATCTATTGAAAAAAGGGGAGAATATATAAAGTAAGTAATAGTATAAAAACTTTATGAAAATTCAATGCATTTTATTTAGTTTTAAAATAATGAAGATATTCCAATACAGTGAGAAAATGAACTAAATATGTACTCTATGTACATTCTTATTAGCTAACTAGTATCATAGAAATTACTCTAAGATCAATATAACTGATTGTTCTGAGACTAATAACTATAACCTAACACTTCACAGAAGAGTAATTTAGAAAACAATGTAAATCTGAAAAAGCACAATTATGAAATGCAACTCATAAGAGGATGTGAGAACCAGAGAATAGATAGATACCGACTAAGAATGCATAGATTGTTAAAATGACTAGAAGACAAATATTTCATGAGCAAATACTAAGTACTACGATCAACACAAGTGCAATCAGAGCATCTGAAAAGCATGGTAAGAGAAAGGAATGAAGTAGGGAAAAACAGAAAAATGGAAAATTACAGCACGAAGGAAGGTTATAGTAGACATGGGCAGATTAAGGGCAACAGGGAAACAGGTCGAGGCACTGCCTGAGAGAATACAGAGTTTCTAAGATAGAAACGGCTTTGGAATAAACAAACATTTAAAAACATAATTTTAGATTTTTTTTCTGAAATAAGAGAAAACAAATTTATAGAATACATTAATGAAACCACCAAACAACTTGAGTTATTCCAACATAAAAAAATATAGAGACTAAAAACATGACAAACAGGAAACACAGAATTCCTCTAAAAAATCTCCTGATATCATACTTCAATTTAAAAAAATAAAAAAAAGTTTTGAAGCCATCAAGTACTCAGAAGGCTGAGACACTGAGACAAGTGGACCACTGTGAGTTCAGTGAGTTCAGGGTCAACCTTGGATTACTTAGTGAGTTCCAGACTAGCCTAGGCTGGAGTTTTAATTCAAACCCCTTCCCCTGATGGGGGGGTGGGGGGGGAAGAAACCTTTTTAATAAGCTTTAATATAAAAATATGAAAAAAATGAGGGAAGGGGAAAGTAAGAAATCAAAAAGATTCCAAAAGGAGACCTGATTTTTAAATGAGTAACAGTAAATTAGAATGGACCTTATAGCCCATAACAGCCAGAAGTAATATAATAACCCTATTTTGATCCTAATTGGAAAAAGTAAAAACATTTCAAATAATCAACACAATCCAAGGATTGATTACATATTACAATATATGTGTTAACTCCATTAACAAAAATGAAATGTAAAAATTGTGGCGGTTTTTTAAAGATGTATTTTACTTTTAATCATGTATGTATGTGTGTGGCGGGGTGATATACACAGGGGCACTGCAGCTGCAGTTGCTGTGAGCTGCCAGCCATGAATCCTGAGAACGGCACTCCAATCCTCTGCACAAGCAGCAAGTGTTCTTAACTGCTGAGTCATTTCTTCAGCCCCAAAACTGCATTTTAAAGAAATGCATACTTAACTATTCGAATGTAAGGTGATACACTGATATAATACAACTGGTATTATACATAATAAATACAACTGGCATTTGTTTTTACAAGACCAAAAAAATAAAGCAAATATAGAAAATTCTTGCTAACCACTGAATCTTATTCTCATTTTGTTTGAAATTTTCTCATAAGTTAGATAACATTAGAATTCTATTACTAATAACAAAGATGCCCCTAATAAGGATGATTTTTCAAAAAAATTATATATATATTCTCCATCTGTCTCCTTTTTTTTCCTCTCGCACATACATATACATACATTCAATTCAGAGAACAGGAATACAAGAAAGAGCAGGAACTGTTCTTATTACAAAAATAAAGGAGAGAACCTAAATGCAAAACCTGATGGATCTGAAGTCATTTCTTACATTTACCGCATACCTCAGTAATCACAAGTGCCAAATGTGTGGACAAAAGTGCTTTATATACTGTAAGGCCGGCAGAAATGTAAAAAAGTTAATCAACATTAGTAAAGGTATTTATGACTAGCCTTTCATTCAAAGTAAAATATTAATTGTATATATCGCCTTTTAATATAATTTACTGTTAAAACCATGAACATACCACAATTTTATTATCAATCTTATACTTACAACTCCTAAGTAATAGTGTAGTCCAACAATTTCTTCTGTCATAGTTCCAAATAAAACCAAATTTAGCTCGTCATTACTACTTAGGTAGGTATCTGAAGGGAAAAAGTCTTGGAATTCAAAATGTGGAAAGAAAGATGGGTGTGAAAATCTTGGAACATTTTCACGGGCTCCATAATAGGCAGACGGCATATATTTCCAAAAAGGATCCCTATTTTAAAACAAAACAAAACAAAACAAAAAACTAAAACCACAGAACTTAATTAGGTTTTTCTCAAAGAACACAGTCAATAGTACTTTCAGGCTGGTCACTTGCTTATCTTTTATTTTAACAAATGAAATGCTATGTAGCAACAATCACTGAACAATTTCTGAGAATAAATCAAGAATTCAGTGGGGAGGGCTATCAGAAATCTGACCTGTTAAATACTGGAAACGCATTCCTGGAGAATACTATCTGTTTATGTTAAAATGTATGCGATGTCTGAATCTACAATTGCATGTCAAATTCTTCAGTGCCCACTGATGAAGAAGACATGGATTTATTAAAAAATAGCCATTATAAGGGTTTTTTTTTTCTTTCCCCTTTACTCTCTCTCCTCCTTCCTAATCCTTCCCTCCCCTCCTCTCTTCTCATATTATTTTCTAAGACTAGGTTTCTTTGTGTAGCCCTGGTTGTCCTAGAACTCGCCCAGTAGACGAGGCTGGCCTCAAACTCAGAGATCCACCTGCCTCTCCCTCCCTGGTACTGGAATTAAAGGCATGTGCCACCACTGCTGGCTATGAAAATATTTTTAACTTTTGACATGCTACATTCACAGCATCCTCTGCTTTAACTCCTTCTGAACAGAACACATTTTAAATCGGTTATCTAATCTATGACGTCATGGAGAGCTAACCTGGAGCCCCTTTACAGAGCCCTATTACTTTAAAGGATAAGGATGATTATTCCAAGAATGGCCATGAAAACCACTGTAGATGATGAAAAGAGGTATTTGCTGGAAGCCTTCTAGAAGCTGTCATTCTCCTTTCAGCTCCTCTGCAAATACGCATTAGTATGCTTTTGCAGAGTACCAGGAGACACACGCAGTACGGTTTTCTCAGCGCTGTTACCATAACAATGCCTACAGTACATTCGGATAACAATGGTGAATAAATCACATCGGGTGGAGTTTCAGACCCCCACCCCCACCCCACCTCGCGCCGCAGTCTTTGACGCAGATTCCCCTAGGTCGTAACAGCAGACTCTCGGGTCGGCCCAGACAATGCATTGGTGCCTCCAAGAGCAAAACCGACAAGTGACCCGCAGAAGGAATGATAACTGCACCATAGGAATATGAGCTGCACCTATCGCCCGGGTGCGCACCTTCATTTGAGGATACTGCGGAGCAATTGGCCTCCCCTCCCCCACCCCACCCAGCGCCCCTCAGCCCTTCACCTATTAAACATCCAGGACATGGCGCGGGGCGCGGTGGCTTCGGGATGCGCTAAGCACCCCGGATCTTCTCAAATACCCTGAAAAAGCTCCTCAAGGCGTAGAGGCCCGGACGCCACAAAGCAAATCAGAACCGAGAGACTGCGTCAGCCCAGCCAGACGAGCTTACACCCACTCCTTCCTGCCAGAGTCTGGGGGGAGGGGAAAGTGACGTTTTGTGATTAGCACTGCGAGTACCCAATCCAAAGGAAGAGTCTGAGAAGCCCACCAAATCAGGATGCGTGAGAGTGGGGAGCTCGGTTCTATGCTGCAATTCAAAGGGGGGTGTAGCCCACCAGGGCTCCACCCGGTTTTGCCGCAGTGTGATGCAGGTTACGCTGGAAAATATCTATGCATTTTAACCTGGTTTCAGGTTCTGACGGACTTGAGGGAAAGATGACTTCTAGCCACTGCCCTAAGGCCTCAAGGATGTCCCCATATGTCAGACCCCCTCTATCTGACGTAATGCCTAAAAGGACCTGCCTCATTTCCTCTTCTGAGCCCTGACTATATTTGTTCTTAGGTACCTCCATGTATGAGAGACCTGGAAATCTTAGTGAGAACATACGAATTTCCGTCTCCCACCTCCTTTTTATTGTGTTTAAAGAAATTTTCTAACCTTGGTAGAAGAAATCCATAAAATAAGACAACCTTACAACTCGGTTGCTGAAAAAGGCAGACCTTAGTGTAAGGTCTGAGGTGGTAGCGAGGGCCAAGTATGTTTTCTCAGGAAACTGAAAAGAGGCACTGTAAAGAAACTTTATAATCTAAAACTCCACCTTGGAGTTTTGTGTGCACTAGTATCAGGCAAGGTGAAGGTGATTCCTGCGTCTTCAAAGACCACAAAACCACTTTTGATGAAGCGGCCATTTAACTGCTGCGTCTTCACCTGCACCGACAGTAGGAAGCTAATGGTATTGCTGAGCCAAACACAATATGGTGTGCTGTAAACCACCAGAATGTCTAGATGTGTATGTAAATGTTGGTATTGGGCTCCTATCCCAATGACATCACATCTAGGCAACCCCCACATCGTTGTCAAGGCAACAGCCGAACATTCCCAGAATCCACCTGGCTACTTCCCACCACCGCTACCTGAGAGAGGCTACTTCACACACACACACACACACACACACCCCCCCCCGTTAAAACAGGCAGAACCCCCTGACCTCACTCTCTTCTTCCTCTTTTTCTCCCCCCACCCCACCTTTGCCCTATCTCCTGAATAAACCCCATTTGGAACCGTTTCTTCTGGTGCGGTCTGTTCTAAGCCGCCCTCGGTCATTCAGGAAACGTTTTAAATACTGAAAGTCATCGTTCCTCGAGTAGTCCAGCAGAGTAGGAAAGGTGGTCAGTTTTAAGAGACATGTGTTCATTGTCTTAAATATTGGTGATCTGTGAACTAGCAGTGAAATGAGAGTATTTGAGGATACGTTGCTTGAAATAAGTCCGTGCGCGGCTTAGAATGGACCACACCAGACCAAACAGTGCTAAGTGGGGTTTATTCAGGAGATAGGGCAAAGATGGGGGGAGAGGGGGAGAGAAGAGGAAGAAGATGGAAAGGTCAGGGGGTTCTGCCTGTTTTATATGAGCGGTGACATAGCCTCTCCCAGGTAAAGGTGGGAGGTTGCCTTGGCAACGATGTGGGGGGTCACCTAGATGTGATGTCACTGGGTTTGAAGCCTGATACCAACATACCTCCCTTTTTCTTATTATAAAGAGAAGAAAAATGCAAGGGGAAGCCGACGGTTAAAGGGGGGTCGGGGTACAGTGTCTCTTAAACTACTTCCTGCTGTGTAGGGGTGTAGTCCATTGTGGGGAGTAGCTGGCTTTCACCATCCGGGTCCACTTGGTAGATGTGTGCATCAGATTCTTCTGTGGACGGCGGCTGGTAATTCTGTAACAAGAACAGAAACAACAGTTTGGTTAGAAATAATAACACCAGGAGGATGACTAGAAAGGGTGTTACAAAAAAAGAGTATCTGCTTTTATATGAGTTTTTAAAAATCTCAGAACCGGAGGTCTCACGTTCCCTAAAAAACGGCATTCTTCTTGGAGGAACTGGCAAATACCGTCTTCTTTAGCTGTCAGGACATCTGGCCCTGTCAGTTCTGAAGTACCACAGCTGGAATCCCATGGGTCTTGTATGTAGAAAAGAGTGTCTTGCAGTGTTGATAGAAGAAATGGTTGGTCTGTGATCCTAGCATATTTATCTGACAAGACCACTATGGGCAGCCCCCATAATTGTCTGGCCATTTTTTACAATAATCTTCTATCTGGTCAAAGAGAAAGCAAGTATGGAGAACATAATATTTAGATGGGATAACAGATATAGGGATGATAGCAGTTTGGATTGGTTCTTGGCATCCGGCTATGGAGCAGTTTCCTGACCCTGTTTGGAAAGACTGTTATCTGTCAGAGTCTCTTGATCCTCTGATCTCCAGATGTAAGGGTTGACCTGGATGGAAATAAGCAGCAGGGGGAGGACGAGGAACCCATGTCTAGCCCAGTGAGGTTGAGCTCGTTTGCCGGAGTGGAGTCTCATTTTCTGGGATTGAGGACAAGATGGGTGATCTCAACGTCCTCTGGAGCTTAATAGAGCATGGTCCTGTTAGGGTCGACGTGTATGAAGAGTCGATTTTAAGTGGAGAGATGAAAGGCTTGAGGTGAGACAAGTGGACCCAATGAGGGAGTCCCTCAAGTTTAGCAGCTGTAGGGTTCACAAGAATTACCTTAAAAGGGCCCTGCCATTTGGGAGAGAGGGGTGAGGGCCGATGATCTGGAGGGGAGAGAAGGACTTGGTCTCCAATGTTGACAGGCAATGGACAGGAGACAGTGTGTGGTCGAGGTAGATGGTGGTCAGCAAAGTTCCATAAGAAAGAACAGAGGTGGCAAAGTAATGGGGTGAGTAGATGGTCTGGGAGGGGGGAGCATTTAGGTGAAAGACCAGGAGTTAAAACTGGACATCCATACATGAGTTCAAAGGGCGAGATGAGGAGAGGCCACTTGGGAAGAGCTCGTAACCTAAAAAGAGCCAGAGGTAAGAGTTTTACCCAGTCAAGGTGAAGTTCCTGTGACAGCTTGACAAGAGTGGTTTTTAAAAAGCAGTTAGTTCTTTCTACCTTCCCTGAAGATTGAGGGTGGTAGGGAATGTGAAAATGCCAGGGGATGTCTAGGGCCTTAGATAGAATTTGAGAAAGCTGGGAAGTAATGCTGGAATGGCACCCTCAGGAATACTAATGTCAGAAAGGAAGAGGGGAGAGAGATACAGAGAGACAGAGCAAGAACAAGAAACCCTAACTTTAACAGTATTAAGAGACAATTTATGCTGGAGGCAAATCTCAGTGAGCATGGCCTGGGAGCACAGAATCAGGCTGCCCCAAACGCTGTGTTTCAACTGAGGCCGGTTTCATAAAGCTTTTATACTAACAGACCAAAGAAAGTCATAAATCAAGAAACTTTTCGGTATACATTTGTTGTGACCACTGGGTAGGTGGGAAAAGTATAATGGGGAACCTCTTTTATAGGGCTAAGATGCTGACATTCTCCTTCACTTTTTAGTTTGTTGAAAGGTTGTTTGTACATTTCAAAGGATTTGCCCTGGGGTCACAGAAACCTGTTAAGTATGGAGGAGGACAATAAATGGCTATTAAGAAGGCTAAAGATCTAAGATAATTTGGCTCTGGGTTCGCAGCATTCCAAACACTGCACAATCATGGTAGCTCAGTTAATCAGCCCCGCAGAAGATTCCTTTGCATCGTCTTTCCTAGGACTTCTGCACATGCCAAGCAGGTGCTTGTTCTCTGAGTTACATCTCTAGCCCTCGAAGCAGATCTGAAGAATGAAATATTTCATTCCCCCAGCAGGAAACGTGATGTGGATAACGATGTCTCGTTTTCTTCAGTTATTTTACTTTCTTCATAGTGCATTATGATACAAATGCAAATTTGTGTTTTGGTTTGGGTTTTTTTCAGTAGTGGGTATTGAATCTCAGGGCCTGTCCAATGTAGGCAAGCTCTCTATCCATAAGCCATATCCTCAGCCTTTATTTTATTTTAAAGTTTGTGACAAGGACTCACAAAGTTGTCCAGGCTGGGGATTCTCCAGGGCAGCTTTGAACCTAAGACAGAAGAAGCCTCAGCCTCTGTAACTGATAACATTTTTATGTGTAAAATTAATAAAGCTATGCTCATTGGAACAAACAATAAAATTCCTTATAACATGGTTCTTTAACAGCATCTTTTTCTGCTAAAAACAAAAATCCAAACCCCAACAACAAAGACAAACCATTGTCCTTCAACCACAAAACCAACGTATTTACTCAAGTAATCTTGTAGAAAAGAAGCCCTATACAAGCTCGCTTTGCCAAAGGAATTACTATCACTCTTCCATCACCTGAGGATTCATCTGAAAATGGGACTCAAAGTGTTCCATACCAAAGCTTCCTTAGCTACTGCCCCGAGAAATGTAAATGTATATGTGTGTGTTTCTATACCACCGATCCATTAAAAATGCCATATAATTCTCTATTGATAAATACATGTTGAACAAATGAGATAGGAAGATTTCTGGGGCTGAGACTGTCTAAAAGGAATACAATAGAATATGGTAGAACAAGACACCCAACAACTTTTTGTGGCCTCTGTGTGTCTAATCCTGCATGCATAAACACACATATGTCACACATACACTCACACACTCATGCACACATGTGCTCACATATGCACAAAAGAGCCAAAGAATATAAAAAAGAGAGGAAACTTGTTATTTTTTTATAACTGCTTCTTCTCCCATAACCAGGTACTAATAGATTAAAGTTCATGACAAAATGCTGGGCAAACCATAAACTGGGAGAAGAGAAAAAGTGATGGGAAATTGGTGCTGAGTAAAGTTAGCTCAGCATGGCTACTTACTATCAAGTACTTGCTTTAAAAAAATAAATACTAGGGCTTGTTCTACATACTGGAACAGCAAGGAAACAGCCAACTCTCCTGAGACTGGACCAACATCCTCACACCCTACCATTTTCTTAGCTTTCCCAGAGATGCATCACCCCAAAGTCAGCAGGAAGTAGCTAAAGATCACCACAACCCCTATTTCTGCTCCCCCATCACCTCTTTCTAATATTTTTTAATTAAACCCAAATGGAGCAATGTTGGCATTTAGTTTAGGCTCTGTCCCACAGTTACCTGGCAGCAACCACATATTCTTTCCATCCTAAAACACAACAGGGAGAGAAAGTAGTACACTGAACATGACTAGCAGAGTAAACTTGGCCAAGGGGGGTGGGTAGGGGGTGGAGGAGAGGAGGAGAAGGCAAGAGAGAGAACAGAAAGTGCATGGCTAAAATCAGGGTTAGAATGAGAATCTAGTGGAAAAGACTTTAGGGCAGGACAGTGAGGTAAAAGGAGCCGAGGCTAGTGTGTACTTTGCTATGCTAATATGCATCACAGCCTTCTGTTCCAAGTTTGTTGGGCTTGACAGCCTGTAAATCCATCAGGACTAGAGAACTAGAAGAGTGAGTCGGGCTGGTGGGGCACGCCTTTAATGGCACTCAGAGGGCAGAAGCAGGTTGATCTCTTTAAGTTCAAGGCCAGCCTGGTCTACAAAGAAAGTAGCTGGACAGCCAGGGATAGAGAAACCCTGTTTCAGAAAAATGAAAAACCAACCAACTAACCAAACCAAATAAACAAACCTAGAAGGGTGGCCTTCCTGCACCAAGCAGTAAAGAAAAAAGAAAGGTGAGAGAAAGGGAAAGAGAGGAGCCTTATGAAGTGGTACTGTACTTCACACACCGTCGGTTTCCACATCCATGAATGCAGGAGACTGAAGAAAACCGCAGAGACTTTTCTGAGGCACCTGGAGACTTTCTCATATCCATATTGGTATTTATATAAGTTGTGGGAACTACTTTACCCATCATTTTGGGAACGTCTTCAGGAAGATGCTTATTCTATCACTTAATGTTGCGTTTTGTTTTTAGGATCCTGGTTAGCAGCCCAGGCTGGCCTTATGCTGACGATCCACTACCACCACCTCCTGAATGCTGGGATTATACATGGGGCAAATATCACAATATCTACCTTTGCTGCTGTTCCAGAAGGATATTACTACATGTCTTGGAGGATACACAGTACATCATACACTATGTAGATTAGATATCCTAGACTTTAGCTCACAGAGAGGAATGGGAAAGAATGTTCCAAGATCCAGAGCCTACCATACCCACAGAGCCTGCCCTCCCCGCAGAGCCTGCCCTCCCCACAGAGCCTACCCTCTCTACAGAGACTGCCCTCCCCACAGAGCCTGCCCTCCCCACTGAGCCTACCTTCCCTACATAGCCTGTCCCACCTACATAGCATGCCCTCCCTATGCTGCTGAGGAAATGTGTCCTTGATTTTAGAGATTCATTTTTGTAGTTACCTCCAAAGGGTTGTCTCAGTTGTCAATGTCAGGATCTGCAGAAGAAGGCTTGGAGTTAGCAAAATACACAGACTTATGTGTGGGTTTTTTTTTTTTTTTTTTTTTTTTTTTTTTTTTGGCCAAACATGTTCTCTCTTAACTTTATTTCGGGAGGAAACACACACACGCACTGGTGGTGGATGAAGCAAGATTTTCAACAACTTTATTTCTTCTCCCACATATATCCTGGGAAAATCTCTCAAGCAGTATAAAAATTACAATGTGGTGATGGCCAATTTCCTTTAAGTGAATAATTACAATAAGTTCCCCAATACCCTTACATGAGTAAACATTTTACATATTACAGGTTAAAAAAATTATTCCTAAGAATTCACATACATTCCTGTCTAAGCAACTTGTTGATTAACAAAGTGTAAGCAAACAAGATATTTCTCTTAGCCAGTTTTTGTTACTGGCAGGCTGCAATTTGCAGCTACAAAGAGAAGACCATTCATTTTATTATATATCTTAAAAAGTAATCTTATAAGAATCTTAAAAGAATCCCAAATCTAAACTTTTATATATGAAAAAAAAAACAGTCATTTTTACTTTAACTCTTCCAGGTACATACATACTCAATGATTTTTTTTAATGAAATCATACCAAGAAGCTGAGGGCATAAATGCATACAAAAAATTAATCAGCATCTTGATCACCAGCCCAGCTTCAGCATCAAAAGCAGGTCAGCTACTACTCACTGGGCTGCCGTTGTTCTTGTTACCTGACCTCCAAAAAATCCCTGGCTCAACTATTAAAAGTGTGCCCATCTGAAATGTAAACTGTTCCCCAGGATTTTCTACATCAAAGCCACTAACATCTTAAGCTAACTTTACTGACACTCTACACCTGTAAGTTCTGTCTGAGGGTGGCAGTTGAATCAATAATCTGCTCCAGCAGCAGTTCTTGAAAAGATCAATCACTAATATGGTAATTGCCAATGACACTGCTTAGTGAGGAGCTGGAAACCACCTTAGAATTTTCATACAACTCATAGGTTATGAGGGACATGAAGACTGGAAACTCCACAACATAATGAAGTCCTCAGGACACGTAGTCCAAGGCAAACCTATCATCATTGTGCTAACCAATGGGCTGAATTTCATGAATTTCATGAATTCTAAAGCTAATTTGCCATTCTTCTTGCACAGGCCCTTCACTTGGTTAGGGTTTTATTGCTGTGAAGAGACACTGTGACCACAGCAGCTCTTACAAAGGGAAACATTTAATTGTGGCTGGCTTACAGTTTAGAGGTTTAGTCCATTATCATCATGGCAGAAAGTATCACAATGTCCAGACAGACACAGTCGCAGAGAAAGGCCTGAGTTTTCTACATTTTGATCTGCAGGCAGCAGTAGACTATGTGCCCCACTGGGCATAACCTGTGCATGTATGACCTCAAAGCCTGCCTCCATAGTGACACACTTCCTCTGACAAGGCCACACCTCCTAATATTGCTGCTCCTTATTGCCAAACATTCAAACTTATGAGTCTATAGGGGTCATACCTATTGAAACTAACAAGAGGGTTAATACCAATGACTGTCTGGGGGTACTATTTATACCTGTGTAATGCAACTAAGCTTCTCCAGGAAGTACAGTGTTAAAAAGTCCCTAAGGGAAGTCTCTCCAACCAGAATATCATCCTTATCAACCTCTGTTATAGACTAAATTTGTTTATATTCAAAATTTCTACTGAAGCCTGTGATGGTTTGTATATGCTTGGCCCAGGGAGTGGCATCACTAGGAGGTGTGGCCTTGTTGGAATAGCTGTGTTACTGTCTGTGGGCATGGACTTTAAGACCCTCATCCTAGCTTCTTGGGAGCCAGTCTTCTCCTTTTTGCCTTAGGAACAAGATATAGAACTCTAAGCTCCTCCTGTGCCATGCCTGCCTAGATGCTGCCATGTTCCTGCCTTGATCATAATGAACTGAATGTCTGAACCTGTAAGCCAGCCCCAATTAGATGTTGTCTTTTATATGAATTGCCTTGGTCATGGTGTCTCTTTTACAGTAATGGAAACCCTAAGATAAAGTCCTAAATCCCAGTACCTCAGAAAATGTGACTATAGTGTAGACAGCACCTTTACAAGGTAGCTGAGTTTAAGAAAAGTCATAGGGGCAGGTCTTAGTAGAGCTGGCATCTTTAGAAGAGGAGAAAGAGACAGCAAAAATAGACAGAAAGAGGCCTCAAGAAACCAGGACTTCTCACAAATTGACCTTGGACCTCCAGCTTCCAGAACTGGGAAAGAAGAAGAGGAAAAAGAGGAGGAGGAGGAGCAGGAGGAGGAGCAGGAGGAAGAGGACGAGGAGGAGGACGAGGAGGAGGAAAAAGAGGAGGAGGAGGAGAAGAAGAAGAAAACAGAGGAGGAGGAGAAAGAGGAGGAGGGAGAGAAGGAGGAATCTGTTTTATTTGTGAGGACAGTCCTAAAGAACAGATGCCCTCTCCCATTAGGATATGATGGTATGACACCCTCGTCCCTGCTTTTGTAACAGGAGACAAGTGAGAGGTTTCTACTCACAGATCCTCATAAACAAGGAAACTAGGCATACACTCACTGCACATTATCTTCATGCAATGATTAATTTTATCAACTATACTGGGTTTAGAGTCACCTATGTAACACACTTCTAGATGTGTTTGTGGGCCCATTTCCAAAATGGTTTAAAGGGAAAGGGAAGACAAGGCCTGAATGTGGGTTCTGCCATTCAACACTGTGAGGTCCTAGACTGAAGGGGAATGAAAGAGTGAGGAGAAAGACATTCTCCCTGTTTTCTGATCAGCCCAGGTAGAAGCAGTTTCCTCCATGATGAACCCTACCTCCTAAACACTGACCTAGACTATACCTTTCCTCTTTGAGGTGTGAGGGTCCATGATTCACCAAAGAATAATATCCTGGACTCTTGTAGTATGTAAACGCAAAGAATGTTTTATTCTGCAGAAGTCCACTACCAAGTGACCTCGCAGGCCTGATTTAAAGCACATTAGGGAATTCTGGGGTAGGTGACTTCTATGTTAATCTGTTGGGTCCACCTATATGGATATTCCATTGCCAGAGTGTGGGGGCTGAGAACTTGCTGGAGAGGTCTGGAAACTGTTGCTGAGGAAGTAGCTGAGGAAGTTTGGAAACTGCTGCTGATCAACTGTCCTTGCCTCAGGCCAGGTGGTGGGGCAGCTTCTGAGGCCTGGATTTGCCTGGAATTGCCTAGTTCCTAGAAACAGAGACTTTGGCCTAGTCTCCTTAACTGCCAATTTGAAGCCTGTCATGGAATCTCACAGCAGTGAGAAAATTAATCACTAAAGATAAAAACATCTCTTCCCAAAGGCTCTTTGATGAGCCAGGTGTAGGGACTGTATCAAGGGAGAAGAGGCTATCTCTAGAGAAGGTAGTGCAACTGTGGGACTAAATGAATCTCATGAAAATCAAATTACATTCAATTAATATCCTGAAGAGGAAAATTAATCAAAAGAGACAACTACTTGAGTCAGATTCTCATGCAAGGGAAAAGAAATGTTTATGGGTGTCACATGAGTTGCAATCTGCTTGCTTTTCCCTCTGATTTCTGTAGCCCAGATTTCTAACTGGAACCATTCCTTATGTACTTCTCTACTCACCGAGTTTGATGAACCTGCCTACCAGAGTGTCCCTAGTAGCGGATGAGGATCATCACCTGGAAGGTATTCAGAATGGGCTCAGTTTAACTTCAGTCCAATTGCTCCCACTTTATAAATTCTTGGAATAAAGGGCTCAAGATAACGATCAACATGGGAATTGAAGTTTCTCTTTTCAGTGTCAAAAGAAGAGTATCCTCCAGTCAACCAATATATACATACGTGCGTGCATACATATATATTTTCTAGAATTGTTAAAAATTATTATAAAATCTGGTTTATTAAATTTCCCCAGAAGAGAAATTCTGACTGGCAAGTCTCTCCTATATAGGAAATACTTAGGAACAGTAGATTGATCATCGGGGGATTTCTCTCCTCTCCTATTATCTAAGGATTAGCAGAAACTTTTGCCAAATGCCTGCAAAATGTTTTCTTTCTTTCTCTTCTTTCTTTCTTTCTTTCTTTCTTTCTTTCTTTCTTTCTTTTTTTATTTTGTTTTGGTTTTTCGAGACAGGGTTTCTCTTTGTATCTCTGGCTGTCCTGGAACTCACTCTGTAGACCAGGCTGGCCTACTCAGAAATCTACCTGCCTCTGCCTCCCAAGTGCTGGGATTAAAGGCATGTGCCACCACCGCCCCGCCCAAAATGTTTTCATAGATGCTCGCATGCATTATCTTTTTGCCAGGCATCTTCGAGGATTTGCCCTTTTCAATAAAACCATTGTAGAATCCACAGTATTTGTAGTGTGTTTAACCCCACGTTGGGGGTAAAACTTCAGGTTCTGCAGTTTCATCCTTTAGAAGCTCAAAGGCTAAGACATGAGTGATGACCTGAAGTCGACCAAGGCGCAGACTAGCAGATGATCGGGTGTTAAATACGCTTAAGGTTCCACATAACAATCTGGACAGAAGCAGCAAAATTAATGTCTCCAAAAAGGATCAGAGGTCTCTGCATCCACTTAGGGTAGTGCACGTCATTTACAGCGTGGCCTCTTTAAAGAGCGGTGCTGGGGCGTGGTCGCAGCGCTCACGTGATGAGCTCTCTAAGCTTGCGGAAGCCGCCCAGCGGTCGGGGCACCAAGATGGTGCGTCTGTACAACCTGCACCCTTTTGGGTCGCAGCAGGTGGTCCCCTGCCAGCGGGAGCCTGAGCAAGTCTGCTGCGGCGGGAGCGACGCCCTGTTCGTGGCTTCCGGCTGCAAGGTGGAGACTTTTGCGGTTCAGGGCGCAGAGCAGTGCCGGCAGCGCTGCGCCTTCTCCACGCTAGGCAGGGTGCTGCGCATGGCCTACAGCGAAGCCGGTGAGGAGCCGCTTTGGGGCGGGGTTCTGGGTAGGGATGGGGTTGATGCTTCTCTAGGCTGGCTGCTGAAGGTCAGTGCTAAAGGCGCTTTGTGCAGTTGTCTTAGCAACCACAGATCGGTTGTTAGTGCCACGGTGGGGTGCTTGCCTATTTTGCTTGAAGTCTTGGGTCTGATCCTCCTCCCTCAGATTGCTCAACCAGTCACTTTGGAGGTAGAGACTGGAGGATCTGAAGTTTAAGGTCCCCTCTGCTGTTTAGAAGCAAAACAAAACAGATACCCGGCTTGGGGAGGGAACGCTGACTGATCCTCTCCACATTTTGAATTAAAGGCATGTGACTGGGTTTCATTTATACGAGACCCTTAAAAAATTAATGTAAGAAAATTTAAACCTGGTTCAAGAGAAAGAGGAGGGAGAATGATATCCTGAAGTTCACGGAATGATCGACCTCAAAAGTTATGTCAAATCATAAGTCATTACATTTGTGGGTGATTTAAAAGTGTCTCATTATAGCCTAACTTAGATACACTGTGTGTGAGTGTGTATACTACAAAGACATAGGCAGCACGTTCACACAATTTGCCCCATTCTTTCAAAGGGACATTTATTCTACAACTTGAGGCAGGGGTCATTTTACAAGGTGCTTTTCCTGCCTTTCATTTGTGTTAGTTCCTGAGGTCCTTGCCTGACTACTACCTGTTTGCAGGAATCATTTAGAAAGCATTAAAAAAAGATTCCTGGGTCACATCTTCAGAAACAATGTTAAGTTTCTCTGGAATAAAGCTAACATTGGAGTGTATCAAATGCTTGGCCCTGGTTGCGTACTAAGGACTTGAGCCACACTGACTGGAGGAGGCTAGCACTAAACCATGATAAACCTTGAAGAACAAAGATGCTTTTTATAACCAATTGGCTGCTTTAAAGAACTTCAGGAACCATGTGGTATGGCATTACTATCACAGGCCATATAACTCAAAGGTACCATTGAGTCCACAGTTGAACTTTAAACTTCTGAGTGTAACTTCTATTAACCCATGCATGACTAAACATTAATAGGCTGACCTCTGGCTGTGCCTATGTCCAGAAAACCTGTCTTTGATGTCTTTTTTACTTCTGGGTAAATAAATGTGCCTAGGGATTTCTGGTCTCAATGTTCTCAGGGCCTAGTGTCCTCTGCCAAAGCAAATATACCTTGTCAAAAACCAGGATAATGTGTGCATTTATATCTTACCATGAATGTTTTTTTTTTTAGGCCTTCTACCCAAGCAGAAAGTATTTTCTTTTTCTGCCAGGTCCAAAGGAAACCCAAAGTTCCAAACTCCAAAAGGCAGTCCAAGTCTCCAAGACTGAGCTCATCCACTACTATAGGAGGCTTTCTGGTGTTTAGATAACAGCCAGCGTTCATCCTTCAGGAACTTGTGGAGCCAGCCCCTGTCTGTCAAAGGGAGTCATTTCCCTTACCTCTGGCAAAAGGATCTATGGTTCTCCAATGGACCTATGCCTGTGATGCCTGTCAGCATCCCAAGGTCTCCCTCAGTCCCTAAAGTACCTGTTACATATTTCAGAGCCCATGCTAGGATCTCAGACCTTCTAACCTTCTCCCCTCAACTCCTTCCAGCTCCTGGACTTCTCTTCCCACAGCTACTTGCTCTCCTAACCTGCGGGGAAGTCTCACTGTTCTTGCTATTCTCACTGGGCTCTGTGTTTTCTATTCCCTGTTCTTCTCTCTCTTGCAGATAGCCCTGGCCATGTCTACTCAGCTGGCCATGTTCAGGTTACTTCTTTCTCTCTCACTGCTCTGGATTCTTCCAGATCTTCTGGCCATTCTCATTTTTCTCTCCCCCCCCCACCCCATTCCATCTTCAACAAAACAAAAACATTGCCGTTAACTATACCATGGGGTGGTCATTTGGCGTTATGTCCCAGCCCCCAGCATACACTTACTAGGTTTGAAAGGGTTCAGTCCACCATAGTGGGTAGGGCTCACATCATGGTGACATGAAGGTAAAGTAAAGCAGTAACAGGAAGGGACTAGGGCAACAGTGACCTTCCTCCACCCAGACTCTCTTCCACAAATCCCTACCACACTAAAGTCTCCAAAATTTAAATTTGCTAGTGGATTAGTGCCTTCATTAGGTCAGAACTCACGATCTAGTCATTTTTGGAAATGTTCTCACAAGAAATAATCAGAGGTGTGCTCTTAGGTATTCCTTAGCCCAATCAAGAGCATTAGGGAGAAAGTAAGGGAAAAGATAGATGGTAGGTTTGGACTTTTTAACATCACCAGGGGTGGTAGAAATTGAATTTAGGCAGCATGTGTGATGTGAAGAGGAGGGATAACTGACGGACAGAGAGAGACCCAGTGGCAAGTGCGGCATGGAAGAGCTTCTCACAGGACATGTGTTTATGGGGTGTTTGTGGGTGGAGGGCAGGAAAGGCAAGAGCACACAGCTCTTGCTGCTGATCTTAGCACAGTGCACCAAACTAACCCCACTCCATATACAGAATGATGTTTTACAGTTAAATCCTCCCTTTAAAGGTCATATGGAACACTACAGAATTTTACTCCGTTTCCAATAGTTTGCAGAATGACCATAAGCTAGATCCCACAGGATATTTAGCATTTCCTCCATTTGTCTGTTGCCTTAGGCAAATTGCAAGTAATGATAGTCAGAGACTCCGCATGCTGAACTGTAAAATAGGAAGCAAGAGATTTGTCTTGAAGGGCTCTTGTAGGGATTTACAGAGAACTTTTAAAGGCTTGTTAAGGAGGCGTGCCATAGCAATTGCTACTACTACAGCATTTACAGAACCAGTCATCAACTTTGAAATCATATAGTACAATATGTATATTACGTACAACTTGCAGACATATCAATTCATATGTGGATATGGATATATGTATATATATATATACATATATATGAATATAAATGATATATATGAATATATATATATATATATGAATGATTAAAAGCTTTTATTGTGACTAAACAAATATCCCTAGTTTTAAATATCATTTACTAACTTCAATATGATACCAAAAGTAGAGGCAACCAAAGAATACTAAATGAATTGGACATCATCAAAATTAAATACTTTTTTTGTGTGTGTGCATATGTTCTACCAATTGATGGAAAGAGCTGTCTGGAGGCTTTGAAAAAATGTAAATCATATATTTGATAAAGGACTGGTGTCCGAAATATATAATGAAATGATTTGGTGATAGAAAACCACATTGATTTATTTTTTAATGAGCAAGTGGAACTGGGGTATAGCCAAGTGGCAGGGCACTTGCGAGGCACACATGATGCACTGGATTTAGTCCCCAGCAGAGCATCTACGGTAAAAGACTTCAGTAGACCTTTCTCTGAAGAAGACAAATGTCCAAAAGCACATGAAAAGATATTCCACAGCACTAATCATCAGGGAAATGCAAATTAAAGTCACAATGATACACCCCTTACCCATAGGATAATTGTTATTTTAAAATTATCATAAAGTAGTTGGGAAGTGATGGTATAATTCTAAGCACTCAATAGGCCATGGCAGGAGGATCTCAGCAAGTTTGAAGACGTCTTGGGCTATGGAGTGAGTTTAAAGTGCACTTGGTCTGTGGCCCAACATAAAACAAATTTCCAAGTAATTAAATATGCTTATTTGTTATAGAATAAAGTATAGTGGTCATGACAACTATTTGGCATATACTAATTGGGGAATATTTTTCCTTGTAAAGTGAATTATTTTTAATATTATGTAAACAGTGAATTAATTCAGCAGCTGTATTTCTTTAGCTCTGCTAGTCCCCAATAACCACACAGAGAAACCAATTTATTTTGACTGACAGTTAAATGGTCTATAATAACCCCTGTGCTAATCTGGCTATCTGCCAGCCCCATCCCATGATACTTGTATGTGATTATTGATCTGGCTCTTTGTGCTTCAGATGTTTCTTCTCCTGGATGTCTTCTTGGATGCTCTCTTTCCCCTGCCTATCTGAATCTCCCCCCGCCCTTTCTCTTCCCCCTGGCTGGTAGAAGCTTCTGACCCTATTCTCTCTTTTGCCAAGTCATTGGGTTATCAGCATTTATTGACAAGGCTGAGAATAAATGGTTAGAACTGTTTACAAAACCTTAACACAAGAGATTCTTGACTTAAGCATTACAGTGCAAGTCTAGATTGAAATAAGATCTGAGGGCAGAGAAATGAGCATTTGAATAACACAAGGACAACCTTCACACAGTGCATTTTCTTTTAACTTATTGGTTCCTTGTGGGCTTCACACTGTGCACTCCAATCACACTCATCTCCCAGCCCCCTCATACCTGTATAATAGAATTGTTAAATATCTATGGTACGTGAGTATAGGATATTTCTTAGATATAAGAGGTGGGTAGCCATGTATCCGTCTGGAGGAAAAGATTTACTCATCGTTTAAATAATTACAGGTGGTTTTTGTTTTATGTTTATGCTATGCAGTTACTTGATTCCATCCCCCCAACGCCCCAGAAAGTTACTAACGTGCATGCTTGTTGTTAATTCATAAAACAGGTATAATCATGGTTACTATAGTTATAGCAGATCATTACAACAAAATGTGATTATTGAGTTAAACATAAATTTAAAATTGTAGATTGTTAGATAGATTTAGTGTGATAATACAAAGAAGACAAAAGGCCTCTCTGGGACGTCTGAGGAAGTGTTTTGAAGGTTACTGTATGAGACTTTGTATGAACATAAGTAACTCCTAATGATGAGACTGATGGGGAGGTCATTATGTTTTTATTTTGTATTTCACGATTTTGATTTCCACAACAAATACTATTTTTATAGGGAAGACAATCCCATGTAATCACTAGTTAAAAGATTAACTTGGATTTATATTTTATTTGTTTATTTCTCAATTTACCCTACTTTAGAGAGTTGTGACTTTTCGGGGATGGGAAGGAAATGTCATATGTTAATTCTGTTAAATTCAGAGTTCCTTAACTCATACCTGAATTTTGTAAGTTATACTAATATTACTATAACTTAGTAGAGTTTCACTAGATTTATATATTTTCAACTGTGATAGGAGTTGTCATATGCCACTAAGATGGGAAGAGACTATGTTTCAGAACCTCTATGGCTGATGTAACTTAAAAACACACCTCAGATGTCGCTTAGAGGTCAGCTGTGTTCCTTCTTTGAGTCAGCGATTTCTGTGTTATATTATACATTACATTTTCAGGCAGCAAAATAAGTGGTTGAGTTTCTAATTCTAAGTTCCAAATACAATCTTGCTTCCTCTTTTAGGAGACTATCTGGTAGCAATCGAAGAGAAAAACAAAACAATATTTCTGCGTGCTTACGTGAATTGGAGGAGTAAGAGGAGCGACAACTCCCGGGTGTGCATTCGAATGGTGGGGCACAGTGTGGAGGCATCGTTCTGTGAAAGCTTCAGAGACCAGATGTCTATAATTGAAATGCCAATGTCTGAGGCCCCTTTGTGCATTTCGTGTTGTCCTGTGAAAGGAGATCTACTTGTTGGATGCACAAATAAGTTAGTCGTATTTACTTTGAAGTATAATATCATTAATGAGGAATTCTCAATGTTGAACTTTGAACGTTCGTTAATTATACACATAGATAATATCACTCCTGTTGAAATCTCTTTTTGTGTTGGATATGTTGCTGTCATGTCTGATTTAGAAGTCTTACTCCTAAAACTGGAGTCAGACCCTATACATGGAGAGAGAGTTAACCAGCACCCACAAGAGAGCAGTAACCCATTGGAACAGACAGAAGGTAAATGATGAATTTGACTTTCTAGTTTTAACTGTAGAGAAATCGTCTTTTTTGATAGTCTTTAAAAAAACCTGATATCTATAGTGGCATGCCACAACTGTTACGGGCCTAGGTGTTGCTGTTACCCTGGTTTGTATTTATGACTATCCATAGCTTATTCTGCACTGTGTACATGAATGTCTACTTGAATTTGTCAGTATGTGAGTAATGGAGCAATTGTTAATAGATGGGGGTTTTTTAAAGAGAAAACAGGTGGTGTTCTTTTGTTGAGACAGGACTACACAGTCATTATGTCCTTAGCTTCCCTGGAACTCACTTGATGCAAGCTCGGCTCAAACTTGGAATCTTCCTGTCTCAGCTTCCTGAGTGTAGTCATTGTAGCTGTGAGTCCCTGTGGGGGCTTCCTGTACTTTATCGGTTTCCAATCTTTGTTTTCATATTCAATATTTGATGACATTTAATAACACTGATTATTAAATGTCCCCCACCCCCAGTTTTTTTCAAATTGACAACAAGCTAGAGGTTTTTTGAGAGGAATAAACCTTAATTGAAATGATGCCTCTGTGATACCGATCTGTAGGCAAACCTGTGTGGTGTTTTCTTAATAATTGATTTGAGAGGGCCTAGCCCATTGAGGGCAGTGCCACCCCTGAGCAGGCAGTCCTGGGTTGAATAAGAAAGGAAGTCATGGGGAAGAAGCCAGTAAGCAGCACCCCTGTATGGCCTCTGCATCAGCTCTGTCCCTGAGTTCCTGTCCTAACTTCCCCAGTGATGGAGTGTGATCTGAGGATTGTAAACTGAAATAAATTGTGATCTTCCCCCAAGTTGCCTTTAGTCATGATGTTTCATCACAGCAGTATAGACATAACTAAGACATTTATGTCTAATGTTCATTCTGGCACATGGTAGCACTCGTAGTTGTTAAAATCTTTTTTGTTGTTGTTGTTTTTGTTTGTTTGTTTGTTTTTTTGAAACAGGGTTTCTCTGTATAGCCCTGGCTGTCCTGGAACTCACTCTGTAGACCAGGCTGGCCACGAACTCAGAAATCCGCCTGCCTCTGCCTCCCAAGTGCTGGGATTAAAGGGGTGCGGCACCACTGCCCTGCAGTTGTTAAATTCTTAAATTGTATTTTTTTAAGATGTCAGTAATGAAAGTTCACAGCTTGAGTCGGAGGATTTTGTTATCTGCCTAAAACCCATGGAACTCCTTGGTGAAAAATGCGAACAGTCTGGAATATCTGTTAAACTGGAATCCACAGGATTAGAAGATGAAAAAGTAAAACATTTACGTGTTCAGCATCTACTGTATAGGTATGAGAGTCCCTTTTTATTCACAAGCATTTAGCTTTTTCATGCTGGCTTAAAATATATGGAAATTAGATCTCTCCCCTTTCTCTTTTTCAACCCACAGACGTTTTGCTCCAGATATTTCAGTCTATGCCTTGTCTGATAACTTCAAGTTACATTCCCTTCAGCTGCTACCCATTCACCAAACCGGTAAGTACAGCTGAGCTGCAGGGTAGAGGGGTTTGCAAGGCCCTGGGCTGGAGGGAAGACCTGTGTGTAGACACTAGATTTGTTTCTTCTGCTGACTCTTCCTGAGGAAAGGAAAGTCGTAATTGGCTTGGAGAAGTGAAACAATTAGGAGGATATGACCAGAAAAACTCATTTCTTTTTTCTTTTGAAATAGTCTATAGGCTCAGAAAAGGAAATCTGTGAGCACCATTGGAGCAGAGGTCTGTCTAGTTCCAGCTGAGTATTTGACAAACTTTCTTAGGATGGCCTTGTAAGTGAGGTAGAAAAGCATGGTTTGCATGGGAACTCATTCAGAATATTAGTTTTCAGCCCTGCTGCACACTGCATTTACCTGGACACGTAAAAATATAATGGGAGATATAGTTGGTCAAGTACTTTTTCTAGCATGGATAAAGCATGATTCCTAGCACTGAATACACAGGGTGTGGTGGTATTATAAGGCTCCCACGAAGGGAGGACCTCACCCAAGCCTCAGGAATTTGCAGCCACCCATTAACTCACAGGACACCGAACTTGATGCAATCAGCAAGAGGTATATTTTGATCAGTATACTGAGGTCAAGACCCATGACCCACGCAGGGGCAGTGGGGTCTGACCCTGGGGGCTTTGGGGACAGAGAGAATTTAAAGCCCCAAACCACAACTTAGGGGGGAAACTACAACCCAGGGGGAGTGAAGGAGGGTTATTGGAGAGCACCTGTGGAAAGTCCCAGCCCATTATTCAGTTTGTGACAGTGTCTAAGGAACAGCCATGGGGAACATTTTGTATAGGCTATTCTCTAAGAGCCTGTACGTAATCAGCCATCTATCTTGTGGTCAGCCAAGTTCCTGAAACACAGAGCTCATGACCAAGCTGACCTGTACTCTTGCTTCTGCCCCAGCCTGCTAGGAGATTTTGAAAAGTTCTTAACCCTTTCAGTATGCACATGTAATCTTATCTGGTAGGAGGTAGAGACAGGAGGGTCAGAAGTGCAAGGTCATCTGACTACACATTGTGAGTTCTAGGCTACCATGGGCTACATAATAACCTGTCTTTGAAATAATGGTGGTGATTCTAATTCTGACTTAGTTGGACTGTTTTGAACTTTGGCACCATCATCCTTAAGTGTTCACCAGAAATCTGATGAGTGCTGCACCTGCTCATGGCCTGTTCAGCATCTTCAGATGGTTTCTGGGGAGATATAAATAATATTGTAATCGTATGTCTTTCTAACATTATTTTTTAAGTAACTGTTTGTTGAATAGCTACAGTTGTTGACCATAGTGCTGGGTACTGAGCAAAAGCAGGCAACATGCTTGTACTTAAGAAGTTAGTTATCTAGTGGTGAAAGCAGATACTCATCACAAACTAACAAAATTGGACACTGAAATAGTGCTTTATGGGGAATGAGCCCTGGTATATAAGCCTGTAGCAAAATACCTCCTGTAGAGAGAAGATCTTATACAATGTATGGATCATCACCTGTCTATTAGGATTAAAGAATTTTGGAATAGAGCGGGCAGAGGGGGCTGGAAAGGAGACAGATACATAGTAACTGAGCGTAGGCAACCAGCCTTGTGACAGGATGTAGGTTAAAATAAGTGGGTTATCTGAGGTCATGATTTTAGTCAGAGAAGAGCCTAGCAAATGGCCAAGGTACTTGTAAATATATTTTGAGTCTGAGTCTCATTTTTGAGAGCATGGAGCTGTGAGGAAGAATGAGGCTCCAACTTCAGCAACCCCGACTTTTTCTGGGGTCTAGGAAGGCTGCTTCCTGAGAATGGGTCTATAGGCTGAATTGTGCTGACTCTGAGCTTGAGATAGCTTCAGTGGAGGGAGGGGAAGAGAGCGTTCCAAATAGAGGAACCCACAAATTTTCTTTCATGGGCACAGAATTTGTATTTGAGGAACTGAAAGAGCTAAGACCAGAGAGAATGGAGAAAAAAAAGTGGGTGTGTGTGATACAAGTGTGGACAAAGAGCTCAAAGCCCGTGAGAGTGTCAGCTCTTTCATTCAGTGAACTACCAATACAGTTGGAATAAAAAGCCCCAGTCAGTCCATGGCCAGGGTGACCTAACTCTGGACTCATTTGTCTCACCCCGACCTGCTTACTGTTCTCTAGTCACAGAGGCCTTTCTGTCTTCCTCAGATATGCCAAGTGTCCTTTCCTGTGAAACCTATTATTGCTTCTACAGAGGCCTAGCCTGTGCTTGCTTCAGATACTGCATGAGTGGTATATTCACATCATTCGGTGCCCAGCTCAAATATCACCTTACCGCAGAGTTCTTCCCTTGGTTCTCTCAGTTTGACTCACTTTTATTTTTAATTTTTTTGTGTCTGTCTGTCTGTCTGTCTTCTGTCTGAGTGTGGGCTTGGCATGTGAGTGTGTTGCTGGCAGAGGCCAGTGAGGACGTTACAGATGGCTTTGAGCCACCCGTCTCAGGTGCTGGGAACTGAACTTAGGCCCTCTGCAAGAGCATCAAGAGTTCCTGACTGCTGAGCTTAGGCCTGTGCTCTCTCTGTTTAAAATCTGTCTTCACTTTAGAGTTTGCTTCTTCCCTGTCTCAATCCCCATCATTAGAATGTGAGGGCTCTGTGAGAGAACCTTGTTTTGTGAATTGCCAGAACCTTAAACAGCAGCACTGCATGTGGCAGGTACCTTGCGAGTATTTATTGAAAGGCTAAATGACTGCAGATGTGTGGTTTATATTTGAGCCGAGTTCTGGATGGGGCGTGTAGATATTTTAGAAGATGAAGAATTTTGCAAGGAATTGCCTAAGAGGAACCAGCATATGCAAGCTGTAACTTTAGCATGTGCTTAGAGACTAGTGCCTAGTTCTGTTTAGCCAGAGCTCAGATATCTCCTGGAAAGAAGAAAAAATAGAGAGTTGGCTTTGGGCTAGTTGTGAAAAGTGCAGAACTGGACTTTTCAGTATCAATGAGGATCATAGAAGGAGGAAGAAGACTTTGTGTTTATTTTTGTTTTCCCAGAGAGGGTTTCTCTCCTGTCTGTTCTGGAACTCGCCCTGTAGACCAGGCTGAACTCGAACTTCCTAGCACTAAGATTAAAGGCGTGCTCCACCACTCCCGGCAGGAGAAGACTTTTTAAAAAGAACTTTGATTATGAACACTTTTTAAACTCATTTAGATAGTGAGACTTTAATACTACAACATCTCCCCCATCTACAGCTTCCACATGCCAGTATCCTGCTGCATTCCTGGGTATTTTGATGACTATCTTAACATCTATAATTATTTCTCTATTAAACAGAGTCTGATATTATTCTATTTTTAACAAATTCAAAATACTTCCTCATATAAACATTTTGTGGTTTTATCAGGTATCTTTTCAGGGTATACTTTTCCCTGATTCTCTAAATGTGTTTTTTTTCCTATAATACATTTGTTTGAAGGAATTACATCAACAAGTTAGAATTATGACTTTCAGTTGATTTCTGTACCTTATATGGGAGTAGTTTTCTCTTTCTCTTTTTGCAATTTATGTAGCAAGAAACTGGGCGTTTACTGTAAAGCTTTCTGTAGTCGGAATGTTGCTGATTGAGTCCTCGAGGTGTCATTTATGAAGTTCGTGATTTCCATGTAAGTTAGTCATCAGATCACAATGCTTCTCAGTACATTATTAAGCATCTGAAATACAGCTAACTGAAACTAATATATCCTGTAAGTATAAGCCACACACTAGATTTCGAATGTCCAGTACAAAAATTAAAAAATACTAGTTTTTTGTTTACTGTTTGTTGAAATGTCAGTGTTTTTAGACATACTGGAGTATTATTATTAATAACATTCTGTATTTTGGTGTTTTGTTTTTTTTAATCTTTGGAAACAGTAGAGAACAGTGGAGAAGCTCCAGCTGCGGACTGATTACGTTTTCATTGACCATGTTGATGTAGACTCATACTTGATTACGATATTAATATTATTTGTTGTGCAAGTAGTTTTGCTGTCTCTTGGAAAGACTGTGGTCCCTGGTGGACACTCCAATATTAATGACCATTGATGAGTGTGACTTACAAAATGGCAAAATGGTGCTTCCCTAATGACCTTCTCCCCATAACATTTCTTACTGCCCACTTCCCCCGAGCACCTTCGTAGTCATTGTATGATACAGTATAGTCTGCATCGGAAAGTCACGGTATCGATTCTTTTATTTCCTGGCTTCATGGCATGTCTTTCTTGCATTTTCTCAATGCAGGTTTTCATCCTGATAAAAAAGACTTGTCTCAGAAAAAAGAGATGCTGAGTCTCTTCTGTTTCTTCTCATTACCTCACGTGGGCTATCTGTATATGGTTGTGACGTCGGTTGAGTTAATGTCAGTCTATTGGTATCCTGAGAAGTCTCAGCAAGCCGTGCTCACACCACAATTCTTGCATGTCATCACAAGGTATGGCCCCAGTGTCTCTCGTTGGCCTTCTACTCACTTGTTTTTTTGTAAGTTCTCAAGCTGGCGCTGAAGTCTTTGAGGATTTTATGCCAAGGATCTCTGAAAATTAATGAGTTATAATGTCTTGTCAGTGATAAAGATTTAGGCTCTGGCTTTGCCACTGTAGTGCTCCGTTTGATTGGATGGATGGCCTTGTAAAATCGACAGTTCTCTGTGAAGCCTTTCAGAGAGTTATAAAGAGTGGGAGACAGGTAAGCATCTCTTTAGAGTCGCTTTCTGTGCCTCCTCCCATGGCTGCCGTCTCCTCTCAGTGTGAACTGGGTTATTTCATAATGTTTTAGAACTCAGAACAGCCAGAATGGTCTGATTCTATTCCTCAATTAGTAAAGCTGGAGAAGCAGTCACAGGGAGGTTGAAATTCACCATCATTTGACTAGCGGGTAAGAGTTGTTTTCAGGGTATCCTGGCCTTGGCATGCAGGAGTTTGATGTTAGTTTTTTTCCATAGTAGTGTTGATTTTGATTTTGTTTCTTGTATTTTGTGTCTAGATTATTTGAGGGATTGCCCTGGACCCTCTGACCAGGAGCCATATCAACTTCCTAAAGCAACAGTATAAGTCAAGGCCAGAGCCATGTTTAAAAAGCATCAATACTAGCAGATTTGGGGAAATATCTTAGATTTTATGATGTACTAAGTGTCCTGGAAAGAGGGAAATTACTTCTGGCTAGGTCATATGGGAGCATTTCAGATAGGCGGGTGGGGTCTGAAGCTAGGCCTAGAAGGTAAAGTTTGGATGGATGAAAAGATAATCATTAATGGTAGAGAGAAGATGATAAAGACTGATCCAGGTTTTCAGAATTGTCCAGTAGTTAATTGCATAGAACTGTGATTTTTATTTTGTTTTAAATTGGTGGTTGCATCAGAATTTCCAGTGGGTGCTAAGAGTGCATTTTAAACAGAGAGACCACTTTGGGATTCGGATACCCACTTTTATGCAGACTTCGCCTTCCCCTAGTGTTTTCTGATATAAGGAAACATGCTAACAGTGTCAGAGCACGGTCCAAGAATGGAGCTCTATGAGGAGAATTCTGAGTGTTTATAAGAAAACACAAGCTAAGTCTTGTGATGTGTTTCTTGTAAACATGAGTTTGTTCTTGGAATGTGCTTTCATTCCTTCCCAGGTGTAGTAAATAGGAGTGGATTTACTTCAGATTATTTTGTTACTGTTATTCAAAATATGTATAGCCTGAACTAATATGTCCCTTGCTTAGCCTTCAGATTATAAATTGCCTGTTGCTCTATATAAAGTTACTCATTGCATGAGACTTCAGTCCACCTCGTGGTCAGGCACCTTTGTTTCAGGTCCTCTGAGCGGTGACAGGAGTATTTTCCTGATACCTCATCCCAGTCTTCATATTTGTGTGTAGCGACCATCTTTGAATATGAGGAAGCTAAAAATAAACACATGATGGGACTCCTGCTAGGGTGCTGGTGTCAAGCTTTGATAGTCAAGCTGAGGAAGGCTTTTTTCTTTTTCTTCTGGAACACTGATAGCAGCCATGCTGAGTTCATTGTGAGTTCATCATATATAAATAGGCTGTTGGAGTGGCCCGTGAAAGGATATGAAGGGGCTGTCTATAAGACAGTAGTATTTGATAGGCTAATTCAGAAAGAAAGACAAAAAAACCAGGGTTTTGAACCTGATTTTATTTATTTATATATTTACCCTTACTGTCTTTCTTTCTTTCTTTCTTTCGTTCTATCTTTCTTTCTTTCTTTATTTCTTTCTATCTTAAAATGGGGGCTTCCTGTGTAGTTCTGATTGGCTTGTTACTTACTAGGTCGCCTAAACTGACTTTGAAGTTATAACAATCTTCTTGCCTCAGATTTCTGAATGCTGGAATTACCCGTTTGTGCCACTGTGCCTGGCTGAAGCCTGATTTTTATGAAATAATGCTGGCTTGTGCTAATGTGGGGCACAAGGGCAGTCTGGTGTAGACCACTGAGTTTGAAGTGTTTATAGACTATCAAGAGAGCAAATTAAGTGGATCTGTAGAGAAGAATAGAGAAGAAATCACAGATATTTATGTCCAGAAAGCAAAAGTTGATTTTCAAAGTAGTCAAAAGTCCCTGGAGACCTCAACTCTAATGAAGATTATGTTTAAAAAGAAAAAAAGAAGGAAGACAATGAATCTTTCAAATTTTACTTTGAGTGTTTTGCTTGTGAGTATGTATGTGCACCATGTGAATGTATGTAACTTGTTTGTGCCAACTTCCCACGGAAGCCAGAAGAACATGTCAGATCCCCTGCAGCTGAGACTGTGGATGGTTTTGAGCCCTGTGTGCATGCTGGGAACCAAACCCAGGTCCTCTACAGGAACAGCAACTCTCAGTCCCAGGAAAAAGCTCTTTTAAGATAAACTATCATCTCTCAGAAACTAAGGACGTGGAGGGCGAAGGGAGGACTAGAAATACTCATCTCTATCCCATGTGCAGAAAGACTCCCTTTTTCCTCATCTGATTACACACATGGACAGTACACTGAGAAATCAGTGAGCGTACCTACTACATTTGGACAATCTGTTACTTCTCTTGTCATCATTGTGACAAAATGGTCTGCAGAAGTGACTTAAGGAGGAAGGATTGATTAGGCTCCTGGTTTTAGAGAGGTCAGTGTATCAGAGAAGAGCCTTTTCCTTTTTATTCTCTGGGTCCCCATCCTAGAGGATGAACTAATGTTCATGTGGGCTTTGAGGTTTCCAAAGACACGGGCAGCTCCCAGTGTCCTGTCTCTGTCTCTGTCTCTGTCTCTGTCTCTGTCTCTGTCTCTGTCTCTCTCGTTGTTGTGGATTAAGATGTGAGCTCCCAGATGTTCCTTCTTTCTGCCATCATAAATGCTAATCCTCTAAAATCATAAACCAAATTAAACTTATTTTTTTTTTTTGTTTATTTAGGTTTTTTGAGACAGGATCTCTCTGTGTAGGCTTGGCTGGCCTGGCTGGAACTTGCTCTATAGGCCAGGAAATCTCAAACAATTAGAGACCTATCTGCCTCTGCCTCCCAAGTGCTGGGATTAAATGTTCGTGTCACCACTACCCAGCTAAACTCTTTCTTTCATAAGTTACCTTGGTCATGGTGTTTTCTCACAGCAATAGAAAAGTAACTGTTCTGTCCAGTAACCCAGTAGGATCGAACAAGCAGGACTTTGCTAGGTGGAAATGAGTCAGAGGTTCCTGCCTGTCTTAATTCAGGCTTCCATTGCTGTGAAGAGACACCATGACCAAGGGCAACTCTTATAAAGGCAAACATTTAACTGAGGCTGGCTTACAGTTTCCGAGGTTCAGGCCATTGTCTTCTGTCTGTACACTGCCACACCAGCCTTTCCCCTAGTTGTAAAGAGCTCACACTCATGTTTACTTCTCCAACTTCCTAATTTGTTTTCAGAGTCATTCTTGTAAATCCTTTTCACGATAGATGTGGTCCTAACTTCTGAGTAAATACATTTCTAATCAATATTGATTTCGATAACCACAACAGATAACACCCAGGTGTCTGTGTGCTGTCAAAATGTCCTTATGTCTCTTTACCCTGGGGTTATAGAGGGAGATAGAGGACTCAGGAGACTGGATCCAGTTGGTTCTACTCTCTAGAGAGGCCTCAGCCAACATGAACTTTTCCAGCGTTCAGAGCAAGATGGTGAACAAGGCATTTTTGAAGAGTCCTGTTTCTCGTGTTCATTTTACCATTGTTGTATCTGTGTATTCTGAGTTGGTCACGCCGTATAATCGAGGCTGAATTTCATTCTGAGATGATAGGTAAGCAACAGTCAGGAAATAGGTCCTAATCTGGGCTCCAGTAATCACTGGTTCATACTTTGAGTTGCTGTTACGGGCATTGGGCTGCTTGTAAAATGAGGATGTTGCTTCTAGCCTGGCCAACCTTACTCTGGTCACAGTCAGTGCTTGAGATTGTGTGGGAATGAGGTAGTCTACAAACATGCCTCAGGGATTCAGTGACACTGTCCCAGTCTAACTTACTATCGTATGACAGATACTAGTATTGTCTTCTTCCCTCTGCCATTTCTCTGTTTGCTGATGAAGCCCTTCTCACCGTCACGGGTGCATTGGTTCCTGGCTCCCACTTTGCTTAGTGGCATGTCTTTTCTTCCTTAGCCAAAGCCTGCAGTGTTTCACGGTGAGATGCAGTGCAGCGGTGGCTCGTGAGGAGGACCTATACATGGATACTACACTAAAGGTTAGCGCCGGCCTCTGTTGACCGTGGAACACTGAGCTCAATGGAGCACCTGAATGCTTGCACACTTGTTTTTAGGCCTGAATTTGTTGAAAACGAAAGACCCATAAAGGTCGTATTCATTGTGCTGGGTAATTTTCTGTCAACTTGACACAGGCTAATTGTATGTCAACTTGATAGGAGGGAACTCCAGTAGAGAAAATGCCTCCATAAGTTCAGGCAAGCAGTGGAGCATCTTCTCAATTAGTGATTGATGGGGGAGGGGTGCCATCCCTTGGCTGGTGGCCCTGGCCTCTGTAAGAAAGCAGGCTGAGGGAGCAGTGAGGAGGGAGCCAATAAGCAGCGTGCCCCCATGGCCTCTGCGTCAGCTCTTGTTTTCAGGTTCCAGCCCTGCTTGACTTCTTGTCCTGACTTTCTTCAGTGATGGGCTATGTTATGGAAGTGTGAGCCAAAGGAACCCTTCTTCCCTCCTGGTCTTGCTTTTGGTCATGGTGTTTCATCATAGCAACAGTAATGCTAATTAATATATTTATTAAATAGATGTTCTGGATAGAAACTAGTAAGCATTTCTATGTGTGATTTGACAATTTTAAAGAGTGTTTCAAAGTGTTATAAGTGGTAGGTATAGTGTACCTTTAGGGCAGCGTTTCTCAACCAGTGAGTCTTGACCCCTTTGGCAAACCTCTGTCTCCAAAAATATTTACATTATGATTTATAACATCAGCAAAATTACAGTTATAAAGTAGCAATGAAAATAATTTTATGGTTGGAGCGTATGACAATATTGAGGAACTGAATTAGAGTCATAGCATTAGGAAGGTTGAGAACCACTGCTTTAGAGGGTACTTCATAACTGTGACATATTACTGTTTATTTGTTTTGCTTTGTTTTTAGCTTTTCTTTCCCCCTTCATACAGCAGTCCAGGCTGGCCTGGAATTTCCTGTATAATCCTGGCTGGCCTCCGACTTGGATCACTCCTTTGTCAGTCTTTAAAGTGCTGGGATCACAGGTTTTACACTCTTGCTTTTAAAGACATATTGGTAGCAATTGTACAGAACTGTTAACACAGTATGGCCAGCATTGTGTAATTGAATGTGATGCATGAGAGTTGTTTCTTTTACTGTCATCAGAATACAATTATTTTCCAAGCCTTTGTTATAGGATATGCTAGATCAATCATCAGTTCATTGTTTGTTTTTATTAAGAATAGCCTTAATACCAGAAAAGCTTTGATTACAAGTGAATGTAGGAATGTAGTTTTTGATGATCATCTGACTTTGAATTTCTTTTCTGAGAAATGCAGTCATTTGTATATTATCTGTGCTGTTTTACTTCTCTCTTTTTTTTTTTGGATATTTTATTTATTTACATTTCAGATGTTATCCCCTTTCCCCATCCCCCCCCACCAGAAACCCCCTAACCCATCCCTCCTCCTCCTTTTTGCTTTTATACTATTTTAATTTCATGCAAGTATTAAGGTCAGTTAGGTATAAGTTAATTGAATGAATTTTTATAACAAGTGTGCATGCTGCAAGTAGCCCCAAAATTATGCTGTCCTGGTTTTTACAGATTACTGCCTACAACCTTTAGTGCCCTTTTGGATTAGGTGGCGGGGTGCTGTCTATTAATGATTATTATTATTATTATTTGGTTTTTCGAGACAGGGTTTCTCTGTATAGCCCTGGCTATCCTGGAACTCACTCTGTAGACCAGGCTGGCCTCGAACTCAGAAATCCACCTGCCTCTGCCTCCCAAGTGCTGGGATTAAAGGTGTGCGCCACCACCACCCGGCTGTTAATGATTATTAACAGATATGATAATTAGTTAGTAAATAGCTATTTGGTCCTACATAGTCAGCCTGAGGTACTGTTTGGTTGTTGTGCTTTTTGAGACAGAGTTTCTCTGCATATCCCTGGCTTTCCTGGAACTTGCTCTGTAGATCAAAACTCTTTCCTCAAACTCATAGAGCCGCCTGCCTCTGCCTCCCAGTGAGTGCTGGGATTAAAGGTGTGCACCACCACTGCCCAGCTGAGGTACTGTTACCACAGTACTATTTGCAGATATCTGGAGAGTGATAGTGTCCTATAGACACACATGGCCCAGGCAGCTACATCTCTCAGACTTGTTCATAAGAAAGGGGTTAGGTTAGGGTCAGGCAAACATACAAACATTTCTTTTATACAATCATTTGAAAGTGCTACAGTGTTGTCTTTTATAACATCTGATTAGGCCCAGAAACGCCATTTAGTAGAGATGTCACTGGTGTAAAGGTAACAGCCAGACTTCTCTTCCAGCAAGGTCTTCAGGGACTACTCTGCAGAAGCTCCCTCAGCTGTGAGACCCTCTCTGTATTTATAGTCAGAAAAGATCTATAGAGCAGATGGTTACTGACATGCTAGGTTAGTATTCTAAAGAACAGGAACTGGGTAGAAGATTTTTATCAAATGAACAGACTGACATTGCTTTGTTTTTAAAGACAGGGTTTCATGTATCTCAGGTTGGTCTTTAACTTACTTTGTAGCTGACTACAGCCTTTACCTTCTGGTCATCTTGTCTCTACCTCTTCAGTGTAGGGATTATAGGTATGAACCACTACCCCTGCTATGCTCTGCTGGTACTTGAACCCAGGACTTCATATACCCTTCCAACTAAGTGACATCCCCAGCCCTGACTTTTGAAGATGAGGCTCACATACCTTCATTCCTGGGGTTAAATTTGTAATATATCCTTTATTAGGCTTGCCCACCTGTCAGTATGGACGTTTGTGCTCTAAGGATACAGCTTTTCATAGGCTTGAAAGCCATCTGTCATTTTAAAAACCACATCATACTTCTGACGAAGGCAGAGCCTGAGGCCATTCCAGAGAGAAGAGAGTCACCCAAGAGACTTCTGTAAGCATTCCCCTAGCCCTACACACCTCTGCTAGTTTCTGGAACCAAGTATAACTGATATATTTTATGTTTATCTTAGTTTTATTATTTTAATTGAAACTCAGAATGATCAGATAGATGGCTTTTCCAGAGAAAATTAAGAAGGTGTAAATATCTCTATAATATTGCTTATAATTTACCATGGAACTTTTATAAGCAATAAATTATAAAATAGTTTGAGTAGCTATCACCTGTACTATGAATAAGAATATAAAAGGCATGCCTTCTCTGTGGATCTATGGGGATAGACAGAACCTGTAATGTTAGTCCTGACCACAAAGCTTTTTACTACTTTTCTTCTTTGGCCTTTAAGCACTTGCATTTTTTTTTTTTTTTTTATAGAAGTGGTCATTTTTATATTGTAAAAGAACTTATTACTATATTTTTTAGATTAAAGACTAATTCATTTTATACTAAAGAAAATACATCACAGTAATAGTAAGAGATAAGATAATGTTGTAAGCCAACTCACAGGCTTATGTATCTTGAACATTTCCCAGTGATGTGAATGTTTTACATGTTGTTTCTGTTAAGATTTTATGGTCCATGGCATGCTAAGACTCATGGAAGTCATGGTGAAGACATCCAGAACAAAGCTGATGCATGCCTGTTTGGAGAGCTTATTATTAGAGAGTTGGAGGCAAATTGGCTTATCAGTTTATGACAGAATAGTAAATTCCATGTACCTGTGAAGGTCTGTAAACTGTGGCTAATGACTATATGTATACTAATTAACCAAGGAAAAATTAAATGGAAGTGGTGTCATACTTGTATCATTTTACAGTACCCAATATTTACAGGTGAAAACTGTAATTTATTAATAACATGTCTTCTAATTTTGATTCTTTTCAGTTCTAGAAAAGATGCCAGTGTTAGGAGCGGAATCCCTCAAGTAGCTGAGGCTGGATGGAATCTGTATATCGTGAATACCACTGCACCAGTTCAGCTGTACAAGGAAATGGTACTTTTTCAGACATCTTATTCTTCATAGAACTTAGGAGTGAAATTGCTATCAGAGGCTGAGTCTACTCAGACATTGCTCTTGTTGCTGCCCGCTCTCTGCGCCTTGTGTTTCACCAAGGAAACTTCAAATGAGGAAAACAAAGTGAATTTAATTAACTATCCATTCAGGACACTTCATCCAGACAACTTCCAGCATCCATCATGACAGTCAAGCATGTATCTTTCTTCACCTTGTTTTTACAGCTTCTGAGATTTAAGAGGTAGTATTAGTTCACTCAGTAAGGGGAAGACCCCTTACTCCTACTCACCCCCCAGAGAGGACTACTGAATTACTTTAAGCACAGGTAGCCATTGACGTTGAGTCCCAGTGTGCTGGTTGGTGTTTGTCCACAAGCCACAAAGCTAGACAGAATCTGGGAAGAGGAAATCTTAATGGATTCCTCCATCAGATTTCCCTGTAGGCAGGTCTGTGGGTTGTTGACTTAGTTAATCTCTGAGGTAAGAAGGCCTGGCCCACTGTTAATGCCACCTCCTTATCAGGTGTTCCTAAGTGATATCAGAAAGCAGGTGGAGCAAGCCATGGGAGCAAGCCCAGAAACAGTTCTGCTTCTGCACCAGTTCCTGTCTCCACATCTTGGCTTCCCTCAATGTAAATATGCCAAATAAACCCTTTGCTCCTCCAGGTTGATTTTGATTAGTGTTTTACCATAGAAACAGAAGCTAAACTAAAGCACCTAGCAAAGAGAATGGGAAAATGGAGTTGGAAACCTTAGATCATTCATCTCTATGTTATTCTTTCTTTGGAGTGTATCAGGTTGTCCCAGGTATAATAGCTACTGCAGCTGCAGCTTGAGAGGGGCCTAGAATGGGCATTCCTGTCCTGTTCTAAGAGTCACAGTTCCTGCTTGGAAGGAATCTGACATTGGCCAAGGACAAGGAAATGGGCTTCAGGCAGGAATCTGATATTAGGCTAGAAGTAGGCTTCAGGCATGAAAATGATTTTGGGCTAGGACAGGGAAGTTGGCTCAGATACTTTGGTCATCATGATAAGCCCTTAGAAACAGTGATCACGGGAGTGATCACATGACTTTGATTATTGCCTTGCTTGTTTTTTTGACTATTTGTGTTTATTGTCTTGCTTGTTCCTTGACTATTTGCATCTATTGTATTGCAAGTTCCTCAACCTAGAACTGACTTTAATACTTGCATGTAATTAAAATGGTGTAAAATGGTATTATAGCAAAAATAAGGAGGGATGCAATAAGGGGTTTATGGGGGGGGTGGCGAAAGGGGATAACATCTGAAATGTAAATAAATAAAATATCCAAAAAAGAAAAAAAAAAAGAGTCACAGTTCCCTGCTCATCTCTGGCAATTAAAATACTTTTCTTTTAAATAATGCCAAGCTTAGAGGAATAGTAAGAATGAGAAAAATACAAAGGGAGCCTTATAGCTAACACACAGATTGTCTGTATGCCTCCCTATTTGCCCTCATGGGTACCCCGTCCTTTCTCAACACAGTTATTTCCCTCCGTCTATTGATAAGTAACTGCACAGTCACAGGAATTTGACTCTTAAGTAATCAGATCCTGTCCTGTTTAACCACACACAGTAAGCCACATGCTGTATTACATGTAATCTCAACACAGTATCTAGTCCATGGTTTATATCCTACCCAGTTAGTCAGTCATGACTTCACAGCTTTCCCACAAACCCAGTCTAGGATGAGGTAACATGCCTAAGGATGTTGCATTAGTCCCTTTAATCTAGAACATTCCAAGAGTCTTTTCTTTTATAACATTAGTATTTTGGGGACAAATTTCCTCTCTACTTTTTCTTTGTTTTGACAATGTTCTTAATTTTGTTACTTTTTTAATGATTAGATTATGGTTATACATTCTCAGGCAGAAAACTACATAGATAAAGTATTTTTCCACACCGTGGAATCAGATAATAACATTGATACCTCACTGGTGGTGTCAATTTTGGTAGTATTGTTAAGTATTGATTGACTTATTTCTGATATTTTTACACTAGTAATTATATCAACTTTGTCCTGGAAAGTCTTAGATCTCATCTAAATGTGAGTCCTGAAGTCTGATGATTCTGTTTATTGAGTTAGCGGATGATGGCCTACATCCGTCATAATTAAAGTCACCAGGTGAAACTCAACAGGGGAGACACGTTCTTAGCTTGAAAAAGCTAAGTCACAGACCTATAAAGAAAAAAACTGGTTATTTTAAATATGCTCAAAACCCTTATCAAACTGGGAACGAATTATTGATAACTACATTATTAATATTATAACATCACTTTGCATTTCTTAATGCTTTAAGCTGTTAACAAAGTAATGTTTGTAATATGTGTATTAAATTAGATTGGTTTATAGATTGTGGAGAAAGAAAACTCTGCAAAAGTTCTATTAATGACCAAGTTAGGGTTTTTTTTGTTTTTTGTTTTTTTTTTTTTGCCAACTTGACAAAAATTAGAGTTATCTGGGAAGAGAAACCTTGTTCGAGAAAATACCTGTATCTGATTGGCCTTTAGGCAAGTCTGTAGGATGTTTTCTTGATTAAAGGTTGATGTGGGAGAGCCCGGCTCACTGGACAGTAGCACCCATGCACAGGTGGGTCCGGATGGTGTAAGAAAGCCTACTGAGGGCTGGAGAAATGGATCAGTGGTTAAGAGCACTTGTTGCTCTTGTAGGGAACACAGGTCTAACGCTCAGTACCTCCTAACTATCCATGACTACAGTTCTAGGGGGTCTGATGCCCTCTTCTGACCTTCAGGCATTCATGAGGCACACAGACATACTACATGTATGGAAAGCATTCAAACATTCAGACACATAAAATTAATTAAATAAATCTTTAAAAAAAAAAAGTAAGAGAAGGAAAATAAACCAGGCTGAGCAAATCTAAGCAGCAGTCCCTTCTGGTCTCTGTTTCAGTGTTTGCTTCCAGGTTCCTTCCTTCCCCAAATGGCCTTTGATGGTGGTATTTTATTGCAGCAATAAAAAACAAACTAAGGCAATATGCAACCACTTATTTATTTAATTTTAGTGTTTAGTATACCCATATATTAATTTTAATAACCAAATGTAACAGCTCTTAAGAGTGGGAATGGGGTGGGGATGGACGGTCTTCTTCAGAGACGCTAGCTGTTTGCCTTCCTGTTTCAGGTAGACTATAGTAACAGCTACAAGACTGTGAAAACCGAGAGCTGTCTCCACTTGCTCAGCGAGGCTCATCTGCTGGTGAGAGCTGCCCTGATGGATGGCAGTCAGCTGGAGCCTGCAGAGAAAGCAGAGCTCCTGGAAGCTTTTAAAGAAAGCTGTGGACACCTTGGAGACTGCTACAGCAGGTGAGTGAGGCCTCTTGAGTGTTGTTACAGAGTTTGCATGCACTTACCAGGCTTTTTATCTCTGGGAGTTGCTTCATTTTCTCATTTGTCTCACAAGCATGCTATGTGTCAGGTACATGTGTAGGTATGTTGTAGGCTTAGAGATACAAAATGATTATGACCTACCCAGATCTTGAAAGTGTCACAGTTTGGTAGACGCGTAATAAACCCAGTACCTAACCTTTGTATTTGGAGGGTGATCGTATTTATTTACTTACTTACTTACTTTGTTTTGTTTTATTTTGTTTTGTTTTTAGGATTTGAGGGGCACATGCTTAGAGAAAAAGAACTGAGATGGTTTGGCACTTGTTTGTTGTCTGTTACCTTGAGGGAGGGCTGTAACTGGAACAGTCTGAGATATTAACATTAGTAGTCAGTGCTTTCATCATATCAGAAAGGCATATTAAGGTCAGTAGAGTTTTGTATTTCTGAGAGCCATTTTTTAAAATTTTTTATTGATTCTTTGTGAATTTGACATCATGCCCTCCAGTCCCACCCACCTCCCTGTTCCTTCACACACACACCCCAAACAAACAAACAAAACAAAAAGAGAAACCAACAAACACTAACACAAAACATCTCTTCATGGAAGCTGTAGTGTATCGCAGTGTGTCACACAGTTTACACTTTTCTCTATACATCTGTCCTTGCAAATGTTCATTACAACGAGTCATTGGCATGTACTACAGTATCAACACTGGATGCTCACTGGGACCCCTGTATCCTGATGTTGCCCTGTGCCAGAAGATCCTGAAGCTTTGGGTCTGCTGAACCAGCCCTGTCATGAGGTCCATTAGTTCATAGATGAGGTAGATGTTGGGGTGGCCCGACATCTGTATCTGCCCTGTGTCTGGGCCTGGTCGGTAGCTGGGTTGTTCAGCCTGCCAGAGCTCTCCTGCACCCCCACAACCAGAACCAGCACCGTCCTGGCTAGCTCACCCAATGCTGCAGCCTGCAAGGACCCAGGCCAGCTCTCCTGCCCTCATGCCCTCAGGGCCAGCCACACTGTGCTGCTCAGGTGGGGCCAGCTCTCCAATTCTGAGAGTCATGCTTATAAAAATTTTTGTAGACAATGTTTCATAGGCTTACTTCACCTGTGTAAGTGATTATCAGTGACTGAGATAGACTACAAATGCCATTTTTTTGAGTTATATTAAATATTAAAATGTATTTAATGGATGATTGCCTTTCTACCTTTAATAAGCTCAGAAAAAAAAACTAATTAGAGTGACTTTATAAAATCAAGCTGTGAGGCTTGTCTTTGAAAAGCATCATCTGTTTTATCACTTGACTGTGTTAAGTAACTGGCATAGAAATGTACATTTGAAGCCCTTTAAAATTTCTTCTCTTTAGGCTTAACACTGAGCAATCCCATCTCGCCTTGCCATACTATAAGATGTCTGGTTTGTCTCTGGCTCAAGTCTTGGCCCGTGTAGATTGGACAGAAGAGAGTGAATCACAGAAATATGAAAAAGGATTAGTATTTTACATTAATCATTCTCTATATGAAAACCTGGAAGAATTAAGTGAAGTGAGTATAATTTTCTATAAAGTTATAGCTTCTCTTTTTAACTTTTCATTTTAATATGTTTTTAGTTAGTAGTATTTAGAACTTAAGTTCCAAATTTTTCTTCTTTTTTTTTTTTTCCTGAAAAATTAGCAGGCCCTTTACTTCTTTAATGGTCTTAGAATTATAGCCTGGAAAAGAATTTAGGCATGACCTTCTCATGTTTCCTGAGTATTCAGCATGGAGGCTATTATGGCTGAAGGACCTGCCAGTCACAGTGACATATATTCTCAAGAGAAGGACAGAATCTGGTCCCTGCCTTCCTCTGTAGTATTTTTCCCCCCACAACTCCATTTGCCCTATTTTCAAGTGTCCAAACTTTATTTAAGGGCCAATGACCTCTTAAAATATGATTAAAGATTACTTTTAGTCCCTTTTGTATTTTAAGCACAGTTGGAGATTGAAATACCATATACTTAGAGGTTTCAAGGGAAGTAAATTTTTCACCTGAATTATATTATTGAGGATATTTTGAACTCAGTTTTTAAACTGTAGATTTTTAAGTATAATAATATTTTCTCCTATGTGATTAAAATTAGAAATGTTGTTCACAAATTGCTATATCTTTTTCACTTTTATTTTCTTATTGTACCTCCGCAGACAGATCATGTCAGCTCATTTTTAGCTTTTCAAATATTTTCATAATCTCTGTGTTTCTCAATAATAACATTATATTATTTATCTACTGCATTTTATACATAGGTTCTTTTTTTCCTTTGACTGTATTATTTCCTATTGGCTAACTGCTTATTTTTTATTCATACTCATCAAAGGAATTAGCAGCAAAAGTGGCTCAGATATTTCATGCGGCTGAGCCGAAGCAACTGCCTCATGTTCTCTCTAGTCCTTCTATGAAGAATATTGATCCTTTAACTGCCTTGCATTATTTAAGGAAGCTGGATACTTGTGGAGTTTCACCAGTCTTAGTGACCTTGACCAAGGCTGCAGTGGCCTTGAAAATGGGAGATCTTGACACGTACAGGAATGAGATGAAGAGTCATTCAGAGGTATAGTACAGTGCCTGCTGTTAACACAAGTCTGAAAAGGAACTGGAGTAGCCCTGAGGCATTAGACTTTCTTCTGGCTTTTTTGTGCCTCCTGGTTTCTTAGAGATGACAGACAGTAGTAGAAGGAACTTTAGATCTGTCAAATGAGAAAAAAAAAAGATGGATAAATATCAGCAGTGGCTACTGGAAGATCTTTCATCATTGATGTACCACAAATACTCAGAATATTCGGTTTGTACAGAAAAATATAAAAGCTGTGCCCAGAGCCAACAATTAGAGTAGGTATTCACTGAAGAAAGCATAACAGAGTGATGAGTTTCTTAAGTATATAAAGGAGGATATTAACTGTCAGCCACAGGAGTGTAATAAGTACAAAAAGTACTGTTCCTCAGGAAAATCACAGGTGACACTGAAGGAGGAAAGGTCATTTCCTTTAGAAAAGGGATTCTTTAGGAATAGAGCCCAAAGATGTTAATCACTCGAGGGTGGGGGGAAGGGGATCTTTTGTATACACATGTCCCAGGCCTGTTCTAAGTTGCTTGCATGTATTATTTCACTTACTTCTTGTTGAGTGCTGAGATCAGTGTGAGATAGCTAAAATAATGTGTTTGTGATTGCACAGTCGGTCAGCATTGAGCAGGCAGCGATGTTAGAGCCTAGGCCTTGTTATTATTGTTGCCTGCTTGGCCAAATGCTCACAGTATAACTGTGCTTTCTAAAACAGGAAAAGCACCATTATACCAGGAGATGGCTTGCTATGAGAACAAGTCAGAATCGGGGAATCTGCTTTGAAGAGTAAAATTCTGAAAGTCAGAGTTTTCTTTCTACAACTTTGAAAAGACTTAGGGTGTGTTTGTGTGTATGTATGTATGTATTCCTAATCTAAAACTCTTTACAAAAATGGAGCATCTCAGTTTAGTCATCCATTAATAATTTATATGAGAAAGATAATAATATTCTTCTTGGGAATAAGAGCTAGTTTTTCTGGCTAAAGCCCAGAAATACAGTGTTAATAACTGGCCCCTAAATCATGAAGACACTAGGGTGAAATGAATACTGTAGATGCAATCTGCATTTCATTCCAACATTTTTGTTTTTTTAAATCTGAAGATGAAGCTGGTGTATGGCTTCATTCTGGAACCCCGGCTGTTAATTCAGCAGTGGAAAGGACAGATGGTTGCTACTGAACTTGCAAGGAACTTGAAGGAAACTCAGCCTGGATTGCTGGTGGCTTCAGTCCTGGGCTTACAGAAGAATGGTAAAATTGGAATTGAAGAAGCTGATTCTTTCTTTAAGGTTCGTCCAGTTCACAATGTAATTTTTCTGAGTGATCTGATAGAAACCAAAGGAGAATTGGAAATAGAACTGAAGTTTCATTCATAATTGAAAAGCAGACGTCTGTATAATCATTTTATAATGTAAACATATAGATTAAAAGACTGTTTCTGCAGAAACTCCATGCGTGCCACCTAGACTCTGTTTCTCATTAACAGAAAATATGTAACTTTGCTCTTGCCTTGGCAGTCAGGCCAAAATTATGAAGTGCATGACCACATGATGGAGGGATGGATAGCGCTGCTGTCTGTCTGTCACTGCTCTGCATTTATGTGAATGGTGTCTTCTCTAGGTACTGTGTGGAAAGGATGAAGACACAGTTCCTCAGCTGTTGGTAGACTTCTGGGAAGCTCAGCTCGTAGCTTGTCTCCCAGATGTGGTACTTGAGGAGCTCTTTTTCAAGCTCATATCTCAGTACGTCTGGAGGTTATCTGAGAGGCAGTGTCCTGATACCACACCACTGAGAACAGCAGAGGATTTGGTAAGACAATGAAATACCGTAAATACATACAACGTGTGCTGCAATAATCTGTTTAGGCGTTTTTTTTTTTTGGTTTTTTTTGTTTGTTTGTTTGTTTTAAGCGAGAGGGAGCTAGTATAGTTAATGTGCAGACACAGATGCCCTACGTTTAGAGGTCATTCTCTGGTGTCATTCTTAGGGACTCTGCCCCTATTTTGTAACAGGGTCTGTTGTTGACACGTAGGATATGAGCTGTCCAGGGGCCTAGGTATCCTCTGTTTTGCCTCCTCAACATTGAGATTACGACTTGTACCAGCACACCTGACATTTTTCAGGTTCTAGGACTCCAAATCAGGTTTTCATTCTTGGGAAGTAAGCACATTACCCACTGAGGCCATTGTCCTAGCCCCTACCTTATTTTTAGTGTTTAGATTGTACCTATGGCTGAAGTTACCTACCTCTTATATACTGTCCCATTCTAAAGAATACCAACTGGGGCTGCTGAGATTGCTTATCCCGTAAATGCCCTTGCTGCCAAGTCTGGTGACCTAAGTTTCATCCCTCGGACCCACAGTAGAAGGAGAGAAATTGTCATGGTTACTGCCTTTACTCTTACCACTCAGAAGGCAGGGGCAGATGAGTCTCTGTGAGTTCCATGCCAGCCTGGTCTGTAAAGGGATTTTCAGGCACATGAGACTCTCACCCATATCAAATTCCACACCCACCAAATAAAGAGTATGGCCTTTATTACCACCCTGCAGTGTTACAGCGTGGGAGGAGCTTTTCCCAGAAGGGTTGCCTCAGAGCAGTTTTGAAAGAGGCAAGGGGCACTGCCCTTCTGTTTCCTGTCAGGGCCACACTTGGGCTTCAGATATGTTGTAGGCAGCTGTGACAGCCTTTGGTACCCACCCATCCTGCTCTGTTTTCTATAGAATCTTGTTGCTATGGCTGCTGTGGGTGACTAGAAAGGTCACTAGGGTCATTTCTTGGATAAAGGATGCTCCAGGCAATCATCATGAGCCTTAAAAGGATATTTTGTCACCCCCAAAATGCTATAAATAAAAATTCTTTCCACTGTTATCTTTTACTCTTTTTGAGTATAATTATCTTAGGAACAGTGCTATTCTTTTTTTTTTTTTTCTAGAAAGCACTTCTGTAGAATATTTTTAAATATTAGGAAATATTCATTGCAGATTATTTGATGTGGAAGCAGCGAGACTATAACCTTTTTCAGGGAAATAACATCTGCAAAGCTCCCATTTCTTAGGAGAGTTTCTAACTGAGTCTAAGATATGGCAGAGGATTAGTGAATGGATGAAGAAATTGTTTTGCTATTGTTATATTTGGCTTATGATGTATGTCTGTAATGTTTCAGATAAATGCCTGCAGTCATTATGGCTTAATATATTCGTGGGTTCATGTCTTAATGACGTCTGATTCCTTAGTTGATAAAAATTATACAGAAGACCTTTTGAAATTACAGGTAAATAAAAACACCTCTCTTTCTTTTAAAATATGTAGTATATTACAATATAGTACACAATTTAAATGTATGATATCACATGTATGGTTAATGTAGAATATAGCTTTTGAGGAGCAAAAATACATAGTTGATCACAGTTAGGAGCTTTGGAATCCTGGCTTCTGGATGGAGCTGCTGATGGATGAAGCATCTGAGCGGAGGGACTGGTCTTGTTGCAGGTAAAGAAGCTGTACAACTCTCTTCAGTTTTAGAATGTACTTGGAAACACCTGTGGGAAATAAAAGTGTCCAAATATATAGGGATCTTTTGTAAGCATGAGCTTTTTTTGACGCGGCTTAACACAATTTAGACTTCATACCCACCCAACCAATACCATCTGTCTTATGAGTAATATGTCAAAGTAGCCATTTTATCTGACCCCAGAAGAGAAGTTTTTAAAAGAATTGTGGGACACAATTATGGTATAAGAATTCTGACTCTAACTTTCTGCATGTGACATAGTAGGTCAGGCTGGGCTAAATGTATCTTTTTATTAAATATCATTTGTCGGCCCAAGGACTGAATATAATTTTCACCTCTCTTTGTTTTGTTTACTCACTGTAGCTAGCCACATATAGAAACCAATATTTCATATTGGGAATTCTGAGTTAAATGACACACTTGAAAATTTCAGGAGTACTGGCCACCTGTGCCCTGCACTGTGCCTGAGGCCTGGTCTGCCAGATGCTGATGCCCCTGTCTGAGCAGTGAACACCACGTTCAGTCACGTTCAGTCCACACCACTCTTATCTCCATGGCTTCTCATCCAGATGCTGAGGCCCTCAAGTCTTTTCTTATACCCAAGGGCCCTTAGGCATTTTTCTTCTGCTTGAGCCTTTTACATTTTGGATGTGTAATTCCTGATTTAAACTTTAGGAATTGGTCAAAATACAGATTTTATTGATCGTAGACACAGCTGTTGAGCTGGGGATGGGCTGGGGAAGGAAAACAGGAGGCTAGATAGTTTAGACTCAGGCTCCAGGCTGTGTGGCCTATATTCTTTTTAAAAAATCACCAGAATTTGGTATGGTTGTACATGCCTGTAATTCTAGAACTTTGGAGGCTGAGACAGAAGAATCATGAATTCAAGTCCAGCCTCAGTAGTTCATTAGTTAACTGCAATAATATATCACTAAAGAAGATTCTTTATCTCTTATCTCTAGTACGTATAGACACGGAAAGTCGTAAGGTGTTAGCTGCTTGTTTGTTCATTTGATAGCTACTGTTTGAGAATTATCGTAAGTGAGACAGAATCAGGCCTTGTCCTCTCAACATACAGATCGGTGATGTAATTAGAGTTGTAATATGCTATGAAAATTTTACTGATAGAACTTCAAAGCACATTTATAATCACGGTCAAAAGGTATAATTCGGTGATCATTTAAAATCCTTGTAGGTAACAAAAGATGAATTTTTGTTACTTAATCCTTTCAATTAACTTTTGTTTTGATTGGGAAGTTGAAGCCAATACATAAGTTAATATTGAAAAAGGTTTGTTGATTGCTGTAATTTTGTTGTGTGTGTTTGTGGGGGAATTCTTTGTCTCATTTAATGTACTTGTTATGATGGCTTCTTTATGATTTGTTTTCTTTATGAGGCCTGTTGGGTCTGTTTATCCTGTGGTCAGTCTAAAGTATGGGTTCTAGTATTCTCAGTGGGGCTGGCTTGGTGGACACATTCCTTTAACCTGTTTATATCATGAAGCTTTTTTTCTTTCTTCAGCTATGGCAGATAGCTTTCTTGGGTAAAGTGGTCTGTCTGGTTTGGCATCTGTGTCTTTTGGGGTGCATTGCACAGGACTCTTCTGGGGCTCAGTCTCCATCAGCAGTTGTTCTGCTGTGTTTCCCTTTCAACGTGACCTGTGCCTTTTTTCTTGCTGCTTTTAGTAGCCTCTTTGTTGTGTATATTTAGTGTTTTAACTTGATGTTCTGTGGGGAATTTCTTTTCTCTTTCTTGTTGGTGTCCTGTGTGTCTGTATGGTTGTGTTTTTCCTTAGTCTGAGAGTTTCTATAATTATGTTTTGAAAATCTGCTCTGTGCCGTCGACATGGGACTCTTCCCTCTCATCTATGCCTCTGCTCTGTAGTCTTCTCATACTGCCCTCAGTTTCTGCTTATTATTTTCACCCTTTTCTGAGAGTTTTTGCTCTTAAAGATGGAAAAATGTACTGATTAAACTTTCCTAAATGTCTCCCTGGGTTCTGCTTCTTTCAAAGTTATGCACAGATCATTTACTCTCAGTCAAGCATTAGCATTCCCAAAGGGGCTCTTTGGCTCCTATGTAGAGGTGTTGGAGGTTTAGAATTACCTAACGATGTTTGCAGGACTGTGGCTCTCTCCCCACCACTGTGGTTTGCTATGTTTGTCTACAGTTACTACAGGGGCATATTTGTATAACAATAAGTATAAAATCTATGTCATTGATAAGTTAGAGAGCAACTATCGATCAGTGAGAGAGAACACCGTGACTAGCAAATATTTGCCCATTTCCCAGATTGCCCTGCTACCTGCCCCTTGTACACCAGCTCTCCATATCCTTGCCTGTAAATGTAGAGAATTAGAGAAATCTGCTGAATCAGACCTTAGGCAGAGGGATCTTAGTAGCAAAAAGGAATAACTAGCACATACGTTAAGAGTGAAGAGAGTTGATTTCCAGTACTGGAAAAAAAAATGAAAATAAGAAACCGACCGTTGCAGCGTTTTACATTATTTGGTCCATTTTTAGTTCGGTGATACTTTTGTTGAGTATTTACTTATTTATTTGAGACAGTGTCTTTTTATGAAGCCAGGCTGACCTGGAATTCACTGTGTGGTCCACATTGCCTCCAAATCATCTGTTAGTGCTGAATTTGTAGGGTATGATGCCACCTGGCTAAGTGCTGTTTAGAGTTCCTTATTTTACAGATGTTTAAAATTCTTACTAAAACTTTATAGGTAGTCCACCTTGTGCTGTTTGGACCAGTTTCATTTCAGCTGTGATTGGGTGCCCATGCTTTTTCCTCTCCTGCTATCATATTTAATCAGGGGTCTGGGCCTCCTTCCATAAAACTAGGAGAGTCTCACTTTATTTCATGTTTGCTACTTTACTACCAGGAAATTATCCAGATAAATTATTTAGCTTGGGATAAGAAAATATACCAACCTTATTTGCCTGGCTACTCCTTGGTAGTTATTTGGAGTAAAATAATCATGCTGATTGACAGTGTATAGAGGATGTTCCAGGTCATCCTGTAACTCTGAGATGATGCTGTAGCAAAAAAGATACAGGAAAGGAAATTAAGCCATAATTATATCTCTTATAGAAAAAGGAAAGTGGAGATTATTTCGATGGTAAAACAAAAAGTGCTATAGAATGTGAAAGTTAAAAACTAGTAAAGTTAAAAAAAATAAAAAAAACAAAACAAACAAAACAAAACAAAAAAACTAGTACAGTTGCTTAAAAGGAAAATACTAGTAAATGTGTGACTGTTGAAGTAACACCTGTTGTTAGTACATGGGAGGCTTTTTTTCTTTTTTAACTTTGTATTGATTCTTTGTGAATTTCACATCATGCAACCCAATTCTACTCATCTCTCTGCTCCTTTGTATTTACCCTCTGCCTTTGCAACCTCCCCACAAAAGTAAATAAAAAACAAACAAACAGAAAAAGGAGGTGGGTGTGGGGGTACCTCATCATGGAAGCTGTAGTGTATGGCGTATCACACGCTATATCCTTTTGTCAACACATCTTTATTTGCAAATGTTCACTGCAATGAGTCATTGATCTGGTTCGAGGCCTCTGGCTTCTGCTACACTATCAATACTAGATCTTTACTGGGACTTCTCTCAGATATCCTATTGTTGGCCTGTGTTACGGAGATCCTGCAGCTTTGGATCTGCTGGACTGGTCTCTTCACCAGCTCTAGCAGTTCACAGATGGGGTAGATGTTGAGGTAGACCAACTTATAGTCCTTTATTTGGGCCTGGCTGGTAGCTGAGTTGGTCAGCCAGCTTACTTATATAGCCAAGGACCAGTTGCCCAGGGAACTGCTGCTGACTTCTCCATCAGTTCACAATCAAGACAGTACCTCATAGTCATGCCACTGATTAAACTAATAACAGGACTTTGTTCAACCCATCAAGCCCTGAGTTAATCTCCTTTTCAAGCTGCAGTATTCTTCCAAAGACCTTACTATAAAGGTTTTATACACTGTGTGAATTTACAACATTGGTCACACTCCGTATATAATTTTATCTCAAGATGTTTTGGATCAGTTTTGTCATAATTATTTTCTCCTTAACTGACCTTTGGAAATATAATTTATAAAATAAACCATAGTTTATTTATTTCATTCCTTCTTGTTGGACATGCAACCACCCATGATCTTTCAGTGTTATAAATACTTGTGCCAAGCTCTGTGGGGCATAAATCTTTGACCACATGTTGGTCATATTCTTAGGTTAGAGTCCCAGTTAAAGATGACTGCTGGCCGGGCAGTGGTGGTGCATACCTTTAATCCTGGCACTTGGGAGGCAGAGGCAGGCAGACTTCTGACTTCGAGGCCAGCCTGGTCTACAGAGTGAGTTCCAGGACAGCCAGGGCTACACAGAGAAACCCTGTCTCGAAAAACAAAAACAAACAAAAAAACAAAACCAAGAAAAAAGATGACTGCTTTGTATTAAACAACTTTTTTAAAAGAAGAATTGAGGGCTGGAGAGATGGCTCAGTGGTTAAGAGCACTGACTGCTCTTCCTGAGGTCCTGAGTTCAATTCCCAGCAACCACATGGTGGCTCACAACCATCTGTAAATGGGATCCAGTGTCCTCTTCAGGTGTCTGAAGACAACTACAGTGTACTCATATACATAAGATAAATAGTTAAAAAAAAAAAAAAGAAGAAGAAGAAGAAGAAGAAGAATTGAATGTAAGAGTATTTAGTACTTCAGTCCAAGTACTCCAGGGCCATATTCATGTTTTCTAAAATTGCATTCTCTTTTCTTTTTTGGCAAAGTGGGATTTTATTATTTTAAAAAAACATATGCTGTATGTTGAGTTTTCGTTTGGGGTCCTTCATTCCATATTTCACTTTTCTCTTCATAGTCTCTCATATGTAGCCCTTCGCTGGACATAGCTTCCATTTTTCCGTTTCTGGAGCCACTCTCAGAAGACACTGTGGCTGGCCTCAGTGCTCATGTTCTATGTCATACACGCTTACAAGAGTATGAACAGTGCATAGACACATTGCTCGAGAGATGTCCAGAGGCAGTCATTGCATATGCTAACCAGGAACTGAAGGATGAGCACTGGGTATGTATTTCAGATTGTGCTTCTAGCTTTGACCAGTGGCGATAAGATTTGGTAATTTTGTTGGGTTATCTGCAGAATGAGCACTGTTTATGTTAGTTTAGCTTTATGGGGCTGTGTGGCTAAAGAACATGTATGTTTAATGGTAGGTATCTTGAATACTTGTAGATGCTATTAAAATGCATGAGGATGATATATCTTATCTCTAAAGAGTTCTTTTCAGATAAGATCATTGATTACTTGAAGGTGTGGAGTCATAATGTGTGGTGGGGGGAATTCCTTCTCTATAGTTGGTCTATATGTAAGTTTCAGCTTTAGCATTTTACTTTTTTTTCCCCCTTCTTGACAACCAAGATAAAAAGAGGACATATCCACATTTTTCCTTGAAAATAAGTGTGTACTTGTATACCTCAAGTTACAGGCCTGCCTTTTGTTCTAAGTTTCATCAGGAGCCTAGCTGCTTATAAAATTCTTGTTATAATAGAGGTCATTCCTTAACCAAAGGATACAGTTTTTCTGTGTGCTCTCTCCTGCACAGCCTTCTTACTCTTATTAGAAGTCTGAGAATAAGATGCACCAAACTAAAATGTATTTATTTTTCTATAAGATAGATTCTTTGGTGGAAAAAGCTACTGCCTGAACTCTGTCATAGAGTCAAGTGTGGTGGAGAGAGATACCACCTTCACCTGTCATTGTTAAAAGGTAATGTTCCCTTTTTTGGATGACTGAATTTTACTTGTATTTTTAAATTGGACAAGTTCTTAATTTCTCTAGTGTTGTTGGATTGATGTCATGATGTCAGGTGAGGGTGCCAGAGTCATCTGGAGTGTTGCCCTCACACCTGATTCTCACTCAGCATCTCCAGCCACGGTGCTGATAGCCTTAGACATTAACATTTCCAGACTCCTAGCAGATTATTGTAATGGAAACATGTAATTCCAATATTTAATAAAAAATTATGGAAGTTTAGACCACTCTAGGTTTTTAATTTACTTCATGAAGAAAATCAAGATTAGTAAAAATAATTGTAAGTATTGAAGAACAGTGAGTTCTTTAAAGATTTAAATCTTGAACATTAAATTACAGTTTTCTGCAGCTTAGTCAATATTTCAGTTTTTATAATTTCGATACTACCATTTGTCAATCTTGATGTATGTTTTTCTTTTTCTGTCCTATCATGTGTTACTAGTTAACACATGGGTTGTGGCAAAGGGTAGGGTTACTTTGGGGCTCAGTCACTTGCTCTTCTAGTTCTCCTCCATTGTCACAGATCAGCAATGTTATTACCTCGTCAGAAGACTCTTCGTCCTTCCTTTTATAGTATGCATGCTGTATGTGTTTACAGGTCAGAGTTCTCTAGAGGAACAGACTGATAGAATATGTGTGTGTGTGTGGGGGGGTGCCTCTGTGTGTGTGTGTGTGTGTGTGTGTGTGTGTGTATGAATTTATTAGAATGGCTTACAGGCCGTGGTTTGGCTGTTCCAACAATATCAATCTCCTGACAGAATATCCAGGAATCCAGTAGTTGTTCAGCCCAGGAAGTTGACTGTGTCAGCTGGTCTTTAATAAACACCCAAATAGGTAAACTCTAATACCAGTGAAGGGATGAACTTGCCAGCAAGAATCAGGGAAGGAAGGCAAAAGCTTCTTCTTCATCCTTTGTACTGGCTGCCAGGAGAAGGTGTGGCCTAAATTTAGGGTGAGTCCTTTTGACCTCAAGAGATCTGGATTTAAGGTGGGTCTTTAACCTCAAATGATCCAGCTAACAACAAAAACAACAAAAGAAACTCTTCACAGGTGTGTCCCACTGCTTGGGTTTATAGCTAATTCCAGATGTAGTCAAGTTGATAACCAAGAAGAGTCATCACAGTGTGTATGTGGAGGTCAGAGGACAGCTTTTGGGGGCTACTTCTCTCCTTCTACCCTGTGGATCCTAGGGATCAAACTCAGGTCTACAGACTTGGCAACAGGCGCCTTAATCCACTGAGCCATCTCACGAGACAACTTCATATTTTATTTTTCTACTGTGGCGTTATTACTGGAACTTAGTGCGTTGCTTTGGAAAATTGTGTGTCGGGAAGAGTTCCTCCCCATCCCATTAACAATCTTAGCATTTTTGACTACTACCTGTATCCTTACCACCCAAGTTATGACAAATCTAGATGTTGCCAGCTGTCACCTGAGGACAGAAGTGTACTAGCTGAGAACCGGTGCACTAATGCAGAGCTATTGAAATGAGAGAATATGTGGCCATTTAAGGAAACATTTGTTGCTGGCTTTGAAATAATGACCTATTTTTAAATTTACTTTTATTTGCATGTTTTAAGTATGAGTATTTTGTCTGCATTTCTGTATGTGTATTATGTGTTCTGCCCTCAGATACCAGAGAAAGGGCATCAGATTCCCTGGAACTGGAGTTAACAGACAGTCATGTGGGTGCTGGGATCCAAACCCAGGTCCTCTACAAGTTGAGCCAATACTTTTAACTAGCCTACTACTTTGATTTTGTAAAAATCTAATATTGTAATATATTCTGAAAATAAGGTTTTTAAAATTATTTAAAGTCCCGACAGTGGAATTAACTAACATTTAGTGAATATATTTTAGACGTGCTGGGGGATTTTAGGTCTGCAGATTTACTTCTGACTATATCGTTCTTAGATGACTTGTTGATTTCAGTAGCTGGTGAGTAGAATAAAGAAAACCATTTAAATCTTTTTGTGGATAGGGATGCCGGTGCTGCACATGTATGTATGAGTTTGGGCACACATGTATATGTAGGTATCTGCAGTGCTCCAGTGTTAACATCGGTGTCTTCCGTAATTACTCTCCACCCTACAGATTGAGGCAGCATCTCCATCTGGCGCTTGCTGTTCTGACTAAAATGCTGGCTATCCAACCTGCTCTGGGAAACCTGTCTCCTGGTCAGACACTGGAGTTCCTTGGGGGGGAGGGGGCTGCCAAGCCCACCTGGATTTTTATGTGGGTTCTGTGGCTCTCAGTCACCATGCTTGTGTGGCAAGTTCACTTCCCACTGAACCACATCTCCAGCCCAGATTTTATATTTTATTTATTTGTTAGTTTGATTGTTTCTTTATTGTGTGTGTACATATGCATGCATGTGTCATGATGCACATGTGAAGGTCAGAAAGCAACTTTGGAGTTAGTCCTGCCCTTCCACCTTTTTGTGGTTCTGGGGACTGAACTCAGGTCATTTGTGTGGTGCACACTTTACCTGCTGAGACAGCTAATTGTACTCTCTGGCCCCTATTTTAATCTTGTCTTACTTCAGTTTCCCCAACGGAACCTGTCATACCTGTCAGTATATGCTTTTTGGTATGAGGCCTGGATTAAATAAATAAAAACATTACTCTTCATTCAGGAAGAACCAAATGAGAGGTTAGGAAGAGCTTTTAAATTACTCTACACACTTAAGGTCTTGACTTTATTCATATAGTTATAATTTATATTAGGGCCTTACTGGTAGGAGAAAAGAATTGAACAGTGGTGATATTTTTATTGACTCTGTAACTGCTTAGTACTTATCCTAAGTATAAGTTATTGTATCTAGGCTACTACTTACAGGCTCCACATTTAGGTAAGTAACATGTTTCATAGGAAAATATTAATAATTTATGTTTTTCATATGAGTTTTTCCACTAGTTCATGGTTGTGGTTTATTAAGATCATCTTATGTAGAGAGAAGTATTCATTGTAGTTCCCACAGGAACTCTGGAAGTTAGCAAATGGTACCAGGATTTTAAATTATGTGTAGTGGTGTGTGTGTGTTTGTGTATGTCTGTGTGTGTGTGGGGGGGGGTCTGCATGTGGGTATATGTATATTCATGTAGGTAACTTTGGAGATCCAAGGTTTCAGTCTAGAAATAGAATTACTACTCTAGGTTGTAATTCATCTGACATGAGCGCTGGCAACCAAACTAAAGTCGTCTGGAAGAGCAGCGGGTGTTCTTAGCCACAGATCCGTATTTCCACCCCCTGAGTAACGTTCTTAAAGTCACTCAGCATTTTGGTTGAAGAGTCTCCATCTCTTCTCAGATATATCTGATTGCAAAGCTAAAAGCCCTTCGCACATGTCAGTGTTGTGGAGTTGTTTAATTTCCTAGTGACAGGGCAGACCATCACAGCATGTAAAGTGTGATTTAGGTCGACAGATGACCAAGTAGGTTTTACAATAGTCCTGTAAATGGAATCACACAGGAGATGATGCTGAAGTATGAATAGACATGGAAGAAAAGAATGTTTATTCGTAGGACAACATGATTTTGAAGACATTCTTATTATCTACTCACTTATTTTTATAGAGTGAATGAGGGCATGTGTGTATCTGTGTATACAGGACAAAGGTCAGTTGTGGTCATCATTTCTCAAGCCTCATTAGCTTTGTTGTTGTTGCTGCTGCTGTTGAGAAAGCCTCTCACTGGGGCTAGTCACATGGAACCTATGGCTAACTAAACTAACCAGGCTGGGCTGGCTGGACAGGGCGCTGCAGGGATCTATCTGACTTTGCCTTCCCAGATCTTGTATTAAGGCATGCTACAGTGCCTGCCTTTCTCTTACATGGGTACCAGGAAGCACTACACAAACTGAGCTGTCTCCCCCAACCTTCCGAGGGCATTGTCAGTAGGGTAGGGCAGCACTAACTAAGAAATAGTAGAAACATAACATTACATAATTATGTTCTTTAAAATGTTCAGCAACACCCCGACCCCTGCCACTGCCGTGTGCTCTTTCATTGGTGCTGAGGATTGAATCCAGGAAATTGTGCATACGAGGCAAGGGTTCTGTTGCTGAATGTACTCTCCTCAACCCATGAAATTCCTAAATATTGAAAATGTTTGTTAGAGCACTTTACTATGTAGAAGAAAATGTGTATGGTCATCACAAAACAGTTATGAACATTAATAACATGAAAATCTCATTATAGAGAAAAACCTATTGAGAGATGTTTTCTAGTAATTAATGGTATTCCTGTCCTAGCAAACAATCTTCATATTCTAGCTGCAGTTCTAATATCAAGGCGGTGTGATAGTATATTTTATTTACAAATGGTTGAAATCAACCAAAAGATAATGTAGCAATCTACCAGTGAATTGGTAACTCAAATTCCAAGGGCTAAATACAAAATCAATGTTGAAGGGCTTTAGAAGGGATAAATTAAATATGCACTAATTCTCTCTTCTTACTTTTATAATTCTTTTTGTTAATTGAAGGAACTTTGCATCATTAAGAACAAATTGGACTTTTAGCTTTATCTCACGCATTCTTCTTCTCCACAAACAGAAACCTTGTCAGTAGTCGCTATGGGCCTGGACCTGAGGGATTTCATGAATGTTCTCCCAGGAGATGGGGTGGCAGCGTTTTTCCTGCCATACCTCCTTTTCTGCAGCCGGAAGAAACTGCCAGCTTGATGTTATCCTTTGCTGCACACTGGCATAAGTGACTGCACTGTAAGTGCCCTGTAGCAGATAACCTCAAAGGGCTTGTGTTGATATGTATTATAGCTGCCTTAAGGGTGCCTACCTTACCATGTAATTGTAGCTGTTAGCTTAATCTATAACCTGAACCCATTTACTTGTCTAGAATGTAAAAACTTCAAAATGTAAGATCTTGTCACATGTATTTCCTTTTGGTTTTTATTTTTTTACTCTCTATTCTGTGTGAGCCTGGAACTATGAGCCTTGTGCTGACCTCAATCTATGCAAACCTCCCAAGCCTTATAAGTGTGAAGGGCCATGAATGTAATTTCAAAACCAGACATAGGCCTCTGTTGCGAGAAACATGGACTTAGTGCTGAAGGCATGACAATCATGTTCACCCCAGGGTCACTGGAAGGAAACACATCACAGATATGCTCAAATGCCCCTCTTGCTCTCAAACAGTATCTTCATTGTTACAGATTTTTCATCTGGGTTACTATTTTGTATTTTTATGTAAGTGAAAAAGATGTAATGTTTCACCCCAGTGAAAGACTACATACTTGGCCTTTGAGCTACTTTTGAAACTCATGATGTCCTCCCAGAGTTAGATAAATGGACTCTTGTCTGGCTGTTAACATGACTTGTTTAGTTCACATATTTTCAGCCAAAGTCTTGTTTCTATTCTTTATGTGTATGTACTCCTATTCTTTCAACCCATGGTATATGAGGAAATAAAAAATTATCATGATGTTCATATCAGCCTTTTTAGTAACTTCCTTGTTTATTTGTTTGGTTGATTTTAAAGGTGTGTGTGGTTTTTTTTTTTATGTGTATGTTTGTAGGTCTGAGTGTATGTAGGTGAGCCATGTGCATGCAGGTCCTCATGGAGGCCGGCAAAGGAGCTGCCTGATGGGGCACCTGACCCTAGAGCAGCCAGTACTCTTAGTTCTTGAGCCAGTTTTCAGCCCTTTTAGTAACCTGTTGTTGCAGACTGAAGTGTCCAAGTCCAGCACATTGTCAGAGCCTATGAACCCAGCAAGGCTCTGCAAAATGTCTGTTTGACAGTGTCTCATGGAACCCTGATTTGAAGTTCTCTTATTGGCATTTTTAAACTCATTACTTTATTATCTGCATTTTATTTTTTTCAAAATTTAACATTATTGGTTTCTGACTTTCTCTATTTTCAGATAGCATCCTTTGACTGCTTTTCAGAGTTTTACAAAATGCATCTCAGTGTCTTCATTTTCCTTCTTTTCTGTACCCCGTTACCCCATGGTTTGTTAGAGGACTCGATGAGAAGTGTTGGAGACAGTTTAGTAAACTTTATAGTGAGCCTGTGAGACAGCCAAGGACAGCATCTGACCATATGGGTTTGTTTATTTGGTGCCACTTCACAGAGTCCTTTCAATGCAGGTAGGAGTGGCCTATGGAAAGGGATTCTCTGACCCAACGAACAAATACATGTCCTGATGCAGTCTGTTGATCTGTCCGTCTGTAGTATTACCAGTTTGCTCACAAATGAGCAGTTGTGTGGCTTTGATTTTCTTGAAATGTTTGCAATGACTCATTGTTCTTGTTTTCTACTTATCAATTTATTTCTTTCAGCCAGAATTAGTCTCTATAGAAAAAGAAATTGTAAGACGATTACTTAAAATAATATATTTTAAATCGCTAAAAAGTCTGTACGTGGGTGCTTTTCATGTATTCTGTTTTTTTTTAATACTAGTTACTTTGATTAACTCTTAACTTATTTATCTTCCATATGTTTAAAAAATCTCCCATTTTAGTACTGCTTTAATTAAAGTAAATGTATTTTCTTCTTTGTGAAAGATCCCACTCATAAAGGAGAAAATAAAGATACCTGTTCTCCCCTGAACACCTGTGCTCCGTGTCACCCCCTGAACACCTGTGCTCCGTGTCATCCCCTGAACACCTGTGCTCCGTGTCCTCCCCTGAACACCTGTGCTCCGTGTCATCCCCTGAACACCTGTGCTCCGTGTCATCCCCTGAACACCTGTGCTCCGTGTCATCCCCTGAACACCTGTGCTCCGTGTCATCCCCTGAACACCTGTGCTCCGTGTAGTCATCCCCTGAACACCTGTGCTCCGTGTCCTCCCCTGAACACCTGTGCTCCGTGTCATCCCCTGAACACCTGTGCTCCGTGTCATCCCCTGAACACCTGTGCTCCGTGTCATCCCCTGAACACCTGTGCTCCGTGTCATCCCCTGAACACCTGTGCTCCCTGTCGTCATCCCCTGAACACCTGTGCTCCGTGTCATCCCCTGAACACCTGTGCTCCGTGTCATCCCCTGAACACCTGTGCTCCGTGTCATCCCCTGAACACCTGTGCTCCGTGTCATCCCCTGAACACCTGTGCTCCGTGTCATCCCCTGAACACCTGTGCTCCGTGTCATCCCCTGAACACCTGTGCTCCGTGTCATCCCCTGAACACCTGTGCTCCGTGTCATCCCCTGAACACCTGTGCTCCGTGTCATCCCCTGAACACCTGTGCTCCGTGTCATCCCCTGAACACCTGTGCTCCGTGTCATCCCCTGAACACCTGTGCTCCGTGTCATCCCCTGAACACCTGTGCTCCGTGTCATCCCCTGAACACCTGTGCTCCGTGTCACCCCCTGAACACCTGTGCTCCGTGTCATCCCCTGAACACCTGTGCTCCGTGTCACCCCCTGAACACCTGTGCTCCGTGTCATCCCCTGAACACCTGTGCTCCGTGTCATCCCCTGAACACCTGTGCTCCGTGTCATCCCCTTCCCCACATCCTGCATTTTCGTCTTTATAACCCCTGTGTTAAAAAGTAAAAATAATGATTTGATAATAATTTTAAAAAGAAAAAAAAAAAAAAAAAGAAAAGAAATAACACACAGTGTCCCCCTGGCTCTGCTGACTTAGCTTCTGACAATCCATTTTCTTGTTCTCAGAAATACTTTGAATTATAAAACGTTATTGTGGTTTTTGTTAGTATGCTGGGTAAAATAATTTTTATTGATTTCATTTTAAACTTCAAAGTTTGCAGTGAGTTAAAATGTCCTTCAGCATAATTATAGGTCATACTAATTTCCATATTGTAAAATGCTAGTTAATCTGTTGAACATTTTAAAAAACTGGATTCCTTTTTTGAGAATTTCATATATGAGCACTGTATTTACATAATTTTTCCCTTTCTCTTCTTCCTCCCACTCTTCCCAACCCCCCCATACTTTTCAAATACATCTTATTATTTAATTATTGTTCATATATGTATGTATATATGTATACATGTATAAGTATATATATATACAAATACTGATAAAGTGTTTTGAGTTAAAAAAAATAAAATAAAGGAGAAAATAATAAGTGTACTGAAGAAGATCTTGACAGAGACCACATTCCCCAGAGCTCAAAGTTCAGTGCTCATAGCCATAGTAGGATGCAGAGCTTCCTAGGAGAAGGAACGAGCACATCCAGGGCCTCCGTGTGTAGCCTGGGCCTGACAGGGAGACGCAGAGCGACCACCCATGGAAGTCTACAAGGTGACGACTGTTCTGTATTACAAAATGTCACTGAGGGGATTGGTCCTGGATTTGGTTCCCAGTACCCACATGCTGGCTCACAACCATCTGTAACTCCAGTTCCAGGAGATTTGGTGCCTTTTTAGGACTGTATGGGGACCAGGTACATACTTGGTGCACTGGCATATTTCAGACAAAAGATCCATGCATGTAAAATGAAAAGAAAAAGAAATTAAGACTAAAGCAAGAAGCTATCCCTCAGGATCTTTGTATGAGCTGGGATTCTTCTTTTTGTGTATAAAATAGAATATGAAGGGATGGTTGTTGAGATCTGAAAAAGAGCTATAGCTTCTAGTCACTTAAAGAAATTCTTGGCAATGAAGATGGTTACACATAAGAAGACATTTATGAAATACAGGTATACATATTTGTACTCAGACATGTTCAAGTGCAGTACAAAGGAGAGCAGGAAGGGAGATGAGAGAGAAGGCAGCAAAGGTAACTTTATAAGCATGGAAGGAGGGCTTCTGGTAGTTCTTCGTTCTCCTTCTGTACCCTTTTTTATGAGTCTTAAATTATATCCAAAAACTGTTTCAAAAATTCTACTTTGTCAAATGAATGGATTTAGATATTCACCAGAGTATTGTAATAGATTTGACTATTTAGCTAGAATTGCAGATGTGTATAGTCTGATTTTGAGGAGTTTACAACTAAGCCAGCTTTCCCACTATAGTTTGTATCCTAAAGATTATCTGACAGTAGTTATAGTCCAATAAAAGTGCTTTTTACTCCTCAAAGGAGGTCTTTATGTGTTTCCTCCGGCAGGGAAAAAATATCAAATTGGCAATGGTAGTTTAGCCACTATCTTTAATTAATTTTTTTTTCCTTGAAACAGTTGTCACCTGATGCATAGTGTCAAAAGGTTTCATTTCATTTCTATATGCTTTTGTATGTGTAATGAAAGGCAGCAATTTTTTTGAAATATTGAGTTGATGTAGATTTCCCCACAGCTTTATCTCACTTATTTAAAGATTTAGACTTATAGCATGGCTCCCTGTTTTTCTACGTTTTTTTCCTGCTACTCTTTCTTTCGGTCCTATATATGTTTTCTTGTCAAAGTCAACTTTCTTTTGAATATTTTCCATGTTCTTTTTTTTCATTGGTTATTTGCTTTATAATTCTGTCTACTGTTATAAAAGCACCCTTTTTCTTAGAAACGCCATTGCCTCTCCCTTTCCCCCAGGTTTGTTAGATGTGGAAGTTTCCAGTGTTTTTATGTGCAGGACCAGCCTGTTGCAATATTTCCCGGGTGCTAAACATTTGCATACATAGATTCTCAAGTGTTCCTTCCTTTCTCATTCTTCCTCCTCTTCTTCCTCCCCTTCCTCCCTTTCCCCCCCTCTCCTTCCCTCCCTACCTTTCTTTCTTTGGTATGGGTATATTGCTGTATGTATATCTGTATACATTTGTGTGCCTTGTATCCACAGAGACCAGAAGAGAGCATTAGCTTCTCTAGAACTGGAGTTACAATACACAACTGGAGTCACAAAGGGTTGTGAGAATTTAGGTGCTGGGAATTGAAGCCTGATCTTCTGGAAAGGCAGCCAGTGTTCTTAACTGCTGAGCCATCTCTCTAGCCCTGCAAGGTTGTTTATGTAGATCAAGGTTCTCAAACTTGTAACACTGCAAGCCATTAATATAATTCCTCATGTTATAACCAACCTCCAACCAGAAATTTATTTTTGTTACTTCATAACTTTAATTTTGCTACTATTATTAATCATAATAGACATATCTGTGTTTTCAGATGCACTAGGCAATCCCTGTGAAAGGATTCTTGGACCCCAGAGGGGTGGTAACACACAGGAGAGAGCCACTAATTTACAGATTATTTCTCATTTTCTTTCTCAGAAAGTTGACTTTTTACTTTGGTCAAGTTATTGGTATTAAATTCAGCAGTTTATTTGTGTTTTGAGTCTTAGGTTGTTGTGTGTTACCAGTAACTGCTCTAGTGAAAGTAGTTTTGTTTTGTTTTTGTCGAGATAGGGTTTCTCTGTGTAGCCCTGGCTGTCCTGGAACTCACTCTGTAGACCAGGCTGGCCACGAACTCAGAAATCCACCTGCCTCTGCCTCTCAAGTGCTGGGATTAAAGGCGTGCACCACCACTGCCCAGCTTCTAGTAAAAGTAGTTTTTTGTTTTTGTTTTTTCCGAAAAGGTGGTGTAAGAGCAAAGATGAAAGGTTTGTTTATGATAAGGTGTAATCTCGAGTGACTTTTAGATTTGTAGTACTTGGATTGAGAACACAGCTCACTAATAACAGTCTGACCTAACATTGACAAAAACATGGACCCTGTCCCTAGGCCCACAGCATACTCACACATACACACATATACAGAGTCACACGAACGTGTACACATGTACACATGTTCATGCACATGCAAACAAATGCATACTCACAAACATATATACAACATATGCACACACCCACATAAACACACACACACACCCACACACACACACACATTATTCCATTTATTTTTGAGGAAGAAGCATATTCTACATGTAACTTCATCCAGTTAGATTTGCCATTTCTAACTCCAATAATTCTCAACTCAATAGACCTACTAAAGCCTGTTAACTATAGTACTGGAATTTCCCTCTTTGTACATTTTGTTGTTGGTTTGTATCCACAAAAAAGATGAACTTTCTTGTGCTGTATTATGAGCACATGGGTGTCTGTCTATGTGTCTGTGTGTCCTTACACATGTAAGAGCTGAAGAATAAATATTTCTAATTTTGTTTTTGGTTTTGTTTTTTTAAATCCTTGATGAACAGCTCTTCTCTGCCATCGCAAAAAGAACTGTTCTGGGTGGTGACTGAAGTTGTACTGGGTCGATTGAGGCTTCTCATGTGGGAGCTGCTGCAGGGAATTGTTAATGTTTCCCCTTAAGAGAGAAGTAAAATTCTAAATGTTCATGTGTAATTCATGGTCTCCTTTTTTGTTAAAACTCTAATGTGATTGCTTTCTTACAGCAGCTTTGCATATGGCTCCAGGTGTTGTGGTCAAGTTTGTGTCCTTTTGTACACTCAGACTCAATACCATTGTAGCTGTCAGCCAGTCAATGATATCCCACTGGCCTAGCAGTGAAACATTCCCACTTGGAGGTAGAGAAGGAAGGCACCAGGACAGCCAGAGCACAGCGCCTTATACTGGGAGATGGCTTTAGGCAAAGCATTTGTAATGTATATCTAGAGACACTACGTGATATTCCCCTTGATAAATTTACCTTGTTCTACCGGTAGAACAGTGTAGGTAGTTACCATCCCAGCATGAACATGGTCAGTCACGTGGCAGTGGAGTAGCCAGGTTCCAGGTGTTTGGGGAAACATCTCTAGGGTTTGGTATGTTCCAGGGAAAAGGTCAAAGACATCAGAACTGTGTATTCCTCTGTGCTTTATTAGAAAGATGACAAATATGAGAGTTTCTTTAATAGCCTTTAATTAGCTAGCTCAAAATATTAGAAAAACAAATTTTAAAAAATGAATCTCTCCATATTTTATGTTCTGAAATTTATAGTCCTCATCTAAAGAGTCCTTGATGAACTCTAAGACATCAAGGAACATGTGAAGGAAGGCATTTGTTAGTCTGAACCATGCCCAGTGAATGCCACAGTTCAGGCTTGCCTTTGTCAGAGACTTGATCTACACAGAGCGAGCACTGTGTGGCCAGATGTCAACTTTCACTTGTGCTTCTATTTATAGACTTACCTTGTTTGTGAAACTGTAAGGCAAAGAAAGGGTAAAGGTAGCAGAAGGGGAGGCTGATAAACAATTTAAATGATACTGACATATTCTCAAATATGTTTCTGGCATATTTCGGTGGAAATAATATTGAAAGCCTATTAATGATATATGTATAGAAGACAGTACAGATTATAAAATGGACATTCTTCAGTATGCCCTTTTTTTTTTGGTTTGGTTGCTTGTGCATTTTTTACATTAGTTTAAAAACAGAAAAAAAAATGCATCTACAAGAAGATGGTTGTTTTCCCAAGATAAAGGGTAGTAGAATTGTGTTCTGGGGTATCAGTTGCCTGACACCTAAGTGTTAATTCACCTTGCATAATTTAAGAGGGAATTTAGAATGGACAGGGCCATAGTGAAGTTTTGTTCCGTCTCTGCCACCTCACCCTTGTGTGAACTATTCTGCCTTCTCTGTCAGCCATTCCATTCAGAATGTGTAAGCAGAACTACAAGAGACAAAAAGACCTGCAAGTATAAGGACAGCTCAAGTTGTGAGGAGGCTGGGGTGTCAGTGGAGATGGCATGCTGGGCCAGTTTCTCGGTGTCACAGGTATCTCTAAGGAGATGTGTTCTTGGCTTGAGTCGAGTGTGTTAAGCAGTGGAGGAGTGAGTGCTGGGGCGGCTCTTACCTTGTACTGGAAGCTGTGGCCGTGGAAGTGAACAGTGTGCAGGTCGATTTCGTTACCCATTCCCATCACATACCAGTTGACTTCATCGTTCACGTGCATCGTGAGGCCTTGTAGGTTTCCGAACATTTTCCCATTAATAGCTGAGGGGAATGCGATATACTTCAGAGTAATCTTAACCCATAGCAGTAATAGGAAATAATACTCGGTTAACACGGCAGAGCTTACTTTACTATGGATAGGGAAAACAGTTCAAGTTCAACGGTATCATTGCTACTTTTCAAGTTACTTTATATGAAGAGCCTTAATCCTAATTGTGGATTTACTTCAAAGGGAATGAGGGCTTGAAGTTGGGAGAAAAATTAGTAAAGATTTTAAACATAGTCCATTTTGGCTTTGAACAGAATTTTACATCACAATATTTTTTAAGAAGAACAGCCCTACAACATGATTTTCTTTGAAAGAAGAAAAGAATAAAAACAGGAAGGTAGCTTAGAATAGTGTCTCATACCATGCATTTTATTGCTTTCTATGAATTCCTCGTTGTCTTTGTTTACGTTCTCAGGGTGTTCAGAGTATATTTTGATGTTATCATCTAAGTACCAAGATTCATTCTCATCAAATACTAAAAACAAAAGGAAAAACTCCACTTTCTTTTTAGGATTGAACACTTTCACATAAGATTTCCGACAGACAATCAACGGGCCTATTAGCCCACTATAGAGATCCTGAAAACAAGCAGAAACTACAGTTATCCTGGAAGTGTGGGCAGGATTTCAGAGAGCTGGGACCTTATCCACCGTCCTAGCCATTTTAGAGGGACTGATTTTAGTGGGATACCTGGCCAAAGGGAAGCCAGGACTTTAGTATACTTGATGTGGTTAAATTGAAATAGTGGTGAATAGTAGGTGGGTTATGTGGGTGATGTGGAACTTAGATACGTGAAGAGGCAAAAAATTGGCCTAACTAATGAGCTGTCTAAATGAACAGTGTTGGTTGTTTATTTCATAAGCTCATGAACTCATTATGATGAGCCAAGTGTTATGCTGTTATTTATGTATCTGTGGCTGAATGAAGCAAAGCCTTTCACAGTAGGAGCGCATATAGGAATAGAAGAAACATATAGAAGCCAAGGAAGTTGTCTGTTGGCATGGAGAAATGAGTGCTGGTGAATGCCCACATGGGAGACAGGCTAAGCATCAGTAATAACGAACTGTGTTTTAGATCATCCTTGAGCTATGTCATACTAATAAAATTCAAGTTGTGTCATAAGTAGTTTCTGAGACATTGGCCAGGGGATGGCAGCAAAGCCACATTTTAGTCCAGTCATAATGGTCAAATGAAGGAAGACTTGGGGGTGGGGAGGGGGGAGTCTGTAGCCTGGGAAGCAGCAGTTGAAACAGATTTTAAGAACGGACATGTGACAGGGGAGAGGAGTGGGCTGAGCAATTGTAGAGTCAAATTGTCTGGGTAAGAAAGTGGTTCCAAGTTCCTGCTTGAGTGAGCTGGTAGGATTGGTACGTGTGCTGCTGTTTGTTTGTTTGTTTAATTAATTTATTTGTTTGCTTTACATTCCAATCGCAGCTCCCCCAACCCCACCCTTTCCTCATTCAGCCTCTCCCTCATCCCTCCTCCCCTTCTCCCTGGCACATCAAGTCACTGCAGGACTAGGCCTCTCCCACTGAGGCCAGACAAGAGCAGCTCAGGGGAACAGGATCCACGGGAAGGCAACAGATTCAGGGACACCCCACCACCACCACCCTCAATTTGGGAACCAGCATGAAGATCAACCTGTATATATCTGCTACCAAAGATATGGGCTGGACCTAGTCTCTCTTGCAAATATGTAGCGGATGTGCTGCTGGTTTTTTACAACAGGAAGTGAAGGAGGTAGAGGAAGACCCTTTTAGAAGGGTCCCTGTAGATGTCCAGCAGGCAGCTGCATTGACAGCTCCGGCACCGGGAGGAACTCTGGTGAAGATTTAGTTCTACAGAACAGTGTACTTGAGGTAGCCGTTGGGTGTTTTTGCCTTTACAATATTTTATTTAGCAGTACTCACAGTTCTTGGTAGCTGTTGGGTTTACATTTGCATTTAATATGTTTTCATGTCAAAAGAAACAAAATGCATTGGTTTTAAATTCTTACTAGGTGCTATCAATAATCAGCAGGAATGAGATAATTATAACTTTATATTTAAAAGCAAACAAACCAAACGTATAAACTAAACTAGATTAGAGAGCAGTTTATCTATTCCTGGGATTTTGACAGATTGGAGCACAGGAAAACTCTGGTAACTGTATCTGCTTTCAATTGTCTGTCTGAAGCATCTTACAAAAACAGATGGCTTAAAGTTTACCTTAACTCGATCCACCGTTGAGTAATAAGCCCATGGAATACAAGCTGAATCCTCTGTTCCAGCACCCGATCTTTCTGGAATTTGCCATATATAAGTGCGAACTTCACCTAAATTAACCAAGAGTTACAGTTACATGTCTGGTTATATTCAGTTAGTTTCTGACACACATAATGTGTTTTATATGCATATACATTTTATATGCACGTACAATACATATGTATATATTAAGTCTTCATAACTAGTGATTCAGAAAGTAAAGATGTCAAGGTAGTTGTTAAAAAGTAATAGTACTCAAATTTCTTCCAGGAACTTAGCTTTTAATGACACTGAGTGTATGTGTACACGTGCGCACATGTGCCACAGCATGTGAAAGTGAGACTCCTATCCTCCAACCATACGGGTTCTAGAGATGGAACTTGAGTTCCAGGCTTGGCAGTCAGCCCCTTTACCTGATGAACAGCTTCGGTGACTTGGGCATTTCTAAGACACACTAAGTTCATTTCGTGTCATTGCATGTATACTCTGAATTAATCAGTTCTCATTCACTTGCTGGACTACAGATTCAAAGGGTAGTCATTTTCATGTCATGGTTTGAAGAAACTGCATAGATCCATCTTTTCTTACTCTGCCACAGAACTTCCTGAATGTCTGTCCAGAGACCTTTCAGCTGCATCCATGCACCTGCCCAGACTGCCCTCTGCCTGATTTGTTTACGTAGATTTTACCGTTTCCTGTAAACATAACACTATCAGATCAACACTCTGGAGTCTGAAATCTTATACTAGGGAATGAAGCTAGAATTGAGGTCTGGTTTTAAGGAGTGTATAGGCTTTTCCCCTGCCTTCAAACTATTCACTTTTAGTTCCAATTTTCTCACTCCTTGTCTAAGCAGAAAATTTCACTAAGAACGCAGAATGTAAATTTTAAACATATAATGTCAAAGTGAGATCCATCCATCTCCTGCTGACCACATTTATTTCTACAAATTACTCTTCCAGCCTTCTCTGTTACCAGGGATTGATTCCCAAAGCCTTAGATTCATCCTTGACACCTCCTTCCTTGACTCCAGTGCCCAATTTCCAGCAGGCCCTTTGGTATCACTTTAAAGTAGAATTTCAGTATTATGACCTCTTACCCTTTCATCTGGTTCAGGACCACGGCAAATCTTGTTCATTCTAATTCTGTGATTTTTTTTCCCCACAAGGATTTACCTAATTGACACTTAATGTTGCTATTTCTCCCTTATAGTCACTCATGAGTGGGCCAGAAAAGCTTCTTAAAATCCTTAATCAGATAAATCTCCTTTAACTCATATCCTTAGGTGAGTGTATAGTATAACACCTTAAATCCTAAGCATAGCCCCCAGGTCCTTCCTCTGTTCAGCTCCCTTCTCTCCCATCTGCTAACATTCTGTTTCCCTCTTCACTCTGCTCTCATCTCTGGGTTCCTTACTATCTCTAAGAGACATGTAGCCGCTCACTTTAAGGCCTGAAATACTATCCCACAGTTACCTGAGCTGCACCTCCCGTATCATTTAAGTGTCTTCACCGATATCAGGCTCTACTGATTGGCCTATAAAATATACCATTGTTACTCTCTTACTCCGATGAGTCTTTCTCATGGCTTTCCTAGCAACTCAACATTATCTATGTTCATCTTTCTTAGAAGATCAAGAGAGAAGTTTTACTTTACCTTTCGTTAAATTATATAAGTAATTCTATGGAGCACTCTTATTTTGTTTGATATATTTAGGTAAGTTTTTTTAAACCTTTTTCTGTCAACCTGTTTTATTTTTATTTTGATGTGTATCACATATCTCAGTTTTTATCTCAGTTAAACATCTGTTGTGCTCCTGGGACATGCCAGGATACAAATACCCAGGGTTTAAAATTCTAAACTGCAGACATTGTCTGAGAGGCTGGTATGTGAACATTTTACCCTGTGGTGCAGAAGATGCCACCTCAAATATGTTCTAGCTGAGTGATGGAAGCATCTTTCTAATTTAGTCTTCCATGTCTATAAATGTCTAGTATCTTCATGTTTGTTTTATAGCCCTTTGGCAAATTGTTTTGGTATAACTGTGTGTGTGTGTGTGTGTGTGTGAGAGAGAGAGAGAGAGAGAGAGAGAGAGAGAGAGAGAGAGAGAGAGACAGAGAGAGAGAGAGAGAGAGAGAGAGAGAGAGAGAGAGAGAGAGAGAGAGAGAGATGTATGATCAAGCATCCACACAGAGCTGTTCCCTGTATCCTTTGTGCTGTGCTCACCTTCCTTTGCTCATTTGGAAAGACTGCTCTTTACAACAGCTACTATTTGTGGAGTGGTATCTGTGTGATACATCCCTCTCCGCCCAGTACCTGGTAGCGTTGGAACAACTGTAGAACTCTCTGTTTTCACCCCATGGGCATGTATTGAATATGGCCTGGTTGCCATATTTTTAAAGACAACTTTAACTTTGTCTCCAACATCTGCACGAATTGGTGGACCTGGTAAAAGTGAAATGGAAGGGCAGCTTAGTAGATTGGAATTTCTGTCAATGATAAAGGCAAAAAACCATGGGTTTCAGATTACACATTCTGCCTTAATGTGGCTCCTGAAAACCTGAAGGTAACTTTCCCCTGATCCCGTGTAAGGAAACCCATTTTCTTATCCCCATATATTTTTTTTTCTTGTAACTGATTACATCTTAATTTTTCAAGGAAAAGAGATGCTTCTTTTGGTGGGGGTTGGTGGAATAAAAAGAATTTGGCTCAGGTATTTATTCAGAGGTATTTTCTAGGAACTTCACCAAAACTATAGGCATCAAGTATAAATAATTGCATCAAGAACAATACATTATTCCTGACAGAAATAAGTGATATTAGCTGTATTCTTTAGCAAACACAAACTTCTCTCTCTTTTTCTTAAATTGTATGAGGGTTGTTGTTGTTGTTGTTGTTGTTTTGGTTTGGTTTGAATAGCTTTGATACATGAACCAGGAAAATGCAGCCTATAGCCATGACACTGCAGGCAGCTCCTGTCACTAACACAAGGCTACCAAGATGGGGCTGTCACCTTACCAAGGATGCCCAAGTGTTCATCTTCGGCTCTTCTCTTCACCTGTTCTCTGAATGTGCTGTCAGTAAACTCGCGATACACAACCTTCTTGTACTTCGAGCCTATGAAAAACTCTTCCTTATCCAGAAATGCATTTGAAACGCTAGAAATGAAGAACCAGTATTTGTTTTCATGAAAGAAGAATTAAGTTTTGAGTAAAAATTCTCTTGAATAGTTATGCTCATTAAAAATTATTTTCCACCCCAGTGAGAAAAAAAGATTTTAAAATAGCGAGGTGCGATATAAAGAGACCTGTCCAGTGTGCTGCTGCTTCAGTCCTGGCCCTGCCTCTTCCCTAGTTGAGCTGATATATTGATCCTTGCTATCTGGAGAAAGGAGTTCTTATGCCCCTAAAGAGAGTCATGGATCAAGTCATCTTATCCCGGTTTCCCAGTCTAAAATGCTATGAGTCTAGGGTCAATCAAGAATTCATGCAGTATTTTCAGTCAATAAGAACGGAAGTGGCACATTTTAAAAGTTTTAGTTAACTGATGGTTCCTTTTAACCACTTTATCCAAACATAAAAACAACCTTTTAGCCCTGTCTGTCTCAGACCACACTTAGCACTGAAACTGAAATCAAACTATGAAGCCAGCCACTGTCAGCCAGGGTACTGGGCACCCTGGGTCTGCCTGCCCCACTGCTCAGACTGGTTCCTCAGATCATGTTCACATGATGTCACATAACAAAAATGACATGCTAGAGGAGACATGCCTTGGAAAATAAAAAAGGTGGGACACTTAGAGCATCAGGTGATGCCACATGATGCTGAGATGAATGTTTCTAATGTTCCTGAGGCCATTTTTTTTTAACTTGGATTTATTCTTTCTGATTTTTTGAAATACTTTTTTTTTTTTTTTTACAGTGTTTATGTCATTAATGGCTTTGAATGTAGTTTTGTTTAAGATCTTAGTGGAAAGAACTGCTAAGTATTTAAGATGCACACAGCAGGTCTAAGGCTATGGAATGACTGATTATTATACTAGCACTGAAACCAGGAGGGTGAAGTAAGCCACACTGTGGCTGTTCTCAGTTTGGAGGAGTTTGAAGGTGAGTGGCCGTCCACCAGCAAGGCGGTGCTGCCAGAGTCAGTCAGAATAGGTTACAGAAGGTATCTTATGAGGATGCCAAGAGAACTGGAAGTGAATGAGCCCAGGTTCCCAGGAAGTGGTCATTGCTGCTGCTTAATGCAGCTGTCGTTTTGTTCTAAGGGGCGGCAAAACTTTAAGTAGAGGGAGACATAAGGTTATTGCTGAGCACTTTGGGAATCGGAGACTGGAAAGTTACTTTTGCTCTTGCAAGTGATGTAGCTCCTTTTCCCAGTCTCTGCTTGGCGAATAATCCCATTCCACCTCTACTGCTGCAACATAGTAGGTCCTTTCTCCCAGGTAGACAGTGAAATCTTCAAACTGCCGCTTGCACTGGTTCACAGTGTATTTTTGCTTCATGCCACCTGTGTAGTGGTCTGTTGTAAGACACTCAACATCAAAAGACCCTGGAGTGGCAAAACAGGAAACTTGTCACATTTTTGCTCAGTGTTTTTATTTCCCAAACTTTGTGAGCATAAGTTATTACCTCAGATCATCAGGCTTTCCATACCTTTAATCCTCCCTCCCTCACCCACTCCTCCCTCTGCTCCAGACACAGAACTCTCTTTACTGTTGTAAGAACCAGCAAAGGGTGTGTCTGTCTCAGGACTTCTGTTAGTCTCCCTGCCTGAACCTCACAGATGAGTGCATAACTCATGCTCAAGTGTATCTCTCACTCTTACCCATCATCCCCTTCTCCTTCATGGGCTCACAGTTACCTGACCTTGAGTAGCACACAGTGAACCAAGTAAGGCTACAAACAGGTTATTATATTTTCATAATCTGATTAACATTCTTCCCTCCTTGTTTCACGTTGAATTTTTCATGGAGAGCCAGGCCCACAGATGTGTCTAATTGTGCTTGGCTACAATTCTAGTATAGAATTCCCAATTGTAAGCCATCAGCAAGCCAACCCCACATCAAAGCTGTAGAGGCAATATGAAAGCTTACATATAGAGCACATGCAGGAGTCATGTCTTCTAGCCTGCTTTTCCCATCTTTAAAAGGACCTTAACTGAAGTGAGTCTGCTGTTCAAACAAGAACATCTCTCTCTGTCTCTGTCTTTGTCTCTCTCTCTTCCCTCTCTCTTTCTTCCTCTCTCTCTTTCCCTCTCTGTTTCTCTCTCCTCCTCCTCCTCCCCTCTCTCTCCTTATACCATCCTACTCCACCCATGTATTGGAACTAGGTCCACCTGATGTGTGCTTCAACATCAGTGACCCAATAACCCTCTTAAGAGAATGTCTACTTGGGAGGCTTTGAAAGTTTATCACTCAGTATGCTTTTTTACAGAGATTTCAACCAAAAATATATATATATACCATCTTGGCAAGTTTTATTTCAATGTGACACAAACTAACATCATTTGAAAGGAGGGATACTCAATTGAGAAAATGCCTCTATAAGATAGAGCTATAAGATATTTTCTTAATTAATGATTGATGGGAGAGGACCCAGCATCCTGTAGGTGGTTCCATCCCTGGGCTGCTGGGCCTGCATTCTATAAGAAAGCAGGCCGAACAAGCCATGAGGAACAAGCCAGTAAGCAGCACCCTGCATCAGCTCCTGCCCTGTTTGAGGTCAGTTCTCTCCCGACTTCCTTCAATGATAAAACAGTGATACAGAAGCTGGAGCCAAATAAACTCTTTCCTCCCCAAGTTTCCTTGGTCATGGTTGTCCCTCAATAGTAATCGTAGTTAAGGCAGTGACATATAAGAGAAATGTACCTTCTGTGTCAGGATTCATGAGAAGGGTGAGACTTTTATGAGGGAATAGGTTTGCAGTGTCTCTTCTTTCTCCTTTGGACAGATAAGTATTTCCTGAAAAGTATATCCCATGCACATCTGCCTCATTTCCAGCGCTGAACAAATACCACACACTGGATTCTCCTAGACACATATTGAGGCCAGGCTGATTGCCATACATGAATCCATTCATGGCTGCAAAAGTTGGAGGAGGGGGAGGAGAAAAAGGTTTGAAGATAGCATATCCTGCTAAATAAAATGTCATCGTGACTTACTCATGTAAGGACACATTTATGCTTCCCCATTGTGTATATGTCAGAAATGCATCTGCTGTCCCCAGAGCAGCCTGACTACAGGGAGCAGATCTGAGTTCATGTAGCATGGACTTCTGTGTCCCTACCACTCTGGGGATTTCTGTGTTTTCAGCTGGAATCAAATTCCAGGCTGTTTTTCTCATTTCTGTCAAAGGTCATGTTTGTGAGCAACTGTATCCGGGAATAACCCCTGCTTACCCTGGGTGTCACACATTGGCCTTGTGTTTGTTGTTTCACATGCAAAAGTCCCTGACTCATCGGAAATAAATAGGAAAAATTGTGTATAGGGAAGTCTCTGTCACTGCTGATCCCAAAAGATGATATTGTACAATTTAAAGTAAGGATTGTGGGTAGTGTGACTAAAATTATTGCAGCTTAAAAAAATTAGTGTGCACTGCAACTTTACAATTTTTACATCTACCAACTACAACACTGTTTAAATTATCTAAAGCATAATAAATCTGATGCTCATTCTCATTTAAATAAAACAGCTGGAGGCTTCCCTGGATTTTAATAATTTTAAAAGTTGTAACTTGGTTCTGATGCACAATCAAGTATAAAAATCAGGATGGCACAGAGTTTGTATTTTTGGATCATTGAAAAAGAGGAGGACCCTGTCATTACTGGGCTACAAATGAGAAAAGCACCTAACCCATTGTTCTCAAATTGAGTTTGCCATCAGAACTAGGTAAAGGATTTGTTAAGTATACATTCCTGGGACTTATTCCAGTGTTTATAATTCAGCAACTCAAAAGTGGGTTCAAGAATTTGCAACTCTAACAAGCTCTTGGGTAAAACAGGCTATTGATCTAGGGACCACACTTTAAAGACACATTCAGGGGCCAACAAAATAGCTCAATCCATAAAGGCACTTGATGGTAAGTCTACCAGCCTCAAGTAAACCCTGAAAGCTAAATGCTGGAGAGAGGACAGTGACTTGTGCATGCTGTCCTATGACAACCTCCACAGACACTGTGTCACATACTAGTTCTCTGTGTCCTTCTGTTTCTCCTTTCCATTTCCTCTCTCCTCTAAATAAATGATTTTTTTTTTAAAGATACATTGGATATCCCTGAGTTCCAGGACATCCTGGTCTACAGAGCCAGTTCCAGGAAAGTCAAGGCTACATAAAAGAAATCCTGTCTCAAAAACCCCAATAAGTAAATGAATGAATAGATAGATGACACATTCATCAAACCAGCATGTATCTGGTTATTCCATAGTGGGATTCTTTTTGTTTGTTTTGTTGTTTGTTTACTTTTTTTTCTTTTTTTTTTTTTTTTTTGTTTTGTTTTTAGAGACAGGGTTTCTCTGTGTAGCCCTGGCTGTCTTGGAACTCAGTCTGTAGACCAGGCTGGCCTCGAACTTAGAAATCCACCTGCTGGATTTCTAAGTTCGATTTAATCCCAAGTGCTGGGATTAAAGGCGTGCGCCACCACTGCCTGGCATTTGTTTACTTTTTATAACCAAAGATACTGCCTTCAGAGCACTAGTAAGTATTCGCTGTACGTAATGAATGTAAAGTAATGGCAAATGCTGTTCACTGGAGTTTAACTGATACCATTATCTATGCAACATTGAAGTGGCCTGGGCGGGTGAACGAGACGCAGCACTCACAGTGCATCTTATTAGACTCCTGAAAATCTTCGTTGTCTTTATCCACCTGGTCAGGTGCGGTTGTGAACATCCTAATATTATCATCCAAGAGTAAGCTCTCATTCTCATCAAACACTGTGGCAAGCAAGTAGAACTCCTTGTCTACATCTTTCTGCAAATCAAAGTAGCAACGAGATGAAGATAGAAAAGTAATGCAAAAGATTTCTTTGTACAATAATGTATATAAACCATTTCAAGAATTGTGAACAGAAGTTTCAATTCCCCTTTCAAACTTGGCCAATAACATATTCCATTTGGTCACCCAAATTTTCACTGGTGTCTCTTGAGGATTTATGGCTTACTAAGGTAACCTTCTTTTTCCTTGATGTCCATAGTGCTCATACAAATTAAACCACTAAGTTATTCAAATGCACATGTTGTAGTTTAGATTTGAAATGTCTCAAAAGTCATCTGTTAAAGGGTTGGTTCCTAGCTGGTGGCTATTGGGTCGTAATGGAGACTTTATGTTAGGCCCAGATGAAGGGACAAGTCACTTAGATTGTACCCTTAAATATGGTAGAATCTGTCCCTCTATCTCTTTCTTCCTCGATGTCTCATCCCCCCTCCTCTTCCTCTCATAGACACCGTGCCTATCTATCATGAGGATGAAAAGCTTTCTTATAACATGCATGTCTAGTTTACTACAACCCAAATTGAATGGAACTAGCTGACTATGACTGAACCCTTTAAAACCAAGAGCCAAAATAGACTCCCATTCTTTAAGTTATTTGTCTTGGATATTTTGTTGCAGTGATAAAAATCTAATGTGGGAATGTCTATGTCCTAGAATCAGGAAAGATGCCCTCCACATTCATGAAACCAGTAAGAATTCCTATAGGCCACACAGATCATCTTCAGTGAGGAAATGGCACGCCAAGGAGCTAGAAGATGGATCCATACACCCTTCAGTCAGATTAAAACAAAATAAACAAGAAAGTACAAATGCTATCTAGTTTAGAAAATGGTCCAATCATTCAGTCAGTTCATGGAACCAAAGTGAATGCACTCTCAGGGAAGAGAATCCTAAAGCTTTGTTTGTCTTTCTCTTACGATTCATTCAAGTAGAACATGATTGTCAAAGTGAAAGCAGCTAACTAGTTGACAGATCCTTCACAAAATTCTATCAGTGATGACGGTTGGCTAGTCTTGATGATTTAGATACATTTAAATTATTCGTTTTCCTGTAAGTAATCCCAGTAAAGTCACTAGTTCACTGACCTAGACTTGAGTAGGATCACTTCTTTGGGCTATCGATGCAGTGTCTGGGGGTAAACAGAGACATATTCTCATCTCCATGGGAAAGTTCTTACTATTGGCCTCAAGTGTGGTTGCCCCGCCCACCCCTTCCTGGTTCTTATCTTTGTTTTTGAGACAGGTTTACAAGTTCTTCTCTGTAGCCCTGACTGTCCTGGAACTCTGATCTATAGATCAGACTGGCCTCAAACTTACAGAGATCCACCTGCTTTTGCACCTAGTGCTGAGATTAAAGGTGAGTGCCTCTGCTCCTGGCTAAATGTGGTGCTTTTGTCTCAAGCACTAGGGCTGCAGGGTATGTGTCTCCAGGCCCAGTTTAGAAGCCCCTATCTGTATAATTTTGGTTTTTTTTTTTTTTTTGCTTAGGTAGCTGGCAATGGTTTTGAGCTCTTTATTTTTCTCCTTTGACTCCCCAAATGCTGGGACTACAGGTGTACAGATCACATGACAGGATTCCTTATCTCCAGAGATACATAATAAAATACTTATGTAGATTTAAAAATGATGGGATTGTGGTGGCAAGTCAAGAGTTTATTTTTTTATTGCTAATTTTATCACAAAACAGTATGCATTCCATATACAACGCAATTTCTGATCCATGTGACATATTTCTATGAGAAAATAAATGCATAATACTTTTAAAAACTGTATGATCTTACTATGAAGATCAGAATGTTTTCACACGTTTGATCCTGCCTTACCATACCACAGTGTAGGGATTTCAAGTGTGCATCACTATGCCCAACCATAATACAAATCTTATAAATTGGAGAAAATTTTAAAATAATACAAAAATCTTCGGTGACTTAAAGCCTAGAATTATTCTTATAATATAATTTAAAACAGATTAGATGTCATTTTCCCTCTCCCCTGCCTGGGCTTACCTGTCTCCCATCTGCAAGTAAGCTGCCTTTCTTGCATATTTTCATTGGCCCAATAAGTCCGGTAAATATATCTTTGGTGGGGTCAACACCAGAGTAATACATCTTAGATAGGCACACAGGATCTGCATAAGTGGGTCCCATATTTGGGGGGACAGTCCATTCATATATAAAGGTTTCTTTGGGAGCCACGTGGGAAGCTGCTTGAGGACGAGGATATAAAAATGGTCACAACAGAGAGATTACATATGTGCTTTCAAATGTGACTACTGAGCCACAGAATAGGTTAGGTTTAATAATACACTTCTAAGTTCCTTGGTTCCAATTAGAATAGAATTCCCCCTTATGCTACCTGTCACATTTGACAGACTGCTGTGATAAACTCAGGAAGCCCCAAATGTCTGCCTAAGATTGGTCTCCCTCTTTGTGTTCAGATATGGAATGTGTCTATTTTCTTTCAAGCAGAACGAATGTTGAAGGTAAATGCCATCACCTCTGTCCTTCTGTCAGGTGCAACAGTACCTGGCAATAGCGGGTAATCGGTTCACTTTCTGTCGACCAAACTGAACAGAAAGTAATAGTAGAATTGAAAGGAACTTGTGTGATCCTTTGCAAATTATCTAGATTTTCACCTGAAAGTGAAGCCAGAATGCTTCAATAACCAGCCTATAGTCATGTTGCAATTGGTAGCAAAATTAGGAGCTTCCATTGGTATGCCTCAATAAAATTATTTGAATATATTTGCATTGCTAGATTTTTTTGTATCACTGAAACCATATCAATAAATGTATATAATGGTAAGAGAACAAACATCACAAAACTATAATGCCAGTATATTTATATAGTATAAACTCAACCATATTTAGTATATGTTATATATACACAGATGAAAGCAGAAGGATTAAATATACATACATATATGTATATGAAATTATGGGTTACTAATAGTTTTCATTATAGGTTTCTGTATTTTTCAAATATCCTAAAATGAGCCTCTAACCTTAACGTTGCAGGACCTTAAAACAATTCACATAATAGTACTTCAGAAATGTATAATTGATACAGCTTAAGTCTCATTAGGGTTGTCAGTAGTTATCCAACTAAGACATAAGAAAATTCTGTAAACTACTTGGAAAGGATAGGAAAGAGTTTTATTTTCTGTTTGTATTATTCCTAAAAGTAATATGGGCAATGTTTGATATCCTGCCTTCAGCTTTCTCAGGACTGAATTCTCTACTCACCTTGCCTTGAGGAGCTGCCAGGTGGGCCATAGTGTGTTCCCTCATTCTCCTTAGTGAGTCTTACCCCCGTTGGCTGAATGCTGAGAGGATGTTGTCCTTTGTTGTGAAAGGTGACTCTAATGATGTCTCCTACTTCTGCCCAAATGACAGGACCTAGAGATAAAGAGAGCATACATTATTTGTCCTGGGACAAATATATATACAAATAGATTGTAGCTGTGTGTCTGGCAAGTTGGAAAGCCTGGTGTTTTTAAACGTCTATTATTGCTACAATGTAGGAAATTTGGAAAAAGGCAAGGATTTTTTTTTCTTTTATCCAACTTGAGAGAAATTACTTTGGTTATTATCTTTCTTTAAGTAAGTAAAAATTGCACATCACAAAACTAATTTATAGTGTTTATACACCTTTAAAATATCTGGAGTATCTACACTTTCTTCAACCTAGTGGTCTGGGTTGTGTGGCCTTTGCCCTCAGTTATGGTAAGTTTAAGTTGGATGTGACGGATAACAGTGTTTTAGAATATAAAACTCAAAAACTGATGTTACCAACTGTAGAATAAAGATATAGCTATATAGTACACAAATGTTTGATGTAATATTCAAAAAGACATTTATTAAGGGCATTTATTATCCTTTCTTCTAAGTGTTCATGTCTTAGATCTAACCCTTACTACGGTTTCAGGAGGAAATAACCGCTATGGTTTCAATTTTATAGAAAGGAGCAGGCAAAGAAAATTAAGTCACATTCAGAAGTCACCCAGCTAGTAGATAAAGAGAAAGACTGACTCTTTAGTCTGTGTTTACCGTTTATGAGAGAACTCAGAACTTCGAGCAGTCCCTGGGACAGAACCAGCCAGGGTCATTAGTAAGCCCATATTTGGTTTCTGAGAAAGTGCACATTTGGCTAAGTCAGTTATTTAAACCAACTCTAACAATTTCCCTTGTCTCTCTGATGAGATAAGTACTCATTTGCAGCCATCATGATATAACGAAATAGTGAAATTTTATGACTGATAATTTTTGGGACAGGAGTGAGCTGCTGTGTCAGGTTATACTAGTCTCCCCAGTCTCTATCTAAGAATCATACTGCAGGTCCTGACACTTTTGTTCTTCCTTAGGTTGGGATAGCCAAGAAGAAAGTGCTTTAGTCATGCATGTTCTACTTGGACTCACCCAGGATTCCAAGATGTTCCTCATCGGGGCTTCTTTGTTTTGGGGTTGTGAAGGAGCCATCTGTGTACTCACGATAAATCATTTTTTTATAAGAGCCACCGATTCTTGTGGCACCTTGCTCAAAAAATACCCTCGAATCACTGCCAAAAGGAAAAAAGGGGGTTGATTCTGGTGTGGAGTTAGAACAGAGGTGGCGATTTCCTCAAGGTTCTAACTGAAGAGAAGAGTTGGGCTAGCGCTTAGTGCGGCATGGCTGCCAGGGTTGATGGTCCACACTGATTTCACTAAAGAAGCACACAGACCTGGACCACTCTTGAGGTTTGGTGAAGGCATACAAAATCAAGGAGGAAGTTACATTTTTAAAGTGAAGTGAAAACAAATTTCAGTGTGACTATGTCATCCCTGTTTTACAGTAGACTCCTTTCACCCCATTGCATAGCAGTTGTTCTCTGTTGGGTATGAGCATCAGCTTAGTGCCCGCCTTTATTTGCTAGAAGTCAGGTGATAGTGCAGTTGCTAGTTTTCTTCCCACTTACACAAAAACTCAATTTTAGAAAGTGATATTATTTTTACAGTCACCCTATTCATCTCTTCCTTTGTTTGACAAATGGCTTGGGACCAGCTTTTTGCCAGGACCTCTGTACTGTGTTGGGGAAATAGTGATGGGTAAGTGAACTCCCCATCCAGATGCATCACATCTATCAGAGGAGACCCTAGCTCTGGTCTGAAGAAGTTGAGTGTTGTAGAACATTTCTCCTGAAAAAAGCAGGGTAGGCTACTCAACAGAAATTATTAGAAACAACTTCCTAAGACTCTGAGGTAAAAGGAGGGTTATCAGAGTAATGTGTGGGTGATGGAAAGAATCTACCAGAAGATTACAAAAAAGTAACAGTCTGGGAGGTTCAAAGGAGTGAGAGTAAGTATGCCATGAATATGCCATGCTCCACAGCAAGGCTCCTTACGCCTCGCCACTCTAAACTCTCTTTGGCCTGAGAAAATTTTACAGGATCCTAGGTACCGAGATATATAAAATAGGTTTACAAATCAAGTATTGTTATGATAGGATAAAAAACCATAAATTTAAGACAAATTTTGAAATACATATAATTTTGCCATTTATTTAAAATGAAAGCAAAATTTCCTATTAATGAGATGGTTGTGTTTATTCATCTTTACCAAAAGAATTCGGTGTTGGCTGCATATCAGATACTGCAGGACATAACATCTTCAACATTTTTCAGAACAGATTAATATTTTGGCTTATAATTCTTAATATGGAAAGTATATAGTACAAATGGTACAAGAATGTTCAGGGTCTTTAGAAACCACTGGAAATTCTGCTTTAATTCCAAACAAAAACTCATTTGACAGTGGTGTTTGTGTGTGTGTCTCTGTAACTCAAGTCAGCAACACAAACAGCAATTTTTAAAAACAAACAATGCAACAAAAGATATGCCAGTTTGTACTTGCATGCTGGCAGACAGTGGCGAAACAATGAGATTTTGTGTGTAAGAGCAGAAAACTAACTCATAACATGCAGTAGCCTTGAATCTGAGCTGACACAGAGCGGCATGCAGAGTGCAAATTGTGCATGTTGTACATGTGGGTCCAAGGCTGTGGAGAAGCTGTGGGGCAGAACAGAGGAAAGCACTGTCGAATTCACCTTGGATTCATGATATATTAGGTTTTTAACTAGTTTTCGGTTGTTGGGCATTCAGAAAACTTTTACTGTTGACAAAATGTTTGTGATACCCATCTTCATTTGCTCAGTGTCACATGACGGCCCCCAGTTGAAGAAGGTGGGCCCAGAAAGCACAGCAGAAGCAGAGGGTTTGGGCGGAAGAGTAAGAAATGACGCTTAGAGAGAGGTGGGCAAGGGGGCCTGGTTAAGGCTTAGGTGTTCCATTCCATGGCAGTGATGAAGGATTCGAGGCTTCAGTGTGAGTATTTTAGCGGAATTCCTCCAATAGATGCTTAGAGGAAACATTAGGAAATAAAATACTGTGTGAGGGAGGCCAGTCACAAAACAGTTATTATAAGTTCCGTGAAAGACAGAGAGAAGTTCGGTTGTATTGGTGAAGAGGATGGAGGAAAGAAGACAGCTTTCAGAGAAATGTAGACTCCAGTGATTCAGTGATTCAGTGATTCAGTGCCTGATGACAGGGATGTAGGCGGCCTTGGTGAAGGAATGGGAGTCAGGACAGTGTGTACGTTCTGGACCTCGGCACATGGGTGAGTATGATAATGCTGTTCACTGAGTACAGAGGAAATTGCTTTGCACAGGACACAGTGAATTCAGGTTGAACACACTGAGTTGGACAGGCCTCAACCAAGCAGAGGTGTCATTAAAAAAAAATGGAAATAAAACTCTGAAATTTGTAAGAGTCTTGTAGGTTAGAGATGCAGCTTTGGGAGTTGTCATGTGTGGTTGCCAGTGTAGCCCGGGACTTAAGTCTGTGCTTTAGGAGTCAGACCTGGGCACAACCAGGCCCAACACTCTAATACTGGGTAACAAAGAATTAACTTTAAAAAACTTTTTAAAAATAAAAATTTAAACATGGATCTCAGACAAGGATTCTGTGAAACAGTAGTGTGACATGGGTAGACATAGATTAATGGTATAATCTTGTTGACACTTATTTTCTGTATATGTACTAATGTATGCCATGGTGTATGTGTAAAGGTCAGAGGACAACTTTCAAGAGTAACTTGTCTCCTTCCACCATATGGGTCCTGGGGATGGAACTCAGTTCATGAGGCTTGGCAGCAAGCACCTTTACCCACTGAGTCATCTCCATGATGCCTGCTGACTTTTAAGGTATCACCTTCTCTTCTTTGTGGAAAGTGGCTGATAGGAAAGGAAGATGAAAGAATGTATCTTTATGAAAACAAGCCCGACACATCCAAAGAGTCACTTGTGTGAACCAGAGGATACCATAGGGAGACGGAAGGACTAGACAACAGGAGGAAATACTGTTGAGTGTCTGATGAAGGGTTAATATTCAGGCTATATAAGGAACTCCAAACTAATAAATACCAACAGAAACAACCCAAGTCAGAACTGAACAAAGGACATAAATGGTCATTTCTCTGAAGAAAATTAATGTAAGCCCTACATAAATACTTAACATCCTTAGTCATAAAAATGCTACCTTTCCAGAGCTGTTAAGTTCTCTCCAGTGAAGATATCTGTCCCAGAAGGAGCATAGTTCCAGATGGTCTCCTCAGCAGCAATGTAGTAGTGTCTCACATGTCCATCTTGTATATTATCCTCTGTTGAGGTCTTGTTACAATCACGAACCTGGAAAAAGGCCTGCAAACCAGCTGAAAGAATCCAGGGAAGGCTCTGATGAATAGTGACAGTTGCTGAAGAGGCCGCATGTAGAGACTGAATCAACCCACACAGGCAATATAACAAAGCATGATAAACACCTGTTTACAGACTACGGGTGCAAAGTTACCTTTAAAACAGATGTATGTCTGTTTTATGTATTTATGTATGTTTTTATATATTTATGACATTAAGAAGCATGTGCGTGTTCAAGATAAGATAGTAGTCTTTGTGGAATTACTCTTGAGAGTCTAGACATTCAGTGTCACATATCCATTAAAATTTTAACTGAATCAGCCTTTTTGAGAGGGTTGGCTGTTTTAAAACAATAGTCTTTGAGGGAATTACCTTTCAAGGGGTAATTTTTTTCAAAGTCTAATTTCCTCTGGAGATAAATTTCACAAATAGATTTTAAGAATTAAGTGTTTTTATACCTTTCATCACAGAGAGAAAGGACATTTAGAAGCTAAGACAAAGAACAGACAAATCACAGACGAATAAAAAAGTTGGTTTTACTTGACACAAGTCAAAAAACAAAGCTACCCTCTAGCATAACATATAAATCTGTTTTTACAGTGCTCTAATCTACATTGAGAAACTACAAATGTTGCTATATCTTTATGGCAGAATCCATTGCTGTATTCTAGAAAATAATATTTTTTTTACATATGTCATTACTTTATAAACATTCCAGGTTTACCTGCTCTTAGTTCATTGTGATGTAAACATGGAGATAAAACTAAAGCAACGATTCAGTGTTCCGATTACTTAACTAGCTTATTGGTTCTGTTTCTCTTCTACCTTCTACTAGAAGATTAACTAAGACACAGAGTTTTTAACAACTGGCAGTTAACTGGAGGTGAAGACATCTTACCTTTCAGATGGTTTAGGTTCTGGCAGCTGAGCATCCAGACTCCAGGATTCTGGGCCACCATATAAGCATCGATTAGGGTGGCAGGGAACAGGTTGATTATATCAGTATGATAGTTCTTGCTGGTCAGAGCTTGACCATGAAAGAAAGCTGAATGCACATCAACTTCATTACCCATACCAAAAAGGTACCACTTCACTCTGTCTTCTGCACACATCGAGAGCCCTGGGAGGCTTCCAAATGTATATCCATTTATAGCTGCAAATCAAAATTAGAGTTTTTGGCCTATAGACATTAGTGCTTGGATTAGTAAGCATTACCTTTACAAAATACAAAGTCAGTTTTGTATAGAAACTATGTGCCACAACAGTAATTATTTTCTCCCCCTTATCCATGCCAAACATTGCTAATCAATCACATGCTCTTTCATTTTTGGACTTTAATTCAGGCTAAGGGACATTGTCAATACTATATTAAAGATAAGTATTAGATGTGCTATTAAAAATAAAACCTCTATGGTCTGATGTTTATAAACTATGCACATTAGTTTTATATATGTGTACATATAAATATGGATGTATCCATATACATATAGAAAGTGCTCCTTTAAAGATAAAGTACTACATATTTAATAATCAGTTATTAACTGTGCTTGTAGGCAAAGGGCAGGTGATTTAAATTTTTTCTTTTTGCTTAAAACTTTTTTACTTCTATGAATTTCTTTCATAATAACAAAACAAGTAAAAAATTTCTAAGATTGAAAGACAAAATTCAAAGAGATTTGAAGAAAGAAAAGAAATTCAGGAAGGGGAAGAAAGGACCAGAACCAGGAAATCCTGAAAGCTCAAAAGCATTATGGCGTGAGACCCTTGGAAGAAACCAAGGGTCACTGTTCAGTTGGGCAGTTCTGGGAAATTGTTGTGGAGAGACATTAATGTTAAAGACCGTTAATATACCAGGTGTGAGAGAGGAAACATCATATCCATTCAGCCTAGAAATTTGGGTATATTTTTTATTGTCTGGTTTTGTTAATAGGATAACAGAGGAAAAGGTGAAAATGAATAGAAAGAAGATAGCCATGTCAACAAAAACAAAACAAAGACTTTTAGATAGAAAGTTGGTAATAACCTCATCTTCTAATTTGGAAGTACAGTTATTGTTTTCTCAGTTTTTAAGTGAAGATCATTTTAAAGAAGCTAAAGGAAAATAACATGTATAATTCTGGATCTAATTATTGTTAAGGTATTTACTTTTTCTTGTAAGTTCTAAGGGATAGATAACCTAGTTTCATTATTTTGCCTCTGGGAATTAAGGAAACGCTTGGGCTTTTTAAGAAGACATTTTTAGGAGACACTTGGCACAAGCTAGAGTTATCTGAGATAAGGGAGCCTCAGTTAAGAAAATGCCTTCATAAGATCCAACTGTAAGGTGTCTTTTTAGTGCTTTATGGAGGACCCAGCCTGTTGTGGATGGTGCCACCCTTGGCTGGTGGTCTACAAGAAAGCAGGCTGAGCAAGCCATGAGAAGTAAACCAGCTAGTGCACTCCTCTGTGGCCTCTAGATCAGCTCCTGCCTCCAGGTTTCTGCACTGTTTGGGTTCCTGCCCTGACTCCTTTCAGTAATGGACTATGATATGAAAGTGTAAGCCAAATAAACCCTGTCTTCTCAACCTTGACTTTGGTCATGATGTTTCAGCATAACAATAATAACTCTAAGGCACATATCAAATTCCGAGACCAATTTGATATCAGGCCTTCACACTAGAAGTATTCATGTGAGGGAATAATCTTAATAATTATTAAAACAAAATGTCTTTTGTAGCCTTACAATACATCCTGTTGCTTTCCTGGAAGTCTTCATTGTCCTTATCAACGTTCTCTGGTTCAGAGCAGAAGTTTTTGATGTTATCTTCTAGATACCAGCTGAGATTTTCATCCACCACACTGAACATTACTACAAATTCTTGATCAATATTTTCCTCTTTTTCCTTATATAGAGAACCTGAAGTAGAAATTTGTAATTTAGAAGATCTGAAATTTTAGCATGTGATTCAACTTTATTTTTAGTAGATTTGAGCTTCTTTTTTTTAAAAAAAATTATTTTATTTATATGAGTCTACTGTAGCTGTTTTTAGACACACCAGAAGAGGGCATTAGATCTCATTACAGATGGTTGTGAGCCAGCTGGGAATTGAACTCAGGATCTCTGGAAGAGCAGTCAGTGCTCTTGGCCACCGAGCCATCTCTCCAGCCCCAGATTTGAGCTTCTTTTTAAAATTTAGTATTTATTTTCTTAGTACTCAGAAGCACTCAGCGAAGTTCACATGCCATCATTCACTGTATATACTCTTGTATCTATGTATACTCACTGGTAAAAACATTAAATGTACTTTGGCTACTGAGAAGGTTACGATTCAAATGTATCCAGTGTACTGGCACACACATATAGCTACAAGCCAACATGTGAAGGTGTTGCAGGTAACTATTGATCCAATAAACATTACATTTCAAACTCTCAAGTTATACTATCTTCATGAGGCAAGGAATACATAGACTGCAATACATACTAATATAATACAGGTAACTCCAGACATTGCCAGGGAGTGCCAGTGAGGTAGTCACAAATAATAAAGTCATCATCTCTATATCACACGATTGGGGAAGTCACACCCAGCAAACCTATACTTCTCAGCACTGGTTTCAAACTTCATTGTCATTTTCCTGCTAAAATCTTTGTTCCATTTTTCATGTCCTCAAGGCCTCCGCTATATTTCCCATCATCTTCTACTCTTACCTTTATCTACTCAACTGCAACACAGAATAACTTAAAGTTTAAGGGAAAAATTGAGAAAGAAAAAGAAAACAAACCAACTGCCATGTATCTGTCTCCCATATGGTGAGCACTGAGAAGCTATACCTTTTTTACAGAGTATTAAAGGTCCTATGAGTCCTGATGCAATATCTTTCGGAGCATCAACATGGGAGTGGTAAATCCTGGTCACACAATTGCTGTCTCCCTCACCAGGACTTTGGTCACTGGTGTGTAGCATATACAAATACTGTTGTCCGGGAAGCACTTTGTCGTCGGCTTTTTGAAAATCAGTGGTGTTGTCAGGGTAGATGGCCCCTGGAAAGCATCAGGAAGTGGATTTAGAAAGTGAGTACATTTGAATATAGTTGAAGGAATAGTCAGTCCTCAACATCTAGTGGGTGTCCTTTGGACATTTAGTAATGTCCTATTTGGACTCATAAAAAAAAAAAAAAAAAAGAAAAAAAGGAGAGGCTAATGTCTAGGAAGCCTGTGAGCCTCACAGAAGTGATTATTATTAAGTTGGTAACTGACTGAGTCATACACAACAAGCTTTTCAGGATAATTGTGACTTTCATAATTTAAGGGAAAGCTCTCACCTTTGGGTCATGGTATTAAAAAAAAATTAAGCAAAGTACCCACCCTCTCGTATAATTTGAAATTTCCTATGTAATATCATATTTGTGTGGGTATGTGTGTCTGTTGTAATTACAGAACTCAAAAAAATTTTAAAAACTTCTAATTTTAGAAATTTTCAAACTTCTACCTTCCTCTAAGTATTGGTGGATTTCCCATGAACTTGTCAGCCCAGTTTTAACAGTGAACTGAAAGCCATTCTTATTTTTCCTCCATAACCCACTCAACTTTATCTTCAGCCATATGACATTATTTCAAAGCAAATTTCAGACATATTTAATTACCAAATATCTGAGCATGTATCATTAAAAGATAAAAATTTTTTAAACAAAATTACAAGCCTACTATGGTCTTTTGAAAATTAATATTAACTCTCTTAGTATATCATGGTGCTGTGAAAAAGAAAAAGCATGGTAGCCAGTTGTTAGACTATTAGTAGAATCATTTGGTTCAGAAAAACAGAAATGATGCAATGTGGACCCCTGCCCTTTGGTTATGATATGGCTGTTGTAATTTTGCAATCAGAGCAGCTGTGATTATTTACAGGAGACTCTCACAAGATTGGGCCCAGAGAGATGACTTATGAGGTGCTTCAGGAAGCGGTGTTCCAGGGCAGCCCTGTCCTCCCGTAAGATACTGCTTGTGCATTGCCATGCTCCTGCAACTAAACCTAGATAAACTCACTGGTCTATCATGCAAAACTTAGGTAGAATCATTTCTTTAGTCTAAGTGTGTGTGTGTGTGTGTGTGTGTGTGTGACCTATCTGGGGTAAAAGACAAAAGTCCATGTTTCTTCAGAAAACTACACACAACACCTAATATTCACTTCTTAAAAATTACTTAAAAAGTTAAAATTTATTTTATATATATTCATCTCTCTCTTTCTCTTTCTCCCCCCTCTCCACTTTCCCCTCCCCCTCTCCCTCTTCCTCTCTGTCTCTCTGTCCCCCCCCCTCTGTGTGTGTATGTATGTGTGTGTGTGTGTGTGTGTCATTATGGTGTATATGTGGAGGTAAGCTGACAACTTCCTTTTCCTTTCACCATGTGACTGTATAAAAGTTCTCAACCCGTGTGGCTGATGTATGAGATTATTCAGGCCACCTTATCTGGGCCAGAGTTTATGAGAGGTCAGAATGGAAGGTGATAGCAGCTACGATATGATCAGTGGAAGAATTCCCAAGATAAGTCAGCTTCCACCCTGAACCCTTCTCCTCCCTGACTTCATGCCACTTCTAAGTTGTCAGGCATATTATCCGTTCCTCATATTCTCATATTCTTCCTCTATTAGATGAGGAATTGAGTGCTGGTGATCCAGCTGTGGCTTTCGCTATCAGCTTGCAGTCGATTTAGTCATGTGTGGCATTCCCACTACACAAAGTCACATAACCAGAAGAAACACAGCACTGTTGTGATGAGTTCCAATCCCATTATAAAATAGATTGGTGTTAAGGGGTGTGGTTATAGGTTCTATCAAAAGGTGTCAATTCTAGAAGTCAAAAGGTTTTCCTACTGAAGAGAGGAAACTCCAACTACAATACACATTGAACTTACCCTCAGACTCCTTGTAGTAAGTTAACCCATGTGCATGAAAAGTGTAGGGCCTAGAGGCAAAGTTCTTTAAGTGAACATAAACTTTATCTCCAACTTCAGCTTTGATGACAGGGCCTAACAACCCTAGCCATGCTGGTTTGTCTATAGTCTTTGTAAAGGTGCCATCTGTGTACTCAGAATAAAGGGCCTTCTTATATCTTCTCCCAATACGATCTGGACCATTTTGAAGATAGAAATTGTACTGTTCCCTGAAAAGGAAAAGACACTTTGATCAGAAGCCATCATTTCTGGAGCAAGCATAAGAACTTAAGATGATCAATGATCATATCACATTCAGTCGTTGCCTGTAGTATAGACCAAAATGAAGGGGGTAGGCTTTTGAATGGCTTTATTATTTTAATTTTATGAGGTATTTCATATCAGACATATGGTAGAGAACCACTTCTGAAGACAACATAACACCATGGTGCAAAAATAAAACTAAAGAAAACTGAGTGGAACTAAATTAATTCTATCTTGTAAATTATTTAGTTTTGTGTGTGTGTGTGTGTGTGCACGCACGCACACACGTGCACGCATGTACACATGAGTGCATGACCTGTGGATGTGAGTGTGGAAGCTAGAGGTCTATATTAGGGTCTTTCTAGATCACTTTCCACATTAGTTTTTGAGACAAAGTCTCTCACACTGCAGTCAGTGGAGCTCCGAGTTTCAGCTGACGAGAGTGAGCTCCCCAACCCCACCTGCCAGGGGGTTGCTTCCTTCACTGGTACATTGTACTCAACTGTGTCCTGCTTTATTTGGGTCCTGAGAATCAGAACTCAGGCCTTCATGCTTGCACAGCAAGGTCATTTACCCCGATCTTTCTCCCTGCCCCAGTCTATCATCTTCATTTCTATCAGGAGTCCCAGAGTTGATTTGTGTGATATACATGGGTATCACCTTTGCATTTCCATCACCACTGGCAGTTTAACCCTTCCCTACTGTAGAGTGTTTACATTCCTGATGAATACCAGTTAATAATTTCAAAAATCACTTAAATACACCAATGTAATAAATAGAATCAGGAAAGAAGAAAAAGAAAAGAAAGAGGAGGATATATGTGATATTTGTACCTAATGTGAACGTACCAAGTTAGTTTTCAGTGGGATCTGTTGGTGAACAGTGCCATGAAGCCATTCAGAAAGACTCAAGGAAATCCTGATCTTGGTAAGACTCTCTGAAACCAACATCTTACATTTGTGTCTGTGTATGTCTGTGCTATCTGTTACAGACCATCAGTTTTAAAACTTTACCGTGTTCGACTTAATCATTACAGAGTAGGATAGCCTGATTGAAAAGTAAACTTCATTATGTTTCCTGGGTTGAGAAAATCAGCAAGGGTCAGCTGTATTTTTCTTTTCATGTTTCAAGACAAAAATTGGGCTAGTTAGGGGCTCAGAAATTGTCACAAAAGTTGAAGACATTATTGTCAAAAGTCTAGGACTCTAGCTTCATGTTGTCTAAATATTAGCCCTAAGAGTTAGCTACTAAGGCACTATGTGATATATAAATACGTTCCTAGCCTCAGTTTGTTGATTCTGACTAGGGACAAAGGGGAGTAGAACACAGGCAACTGCATATTTTAACACAAGCTAGTGGACTCTGGCCCAGGGCATCTACTCTGGACTTGTGAGAACCTGTATGTAAGGTTAAAGGTGATGAGCAGCCCATGCAGAGGAAGTGGGGTTCCTTGGTGCTATGATACAGGAATATGGAAAGTTCTGTTGTCAGCTGGTTCCATGGTGGTGCTAGATCTTTTCATTTTATGCTTGTACAGATGAAACATGGAAATTGTGTCAGGAAGCACTGCTACTTGGCGGTGTTTCTGGTGGCTGAATTTGGGTAGAAGGAGGAAGAAACTGATAGAAACAGATCCTCATTCTTCTAGATAGACTAAGGACTTCTAGGGTGACAGTCTCAGAGACAACCATATATTACTGACTTCAAACATCCCTGATTGTCTAAAAACACCAGAACTCTCAAAGGGGGCAAAATTGCATATTGAAAAATGATGGAGATGGTGTTTCTTGCTTCTCCACACCTACCCTAGTGTGACAATTACACCAAAAGTAAAAAGAATAAAGCAGTTAAAAAAAATACATCAACTGTAGAATGACAAAATCCTGCCCCAAACACTTGCCCTAGTGTGTCCTGCTTGTGTTACCTTATAATTGTTCCACGCTTCTTGTGTTAAGGAAAAACAGAGGGAAAAATGAGATGGCTTGGAGAGCTCAGAAAATCCATGAATAAAGAACAGAACATAGATCTGAACTCTGCCCCAAATCCACAGAGTTAGTGTGGACAGGAGAAATCTTAATAAATATGTGCTTTAACAGCATCTAGGCTGTGTGGCACTGAAGACCCCTGAGATCCAGACTGTCTGTTGTGTTGAGAGGAGCCCATAGGAGACAAACTGAGTCACAGCCAGCTGCAGCTGATGTCTCCTTTCCCATCTAGCCAGAGGAACCCTGGACTAGTCTCAAGCACACTTGGCTAAACCTCAGAATAAATTGTCTCTCGGGTTTGACACCATTTCTAGGAGACTTGTCTGGAAAAATTAGCAAAGATCCCATCTGCCTTGCCCTGTTGACCCACATTTTCCACAGGTCCAGGTTTTAAAGCAGCCTTCAAGTCCTTAAGGCTTTATTGAAACACCTTATGCATCCATTTTCCTGAATGTGACTCTACAGCATCCAGGACTCCATACCATCCCTCTACCTGGCACTTGTATTGGGCTCTTTCCTAATGTATTCTTCAACTTGTTTATTTCTGCTTTGCTTTGTCCATAACACAAGGAAGAGAACTACTCATGTCTGGTGCCACTTCGTCATGTCTCATGTACTGACTCAAACATCTCACTGATTTAGGACAAAGGACAAAGTAGAAAAAAGCTGCTACCACACTCCTCTGGTGAAATTCAGCATAACATGGGCAAAGTTACTGATGATGCAGTCATCGTTTGTGTAGATGGGGAGAGAAAACTTACAGATTTTAAGATGTTGGTGAAGTCACAGGAGACTGTAGAGTAATAATTAAAAAGAAAACTGAATGCAACTGAAAACCGAATGCTGTATTTTCCTTCCGAGTACCCTTGAGTGTCCCTATTAAGTAATAACAGGGTAACAAACCTATCTTCCATGACATTAGAATATGTAAAACAAAGAAATCCCTCCCTGAAGTTCTTATCAACTCTCTTCATTCTTCTACTTCTTTGTACCTAGAGTTTATCACATTGGAACATGGCCAGTGTGTTGCAGTTTATACTCAGTGGACTGACTTGATTTTTTTTTATTCTATACAACAGTAGGGGCAGGTGGAGCAATGAGTAGAACAGCTTTCTAGTCAATTAGGTACCATTGAGGTACATACTCAGTCCAGTAGGTTTGTTGTTGTTGTTGTTATTGTTGTTGTTGTGTGTCTGACCCCTTCCCTTGGAAATAAACAATATAAGTAATTCACATTGTACTCAATTAGGAAAACAAAGAACCACACACAATTAGGCTTCTCCAAAGAAACTGTAAAAGTTAAGACCAACTCTTGGGAAGAGAATCCAACCTCAAAACCATGGTTTAAGAAATCACAAGTTCTACTTGTCTTTGTAATCAGTTATCAATTCAAAACTTTTTCTTACTGACTATTACTAGGTTAATAAAGTAACAATCGGGTATTATTATCAGCACTGCATTTTCCTTACCATGAAAAATTTAGCCATATATAAAATTTAAAAAATAGTATGTACCCATCAATGATTCAGTGGTTACATAATTTGGCTAAATAATAGAGCTGTTTTTATAGAGACAGTCTCAGTAGCTGCTGTTCATTTCACTCATTTGGGTTCTCTTGTCATTCTAATACATTTGCTAATATAGTAGCTATTTACTTTGAACACCAAGTTTCCATTTGTTGGTAAATGTTTAGACTATTAATAGTGATGGCCTCAGCTTAGAGAAACGTCAAGGAGACCCTACTATTCTTCTGTATAAAGAATACTGCTTGATATAAAGCAACTAAAGCACAAAGACATTTAAGTTACATGATATGTTATCAGGACCTCACAATAAGAACAGAACATTTCTTGCACATGTTATGTGGGGAGCACTGCACTATAAGAGCCTTGCCTGCAGTTTTAAAACAGCCCTGTAGGTTGATAACTGGGCTGTCTCGTTCTATAGACAAGGACTCAGAAACGGTGAGAGATTAATATCACTCATTCACTGTCCTGAATCACACAAAAAGCATTAGGCAGAATCATATTTCTTTAAGTAGTATTTTATTTCTATATTTGATATTTTGGAGGATTAAAAATACTTATACTTTCACCATTAGGAACAAGTAATGATATTATAACATTTCATATAGTAATTGTTTAAAGGAAAGAACTTCTGCATCCAGAGGCAGAACACATTTGGGAGACAGATAAAGAAGTGAGAAACCATAACCATAGGAGAGAGTAAGAAACCAACATAGCTCCCTCAAACCAAGAGAGAAGAAACAAGACAGTTTCACAATAAGAAATATTAGGGACATAGAGGAAACCAATAAAAGTATTGGCTCTCAAGTCAACATTTTGCATTTTCTATGTTTAAATTACTTTCCTTATTGGCTTTGTTTTCCTTAAGGTAGCTTATAAATTTGGCCCATAAACAAAAAAGAATAGCGACTTACTTGTCAACTGAAATAAGTTTCTTTTCTTCAATGCCAGGAGCATAGTTCCAAACATCCTCAGTAATTCCTATGTAGTAATGCTTATCTCTTGCCCAGGCTAAAAAACTATACAAAAACAGAAATGTACTAAGCAGCAAAAACTTCATTCTTCTTCCTCTTGGAGCCCGCGATGCAGTAAAGTGAAACCAGAAGCAAGCAATTTTATAAATAGGGCTTTATTTGCTTGACTGACACAATTTAATGTTGCATAAGAGTAAATAATTTCATTAAAGCAAATAACATTTTCCAACTCCACTTGGTTCTGGTAAACCATGGAGGGGAAAAAGCAAAACAAAAACAGTTCCCAGTGGCCAGACTTCTCTAACTACAAAGGAATGTCATCTGTTTGTGTTGGACATGCACAGCATGCATAACTAACTCTGCATTTTCTTCCATTCACCGTGAGAATTCCAGGAGGGCACAGAACATCTCTAAATGCTCCCTTTGTTCGTCTAGCCATCCCAAGCTCTGCAGCACTTCACCCAGAACCAGTTGTCAATAAGCCAAGGTAAAATGAATCAAAACATGTCTTGTTAACTATTTTAGAAGACTAACAAAAATATACTTGTAATTTAAGATATGAAACATTTAGCACATCGTAAAAGTAGTCAATAAAAATTTAATTTTGAACGTATTTTGTACTTTGTGTTATAGACACATTATCAAGTTGTCATAGATTGCTATGTATAAATTAAAAGCAGGACATACCAGGAATTGATAATTTTGTTTGAATTACAAAAGAAATCAGTCCTAAATCAAATAAGCTGGGCATGATGGTGTGTGCTTGTGGTCTCAGTTACCAGGGAAACCGGTACATGACAATCTGTTTAACCCAGGATTTTAATACCAGTCTGCACAATGTAATAATACCCTCTGAGAGAGAGGGGGAGGAGGAGGGAGAGAAAGAGAGGGGGCAGCAAAAAAGGAAGAGGAAGAGAATAAGAATCAGAAGTAGTAGCAAGAAAGGGAAAGAGGTAGGAAAGAGAAAGAAAGAAAAAGAAAAAATCAACCACAAATAAGCCATTATTATGATTTTACTCAACTGGAGAAAAAAAGCTTCATTTATTAACCTAGAATTTCTCTTTGCAACATGTGTGAGAGCTTTAAGGTAAAAGACTTTTGGTTAGAACCCTGTTTTTTTTTTTTTTTGTTTTGTTTTTTTTTTTTTTTTACTAAAGTCAAATACAATCCTGATGATAGAAATTAACACTTTGTGTTAATAAAGCCGTTATTACTGTTGCTTTCTTCTAGGATACTGTATAGCATTAAAGGCTATTTGCTGAAATAGACTGGTATCAGAGCAGGTACCCTTACTTAAGAAATATTGAATGAGCTCCATTGTTTGCGCAGTTCTGTCCTCAGTGGGCAGAGAGCAGTGGGTAAAACTTCAAAGAGCTTACATTCCATTTAGAAGGAACTAATTATAAACACATGAACAATGAAGACCACAGTGTCAGCCATAGATGCTATAGGGATAAATCAGGGAAGGAGTACAATAAGTACTAGAAAAAAACGTCAGGATGAAGTTAAAATCGGATGCTGTCAAAATTTCTACCCTTAGCCGCAGTTTCTTCATTTGTAAAGGTCAGCCCTGAAGGAAATGATCCAGAACAATTGAAATGATCTTGCAAGCTACTAACAACAGTGTGTGTGTGTGTGTGTGTGTGTGTGTGTGTGTGTGTGTGTGTGTGTTAATGGGATTGAACACCGGGATGTAGGCATCCTTATGTATAACAGGCAAGTGCTCTACTATTGAGCTACTGGGCTATTCTAGATAGTGATAATCTTGACTACGTGTGTTGATATAGAAAACTGAATTATAGGAGGCAAGGTACCCCAAGCCTCTTTCTGGAGCTTCCCTAAACAGCTCTTCCTTCACATCCACAGAGAGGACAGGAGTATGTCTAAAATTTTGTCCAAACTTCACTGGGCAAGCTCCATGCTTTGTAAGAAACTTCTTCCCCAAAAGTTCTTTCTCCCAAGGCAGATGATGTCGAAGGCATCTTCTAGCAGTTCATTCCTTAGAGGGAGGGCTGTGCCTCTAACTGTAAGGAAGCCATTACTTGATCTTACTTGTCTCCAATGTTTAAATTTACTGGGGTTTTAAGAAGGCCAGAGCAGCCATCGCCACAGTGCCTACTTCCCCAAAATTCCACTAGCCAATAAATAAATGGGATCCTATAGGCTCTAGAAGAGCCCTATACTTATAGAACCCTTCACAGTGATGGTGGGACCAAATGATTAAATACTAACCCTAGGTGGCGCCAGTGAGTCCCTTATAGGGGAAATCATTAAGCCTGAACTGTCCAATTTTATATTGATTATTTTTCCCACTGAGAAGCATGTGACTTGCTGTGTGGCAGTAATTGGGGAAAATCCCATAAGCTTTCAGGCTACTTACATAAGAAGGAAAAGTTCCAAGCAACCAGTTGTTTGCCGAGGCATTAAACACCACACACCACTCCCCAGAGCCATTCCAGAGTTTATATGGTAAAAGGAAACTTTGGATAATAGTGTAGTTGAGAATTCTCTGCACTCAAAAAGTGCAGCACAACAATATAGACTGAGCTGACCAGAAATATGAACAGGAATATAAGAGGGAACTGAGCAAAAACAGGAAAAGCAAAAGAGGCATCCCAAGTCTCGAGCATCATGTGTGTGATCTAACTGCTTGGTGATGCCAGTACAGTTGTACAGCAAAAGTTTCAATCATTTCTCACAAGGTCTTTTCCATCATCTTAAAGATTTGTGGACAGAGGGAGTCTGCTTCATATTCAGTATCAAGATTCTGAAGTTGATAATGGTTAAAACCAAGGGGGAAGGCCAAGGCTCTCTTACAAATCTCACTTTGGTTTATTTCTGTCAGGTTGAAATTTCTCTCAACTTCCAATATTTCTGTCCATATTTCTTGTGTGTCTAGTAAGAATTTTTTACCTCTGTGCCAAGAAAATTACTGAAAGATGAGTTAGCATTAAGGGCTGTCCTTCACTCTGACAGCAGGAGATTTTGTATAGAAGAACAGGGCATTTTATCCAGAACAGTCTCACCATCACCCTGCTGACTTTCACAGAGGAAGTTGTGCAATTCTGGAATTTTATCATTGGTGGGGCCACCTACAGACCTTTCATTATGAGTACACAATGTTAGCCAAACACAGTGTGAACACTGCCAAGATTTTCTGTTCCACTCACCATTTCATGGCTATTTAGGGATGGAGTTCTCAGAAAGCTCTGATTGCTTCAGACTCCCTTGAATGCCTAGTGATATAGGTCATGGCCCTGTCTATTCGTTCTGGCAAACAAAGCCGTCACAGCAGAGAAGGAAAGTCTTGTTGCTGCCAAAGCTAACAGTACAATGAGAAACAAAAGTAGCCTTTTTTAAAGTAGTAGGGCATCAATTTATTTTTCATTTTCATTTTCTTATTACTTTGAACGATATAGATACAAAGCTTATCAACACTGAACAAAACCTTAAAGACTAAAGTGGGTAAGTTTATGGTGTGGTTATGTTTGTTTAAGACAGGGTCTCACTCTATAACTCAGGAAGGCCTGGCACTCACTAGCTTTGAACTCATGTGAACCCTTCTGTCTCAATCTCCTAAGTGGTGGGATTACAGGAAGAAGTGACTGTGTCCAACTATAAAGACTTTTCTTGAGGTTAGGGGATGTGAAGTAGGTTATCACTGTGTAGCCTTGGAGAGCCTGGAACTTTCTGTATAGACTGGGCTATACAAATTCATAACATTGTGTTTGCTCTGTCTCTGCCTCCCGGTTGCTGAGAATACAGGCAGGAGCCACCACTAATGACCCACTGACTAATACAGTTACTTCTTAAGAATAGAGATACACCCTTTGGACTTGGTTACCTCAAATGTCAGTGGTAAACGTGAAATATTCTTGATCGCAACATATCTAACTCCATTTCTCTTGGCTTCTGCTCTATGATGGGATGGTAAGGTTCTCCAGAGTTCATAAATATCGCTTTGTACTAGAACTTAATTTGTACAAAGAAATTGAGCGATGACATAGACCAGAGCACCTCAAGGTTTGGTTTTGAAAAGCTCATTGATGCTCAGTTCTCCCTTGAAACAAGAGGGCAGCAAACTACACAGGGCCTTGTAGGGAAAGCCCTGAGGCTGATCGGGAGAAAGGAGCAGAGATAAAGAGAAACATAGATCACTGGCCTTTCCTGGTAGCACAAGGCAAACAGTTTAAGATTGGCTAATAAGATTTAAAAAACAAAAAAGAAAAAACCTGTTTAGTTCATTTAAGGGCAGCAGTGCTGTCCCTATGTCCAGTATCTTGCCCTCTGATGCGTTTGGATGGAGAAAACAGTGGCTTGGCCAGAAGAATTTAATCAAGCAGGCTTTAAGGAGTGTGAAAGACCTATTTGCCAGGAAGTTCTTTACTAACCTTGTGAATTAACTTGCTTTGGAAAGGTAGTATTTCTCTGCTCAGAAAAATCTTCCCTCCCCAAAATGTTATTGCACCATAAAATATGAAAAATTCTACAAACCAGTGCATACTTCTTTTTTTTTTTATAATTACTTCTATTTTTTTTACAAATGTTTTTCCCCCCTCCAGGTCTGCCCTCCCACAGTTCCTCATCCCATTCCTCCTCCCAACCCCGAGAGGATGTCTTTCACACACCCAGCAGGCCTCCCCACTCCTTGGGGCCTGAAGTCTCTCTAGGGTTAGGCACATCTTCTCCTACTGAGGCCAGACCATGAAATCCTCTGCTGTATATGTGTTGGGGGCCTCGGACTAGCTCATGTATGCTGCCTGGTTGGTGGATCAGTGTCTGAGAGATCCCCAGGGTCTGGGTCAGTTGAGACTGCTGGTCTTTCTATAGGGAATTGCCCTCCTCCTCAGCTTCTTCCAGCCTTTTCCTAATTCAATGACAGAGGTCCCTGCCTTCAGTCCAATGGTTGGGTCTAAGTATCTATGTCTGTCTCAGCCAGATATACTTCATATTAGAAGTAATGTGTACCTGACTGTCCCTTCATTGGATCAAGCCTGTTTTGTATTAAATCCTATGTGCTTGGACTGATGTTTGACATATAGTTTAATCAATATTGAAAAACATATTAACTACCATAATAATCACATTTCTTATATTATCACTGTTTGTAAAGCTGTATGCCAAGAATCATATAAATTCTCTCATTTAATCCTTATACAACTGATTAGGTAAATATATTACTTCTATTGGCACTGTAACAAATTGCCATGCACTTAGTAGTCTAATAACACAAATTTGCCTTATAGTTTCATATGGCTAAAACCATTGAGCTAAAATTGAGACTCAAGGAAGCCACATACTTTCTGTGAGGCTATGGTGAGAATCTGTCACTTTCTTGGTGGTCATAGACTCTAAGTTTGTACCATCCTTAAACTTCTAAGTCTGGAGCCATCCACTGGCAGGCTGTTGTCCTAACAGGAGCAATACCATTAAAGAAAACTTTTCTGTCACTCCTCTGAAGACATCAGTTTTCCATAGTTCCTCAGTGTCTTAGTTACTGTTTTATTGTGGTGATGAGATACCATGACCAAGGAAACTTATAAAATAAAATATTTAATTGGGGACTTAAAGTTTTAGAGGTTTAATCCAGTCCTATCACGGTAGGAAACATGATGGCAGGCAAACAGGTTTGGCACTGGAATGGTAGCTAAGAATTCACATCTGATCCATAATTTACAGGCAGAAAAAAGAAAAATAGAAAAAGAAACAGAGATACTGGGGTTGGGTTGGGCTGTTGAAACCTCAACAATCTTGTTGGAAGACAGTCTCTTCCAACAATCTTGTTGGAAGACAGTCTCTTCCAACAAGGCCACACCTCCTAATCCTTCCTACACCATCCACCAACTAGGGACCATGCGTTCCATATTCAGTTAGGTGTAGGGGTTTATAGCCTTTCCCATTCTGTGCTAGATGTTGACTGTCTTTATCATTTGCAGGCAGCCATAGATGCTGTGAGGTTCCGATTACAGTGGCTTTGCCATGTCTGGAAGACACCGCTTCATTTCATTTCTTCCTGACCTTTGGCTTTAAAGAGCTTTCCACTTCCTCTTTTGCATTTGCTTCTGACCCTTGAGTATGATGGTACAGATGTCCGGTGTGTGGCTGAGCAGACCACAAATATTTCTTCTGCATTAACTATCATACACTGCAAAAAGAAATTTCTCTGATAATGTCTGAAAGCTTCATTAATCTATGGGTAGACAGATATGGGCACTATGTTCATTTAGTAAAATAATAGAAATATGATAACTCCTGGGTCCTTGAGCTCCCTAGCCCTGATTTCATAATCAGACTTATAGTACCAGACATGTGATTCCATCTGTGGAGAAGGCATTAAATCCAATCAAAAAGTACTTAGTTGCCGCTATAATATTCATGTCATTATATATTAATAGGCATGGCATATCTTTCCATGGAATTCGTTATTGCAGGTCATGGGGTTCACAGCAGAGTATGACTATTGATGTTTCCCCTACCTACAGATAACACTTACCACTGCTGTCAAAGCTACCAAAGAGAAGAACTTCCTGATCAGTACCAACTTGATTTCTCCACATCCTGTGACTAATGTGTGTGATGTCTTATTATCCCACTAGTGTTAAAGTCTTCTGGTATTATTTTTTTATTTGACAACTTCTGACTTTTAGGATGAGCATAATTACTTGTGTAAGGTAATGTTTTTGTTAGAATTTTATTGCTGTGGAGAGACACCATCACCAAGGCAACTCTTATAAAGAAAAACATTTAATTGAGGCTGGCTTATAGTTTCAGAGGTTTAGTCCATTATCATTATGGCAAGAAGCAAGGCAGCATTCAGACAGACATGGTGCTGGAGGAGATGAGAGTTCTATATCTTGATCTGAAGGTAGCCAGGAAGAGACTATGTTTATGTGCTGGGAAGAACCTAAGCATAGGAGACCCCAAAGCCCATACCTAGTGACACTCTTCCTCTAACAAGGCCACACCTCCTAATAGTGCCACTCCCTATGGTCAAACATTCAAACACATGAATCAGTGGAAGGCATTCCTATTCAAACTACCACATTACACTTCCTTCCCCCATAGGCTTATAGCAATAACACAATGCGAAAATGCATTCACTTCAACTATAATTGTCCCCACAGTCTATAATAGTCACAAACTTGTTAAAAGGTCTGAAGTTCAAAGTCTACTTTGATAGTCATGAAGTCTTTTAACTACAATCCCCTGTAAAATCAAAATTAAAAGTCAGATCATATGCTTCTAACACAGGATATCCAAAATAGAGGAAAGGGGGCATACCAAGAAAATAATTCACCAAAGTAAAATAAAAAAAAAAACAGCTGGTGATACTGCATCTCCAAGTTTGACGTCATAATGTTCTTTAGATGTTCAGTTCTTTTCAGCATTGTTGACTGCAACATATTTCTTTCCCTTGGGCTGGCTACAAGACCTATTATCAGCATTCCTCTGCAGATATCCCAGGACTCTGACATCTCCAGCCTTTTGGGGTCTCCAATGCAACATCCAATGCAGGTTTCACTTTCACAACTTCACACAATAGCCTCTCTGAACCTCCCTCTGAGTCATTGAAGGAGATTCTATAGCTCATTTCTTCTATCTTTGACTCTAAAGCCAGAACAATGCAGCCAAAGCTATCAAGCTCTGCTGCTTGCTGGGACTAGATATGGTTCTCTTTCACAATGACATGCCCACTAGCTTTCTGTTTTCAGTGGTTTCCTTTATTGGCTAAAGTTGGCCCTCCTGGAACTTGCCCTATAATCCAGGCTGACCTTAACTTAGAGATCTGTATGCCTTTGTCCCCTGACTGCTGGTAGAAAAGAGGTACACCACCAAGCTTGAACCTGAGCTGTTCTGTAATTACTTTCCACAATATGGAAGTTTAGCAGAGTGGAGTCTTATCCTGAGGTCATTACTACTTTTACTCCACTTCTTAATATACTTATCCCCATTAATATAAGACGTAGTTTCATTCCACTTTTTGATGCCCCTTTTGGCCTCAGTCTGTACATTTTCATATTTTTCTTCCTCAATTTGATTCTTTTCATCAAAACACCCTTTATAAGAGTCATCAGTAGTAACCACATGACAGATTTTACTAAGCTGTTTTGAGATTTCCTTTGTTAATGTAATTAACCAAAATCTCCTCACTTTAGCCTCACAAAGATACTTCATACAAGGGCAAAAGACAGCCTCATTCTTCACCAAAATATCAAAACAACAATTTCTAGGCATCATACTAAAATTCTTCTTTTAATCCTCTTGAGTCAGAATCCCACAGTTCAAATCATCTGCAGTACCATGGTCTTGCATATTCCTACTAGGATGGCCCATGAAACTCTATTTAAAGCATCTAATCGCTTTTGTAATCCAAAGTCCCAAGGTCCACATTGTCTAAACAAAAGCATTCTTTTGGTCAGGCCTATCGCATCAGTACCACAGCACCTGGTACCAACTTCTGTCTTAGTTAAGGTTTCCATTGCTATGAGGAGACACCACAACCATGACAACTCTTATAAAGAAAAACATTTAATTAATTGAGGCTGGCTCACAGTTTCAGAGGTTTAGTCCATTATCATCATGGCAAGAAGCATGGCAGCATGCAGGCAGACATGGTGCTAGAGAAGAGCTGAGAATTCTAATCTTGATCTACAGGTAGCAGGGGACTCTCATACTGGGTATACCTTGAACATAAGAGATCTCAAAGTCATCCTCCACAGTGACACAATTCCTCCAAAAAGGCCACACCTCTTATTAGAGCCACTTCCTATTGCCAAGCATTCAAACAGATAAATTCATGAGGCCATCCCTACTTAAACCTCTACAGAAATTTTGGATTAGAAAATCAGTTGAATTCTTTAAGTGGGGTTTAATTTGAATTGTGAGGGCCTGGATCAAGAAGTTTCAGAGGTTAAAACTGTTAGGATGTGGCCTAGAAACTATTCTTGTGATATTTTGATGAAGAATGTGGCTTCTTGCCCTTGTCTAAAATGCCTGCCTGAGGCTAAAGTCAAGAGTTTTGAATTAATTCTATTGGCAGAAGAAATCTGAAAACAGACTATAATTGAGTCTATCCTATGGTTATTAATTTTCACTCTTATGAAGATCTATAATGAAAAGGAGTAAACTGAGCAGGAAAAAATAGCATATTTACAATTTGAGGAGAAAAGGTGTACCAGGAAGTAAAATATAGTTAAATACTGTGTTCAAGGAGAAAAACAAATTAAAGAAATACCTTATGTTAAATGAATTAAAGGAAGTGGTGACCTCAGGGCAAGATCTCACCCAGCTAACCTTCCAACTTTTGAAAGGAGACTAAGAAAAGCTCAGAGCCAGGCATGATGGTGTATGCCTTTAATCCCAGCATTCCAGAGGATCTCTGAGTTTAAGGCCAGCCTAGTTTACAGAAGTAAGTTTCAGGATGTCCAAGCTTAGGCAGTGAAGGAAACCATCAAAACCAGAAAACAAATGAAGATATAATTGAACAAGGGGGCCATAATTCAGCCCCAGAAAACAGTAGAACTTGGCAACTTTGGCCATTTGGTTTTGGCTTTAGAGTTATGATAGGGTCTGTCTATATCCAACACAATGTAAACACCAGGTCAATATAGAAAACCAAAATTTATTGTAATCAAGCCATCATTAATCTGTTGTCAATTCAGAACATATTCAGGAGCAGAACTGCAACTCTGAGCCAAAACGTTACAGAGCTTTTAAGACTGAAAACAACAAACATCTGTGCAAAGTTACAATTACATTTTTCCACCAGTCAGGATTCAGGTATAGGAGAATTTCCTAGGGATTTCTTCATATGGTACTGTTGGGAGCAGAATAAAGGAATTTGTCTTAAGTACTGTCATTTTGATGTCAGACTCCATTTTACTTAAGCTGATGGACTTCCTCTCTAAATAGCAATGCTTCCCCAAAATATACCTGTTACCACTTTCCTCTCTAAAAAATAATAATTACCCCAAACATTAATTCTTATTCCTAACAACAGTAAGAACAAATTAATCTGATTGGTTGGGCAGAAACACTTATATTCAATGTCATACAATGATGGAACAGTTGGGGAAATTCTAATCCCTGAGTTCTGACTGGTAAAAATTATAATATGTAACTTGTATGTGGGTTCTATGCTTACAAACCCTGCTTCTGCCCCTACTCGGTGCTACCAGAAGAAACAACACTCTCAAGTCCTTGTCTGGTAGCCCAGATTGATCAGTCACTCTGCTTATGTGGTGGGAATAATAAAAGATTTTGCTGGTTCACAAGCCCACAGTTGTTTTCTCTCCCCTCCCTTGGGTGCACAATGGACATGGTGTAACAGTATCCCTACCCTGTTTGGTGTGTCATTGGCTTGTTTACTCATGTCTCAACTTGTCAACCAGGATATCAGGTACCCACATACCCCCCCCCCCACCCCTCTCTCTTTCTGCAAAGAAGGATGTCAGTTAACCGGGAAGTTCTTGGGAACCTAACTTTATTTAAACCCTATTCAAAGTGGAAGTTTTACTCAAAATGGCTTCAGTTTGATTCCTTCTCATAGAGTCAAGGATAGAAGGGAGAACTTATAGAATCTCACTCAGTAACTAGGGAAAGTCACTAAAGCCAGTTGTGTGGCAGGGTGTCTCTTTCATATAGGCACTAGAGGCCACTGTGAAAGTGAAGCCTGGATTGCCTAGCAGATTCCAAAAGATGTCAGAGCACTGGGGTATATTCCAAAGAGAACTGCTTATAGGAAGTGGAACCAGAGAAAGAAGTGTGTTGCAGTCAACAAAACTGAAAGGAGTTGAAGATCTGAAAAACATTTTGACATCGGACATGGGGTGCAATGTTTGTAATTTATCTAGCTGGTTTTCCTTCTTGCTTTGGTCTGGTATTTTCTCTCTATGCTCCTTTTGGGAACTGTAATGTATATCCTGTGTCACTGATTGTTGGAAGTAGATGATCTGCATTTTCTATTTGATTTTTACAGGGTATTACAGTTAAGAGATTGCATGAATCTCAGAAGAAAATTTGAACTTTGGACTTTTAAGCAAGTCTGAGACTGTTGAAGACCATGGGAACTTTTGAAGTTACACTGAATGCATTTTGCATTATAATATGTCTACAAGCTTATGGGGGCCAGGGAGTGGAATGTGGTAGTTTGAATAAAATGGTCTCCATAGATTCACATGGAATGGCATTATTAGAAGGTGTTGGAGTTGGCCTTGTTGGAGTAGGTATGGCCTTATAAGAGGAAGTGTATCACTGTGGGGATAGGCTTTGAAGTCATTTATGTGTAAGCTATGTTCAGTGTACCACACAGTCTCCTTCAGTGCCTGTGGATCAAGATGAAGGACTCTCAGCTCCTTCTCCATGCCACCATGCTTATTGCCATGATGATAATGGACTCAATCTCTGAAGCTGGAACCCAGTCTCAATTAAATGTTTTCCTTTGTAAGAGTTGCCAAGGTCATGGTGTCCCTTCAGAGCAATAAAACCCTAAGAAAAGTTAATTGTTGCATGTAGCTTTTTGCTACCCCACCTATGCTCTGGGAATGGGACTTGCTACCAGCACCTGCCCAGCTTCCTTGAATCCATGGATAAGAGACATACACACAGTTGTTCTTTTTCAACTTGCCTTCTTGGCACATTGCTGGGCACTCCTATCTCCCACCTGGAAAATGTGCCCTTCCCATTTCTCTTACCTCTGAATCTCCTACTTGCCCTAAACTTTAGTGGCTAGTCCCATCTAGCCTAACATCTCTAACCACCTGCCTATAGGAGCAGCCACAGCCCACCACTCCTCCCGAGATCTCACTTGGCTGTCTTCTCTCTCCAAAGCATGGCAAACTCCTTTCTCCTCCCTTGCATCTCCACCTGAAAGTTCTACCCAGCAATTGGTCCATGGCTTTCTTTACTGACAGATCAAGAACCAATTGGGGAACAGGGCCTTAGCATCAAAACTGCCACTACAATTGATAACCTTTTTCAAGACACTAGCAAATATTCAGCAGATACCTAGAGTCTTCCACCACCGAGAGAACATGGCTTTAGGCAATGATCTGTGATGCACATCAAAACCAGGCTAGAAACCTCAAAGGACTTCTCCATGGTGTCCAGGAGATGCTGAGAGTAAAAGCCCAGTACTACATCACATGGAAGTAGTTAAATTTAACCTCAAGATGGAGAGACTGATGCAATCACTTGCACTGACGTGATGGAGTTGAGGGCTGGTGGCAGGAGGCTTTTGTACTATACATAGGATCATTTTTCTTCTTTTTTTAATCTTTATTTTTTAAATTCACGTTATATCACAATCACAGCCCCCTCCCTCATCTCTTCCTATTTCCATCCTTACAAATCCTTTCTGCCATTGACCCTCCCTTTCTTCTCAGAGAAGGGGATCCTCCCCTTGAGTATTACCCAACTCTGGGGCAACTAGTCCCAGCAAGTCTAGGCACATCCTCTCCTAGTGAGGATCCAGTAGACAGACCAGGTAGTGGGGAAGGGAACAGAGAATGAGACACCTGTGATCTCCAGAAATGGAGGGCACACCTGGGATCCAGATCTTAAGGCTGAAAGACACAGGCTTCTGACCCAGATCTTGACATGGAAATCTTGAGGCATAGTGGCCATGAAAACTTAGGCCCAGGCAAGGTAGTACACACCTTTACTCCCAGGAGACAGAAGATAGCAGATCTCTGAATTTAAGGTCAACCTGTGACAAAACAAGTTCCAGATCCAGGCATGGTGGTACATATCTTTAATCTGATCCACACCTTCTGCTGAAGGCCTACATAAGGACATTAGAAGAAGGAAGACTCAATCTTCTTTGCCTGCTTGCACTTACTTGCTAGCACATCTTTTCGAACCCGCCTCTTCAGGATTCCAGATTATACAGAAGACCAGGTAAAACAACTTGCCGCATAGACTGAGCAACTACTAGATTTTTGGACTTCTATTCACAGCTGCCCGTTGTTGGTTTAGTTGGACTACAGACTGTAAATTATTACAATAATTACCTTAATATTTGAGGCATCCCATAAGTTCTGAGACTCTAGAGACCCCTGACTAATATATAGCATCAGAGGATAGCTCTCTCACATGAAATGGGTCTCAGGTTGGGGCAGTCATTGGTTGGCTGTTCCCCAAGTCTCTCCTCCATCTTTATCCCTACACATCTTATAGGCAAGACAAATTTTGGGTTGAAGATTTTGTGGGTGAATTGATATCTCCCTTTCTCATTTGAAAGTTCTGTGTGGCTACAGGAGGTAGCCACTTCAGTCTCTATATCCCTTTCTGGTAAAAATCTAAACTAGGGTCACCCCCATAGACTTCCTGTATCATTTTCCATCCCAGGCCTCAACTAGTCATTAGAGATTCTCCCCCAAACCTCCAATGATTTCCATTCTCACTCCCAGCCCACTCATCCCTCCTTTCCCCACACCTGATCGCCATTCCAGTTCCTCTTTTCATCCCCTCTACTACCTAGTTCCATCTCTCCATTTATCTCTGATGACTATTTAGTTTTAGTATCATTCATAATTGGAGTCTGTAAGAAGCACTGGATATAGAGTTTGGAGTGAGAGCCAGTGGGCCAATGTTGAAATCCAACTTTTTGCTACATACATTTACAAATACTAAGATATGTCCTTGGGATTATTAATACTACATTCTATTTCACTGTAAGTTGCATGTAGCACATAATATTGCTCCATGAATAGTAGAGATATTTGCTAAACTGAACTATATTGTATTTAATAAGTCAAATATACTATAACTAGGTTTTAACCATATTCTCATTTGTGTGAAGTTTTAAATTCTTTATACAGTTATGTATATGTTAACAATCTCAATTTCTGTCCTTTTGCTTTAAATCACTTTTGGCAGCAGAAAAAGGAAGTAGAACTAGGTCATATGTAATGAGAATTTGTTAATGTGATTCTGCTGGCTTCTTATATAACATATGCAACATGAAAAACTTTTATTCCAGGAAATAAAGTTTAAAAGGAATGAAATGTTTTTGTTACAGAACAGGAAGGAAAACAGCATACTCAGTAAAGCTTTGTGCAAGCCAGATCATGCATTCTCATTTAGTTAATCTTTACAATAGAACCAGTGCCTTGATACACTATGAACCTAGCACATCTAGAATTCAGGAAAAGGTTGTTTCAACTTTTAACAAATACAGAAAAGAGAGACTGTAATAACATCACACACCCATTATCAGTATCTGTATGAGATATCCAAAACAAAGACTATAATTGATCTTAAATTATATAAATGTTCATGTAAAAGATTAGAATATGTTTGAAATATGATGTTATCACAATTTTTGTCTCGTAAATGATTTAAAATATTAAACCTGAATATTAAATCCCATGCAGATTTTGAGGCTCTTTTTTGTTCTTCATCCTCATATTTTCAACTTGATAATTATATTTAAAACCAGTAACTGATCCTCCACATTCATTTACTTAAAAACACAACACCTCAGAGTTGTAGAGGATCCTAGGGTGGGAGAAATATTCTATATGATGTTTTTAAAATCAAATTAGAACTTTGTATAAAATCCAGAAGATGACTTAATGTAAACATGTGGAGTGCAAAGTTTGCAAAACTTGCCATAAAGAGTTGTTTGTTTGTTTGTTTGTTTGTTTCAATCTTTGGCTCAAGAGACATTTTTTTCAGTTTCCTTTTTAACTCAAAAAGACACTACACTGTTGTCAGCTTCTCCCTAAGTAGCTCCCACTTGGCAATTTGGTTGCAAAAGGCCCTTCTACCTCAAAGAGTACTGCCATGTCAACTCATTATGACATAAGAAACAATTCTACTGAGCCACTAAATTAAAGCACAGCTTCTCATGATGGGAAACCTGTACCAGTCTCCACAGCAAAAGAGAGACTACCTTGCACAGTATGTCCCACCTGCAGCAAACTCATTGTTCTTTTTTCATTCATAACCAGATCTCCCGAGTTCTGTGCATGTTGTCTTCATTGTGACAGCACAACCTCACTCAGCACATCACAGTGCAGTCCTGCTTTCACCCCTGTCACTCTACTGAAAGGTCATCAGTGGCCTCCTTGTTATTCATTTCAGTGACTACTGTCCTTTCTACTGAATTTCTGATGTTGTTGAGTCAACTTCTGCCTGAATTCTCTCCTTTACCTTTTAGATGTTTCCTGTTGTCTCCTGAAGATTTACCCAGCCCCAAACAATGACTAGAGGTCAGGAGCACTTTGTTGTTTGTTCTTGAATGATCTGCATATGGTATCATTTTGTCTCTTTCTAGCAGAATTCTTCATGCCTGTGACACACAGACCACATATGTGTGAGTGAGTTATTGACACATGGGCCCTGGTCTTGTGAGTCAAACTATCAATTGGACAACTAACTGCGGTGTAGTTCCTAAGAATAAGATCCATTCTGTTAATCTACACAGATAATTAAATTTTGCTCTCCAATCTTATATCCTTTTGATTCCCCACATACACTGTAACCTAATCACACTCAACCTCCCTCCATTCTTTCAATATCTGTGTTGCCACATTTTGAATCCTTGCTACTTTTTTCTCTGTTTACCTTCTCATCATGTTGTGATTGGAATCCAGAGTTCTATACATTCTACCCAGGAGTTTGACCATTGAGCCAAACCTCACTCTATTTTGAATGTTGATTTGGGGCCATGAAAGGGGTCTTAGTTTTTGGTAGATGCACTGGCTGGAAGTAGTCCAGAGACCCTGCAAGAGACGGGCATCTATTCTGCCGAACTTCCCAAAATCTAGGCTCCTAAGCCATTCAATCACATAGGACATTGCAGTCCCTCCCAGAGAGGTCACCCTACACAGGTAGAGGGTGTGACTACAGGCTTCAGCCTCAAGAGATTTCCATATTAGTGAGTTACCTAAAGGCCAGAGGGCATAGCTAATTAAGTGACCCTCCTCTCTCTCTCCCTCCCTATTTAAGTCAGGTCCCCCTGGCTTAAGTGTGTGTGTGTACGTGGGGGTGCACATCCAGACCATCTACCATCCGCCATGTCAATAAAGCTCTTGGAACCCTGGACATTGGAGCTGCTCTGTGAGTAACCATGAAGAAGGGCTTTAATGAGCTGCTGTAGAGGCAGTCCCCGTGTTTCCCTGAGAGCTTCTCTGCATTCCCCACGGAGGCCCGACTCATCAAGCAAGCTAACCTGGCCGCCTGAGTCTGCTAAGCGAGTACAGTACCGGGGTGGTTGGGGCTCTCCCCCCCATTTCTCTTGGCCCTGGAATGGCAGATCCCCAGCCTCCAGGCCCACTAGAGAGCCCTGCACCCCCGCGGAATCAGGCTGAGTTCATTCCCCACCCGGGGGCACTCCGGCGACCTCTCATGGACCAGCGCCCGCCTGGTGTAGAATGAACTCAGTCAAGGTTTCCAGTCAATGTTCCCATGCTCCAGTCTCATCTGAGCAGTGGGAATCACCAACCACCCAACAAGATTTTCCTGTCTGGCTTAAAAATAGCTAATGAGCTCCCCTGGCTGATCTACCAGAGAAAGGAGTACTAGCAATAAATACTTTATCTAATTCCCTGGTGCTATGCTACATGTATTAATCACCAAAGGCAGCAGTTTTAAGCCAAAGAATAAGCAAGAGAGTGTTAAATATCCAGAAGACTTCCATTTCTAGCTCCTAGTACAGTTAAAGAGAGTTAAAGGGCTGGAGACCGTTAGTATTTGGGCCCTTGTCCTATTCTGTGTTTCACCTCAGATCATCCCCCTAAGGCTTGACATATCCTGTCTCTAAAAGGCATCTGTGTGATGCTGACATGGTTTCACCAGTGCTGCAGTCTTCCTCCAAAGCATGGCAGAAAAGCTCCTCTCTCCCCTGCATCTACCTTTTCCTCCTGGGACCCGGAAGTCCTGCCTGTACCTTCCTCCCAGCAATTGGCTTCTGGCCTTCTTTACTGACAAGTCAAGAACCAATTAGGGAACAAGACTAACCTTACAGGTTCTATTTGCCAGACTCCAATTACACTGTTCCCTGCTGACGCCTCCATCATGTCAGGACAATTCATATTCCGCTGTCTCCATCAAGTCCCTACCATGACAATTTACAAGAAGAGCAGAAGAGGGGAGAGTGGGGACAAAACCTAAATAGAGAATGTTTCCCTATTTCTAAGTAGTGTCTTGAAACAACAGAACTTCAGTGGGTAGTGTGCTAACAGCTATAGAAATGAGAGGGAAGAAAAGACTAGAAAATCCCAGCCCCCTGTGAGACATTTAAGCTACTTTTGATATGGATTTGTACACTGGGCAGCCATGGAGCAGATGTCATCCAAAATAACATGTCCGTGCTGGCTACAGGTCCCAAGGAAGATGCAAAACTTCAGGTCCATTATACGAAAGAAAAGGTTGAGTCACTGAGGAAACACAGCAAGTGTTCTCTGCAGACTCCACGGTGGCTGGGAAATGAGGCAAAGCAGAGAGGTCTAGAGACAAGACTGCCAACAGGGGACCTATCAAATATCATTGAAGATCCTTCCCTCCTCCATAATGACACCATGGCCTAAAACCCCAAACTTCCTTCCACTGACCCAAATTGTTTATCTGCAATGAGGAGGGTCAGAATTTTCAAATGGAGTAGCTGCTGTTTGTTTGGGTCTCTAAAAATGCATTGAACTCAGAGACCTGCATGCCTCTGACTTATTTCTGAGTGTGGAATAAAGGTATGTATCACTATGACTAGGCCTAACTTTTTTTAAAATTACTTTTCATAGTTTGAAGCTTACCTGAGTGAGGTCTTACCCACCCAACACCTTCATTTAAGGATATTTTGTTGAGGGTCATGTGCTGGACACTGATAATACAAATACCTAAACAGAGATGCATATTCTTCTGTTGTTTACACACAAAAGCCAAGCTTTCTGTCAAATGCACATAGGCCACAGTTTAATTAAATAATAAAACAAAACAACACATGCTTTGTTTGATTCATGATATGTTCAGATTTTTTTGTTTCTTTCTCTTTAAAAAAAAGTTGGTTATTAACTCTTTAAAATACGGATTTAAACGATCCAGCAGGGTTGCCTGGATCTCTTTGATTTTTGAATAATCTAGCAACCATAGTGTTGCCTGTGCCCTGCTGCTGCCCAACCCTGCCTGTCCTTGGAGGTGACGTGGTGCTGTCAACGACACAGACTCTGGAAACAGGTAGAAAGGCTGCAGCAAGCTCATCTGAACACTGCTGCAAGCTCCTTTAATACCCTCTACCTATGCCCCCATTGGTCCCAAGAAAGCATCGCTTCTAAACAGCAGTTCTCAATTGGCTGGCATTGTTTGCATCAGCAATCCTTGGTATCTCAGGAAGTCCTCAATTAGGTCCTCCTGCAGGAGATGCTTTTGCGGCTGTGCGGCCCCAGAGTTTACACAGAGGTGGCAAAGCCGTTCCTACTACACATCAGGATTGTTATTATTATTTTTAACTGTCAGCAATCACGTGGCACTGAGTGGCGTCTGTTACCTTCAGATGTGGCTTGGACTACCAGAGGGCTCCTGTCACCTTCTAATTTATGACTCTTAAACGGGGAGGGGCAACAAGTTAAACAAATGATTACAAGTAATTATGTAATTAGTATGGCAAATTGCACCAGAATTAGTTATTATTTCCCTCTTGCTTCAAAAGAGTACTTTAACTTCTTTTGTTAAATAAAACCCAAGGCAAATTTTTAGAGACTTGACATATGGCACATATAATTTGGAAACTATGTAGAGCTGGGAGCTTGTCATATTTTAACAGTTGTATAAAAGATGGTGTTTTGAACATTATTCTTATTTTCTGGCTACATTCAGCCATTCTCACGATGCACATTGTTGCACAGCACCTGATCAAAATGAGACTGTGAAACATTAGCTAACAACAGATTTCAAACGAAACATTAATGCTTCAGAAAATACTGTAGTTTTCTTCAGGTCATACATAAAAGAAAGAATGAATCAATGTAATCTACTCAAAGGCATAATCTGTTGTTCCAGAAGGTGAGAATGCAGGGGCTGAAAGCATAGAAAGGAGCATCAGAGCATGCATCAAAAAATAAGCATACATATTTGAATTTTAATAATAAAGTCCAGCAGTGAACATAAACATCTTCCTTCAAATCTTACCTAAAAGTATTCCTTTTTAGCATTTCATGGTTGTATGTCATATGTAAGTCAATATTTACAAAAAGCACTAAACACTGCCTTTTGTTTTGTTTTGGTAAAGCTAATTCTTATTTTGGGCAATAAGAAGATATCAATGAATTTCATAATCTAAATGTTATTATTGTTGTGTATGCATGCTGACTCTGTATACTGCACCATGCATATGCGGTCAGAGCACAAACTCATGGAAATGATCTGCCTTCATGCAAGCTCTAGCATCAAACTTGGGTCATCAGGCTTACATGGTTAAATGTCCTTACCTGCTGTGCCATCTCGCTGGGCTCTCATATTTCTTTTTAATCTACTTATTTATAATCAGCTCTGGTCAGCCACAAGACAAAGAAAAGGCAAGAGGAGATTTTGCAACATCTATTTTTTGCTGTTAAAGAAAAAGAAACTGTAACCAGGCAACAACAGCAACAACATAACATGTTCCCTGAGCATAAAGGCATCTTATTAAAACCCACATTTCTTTGATTCCTCTAAGGCTCTATAGACATTCTTGCTACTACTTCTGCTCCTAAAGTTTAGGTCAAACAGTAAGTTTTATTTATCTTTCTCCAAGCCATTCCTCATTCTAGAAAAAAGTCCAAAAATCCAAAAAGCCGAAAAGCCCACAAACAACAAACAAAACCAAAACAACAATAACAACAAAAAACCCATGATTAGTTTTATAGCTTCCTTCATTCCAAGAAGAAAATCAGTTTCTCGGTCACACATGTGACATCCTGGGGACAAGCTGAAGCTATAGTGAACTTTAAGATCCAAGGAGTCTGCCAAGGATTAAGATGATGGGAGCTGAAAACTTTTGTTATTGTTTTTATTATATATGTTTACTTATTATTTTTATTATATTTTATAAAGAAATAATTACTCTTTAAATGGATATAAAATTTTTTTCTTCTGGCAATCACCTTACTTTAGCTTTTAGAGTTGTCTTTTATCTCAAAAGTCTTGTTCCAGAAGAACCTAAACACTCTTCAAATATCATACCTGTGTTTTCAGTTTTCAAATACACTGTATTTAAAAGTGAAAGGACAAATAGCATTAAATATCATGCACTCAGCCCTCCTGTCACAGTTGGAGCTCTGTATCACGGGTCCCAGTGAGAGGCAGCCATTTTCATTAGCCTGCTTCGCACATGCCTTGATTTCCCCTTCCTCACTTTACCCACACGCCAGTGGTAGGCAGCCAAACTGAAGCTGATGTAAAACTCAAAATGCATTACATTGGAAGTAAGCATGAGAATGAGCTGGGCACTGGCATCTAGGGGAAAGAAAAAAGGAAAATATCAACAGAAACAGGAAACCAAAAGTGAAAAGCCTTAAAGTAGGTCTTCGAGGACATTCTAGTTAGAAACTGGGTGGCGACCAGCATAGAGTAATACAGAAAGCATCAAAAACACAGACCCACCATAACCACAAAGACAAAAGCCAACCCATCGCTGTCTTTTTGGCACTCCAGATACTCCTTTTCATGAGGTTATTTATTCAAGCTCAACTTGGCCGTGGCCTGCAGGCAGCTGTGAGGAGCATGCTGTCCACACTCATGGGGCCCTGGATTGTGAGGTTCTATCTCTGACAGGTCAGGAGCTCTGACCGAACCATGTGACTTTTCCACTCAGCTCTCATCCTTGGAAACATTCTATGTAATTTTCCCAATCTTCAAGGAGTTTAATTTATCTTCAAACTGGCACTTCACTTGAGCCTTTAGAAGCACCCAGACCACTGGCCTCCCAGGTCAGCTACTCACATCCCACCACACCATCCTCCATCAAAGCCTCAGGCTGTGTGAGCTGGTCCTGTCTCTACAGCACACACACCTAGAACATTCTCCCTTCTGAAGACTGGCACCTATGCACCTTCCATGTTCTCTTTTCTGGAAACATCTCACCCCCCCCCCCCCTTCCCTGCTACATCAGCTATTTCTTGGACAGTCCCTCTTTCTGGCTTCAATTTCTCATTTCCGTTTGTTTACCTTTATAGCTCAGAGGGTCCAGTGTTAGCAGTGAGTCAGCAAATGCTTCAGTGCATAGCCTTACCACCATTCCAAAATCCATATCTGGAATTCAAACATCCATGGAGAGAAAAGGAAAGGGGAGGAAAAGGTTACTCTATCTCAGAACTTCCTGAGGTCAAGACAAACCATGAAGCAAGGCTGACACCTAGTGGCTACCTACTTGCTGCACAGGTCTTCCCTGCCTTAAATTAAGGACAAAACAAGAGAAATAAAGGAATAAAGATATCTGAAATCACTGCTGGGACAGTGCTGCCTTGTCCCACCCTTTCATGTTATTTTAAGTTCTAAGGCTAATGAATTCACTTCTACCCCTTGTCTGAGGGTTCTTCCTGGCCTTCTCTTGCCTTCTGAGGATGTTCACCTGGGTTGAACATCAACCTCTCAGCCCCCTCCTCTCCATTCTGTCTATCCTATTATGCTGGCAAAAATATGGAGAAAGAAAAAGACTCCTCCATTACTGGTGGGATTGCAAACTGGTATAACCATTCTGGATTCAATTTGGAGATTCCTTAGAAACTTGGCAATAGATCTACCTGAAGATCCAGCTTCACTCTTGGGTATATACCCAAAAGATGCCCCACCATGCCACAGAGACACATGTTCTACTATGTTCATAGGGGCCTTGTTGGTAATATCCAGAAGCTGGAAACAACCCATATGTCCCACAGCAGAAGAATGGATACAGAAAATGTGGTTCATTTACACAATGAAATACTACTCAGCTTTTAAGAACAAGGACATCCTGAATTTTGCAGGCAAATGGATGGAACTAGAAAATATTGTCCTGAGTGAGGTAACTCAGGCTCAAAAGGACATGCATGATATGTACTCACTAATAAGTGGATATTAGCCAAAAAAAGTACAGAACACCCAGGATACAATCCACAGAACTCAAAAAGGTTAACAAGCTGAAGGGCCCAAGTGAGGACAACTCAATCCCACTTGTGAGGGAGACGAAAGCAATCACAAGGGAGGAGAGAGGAAGGGAGAGACTTGGATGAGATAGGGGACAGGAAGGGGAAGAGGGGAATGTGATCAGGTACTGGGTGGGGGAAAAGGACTGAAGCCCTGAGGGCTGTTAGAAAGAATGGAAACATGCAACCCTGGGAGGTTGGAGGTGCTGGGACCCTCCAGAATGCACCAGAGACCTGGGAGGTGAGAAACTTTCAGGACTCAAAGGGAGGGACCTTAGATGAAATGCTCTACAGAGGGGAAAGGGAACTTGTAGAGCCCATCTCCAGCAGAAAGACAGGACATTAAGTGAGGAATGGGTTGCCATCCCACAGTCAAAAATTCTGACACATAATTGTTCCTGTCTGAAAGAACTGCAGGGACAAAAATGGAGAAGAGCCTGAGGAACAGGAGATCCAGTGACCAGCCCAAAGGGGGATCCAGTTCAAGGGGAGGCCCCAAGGCCTGACACTATTACTGAGGCTATGGAGTGCTCACAAAAGGGGACCTATTATGTCTGCCCTGTGAATGACCCAACACGCAGCTGAGTCAGATGCAGATATTTACACCCAACCAATGGACAGAAGCTGCTGACCCCTGTGGTTAAATTAGGGAAGAGCTGGAAGAAGCTGAGGAGGAGGGCGACCCTGTAGAAGGACCAGCAGTCTTAACTAACCTGGACCCCTGAGATCTCTCAGACACTGGACCACCAACCAGGCAGCATACACCAGCTGATATGAGGCCCGCAACACATATACAGCAGAGGACTGCCGGGTCTGGGTTCAGTCAAAGAAGATGCACCAAACCTTCAAGAGACTGGAGACCCTAGAGAGTGAAGAGGTCTGGTGGGGTATCAGGTGAGGAAATCCTTGTGGAGATGGGGGCAGGTTGGAGGAGGTATGGGATGTGGAATAGTCAGACACTGGGAGGAGGCTAAAATCTGGAGTGTAAAAAAAAATTAGATAAAAATTTTTAAAAAATCTATCTATCATCTATCTATCTATCTATCTATCTATTTATCTATCTATCTATCTATCACGATTCATGTCTGAAGCCCTCAGGCTTGCTCATTCTTTGGTTCTAGCCCTGGCCTTCATTTGCAGGCTGTTTCCTTCCAGTCTAGCACACTTCTGGCCTCAGCAATTGAGTCACAGCTTCCAGGCTGAATTTTCCTTTGGTACTGGAGCTCTGGCCATCTTAATAACTAGGCTCAGACACTTGTCCTCAGTAGGCCAATTAAGGAGCCGAGAAAGTCAGAGGCAGAGAGAAACTTCTTCAATGTGGCTGCACCAAGAGGGGAGTTTCCAGTGACTCCCCTCCCCCAATTTATTCTCCAGAATCCTGACATAAGGTATAGGTTTAAATGAAGGGGTGGAAAGACGGCTCATTAGTTAAGAGCATGTACCACTCCTATAGTAGGCACAGAATGCTGCCGCTGGGTTCCAAGACTCCCTGCTCACCGGGATTGTCTCTTCTTTCTGCTCATTTCATACTCTGTCCAAGCCTTACACACTGGGGCTTACTCCTGGGCTGCCTTCAGCCACTTTTCCTTCTCTCTTCTCCCTTCTAGTCTGTCTGTCTGTCTATCTTTCTATCTTTCTATCTATCTATCTATCTATCTATCTATCTATCTATCTATCTATCTATCCATCTATCATCTATCTATACCAAGACCCTGGCTGTCTCTCCACTTACCTCTTCATCTTTGCCATTCTGCTTTCACTGTCATTTCTCATCCAGATGTTTACTAGTTACCAAATTGGCTTCTCATGCATCCTTGTTAGCTCTCTTTCCCAGTGTGGTCAGGGGCATTCTCCTGATGACCTCACTTCTTTAAAGTTTCTTCCATGGCAAATAAAGTTCAGACCCAGTCCTGCCTGTGCGGCTCCTCATCTTGGTTCACCTCTGGTTTAGCTGCTGAAAAGTTAACACTATCTCTTTTCTCCTCACTTCATTACCTCCCTCCCACATCATAAATTTTGCCCTAGATATTTCTTTGCTTGAAATCCACTTTCCTTCTCTTCCCCTTTCTTCTAGCTAAGCATGTTCTTTTCTGTCAGTTTTGGAGTACTCTTCTGAGGCCCCAGCCAGAAACCCTTTCTCGGTGACCCAATGTACTGCACTTCCTAACTCAAACTGTTTCCAGGGGCTGGAGAGATGGCTGAGTGCTCAAGATGGCTGCTACTCCAGAGGACTTGGGTTTGATCTCCAGAACCCACAGGAGGCTCACAACCCTCTGCAAAGTCAGTTTCAGGAATCCAATGCCCTGGAGTCCTCTCCAGCCACACAAGTGACGCAGACATACAAACAGTCAGACAAGATACTCACACACGTAAAATAAACTACTTCGAAACTCACTGTATACTTCAACTTTTTCCACTTCTCTTCCCATTGGCACCAGAGTGCTAACATAACTGCATTCACCCTGAATTCCCTTTGCAGGTCATCTCAAGCCTTTTAAACTTTGATTTAGACATCAATAGACTGAAAAGTAGCTCCTATAAATTTCCTGGCCTTGGAACTCTTTTACCCCAAGCCATCTTGAGATGTGAGTGCTTCAGGAGACATGTGGCTTTAATAGCTTTATGTTATTAAGAACACAACTTACCATTTCATTATAGGCTGGGGAACAAAGTTCAACTCATGGCTGTACCATTGCTTAGCTATATGACATCAAACAAATTAATTTTCATACTTTTCTTATGCTAGAAGATAGTTAGTATGCAGGGACTGTCACAAAGATTATTTACTGCTCCAACAGTTTATGTGTAGTGTAAGCTTCCTGGTGTGCATCAACTGTTTTTCTATTCACGTCTCAGCCTTTACTGTGTCCTAGGAAAGCAGGCCCAGACTCTACTACATTCTTCTGGTATGACTCTTCCCTCTGCCAGAATTCCTCTCCAGTCCCTGTCCTTTCCCTATCTCATGTCAGCTTCCAATTCCCAGGCTGACACTTGCACATGTGCTCAGCCTTTCTGGCAAGGACCTTATGGTCCTTTCCTTTTGACAACCAATCTGCTGAGACCTTCAACAGGTGCCTTATTGGATCCTTAAGAAGTCTGTGCTCACCAGCCTTACATTGTTGTATTCCCAGGAAAGACTAGTTTGGGGCTGTGTATACACCTAGACCAGTATAGACACGCTGCTTCAATATATTGTTTTAGCAACAAGTTCTACACTACCTGTCACACTGTGGGAGCAGGCCAGCTTCTCTGGGAATATTTGCATTGTCCTGTCCTACTAATGGCATAAGGCCCAGCACAGCACATAGTGTGGCATCTGCTTTTTTGACGTCTTGATTCCAATTGCCTGCCTGGTACACACCGGGGTTGCCGAGTACTGTGGCATCCCTGGTCCAGCCTGTACTCATGCTGTGCTCTGGAGATGCCTCAGGATGTGTGCATCAAGTAGTCGTAGCCTCGGCAGTTCTCCTTGTCCTCTAGCTGTTCCACACCCATTGCCAGCCAATCCTGGCAGCTGGACCCCAGGAAGGAAACATCTGACTCCGACTCACTCTGCAAGGTCACCTGACCCAGCTTTAACCCATTTTCCAGGAGTCAGAACTAGCTGCCAATGCTGAAACAGCCTAAAACCAAGCAACCGAAAAGCTGAATTATTAAAAAGAAAGAAAAGAGCATGGTGGCCCCTCCCTCAAATACGAGATTTGGTATTAATAATTTTTAGGAGATATTTATGCAAAGTAAATTTATTAAGATCAAAATAAGTCATTGGTAACAGGGAACAACATCCAGACAGCAACAAAAGTGAAATCTGCTGCTGGGTGAGCTGCTCATTTATCATCTCAGCACTTGGGAGCCACAAGGCCTCATGTTCCAGGTCGGCCTCTGCTTCACTGCGAATTCCAGTCCAGCACTGGCTGAAAACTAAAACCCAAGCCAAGTCAATAAAAGCCACTGGTTATAAACAAAATGACAAGTATTTTCTGGAGTAACAAGGTTAATGAACATTATTTAGTGTGGTTCCACTTTATCCTTTAAAGCAGCGTGTTCGTTGGGCCAAACGCACCACCTTAAACAACATCAGCTGTACTGGGCTGTCCATAATACGTTAGCGGCAAATGAACTTTTGGGTTTCCCTAATACAACTAACCTTCCTGTAACCATTTCTTTAAGCACACTCTATATTGGTACCCAGGTCACTGGGTTCATCTACAACAACTTCTACCTACGGTAAAAGTTAAAAATTAACACCTTTACAATGCACGCAAATCACAGGTAGACACAGTTTTTCCCATTCTCCCTGTTTTGATACATATATGAGCTGTGACAAAAAGAATGCAAAAGTGTTGAATCCGATCTTCTATGCCTCAGAAATTTCAACCCAGAATCCAAAGTCAATATAAAAAAAAAGGAGGCTGTTAAGTTATTCCTGGTTCGGACCATATTATTTCTATAAATCTTATGTCCTCAAAATAGAGCTATAATTTCCAGCCAATGTCTCCATTGTGGGGAAAGCATAGTCCAGCACTGACTTGAGGGGAGGCAAACCTGTCCTTTCAATGTCAAGCTCAATGAAGGCAGCAGCCACCTCCTGCACCAGCCTGCAGCTTGTAGTCTGCATATCTTAACCTCTAGTACAGAGGCGTCCCACGGAAGCGGTGGAGACCTTGGCCACTTGCATGGCGCGGCCCAGCTCCTCACTCTGGTGTCCCGTAGCTACTGACCTGGGCATCTGCATCTTGTGAGTTCGGGCCAAGTTCTGCAACCGGTTTAGCTCGTTCTTGGTCAAGCGCTCCTTCTTGGCCCAAATCCGCTTGGCGAACTGTTCTTCCAGGTTCGACGTCGCCATGCACCTTGATTAGCCCTTCCTTGGTGTCGTCCGGGGCGCGCTTGTAGCCCTATCAGCGCCGCCACTGGCCACTCACCTCGTCCCACACAAAGGTGGTCTTTTTGGATGGATGCCCTTACGACGGGCGAACTGCTGCCAGCGGGTGAGCGGCCGTGGCCGGGACAGCGGCTTCCTGCGGGGCAAGCCTGCGGCGAGAGCGGCGGGCTCTCGCAAGCGCGCTACCACCGCCACCTCCAGCGCACGGTCGGCGGCTGCGTGTTGTCCCGCGCCAGGACCCGCAGCTCGGGCGAGGGCCTGGCCTGGCGCAGCACTGTCGGGGACTGCGGTCCGAAGCCGGTAGGGTGCCCAGGTCGAATGCAAAAAGCTCCAGCTTCTGGTGCACCCGGATGCGCTGCAACTTCTCCACCTCCTCCTGCTCCACATGGCCTGCAGCTCCCGCACGCTCTGGCCCTCCATGACTCCCACTGCGGCTCGGTTCCCCTCACTCTGGGGCAGCAACAGAACGTATTTCACTATAACAGCACCCAAATAACCCGCAACCCCAGGAGGACCTCTGGACTTTTATCCCGGAAAAGAAGCGTTCACTTCCGGGGCCGTGGAACCAGCTTGCAAGAGACGGTTAGGAAAAGGCCGGCAGAGGGCGGTATTGGAGAGCTGATGTGCTTAGAGGTCGGACCTGGATTCGCAACCGGATGTGGCCCTATTGAAAAGCTCAAGGACCGGTTAGAACTACGTTTCCCAGCGTGCAGCGGGGCGGGGAGTGGTCGCCGTAGGACGCGGACTGTCCAAACTCCTGAGGCTGCAGGCTTTGTCGCCTACTGATGTAGTGTGCATACGCACTGACTGAGGGTGAATCAATTACAAAGGTGTTTGGGGCGAGACAAATAATCTCCCCAGACTCATAGCCAGTTTTCTGTGCCCTAAGAGTGAGCAATCCAACGGATACCCTTAAAGGCAGGTATAGAAGACAGACTGTTTTCTGACTTAGGGCTGGCTGTTTGGCTCTGCTGAGTGGTCTTTGCGTGGCCTAGGTTCCAATTCTGACTGTGCCACTGTTTGATTCTGAAATAGTTATTTAAGACTGAAAAATCGTGTAAGGTGATGACTCTAATAGTACTTCCTATCCAGGACTGTTTTAAATTAATTAAATTAATTTAATTAATGCGTTAAGGAAGGCTAAGATACCAGTAAAAAATGAATAGCCGTTTTTATTCAATAGTCGTGGTGGCTTAGGGATCTAAGGCCATATCATACCTGACTCAGTTTACTATTCACTGTCATTTACTTTGATAGGTTGTTTTACCTTAGTTCTATTCATATGCTGGTAAGTATGAAACCTTAATTAGTAACTGGTACAAAGGAAGTTCTCAAAAAATGAGATCTACTGTTATTTCCAAAGATGTAAACGCAGACTTCGGAGATGAATTGACTTAATAAGTTAGACACTAAGGAAATACGAGTGCCACAGGCATTATGATCCTGGTGTTAGAATGGCCACATTTTCAGTGTAATGTTATCCAAAAAAGTTTTTTTTTTTTGTTTGAATCCTATTAGACTTTTATGTTACTGAAATTTTCTAGTCTAGATCACATGAAATTGAGGCAGAGCTCAAACTCCGTATGCAGCTGACGAGGCCTTGAATTCTTGATTTTCCTACCTCTCTCCCGAGGACTAGTATTATAGGCATGCGGCACTGTACCCAGCTTCATTTCTAGAACGACTTTGTGTTCGGTTAGAATATAAAGTAATCGTTTTCAATATGGTGCTGTCATACTTGTATCATTGTTGTTTCACTCCTTCACTGCCTTCCCCAAACCCCCTTAAATAGACATTTTAAATTGCAGTCTAAACTGGGTATGGCATATGCCTATAATCCCAGCACTCTAGAGATAAAGGCAGTAGGGTCAGGTGTGCAAAGCTAGCCTTAGTTGCCTAGGGAGTCATTCAAATTATTTTTGTTTTTAACGACTCTCAAACTTGCCATATGGCTAAGAATGGTATTGGAATTGATCCCCCTGCCTCTTCTCCCAAATTCTGGGATTATAGGCAGGAGCCAGTATATTCCTTTAACTGTTTTCCTCTTGGTGCTAGACCACATGTCTAACACTACACAGCACAAAGCTTCCCTCAGAGTTGCTCCTCTTTTCATAGTTCTCCGATCCTCTTCCTTGTTGTCTTTGCTGCCTGAGGAACCCTGCCATCGGGAACACAGTAGAGACAACAGTTCCAGGGGATGTCATAATCATTCTTGTCTAGTCACTTGCTCTGATGATGGCAAATCCATCTTTAACTTTTCCTGTGTCCAAATCTAATCAGTTCAAAAGTCTAGGTAGCTTGTCTTTGTATATTGTGTCCTTTCCATCGCCGATTGCCATGGCCTTTCCTGATCCTAGCCTGGATCTCATCTATCTGTCTCTCTAGATCATCCTTCTAACTTTGCAAGCAGCACCAGAGTTGATTTTGGTCAGCAGGAAACAGTAATCAAAAGAGATGAAGAGAGTGGCGTCAGGACACTTACACTTCTAGTCCTCTGTAGAATCCTCAGAAGATCGTTGTGGCTATCAAAACCCAACAGCTTGCCTCAGAGAGCTATCTTCCGGCTCCACAAGCTCCCTTGGTTCTATTGAGAACCTTTTAAGGTTTCCTAAAGCTTTGCTCATGGTTTTTGTTGTTTGTCATTCTCTTTGCTACTAGATTTCTTACTAATATCCTGAGGCTATCCTGGAAATTCTGAAAATTTAAATTTCATAAATGTGGCCAAAGCACATGATATGCATATATATCTGACTCATGAATAACTGTGGTCCTGTTTGGTTATCACCTGGCTTCAAGTCACTTTAAAAAGTTGTAAGTCAGAATAGCGTTCCCCACACTTGTTCTAGCCCACTCCTGCATTTCATTTTACCTATCTCCACAGCTCTAAAGGGGAAGTGTGATGAAAGGTGACAACTTTGTGACCTTTCTCATCAAATGATGTTTTCTGTTTTTTGTTCCTACCTCACCATGAAGGGGGACAAGGGGCTTAAGAACATCAAATTGATACTTTTCACTATCTCTCAACACATGGTTACTTTGATCAGTACAGCTAGTTCTTAAAATAATTTCATCAGCCTTTAGAATGTCATTAATGAAAAAAGTCATTAATGTAGATTTACTTTCTTTTTAAGGAATGAAACTAAGTAAATTATTTGTTGTGTGTATGGGTGTGTCTGTGCTATTGTGCATATATGAAGGTCAGAGGCCAATTTTGGGGAAGGGTTGTAGGAATTGAACTCAGGTTGGACTTCCCTTTCTCAATGCTGTTCAGTGTTCTCCCCCTTCAATGGTGGGAATTATTAAGGATTATCCTGCCAGTTTTTTTGAATCTGCAGTGAACATTTTTTTTTTGTCCCAAAAATCCAGTATGCCAGTTAATTTGATAAAGTATTAGCTAAGCTCTTAAACTACTCAAATTATTTCCACATGGTTCACTTTTGCTGATTCATAGTTTTATGTTGGAAGAACATCAATGAAGAATTTTAAAAATTAATTTGTGTATGTATGTGTGATGTGTCTGTGCTTGTGTGTAGGACTATGGTGGTCTGAGTAGGAATGGCCCCCATACACTCATGTGTTTCAGTGCTTGACCCATAAGAGGTATGGCCTTTTTGGAGTCGGTGTGGTCTTGTTAGAGGAAGTGTGTCTCTGTGGAGGTGGAATTTGTGGTCTACAGTGCTCACGTTATGCTCAGTGTGCACACACTCCTTCTGCTTCCTGATGATCAAGATGTATGACTCTCAGCATCTTCAGCACCATGTCTTCCTGCTCAGTAACATGCTTCCTGCCATGATGATAATGGACTAAACCTCTGAAGCTGTAAGCCAGCCCTGGTTAAATGTTTTCTTTTATAGGAGTTGCCATGGTCATGGTGTTACAGCAATGAAAACCCTAGGTCGAGGCGATAGGACAGTCTTCCTAATGCAATTGTTCCTCATGTTGTGGTGACCCCAACCATAAAATTACTTTTGTTGCCACTTCATACCTGTAATTTTGCTACTGCTATAAATCATAATGTAAATATGTGTTTTGCCGTGGTGGGGCTTAGGCAACCCCTGTGAAAGGGTTGTTCTACCCTCAGAGGGGTCATGAGCCATAGGTTGAGAACCATGCCATAGGAAGACACTGGATGTCTTATTCTATAATTCTCCACCTTATTTCTGAGAGACAGTATCTCTCACAGAACCTAGACGTAGACTGCTGACCAGCAAACCCCAAGGGTCCTTGTAGTCACTCCTCCCACAGCTCTGAGATTACAGGCATACACAGTACACAGCCACAGTGACTTTCTAAGTCGGTGTCGTGGCCCGTACTGCCCGGCTTTGTGGGCCAAAATGTTACGGCCTGCTCCACTCCACGCTTGGCGGCCACTGTGTCTTGGCCCAAGCTGCCGCTCCGGTCTGAGGGTCACGGTCTATCGAGAGAGAGAGTGGGGATAAAGGGGAAGAGACGCGAAGAATGGAGACAAGACAGAGGTTCTGATCAAGTCTCAAGTCTCTCACCAAGTCTCAAGTCTCATGTCTCAAGTCTCTTACCAAGTCTCTTTTATTGAAGGGAATTCTGAGGTATTTTTACGCTTTTGTCACGTGCCTTGTAGGCGTGTGAATACCACGTGCCTTGCAGGTGTTGATATGACGTAAGCCTTACAGGCGTCTATAGCGTGGATAGCACATGCACCGTGCGCCTTGCAGGCGTGGATGCCATGTGCGCCTTACAGGCATATATGGCCTGGATAGCACGTGGACAGCACGTGAACTGCATGCCTTGAAGGCATGGATACCACGTGCGCCTTGCAGCTGGGGGCAGTAAACAGCAACACAAAATATGTGGGATATCAGAGTGTGCTTCAGCTGTTGTAGGCCATTGAAAACCAAATCTCTTATCAGGGTATATGTTTCCAGATGGCTGCAAAGATAATCTAGCCGCTTTCTGCTAAAAGTCGGCTCCCAACAAGTCAGCTTTGTGTATTTGGACTCAAGTGTTTATGCCTGCACAGCAAATGCTTTTACCCATTAAGCCATCTCTCTAGCCCTACTTTTGAAAAATTTTTAAATCATAGACAAAAATTGCTTCAGCTTTAGTCAGAAATCTATACTAAAAATCCATTACTTTAAAAAGAAACAAAGAAAACATGGCTACTAGATGTGTAGTTAGAGGAGAAGCAGACGTTATAGCTACCAAACACTACCTTTTTTGGAACTTTGGGTTTTAACGCTAGAACTAAATAATTTGTTTTGCTGCCTGGAAAGGCTTGATAGTCTTTGTTTCCGAAAAATTGATCAATGAAGCTTTCTGCACTTGCCATAATCTTATCACCACCTTTATGATGACTTTTTTATTCTTAAATTGTGGTGCTGTAGGGGACGTGGGTCTTGTTGGGCTGAGTTGTGGGTCCTGTGTGTCTGCCACTCCATGTGTGTTCACTCCATGAGGTGCCACTGGGTGGACACCAGGCAATGGGAAGGGCAATGGGCAACACTCCGGGTGTGGGGAGCTCACAGTCTGAGACCCTGCGTGGGCTGGAGCTCTTGGGTTGGGGGTCCCTGGGCCAAGGCAGCTAGCCAAGAACCAATTGAGCTTAACCTTTGGGCTCTCAGGCACCGCTGAGAGGTCGTAGAAGGACTGAGACTGGTGGGGGTGGGCATACAAGCTGGACTGACCTGCAGCTGAAAGGGGTGAGGGGAGAAGCTCTGGCGGTGCCCCATGGGGTAGATGATACTCTTGGTCGAGGAGACTCACTTGGCTGGGTCATGGCTGGGTTTCTGTGGCTGGAACGTAGAGAAGTCCTCGGCCAGAGATTAGATGGCTTGAAGACCTTCTCCATGGTTTCCCATGATGGGCCCCAAAGATGAGAGGTAGTCCATGGTCTTAAAACTTTTATTGCCATGGTGGAAAGTGGATGAAGCTGTGCCCTGTGTTCTCAGGGCGGGCCTGAGGTTAAATACCTTTTGCAAGTGGGGAGGGGGTGGTGGAGGTCTGAGAAGAAATGCTTAATTGGCTACGCCCTCTGGCCTTTAGGTATATCATGAATAAGGAGATCTCTTGAGGCTCTGCAGCCTATAGTCACGCCCTCTACCTGTGCTACGTGACCGAAGGCCACAAATCTTTCTTTGGGAAGGGTTGTGGAGGGCTGAAGCTAAGTGAAAGGAACTAGGGCCCAGGAACAAGGTTGAACAGCTACTGTTCCTTTAGGATCTCCAGGGTTTGAGGCCTGCGCTTGATCAGGTACCCAGCTGCCTCTCACAGCCCACAATAAAATACATATCTAAGAGAACAAGATTTGTGTTAGCTTTGAGATGTTACTTCTAGAAGGAGAGATTCACATATAAAAGGAAGCTATAGTTCTGGAATTTTAGAAGTATTTGTATTCAGTGTATCCAATTAGACAGAATATTTAGGTCTACTTATTAAATAATTATTTTAAATTACATTTAAATTTATGAAAATAAGATAGTAATGAGCAAGAAATTATAACTGGTTATGGTAGTATATGCTTGTAACTGGCATATAAATTTGAGACCAGTTGTCTTAAATACCCTTAAATTATGGGAGTGGGGATAGCCCTGGCTAGATTTTAACTAGATGAATAAACTAGAGTGGCCTTGAACTCCTTTACTGCCTAAGCCTGGCTCTCCTGGAACTTGCTCTGTAGACCAGGCTGACTTTGAACTCAGAGATCTTAGTGCCTTTGTCTCCTGAGTGCTGGGATTGAAGGAGTATGGCACCACGCCTGGACCTAAAATTTTCTTTAATTCCTTTTCACCAGATGGGGGCTTAGCTAGGTGGGGTCTATATCACTGAGGTTAGCACAACCTTTATTCCATTTCTTGACCTGTTAATCTCCTTGAACATAGGACTTAACTGCATTCCCCTTTTGGTGCTCCTTTGCTCCTCAAACTGTATATTTTGTATTTTCCCTTGCCCAGCTTGCTCCTTTTTATCCTTTAGCCTCAGGCAGACTCTTCTGAAGGGCAAAAAGCAGCTGCATTCTTCACCAACATATCACAAGAATAATCTCTAGGCCATGGACTAACATTCTTCTCCTGAAACCTCCTGATCTAGGACCCCACAGTACAAGTCATCCTCAGCACCAGTGTCTTTTATATTCTTCTTCGGATGGCCCATTATGTTTCACTTAAAGCATTCCTCTGTTTTACTAATTCAAAGTCCCCAAATCCACATTTCTCCAAACAAAACATGGTCAGGCCTATCACAGCCATACCATAGTCCCTGGTCTTAATTTGGGTTTTATTATTGGGAAGAGACACCATGACCAAGGAAACTGTTATAAAGAAAAACCTTTAGTTGGGCTGGCTTATAATTGTAGGAATTTAGTCGGCTGTTATGGCGGGAACATGGCAGAGTACAGCTAAGCACTGTGCTGGAGAAGGAGTTTAGCCTTCTGCATCTTGATCTTCAGGCAGCAGACAGAGACTGTGCCACATCAGACATAGCTTGAGCATTGGAGACCTCAAAGCCTGCCCTCACAGTGGCACACTTCCTCCAACAAGGTCACACCTAAACCAACAAGGCCACATCTCCTAATTACACCCCTCCCCATAGGCCAAGCATTCAAACACATGAATCTATGGAGACTATACCTATTCAAACCACCACAGTACCTCATCCCTAAATTTTGACTGATGAAAATTGTAACTATAACTTGGCACAGATGATTGTGGTATTTTTCTGCTTAAACACTTGCTGAGATGAGTGTTTAAGTCTGTACTGGGTTGTTTTGGATTCTCAAAACCTAACACTGTAAAAACAATAGAAACTAAAACTGTTTTAGGCTACACTTTTCTTTCCTGAGTGTTTTCAGTTGCCGAAGGGAGACAGCAAGGAAAATAACCTTCTAGTGACAAGTAGGTGTCACTGTGTCCTTTAACATCTGAGTATCTGCACCCTCTCCAGCCCTGGGAGCCTCTGTTGCAGCAGAAGGTGCAATGGCTTAGAATGCATAAATAATATCCCAGCATTTCCTACACTTGACTTCCTTTGATTGTTTATCTAGAATATGTGACTTTACTGATAGGCAGACGGAATCCTGGTTTCTTTCCTTTAGGATTTCATTGGGAGGAGAGTTTAAGTCTTAGGTTCTAGCTTATTCATTTTGGAAAATGAGAGAGAGGCTTCACTAGGTAGGTATTACAATTCATCTCTTTGATCTTTTCCTCTTGTTATAATCCTGTATTCTTTAGGTGCTTCAGTATTATTTTTTTATAAAGCACTTTCTTCTCTGGACAGCCTTTTCCTGGGTCATGAATAGACTTGTGTCTGTGTGTGTGTGCGTGTGCGTGTAGGTTAGAAGAAAACCTAAGGTGTTGTTCCTTGGGAGCCTTCTAGCTTGGCTTGGGTCTTTCATTGACAGTTGGGACTCATCTGTTCAGCTAGGCTGTCTGATCAGCAAGGCCCAGGGACAATCCTGTCTCTTCTCCCCAGTGCTCTGATTACAAATTCAACTTAACCTGTCTGGTCTTCACTGAGTTGCTAGGAACTGAACTCAGGACCTCAAGCTTGAACAGCAAACACCTTACTGACCGATTCATCACCCCGTCCTCCTTATTTTACCTTTTTCTTACATTGGTTTAGCATAATACTTGCTATGGTATTTTATTTCAAATATTTTTTCAATTGTTTAGTTCATTTCACCTTTGTTTTCCATCTTATTAACCACTTAATCCTCTTTTTCTAAATTTTATTTCAATTCTTAAGTTTATTTTTAAATAAAAATTTGACATATTCAATTTAATTCCACCAATTTTGTATGCACAGCAGTGTCTTCTCTGCTACAGTGTTCATGCTTCCTACATGTATACTTTGGTTTTTACATGTCTCTGTGTTTTCCTGGAATTAATCCTCCTGTAAACCAAAATCTCTATGTCTTTGTGTTTTAGGTCTGCTTATGTTGGGCGACTAGGTTTTGTCTCAGATCCTGTTACCTTATCACTATAATGTTTTGCTCTGAACAACAATCACCACGGGAAGATAGAAGCCATTCATCTGAAGACATCTTTGCCAAAATTGAGGGCACTGTCCTGACATTTGCAATTAATTTCTGACAATGTAAAGCTTTTTAGTGACACAGTGTCCAACAATGAAGACATCATAGGGTAAATGAACTATTAACTGAAATCGAAAAGTTTTCCCTGCCTTTAAGTCAGCAATACAGATAGTTTTCATGTGGAAAGCACGTTTATTTTAAAAAGTTATAAATTAACTTCAATACGTTGTAAAGCAGTGGTTGTCAACCTTCCTAATGCTGTGACCCTTTAATATATTTTCTCATGTTGTGATGGCTCCCAAACAAATTATTTTATTGCTACCTCATAGTTTTGTTAGTGTTATGACTGGTAATGAAAAAAAATCTGTTTTCTGATAGTTTTAGGCAACCCCTGTGAAAGGGTTATTTGATCTCCAGAGGGATTGTGACCCACATGTCGATAACCACTAAAGGATGGGAAACACAGCTTCCCACAGTTAACACAATGAAATCGGTGTGGGACCAGAGACTAGGGTATTCTGTGATAGGCCTGACTGTGCTTTTGTTTGGAGGAATGTAGACTTGAGACTTTGGTTTAGGAAAGTAGTGGAATACTGTTGGAGCAAGTGTGTCATTGGGGTGGCTTTGGAGGTTTCAGAAGCCCAAGCCAGGCCCAGTGTCACTTCCTTCCTGTTCTTTGCTGATTCAGATGTGGAATGCTTAGCTTCTTCCTCAGCCCCATGTCTGCCGGTGTGCTGCCATGGTTCCCGCCATGACAATAATGGACTAAACTGTTGAACCTGTAAGCCAGTTCCAGTTAAATGCTTTTCTTTATAAGAGTTGTTATGTTCATGATGTTTCTCCACATTAGTAAGAGAGCCTAACTAAGAAAACCAGCAAAGGTGAAACTCCTACAAGAATCTCCTTTATCAATTTTCAGGAAGAAAAATGTGTTTCTTTCTAGCCTTCCCCACTCCCATTCCCGAAGGTCTTGCTGCATCTTCCAGAACAGCTGCATAGGATAGCTAGGTTTTGAAAAGCCTGTTGACAGTCTCTGTCTTTACCTGGATAGTTTAGTTATTAGTAGTCCCCGGAGTTAAGGATGTATGTGAATTATTTAACGGCCCTTTATTCATATGGCCCTCATTTCCTATTTCCTTCCAAATTTATTTGGAATGAGAATTTATTTCTCATTATCCATTTTCTGCAGTTGTTTGAAGTTAGATTTCATTTTCAAGTTTTCTTTTGTTTATATTCAATTTAGTGAAGTCTAAGGCTTAGTGAAGTCTAATACCTTAATATCCTACAGAATGCCCATCCCTTTGTCAAGCTGTTGTGATTGTTATTAGCTAGTATTTTCTTTTATTGAAAAAAAAAAGGGTACAACATAAGGCTGAGCCTGGTGGTACAAGCCATAGTCCTAGTGTTTGGGGGCTGTGGCAAACGGGAGTTCAAGGTCAGGTGGGTCACATAGTGAGAATCTGTCTCAAAGATAAAACAAAGCAAAGTGAACCAAAGCAGACATAATTATCATAGGTAATACACTTTAATCATTCGGTTGGTTAGATGTTAACAGCTCTCCTTTGAAGACAGTATTTGTTCTGTCTTTTGTTTCCATGCCTGTTCTTGAGAAATGAGCTCCCTTTTGTCTTTTAATTCTATAAAATTATATCAGTATGAACATACTTTTAAGTGTTTTACTCCATCACTCCTTATATGCTTCATCTTGTCCACGAGTACTAAGACAACATTTTCTTCTGATTGAAGTGTTTCACTGTCAAGTTATTTCCAGAGGGGGGAAAGCGTATGGATGATACACACACACACACACACACACACACACACACACAGAGAGAGAGAGAGACAGAGAGAGAGAGAGAGAGAGAGAGAGAGAGAGAGAGAGAGAGAGAGAGAGAGAGATGTAAATATTAACTCCAGTTTATCGGATCCAACATACTTTTCTGGCCTCTGTTGGTTGTTGATGGCATCTGTACAGATGTGTCATATACTCATATAGACAAACAAATACATATAAATAAGATGTTTTTAATCTTAAAATTACCTTTGACTTCTTTTGTGGTCTGATCCATAAGCACAAGGCATTCAGACTTATCACTGGCTTAGCCACAGAGTGGTGGAAAATCAAGAGGGAGGGAACCACCACCAATGACAGGGCTCGTCAACAGCCACATAAATTATATTTTGTATAGTCACAGAATTCTTGAATTGTAACTCTTGTCTTTCAAAAGTCTCTAATGCTGCTAACTGGGTTCAGTGGGTTCCTCTGGAGGAGTTCCAGGTTCTTGTGTCCTGGAGTAAGGAATGGGACAGAGATAGGTGGGCAGAAATAGAAGCAGGAACAGATTCAAACAAGATTCACTTCCAAGGCAAGAAGCAGGTTGAAGCATGAGGACCATAAACAGCTCACAGGGCAAAGCTGTGCAAAGGATCACACTTCCGGAGTCATTTGCATAGTGCAGTCTTTCTTGCACATGTATGATCATGTGCAGTGTGTGCTGGTTGGGTCTTTACATCTTACACCTTCCTCAAGGTACATGTTTTAGTATCAGGAGTCATAGGTCCCCTTCAGTCACTGCAGTGCCTCTGCACACTCTCTGCCTAATCCTCTGCCCTCAGTAACATTCCCTTTCCTTCCTCTGGTTTCTGATGCTACTACTGAGAAATATGAGAGCTGTTCTGATTCTCTTTCCTTTTTTATTTATTTTTGACTATTTTGTATGTATTCATACAGGAGTGTGTGTGTGTGTGTGTGTGTGTGTGTGTGTGTGTGTGTGTGTAAAAGGGTTTCTATGCTGTCCTAGAGCTTGCTATGTAGACCAGGTTGACTTTGTACTCACAGAGATCCTCCTGGCTCTTCCTCCTGAGTGCTAGAATTAAATCGTACCATATGATGAGGAATATTAGGTTTTGATGTAACATAAAGTGCTTGCATGAACAAGGTGAGCCTGGAACTATGTTGATGGGGAAGTCTGGCTAAGGTCATGTAGGAATAGAGGCCAGTACTTAGGAGAACTGGAGGTACATTTTCATTCACTCACTCATTCATTCATTCATTCATCACATAGCAAGGATTGAACACAAATATCTTAAGATTCTGAAGACAGCTGTAACTTGGGGAGGAGAGGGCAGAATAAAAATGGATCAAGAATATATATTTAATTTTATTTATTTTTAATTATGTGAGCGTGTTTGTGTGTGTGTGTGTGTGTGTGTGTGTGTGTGTGTGTGTGTGCGCGCGCGCGCGCGCGCACGTGCGCACGTGTGCTCGTATGCCCATGTAAATGCAGATGCCCTCAGAAGTCATCAAATCCCCTGGAGCTGGAGTTACAGGCTATTGTTAGCTTCCTGTAGTGGGTCCTGGGAATACACTAGGGTCCTCTGCAAAAGCAGCAAGTGCTCTTCACCACTAAGCTATCTCTCCAGCCTCTGAGTAAAGAATATTTTAAATACAAAATAATTTAGTAAAGATCAGAAATTTAAAAAAATGCATCAAATGTTTGGGCCACAGAACAGTTTGGAGCTCTGGGCTCATTTGGAGGAACAGTGTAAAATGGAACTACAGAAGCAGGTTGGACCAGATTGCAAAGGTTTTTATGGCATTTTTTCCAAAAATTTTTAACTGTGTGGCAGAAGTAGTACTCTGTTGTAATGCAAGTTGCAAAAGACAGCATTCTTGCGTTTGAGAAACTGTAGGCATTGAGGGCTGCCACATTTGGCTACATGCTTTCTTGTGTGACCTAAGGAGGATGTGTTTTGGAGTGCTTGTTTCTGGAGACAGAGGGAGGAAGGAAAGGGCATGACATTCACATTCCTCTTATCCTTGGGTTTGCCAGGCTCAGACAGGTTAGATTATTTCTGTGTCATAATTGACTTGTTGGAAATGCTACTGTGGAGGGATAATTTTTTTTAACCTTATATGAAAACAGATTCTCTGGGGCTGTTTAGTAAATTGCTTCATGTTCTGTGAAAATAAGACATAAGTGTATCTGTCAATTAAAAATTATATAATGTGAAATATTTAGGGATGATTAACTTTTGTTGCCACCATTATCTTTTTATAGCATAGAAATAAAGTTAATGGCAGTGGCTGTTTTAACAAAGGCCATTTCCCTTATTTCTCTACTCTCAGCACTTTCTTAAAAGCCAGTTCTTACACTATGCAACAGAGGATTAATTCCCTTGACAATATATTTAATAACATACAATTTAGCAGACAGCATCAGTACCTTCTGCATCTACATTTTTCTAAGCAAATAAATGTTATGAACATTTTGTCACATTATATTTTTCTCAGCTTATGGCTCCCAGGTTAGTCATGTATGTAAACTCTACACTGCAGTTATTTCTGTGAGCCTCTGTGACAGCAGCTCATGAATTTTGCTGCTTTGAAAATGTACATGGAATCACATATCCCCACTCCCCTTCTAGTTTGTATCAATCATGACTAAACACATACTTGGTGTATCTCTAATGCAATTGAACACCAGGTACCAGAGAGACAAGAGATGACTAGTGCAGAGGCTATTGGTCTAATTGAAAAGACAAAATGTAACCAACCATGGGAAGGTAGATATCTCAAAAGGTATGATAGAATATTCCAGACACTGTAACATTGCTTGGTTCATGTATTTAATCTCTTCCAGTTATACTCCAGTATTGATCCCAGTTCCTGTCATTGACCAAGTGTGGCTTACACTCATGTGAAAAAAAAAAATTAAAAGTCAACAATATGCCTTCTTATTTTGGAAGGGAAATTAGGCCTTTCAGAGAGAGAAACAGAACGTTAATTACCATTTTAAGAAAGTGAGGAGTGGGTGCTGGGGAGATGGCTCAGCTGTTAGAGCACTTGTTCCTCTTCACTTCCCAGCAATGACATGGCAATTCACAACCAACTGTAACTGCAGCTTTAGAAGGCACAGGCCCCTTCCTGAAGTTAGTGGGCAGCAGACAAAACACTCATACACATAAAATAGAACAAAGAAGTCTAAACATAGATCCAAAAACATAAAACAGGGAGCAAAAATATTTATGAAATTCTTTCTGATAGGCTGAGTCGTAGCCAGCAGTAATATAACAAAACAACAAAACAAAGAACGACCAAACCAAGCCTTCCTTGTTTTTGTATTAGTCAGACTTCTATCACTGTAACCACATACTAGAGGCTCTAGAATGTATAAAGAATAGAGGTGTATTTAGCTCCCAGTTCTGGAAATTCAAGAACACAGCACTATAAATATTCAGCTCCAGTAAATATTTTACCCTCCAGTGGATCATATCATGATAGGTGGCATCATGGCAGCTCATGTAAGAGGGTATCAGGAACCGGATTGGCAGATTGACTCCAAACCCTGTGAAGTCACTCATAGGTGACAGGGACCCACACATCTGTTGCCATGGCAGTCTCATACATTCCCAGAGTCCACTTCCCACCTCTACCTGTGAGCGGTTACTTCACAGCTTACATAAAAGGCAGACCCTTCCTGACTTTTGCTTCTTTTTCTTCTCTCTTTTTCCTTTTGTCTCTGTCACCCCCACTTTGCTTCTGCCCCCCAATAAACCTCTGCCATGTGAAACTGCATTGGCCCAGTGTGGTCTGTCTGGATTCGAGCGGCAATTCTAATATAACATTGGTGCAGAAACCCGGGAATCACAGCCGCCACCATTGCTCACCTCAGTCACTGCAGCTTCACCACTCCAGGGCCTCCGGAGCCCAAACCACTGCCACCTCCCACTGTGGGACTCACAGACTTCCACCACATGTGCTTCTGCTACCATCGTGGGATTCACAGACTTCTACCACGTGAGCTACGGTCCACCACATGGGGCTAGCCTCTGCCATGTGGGTTACTTCTTTGGACAGTCCCACATCAACTATACAGTTTCATGTTTCCTTCTACCAGACTGCTAAAATTCTCCCACAAACATTAGCATATTGGTAAGGTTTTTTTCTCTAGTCAGCGGGGAGGACCCTGCTTTCCCAAATAGCTTGCCAACCAATATGGGCTAAGAGGTTAGCGTTTCACAGCCATGGCCCTTATGACCAGCCTCCTAGCTGACATACAAGATAGGACTTTGACCCTTGGGTGACTACCCTCCTTGAAAGCAACTCTTGCACACCTCCTCCTCTGGGCTCTTGCAGCCATTCAGGAAACCCTAGGCTTAGGTAGGAATGCTTTCTAGTGAGTCTGGGATTCACCGAGGCCTCTAGAGGGTCCAGGTGATGACTTGGACATCTATCCTGGTTGAAATTTTTGTTATTGAATTATCCTCAGGACACTGGTATGGATAATTTACTAACACTACAATGGGTGCCTCCCTGTCTTTGAATATGCCTCCAGGCTACTCACTGGGATGTCTCCTGAAAAATCTCCAATCTCTGAAGTTAACACCCAACTTGAGGGCATCAAAACTAGTACACCTCTGCAATAAGGTCTAGATTTAGTACCCATTAGACAATGGCTCCAAATGGCCACTTAATGGCACACTAGATCTAATTATTTTAAGGGCTCTTCATACATACTGCCAGCAGTCTGGTAAATAGAAAGAGGTTCCCTATGTGCAAGTGTTTGTTTATCTTCACTCTAACCCCTCTCTCTGTTCTGTTTGTTCCCCAACCCAACTTCACTTTCTCTTTCTCACCAGGCTACCCCAGAGCCTCCTTGCTCGACCTTTCCAGACTCCTCACCTCCTGTGCCAGCTGCAGGTCACTCCCATCGCCCTGTATTGGCACCCTTTAGCCCCCTCATCACCCGTTCTAAGGCCACAGCCAAACCCCCAAGTCCTTCTTCCCAAGGGACACCTGACCCAGCGTCAGTCCTTCTTTTAAGGGAAGTTGCTGGGGTAGATGGTCTTGTCAGAGTACATGTTCCTTTCTCGCTGAGTGAACTTTCTCAAAAAAGAAGCAGTCCGGGTTCCTATACCTCTAACTCCTCTGCCTTTATTAAAGAGTTTCAGTACACTAGTTAATCTTATAGCCTGACTTTCCATTGATGTACATATGCTGCTTACTAATAGTTTACTTCCTGACAGGCAAGTTTGGGAACAGGCAAGAACACATGCAGATGAAATTCATCAAATAGATAAAACATATCCAATCGGATCTGAAGCAGTACCTGACCCAGATCCTCAATGGAATTATAATTACACAGGTGGTATTTTAGCCAGAGATAGTTTAATAACATGCTTCCTGGCTGGTTTCTGTAGGGCAGCCTTAAAACCAGTAAATTTTGAAAAATTCCAAGAGCTCATCCAGAACAAACAGGAAAACCTATCTCAATTTTTAGAATGCCTCACAAAGGCTTTATTGCAATATACTAATCTGGACCCTGAAAACCCAGAAGCTTCTTAGGTCCCTGAGTCTGGGACATCCAGAATTCCTCTGTTGCTAAACATCATTCTCCTGTTGCCATCCAATTACTGGACTCTACCATACTTTGCTAAACTCCAGAAGACTTCAAGACCACCCACCTTGTCCCCAATCCCAGAAAAGAATTCTACACTCTGGCAGCTGCGATTGACTTCACTGGATTAGACATGGGGTTCTCATCCTCCCCTTCCTGTTTGTTTTCATCCAGGGCAGCTCTTACATCTGGAGATTAGAAGAGGTTCAAGAACCCCCACAGATAACAAACAGTCTTTTCAAATTTGTGTCAGGAAGCTGCTCCATAGCTGGATGCCGGGAACCGATACAAACTGCTGTCATCCCTGTATCTGTTGTCCCATCTAAATATTATGATCTCTTTACTTGCTTTCTCTTTGACCAGACAAAAGGTGATTGTGACAAATGGCCGGATGACTATGGGGACTGTCCATATTGGTCTTGTCATACATATACTAGGATCACAGACCAATCACTTCTATCAACAACTCAAGACACTCTTTCTACATAAAGGCCCATGGAATCCCAGGTGGAGACAGGAGTTTTTGATAAGCTCTTCCGTAAAAATCAGACCAGGTCCTCAGTAAGTACTATCTGCATCCAGAGAAAATATGTCTCAATTGCCTAACCTCTGGATATCAGAGAAGTAGGGGAAGTAATCAAACACTCCTCCGAGATCCTTACCTCTTTGACATCACCCCTCATAAATAGCACTAACTTGTCAATTAGCCTTTTGCTTTAGACCTTGACCTCAGCGTACCAACTCCTTAATGTCACCCGGCCTAGTCACTTCAAAGATTGCTGGCTATGTGTTCCCTAGAACTAGCTCACAATTACCACTTATAGCCTCTCTGATAATACTGCCAAGTAACGTTACCTTACCTTTTGTCAGCTGCCGTGCCTCTGATGTTGCCATGACTCCGTATCTTTTCTCTATCCCCCCTTTTGGTGTGGCAAACTGTTTTAAGACATCCGGAACATGTTTGGTAGGAATGCTAAGCTCCCCAGACTATACCCTTGATACTTCATCTCTGCCACAGTACCCTGCAGTCCAAAACATGTCAATTCTTTGTGGCACTGAAGTATATCATCGCCTACCTCCCAGCTGGTCAGGAGTTTGCAAGTTGGTACTCTTTTCCCCTGAACTAGGAGTAATCAAGAGAAACTAGCCCCTGTGAATCCCAGTTGTAGATATCATAGCTGCCCAACATAAGAGGGTAGTTCAGGTCACGTTACTCTTGGTCACTGCGGGAATAGCCAAAGGTACTGGTACTGGAATTGCATGGATAATGACTTTCATAAATCAATATGATAAATTCACTTTTGAGCTTGACACTGGCTTTCAAAAAATGTCTGAAACCATGTTTACAATCCAGAAACAGATCAATTTTTTGGCAGCTGTGGTGCTTCAGAACTGATGGGGGCTAGATGTCCTGACAGATAAAGAAGATGGTCTTTGACTGTTCCTCCAAGAAGAATGCTGTTTCTATGTCAAACAATCTGAGATAGTGAGAAATAAAATCCAGAAGCTACAATCAGACTTGCAGAATTTCAAGGAACGTGAGGCCTCCAATTCCTGGATTTTCGAAAACCCTTTATGGAATTGGATACTCCTTTTTGTAACGCCTTTCCTAGTCATCTTCCTGACATTATTATTCACTCCTTGCTTCATTAATCTTGTTTCTACATTTCTTCAATGACAAATACAAAAAAAAATTCTAACCGAACTATCAATCAGTTTTTGTTACAGGATTACCAGCCACTGTCCACAGAGGAGCCTGATGTGAATGTACCAAGTAGATCCCGATGGTGAAAGTCAGCTGCACCCCAAAACTGACAACACTCCTAGACAGCAGGAATCATTTAAAGCAACATGACGCCCCTATTCCTCTTTCACCATTGGTGTCCCTCTACCTTTTCCTTCTCTTTATGATAAGAAAAAGGGAGGTGTGTTGGTATCAGGAACCAGCTTGGCAGAGAGCCTCTGAGCCCAGTGACATCACCCATGGGTGACAGAGACCCACACATCTGTTGCCATGGCAGTCTCATACATTTCCAGAGTCCACTTCCCACCTCTACCTGTGAGCCATTACTTCACAGCCTAGATAAAAGACAGCCCGTTCCTGACCTTCACCCCTTTTTCTTCTCTCTCTTTCCCCCTTTGTCTTTGTCACCCCCTCCTTGCTTCTGTCCCACAATGAACCTCTGCCACGTGGAACTGCATTGGCATGGTGTGGTCTGCCTGGACTCGAGCCATGATTCCAACACAACAGGGATAGCCTATGGTGAGACAGGAAGCCACAGAGAAGAAAAAGATAGACTTACTCTTTCACAGAAACTTCTTGAGAGGACTCTCTCGATAGGGAAAACTATACTAATAACTCCAAGAGCAGCACAGTTGGTCAGTGACCCAGTAAGTCCTCTACCAGGCTCCAAATCATGACAGCCATGCTGGCTCAGGAAGGGAGCCAAGCTTCCAAAATGCCAAGGCACAGGGCACTCTGAACCCCAACCCCCACAACTTGCCACCTTCATGTTTAGTTTTCATCAAGAAAATCTTGAGTGCAAGGGTTTAATTGGCTAGTTTAAGTTGTCACCACAGACAGTGAAGCTGCTAGCCTCTTGTGTACAGACAAAGGCTCCAGCTTCACTTGGAAACCAGGTCTTCCATTATACTCTCTATCTGAGGTCTGGGCCTTGTTCTACCAACAGCACACACAGACTAGAGCAGGAGGGCCTAGGGGTCCTCAGAGTCTTCTCTCAACTTTGCCATTTGCCTTCCCTTCTCTTGAGTCCTCTCACCTTTGGGACCTTTCCGGGCCATTTTGGAGATGTACTGGGCAGACTACCTCAACCTGCCTCTAGCCATGGCACCATGGTCCTCTTGGATCTCACTGTGCTTCTAGACTCATTCCTCATGTCCTTTTGCTGAATTTAGGCACAGCCTATAAATCAAGCATATTAATGTTTTGTATGACTAAATTATAAAATGTAACAGATTTATTATTTTAGAATGTGAGACAAATGAAGAATGACCATTATAATTTAAGATGTAAATCTCTTCCCAGCAGAGCTGAAGTCAGAGATACTTGGGATTTTGGTGGTGGTGAGAGTGGGGCAAGGCCTAGAAATACAACTTTGGGTTTTGTTATTTTGAAATGCCAATAATGCTTTCCCAAGATTCTCTAATAAATGCCAAATTCTCCCAGGCATATATCATGACTAGACTATCTCTCTCCTTTCTCCTCTCTGTTCCCCTTTCCCACTGCTCTCTCTCCCCCTTTTCATTGCAACAGAGTATATTGAAAATGAAGTTTCAATGTATCAGAGCCCTGAAACCTGTCTCTGTTAAGAATTCAAGCTTTAGTATGGGATGTCCAGGTAAGAAATGTTCATGAACCTAGCCAGACCAGCAGTTAGCCACCAAGGAGAGGATATGAGATACCACTCAACCTCCACCCAACATCACAGTCCCTGCTGTCAAAGAGTGCTAGCCTTCAGGGGCAGCTCAGCCCATTCTGGCTCTATGTAGTCTTTGGGTTTATAGTTTTCTAATCTGCAGACATTAGAAATACTATTTAGTAATTACAGGTTAACCTGAGCCTTAAATAGCTTCCTTAGTTGTGTGTTAATGTATTTCTACAGTCTTCTGGAATCAGCACTTTCTGCAAAGGAAACTGTTCACGTGTCTGGTCTCTGTGTGTGTCCATTTGAGTAGTTAAAATAGTGTGGCAAGTGAACAAGAATAGTAAAAGAAACAAAAATTCAGGTTAGAAAGAACTGGGAGGATGTCATGGAAATCTAGGTTTTTAAATGTTGATGACAAAGACACAAAATAAGGCTGAGAAACAGCAGTATCCCCTGGAGAATTATGGTTACTCAAACCAAAGATGCTACAACTTGGAGCAAGAGAGAACAATCTTAGAGGTAAATGATGAAGGTTGCTTGGAAATGATGCAGGAAACGACTCAGAAGCTTGCCAAGAAAGTGTCATTTTTAATGTCTGTAAGTCCCATTCACATGCGTTAGTCTGATGTGATTCTTTGATGACTTATTTATGACTTACATAAATTGTTATGGTATAAACAGGGGAACTCTGTGCCCAGAGTTATATATAGACATGGTGTGTGATTTTCAGATTTGAGCGTAGATGAGAATCACTGCCTGTACTTTTTAATTTAACTTTTTATTGATTCTTCATGAATTTCACATCATGCACCTCAATCCCATTCGTCTCCCCATCCCTTCATACCCACCCTCCACCCTTTCAACATAACTCCCAAAATAAAATAAAAAAAATCTCATTGTATAAGCTGTAGTGTGTCACAGTGTGTCCTACAGTATACCTTTTGCCCATATATAGTAGTAAATTTCCAACCCCAATAAGCCCGTGTGAAAACCACACAACTCAGTTACAATATTTATAAGCTATACAGCAAGACTGGGCAGATTCACCACTATGCTACTCTATCCCCAGCTATAAGGGCCTTTGTTACTTGGCTCCTCCAGGCCATGTGGTTCTGCTCCATCTTCCTTCCACCTCTCTTCTCCATCTTCTTCCAGTCTCTTAAAACCTCCAGTCCCACCTTTCCCTTCCGCCGCCCAACCACAGGCTCTAGCCTTTATATGACCAGTTAAAATGGGGAGAAGGTTCACATGAAATCACCTGAGTATGTGATCCACTCCTAGTCAGGACAGCCCCTCTTGAGGAAGCAGAATTAACAACAGAATACAAACAGCACCAGAGCGACCCACAATACCCATGCTGCTTCGCTTGCAAATGTTCATTGCAGTGAGTGACTGGCCTGATTCAAGGCCTCAGATTCTGCTACACGATCAATACTGGATCCTCACTGGGACTCCTCCTCTTGGATCTCCTATTGTATCATGGAGACCCAGCAGCTTTGGATCTGTAGCATGGACCTCTTCAAGGGGTCCAGCAGTTCATACATAAGGTAAATGTTGGAGCTGGCCAACACAAAGCCCTCTGTCTTGTCCTTGGTTGTAGCTGAGCTGGTTACCCTGGCAACTCTCCTGCACTACCCCTGCTAGCTAATGGCATGTCTGGCAAGGAGCAAAGCCAGATCTTATGCCCTCAGGATAAGCTCACCAGAACCCACTCTAGCAAGGCCAGCTCTATTGTTTTGCCCAGGCCATGTGCAGGAGCTGTTCTTCCAAATGTTGCTGCTATTGGGGACAGAGTCAGCTCTCCCACTCTCATGACCCCAGGACTAGTTCTCCTGCCTGCCATAGGTGGTGGGGTAGGGCATCCCTCTTGCTACCACATGACTGCCTGCACTTTTAACAAAAGTTGTATTTATTCCCATTTCAAATGTCTGAAGTTAATTCTTCAAAATGAATGAATGAATGGGCCAGGCAGGGGTGGTTCATGAAGAAAAGCATTTGCCACACTTGAGTTCAAATCCTCAGAACTTGTGTAGCACAAGCATCTGTAATCAAAGAGTTCCATGGGAAGATGGGAGATAGAGAGGGGAGAATCCTCAGAAGCCTACAGGCTTCTGTTAGCCTATAATCCAAGAAACCCTGTCTCAAATAAAGTAGAAGGCAAACACTTACACTTCAGATTATCTTCTAATCTGTATATATGCACCATGGAATGTGTGTACCCACATTCATACGGAAAAATGTGCATGCGCCGCGAACACACACACACACACACACACAAACACACACACACACACACGATGAGAGCTGAGCATGCTTGTACATGCCTGTAATCCCAGTACTGGGAAGCCGAGACAGGGACAGGAGGATCACTGTGATTGTGCTTGATTCTTAATGAGTTCAAGGTCAGTCTTTGATATATAACAAAATCCTACCTCAAATAAAACAAAATGCACATTCTTAGCAATTCATTCATAGCAGTACTGAGTGCTGAGTGTGACAGCTCTAAGGGGAGAGGTATTCTGGCAGGTGAGAGTCATAAACACCACAAAGTTACGTGGCACAATAAGCTTTACACAAGAGATTTATACGGAAAGACATAGTAGATGGCTGCCTCTGTTTCAGAGAGAAGCAGCAAGGAACTGAGCAGAAGGCAGAGTTTTTTGTGTGTTGGGTTAGAGGGTGGAACAGCTTTCCAAGGTGACTTGGAATTAGTGAGATTTTTTTTTTTTTGGCCTGATCTTGGGGCAAGCTCAGGGATTGGTGGGATTCTGTGGCTTGATCTTGAGGCTTTTTTTTTTAATTCTGTAGGGTGGAGCTTCGTTTTCTGCTTCTCAAGATGTTAGAAATGGGCCCTTACTGCTAAGAGTGTCTGGAGATGGAGCCTGGCCACTGTGTGCCTCCAGTGGCTTACACTGAGTCCTCTGCTAGGCTTAGGAGAAACAGGATGATGTGATTAATATGACCTCTATCTTACTATGCCATGGGTTTGGGGAGGAATATTTTTATTTGTAATTATAGTTAGTACAGCTATTACATATTGTAAATAGTGAATACTTGTGAACTTATTGACTTTGTGTATGTCCAATGGTTCCTGGAAAAATGTGTCAGTTAATGTATTTTAGACTTTGGGATCAAATTCAGGGTCTTCTTCATCCTAGGCGAGTGTTCTGTGATTGACTACTCCCAAAACAATACACATATTTTGAGTCATGGAGAGATGGTTCAGAAGGCCCAGGTTTGATTCCCAGCACCTACATGGTGGCTCACAATGTTGTGTAACTCAAATTCCAGGAGATCTAATGCCATCTTCTGAAATCCACAGGCACCAGGCATCCAGGCAGTGCAAAGACATGAATATAGGCAAAACAACCATATATGTAAATTAGTAAGATAATTTAAAAATTTAAAAACATATCAAGTAAATAGAAGTTCTATAAAGTTATTAATCATGTCTTTCTTGTCCATTGTTTTATTTATTTCAAATAGGTTGGTGCTTATTACACAGTATAGACTAGTTTTCTATTAATGTATTTCTTTGTGTGACTATGTATGCATTACATATCTATCTATCTATCTATCTATCTATCTATCTATCTATCTACATAATGCCTCCGAATCATTTCATGTTGCTGTGATTTAGAGCACTTGGGAGTGGATAACCTATCAGAGCTCATCCCTGAAGAAAAAAAAAGATTCTCTCTTCCTTCAAAAGTCATTGATTATCTATAGCTAGGGGTGGAGCCTTCTAGGTAAGATTCTCCCCATCCATGGTGGCATATTGGCCAGTGTGGTCATTATGCAGGTCTTGTTTGGGTAACTATACTGTTGAGAATTCAATTAAGATCTCCTCTAAGGTCCACAGTCTCACCAGCCATGGATAGCTGTCTAGACTGATAATATCCAACATGAATTCCATCCTACTGAGTGAGGCTTAAGTCCAAATAGATTGCTATTGCATACCACCAAGACAGAAGTGTCAGTATTGCACCACTGGGGTTAAGTTGATGGCTGGCTCTCATAGTATTAAGGTGCTATGCAAGCTTCCATGGGGGGAAAGCAATCTATTCTACTATTTAGCTATAAAAAAATCCTATAAACTACAACAATGGTTCTCCTGGAACACTTGGATTTTTTATGTGGGTGACAGGGATTGGACTCAAGTCTTCATTGCCTGGCAAGCACTTTACTGACTAATTTGTCTCCTAAGCCAGCCAATAGGTTTTAAATGAATAATGATGGCATAATTCATTCTAATGACACCTGACAAAACCAGACATTAATACCTATATATAATGAGTGGAAAAACCAAGGCATTTAAGAAAAGTTAGAAATCAGTGGTCAAGACCAGAATAGATCCAAGGTCTCCTGATCTACAATATGATGCTTTGTGTCCCTGCTCACACTAGTGCATAAATTTAGAACCGAGGTCCCACCTTTCTGCGAAAGATGTGAACTTTAATTAGGTGCAGTCACACATGGTATAGAAAAGGCTTAAGACTATTAAATTTCCTAAAAATGATAATGAATCAGATTCTAAAATAAGCCTGTTAACCGCTATTCTTAAATTAAAAAGATAGTAGCATATGATGCCTTGCTTTTTTGCTGTGAGACTGAGGCCTCACTGGGCCATGTCTGACTTCACAGCCCATCATTTCTCTGACTGCACACTTCAACTCCATCTTGGGATTGGAAATTATACCAAATTCCAATTCTCAATGAATTCTTTTGGCTTTTTGTAGGTTTTTGAACAAGCTGATTTGAAAACATCTAATCCTATGATATACAAATGAACAATCAAACTTAGAAATACTGATTAAATTTTTCATGACTGAGAGATTGATGCTGTAAATTATTTAAAAGTTTCTTTTTATTACCTATGGGTCTTAAAAACAAACTTTCCTAAAAATTTCAGATTTTTCAGCTTCAACAAAGCCTTTAATATTTGAAACATTTAAAATCATTTTATAACATACTAAAACCTAAGTAGATCTCAACAGAGAGACTCAGGAAGGCAGAGCCTAAATCTGTGCCTTTTCACAAGTGGTCGAGCCTTGGATTCCTCATTGATCCATTGATGGCACAAAGATGACTTTAATTCACAAGGAAATAGATATAAAGACATTTTATGAAGATCGAATTAAGCAGAAATTCTCTATAAACTTGTCAAGATCAAGGCAGGTTCTCCCCAGTTCTGCCAGCAATCAACCCAAAGCTATAAAGGAGTGGAGGTAGTTGGGCAGAGAATAAGACTAAGGCCAGATGGGCTTATAGTGCTTGCTGGTTCTGTTTTTCCAGGTGAGAAGTGAGAATTTGTCTGTGTGACCATAGGAACTGTTGAGAAGCCTTCAGACATAAGGCAGCACAAGCATGAAAATAATCCATCAGTGTTGTTGTTAGTGAGTTTTCCCATTGTATCTTTGTGTGTGTGTGTGTGTGTGTGTGTGTGTGTGTGTGTGTGTGTCAAGAGTAGGAAGGGAAAATGGTCAACTCACAGCTGTGATATTACTTATATTAACAATCTTACGTGATTTTCGTGAAACAAACTAATGTGCATGTGTCGGGGGAGCAAGGAAGAGACAAATGAGGAAGTCAAAGACATGAGAATGGACATATGTCTACTGAGTTGTTTTGGTGATGGAGTCAGTCATAAGGTGTTGCTTTCATTATCTGCATTTCAGAGAATGTCTGGAGCTAGGTGATGGCAGTGTACACCTTTAATCTTGGCATTTGGAAGGCAGAGGCAGGCAGATGTCTGAGTTTGAGGTCATCCTGTTCTACAGAGGACAGACAAGGTATCACAGGGAAATTCTGTCTCAGATGGGGGTACAGAGGTGGCTGGAGCTGGATCTGGATCTGGATCTGGATCTGGTCCTACCTCATGCTATTCTTTGTCCTTACCCAACTATATATGATGAAAGAGCAAAGGGTCTTCTTCCATGTTAATCAGTTCCTCTGTGGATCCTGCCAGACTGCTCTCAAATACCATAAGGAGAAAGCATGGCAATGTTCTCACTGAACTGGCAGGAATATTATACAATACATTGGAGAGGGAGTCAGGGTAGGGAGATAGAGGAAGGAAGGGAGTGAAAAATATAGGAGGATGAATCTATTGCAAAGCATTCCACCTGGCAACTAGGACAAAGAACAGGAAGTAAACATACTTGGTGGCTCTACCCTCTAATAATATAAACAACATATTAGTCCATGTACTGTGCTTAGCCCCTTTAAGGGTTGCATCTTATTAAAATTTTACACGATTCCATGAAGTAGATTGTTTTCTTAAGGGGTTTCTATTGCTGTAATGAAACACCAAGACCAAAAAAACAAGTTAGAGAGGAAAAGGTTTATTTAGTTCACACTTCCATATCCACTGTTAAGGATCAAAAGAAGTCAAGACAGGGACTCAAACAGGGCAGGGACCTAAAGCAGGAGCTGACACAGAAGATGTGCTGCTTACGGGCTTGCTCATCATGTCTTGATCAGCATGCTTTCTTATAAAGCCAGGACCAACCTGCCATAGGTGGCACCACCCACAATGGACTAAGCCTTCTTTCATCAATTACTAATTAAGAAAAAGCCCTACAGGCTTGTCTATATCCCAGTCTTACAAGACATTTTCTCACAGAGGCTCCCTCTGCTCTGATGACTCTAGCTTGTGTCAACTAGACATAAAACTAGCCAGGACAAAGGTCTTATTCTATTGCTCTACTTTTTAGATAAGAAAATCCAAGTTTGGCTCATGGTGCAGGCCTTGAATATAAGAACTTGGGAAACAGAGGCAGGCAGATTTCTGTGAGTTTGAGGCCAACCTCATCTACATAATGCATTCTAGGACCGCCTCAAAAATAAAAAAGAGTTGGGGAAAAGCAAAACCCAACACAGAGTAACTAACTTTTATAAGATGTTGCATCATGAAAGAGGAGAAAACACATATTAATCCTAGGTGTGGTGTCTTAGTTACTGTTCTATTTTGAAGAGACAGCATGGCCAAAGAAAGTCTTATGTGAGAAAGCATTTAAGCCTTGCTTACAGTTTCAAGGCATTCAAGGGATTGGTTCATGATCATCATGGCAGGAAGCAGATTGGTATAGTGCTGGAGCAGTGCAGACAGGAGGCAGAGAGGCAGAGACACAGAGAAACACACACACACACACACACACACACACACACACACACACACACACATACACACACACAAAGAAAGACACAGAGACAAAGACATTGGATCTGGCATAGGCCTTTGAAACCTCAAAGCTCACTCACAGTTGCAAATTTCCTCTAAAAGATCACACCTACTTCAACAAGACCACGCCTTCTAATCCTTCTAATACTTTTCAAACAGTTCTATTTCCTGATGACTAAGCATTCAAGATTATGACCCTATGGGGCCATTCTCATTCAGACCACCATATGTAGCTTGATTCCTAAAGCATGATGTCATCCTGCATTGCCAGGATGAAGAGATATGTACTCGTTTCCCAGTGCCAGTCTCTGTCTGGGAAAGTCCCTCTTTTGATGGCTGCTTTAAAACAAATGGCCATTGTTATGACTTGGATATAAAATAGTACAAAATCTCATGTATTGAAGGTTGATTCACATATGATGATGAAGCTGACAGGTTATTGAATCATAAGAATGCTGATCTCAAGTGTAGTTTAATGCATTGATGAGTTTCCAGATGAATGGTCTCTTAGTGGGGTCTTAACGGCAGAAGGATAGCATTTACAGTCGTGTCTTTGAAGATCTTTTCTATGCCCCAGGTCCATTCTTTCTCTCTGCCGTTTAGTTGGCACAAGATGAGCAGTTTTCCTCTACCACATCCTCCCACCATGATGCTTCTGACTCATCACAGGAATAAAAGCAGGTGGTAGGACAGCCAACCATGACTGAAACCCCTGAACCATAGACAAAAATAGACCTCCTTTATTTATTATGTGTAATAACTTGTCATAATGACAAAAAGTATAGCCAGCTAGAGTCTCAAGCCATTCTCATGCTTCCAGAGGAGATCGGAAGAAGAGATAGTTAGGTGTGGATTCTGAATTTATATGTCATGCCATTGGAACTAGTTTACAGAATTAGGATGCCTTACCCAGAGTGGTTTGTGCCACTGTTATAAAATTGTCTGATTTTTTTTTTCACACCAACAGATAGTCTTATGCAGTTGTCATCAAGTTGTTACTTTAATATCACAGTCAATCATATATAATAGCACAGCCAAACACACCTGACATGCTCATTAAAACAAATATCACATTTGCATAATCACTGTCAATAGAAAGATCCACATACAAGGCATTTCGAAAGCTAATGAGGTTTGTTCGGGCAACAGTGCCCTCCTCATCGTGCATCTGTCCCAGGTATCTTTATGGGGACTCTACAACCTCTATCTGCTCTCCTTGCTTCACTTGCTGGAAGACAGCTTTTATGTTAGCCTGGTTCATGGGAAGATTCTAGGGCAAGGTGGAAGGGGTAATAAGGAAAAACTGAAGCTGGTTGTGTGTGAGACTGCCATTACTGAAACAAAAAAGCACTTAAGAGGCAGTGTTACTATGGAGACCAGAGGTCATCTCCAGGGAGGGCTGTTATGTTGCGATACAACAGCTGGAGTCCTGTGTTTGTAGAAGGAGTAATTTATTTAATGCTGCATTTGAGGGCAGAGTAGAGCCCACAATTCAAGGCTTATCACAGTAGAACAGGTGGAATGTACAGGGCCCACAATCTGATGGGTGGGAATTGGTGAATTGGGAGAGGCTAGGAAATGTTCCTTGGTTCTCAAACTGTTCTCAATGTATATTTGATCATCTCCATCTGCTTTGAGATGGGCGTTATTTTCCCCTTCTTTGTTATATAAGGATATAAAGGCTGCAGTAACCAACCTATCCACTGAGCACAATGAGGAAATATCAAAATGGAGTCTTGAATTCAAGACTCAGTTCTTAAAACCAAACAGGCTCTAAACCAAACAGATCATCCAAAGTCAAGGAAAGTGATGTGGTGAGAGCTATGCATCTCAATAGTGCTGTAAACAAGCCAAATGCAGGGTTACAGTAGAGGGCAGCCTGTTCTAGCAGGGCAACAGAGTACATGGCCTCAGAAGTGCAGTGCAAGTTGTTCTATCTTTATCTTAACCCTAGGGAGCTGCATGGGATTTTTTGCTTCCTGGGTGTTGTTGTTGTTGTTTAATCACTTACCAGACACTGAAACATACCTCCTGACACTCGTGCTGCACACAGATCATCTCTGGGCTTCTCAGAGGCTCACTTCTTCTCCCAAACAGTTCCACCTGAGAAATGATAGTCCTTAATCAGTCAAGGTTTCTGACCTCTTAGGGTTGTTTAAGTGAAATTGTCCCAAATGGAGTCACTCTCAAGGGCAATGGCCATTCACATCCTGCTTACTGGTGAATTTCTATCACTAATTACAGTCAACCTGTTGTGTAAGTGAATGACTATGCTAGTGAATGTGTGAATGAATAAATGAATGTTAAGCAGAATTACTCAGGAAAACTTGGGAGGGGAGGGTGGTGTCATTTCCAAAGTAATTTTATCACATTCAAGGATCTACTTAAACAAAGCCCCCTCCCCTCCAGCAACCACAGTCATTGACTATTTGATCCATGTGATGAACTGGAGAAGAGAAAGCATAATGTCATGTCAATGAAAGACTCTTAGTTTCTCCATTGTTTGAATAAATCTACTGGTGTTTTCTTAGTGAACTTAGCATTGTCCCTGGAACATAGAATGTGTCCTATAAATATGACTAAGTAGAAAACATCCTTGTAGTAAGACAGTTTCATGTAGTTAGTGTTTTGTTTCATTTTGTTGGCACAGTATATAAAAAGTCGTATATTGGTTGAGACTATAAATTATGACACTCTACCAAGTATAAAGTCTTTACTGAGGGTTATTGCCTCAAGGGAGTGGTATTGAAATCTAGTATAGCTTATAGCTATACCTTTTTTCCCTCTACAGCTTTTCATTGTGTGATAGGATAGTCATATGCCATGATTGGAGAAAAGACCAGGGCCTTATCAAACACTGAACTTTCTGGTGCCTCAGTCTTGCACACAGCCTCCAGACCTATGAGAAATAAAAAAAATTCCTCTTTATAAAATACCCAGCCCTGGGTATTCTGTAGTAGTAACACAAATAACCTAAACCATCATGTGAAATGCCACTTAAACTCATCTTTCATCCTCCTTGCTACCACTGCTGTATGCCTCGGGGCCACTGCAGTTGTCTCTTGACTGGTCTCCGAGCTTCTGCTCTAATTTACTGTCTGATGAACTTTTCAAATTATACTATTGATAACCTCACTCTCTTGCTTAGATCTTTCAGTTGGTTAGCTCCAACTAGTCTTAGCGTGAGTCTTAGAGGGCTATGCAAACTGTGGTGTAGATGCTCTTACTTTGCCCAACTTTACTGTGTCTTTTACACTAACCTGAGCCACATGTCTTCCTGCAGTTCAGTCCTCTTATAAAGCAACAGAGTGGGAATGTGCTTTACTGAAGATCCTGTCTTTCAGTGAAGTACATTTTCTACCATGCAGCCTTTTCTACCTTACTTTCTGGTATCTTATTCTGACATGGCCAACAGAGGCCCTTATAAAGGAAGGAAACAAATGGTATGGACTGCTCACCCAATTCTAACGAAACTACTTATTTTAATTAAGTTCTTTAGAAAATGTAGGATATAGTCAGAGTCTGATAAAGCCAACAATGTCTTTCTTTAGATACAAGTCTTTTCACCATTTTTGGTGCATGAAATCCTATTTGAGAACTGCCTGTGTATTATCTTTGGCTAATGATAAGATGGTGCTGTGTAGTGAAGATTAAAGATCAGTTGTCAAGTATACTTGCTAAAAAGTCTTCTGACTTTCTGAAATGCTTTGAACCCTGACATGGTTGATGAGCAGAGTTAGAGCTGTGAGTCGTTAGACCCTCCTGCTGTACTGTGGCTTCCTGAGTGTAGTTCCGAGTTCTTACTGTTCCTTTGTTAAACTGTCTCTGAGAGAACTTTGTCACTATTTATGATGGCGGGTCAGAATGACAGTGTTCATTGTGAAAAGCTTTGGGGACGATTATGGGAAAGTGCTCATCTCATGCATGAATTTATTCACTGTGAAGAACACCCAAGTTACTGCTTTCAGTCAGGTGGGCACATGTGCATAGACAGAGAATAACTGTGGGATGGGAGATGAAGAAGCGGCCACTAACAGGAAGTAATGGATGTCACATTGTGAAGAGATCAACTGCAGTCCCTGAGCCTGAGATTGAGCAAGGAACAGGAAAGCACTTTCACCTTCTTTGTCCTTCAGGACTTTCTAAAGTTCTAGAATCTTAGAGACAATCATTAGAAATGACCTGTCCAAAGTATTTTTCAAGTTCCCCAAGAATTACCATGGCAACTAAATTACTTCATGACTAAATGAAATGTTTAGAGATGTTTTTCCTATCATTTTCGAGTTGCTGTTTATTAAAGATGAAATGTCAGAGGTTGGAACTATCATACACTTTGAAAAGGAAGAGCATGAACAGTCTCTGGAGGGGGTGGATGCTCTCAACAATACGAAGGAAGTTTGTCAAAAGCCTCCATGCACTTCTGTAAGTTAAGTGCCTGGCAATGACAATGAAATCATTCAATGGGACACTGTTGCTTTCTGTGAAAGGAACACAAAAGAGCAGTTTTACTATGAGTTTAGTTTGGGAATAATTTGGCAATAGCTTCTCTGTTTATTAGAAAAAATTTGAGTCCACTTATCCTACAGCCTTGAATTTTATGTCCCATCAGGTAATTTGTTTTCATGATCTGAAAGGGGAAGTAGCAATAAGCTGTTATCTTTTTTTTTTTTTTTTTTTTTTTAGATGATGTTATATAATTACACCCTGTAGTTTCACTTGAAGTTTGTTGTTGTTGTTTAGTGGAAGATTGTGTTCCTTTGACATTTTATTTGTATATTCTTAGAAAACCTGTTTGTAATGAGTCAAAGAACCCCTGTGATGGGCAGAACGTAACACTACATGAGTTATGAAGTTTTGCTTTCCTCTTCTAGATTCACTGTTTATAGCAAGTGCAGGTGTGTAAAGTCTCTACCTTGAGTCATTTATTCACACACCTGGGTAAATACTCCATTGGCACCATGTGAAGTCTCCACTCCTTAGTATGTAGGCAGTGCATCTTGACCCTCCCATATTCCCCAGCTTCTCTTTGGATATTTTCACTACCAACATCAACATTTTCCCCAGAGGCAGCCTATTGCATTAGACAGGAAAAATGGGCTTCCTTTTCATTAAACTAAAACTGTTATCATAGGACTTTTGCCCATGGATTCCTACTTGACTCTTAGGATCAGTGCAACTGAGATGCCAGCAATCACGAAACTTGATAGACTTCCACTGAACTAGGCTCTGTCACTGGACCAGAGGTTGAAGCCTAGCAAAGGTGGAGTGACTTTAACTGTTCTTTGATGTCAAGTGGCTGACTTGCGTTGTGTATGGTTACATAAGTCTACGTTGTGATGTTTACATAACAATGGAATCACTTCAAGATGAATTCTCTAAAGTTAACAAATCACAACTGTATTGATATATTCCATATGATAAATATTGAGCAGTAATTTCCCAAGATGAAGGGAACATATCAAAAATATATATTAGTTCTACCCCCACCCCAAGGCCTTTCCCCTTTTCCCAAGGTGGCATGTGTTCTTAACTGATGAGCCATCTCTGTAGGCCCTTGACTACCGTTACTTTCATTCTCTTTTCTACTGATTAAGAAGTATTTTATCTTTAAAAATATGTTAGCTATGTTCCGTGTCCCACTGCACTTTTTATAGTGTTACTATTTGATTCTTGACACGTGAGATCAAGAAATGAAGCTCAGAGCTGCTGGACCTTACAGAAGCTCTGGGCATGGACTTTTCCCTTTTTCATGGGGAAGTTATCCACTGTGAGCTTGTCAGTAAGGAGACATAAACAGAAGTGACTTGTGTGAACACTCTTGTTGAACCATAAACAGTATTTGCTATTTGTACTATTAGTATAAAAATAGAAATATAGTCTAAAGTGCATGTGCATTTATAGATAAGGAGTTTTTAAGTTCTCATCAACCTATTCTCCTTAAACATGAGTCTGTGCTCATCTGATAGAGCCATTATAACTTGAGAAGCCTTGTTAATGCTTTGCCTACTAGTTGGTAATACTGGCAAAACTCTCCAGAAACTTCTGAGCTATGCATGTCCTCTTAACAGTCACTTCTGAAGTGTTTCTTTAATGTGTTCTAAGAAATCTGAGAGTGATAAGCTCATTGCTATATTCTTTTAAATGTTATATTTTCCACAAAAACCCTAAAAGCGTGAAGTTACTCAAGTGAGGACACCAAGTTTGTAGTAGCCATTAGAGTGAAAGGAGACCCTACAGTATGTCAGCGTGATGTAGTTTCCCAAGTATACTGATGACCACATTCACCTCACAGTGGCAATGTGCAGTGTGCATATAGTCAGTATAGTGATGACCACACTCACCTCTCAATGGCAATGTGCAGTGTGCATATACTCAGTATAGTGATGACCACATGCACCTAACCAAGGCAGCCTGCATATAGTCAGTATAGTGATGACCACACTCACTTCACAGTGACAGTGTGCATATACTCAGGCCTTCTTTTAAGTAGAAGGTAATTTTCCATGAACAGGAAGACAGAAAAGCATATGGGCTGAGAGTGTGTTAGAGAATCAAGAATAATAAATATGTATCTCAGTGTACAAAGAACAAAAAACTATACTATAGAGGGTGGCATGCAGATTAGCAGGGAGCCCAGGTCTTTCTTCCCTTCAGAATTTGGGCCAAAATGTATGATGTGGCTTATGCTTAACAGTTACAGAAATGTTCAGTATAAGAAGCAGAGGTGATTACTTAAGATGCATCTTTCAACTGTTCTATCTGTAAAAGGAACAGAGTTAAGATTGAAGCACATGGTGTCAGGCGACTTGATTCCAATCCTACTGTCAGAGGCTTGGGTCTCAGAGGCAGAGTTCTTGCATAGTCTTGAGACAGATCTTGTAACGTAGCACAGGCCAGCCTCTGCTTGTGAGGCCTCTTGCCTCAGCTTCCTGACACCTAGAATTATAGGCATCAGGACAGACCTGGGCATGCAGAGAATCTATAAGCTGTCACCCTTGTGGACAGCAGAGGCAGGAAAGAGGCTTGGAAGAGGTTAGACAAGGGAACTGGAATATAGAATCAGAGGTCCAAGAAAGCCATTGCATACTCCTCAGGAACCCTGGAGTATATACAACACATGGCAACTGTCCCTCGGAGAGACCTAAAATCTAAACCCTTACGGCTTTGCTTTCATCATCTACTTGTTCTGGGAAAGGTATGTTGTCTGCTTAGCCTCTCTGCAGCCAACAGTGACCTAGCAGCATTTACAGCAGCTGGCAGGAGGTCATCCTCACAGGGGGCCTGCAAGGCACACTTTCACGTTCACTACATCCAGGTCCCCTTCAGCATCTAGGGAACCTTAGATAACTGTTTGTTACTTCACCTCCATGGAGGCTCAATTTTCTCCTTAGTAAAATAAGCTTTTTCCAAACTTTTTTTTTTTGAGTGAAGGTTTTGCAAACTATAGTAAAAGACTTTAGCGCTATGCCAGGCATAGAGAAAGCATACTGTAAATGTTAATTATTCCCTTTAGGTAAGCCCCAATAACTGCAGTAGTTCATTTTGTGAAAACGGAGGCTAACATCTTCCGACTTGATAGCATAGTTCTCACTCGAGGCAGAAGGTCATGGCAGCCCTTTTCAAAAGACATCATAATTGAGGTATTAATGTTCTCCCCTTGTCACTTGGTATTATGTGATCCATATTTCTCAAAAATGTGCTAATGACCTCTGAGTAATAGGATAATAGCATCCCCTACTAAGCTGAAATCATGGGGAGCTGTTATGAAGTGATTTGTAAGTGACATGATTATGTTCTTACTGTTTGTGCACCCCTCATGAGATAATATTTAAGAATGATAATTAAGGGACTTGGTCTTTAACTGTCTAGTGATTCATAAATGTTCGTCTCTGCTGTACAGTGGAATTTTAGGGCCCACTAGAGTATTTAGTTTCAATAGTTTTGAATTTTTCAAGTTTTCTTTGAAAACCATTGAATATATCAAATGAAAGCCCTTTTAAATTCCATTTATGACTGAATTTGAAAGGATTGGGCTCTCATCCAAGAAGTGGCAAATTACCAGTGCTACATCGCTTCTGCCAAATCATCAAGCAGGGAGGAATACTGAAGAAAATAGGTGTGGGGCAGGGGTTTGGAAGGATGGAAAAAGGAGAGCCTGCTAGAAATAAGACTGATCACTTCTATTTGATAACTGGAAAGATAATAATCTAGTTGGTACCTTCTGTGCCTGATGGAGAATGCTGGTCCTGAGATGAAGTACCCTAAGTCTTTGTTCTGAAAAGTTTATGACCTATTGGGGGTGTGGACACAAACACGTGGAGTATGGGGGGACATACATGTGCACCAGGACTATATTACAGGTAATAGAGACATGCAATGCCTCCAACACAGGAGCCCTGCACTTACAAGTAATGTGAGGTAGCACAGAAGGAGCCCATGGCCACCGGTTATAGAGTGAACCGCAAATGCACTCAGTGAGGGGAATGGGGCTATCCTTGGAAACCCAGGTGTCTTATGTGATACTGACTTATGGTTAAATGCTTTGGGACTCCAGGGAGAAAATGCCAATCAGGTGTCCAGATTTGTGACAGAATTTATGGAGAGAACAGGAGTAATAACTAAGGTTATATTGATAAAGGGAAAACCCAGTATGTATTTATGAACACAATAGAATAGAATAACTTGAGATCCAATGAATAACAAAAGCCTCAAAGAAAAATGTTCACAGTTCTCTTATTTATCATATTGGATTATTTTTATTCATGTGACATCCCAATTACTGCCTCTAAGTCCCCCACCCCAACAGTCCCTCTTCCCATCCCCCCTCCCCTTCTCCTCTGAGAGGGTGGAGGCACCCCTGGGTATCATCCCATACTGGCACATTACATTGGATTTTATTCTGCTATAAGAGCTAAGAGGAAATATAAAATTATGTGTTTAAAGCTTCACTTGCTAGAGTGTCTATGTCTGATTTGCTTAATTTTTCTGAAAGAGAAACATCTCAAAAGTATGATGCCAACTAGTCTTAAAAAAATTGTAAATACCACCTACTTCCATGAAAGCTTCCATGAAAGAAAACTATAGTAAAGAGAGAAGGGCTATTCTGTGCCCGCTCTAATCCCAGCCCATTCCGCAGAATGGTGAGCAGCCTGATATAGATCATTCTTGTCTCTTACATGCAAACATAGTCATGTATCTGTACATTTTATATAAGTGGGAACGTCCCATATACGTTGCCTTGTATCCTACAGATTTTTTTTCTTATTTTGTTTTATTTTTTTAGACAGTCTATTATGTAGTCCTGGCTGTCCTGGGACTTTGTAGGCCAGGCTGGCCTCAGACTCAAAGCAGGGACTAGAGGTGTGTGTCACACACCAGGTAGCAGAGAAGTGTTATCAGACCGCTTTTCACGATGGTGTGTTCCCCATGTTCTTTGCATACTGGAGAGTATGTCGCACTGTGTAGCTGAATTGTAACTTATTTAGACATTTCCCTATTGATGCATGTTTACTTGGGCATTTTCTAAGCTACAATTTTTTAATTAAAAAGTGTGTGTGCAATTTTACCTGTAGATGTAGTTCCACGCTGTGTATTAAGTGCCCTAGAAAGGAAATCACTAGGTCAAAGGGGAGCCACATTTTAAGATTTGGTGCTTTAACCAAAGCACGTCTGAAGAGTAGCTACCAATTTACACCCTTTTACAGGTTTCTTTTAAATTTGATTGTAATTTTCTTCCTGTCTATTACTCTCCAGGGTATCTTGTCTTGGACTGTTTGAGAATTCCACATTAAAGACCTCTACTGAGTCACTTTCCTAACAAAGCAAGTTCCTCTGAGGGCAAGAGCTTAGGCCATTGTTGGCTTCCCTTCCTCTGACAGTCTTTGGCATCTGCTGACGTGGGGCTGCCTGTGGCTGTTACACCAATGTGACAGATTATCTGCACAAGATGGGCAGAGGAGAGAAAGAGGGCAGACCTGGCAGTTCTCTTGTGAATATTTAAAGTCCATTTAAATCAGTTTCTTTTTATCTCCTCTTCCTGTTGATGACAGCAGTGGCACCGTTTGTCTTATTTTCCAGTCAAACTTTCTAAAGTAAAATGGCCAGGAGAACAAACAGACCTTACAGGTTGTTACTCACAGGGTGGAGTGGGAGCCAAGGATGCCTTTTGAGGAGAGAGAAAGTATGTGAAGGAGGGAGAAGCCATCCTTCTGGTTCCCTAGTCACAGGGTGTGGCTCCTGAAAAAGCATTACATGATATATACTGGGAGCCACCATCTCCTCTGTTTCAAGACAAAGGGATGTACTTTGGAATCATGCCTTAGCCATTGTTACCGTGGCTACATTGGGCGAACAGCCTGTCTTTGCCTTTAATATTCCCATCGGGGTAATAATACTATTTCCTGGTTTCCTTTTAGGATAAGCAATAAGGCTTTCTGTGCTGGTCATTGCTGTGTAAGTGCCAGCACTTCCTTTAGCCTATTGTGTAGTTGCTTTATCTGGGATCGATGGTTAGCATTAATGACATAGTTGACAGACTCTGGAATAACCTGGAAGATGAGAATTATCTGGATGACATTAACTGAGTTGGACAAACCTGCTTATTGTGGGTAGCAACATTTCCTGGCTGGACCATATCAATAGAGAAGGAGTTGAATATTGCTGTGCATCCATTTCTCTCCATTTTCTGACTGTGACTGTGCTCTGTCCCTGGAACCTCTCCACCATGGTGGGCTGTACTGTGGAACTATGAACTAGGATAAGCCCTTCTTCTCTAAAGTTACTGTTTTCAGACTATTTTTTTTTTTACAACATCTGGAAAATATGGAGGTTCAGAGCCTACCTGGCATGGCCACATGGCCATATGGTTGATAGGCTTTAGGAGGTGTCAACAAAGACATGTTTAATACATCTGTGCCTCATCTATCTTAGCTCTGTAGAGCATGACCAAGTTATTTTTCCTTACATGTTTATATTTCTAAAAATAACGTAACAGTAAGAACAGTTTCTCTTCTGAGTAGAGCTGCTGTAAGGACTAGTGGCGCATTTTGTATCTCAGAGGCTTCGGTTTCTGTCCTCACCCCTGCACTCATCTGCTTCTCTCAATGGCAGCTCCAGGGGTAGCAGATTTTGTTTTCCCATTGCTCTGTCACTTATAGCATTATACCAGATTCTTCCACTCACTTAGTGTTTGTTGACAGACTAAAGGAAAGATGCACAGAACGGTATCTGAAATGAAACCAACTTTCCATAAGTGTGACCTACTTAGAGTAAGCAATGCTCACGGAATCATTATTTGTGGACATTTATTGCTTTATTTACAGTTCTCTAATGAGTATAACTTACAGAGTCACAGTAACTGAAGAGCAAAAGAACAACTATCCTTCCTCCTTGTGGGGGAACTGAGGAAGCCTTGAGTGAATGTGTAAAGGGTAGATGGAGTACTCAATGCTCATTGTTGATGTGGACTCAGCAAAGACCCTAACCTCAGACCCATGGGAAACAGGCAAAGCCTTCCCTCTAGATGAGTGCAAATATTTAGCAGCATCCACAAACCCCAGCAGCATAGTGTCCTCTTCATGGGTATTTACAGTCTGGGTATGCTTGCTTCTTCATGAGGCTAACTAACACCCCCACACTGTGCATAATAAATGTGCTAAGGTTTGAATTATTGAATAGTTAGTGCTGCCCCATCAGAGTGCATGTGGCCCACCTGATCCCAGCTTTTCTATATATCCCTTGTCGCCCCAGTCAGGTTTCTGGAACCATGTCAGTCTTGGCATCTCCCCAGTTCAGTGATAGGTTATTTTGAATACTAAAAAGCCATGTGACTATCAATTTTTTAAAACTATGTGAAACTTTAAGGTGAATTGATACAATAAAAATCATTAGCTACTATATACAAATAATTAACTGTCCCTCGTAGATGGGAGAAGAGCTCCTGTAGACACCTCACTGGAGCTCTGTAAGTGGGAACTGGCTTAGGCATAAATAGAACACTTTTAGCTAAAATACTGCTTCATTTTGCAGTACTGGATTCAGACCCAGAGTATCATTCCTGCTAGGCAAGTGCTCTGCCAAAGAGTTGCATCACCAACCATCAGGAAACTGTGAACAAAGTACTTGTGCTGGCTGTGGGGCCATATGCCTGTAATCCTAGTACCTGAGATGCTGGGTCAGGAGGATTGCAAATTTGAGGCCAGCCTGAGCTACATTGCAAAGTTGAAAAAAACAAAACAAAACTAAACTAAAAAGGACAGAAATCATCAATGACAAATACAACGTATGCATGACACACAAAATTTATCTCAGCATTAACAAATTAAGCCAGCTGTCACAATTTGTTCTCACTGAGACTCATGTTTAAATTTGATCCCATTTTAAGATGCTAATAAATGGGGTCAAGTGGGAACATTAAGAGACAACAGAGCTCTGTCCTTGTTAATAGACTAATCATTCATGTGCCTAGTAGCTGCATGAACCAATAGGTTATCTTAAAAGGGGAGCTACTATAATCAAGTTTAACTAGGTCTCCATGGCACTTTGTCTCTTGCTATGCAATGCTCTCTGCTGCTTCAGAATGCCACCGACAGTAAGTATATGAACAGATGTGGTCTTTCAATTTTGGACTGGAACCTTAGCTACAATAAAACTTTTATTTATAACATACCCAGTCTGTGGTATTGTGTTATCAACAACAGGAAATAAAGATGCCATTCAAAATAGCCTATAAGAAGACATTGTTATGTTGTGTTCAAATGATGTAATACCATTCCACCATTATAGATGATATCTGCAAATATTTTGATTGATATGGAAAGATATCCACAGCATACATATATACCAGCAAGAAAAAGAATAAAGGGTTTTTGTTGGTTTGGGATTGTGTGTGTGTGTGTGTGTGTGTGTGTATGTGTGTGTGTGATTAGGGCAAGAGCCTCACTCATGCTAGGGACTGCTCTACTACTGATTTGTATTTAAGCCTTTTGCAGATATAAATTTTGAAAAGTGATATTTACAAGTGATTAATAAGCTTACATATTATTTTTGGCATATACCAATCTTGAATGGCATAAACACAAATATTAACAGTGTCAGAAGGCTCACTCTTGTTTTTAGGGGTTATTACGTTGTATGAAATTTCTAAAACAAGCATTGCCTTTTGTAATGCAAATACATCCTTGCTTTATCATTTGTTTTTGAGGGGCATACTGAAATAGGTGCCATTTGTCTCAGCCTCAGTGAGCTGAAGGACTGGAAAGCCGCTGGTGGTATGAAGAACAAGTGTTCACTATACACTTCCTGTGTTCTTGTGTGTTAAAATGTGTGCATACAATGCTGTGCATCAAAAAGTAGACCTGGGAAGTGGTGTTACAAAATGATGCAAGAGGCTGTGGCTATGGTGGAAGCATAGCAGCTGGACTGGGAAGAACACACAGGGATGCCTCACCAGGAGGTGGCATCAGGTAAACACAAAGGTGCTGATGTCTGGAGTCTAGTCTTACCAGGACTTTGCTAGTCACTTTCTTCCTGAGGAATTTTATTGTGTATACAGAATTGAGTTAACAACAGAACATTTTTTCATCAAATTGTGCTGTGCTTAAATATACATAAAATAAACTATTCAGTTAAGAGCCCCACTACTAACATTTTTAATGAAAGTTCTCAATTGTTTATTAAAGTGTAAACTTTATATTTGCAGGGAAGGTTTTTTTTTTTTTTTTTTTTTTTGGAGAGGGCTGGATAGACAACAATGAAAAAAATGTGTAAGGTTTGTTACATTCCTTTTGTAAAAAAAAAGAAAAGAAAAGAAAAGAGAAGAGAAGAACGAGTCATGGTCATTGAGCAGGCTCCTGTGATCATGCTTGCATAACCATACCATCCTGGTCAGTCAGTATCTGTGGTCTAAAGTCACATTTACTTCATGACACCAGGTTTCTCGTACCCAGGGACCCAGATTAGCAGGTAGCCTCAATTTTACAACCATGGGGTTCCATTAATGGTTGGATGCTTTTGTTGTCCTGTGTATTCTATTGTTTTTCTCAGCTGGCTAGTTCCCATCTGTCTCCAGTCCTAGCAGCCTCCTGAAGCTGCTTGTTTTCCATTTTAGTAGGTAGCATTTGTACACGTCAGAAAGCCAGTTGTCAACTCCAAGGCATCTCTTTCTTCCTTCCACACTCAATCCATTAACAGAGTCTGTGGCCTTATTTGTAAAATGTAACCTTGATTCATCTCATCTTTTCCCCACCTCCACTGTTACTGTTGTAGAGTAAGACACTCATTATATACTTCTATATGGGAATATCCTTAGCTCAACTTTGTCTAATCAACTTTCCACGTAGTGACCAGAGGAGTGTATTGAAAAAGAAAAGAAATCCTGTCTTTCCTCTGCATGAAGTCCATGGCCTTGTCAGGGCTGATGAATGCTCTCAGCTGGTGCTGTCCACACCTCTGAGTTTTTCCATCTACTTTATCCCTTTTGTCGTTCTGCTACCTTCCCTCCTGCAGACCCATGAACACCCCTGCCCCCCTTTTTTTTCAGATGAAACTTCACCAGGGCAGAATCTACAATTGTTTTCTTGCTGCTCAATCTTGGTGTCTGTCCCAATCCCTGGAGCATAATAGATACATGGTTTTAGTAATGATGACAAAAACAAAAAATTTAAACCTGAAAGTTCAAGACCAAATGTGGTAAACCTCTAAACAGCAGTTTGAGTGAAGATGTATGAGAGTCCATGGAGACATAGGACAGTGGGGTTGTGACTCTGTCTGATGAAGCCTTTGAACCCTCACTGGGAAATGGCTTTTAGAGCCATGTATCAAAGAGACATAAACTCTCAGCTGAAGTAAGGAAGCTGTGTCCCATGAGATTGGCCAGCCTTCTATATTAAAGCTGAGGAAACACATATGTCACTGAGCTTTACAGAATAGGCTGGAGAAGTAATTGTTGATTTGATTGTGACAAGTCTGTGGTGCCAATTGAAGATGTTGGACAGCTTCCATCTGACAAGGGAAGCAAGTTCCTGGCCCCGACTCCAGGAGCAAGAAGAACACCTTTATTGGAAGAAACATTGGTCCAGGACCTTTTGATGGTCAACAATGGACACTAATAAAAGACATAAGGATTATCTTAGAAAAACCATGGATGGAAATTGAAGACTGATAGGAAGAAGTTGAGCATAAGATGAACCAAATGAGTTTATTGGATTGAGAAAATGGTACCATTATTAGCAAAGCAAATCATGAAAAAAAGGAGGTATTTTGAGGGTGATGATGGGTTTGGCTTATAACTTGTGAAAGTGAAGCTACCAAAAAGAAATGTCCAGTTTGTGGTGAAATTGGAGGCCAGAGATAGGATTAGAAGTACTTCTCACACCTTCTTCTGTTAGTTCTCTCGGTGGTACCCAGTGACAGGCGTTGTATCGGCACTGAGAATAGAAATGAGAGAAGCTTAAGCCTGGGTCTGTGAATTCCCTTTTTCTCTATGTAGCTTTGACACATGAAGGCATTCATTTATTGACATATAATTTCAAAGGATCATTAACTGCAGTGTAATTATTTTAATACACATCCATTTTTATTTTTTTATCTTTATATGATACACCTAAATCAGGAGTTTTATCATACATGCATAGTCAATTACAATTTATAAATTACAGTTGAAAGGAATCCCAGTGATTATCAAAACAAATTTGAAGATCTTTGTGCCTTTTGCTTCTGACCCGCAGCAGGGCAATTTGTCTGTATATTTGACAAGTGAAATGACATCGAAAGAAGATGCAGAACACTAATTGGGATGTGGGAACTTTATGCTTCTCACTGGATCTTTTAGAGTTTGCAAATTCTGAAGATAGTTTAAGCTAGGATGTCCATCTGATCTGTCTTAAAAATGGAAACAATAGTGCCTACATTCAGCCTATAAAGAAGCAGAGATGACCATTTAATGAAATTCTTGAATTTCTGTTAGAAGACAATGCAATAGTGAGCGCAATATTGAGAGCAAGCTGAGGACTGAGAGACAGTCTAGAGGCAGGAATATAGAGTGAGCAGGGAGAAGAACCTTAATAAAAGTAGTCATTATTATTTGGTATACCTTTTAATTCGGTATCCTATTTTGTTGGCACTATGATAATACATTAAAACAATAATCATCCTTCCATTCTACAGAAGGACACCAGAGCACAGGGAGGTGACTAAGGTTCCATGATGGAAAGCAAGCAAAGTTGGGGACTGATCATAGCTTTGGTTCCAAGTCTAAGGATTCTCGGCACTTTCTAAATTGTGGGGAGATGGTGTATGCTCTGGTGTCTTGTCCTACACCATGTCTTTGCATAAGCCTGCAGCTGTATCAGTGCCCCCCCTGCTCTTACCCAAAGCCTATTTATCCTCAAATCCATCTTTCAGAAACTTGATCACATCCTAACAGCTAGAACTTGCCAGCTACTTCTCTTTACTTTTCTAGGAAGGCTCTCTTTCTCTACCGGTTGTGTCACACTCTCTCCTTGTCTAATCATAACTAATACTTGTATTTCATCTCTACCAGTAGACAGCTAATCTGGTTAAACCCTGAATCTAAATCACCTGTCGGGACAGCATGAGGTACACTGAATGTATATGTATGGGATGGGTGAGCAAGTGCGTCTTCTCCATCTTCTCTCCTCTGAGACAGCTGAGCAACTGCATTTTGTCTGCCTACTTAATTTAGGGAAAGACTGACGCCTCTTGAGTATTTTAAAGGAGAAAGCCAGATGAAAACAGGAGGTAAGACATGTTCTATTTTATGAAGATGGAGACAAGAAGATGTAGGCATAATGAATGAAGGCAGGGGGCTTAGGAATGAAATACAGTAGCTATGGTTACGGAAGGGTCTTAGTGAAAATGTTCATGCAAATTGAAATAATCAGCTCTCTTGTTTTATGCAGCATGAAGAGAACAAGAATCTCAAGGCAAGTGTTATAGGGATGTCATCAAAGGCCACGGATAAAGTAAGACTATGGCCTTTCAGTCATTTTCCCTTTGGGCACACACCATAGAGGGCTGATGTCCTAAATTATCTATTCTCTGGTCACATGTTTTTGTCTGCTGCCAGACTGCAGGCTGTATTTGGAGCAATGACAATTGCTTCAGCAGCTTCAAGACTCCCTGACAAGGACTGCACCGAAGAAGTTGGGCATAAGAGTCAGAGTGTTGAAGATTAAAGACCAGCAAGTTAGGAAAAGTTGTCATGTGCTTGGATGAAATCATTCCTGACTCAAGGGCACTCAGCACTTGTTCACTTGTCAGGAGAGCAAGTCACACTAAAGACTGTCTTATTTTGAAGCTTGAAGCCAGGGGATATGGGTGTAAAGTCTGAGAATGCTGGGGCCATGCTCTTAAGGAGGAGTCTGTGTGCTCCAGAAAACAGGTCTCTAGTGTTAACTTTCACCGATAGCTTTTCACAAAATGACAACTCCCTTACTGCAGTGAATGCAAGAAGGGAAAAAACCGTGAAATTCAAAATGATGTGCATTGATATGATTTTGAGCCAGAAAAATGAAGAATTAATTGACTGTAGAATCCCCAACAGGATGGCCCAGCTGAGAAAGGCACTCAATGCTGCCTTATGGCTTGAATTTGTCCTGAGGGACAAAGAATGTGTTTTCTAACCTCAACATGTATGGTATGACATGTGGACACACAGAGACACACACACCATAAATAGATAAAAGCAATTAAAATTTAAAAAGCAGTTGTTTGAGGGGTGTTGCCTTATTTTTCTCTCCTTCAAAGCATTTTTGCAAATAGCATTGAAGAAAGATTATTGTCAATGTCAACTGAGTACCAATTTAAAATAAAAACAATGTTGTACCTATTTTTTTAAGAAAAAAAAACAAGATCACAGAAGCTAAAGTAATATAATAACTGACTATACATACATTGTAGTACTGGTTACATCACTTGGAATGGTCAACTAGAATTATAATTTCAAAAAAATTTTTAAACTTTGAAGTAGTATATAATTAGTAGTTATTAGAAGAACACAAATACTGGTAGATTAATTTAAAAAGGGTTGCCTCAAATAGATTTTTTTTGTCTGGGGGAGGTGGCTGAGACATGTTTTCTCCATGTACCCCTGACTGTCCTAAAACTCATTCTATATACTAGGCTGGCCTTGCACTTAAAGAAATCAACTAATATTCACTATATACATGTATGAAACTGTCAAATAATAATAATAATAATAATAATAATAATAATAATAATAAAGCAAAAAGAAACAAGTGCCATGTTCTTTTATGTGACTACTTTAAACAATTTTCAGGAAGAAAGGGTCTAGGATATCAGGATCACAAACACTGTTCAGACATGAGTAGACTAAAAAAAAGAAAAAAGGATTGTCATATTACATCTTGTGCCTTTAATTATCCGCTGTCAACCAAGATAATTCTGCTTTTGAGTTTTATAAGCTACTTACACTTTTACATTATTTTCAAAATAACACAACCCTAAAGGATGAGCACTCCCAGCTTTGTAATAAAAAATCTGAACTGCTTTGATCTGAACCTTGAATACCAACAAGATGCCAGGGCAGGAAACCCCACTCCTGGTCACATGGCAAGATTACTGTGAAAACAGCAAACTTACTAAAAACAGTGCATGGATTACTTTCAGGTATTTTTAAAGGATGTATATGAAATATAAGCTTTGTCTTCAGACTTAGGATACTCTCGAGACACCTCTGCATATGTATGTAGGCATTTTTTAAAGCCCAGATCTGGTACTGAGAATGCAGTTCAGAGGTAAAGTGCTTACTGTACAAGCAACTGATCCATTGTAAGAGCCAGGTCTGGTGTGGCAAAGTATGGCATGTGTCTCTAGCCCCAACACTGGGGGAGGGAAGAGACCTTGCATCCAACACTGCCATTCCAGCCAAAATGCTCCAGGTTCAGGAAGACTCCATCTCAAAAAATATATAGTGGAGGGCAATAGAGAAAAACACTTGATGTTAAATCCTGGCTTCAACAAACACACAGATGATTGCACATATCAAAGGCACACCTACCACAGATATATACACACATAGACACACATGTGCCAACACACACAAACACAAATCCAACCATCTCTAGTCCTAAGCATTTCAGATAGGTTATAGTCAATCTATACAGCAAAAATCCCTAAACAATGATAAACTGACAATAGTAAAGTTTTACTTTCACTAGTCATGTTGTGGTCATGGTGGTGCCTGCTTCTAATCTCAGCACACAAGTCTGAAGACCTCAAGATTGTGGGCAGCCTGAGGTATACAGCAAAACCATGTCTAAAAACCAAATTTCTCAAGGAGTCGTTTTGAAGCTCTCTGTTTGTGTTACATACTACAACCCAGTCCTTTCCCTTTGTAGGAACTCAAGCCCTGGAAAAGCTCTACTTAGGGCACAGACCCATGATACCACTTCTGAGAACTGTAAATCTTCCCAGGTCTTGAGTTCTCTAGACAGCTCCTTATAAATAAATTGGATACATCAACTAGGGTGCTTTCAGTCCTAAGTAGTACTTAAAATTTTAACATAAAAATGTAGCAGAAAGATTTATTTATTTATTTATTTATTTATTTATTTATTTATTTATTTCACAAAATAAAATCCAGAGTTTGAATGGCAGAAAGTCCTAAGCAGCATCTTCTATATGTTTGCCCTATTTGGGTCTATTCCTCTTGGCTACAAGGTGGCTGGTACAGCATCAGGCTTTACAACATTTTATGACCAGACCACAATGGAAGACAGCTCATCACTCTCTTTTGACTCTTTAGAGAGAGAAGAAGAAAATGTTGGAACCTAACTGAAGACATTTTACATGAGCAGGTCCCACAGACCTGACTTGTTACAGGCTAACAATTTTAAAAACATACACGTGTAAAGAAAATGTTGTAAAGAAAATGTTGAGGGCTCTTCTGAAGTCAGAGTTCTGTGAGCAGAAGGGGGATATACTACCAACATTGTTTGTAGGCATAACTTTCAGTTCTCTATAACTCAGTTTTCAACAGTCATGGTTGCTACAGCAGGAGCCAGTGATGAGAGATAACCATAATAGCTGTAACTTGAAGAAGTGGGCATTTGTATGACCTGAGAGTATTGACAACATTTTTTCCCCATTACCATGGTGTTTTTGACATATAATCACAGATTCTTCTGCCAGGAAGCGGAGCTATTAGTTTCTGATTTTGAGTTTGACTTAGAAAGTTCCGTCTAAGGAGCAGACTATGAAAAGGAGGAGGGGAAAGTCACTATACAGTGGAGAAAAACATGATCAAGGTTAACATCATCAGAATGAGTCACGGCACCCTGTCATGATGGAATGAGCAAGATGAGGACAACACCCCTGTGGAAGCCCCTCCTAAGTCAGTGTGGTCATGAGTGTCAGACAAGCCAGATGCAAAGACCTTCATAAAATATTGGATCTGTATTCTTCAAACATGCCAAGGTCATGAAAAGAAAATGGGTGGACTGAGAAATTTGCATATTAGTGAAGGTTAAGGAAGTGCGATGCTCACGTGCACCACGGTGCCCTGCAATAGATTCTCAGAAGAAAACAGTGAAGGGGACCGAAGTCTACATCAGCAGGGCTAGGAGTGGTCTTCTCCTAGTTTGTATATATTATGTGATTAGGTAACATGGTATCTTCAGAAGAGAGGAAACAGTACACAGAAACTCTCTGTATTATTTTTTATTTTTTTCTAGCAATCTAAAAGTGTGTTAAGATAAGCATTTTTAAATGATTTAAGAAAAAAAAGCTTGCTTTATTACCAACACCAATGAATCCAGCTCCACAAACAGTGCTTTTCATAACTCATTTGTTCGAGAATGATGGTTACTTCTGTTCATTACGTACGTGAGAACCCAGTCTGAGTGTAGTGGAACATGCCTACAATCCCAACATTCTGAGGCTGAGGCAGGAGGATGTTCAAGTTCCAGGTCAGCCTTGGCTGTTGTAGTGGGATATTGTCTCAGAAAACTAACCAAAAAACCCAACTAAAGCGTGACTAGCCCTCTGCTGAAACCAGGCCCAGTGCTAGCCAGGGATAGAGTAATGGAGCAGTCAGGTACCACCTTTTCTTCCTCTCTCCCCTACCAACTGAGTCCAACTGAAAAACAAATGTGTTTTCTTTTCTTTTCTTTATTCGACTGGATAATGCTTTGCAAGGGATCTTGAACTTTGAGGATTTTGAAATGATTTACATTCTTTATGCAGATATTTTTGTTTTAAAAAAATTTGTTACTACTTTGATTAAAAGTGAGGAGAATGTGCCATTCATTAAGATTGTGGAGCAGAATTAGTCCATTCAGCTTTTTAAAAAAGAAGCAACAGAGCTTGCCCTACGCCAGAACAACGTGTTTTTCTGCTTCTGTCCAAGACTGAGCATGGAGCGTTTTGGCTGATGAAGCTGCTGCTTTTGAAAACATGGTTGGAAGGTTTCAATGAAAAGCCTTATACTCTTTGACTCCACTGGAAAAACTCATTGTAATAAGTATGAGGATGAGTTTTTAACAGGTGATTGTGAAATTTAATAAAGAGGGCATAGAAAAGACTTAATACCAGCATGCAAAATAAAGACCAAACTGAGGCTTGTTTAATGGGGGCAAAGCCAGTCATGTCTCTCTTCTCCTTCATCTCATGGATGCGGATTTTTTTTTTTTTTGCCTATAATTTCCTGAAAGACCACCTTAAGCTAAGTTATCAGTATATCAAGATGCCCATACGAGGTTATTATAGGTAGCAGAGTGAAGTTTAATTCAACTTGTACTTAAAAGTATTATTTTTATAAACAATACCTATAATAACATAAAGTATTTTTAGGTGGTGTTTTGGTTATTTTAGAAAATTGTGAGTCATGCACATCCACAACAGTAATAACACCAGGAAGTAAAATTATGGAAGATGTGTTTGTCTCAAAAGCATAATTGTGGGGTTGACAAGATGTCTCCGTAGGTAAAGCCTAGTAACTGAGTATGGCCCCTGGAATCCACAGAAAGGTGGAAGCTATAGCTGACCCTACAGAGTTGTCCTCTGACCTCCACACTCACACCATGCTGTGAATGCCCCCAGGCATGAGTGAATGTACACACGATAATAATCAAAAATTGAAAACCTTGCTTGTTGTCTAGATTTGTTCTATATCAGTATTGCAATATCTTCTGTGATTAAACAATTCCTGGAGCTATATGAAAAGGAAACGGTTGTTGCTGGTCAGTCTGAGTGAACATTACTTCTGTAAAGTGTTGAATTTTATGTAGATGTGGATTTTCTTCAGAATTGCTTTTGTTCTTCAAACTTCATCACTTTCTTTGAGCATCCATCTTTCTACTGAGGATATTATCCTTTTAAGGTGAGGCAAACACTTGTGCAATATAAAAGAAATCTCTAAACTCTCTTACAAAACAACTTCGAATGTAGACTTGAAGGCCTAGGATTATCTGCTGCAGGCTTCTTCTGTGAGTCAAAGCAGTGTGAGGCTTTCCCCAGCCTCACACTGTGTAGTTGAACTTCCCAGTCATCAGAACCCTGGGCCAAAGCAAAGCCAACTCAGGAACTTAAAGCAGGATTTTGGAGTTAGGAACTGAACGAGAGACCAACTGAGAATCAGGAATGGGAGACTGCTGACTGGCAACCTCCTCTTCTGGCTGCTTGGCCAGCCTTTAGCTGCCTTTCTTGTACAGCTCAAGCCCACCCACATAGGCATTGAACCACCCACAGTGAGATACCCCAACTCTATGCTAATTAATAAAAAGCATGCCCCCATAGACATGCCCACAGGCCAGTCTGTGTAGGCAATTCTTTAACTGAGGGTTCCTCTTCTCAGTTGTGTCAAGTTCACAACCAAGGTTAGCCATAAGAATGCCACACATAATTGAAAGAAAATGTACTATTCAATTTTTTAGTTGTAACTAATTCTGTGAAGAAAAAACAAAAATAAATTCCACCTATCACCTCATTAAAGATAGACCCCAAATTGAATATACAGCTGCCTGTGAGAGGTATGTTACCAGGAGTAGGGTATCTTTGTAATCTAAGGAGAAAACTATGGCTTTGGTTACTTTAAGATTAAGCACTAAATTAAATAAACGTTGCATGGATAAATTAGTAAATTACAAATGAGATTGAAATATTTTTCTGTGTCTTAAATGATAAGTGACATGAAACTCTTGCAAACCAAGAAGAGAAAATCAGACAAGAAAAGCCCGCGTGGGCTATGTGCAGGCAATTTACAAAAGAAAGAACTGAAGATGCTGGGCTGTTCAGAGAAGTCCTCCTGTTCATTGGCAATGAGAGAAATATAAAATGAGACAGCAGGCAGCTAAATTTGCCCCAGTTGATTAGCAATGTGTTTAAAGCTGGAGCATACAGATGTTTGTATGAGTATTCACTCCTAGTATTTATTCTTCACTATTTCCTTGTTTCTCTAGTAAAGACTTCAAGTTCTATATTGAAAAAGAGAGAGCCATGGACAGCTTTGTCATTTTTCCGATTTTGAAAAGAATCAGCATGTTCTTCTTAAAGACTGATAAACTTGAAGATTATTTATTTCCAAATGACTTTTAAGTAATTCTATTCCAACATGGTAGATATTGTACTAATTTTGATACTGAAATGTGTTGGCTGTAGTACAAACTACCTCTGGATAAACCTAACCAGGGGGGTCATACAAACTACAAACCACCAAAGAAATAAACCGAAGAAAGCATTGGATGGATAGACTTTCCATATTCATGATCAGAAATTAGTTTGTGGTCATATTACTAAAGGTAATATCTACTGAGTTAGTGTAGACTCCATCAAAATTTCAGTGACATTCTACACAGAACTGGAAAAATTCACATGAGAACACAAATGACTTCAAATAGCAAAAGCAGTCATTAGCAGAAGAGTAGTGATAGAGGCTTCATCATACCTGACTCCATATTACATACAAAGTAATAAGCACACTGTGGCATAAAAGCAGACATGTAGATATACAGGAAAGAGCAGAAATAAATCCACACTGCTTCAGCCATATGGTTTATGAGAAATTTGATGCCAAAAGCATGCTGAGAAAAAGAGCCCCAAACAAATGATGTGCAGAAAACTAGCCAACCTCATGTAGAAGAATTAAAAGAATTAAACAAGATCCAAATAAACCCTTCCTCGCCCCAGGTTGGTTTTGGTCAGTATTTTATCACAGCAACATGGACCTAACCCAATCCAAACCAAGACAGGTGGCATCTTTACTGAATGCTGACTTCCCAATTCCGAGTTTCCTATTCTATTGCATTAATTTGTCATATGTCTCTGACAGAGTTACTGTATTTCATGAATATCATCTTTCTGTTTTTCAATTAACTTAGCCAATTTCGAAATTTTTGTTTTTGTTTTTTTTTGTTTTTTGTTTTTTTTGAGACAGGGTTTCTTTGTGTAGCCCTGGCTGTCCTGGCACTCACTCTGTAGACCAGGCTAGCCTCGAACTCAGAAATCCGCCTACCTCTGCCTCCCAAGTGCTGGGATTAAAGGCGTGTGCCAACACCTCCCGGCTTTTTTTTAAAACTTTTTTTTCCCCCCATGAGACAAGACGTGGGAGGAGGCGGGCGGGAGCGATCAGGATTCTAAGAGAGAGAGAGAGGGAGGGAGGGAGGGAGGGAGGGAGGGAGGGAGGGAGGGAGAGAGAGAGAGAGAGAGAGAGAGAGAGAGAGAGAGAGAGAGAGAGAGAGAGAGAGAGAGAGAGAGAGAGAGAGAGAGAGAGAGAGAGAGGACCCGCGCCCTCTGCAGGCAGACGCCGTACGGGCTGCGCCACCGCCGTTTCGCTAATTTTGAACTTTCATATTTTTGTATAAATGTTGAAAAAGTTCTCTTTTGGTGGGGGAGGTTGCATGGGTGGACGGTAGATATGGAGGTATGATGGGATGGGGGAAGAAGGATTTTAGGAGCCCGAGGGGTCAAGGACACCACAAGAAAACCCACAGAATCAACTAACATGGGGCCACAGGGGCTCACAGAGACTGACCACTAACCATGGAGCCTACATAGGCCTGACCTAGGCCCTCCACACATGTTACAGTTGTGTAGCTGGATCTTCACGTGGGACTAAAGTGGGAGCAGGAACTTTCTCCATTGCCTGCCTTTAGGATCCTTTTCCCCTACGTTGCCTTTTCTAAGCTTAATACAAGAGGAGGTGCCTACTCTTATTGCTATGCCATGGCTGGTTGATAGCCATGGGAGTCCTACCCTTCTCTGTAGAGAATCAGAAGAGGAGTGGATTGGATTGGGGAGACGGTAGTGGGAGAGGAGCTGGAAGGAGAGGAACTGGAAGTAGAGGAGGGAGAGGAAACTGTGGTTGAGATGTAAAATAAATAATTTTTTTAAAAGGCTACTTAGCTTGAATTTTCATTGGGATTTTTATAGATTGCATATGCCTTTTTAAAAACAAATATTAAATATTAGATCTTCATATTCAGGTATGTTTAAGCACTCTACACATTTGACTTTCTTTTTTTCTTTACAGGAGTTTTACAGTTTTCTTCATTATATTTCTGGTAAGGGAAATCCCAGATACTTTAGAGTTTTATTGCCCTGGTGAATGGTATCTTATTTTCAGTAGATTTTTAAAAAATAGTTATTGTCAGTGTGAGGAACGCTATTGGTTTCTACTCAAGCCTTTTGCATTATTTTGGTATATTTATTATCTTGGATATTCTCATCTACTTGTCTGTTAATAGGTTTGTATTTTCTGGATGGATGGTCATGTTATTTTATTTCTTCCCAGGTTCTTACTTGCTATTCCAAGCAGCACAATTTTGTTTTGTTTTATTACAGATGAGTAGTATTCATAGGTATATGTGTATCTCCTCCACATTTTTTATATCTCAAAATAGAGCATTTAAAAAATTTAACCTGGCAGACTACACAAAATAACATTTCAAAGTATACCCTGTGAAATTTTAAATAAGTGCTATACTACAGTGGCACAAGGGTCTGACATGTATTCTGAACCACAGTTAGCACACTGTATGATCGAATGTGCATCTTGCCAAGAGTCCCAGGCAGCTTTGGATCTGCACCTTAGACAGTTCAAAGCCCTCTGTTGTGTGCTGCTTCTTTCATCTCTCTAATCTCAGTTCTTCCAAGAAATCAATATTAAAATAAAAAAAAAAACTTTCAATAACTAGGGATCTATGTAAGTTCAGTCTATCTTCTTGGAGTTACTAAGTTATTATAAAATTATATTAAAATCAGTTTGTAAATCAAAGTTAATCTCATTGGCCATCGTTTCCCTCTCTTCCCTTCCCAACATTCCTCTATTTGACTGGATTCTGTCACAGTCCTTTAGTCACATAGCATCAGAGTAGTCTTGTATCCTAGAGAACACCAAAACTGATGTGACACTGGAAAGTCATAGCTTTCCACAGCCTTATATGTATATATCTCTTATATCAGTGAGAAGAGAAGCCCAGTTGATTGGCTCATGAACTCACAGGTCTATGAGGTGGATGGGAGAAACTTGGATCAAAGCCTAGGTCTCTAGGATGGTTTCTCTGGTAAGAGCTGAGTCACAATCACAGTGGTGATGGATGGTCAGTGAGCTGGAAGGAGCTGTTGTCCTCCTGTGCAGGAAGAAGGCAGGGCCCAACAACTACATCCTACTTCCTTTCTGTCCTTAAGTTGAATGGTCTCTTTGTGGTATCCATCATGTTTTCACCAGCTTGAGGATGAGAGGAACATAAGTAAGGGGATTACTAATCACCAGGCCCCTGTGGAGAAGGGTTAAGCACTGGTAGATTTGGACAGAGCAGCAGCAAACCTGTCACCAATTTAGTAACAAAAGGTAGCAATACTTCCTAGTGCTATATTTGGACTTTTTTTTTTTAAGCTTTAAATATCCTTACTGAAGGTGAACATCCCAGGGTTAACGATGAAGTGGCCTTCCTTTGAGTTTCTGAATTGTTTCAGTTCTAATAATATTTGAATTTGGCAAGTTTTGAGTTCTTTTTGGGAGGATGAAGCAAGAATGGATTGGAAAATGTCCTGTGCCTTGACAGAAGGGAAATGAGTGATTGGATTATTACATCTATACAGTAGAATTAATGTAGAAATCAGAAAGTTGTTTTGTATAATTAATGCGTGATGTAATAAAATATTTGTGAATATCATGTTGACTTAATAGGGTGTCGGCATTGCTCAAAAGGTTGAAGTGAGCAGCAATTTTGTAAGCAACCACCAATTCTCCACCCCAGAATTCCACACAGACTGCAACTGGCTATTGCTCCACACAGTGGGATGCAGTTGACTAGGGATTTTTCTTTCATGGTTCTTACTAATTTACCTACTCCATCAAAAGTGAGGACCTGAGTTTGATCCTTAGAGCCCACATAAGAATTCTGGGTGTGGCATCACATGTTTGAATTCCAGCCCTGGGCACATGGCTCCACTGGTCAGCAGAGACTAACTGACAAGCTTCAGGCTAGTCTCAAAGAAGAAGCTTAAGCCCTTTAGGCTGATGCCTGAGTCTCCTCCAGCTTCCACACACACACACACATGTGTACATGGACCTGAACATATATGTACCTCCCATGAAGGTGTGCACACAAATATACATTAAAAAGTAAAAGAGAAAACCAAACAGCTTCCCAGGGAGGAAAAGGTGTCAGCAGAATGTTCAGGTAAAACTCCAAAACGTGAAGGATAAACAGACATGTCCGAGTCTGGGTACACCTGGATTCATATTCTCTTTGCATAGTTTCCCAAACAAATTTCTTTTTTGTTCAATACCCTGACCATGTAGGACCAAGCAGAAGGAGTCATCTGAAAATTTATATATATTTCCTAAAAGTATAATAGGGTAAAAAAAAAATCTGCTTATCCTAAGTCCATGGTTGAGTTGTCCACAGTAAATGACATTAGCAAGAGAAAAGCATGCATATTTATTAAGTGGGTTTTATGGATCTGGGAATTTTCACTGCTATAGAAAAATACCAGAGACTGTGTGATTTATAAGAAAATAAGTTTATTGTGAATCTAAGCATAGATCTGGGGCATGCATAAAATCTGAAGAGACTGAAGCAGAGGAGTCATAATTTTAAGGTGAATCAAGGCTGGAAAGTGGGACCTTGCAAAAAACAAAACAAAATAAAACAACAACAACAACAACACAACAACAAAACCCAAGCTAACAGACAATCCCCCAAAACCCCACATAAAACAAGTTTGCTTTGATGACTAGGAAGTTTAGGTCCACAGTGCTGGGGAAAGCCTCACACTGCTTTGACTCAGTGAGGAGGCCTGCAGATCATCCTAGGCCTTCAAGTCTACACTCAAAAGTTGTTTTGTAAGAGTTTAGAGATTTTTTTTTTTTTTTTTTTATGGGCACAAGCGTTGCCCTGACAAATGTCTACAAACTCAAAGACTAAACCATGGAAACCGATTATAGAGTTCCTACATGGGTCTCACTGGGCTCATCATAACATGTTAGCAGAAGCCTGTTCAGTTCTGAAGATTCTTGGGGACAGATGTTTATCTTTTCCTCACCCATGGCTCTGTCCTCTCTCCTCAGTGCCTGTCTATCCAGGATTACCTTCTTTCTGTTTCATTCTGTGGGCTTCTTTCCTGTCATCCTTTCTCTCTACTTTTAAGGATCTGGGTGGATAATCCAGGAGATTGGCCTCTGATAGAGCCTTAATTTACTCACACCTGCAAATTCCCTTCTCCCTGTAAAATAAGCTATTCCCAGGTTTCAGAGTTAGGATGTGAACATTTGGGAGGCAGGTGGATGTATGTATTCAGTTTACCACAGGGATGAGACTCAGAATTGGATGCCTGTGTTACCAGCTTACGAGCATCTCACTTCTGCCTAGAGCTTGTAAGCCTGGGACCCTCCAACTGGGCTTTTTAGCACAGGACTGGGTCTGAAGTGGGGGTTGGGAGCAGGTCCTACTATGGTTAACCTGTAATCCTCAGAGATTCAGGAAAGAAGCTCTTAGAATGAAACACAAGGAAGGCTCTCCTGGAGAGCTAGGCACTGAGGAAACAGGACACAGCCTGTTTCTGGGAAAGGAAGAAAGAAAAGAGAAACAGACGCAGGGGTTGGAGTGACCGGCCGGGGATTCAGGACACTGGCTGCTCTTCCAGAGAATTCATGTTCAATTTCCAGGACACACTTCAGTAAATGTTGCTTTGCAGAGAGGTATGTGGCCAGTACCCTGAACATCCAGGAGTATCATTTAAAGGGGCTATGCATGCTGCCAAACACAAGGCTTCTTCCTACAAGGTTGGGGAGCACAGTGCTCTCTTTATTCACAGAATACCATGTCAAACAGTCTTAAGGCCCCTGTGAAAAGCCCTTCATGGATAGACAGGTACTTCCCAGTAGTGAACTGCTTGCAAGGTCTGGTGAGATCTTTTTGAACTGTCCTGGCCACAGAACACAAATGGGGTACTTGTGGGCTTAGCTTCATCCCAACTGTATTAGGTGATGTTTAAAAGGACAAGAAAAGCAGTTATGGCTCTTGGTTCCTTCCCATGAATGCTCTTGCCTTCTGAGCCAGATCTTCATGCTTAGTCTGTAGCAGGATGGGCATGGCTGAGGAACTGAGCTCCATTTTAATGACATTCAGGAGAAGCAGGTTTCTAAGGCAACCCGGTGTCATCACTATTAGAAACCAGGTAAGTAACAATCTTCAGGTGGCAACTGAACGCCAGCACCAGGAGTCTGAGCATGGCAGTTATGAGTCGGAGGCTTCTGTGGATTATGTAGCAAGATCTGTCTCAAACAGCAATGTAAAACACATCACTTAAATTCTGCTTTGTCCACTTCAATAGAACAACCATTCAGGTTGTCTTAAGGCCCCTCAGCACTTGTTTATTCTCCCTGTGTGCTCTCCCCAATCTCTTTCTGTACCTGCGGTTGGGGGGGGGGGGGGTCCATGTGTATGTGTGCATGCATGTATGCAGGTGTGCATGCACATTTGTGTGTGTGTGTGTAGGTCACAGATCAATGTCTAATGCCTTATTTCATTGCTCTACACCTTACTTTTTAGGAAGGATCTCTCACTGAACCTGCAGCTTTCCAAGTTGTTTGAACTAGCCAGCCTTAGGGGTCCTCCCATCTCTGCCTCCCAGAGCTGAGATCACAAGTGCATGCTGCCCCCCATCTTTTTTTTTTTTGTATTTAAATTCAAGTTCTTTTGCTTGCCATGACACTTTATCAACTGAACCATCTTCCCAGCTCCAAGTCTCCCTGCTTTTGATGTAATGTGTATTAATCATGCTAGAAATTATGACGGATAAAATGTAAACATTATACATTCATTTCAGTATAATAATAAATTTGTCAGGTATTAATACAATTAATATTTCAATGAGTGTTTTCCAAACTATCAAAAAAGTCACACTAACTTACATCTTTTTGGTTACTTTTGTGTTTGGTACTTAGCACAGGGCTTTTCATACTGGTGCTGCCTTCAGCTGCCAGTCCAGTCATGCTCTCGGAACAGCTATCCTGCTGTTACTTTAGATGCTCTGTGTAAATGCCCTGGAAATTTCAAGGTTCCATCAAAACGATGGCTGTGGAGTCGAGGCTGTCCCCCTCTTATGCTCATCACATTCTTATAACGCATGCCTAGTCTACCCTGACACAAGGCATTTGCTTCTTCCCAGAGAGCTTCAGAAATAGCCTTCTCATGGAAACCTACAGGAGACAAAACAAACCCAGCTTCACCTCTGACAATAAAACCCCAAGCAACAATGAGGAGCACTGTGGGTAAATTTATACAAAGTTAAAATAATTTTTATTTTTATAAATTTTTATTTCTAATTTTGTTCATTCGTAATATTGTGTATGTATTATACTGCATTTTGATTCTTGTCTTTCTCCACTCCTTTTATCTTCCTTTAATCTCTGGCAAATGTTCTCTTCCCTTTCTCATACCCATGGTTTTAGTTGTGTTTTGTGAACCATTTTACTTAACTTACAGTCCTTCAGTACACTCTAGGCCCTTGAGAGGTAGGCGCTTTAATGTTAGAAACTGACAATAAATTTACATTAGTTCTCAGAAACTAGTGAACAGACAATTGTCAAATACCACTCAGCTCTGGTAAGTAATGAAACTGGGGATCCAGCCAAAGTCTACTGACCAAATGAAATAGCTTTGCAGGGAAAGTTACTGTGTCTCTGTGGTGAGTTGTTACTTTGTTGAACAGAAAGGTACAAAGTTAGTTCACCATTAGATGCCTCTATATGATGATACAAGCAGAGCTAAAGGTGTTTTCTTTATGCAGAAAGTGTTACAAGGTCACAGGTCAGACTATTCCTGGAATTATCATCCATGTTCAGAACAGTGACAGTCACAAGGGATTGCTTGCTGGATTTTATATCTCTTCTCAAATGGCTGTCAGTTTCCTTAACAGTCCTCTGAGGAAGTGTACCATCACCGGATGCATCCATGCTTTCCTAGACATTATCTGAATTGACCCGTGTGAAGTAAAATTGTCTGAAAGCCAGCTTTGCTCTGGCTTCCCTTGGATTTCATAAAACCCACTGCCTGGACCCTTCCCTTCCTCTCTGATAGTCATTCTCTGACTGTTTGTTTTGTGGACGGTTGTTCTTGTCCCTTTGCCTGGATTACTCTCCATTGCCTTCTACATCTGCTGCAAAGCCCACTGGCTGTCCCAAGGATTCTGAAGATAGGCTGCCTGGTTAGAATATGAGCTCTGCTTATTAGCTGTGCGATCTCAGGTGCATATCTTAGATCTTCGGTGGCTTCTGGTTTGGCTTCTTACAAAAAGAAATAGAAATAGTTTCTACGCCTCATTGCTGTTTTGCCTGGAAAATGTTAAGGACAGAACAAATGAATTGTAAATAAAAGATAGAGTGGGCATATATCTGATACTGTGTAACCATCAGTGACAGCAGATATAGCAGGACTTCTCCCTTCTCCTTGGACTGTGGCTCTCAGTAAAATTCCAAAGCATACCAACATCTGAGCTTGTTTATAAGGTGGCCAAATTGTTATCAAATAGTTTCCGAGACCCAGACTTCTCAGTGGCATGCAGCCTGCTCTCTAAAGAGGTACTGCATGGTCCTGAGGACTTTCAGGCCAGGATCACATAATTGCTAGAATTTCCAAGGCATTTAATGTGAGTAATGGCAGCTGGCACAAGAGACTAGAATATGTTTAATGGGGCCAACCCACATGGGCCTTCAGCAGATGTGAGCTTTGTGTCTGCAGCTTGACACACTTTCTGATCAGTTCTGACAGGAGAAAGAGCAACTGACCTTTGCCTAAATTCTTGTCATACGAAGTCTGAAGAAAATGATGATGACACACTTAATAACTCAGTTCATTTACTTTGGAAGCAAAAATGTTTGTAATTAGCTCCCAATTATTCAACATGCGGCTCCCCTTCCTTTTACCCTTCTACTGTCTGATTTTTGATAGCTTAATGGAATACAGCCAAAATCAAACACAACCTGTCTGTGTTAGTCACCTTGTCGAATGTTGTGCAAAAGGACCAAGAAAAACAGTTTACTCATGGATTTACAGGTTTGTTTCCAGTCTTTAGCTATGCTGATTCTGAGCACATGGTAACAAACATCTCGGTGCTGGGAGCATGTGGCTGAGGCTACCAACCTCAATGATGATGGAAAACAGGGTAAAAAAAAGTGACTGGATCAAGAATAGCCTTCAACAGCATGGTAAGTGATCTCCATCCTCCAAGGAAGCTGGAGCTGCTGAAGTATCCACCCTAGATGGTGTTTCTAGCTAGAGACCAAGCAAGCATTAAAACAGAGCCTGTGGGAAACATGTCATATTTGAGCCAAAACACTATGTCAGTACATTCAGAAAGTGTTTTTAAGTCAAGAAACTATAACCACTGAACAAAATACAGAGCCTGAGCTGCCATCAGTTGTGTTATAGGTGGGCCACCACCTTATCTAAGCCACATCTTCATAGGAAGAAAAGCCACTAAAGTGATATTTTTCAGTAGAAGGTAAAATGGGATTGATTTGCTTTGTACAGGCAATAAGAAGTTATGATGAAGGGGCAGTGTAAGGAATAATCATTGATGGAAAATTAATAAGGGAAGTATCTGGTATAGCAAGGAATTCTGAATAAACTGATCTGAGAGAATTCTGTTGAAGATAGACCATGGAGATCCTGGGGTATATGTTTCGGCCCGAGCTGCCCTAGTGCACGTTTGGGGGCAAAAATGTTGCGGACCTCTCTGTCAGTGTTGGAACCCACACTGCCAAAAGCCTTGGGGACTAACTTGTTAGAGCCCGCACTGCCCCAAGGTGCTTCAGTCCTCGGGTCAGGGTTCAGCAAGAGAGAGAGAGTGAGGATGGACTGAAAGAATGGAGACCAGACAGAGTGTGATTCAGTCCTGTTTATTCTTCAGTCTCTCCTCCTAGTCCAAGTCCCATGTCTTGAGTTCCTAGTCCCTAGTTCCTCCAAGTTCTCCAAGTGCTAAGTGCCTAATACCTAATAATAATAATTTCTTCTGAGTTCTCTAGTCCAAGTGTCTTCTACCTAATGCCTAATTCCTACTCCTCATTGTACTCCAAGCTGTATATTCTAACCTAATTTCTAGTTCCAAGTTGTACTGAGCTCTCCTGTCTGCCTCTCGCCTTTTATATGTCTCACTTCTAAGCCACGCCTTTAGGTCACACCTTTAACTCATGCCCTTAGGTCTTGTCTCTAAATCTGATCTCTAAGTCACGCCCTTAAGTCACACACATTTAAGTCTCACACACCCAAGGGAAGATCCTGGGTATCTAAAACAAGATGTTATCAGAGTGTGCTCAGCTGTTGTAGGCTATTGTAATCAAGTCTCTTGTCAGGGTATATGGCTCAAGATGGCTGCAAGGATGATAGCCGCCTTCTGTCGGCTCTCCACAGGTATAAGAGAAAGCAAATAATGCATGACCACACACCGAGACTAGCTAGCATCAATAGAACGGGGCTCTTTGGTATACTTGGATATTATAGGGAAGTACACAGATTGGCTCAGGAGAAGGTTTAGTAGAATGACCCCAGGTTAGAAGAGAGTCTTATTTTCTATCTCCCCGCCCAAGACCCTTTCCAAAATGGTGGAGTTCTAATCCTCAATACTATGAAATATAAACTTGTTTGAAGTTTGAGTATTCTCAAACATAATCAAATTAAAATAATTCTTCCAGTATGGCTGTTGTCGTTAAGGAAGAGCTTCCTGGGCTGGTATGATGCTTTCTTGGGATTCTTCAGGTGCCTGATAACACAGAGGAATCTTATCCAACTATTTGATGTCATCTTGACAGATTCTAAGATTATAAGACTTGATTCTATTGAACTAATTTGGTGCTTACATTTCTCTCTCTCTCTCTTTCTTTCTTTCTTTCTTTCTTTCTTTTCTTTTCTTTTCTTTCTTCCTCTCTCTCTTTCTTTCCTTCTTTCGTCCTCTCTCTTTCTTTCCTTCTTTCTTCCTCTTTCTTTCTTTCTCTCTCTCTCTCTCTCTCTTTCTCTCTTTCTCTCTCTCTTTCTCTCTCTTTCTTTCTTTCTTTCTTTCTTTCTTTCTTTCTTTCTTATTTTACTTATTTATTTATATTCCAGCTGTGGCCCCCCTCCCTGTACCCCCACCCACAGTTTCTCATCCCATTACTTTTTTATCTTGTCTCAGAGAGGGTGCTCCCCCTTCCACCCACCAGGCTTCCTCCTTAGGGAAGTGTGGTCTCAAGTCTCTCAAGAATTAGGCACATTTTTCTCCCACTGAGGCCTGACCAGGCAGTCCTCTGCTATATATATGCCAGGGGCTTCAAAACAGCTTATATATGCTGCCTGCTTAGTGGCTCAGTCTCTGGGAGTTCCTAGGGGTCCAGCTTAGTTGAGACTGCTGGTCTTTTTATGGGGTTGCCCCCAGCTTTTCTTCAATCCTTCTCCTAACTCAACCATTGGTGTCCCTAGCTTCAGTCCAATGGTTGGGTGTAAATACCTGCATCTCTCAGCTACTGGTAGGGGCTCTCATGAGGACAGCTATGCTAGGCTTCTGTTTGTAAGCACAGCATAGCATCAGTAATAGTGTAAGACCTTGGTACCCTGTAATGAAATGGATCACTGGACCTCCTTTCCTTTGATCTCTTCTTCATTTTTGTCCCTGCAGTTCTTTTAAACAGAGCAATTCTGGGTGAGAAATTTTGACTGTGGGTTGGCAACTGTGTCTCTCCATTTGAGGCCATGACTGGATGTGGACTGGATGTGGAATCTTCTAGTTCCCTGTCCCCAATGTTGGGCATTTGGGCTAAGGTCACCCTCATTGACTCCTAGAATCTCTCATCTCCAAGGTCTCTGACACTTTCTAGATGGTCTGCCCACCTCCCACTCCCAGAAGCTGCATATTTCCATTCATTCTCCTGGCCCTCTGGGCTTCTCTCCTGCCACCCCATACCTGATCCTGTTCCCCTTTCTCCCAGTCTCACCTCTCCCACCCAGGTCCCTTTTTTCTCCTGCCTCCTGGGATTATTTTGTTCCCTCTTCTAAGTGGGATTGAAACATCTTCACTTGGGCCTTCCCGCTTGTTAAACTTCTTATGATCTGTAGGTTATAGCCTATGTATTCTGTATTTTTGGCTAATATCCACTTATCAGGGAGTACATACCATGCATGTCCTTTTGAGTCTGGTTTACCTCATTCAGGATATTTTTTTTAGTTCTGTCCACTTGCCTGCAAAATTCATGATGTCCTTGTTCTTAATTGCTGAATAGTATTCCATTGTGTAAATGAACCACATTTTCTGTATCCACTCTTCTGTTGAGGGACATCTGGGTTGTTTCCAGCTTCTGGCTGTCACAGATAAGGCTGCTATGAACATAGTGGAGCATGTGTCCTTGTGGTATGTAAAGCATCTTTTAGGTATATGCCCAGGAGTGGTATAGCAGGTAGAACTATTTCCAATTTTCCAAGGAACTGCCAGATTAATTTCCAGAGTGGTTGTACCAGTTTGCAATCCCACTGGAGTGGATTCCTTTCTCTTCATCCTCACCAGCATGTGCTCTCACTTGAGTTTTTGATCTTAGCCATTCTGATTGGTGTAAGGTGGAAATCTCAGGGTTGTATTGGTTTGCAATTCCCTGATGACTAAGGACTGTGAATTACATTGATGGATTTTCATATATTGAACCATCCCTGTATCCCAGGGATGAAGCCTACTTGATCTTGGTGAATGATGGTTTTGATGTGTTCCTGGATTCTGTTTGCAAGAATTTTTTCAGTATTTTTGCACTAATACTCATGAGTGAAATTGGCTTGAAGTTCTCTTTGTTTGGTCTTTGTGTGGTTTAGGTATCAGAGTAACTGTGGCTTCATAGATTGAGTTAGGTGGTGTTCCTTCTATTTCTATTTGGTACAATAGTTTGAGGAGTGTTAATATTAGCTCCTCTTTAAAGGTCTGATAGAAGGTGCTTATATTTCTTTCACAGCATTTATGACCTATAATCATATTTGTTGATTACTTTTATTTGTCACTACATTTCCTATGCCATGCTTTAGCTCTATGATATTATTATAATTTTAGACTTAAAATCTTTACTGCTCTATCTTAGTATCTGGACACAGTACTTTTGACTTCCACCTAAGTCATAACATACCACTTACATGACTCATTAAAAATTGTTTTCTTTGTCTTTTGTCTTCACATATGCTCACCTAAGATGACCTTATTTTAATTCTATGCTTAAGAATTCATTTCTATTTATTTGTATATATGTAGTGGTTTGAATAAGAACTCCTCCTATAGGTTCATACACCAGGGCATGGCACTATATGAAAAAGTTAGAAAGATTAGGAGGTGTCACCTTGGTGGAGGAAGCATGTCACTGGGGATGGGCTTTGAGGTTTCAAAAGCCCATGCTAAGCCCAGGTTCTCTCTCCCTGCTGCCTGTGTATGAGGATATAGAACTCTCTTCAACTTCTCCAACATCATGTCTGACTGTGTGCAGTCATGCTTCCTGCCATGATGATAATGGACTAAACCTCTGAAACTGTAGCCAAGCCCCAGTTAAATGCATTCTTTTTGTAAAAGTGTTGTCTTTTTACAGCAATAGATGACAACTAAGACAATATTCATGAATGTGCTTGTCAGAATGTACAACATCCTTTATATAGCCTGGGGAGACTAAAAATGACATCAGAGCTCTAGAATGAGAGTTATAGGTGGTTATGAGCCACCATGTGGGTGCTGGAACTGAACATCGGTCCTCTTCAAGAACAAATGTTCTTAGCTGCTGAGCCATCTCTCCAACACCATGATTCAGTTTTGAATTATGATTTGGCTATTATGACTCAGATGGAAGACCACTTCATCGAGGAAGCCTTCCCTAGCTTTTCAGGACAGAGTCATGAATCCTCCTGTATTTGCAGAATGCCTAATACTTAATTCTTAGAAGTTGTTCTCCATATGATTCATTCTGAGTCCCGGGCAGAATAGCACAAGTGACTCATTCCACGTGGAGTCCAGTAGGGGAAGCAAATGGATACTTTATGGATGTGGGGTGCTGGTTCTAGGTATTAAGACTTCTGACACTAAAGATACTTTCCAATCCTGTGTGAATTTGCATTGATTCTGAAGATACGTTTGGTAACTGAGTTCCTGAACACTGGTCTTCAGTATGGTATCAATCTTTAAATTCTGTTGGGAATCCATCACCGGTTGTTTGCACAAATGAAGGGTTTCTTTCCTCAGTCTTAAGGACAGAGGATTATTCTGGTTAACATTTATTGTCTTTTAATAACATGTTTTTACTTTATTCTCTCAGGCTTCCGGGATCCCAATGACACACACAAAAAAAACGTTGATTCATTTTTAACCAATGGTTTTTAAAATCATTATTAAGCTGAAAGTGTTTGAGACTTTCTGGATTAGCGCATCTCCTCTGTTCCCCTCAAAGAAGGGATGATGGACGATGTGAGTAATGTGAGGACCTCAGACAAGAATCTATTGGCCATGTGGCTAGAATCTAAACCTAGTAATTACAAGGCCAAGGGCCCCTGAGCTTGCTGGAACTCAGACTATTGGCAAAGAGGAAACAGAAGTTCTTAGAATCAAGGTGAAAAGTACCATCCTACTGATTGCCTTGGGTTGACAGGCCACCTTGGGAATGGAAAGTGCTGCTGTAATTCCACCCTGTATGCAGAATTTTCTCAGAGAATTGCATCTCAATTACATTGGAAAAGTGGAGGGAGAAAAGAAACCGACAGTCAAGGAAGTTGGTGTTTAGGTGCATCCTGTCAGGCTTACTGTAAGTCCTCGGGCAGTTCAAAGTGCCATTTAATGAGCATCAGTTTCCCTGGAGAGAGGAATATTTTTCATCAAGCTCAGTATTCCTTCATGGCTTGAAGTGGATTTGGTTTTATGAACAGTTATGACTTTTTCATAAGGTATGCTTTACTTTCACCCAGGATGGCATAATTCACAAATTAAAGCGTAATTACCTTTTCCAGGAATAAACCCCCTTTCCTGGCAGCTGCAAGCCCCACTGAAACCAGATAATTCCTTGTGTATAGCTTATGCAATTGATTATTTTCTCTATCCATGGTAAATACCAACAATTCCTTTCATGGGAGGTAAAAGAGAAGAAAGATGCAGAAGGAAGGACTAGAGGGCCAGTAACTTTTAGTAGAACTCTCTACTGCATCTCTAATACCCACCTAACCATTGGTGCTTTGGGGAGGAATGGAGGAGGTAGACCATCTTTGTCATTAGCCAGCCATCTCTATAGAAGCAGCCTTGTCAATAGAAGTTTGGTCAGAATGGTCAAAGCTCTCGTCTTAGTGTTGATCAGTGAGCTTAATTCATTCCTCCTTACACCTTCTTCCTCATTGATCCCATTCACCAAAACTCACTTATCCAGTTTTATCCACTGTCATTGGTAGTGCTGGACTCTTTCCCTAGCCTGTTAGAAATGCTGAGTGCTGGAGTTGCCTGCCTGACACCCACCTGCAGGCTTCTGGGTTGGAGCACTTTCCTCTAGGATAAGGATGCAGGTAACCAGAGATCTCATTTACCTTCTTCTTCTCCCTTCTGAGGCCTGTGGTTAGCTCACAGGAGAGACTACACATCTTTGGCATGAGATACAAGCAGGCCATATTAATTGAACAATATTTGGGGAATAATAGTCTGGCAGCAAGACCAAAGGCAGAGAGTGAATTAGCAGCTGATTAGAGCAATTTGGTCCTCTGTTGGCCTCAACTAGAAAGGCATTTTGCCAAGCCTATTATATTGAGAAACTGAATAAGAAATGTACAGTGACCTTATTGGGAGGCAAGCCCTATGCCAGGTGCTTTACTCACCCAAGGTAAGTTAGGAATAAAGTAGTTCTTGTTCCAGGTGCCTCTTGTGAAACCTATACTTTCATATTTTGGCACTTTCCACAGATGCTCATATTATATATTCATTCATGAAGACTGGGACTGGGATTCCAAAACATGCGTACACATTAATTCTTCCAACATTCTATAATGGTGAGCACGATTTGGATCTTCTAGTATTTACTTTCCCTGAACACTGCCTCCCTCACTGCCCATGGAGAAGAGCCCTGGATTACATACTCTTCATGTATACATACTATTCTTTGTTGTCTTTGTTGTTTGTTTTTGTTTGAGACAGAGTCTTGCTATGAGAATACCATGAATGTCTGACGCACACGTTGGCTTTAAACTCATAATCCTCTTGCCTTAACCTCCCAAGTGCTAGGATTACAGGCATACACCATCACATCCCATTACAAGATTAGTTATTTTCATGTTAGTCTCTATCTGCCAAATGCCTGGACTTTATATTCAAATGTTTGTTAGATAAACCAGTCTTCTAGTTAGGACAATTATGGGACCTATATGAGTGAAAGGGAAATGCACTGAACTGTAGAAGCAATCACAATACAAGAAAAAGTTAAGCAGGTTGGTTCTGGGATTTTTGGCAGCACACTGCCACTTGGAAACTTATCTTTTAATGAGCACCATTTCATCATAATTCTGAGCTGTGGCCCTATTTAAAATGTCTACAAAGCCTTTGACTGGCCCTTTGGATTGGACATTTGGTCATGAGTGGCTCAGCTATATCCTGAAGAGCAGTAATAGTATGATGTATCTACATAGGGATCTTCCCGGTGAGCAGTGTAGGCATAAAATATTTTAGGCACTGTGTAAAGTTTACCCTTCTGTTATGAAAATGCTGATTTCTCTGCCTTCAAATCTTGTTTCAATCCAAAAGCTTTTGTCTCAAGTTTGTGTAAACAGTTCTTACCATTTATTCTCTGCCTTGTCAATAAATACTGATCACCTGGTGAGTGGCTGGGCAGAATAGAGAACAGGGCAGCATGTCCACCAACCAGAGAAAGGAGACAGAGAAAGAGAGAGAGAGAGAGAGAGAGAGAGAGAGAGAGAGAGAGAGAGAGAGAGAGAGAGAGAGAGAGAAAGATGAAGATTAGTGGGGAGGATGGAGAATATGAAGCCAGGAGGAAGAGGTCCAGATAAATAATAATAACATGCAAATATCATGGGATGGGGCTGGAAGGTAGTCAGATTAACATAGAAAGTAAAGATAGATCATTTAACTGCTCAGTTATTGAGGTGCAGTTTTAAATAAATATTGGGTTTTTTTCCTGTGTGATTGTTGGGGGCTAGTATAAGATAAAGAAATATAACCACCAGATTTATTGTTACATTTATATTTAGAAATTTTCATTTAAAAAGCAGCAAGGAGAGCAGTGCTCGCCAAAAGCCATTACTGGAAAGTAACCTAAATGGTGCTCACCATGACGCATTATTGGAAGGGTTAATGTATGCACACATATTTTGGAATCCCAATCTCAGCATTTACAGATGTAAGTCTATGTGATCCTGAACAAATTAATCTCTCTGTACTTCAGTGTCCTCATTTGAAGAGATAAGACCATAACCATGTTAACCATTTCAATGTATTATGTTGAATGTTGCAATTTATGTAAGACACTTAACACAGCCTGGCACCTGAAGCCCTTGTGGTAGTTTGTACTGAGAAACAGGGAGCTTTTGCCAGGTCTTGATTTTTTTTTCCCTCTGTACAGAAATAAAGAAGCCCATAAAGATTCTCAGGGTAACTAACTTCTGAGAGAAAGCAGGACTGATTATAATTGAGAACTTCAAATTTAAGAAGTCATGATTTCAGTAAATCCAAAGTGTTTATGAAATCATTTGATCCCCGCTTTAACATTATTGAGAAAACAAAGCAAATTTAACATCAGTCAGTATCCATTTAGCCATTAAAGAAAAGTCAATTTTCTGTACTTGTTAGTTCTACTGGGTGTGATAGCAAGAGAATTCATTTCAAGATCAGAGTCTCTTCACTATCCCAAGTTCTGGAGCATGGCATCCATTGCGGTGTGCTAATAAAACAGCAGTGAGTCAAGCCATTCAGTTGTTGAAAGGTGTTGACGCAATGCTTTTGAGGGATAAAGCAAAACTCTTCTAATCCTTAGACAGATCCAGCAATTGGATACTTATGAATCTCCTCAAAGCAAATATCCATTTCTAAACATAGCTCCGTTTAAAGAAAAGCGGAAGCTCTAGGTGGCCCAGTCCTCTGATGCGGTCTTAAGGGAGTGTTTTCAGAGGTTTGGTCTAGTTTGTGTGTTCAGTTCTCTCAAAGATTCTGTAAGTGAGCAATTGTTAGAAGACCCTTCTATTACGGTAGCAGTCTACCGTATCTGGATAGCTCTCTGAGCTAGGTGCAAAATGGAGGACTCCTCTTCTTCATGGAACTTTCCCTACACTGATCTTATCTGGAGAATTCTCTAAGCACAGGATCCTGACCCTATGGAGGATGACCCTGTACAGAGCTTCTTGCAATTGCTGCATGATTCAGAACATACGTCCTTCCGCTCAGCCATTCCCACTGTCTGATAATTAAGTACTGTGTTATGACCAATCAGCCCTTCCCACCTGTATGATAATTAAATAATGTGTTATGACCAATCAGCCCTTCCCACCTGTATGATAATTAGGTACTGTGTTATGACCAATCAGCCCTTCCCACCTGTATGATAATTAGGTACTGTGTGTGTTATAATCAATCATTCCTTTCCACTCATACGCCTAAGAGCCCTTATGTACCCTTCTCCTGGAACAATAAAGTAGAGCTGTCTCACTTTTCTGAAAGTCCTTCCATCACACTCAGGGCCATCCGAACCCTACTTGCTGCTTCTGCTCCCTCTGCCCTTGTGGGGTGGAGGTCAAGGACCCTCAGGAAGAAGGGAGACCCACAGACAATAACCTCCGATACACTCTTCTTGACTTTACTGGAGTCAAAAGAACACAATTAAAAATCTTACATGCAGGGTTATACTCTAAAGCCATAACAAGTATGACCATGTATTATGACCATATACCTCATCTGTATATGAGAACAGAAAAATATAGAAGCTGGTTAGAATAAGGAAGTCCAAACAAAGCAAGACAGCATGGAAATTTGTTTGGAGAAAAAGGTGATAATATACAACCGTGAGGGAAGCAGTAAATGAATCAACTAATTATATACATAGAGAAAAAGAATTTTGATCACTGTCTGAAACCAACCTACAGCCATATGAGTCAGCCAAATAAATAGGATGGTAATGTGCACGAAAGAATTTCCTTGGGGTTCTGATATGAAAAAGGATTGTCTTAGCTGGGAATAGTGGTGCTTACCTAAAATCCCAGCACATGGGAAGCTGAAACAGAGTGATGTTCATAGTGAGTTCAAAGCTTAGTTTTCAAATGGAAAGTTACCAGAACAGTTCTAACTGGAGTCACATTAGGCAAATCATGAGGATAGTTTTATAATCCTGGCTCCCCAGCTCAGTTTTTTCTCTGAAACCACTATTTAAGACTGAGACACCTGTTTCTCAATCACTGCAAGCAAAGTGAACACCCACAGCTTCCTTCTCTTCCATACTTAACTCAGTTCAAGTCTCCCAGAGAATCCTGGATAGGTCTACCTATAATTATGCTGAAACACCTGCTGTAATGTGTCTTCAAAGTGGTAGTTTTGAGGTTTGATTTTTCTTTTGAGGCCTACAGACAGAGATACCAAAGCAGGAGGACAGTGGAACAAACCAGTTTCTGGAATGAGTTGCCTTAAATATTGCCAATGTTCTTTTTAATGTGGCCAATTCAATCTCTGTTCCAGGTACCCATGTAGGAGATATCTGTGATATCTCATCCTTGCCAATGTTTGGCAATGCTTGTTTTTTATTTGGAAAAGCTATCTTATTATTATTTTAATTGGTAGTTGTTAACAAATGATGTTTCATATGCTTTTATCTATGTATTATCCATTCAGATGTAGAGTTTTCAGATTATCTTTTGTCTTCTGCACAGTTTTTATTAGTTTTGTTATTGTTTAAGAATCACTATTTGATAATGATTCTTTGTTGGCTCTATTCTATTTTTCTGAAAGATTACCTTGGGTAATTTTCTGGAAGATTACCTTGAGTCTTTGTGCTTTTGCATTTCCATAAGCCTTTTAGATATATTTATATTACTATATTACCATCACAAGCCTAATGAGATTGTTTTTTTTTACTTAAGCCATAGAATAAAACTGGGAGTAATTGAAATCTTCACAACAGTTAGTGTTCAAATTTATGTATATGATATTTCCTTCCATTTCTTAGGATTTTGTTAGTATTTCTCAATTCAATTTGTAAGTTTATTTTATATTTTAGGATGAAATATAGAAGTGTAATGAATTTATTTTTTGTACAGGAACTCTACGAACTGCATTGCTACAAGTCTACTTTATACTATTATGAATTTTATATGAATGCAATTATATTATTCAATAATATCATCCGTGTTCTCCCAGTACTACTGCATTTTCCGTGTGCCCTATGTGTCTCTTAGTCTTTGTTTCTATTTTCTCTATTATACTTGGTATAGATTGGTAATATTTTTGACCACTTTCTAGTTCATTAAGTTTTATTTAGTTCTATCTAATCGATATTAAATCTATTCCTTGTGATTTTAATTCCAATTTTCTTCTTGGAAGTTTCATTTTCAAATGTTCTTACTGCTTTTAATAATTTTTATATTTCTTGAAAATATTTTTAAGCTTGACATTCATCTTTTCAAAGAAACAGTTCTTTAAAAATTCCATTTTCTGAGCCTTTATCAGACATAGTTTCAGCCTGATCATAGTGCTTAATTTTTTTTTATGTTATTTCTGCTTCCAGTTAGTTAAAAACAAGTCTGGCATTATTTTCAAGTAAGAATCTGTTGTATGCTTTATGAGGACTTTTTTTTAGGCAATTTTGCTATATAATTTCAGGAAATGGGTTCTGTCCTTTTAACAGGGTCATAAATTACATGTAGGTCCAAGTGAAAATTACTGAGCTAAAATGTATGGCTTTCAGCATAGGGAGGGATTCAGTCCTGCTCCATAATTACTACAATGACCCATTTTCAAAAATAAGCTACTGAAGAAAGGTTTTATCAGGCAGAAACAGAGTGGTCACTCCCTACCTAGTGGCACTTGCCCAGTGCTGGAGCACCCTTGAAACATCTGCATACAAATGAAAGCAATGTAAAGTGAGACATTATTTTCAGAGGTGTATGTGTGGGTGGCAGTAAAGTTTTCACTGATAAAAATAGCTATTACTGGCCTGAAACAAATTAATAAATTGACACTTTTAATGCTGTTGTGCAATGTTTAATACCAGATTCTACTAAAGTTTATGAAGACCTACTAACATTTTCCCAGTAGTGACATGAAGAATTAATTTTAAGTATGCATGAAAATGAAAATAATTTTATTGTGAATAATTGTACTTACCACTTAAATGCCATGTTTAGTATTTTAGAGGAACTATTGTACATCCCATTGTTATATCCTTCTCTTGTTTGCTTTCACATTTCAAAATACATTGACATTAATAAATTTTGCCCCTATGTATGTCAGTAGACATACCATTAAGTAGAGTTCAATATTTATTTAGTTACTTCTTGAGGTAAGCTTTATATTTATTCTCATTTGACAGTGGGTCTTTTTCCTTTGCCTTTGAAGCAGGGTCTCCCTGTGTGACCCCAGATAATCTGAAATTTACTATGAAGCCCTTGCTGGACTTGAACTCACAATCATCCTGCCTCACCTTCCTGAGTGCTGGGGTTACAGGCTACTACCAGTTTCAGCTTTAGTAAGTGCTGTTTCATCTGTATCCTAACCTGTGTTAGAAAAAAAAAATCAGTGTCATAGCTTAGAAAATTCCCTCAAACCCATCTCAGGCATTTCCTGGGACACCTCAGAGACAAGCACCATTCTTGCCCTTCACAGAATTGCACAAATGAACTCATGCTATATAATTATTTTTAAGAAAACACTTTACTTTAGAATAACTACAGATTTTAAACACACAAAAAATAATATGAGGCGATTCAGTGTGTATCTTAACCTACAGTTAAGATTCAGTGTGTATCTTAACCTGACTTATGATGAAATTATTTCCATAAACCAACTGTAGAGTAATCTTGGTATCAGTAGTCTACCTAATTTTAAAATCATTATTTGTTCTATCATTTAAAAAGAAAGGCTATTCTTCAAGAAGACTGACTTTAGCATGGTCGAATGATTCAAAGAAGAATGAGCCTAAACACTGGACTTGGAAGACGTGGCATTTAAGAGAACAAAAAGGCCTTCAGAAATCAGTGAAAGGAATTTGCAGTTTTTTCCATGCATTGATTCCACTTTTATTTTCTTCATAGAGTATTTTATAGAATAAATTTAAGGTAAATAAGTTTTGCTGAAATATAAATCATATGCATCTCCCTAAAGTGTCTGTTAAGGTTAATGTTAAAGTACACTCATAGACATGTATTGCTGTTGCCACAGTCTATTGCAGAGTGTCTCATTGTCTCCAAACAAAGTCCTTTCCAGACAACACTCCTTTATCAAGGCAATCACCAATCCAACTGTTCTCCACTTCTCCAGATTCCCCAATTCTGGACTCGGTTGAGTGGAGTCTTATGACATATAGACTTGTGACTGGCTTCTTTCACTTAGCATAATGTTCTCATTTTTCAAAGTTGCAGCAGGCATCAGTTTTCAAACCTCTTCATGGCTAGGTAATATCTCAACATATGGTTGTACCACATTTTAAAAATCCACTCATATATTGATGAGCATTTAAATTTTTTCTCCTTCTGTTAATTATCGCAAGTATGTCACTTTTTCTAGAGTAGTTATAAATAATTTTTAATATTTTAATTATAGGATCTGTTATTTTTATTCTTATTATTGAACATCTGTCATATACCAGTTATTGCTCCTGCCCTTGAGTCTACATCATGAAAACATGCAGTAATAACATTTTTGTATTCTTAACAATTTTGTATTCTGATAAAGTTTTTATTGAAATCTTCCTACACTCGTTTGTTTACATGGTCTAAGACTGCCATGATGGTATGGTAGAGTTGAGTTGTGACAGCCATTGAAAGACTTTCAAACCCTCAAACTTTTTTTTTTTTTTTTTTTTTTTGACATTTTACAGAAAGTTATTTCTGGTCCATTTTAAACTATCCAGAACATTATATTGAATTTAATCATTTTCATTTTACATGGTCTTATGGACATATAGAAATGCAAGCTGTTAAAAGAAAAGTCAGATAATAGCATTTGCCTAGTTTTGTGTTGCTACTGTAGGTTAAGATTAAGAAAATATTTTTCTTTTAGAAGAGCTATTTTAGATTTATTATTGAAGATGCTACTCACAATCCTATTCATTTATTAATATAAATTTCCCATGATATTTGCTAGCATTTTCAATGCAATTTATTTAACTATTACATTTTGAGGAATACTGAGCATAGGGAAATGGGAAATGAATTGGTATGTTGTTTGTAATCTCCACTTTCCCCTTGGGGTGACTTGTATTTAATTTTTTTAAGGACAGAGGCCAAGCATAGTAGATAAGTGGGATTGTAAGGAAGATGAAAAAGAAGCAAAACAAGGTATTACATATTAGGCAGTATGCTACAGGGAAAATCCAGTGGCATATCCTGGAATTGTATCATGTATACTTCTTGCACTATAGTTTTACAGATACAGATATGAACCATTGCAGCAGACAAAACCAAAAAACAGAGGTTTCGGTTTGTCAAGTTGTTCAATCAATTCTTCAGTCAGTGTGGGATTTGGTATCATTGATACTAACCTCAGTCAGGGATTGGATGCTTAGAAACTGATGGCAATTCTTCTGCCTCAAATTTGCTTCTTATTTTGCAATGTAAAGTCCAGTTCAGTTTACTATTATTGATGGGCTGTGTCTTTACATTTAGATCCCCCTTGGTTCTCAGCATAATTAAGTCAGCCTCAGTTTCCCTTCTGAACTACCACTTGGTGTGCTATCACAAAACAAGTATGGAGCAAAGTGCAGGACAGCAAGAGGAGCTGGCTGTGCTCTCATTTTCAGAAGAATTGATTTGGCTCAATTGATTGGGAAACAATGTTTTCAATTCCATTTTATTGCACACATCAGACTAATTTCCTGTCAACTACAGTGATGCTAACATGATCTCAGTATGCCTTAGTATAGCTATCTGGGGACAAATGAGACATCTAAGAGACAAATTGTTCATCTCATCTGAAATGAGAGGTTGTGTCTGACTCACTTGCTGTAGGTTGTATTGTATCAAAATAAAGGTTCCTTTTAAACCTTAGGTGACTTTAATTTAAAGATAATAATTTCATACTAGGGATGCTGACAGGGGAGCCAGTCAAAGTTCATGTCAACATTCACAGTATTTTTTATTTTAATTCATCTCTTATCCTTTGTGCCAACAGGTAGTGCTCCTGATTGGCTGTGGTAGCACTTGTATTTTGTGTGTGTGTGTGTGTGTGTGTGTGTGTGTGTGTGTGTGTTTTACCATAGTACTGGTATCTTGCTTTGGGGCCTGTTCTAGGTAAATAATGTACAGGATAGCTTTTGTCTGCTGCAATCTCATAGAATCCTTGAGGAAACAGGACATAGGTATCTGTGACATATCATAGAGAGAGTACCAAAGTCCATGGTGTAGTTGCTCAGATGAACTCCAATTTTGAAGAACAGTGACTGTGATGTTCATACTCTGAGTTCACTGGAAGTCAGGGAGGGAAAGTTAGTCCTTCAGAGATAGCATTGGCCTTTTCTTCACACTTCTTTTCTGCCATGGCTTATTAAATATTCATTTCTTGCTCATACTTTTGCCTCTCTTTCTCCAAGAATGCAATTCATCAGCACTTGGGTTTAATGTAAGACTTCTTTCCTCCACAGTGACACAAACAACTCATTAAAGGGAAGACTTGTATGCTGCAGGGGACAGAAAGAAGTTTCTAGAGATGTGCTGGGAATTACTCTATGCCAGGAGAAAACCCAACCATTTATGAGTTGCAACTGATCAAAGGGAAATGCCTATTTAATAGGATGTCTATTTAAACACCTTCAATCTGCTGTTCTGTGTTTTGAAGATTGATGAAACTTTATTTCTCATAAAATAAAGAACACAGAGAACAGCAGCTGCAAAGAACGGAGAACAGGCATGGCATGTAGGCACGACTCTGGACAATAGTGGAAGGTCAAGGAGGAAATAACTAAACGAGAAGAGATCCAGGAATTTAGGATGAAGAGTATGGTGAGTTGAAGGCTTCAGAGCACATAGCTCAGAGGAAGTAACGTGCATCTACATTTGGAATGGCAATAGGACATAAGGTAGGGAGAAGTAGGGGCTTCACCCCATTGCTGTGGACAGTCTCCTTGCCTAGGCTTTTTCTTGTCTTATCTGAATGTCATACGTGTTTCCCTGCCTTCTCATACTGACAGTGACCCTGTTCTATTCAAAGGTACACTTTTAGATGTTTAAGGAAATAAAACAAAATCCTGCTGTCATGCTGGTTTTCTTCTAGTGAGAAATTGAATTTAAAATGAAGGGGGAAAAACAATCAAGAAAGAAAAGAAAAAGAGGAAACCCAGAAGCTGGTGGAGTGGCTTAGTCAGTCAGGTACTTTCAGAAGGGCAGGAACTCAATCTCCAGTACCCAAATGGTAAGCCATGGTAGGTGTACTTTCAGAAACAGGGGGTCCCTGGGAAGCACTGACTAGCTAGTGTAGCTGAATTAACAGCTTCCAGGTCAAATGAAAGACTGTATAAAAGGAAGTAGACAGTTCTTGAGGTTATCCTGTATGTACACACAGACATGTGCACCTGTACACACACACACACACACACACACACACACACACACACACACGGGGCGAGGAGGAGAAGGCTACTTGGAGAGCAGATGCCACACACTCATCATTGGCAGCTGAAATCCTGCCTGTGGCTGGAGGTGCAGTGATGGACGCTGACACCCAAAACACCATTGTTGGGGTGCCTCTCTGACTGCTCCTCAGGAAAGGGGCTGAGTTCTATCATGTTTATTCCCACATGCTGAGCACAGTGCTCAGAAGAACAAAACCTTATTTTTGTTAACGAATTCTATTTTCAAAAACAGCAACTTACATTTCCTAGTTTCGTGTTTCTCAGGAAAGTGGCATGAAACATGACCATCCCTTTGCCAAAGAACCCTTTTCTCCTGCTGAGCTTCTGGGACACACTCGCCTCCCTGTGGGTGATAGCCACCACCCTCTGTCTGGGATAAGACAAAGGGCCTCTACTGCGTTGCTGCTGACCTCATAATGAGAATTACCAGCAGGCCTGGAGTCCCATCGAATGGGCCTGCAGATCTTTAATAATTAATGCTGATGAGGCAGAAGATACATGTATTTTGTAATATGGAAAGTCCCAGTAGATTTTCAGTGTTCAAATTTAAACTAAACAAAAAATGAAAGCTATATTGTTTTGGGCTTTTGTGTGTATCATGAAATCATTTTAGTTTGGAGAGAGATAATGATTCCTTGGGGATCAGAGGGGTTTTGAAAATTATGGCTACATCCTGGCTTTGGATAAATTGCACATAGTTGTAATAAGGGTTGATGCTGTGAATAAAGGAGGAAGGGAGGGAGGGAGAGAGGGAAGGAGGAAGGGAGGGAGAGAGAGAGACAGAGAGACACAGGGAGACAGAGAACACAAATTGTATGTCTGTCTTTCTCTAGCTATCTTTATGAATAATTGACATATGCAATTCTGAGAGTCTGAGAGGCCCCTAAATCTATAGTTGACAGACTAGAAACCCCAGAGACCCAGGGAAAGAATCCCTGTCAAGTGTCTGAATGCCTGACAACTTGGAGAAATGATGATATAAATTCAAGTCCACGTCTGAGTTCAAAGGCAGGAAAGACCAAGGCCCCAGGATGGAGTGACAGGCACAGAGAATGGCAATTCCTTCACTCAGCTTCTTTGTTCTATTTAGGTCTTTGGCGGACTGAATGACATCCATCCACATTGGGATAGTAATTTATTTTCCCTATCTATCTATTCAAACATTAATATTACATACCCTCTCAAACATAACCAGAATAATTCTTAACTAAGTACCTGACATTCCAAGGCCATTTACAGTGACATATACACTTAACTCTTAGAGTAATATTATATAGATCATCTCTTTATAGATCATTTGCAGTAACTGTCTTATGATCAAATGTACAAACTGAGGGTCGAGCAGGGCTGGAGAGATTACTTGGTGGTTAACAGCACTGACTGCTCTTTCAGAGGACCCAAATGGTGGCTTACAAACACCTGTAACTCTAGTTCCGAGTGATCTGATAACCTCTGCTGGCAACCATGGGCACTGTACACACATGATACACAGACTTATATACTCAGGCAAAACACCCACATATATAATAGTAAAACTAAATAAATCCTTAAAAGAAAAGTATAAAATCTGGAAGGCTGGAGATACGACTTAGCAGTCAAGAGCACTTGCTATTTTGAGAACCTGGATTTGGGTCCCGGTACCCATGTCAGGTGGCTCACCATCATCTCCTACATTACTTCCAAAGGATCTGACAGCCTCTTGTTGCCTCTCTGGACACTAGACATGCATATGGTATAAATTCACATGTGAAGGAACTCATATAAAAAATCAAAAATAAACAAAACTAAAGAAAAAAGTGCAACCTTTGAAAAATTACAGCCTTATTTTTCAATTATGTTAACGCTTGGTAATTTGTTATGGGGGAGCATAGGAACATCTAGAAACATGAGCTGTGAGGACTGGAGGGGTTAGTGGCCCCGCCTCTTCATTCTGCAGATGTGAAAGGCCGAGTCGGTGCCAGAAAGTACTGACATGCTCAGGTCGCAGCTGAGGCATACTCACAACGTGGGCCTTTTGACTTGGTCAAATTCACCTACTTGATTGGCAGACATGAGCGCATGAGTAGAAAATGCATGTGTGTGCTCTGTGGATCTCCCGTCAACTCAGCATGTTGCCTCTGTTGCTAACTCACTATTAGCAACTATTTGGTCTCCATGAACCTTAGTTTATTTGTTTCCAAAATGCATGGGATTGGTTGACAGTTTTCCCCACTGCTCATGTATTGGGCCTTGAGCTGGCCTCAAACACATGATCTGCCTTAGCCTCCAAGTGCTAAGATACAGGCAAATGCCACCATGCCAAACTCGGAGGCTCTTTTCTAAGTTAATAAAGATAATGGTCAAAATAACCTGAGGCTTTTCCACAATCATTTTGTCTTCTGCCTCTGTTGTCTCTTCAGTCGAATCCCTCATCTCCTCCCTGCCCATCACACCTTCTGAAGTACCTAAGTTCTCTCCTCTTGGAGTGTGCTCACATGTATGCATTCTTTTACCCTGCATCTCTTATTTGTTCTGTGAGGGTCAACTTGAGGATCCACTTCTAAGGTTCTCAGAAAGCTCCCTCCAAGTGTGTTTGTGTGTGTGTGTGTGTGTGTGTGTGCATGTGCATGCGTGTGCCTTTACACATGCATGGAGAAACCAGAGCAAGACATTGGCATCTTCCTCTCTTGATTTTCACCTTATTTTCTTGACATAGGCTCTCTCACTGAACCAGAAGTTTGCCATTCTTCCTGGTCTGGCCAGTGAGTTATTTTCCATGAACTAACTTTATTTTTTTAAAGATTCTCTCTCTCTCTCTCTCTCTCTCTCTCTCTCTCTCTCTCTCTCTCTCTCTCTTTTAGGATATTTTATTTACATTTCAGATGTCACCTCCTTTCCCCATTTCCCCTCCCTAGAAACTCCCTATCCCATCCACCCTCCTCTTTGCTTATTGTTCTTTGACTGTTTGTGTTTATTGTTTTGCTTATTCCTTAACTATTTCTATCTATTGTAATGCTAGTTCCTCAACCTAGGACTGATCTTAGTACTTGCATGAACCAACTTTAAACATTGCCACCACGAAGCCTTGGCTTCTACGCCGCCAGTGGGAGGAGCGCGTGGTAGGTGGCTTCTGCATCTCATCAATGACTACAGCTTGAAACCAACCACTTGTCATCTAACAACACATGAAAAATATTTTAAACAAGGGACCTCCAGAAAGATAATGCTGCTGTCTCCAAAGACTGTCTGAGGCTGTGTGCCCACAAGACTGAGTGTACACAGGCAGCCTCTTCAGTAGAGTAGGGGATGAAGTCTCCCTGGGCAAGTAGAAGATAACAGGTGAGCCATCCTAAGAGTCTCAGAGGGGTTTGAAGGAACTTAGCCACCCTGAGCATGGAAAACATGACTCTGGCAAGCCTTGTCCTCCTCCCATTTCCTCTCCTTTATTCCCTTCCCCTTCTCCCTCATCCTCTATCGTCTGTCTTTGTCTCCTTTTCCCTACCCATCTGTCCATTTGGGGCAAGTAAGTATTCTTTGTGGTAAGAACTCAGTCACTGTGTGTCTTGTGCTGATTTCAGGATACATTCAGAGTTCTCCTGGGAGCTTGCCAAGTGCTGTCCAGTGGGTATGTTAACTCAGATCTCTGCAAGCCAGTGTTAATTCCTGATTAACTGTTGGCAATAGCAGGTGGCTATCCTGGCAGCAGCACATCCCAAGACTTCAAGACGAGAGAAAGAATGATCCAAACTGCATTGTGTAGTAGTGTCAAGTCCCAGAGTCCAGATGGCTCAGACAACACAACCATCTATGAAGCAAAGTTAGCCCTGAAGAAAATTCTCTTTCAGAAGAAAGTCACTAAAAGGCACTGAAACAGGAGGCATATTCTAGCAGAAGATGGGCTCTGTTACGTTAATCTTTCCATGAACCGAATGGACAATGGCCACAAAGCAAAGGTTCTTTTCAAACCCCAGGGTCAGCATTCCAAGAGAATCCAACAAATCAGAGAAATAATGCCAAAAAACCCTAAAGATTCTGATGACCTAATCCAAATTGATGAAGGATATGCCACAGAACTGTAACAGGATTATTGAAGACTAGTGAGGATACCTAATATTTCCCATTTCCCTCCTCCTATAATCCACCAAGCAGCAAGGGAGCGATTCTAGAGACACTTGTGTCCCTGAATCTGACTGACAAACTATTAAAACAATAGACCCCAAAGAAATGAGAAATTTCCCCCAAGCATCTCATGCTGAAAGAAGGAAAGGGGATGAGGCAGAGGGGGAGCTTGCTTCCTGGAAAGAGATTTCACACAGTTGCATGGAGTGAGACTGAAACCCAGATAATGATGGGGTCATAGTGAGCAGGACCACAATCTTACTGGGACTTCTGAGATGTGCAAATCTGTCACCTTCCGTTTAAACTTTGATCTTACTTCAGGGCCCTGAAGATTGGACTTGATGAGTTTTCTGAATTAATTACTCCAACAAGGCCACACTGAATCAATCTCCTTTTTTCTGCTTCCCACTTTAATTTGGCTCTTTTTATTGGCTTATTGAGGATGTTGGCTAGACCTTACTTGGAACACAGGCTTTGACTCCTAAGTTAATCAAATGCTCTCCAGTACACCTTCCCACCCCAGCTTTTCCTTGTTCCTGGCCTGGAGGGAATTCTTTACTTAGCAAACATCTACTGTAGTCAATGACTTCATTGCACCAGACTTCATGAATACAACACAAGATCATATGTCATTTAATTAGTTGTCATTCTCCCTGCTTTTTCATTACTCCTATGAACATTTAATGGAACTACTGACCCTGCCTGATGTTCCTTCTTATTCTGTGGTTGGGTGGGGTAGATAGGGGTGGCAGGCTAATAATGGTGTTCCAACAGCAAGACCAAGGCACTTGCTTGGTAAGTGGGAGTCAGCAACAGGCATGAAGGGAAGGAAAGGGTTTATCTCTGGAGCATGTCTCCACTGTTGTCTAGGAGGTCTGGCTGGACTGGAACTCTGCCAGTGCCAAGTCACTACAGCTAAGGAACAGTGACTGTCCTGTTGAAACTCTAGCAGGAAAGACATGGCACATTGAAATAGATTGTTGAAGGGAATGAGATGGATGAAGTTTTTACAGCAGGGCTAAGGAAATCAGACAAGAATGGGGAAGCATCAGAGTACAGTGACAGATTGACGTCTGGATAAAGCATGGCAGTCTCATGAGGCTGTCACTGTGAGCCATATCTCACCAAGGACTCTGACTGTCTGGTGTAGTGTTCTTCCTCATTGGAATTCTTATAGGGATAAGCAATCCTGCCTTATAGATGAGACATGCCAGGAAGTTTCGTATATCCAAAGGGTAGGGAGCTGAGAGTTGACTCTAGATGTCATGTTGTTTCAGGGTACAGCCATTTTGTTGTTCATTCAAGACAGTAAGAGAGGGAAGTAGAGGCGGGGCCATTCTAACCTTTGTCTTCTATAAAGAAAGAAAAACTGCCTTAGACACCTTCAGAAGACATGTACTTATTTCTCACCTGAATTATGTTGTGGACTGCTTGCATGACTCCCTTACACGGTTCCCTATATGCCTCTTACTCTTCTCCACGTGGCTTCCGTGCTGGTTTCTGGTGCTGCAACAGACCGAGGAAATCATCACAGTTATGTAAGCCAGGGATGCAAACTCAGGGTTAACATCTGCTCAGCACCTTCCTGCTGTGTCATAACAGATACACTGGGAGGACATAGGCATTGAGGGAGGAAGAAAGGAGGGGAAAGGAGGCAAAAGATTAGGGCCTCCACTTCCCTTAAAAACTAACCGGATCCATTAATCAGTTCACAAGGGTGATGCCCTAGTCAGTTCCTGAAAGTCCTCCTTTTAATAGTCTACAACGAGCTTTGGATGAGACATTCAAATTATGCAGCAGGGATGACAGTAGGATAAAAATCCTACCTAACAAAAACTGACAAGTTAGAGATGACTTTTCAGTTGACCAGATAGTGGTTGATTTTTTTTTTTTTTTTTTTACTAAATGTTTTCTTTAGTGATACATTCTTTCATGGGAATGGTTAATTAATATGGCAACACACTGTGTTTCAAGGATGACAACATATCTCTGGTCTATTGTGTATTGGTTTTATAGTTTAACTCTGTGTGCATTTTAGTTTTGCTGGTTTCTGAGTTCATGAGAGATGTTTTATCAGAAACCCACAGATGTTCATCATAATTTACTTGGTCCCAGGATCAGAGTCCAAGAATTATAAGCCCTGAGTGCACGCTTTCTCACATAGCAAGCATTTAGAAAATGGGTTTAATGGCTGAGTTGTTATGAAAACATGATGAAATTCAATTTCAGTTGTAAAAAAATTAAAATATGATATTATTAAGAGGTTATTAGATCACCTGGCTCTGACTGCATGCACAAATGAATACAAATTATAAAGAGGTTGGAGGGTGTGGGTAAAATCTCCCACCCTCTGCATTGCTTCTTCTTCACCCTATGGTACATTCCCCTATGCTATGAGACACCAGGGAGCCGTTTACCTGATTCTAACATGGGCTGGAATTCTCAACATCCACATCATAAAAAGTAAGTGTTATCCAGAGTGTGACAGTGCAAAGGGAACAGCATCTCTGATCATTATCTATCAGTTCTGCCTTCTTGTGAGATATGGTGATGGACAAAGACCTTGGTTGGCTATGAAGATAGGTTGACATATGGGCTTTGGATGTGTGATGAATCATAGTTTAAGACTTCAGAGTGACGCATCCCCAACGCATGTAGAAGGGCTGGAGAGAAGAATGCACTACTCAGATGGCCACTGACAACGTGCTGCACTACTGGCTTCACAGGAAAGAAGGAGAGGCAGCCACCATGAAGCAGAAATAAGCTTATTAGAGAATAGTGACTGTGGATTTAAAAAGAACAAAATCATGGAAATTTATGATGAGCCATAAGGAACCACTGGTTGCCTCCATGTACTGTCCCCACTTGTCCCTACCTCACAGATTGCAGTCGTGTTATATATCTGTTTACCTTGATTTATGAATGAAATGTGTCTTTTCCAGATATCTCAGTTGGTCCAAACCTCTTCCAGGCTGCTCTGCTGGTGTCTGCTCCTTTCAGGCACACGATCTGGTCTAGAATGCCTTTGCAGCATTGCTTGTCTGAGAGTCTCCTTTGCAGCTTAGCTCCTCTGAGAGGGACTCTCAGCTATTATTTACTACTCTGGCAGGGAGAAGTCTCCTGAATCTGGTCAGTTTCAGGGATTTCCTGAAGTTACTTTGAGTGTTTACCTTCCTACTTAAGAAGCTTCCTGCAGAATGCAATGATTCACTCTTGGAGGAACACATCCTCAGATACACTTCCATCGTTTCTGTTTGTTTGTTTCTACTACATGGTCTCTCACTGGCTTGTAACTTGTAAACGTTATCCAGTGGGTGACACTGCCTGCTTCTGCTGCCCAAGAGCTGGGATTAATGGCTTATACCACTACACCCAGCCCTGCTTTTTTCTTTCTTTAATGTGGGTTCAGGGAATCAAACTTAAATCTTCATACTTGCACGTAAGTTAGAGGACCCTATAGATCTGCCTGTCTCTACCTGATTGCTGTGTTTATAAGCATATATTTTTACACTGGACTTCTTTTTAATTTAAATGATTGATTGATTGATTGATTGATTGAGATAGGATCTATCTATGTATGTCTGGATGTCTTGAAACTCACTATATAGACCAGGCTGGTCTTCAACTCTGCCTGCTTCTGCTGCCCAAGAGCTAGGATTAATGGCTTATACCACTACATCAACCCTGCCTTTTTCTTTCTTTAATGTGGGTTCTGGGAATCAAACTTAAATCTTCATACTTGCAACATAAGGTAAGTACTTTACCAGCTGAGCCATCTCCCTCATCCCTTAATGAACACTTTTTTATTCTTTAATTACATGTGTGCCCATGTACGGTAGGCCTGCCCCTGTGAGTACAGAGACTGAAAAGGACACAACACACATTTACTTTAACCTAGAAAACAAAACCACTAAAAATACTGTTAAGCCAAGAGTTAAGACTTGTTAACAGTTTTTGTATGTTTCTTCAAATCTTTGTTTGAATGTGTCCATATATTTATAAAATTGGAATCAAACTAAATATGCTGCCATTGAAAATACAGTTTCATGACTGTGCCTTTTAAAAACTTAATGTTTCTTTTTAACTTGTGACACTTTTATACATGTATACAATATATTGTGAATGTATTCATCGCTTACCTTCTCTTATGCCACTACCACTCTTTACCATCCCCCCTTCCCAACCAGTCTCGTTCCTACTTTCGTGTCTTTGTTTTTTTCATCCACTGAGCTTAATTGTGTCACTTGTTTGAATAAGAGTAAGGATTACTGGCTGGAGCATGGGCAGTTTGCCAGTGGCTACAACACTGAAGAAAATGAGACCTTGGCAACCAGTGGCAACCATTAAATGACGTTGGTGCTTCTGGAAGGGGTGGAGTTTCATCATTGTCCACATGATAAAATGTTCGATGCCAAAGTTTCTGTGCAGTTCTTGTGCAGGTATCCACAGTTGCTGTGTGATCATGATTGCCATGGTCAGGTCACATGCAGAAGGAAGCATTCTTAGTACTCCTTCTTCTTACAGTATGTCTGCCTCTTCTTCTGTCATAATTCCCTAGGTCTTGAAGAGGCTGATATAAAAGGTCCCATCTGGGGCTGAGCACTGAACAGACACTTATTCTCAGTACATTGCCCAGTTCTGAGTCTTTGCTTCACCATTACCCCATGCCAAAAGAAGCTTCTCTAACCAAGGTAAGAGCAGCAATAATGTATGGGTATAAAAATAAGTAGTTAGAAGAGAGTTGGACAACATGTCCATTTAGCAAAACCACAGCAGTTGGGTTCCACTCTAGGCCTATGACCGACAGCTGTCAGCTTTGAACCAGCTGTACTGTATAATATAGGTATTCCCTCTCACAGAGCAGGCCTCAAATCCAATCAGAAAGGTTTTTTTTTTTTTAACTCACAAAGGGTCCTGCCACTGCTTCACCACTAGACATACATTATCTGATGCTACCTTGTTTTTCTTCTGACTGAGCCAAGAACTTTTCACTGTTATTTTAAACATTTTGTGAGAATTTGTGGTTTTAATTGCATTTATTCTTCAAGATTTCTTTGGGTTTAGACTATTAAAAATATGTTCAAAATTCTTGGTTTTATATGCCCAGTTCTGATATACTTGCATACATACAAAAAGTAAAAAAGCTTACTAAAAAGTTCATTTCAACTGTTAACGTAAACATTGCCCATTTACAAGCGTTGTAGCTTGCAAGAATTGCTCCAAGTTTAAGACCGCTTATGCCCTTATAGAATATCTGAGTTCAGTTCCAAGCACTCATACCAGAAAGCCCCCAGAATCTTGTAATCCCAGCTCCAGAGAACCCAATACATTTTTCTGGCCTTTTTGGCATCCCCACACATGTGTGCATACATAACACTAACAAACACATAAATAAAATAATAGATAAGTAAATAATAAAAAATAAATATTGGTCTCACACAGTTGACATTATGCAGCACACAACCTCACAGTGAGTCTGTGCTCAGTCTGCATGCTAGGCAAGCCCTAGCCATGATCAATCATAGTTGATGGTGCTGAAGAATTAAATAATTGGTGTCAACTTTAAAAGAACACCTTTTTTAATGGCATTGCTTGACAAATAGATTTCCTTTTAAATACCTAGTCTCCATAATAAGATGTTTCCATAATAAGAAGTAGGCTTTGTAGTTACTAGTTTTTTAAAAAAGGTTTCTTCTGCATAAAAAATGAGTATGAGGGGAAAAGTGCCCTACCATTTCCTCTATCACTGTGTATGTGTGTGTGCACATGTATTTGTGCATGTATATGTGTACATATGTATGTAATTGTATGTGTATGTATGTATGTAATGTGCACTTATATGTATGCATGTGAATGTATCTGTGTATGTTAACTCTTTACTAGTCTACTTCTACTTTGGTAAATTGTATTTTATGGCTGAGACTGGCCTTGAGTATTTCAAGAACATTTAGATCATGTATGAGATTTATACTCATCAACATATTAAATTTTCCCAAACAATTGATTAGATACAAACTTATGTTGAAATCTGGCATGTTTAGGGGAAAGGATTTATTTGACTATATCTGTATGTCTTAATCATTTATATTGTGCTATTTGACCACTTATTAAATTGGTCTCAATATGAGTATAAATGCTTCTAGTCTTTGAGGGAAAATCTACTTAACTGAGTTTTTATTATTGAGAGGAAAAATATTAACACATGTCTAACATGGTGATAGATGCTATAAAGATGTCATCACGTGAGAAAAAGTATGCTTAGAATACATTTTTAGATTGGTTGCTTTCATATTTTAAATAAGTGGATTGGGTTTTTCATTTGGTACAATAGCTTTTAGAAATAGCTTTACTGAACACACATGATATTTACTTACTGATAAGCGGATATTAGCCCGAAAGTTTGAAACAACAAAGATTCAACTAACAGACCACATGAAGCTCATGAAGAAGGAAGAACAAGTGTGGATGCCTAGGTCTTACTTAGAAGGAGCATCAGAATACCCAAGGGAGCAAATATGGAGACAAAGTGTGGGATAGAAACTGAAGGAGAGGTTGTATGGAGACCATTCCACCTGGGTATTCATCCCATGTGCAGTCACCAAAAATAGACGCTGATAAAGAAGACAGGAAGTGCATGCTGACAGCAGCCTGATAGGGCTGTCTCCTTAGAGGTCCCCCAGAGTCTGACATATCCAGAGGTAGATACTCGCAGCTAACCATTAATCTGATCAAGGCTTCCCAATGGAGAAGCTAGAGAGAAGACTGAAGGAGCCGAAAGGGTTGGTGGCCCCATGAGGAGAGTGACAATACCAACCAGGAAGAGCTCCCCAGGGTCTAAACCACCAGCCTAGGAGCACATAGGGAGGGACACATGACTCCAGCTGTATATGTAGGGGAGGATGATCTTGTTGTGCATAGGTGGGAGAGGAGATCTTTGGTCCCATGAAGGCTGAACACTGAGTGTGTGGGGGAATCTGAGGGTGGGGAGGTGGGAGTGGGGGGTAGATAGGTGCACACCCTCATAGAAGCAGGAGGATTGGGAATGGGATAAGGGGTTCCTTGGTGGTGGTGGGGAATGGGGTAAGGGGATAAAATTCGAAATGTAAATATTATATCCAATAAAAGAGGGGGAAAAAAGAAAAGCTGTTAGAACCAACATCTTTAATAAAATGTCAGCCCTCTAAAAAAATTATCTTGATACTAAAATTTGTTTTGAGAATTGTATATTGCAGAATACAGCCTTGGTGTATCTACTCATCAGGCAAGCTGAGCAGACCTGCTCAAACCTCTGAGGTCCTGGAATTCCATCTGGATGCAGTGAAGACACAGCATCAGAGGCTTATCAATTTACTCTTCCCCCAACCCCTCTTCTAATATTTCAATGCCCATAGTCAGCTTGAAGAAGCTAATGAAGAGTCAGCACCCCTATTCCCTGGGCATGGGGACTAAGGTGGTAAATGTTGGGCTGTCTTTCTAGGGAAAAGTAGTAGTTTTGTGGGAATAGGGAGGATTAGCTAGGATTTATTGCATAGCCATAACCTATTGGTAGAAATCTGTACAATTATTATCAAGATGAAGTTATAATTTCTTAAATGGCACAAATTTACTTTGATTTCAAATTTAAGGTTTTCATTGGTATGAGCTTCTTATTGATATAAAAGTGAGATGAATATTGATACTCTCATAGGCATTGGTTCTAATGATGCCAAGTACCCTGGGTTGCTGATGCTTATGTTCTTGCGCTTGCCTTTTGCCATCTGTATCTCCTTAGTGCTACCTGCCCTGTCTCTGACTGAAGCCTGTCTTTCCTATTATCTTGGTTGTATCAGAACTGTGTGAGGTGAGTGTAACTCCTGGGGTAAGAGCTGGGGCCCAAAATCTGCTCAGTGCTCAGGAGCAGACAGGATATTGCCCAGGTTAGAGCTCTGGGAGCCTCGCTTCCTCTGGGTTCTTAGAGATTGGGGGCAGAGCTGCCACCCAAGATGTGCTCCCCTGGAATTCTTTATTATTATTATTATTATTATTATTATTATTATTATTATTATTATTAATTTTAGAAATGAAAAAATGTAGCCAAAGAAACTAAAAGAGCCTGGGTTATCATAAAGCTAAGAAAGCTGGTTGCCTCTGTGATAGCTGTTATTTGTGGTAGAATTTAATCTAAGACCAAGTTTTCTTGTAACCTGTCACATATAGAAGCATGTATTTGCAAGTTGGTACAAATGTACTGTCAACAACATTCATATAAAAATTATAACTCAACAAAATTTTGTTTTTAAAACCAGTCATTCCATATTATGAGAAAGCTCATGCTTGTAGGGTTAAATCTTTCAAAACCTACTTTAATAAGGATTCTAAAACACTTCAATCTCCCTTCTAGACCACCTACCAGAAGTAGGGGAAAAGAAAGGTTAATAGGAAATGGGAGATGTGGACCTCTTTGTATATGTATTATTTACCTGACAATATAATCACTAGCAGCTATGCAGTTATCTCAAAACACCTGGGCCAGTGATGTGTGTGTGTGTGTGTGTGTGTGTGTGTGTGTGTGTGTGTGTACATATGTGGTTTTTAAGACAGGGTTTCTCTGTGTAGTTCTGGCTATCCTGGAACTCACTCTGTAGATCAAGCTGGCCTTAAACTCAGAGATCTGCCTGACTCTGCCTCCTGAGTGTTAGGATTAAAGGTGTGGGTCACCACCAGCCAGATAATTAAACAGCTAACAAAGAATCGCTTCTTCTTCCGAGAAGCTAGAAGATAGTCCTCCTATAAGGTCTGCCAACACAGCAACAACAAAATCCCATACCTGGATAATGTAACTAAAACAACTGAGAATTCTGAAGGGTTCAAAGGAGAAGCAAACAAGGCAGAAACTTGGTATCTAAGGATTGGCAGCATGAAAGGTCCTTTGGAGTTCTTCTTGCCTGACAAGTCCTAGATTTGAAGCCTCTAAAGTTGCCAATCAGGAAACACCAACAGCCAATAAGCACCAACAAGAATACCTTAACACAAGTCTTCTGTACAACCAAAGAACTAGGAAATAATGCCACATAGCAACAGAAAACTATGAGAAAAACTATTTTACCAAACACCACAGGATAACTGTGGCCTACTTCAATCAGTGCCAACCAGTCCGTTCTCACCAGAGCCTAACAAGCAAAATTACCACATAGGTTTCACAGAAATTTGGTAGAGAGTCAAGACTTTTACCAGAGCTCATTGGTAATGAGGGTTCCTTTCTGACTCCATGCTGTGAGCTAAGGTGGAAGTTACATACATAGCTTACAATAATTAAAGCATTAACTAAAACCCATGCAAAGAGATACATGCAAAACAATATAGATACATCTTGATGGAATGCTAAAAAAACAAGTTAGATAACCAATAGGATGATAGGAGCAGGGGATGAAATTAGGAACTAATATAAATAATTTAAAAACTGAAATGGTCAGATTTAATAACACATCAGTAATTAGTTTAGGCATGACTGGCTTTAAAAGACCAACTAGGAAATGGGTCAGCCAACTCAGAACAAAATAGAAATGTTGAGGAGAAATAGATGCAAAAAGACACCATGCAAGCAATCAAAATAAAGCAGGGGTGGCTATATTAGAGGCACATACCGTGACTTCAGAGCTAAGAAAGCACAGACACAAGGAGACATTATACAATGAAAAAGGTGAGCATATCAGTAAGAGATAGTTACTCTGAAGGTTTTCACTCCAAACACCAGACCTATAGAATATGTGAAGTAACTTCAAGGAGAAAACAAAATTCAATAAATATGAAGATCCTCTATAAAGGTTGATAAAAAAAAGTAAATAAAAATATCAAGGCTATAAAAGAAGTCAACAACATGATCAGTAGGCAGAAACAACTTGACATTTACAAAAAGCACCCACAATCACACCAGTATACATATCCTCCCAGGTGCCTCTGGAACATGTACCTTGTCTTAGTTCATAAAACAAACCTCATAGTTTAGAAGAGTAGATGTCATTTAGTGCTTATTCTCTGACCACAATAGACATAGCTAGAAATTTCAATATGATATCATCAAAATAGTCAAACTCTGGAAACTAGCAGCACAGGTCAGAAATACTAAAGTAAAAAGAGAAAAAAGAATGGGATAAGAAGAATACATGACATAAAAATTAGCTGAACACAGCTAAAGCAAGGTCAAGAAGAACATCTTTTTAGCATTAAGAGCACATGCAAGAAAAAGGAAAAGTCTTAACTCAGTAGTCTAAACTCCATATCAAGAACCTAGACAAAAAGAACTGCAAACTATACCCAAAGCAAACACAGAGGGGAAATTAAAGGTTTAAATCAAGTGTGCACATACTAGCTTGTGACTCAGTGAGTAGATGGTTAATAAAATAGTACTTCCCTGTAGCATGTAGTTTTACATTTTCCCTGTTTTTAGCTCTGGGAGGTGCCCACCCTACCAACCCCCTTTCAGTTTCCCTTGAATCTGCAGATAAAAGACACAGACACACAGCTGTTCAATTTCAATTTGCCTTATTGGCACAATTGCTGGGTGCTTCTATCTCCTACCTAGAAAAGTATTCCTTTACCAATTTCTAGTCTCTGTCTCTTCCATCTGCTCTAAACTTCAGTTGCTAAACTCCCCTGACTACCCACCTATAGGAGCAGCCTATAGGTGTGGCCACTCTGTTTTGAGATCTCACATGGTTGCCCAATAGGTTCTCCTTTCTCCAAGGCATGGAAAAATGCATACTCCTTTCTTGCATCTCTCTGCTTGCCTCCACAGACCCAGAAGTCCCACCCGCACCTTCCACCTAGCAATTGGCCCATGGCTTTATTTATCGACAGATTAAAAACCAATTGGGGAACAAGACCTTAGCATCAGAACTGCCCCCTACACTTCTCCACACCAGAATTCCTTATCCTACCACAGAAAGGACCAGGTCATCCATATAGGCAGTGACTTGGATGAGTTTTCAGTGAATTATTATGACAAAAAAAAACCCTAAGTTATACACTGTCTAATTTTAGCTATACAACAAGAGTCTTTAAAAGAAGAAATTTCTGGAGCTGACTGGTGGCTGTCATGATTTAAGTAGGTAAAGGAGATGGAAGACATTTAGTAGGGGCCAAAGGGGAGGTGGGTGTATGATTGTGAAAGGCTGCATGAGAGATTTGGTTGTGGTGATGAATTGCTGCTTACCTTGACCATCAGGGGTGTTACAGCTTGGCAGAATGTATCAAAGGTATGTGGCTGTATAATTTCGTAAAGCTTAACTTTATAACTTCCTGTAAATATACAATTATCTCAAAATTTTAAAAATAGCCAGGGAGATTGTTACATTTGATTTCATTTATATTTTTTACTCAGAGAAAATAAAAAAAATTAGACTCACAATATTCCATTTTCAGGTGCTGTAGCATCTAGTTGTGCCTTTCTCTTTATTTTGGACAGTATAAGTAACCAGTATCTGTGATACTTTCGATAACTGACTCCTGGTCTTTTGAACCCTGTTAGTCTCCGATGCTTATCTTATCTTATCTTAACCTTATCTCAGATGCTCCTGTGTGTTTTGACTCTTGTGAATTGAAGTTAAATCATGGTATTGTTATGATATCCAAGCTCTTGAATAAAGAACATCATTCTAACTCTCAACTTTGAGAGAACTTTTAGAATTATAATTGTTACTACCTACTCCAGAATGTAAACCATTTTGGCTATCAGTGATGTTTTCCTGACATGCCCTGGAAGTCAGGCAGAAGCAGCACACTGGTCCTTGGGTGCCCACTGTAAGCTGTGCAGCACTGAACTTTCACCACTGAGCCCAAGAAAATGCATTGTGGTGTCATGTGTGCCTGGTAGCCTTCCTGCACACCTCTCCAGAATCAGGATCAGAGGACTCTTAGTCTCCATTTTGTTAGATAAATGGAGTAGGGGACTTAGGAAACTAAGATTCACTGGTATGTTTTAGCGTCCAAGGATCCTTTGTCTTCTGCCTGTTCTGCTCATCTCCAAACTCAATGCTTCTAGGGTTCTACACAAGACATTGTCTTTGTATATGACCCTGCAGCAACTTAATGGGGCAAATACTTGAAGTTAACCAAACTTTAGTCCAAATCAAGGCTATAGCATTCAAATACCCAAATTTTTGCCCCTTTCAGCACATTTCTACTACAGGGAAGAGTGGTATTTTGGGACTGTACTGGCTAATATTGTCAGCTTGATCTAGAATCGCCTGTCAGACAACACTCATGTGAGAGCATTTCTACATTGGATTAATTTAGGAGAGAAGACCCACTCCAAATGTGAGTGCACCATGGATGAGGTTCTTAGAGGGGATAAAAAGGAGAAAGGAAGGGAGAGGAGCCCCAACATTCATTTCTCTCTGCTTCAAAGACTATGAATAGCACATGAATGACCAGCTTCCTCACATTCCTGCATCCATTTCTTCCTGCCATGGTGATGGATTACACTTCCTAAAATGAGCCTAAACTAACACTTCCTTCCCCAACTGGCTTGTCACATAGTTTGTCACCACAGTGAGGTAAATAATGTGCACAAGGATAGCTGGGGTACTAGCCTGCACTTTCTACTCTTCTCAACCCTGGGAGTCTGTGCAAAGTCACTTGACTGTTAAGTGTATTAAGTTCCCAGAGAGAGGAAGCACTATGCAGTCAGTGGATTGGGAAGTTCAGTCTTGATTATGGGAGAGTCTATTGTAGTTCATATCTCAGCCTGACTAACCTCTGCTCCTTCTGTCTCTCTCTGTAACTTTGACTCACTGAATGTTAACATCACCAATTCTTCAATTTACTGGAATTTGGAAGGCAGAGGTAGAAGAGAAGAGGGTATGTAGATAAGGCAAGAATTTTATCTTTCCTTTAGTAACTTTCCTTCATATTTTTTATATTCTACTATTCAAATATTCTGTAAGTTTGTGTGTGCCAAATAATTTTGTTTTACAAGAGTCTTCCAGCATGAGTGGTGCTTACTTTGTCAGTGGTATTTAGCATTCACAAGATATAATATGCACATACTTATCTAGTCATTTTTGATGATAAAGTTTTTTAAGATATGGGCTGTTTCAGGGATCCCACAAGAGATGAATACTCAGATATAGTTTATAGATAATTGAATGTCTTTATTCCAGCTGGCTGGGACTAAACTCAGGTATTTGAGACCCTAGTGTAGTCCCAAGCATTTAGAGAAAGAGGCTTTTTAAAGACAAAACCCATGTTCTTTTATTTTGCTCAGGAGCAGGAGGAGGTTCTGCTCAAGCAAGCAGTTTAACAGAAGCTAAGATAAGCAGTTAACTGGAGCAGAAGGTACACACAAGCAGGCTCTTTAACAGAAGCTAAGTTAGTAGGGGCATCTTAACCTCAGGTTCCTAGAATAACGTTTGGTAATTTTCCATCAAGAAAATCCAATTCTAGTTAAACATGAAATGGCTTTGGCAAGAAAACAGGATGGAGGAACCTCTGCAGGAACCTTTGCACTGTCTTTCTCTGTTACAGGATGACAAAATTATTCCTGAGAGAAATTTTGGTTATTAAAAAAAATTCCACATTTGAGGCAAATAAATCTTTCAACACAGTAACAACTTACAATGTTTATTTATAAACCACAGTCCCTTGAGGACCCTGCACTTGAACAATGGGAAAAACTAGTAAGAGAGACAAATGAACACAAAGCAACAGTGAAGGCCTGCGGTGTACAAGATTTACTGTTCCCTCTCACTCCCAGGCCGGAAGGAAGCCTTAGTTGTCAGGCATGAGAGCATCACTCACATTTCCTGGACAATCTATCACTCGGTGACTCACAGAGGAACAGGGGCGTACAGCGAAGGCACATGGGGTTGTTCTCACTGAGAACAAGACAACATGATGTCGGTGTCATCTCTAGATAATGCGTCATCTATGCATCATTACCAAGTAGCTCCTGCCTTGATTCTAAATCTCAGAAGATTCGGTAAAATTCTGGAGGGGAAAATCTGTCCAACAAGATTGTCTTCTGTAGGCATAAAATGAAAACTAATTTGATGCATTGGAGGTATCTTTACTCCCAAAAGATCTGGATGTACTCAGCTTCTGCCCCAGGGGGATTAGTCACACGCCTTAAAATGTTGCCTCTATTGTGTCAGAAAAGGCAAGCCCCTTTAAGTAGCCCACTTCTGAAATAGGCTTTATCTTGAGTAAAATATGAAATAGAATTTCTTCTAATTTGAATGGCATGAGAAATTGTAGAGAAATAAAATGTAATTTCTCTAGCTAGAATTTGACTAAGTTATAAGGATTAATAATTCTTTTTCAAAAGACTGTCTGAATTAAGGGGAAAGCCTCTCCTCTATTGCAAAGGAGTGCATAGGCTTATGGGGAGTTATATAGTATTATAGGGTCACAATCCTGGTTGGGAAAAGGGTGGACGGAGCTAATAACAAGGAGAGAAAATCAAAGGTTCAAAAGATGTGGAAACTGTATGAGAATGTTTGCCTGTGATTAGAAATCTTTACTAGCGTTCAATCAGCCATCAAAAGACATGGTGTGAGTTTTTTTTAAGGATGTCCCTCTTTCTCTCCACCCCTTCTGTTTCTCTCTGTGTCTCTGTCTCTTTGTCTCTCTCTGTCTCTCTCTCATGTGTGTGTGTTATGTGTATGTTTGTGTTGATGTGTATATGTATGTACGTGTGTATGCATATGGAAGACAGAGGTTGCCATTGAGTATGTTTCTTAATCATCCTCTGCCTTAGTTTTGAGACAGGGTCTCAAATTGAACCTGACAAGCTGGCCAGTAGGCCCCAGAGATCATCTGCCTCTGCCACTGGCTTTTTCTATGGACTTGATTTTTACATGGGTGCTGGGGTTGAACTCAGATGCTCACAACTGCCTGTCAAAGGCTAACTACTGAACCATCCCTCTAGAACCCTCTTGAAACCTCTCGAATCCCTGCTTTTAAGTGGGGCTGATGCCATGTCTCAGGGTGTTAGGAGTGCTTGTTATTCTTGCAAGGGACCAGAGTTAGGTCCTCAGCAGGTATATGGGCAGGCTCACAACGCCTGTAACTCTAGCTCCACACGATCTGACACCCTCTTCTGTCCTCTGTGCCATTGGCACACATGTGTATATCCACATATACAGAGACATATCAACTAAAACAAACACATTTTTAAATGGAAGTCACTTAAAGACCAAGGCCATCTGCCTCATCTCCTGTATTCACACTGAATTGTTTAAAGCCAACTTAGAAAAATGAAATGTATTTCACATGATAACATGATAACAGAATTTCAGGGAATTTATGTTGCAAAAGCAGCAGATTGTCTGCATGTTAGCTAACTTATACCAGGTTTCAGTTAAATAGAGGTCTTGTTATTTTTACTTTGAGGAGAGGAGTTAGCTTTTTCATTGTGTGAATGTCATTCCAATACCGGAAAGACCTTGTTACAAGGCTTTTTCCCTAGCAATCCAGTTTCTTACAGGTTTTTAAGGTCTTCTATCTCAGCTTCAGCTTTGCAAAGGATCACCTAAAGCTTTGATACTGAAAAGGACTTGCAGCTTGCCAAGACTCTGGTTATTTAACTGTTGGATTCATTCTAGGAACTGACAAAGGAGATGGCAGCAAGCTGATGTGCTAACATGATAGAAAGGAAATGTCAACTAAGCCTTATAATTTACCTGTGTGGGATAAGAACCAGTGACAATAAACTGATGATAGGAAAAGGAGAACAAAATTAATTTTGATTGAACTGAGTTTCCTGGTGCCACTTGTCATAAGTGCCTCCAAGTATAACATCACAGGAGACACCTGTTATTTGATCCAGCTCGGGGGCTTGGACCTGATTGCTTCCATTTTTCTTACAACTATGGTCCCATGACAACTATGGCAGTCTTGCAGGCACAGTTTCAAGTGGTGAGGATTGATGGAAGAACTGACTTCACAACATGGGTTTTGTTTGCAAGCATAGCAGTTTCTATTGAATCCTCTGGGTCTGGAGTAGTAGCAGTGGCAAGCTACCTTATATGAGTGCTAGGGACTGAACTCAGGTTCCATGCAAGAGCAGAGTATGCTTTGGACCATCATGAAGTCATGTCTCCTACCTCTGATGAAAGTTTTGCAAATGTCTTAACCCTGCTACACCCTAGGGCTGTCAGTGGGTGAGATCTTGTATTCAAGGTATCTATTGCAAAGTCTTAATGTTTTTCTTTATGGTGCTAATCTTTTTTTTTTTAACAGTCCAGATGCCTGACTTACACTGCCCTTGATGTTAGCAGTAACATTTACCAAGATTATACTCCTTTCATCACTGAACTACACATTCTCCACATATTTCTATTCTCTTTCACTGAGAATATGGGTAAAGGCAATAAGCCACAACCATACCACAGCTTGAATGTTTTCTATGCTAAGATTTCTTCTGCCAAACAAGTTTGTCCATTAGTTTTGAATTCAGTCTCACTTGAATCTTTACAGAGCAGGAAGAACACAACCACACACATTTCTCAAAATATATTAAGAGTGGCTTCAGGCAGATGTTCTTAGTCTGGGATGCTGCCCAGGTGTCTGAGGTCTGGGCAGAACTGGCCCAACCCCTCACCCGGGAAATTGTGGGAGAGCTAGCCCTGGGGGTGTGGGAGCAGGAGAGCTGTCCCTGCCCCTAACTACCTGCAGTACACAAAATAGTAGGCCCTGCATATAACCTAGATAGCATAGTAGAGCTGACCGTGATTGAGGAAATTGTAAGTGAGCCGGCCCAGAGGGCACGAGGAAGAGCCAGCCTTATCTTATCTACTGTGTGGTGGTATAGATGAGGCCCTGCACCTCACCTGGGCAGCACAGTAGGCTGACCCTGATAATGCTGGTATGGATGAATCAACCACAAAGGCATGAGAGTGGAAGAGCTGGCTCTACCCATAGCCAGATGTAGCACTGGATGAGCCAGCTGGAGCAGGGCAGGAGAGCTCACTGGGATGACTGAGGTCAGATATTTCTCAGGTTCAGAACCAGGGCTTTGAATTGTTCCACCCCAGCATCTAGCCCATCAACGAATCCCTTGAGTCTGTTAAGGAGCCAAAACAACAGGCTCCCCATGACACAGGACAACAACAGGGTATCAGAGAGGAGGCCCATTGAGGTTCTATAGTGATAGTGTAGCAGAAACCAAAGGCTTCATACCAGACCAACAACTCACTGAAATGAAAGCAAAGAAGTGTGGACAAAAGAGTATACTGTGGTACACACTGGGACACGCTACCACTTCTACAAATGAGTGGAATTGTGTTGCATGATGGGAAATTTACAAAGAACCAATAAAAATTAACCAATCAATTATTAATTATTTTACTAATTACTTTAATTTAATACTATTTTTAATTTAATTTAAATTTTAAAAATTAACTTAATATTTTAAATAACTTAGTCGTTATTTAATTACTGATTAATTATTATAATTTTTAATACTTCAAAAAAATAGCCTCAAGCAGAACTCCTCATACAGTCCTGGACTACCTCTTGAGGCTCAGAACCTGGCCTCCACTGTCTACTTCCCTGTCATCATTTCCCTGTCTCAGAGCCATTCCAAAGCCTATGAATTATGTGATTAGGTTTATCACACAATAGCCCATTCATCTTATCTTTTAGATTTTTTTATTTACTGAGACCAAATACCTGCCAAGAAGTAACTTAAGGGAAGAAGGCTTCATGTTGGCTCCTGGTCTGAGGACAGAGTCTATCTTGGTAGAAGCATGGTGTCGGGGTCATCACACATGTGACAGCATGAGCTTGCTCACAAATGAGCAGACCTGGGAGCAGATACAGTGCAGCCAGAAACAAGGATAGACTATAATTTTCAGTGCAATCTCATATTGATCTAGCCCTTATAGGTAGGCTTCTATTCCTAAGGGTTCCACAACTCCCACAACTATAAATGTTAAAACACACAGTACTGTGTGGGATATTTGTGTCAAAACTATAGAAATTAATTAACTGTATTAAAATTAACATTATATTATGTTTTTAATCTGATGCAGTTTTAAGCTCATTAAAACAATGAGATTTAAGTATATTGCAGCCATAACATCTTTTTAAGTTTTTTCTTTTACTTATTCTTTCTTCATATATTATATCTGACTGCAGTTTCCCCTCCCTATCTCACTGCCTCCAACCTCTGCTTTCTCCTAGACCTGCCACCCCTTTACTCCACTACCCCTCTCAGGAAAAAAAAAAAAAAAAAAAACAGGCCTTCCAGGGACATCAACCAAATATGGCATAGCAAGCTGTAGACCAGATACGTATTCTCACATCAAGACTGGACCAGGCAATTCAGTAGGAGGCAAAAAAGTCAGACAGCTCCACCCCCAGTATTAGGAGTCCTACAAGAACATGAAGCTACACAACCATAACATATATGCAGAGGACCTAGGTCAGATCTATAGAGGCTCCCTTATCTCTTTGAGCCCTTTTGAGTTGGCCTTGTTCTTTTGCTGTCGTTTCTCCAAGCCTTCCTCCTCCTCCTCTGCAGGACTTCCTGAGTTCCACCTAATATTTCAGCCATAACATCTTAGTTACTTTTCTATTGCTGTAATAAAATACCATGACCAAGGAAACATATACAGAAAGCATCTAATTTGGCTTACAGTTTCAGACGGTTAGAGTCCACAATGACAGACTGAAGGAGCTCAAGTCTTGATACACAGCCATGAGAGGGGAGTAAGCACTAGGAATCCCATAAGTCTTTTGAAACCTCAGGGAGGCTTTCTTCCAACAGGGCTATACCTTCTAACTCTTCCCAAATAGTTCCACACACTTAAGATAAAATGTTCAAACAGATGACCCTATGGAGGCCATTCTCATTCAAATCACTACATATAGCCAAAAAAGTTTTAATTAATTAATTAATGCTAACAGCCAAATGGGATATACTTTTCATTAAACTTCATTTCCAATTCTGCATCTGACTAACCCTGAGTAAAAGAAAAACACTTCAATATTTTCACTTGACAAATCTTGAGGCATCTTTTGTTGCCCAGTTCAGCACTGAACATCCTCTAGGACATGCTAGGTGCTGGGTTCTTTGTGATGAATAACGGAGTTGACTCTAGTTCAGTGAGAACTTCTATCCACTAGAAGAGTCTTCTGATGAGTTGCACATATCTTTGGAAATTGTGGTGGAAAGAAGTAGAGTCAGCACAGGGCATACCAAGGCCAAGTTCTCAGCACAACGAATATTTATTTGCCCCAGAGGGACAAAGGCCAAGCAATTAGAGAGGAAAAAAACAGGAGACAGAGTCTGAGGGAGAAGGGAAAAAGAACAAGGGAGAAGGGGAAGGAAGATTTGCCCCAGAGAGACAAAGGACTGCCTTTGAATAGAAAGGAGACAGACTTGACCCATAAGCAAATGGCACTTATAAAGAGAAAAGGAAAAAGGGAAACCCTGAGTTCTAATGACTTGGTTTGTTTTGATTGGGAATATTAATTAGGGTAGCCAAAAGGGGGCTTTTGATTGCTGGACTCCAGTAGTTTGATAGCTAGACTTTGGTAGTCAGCTTTAGAAGGAGAAAGAGGTCACATAATGGAATAGACCTTGGAGGCTAACTTTAGGAATGTAGCCTAATGGTTTTTACCAAGTGGGAGAAGGCTAAAAGGTAAAACCTGTCAGTGCCATGTTTGCCCTGCTCAGGGCTGTGTTTTCCATACTTCCCTCATGCCCGCTAGAGCCTGTCAGCGCTTGCTTCAGGATCACAAAATGCCTGCCATGTGCTTCTAGTTTCTGAATTTTAGAGCGAAAAGGGTGCGTCAGCCCTTGAAAATAACAAAGAAACCACAATTTAAAGCGGTTCAATTTAACGTCACATGTTGATTCCTCAACCTTTGTCTGCTGTGACTTTATAATAAAATGGTCATAAACTTACCTATATTTTCAAATAATCACTTACTAAAGCACATTTATTAAAATTGTCCATTATAATTAAATTTAAAAAGAGATATGTAGAAAGAAAGCCTGAAATTCCATCTTCTAAACATGTAATATAAGTATAATTTCTTTACCTGTATCATTTTAAAATGCAAATTTATATACACTCCACACATTGGTTCTCTACACCTTTTGACTTAAACCTTAAAGATATCCGCAGTGCTGCACACTAAAAATAGAATAACTCCTAATAACGTTAAAGGTGTTAATATTCCTGAAACTTTATGTGTAGTGAAGGTGGTGTATGTGGTATAAAAATGGGGTACGTTTTGGAGGAGGGCAAGTCACAACTGCTCTGCTTAAAAGGATGTGGGAGGCTTCCTCTCTAGAGCTGATGCTGTAACAGATGTCATACCACTGATGGCTGTCTGATCCTGCAGCCCAGGGAAGCTTTGTAGTGCCAATTACACACTACAGCCTAGCTCTCACCCTATGTGGCTTAGAAGAAGAAACCCCACCAACCCATCAGTGAGCCTAGCCTTATTTCCAAGGCATCTTCTCTCCCGAAGCTCTGGAGGCACACTGTCTAGCCCTGGTGCAGATGCTATATAAACAGTCTGTAAAATTATCGGTGGTGTTGAATATTGTCTTAATGTCGTGTTACAATCTGTAATGTCTTGCAGGTTAATTTTAATGGGGAGTAAGACAACAACCAGATCAATGTGCTCATTAGGAAGGAAAAGAACCTTTCCTTAAGCTAATGATTTTAAAACTTTAGCTGCTCACATGATGTCATATCTAGTCAAAATTGGTTAGTTATTTTGAGCTCAGGGATATTATTTCTCACCAGGCCATTTCCTATTGTTTCCTGCAGTGGGATTTATGAAACCTTGAGGAAGGATGTTTAGAGGAAGGAAGCAGTCTTCAAGCTGACGGCCAACATGTTAGGAGAGGACATTTGATTTAAGGGATGCATGAGCTGATGGCCAACATGTGTGGGGGGGATAACTTGATTTGAGGGATGCATGGCCAACATGTGAGGAGGTGAGAATTTGACATAAGGGATGCAGTTGAGATGAATGGATGACTGAAATGACAGCCTCAGAGGAGAGTAGCTGTGTTTGGTTTCTTATCAGCTTTGCTTTTGTAAGGGGAGGAGTGATGTTCAGAAGCAGTGGTGGGAAATTGTAAGAATGTACACACACTGACTTGCTGGTATGTGGGAAGCAAGGAGATGAGCAGCCCTCCTCAGCAGCCTGTAGGGATGGCGATGTGGACACCCATCCTGGAGATGTTGACTACTACCTCTGATGCACCATGTTAGACCTGATGCCAGAAAGCAATATTTCCAGGCAGTTGTAGTCCTGGAAGATAAGCACAGGATAGAGCCTAAGGTGTTCCCTTGTGAGCCAGCTGTCAACTAAGCCAAAGTGTGTCAGTGAGGGGTAAACAGATCATTCTGAAGCTTAGTCCACAATGGATAGGGGCTGAAGTTAAAGGGGGGAGTAATGGCAGAGAAGGAACATCAAGGGTCATGGTGAGGAAACCTAAGATATCATTCTCCTTGCATGATTCTGACCGTTGTAGTGCCCACTTCCTTCCTTCCTTAATTTCTTTCTTTCTTTCTTTCTTTCTTTCTTTCTTTCTTTCTTTCTTTCTTTCATTCATTCTTTCTTTCTTTTTACATTGACTTTCTTTACTGTTTCGTTCACACCATAAAACATGCTTGCCCTCCAAGTCCGTTTCCCTTCTGTATGTGTGTCTGTCTTGTCTCTCTGTCTCTGTCTCTCTCTCTGTCTCTGTCTCTCTCTGTGTCTCTCTCTGTGTCTCTCTCTGTCTCTCTCTCTCTGTCTCTCTGTCTCTCTCTCTCTTTCTCTCTCTCTCTCTCTCTCTGTGTGTGTGTGTGTGTGTGTGTGTGTGTGTGTGTGTGCAATTAACTTCAAACCACCATCCCAGATTGAAAGTAGTCATTCATAGAAGTGAAGCTAAGTGTACGTGTGTAACATACATTAGGTCCCCCTTGGCCAAGGTACAGGTAACATATAAAAATGTACTTAGGTTAATAAAGGATTCTTTACAGAGGGGTGGCCAGCTTGATAATTACCTTCCCAGGGCCACTTCTTCAGAGCTTAGGGAGAATGTCAAGGACACAAATCCCTGTGTGGAGTTTGTATGAGGGAGGTGCTTGAATTTGGACTCACTAACAAAATGAATGGCCATTTGGATCAAAATGCCAAACCTTCTGGCCTAGTCAAGTCAATCTTAATACTAAACAGTTTGACCATCTCTCTAATACGAGAGTCCTTCCTGACCAGGCCATTGGTAATTTACAACATGTTTTCATTTGTAAAGGAAAATTGATATATATTTAACCCAAGTGAAAAATTAATATACATCTTAGTGACAAAGTAATGCATGATGCTGGATATCTGTGGAGTTCTCATTTCACTGCACGAGAGACCTCTTTATTTCCTAGACACAATACTATAGAATCCAGAGGCAATTCTTCAGAGCCCATGTAGTTACTGGTGTCCTTGAGCTGCTGAGCCTGAATCACTCTGCTCATTTCCAATGCCAGTGTTAATATCACCCTTGTTATTGATGGTGGCAGGTTTGCCCTTTGGTATCTGATGGATGGAGCTTTAGTGCAGGCTTATGGATTCTAATTTCAATGGAACACAGTGGAAATCCAAGTTCTAAGTTGGGTCTTTAGCTTGACCCTCCTCTTGTTGTACAGATCTGAGAAAAAGATGTTAGCAGTACAAGACACCTCTCAAGGGCAGAGGCGAAGCATCAAGCTTCTGTGTTCATTTATTTCCCCCATTCACTCATCAGAACACATGCTAACATAAGAGTGAAACAATATTATGTACAGCAAAAATACAATAATCTGAGCCCTACCTTCAGGGACCTCTCTGCTCCTGCTTGCTAAGTGTAATATTTGCCACCATGGTGTTTCTGCAGGGTCACCAAAGCTTTATATCACAAGAGTGACTAGTTCAGTTTATATTTTATATCACAAGAGTGACTAGTTCAGTTTATATTTTATATCACAAGAGTGACTAGTTCAGTTTATATTTTATATCACAAGAGTGACTAGTTCAGTTTCCTTAACATGTCCAGGATCAGGAGGGCATAAGTTAGACATAAATTAAAATGTCTATATAATTTGCTAACTATTGCTCTGATAAACACCACAGTCAAAACTAAGTTGGTGAAGAAACGTTTTATTTGGCATAAAGGAAGAGACCATCACCTATTCTAAAGGACACCAGAGAGAACTCAAGGTAAAAACCTGCAAACTGGGAACTGAAGCAGAGAGTATGGAAGGACATTGCTTACTGGCTTGTTCTCCATGGCTCCTCAGTTTGCTTTTTAAATACAGCTCAGGAACACCTGCCCAGAGTTGGCACTGCTCACAGTGCATGGTGCCCTTTCATATCAGTCATTAATCAAGAAATGCTGCACAGGCTCGCCCTACAGGCTAATCTGATGGAGGCATTAACTCACTCGAGAGCATCTCTTCCCAGGCGACTCTAGCTTATATCAATTTGACAAAAACTCAGTAGGACAACAATGAAGAAAATTGTGTATGTATCTAGCCCTTTCTATTGGTGTTAGACGAAGCCATTTCTTAGCTTCCTTTTTTCGTACACACATTTCTGAAAGCCAGTATTACATAAGGCCTGGACTCATCTAACTCAGCCTTGGCCTTGACATATAAATGACTTCTTTAAAAACAAGTAATATAATTTCATCTCTTTCTGCCTTGTATAAATCAAGCATCTTCCTCCATGAGTATGTGGGGACCACTGTAATTTCTATAGTCGATAGATGTGTCTGTAGGTGGTACATGATGGACACCCAGGAGCATAGCTTCCACAGTGAGGCTATGCAAGGAGGATATACTTGTACATAGACTTGTATACTTTACACTTTCAGTCTGTAGCCTTCTCACCCCATTCCATCACTTGTAGGAATAACCGTGGGATGATGGAGAACAGGTAACAACAGAGGAAGATTCAAGCTATGTCACCGTGGCCACTTCAAGTGCTCTAGATGATGTGCAGATGTGAAAGTCTATTTAGCTCAAAGGTCAGGTCTGAATTTGGTTTCTCAAAATTTGATGATGGTGATAATTTAGCCAAGACAGACCAGGCCAGAACTGTGCTGATTTAGGCTATAATCTTACATAGATCTGCCACTTTCTGACCACATGACTGTTCTTAGATCTTCTCCAATAAATTAAGAAAAACAACAGTGTCTAGTTCACAAGGTTTCTGTGACAGTACTCTAGAAGTGGTCACTATATTAATAAAATTGTATTTAACATAAATAAAGCCATTAGTAAACAGTGCCCAGTGGTGGCCAGGAAGGGCTCTAAAGACTCAGCCCCAGAGCACCGGAAAGTACTTGGTAAAAATGATGGGCCTCTTCCCACATGGGGTGGCAGTTCACACAACATGGTCACCCGTTTTGCTTTCACCATGAAGGATCTTGGAACATCCAAAGGACACATGAGGCAAATTGCTGCTCTGCTGCCACAACAGTCCACTCCACTGCTGTCACTCCAGAGCACATGGGGGGGGCAAACATGTGCTGAGTGGGAACCCCTCCTCAACAAAGGGTTCTGTCACAGGCGAGGTTAAAGAGTGTACACCCCACGTAGATTTATATACTGAAACCTAGTCTCAATGCAGTAGCAAGAGGTGGTTACACCAAAAAGGCAGAACCCTTGTTAGTGGGGTTAGTACCCTTACAATAGGTCCAGAGGAGTTGGTCCTACTATGTGAAGACACTAGACGGTGCCATTTCTTAAATCTTGGATCTTCTACCTATAACCATCAGAACTATGAGCAATAAGTGTTTGCTGTTTCTAAATTTCCCAGTTTAACAGGAGAGAGATGGGCAGAGACAATGTAAAAAGAAACACACAGAGAGCCAGCAATTAAATTACAGCAGCTATTGCCTATACTTCAAAAGTAATTTTTAAGTATTTTAATTTTAAAACTTACTTCAGGCAGAGCAGTTGCTATGTATATAAGTTAAGGGCGACACCAGCTTATGTCCTGATTTGGCTTATCATTACATGGACACACAGGTATAATAGGTGCTGAATCACTCTTAAAGGTTCCTTGTATTCTGGGAGAGAAGCAAGCTGTACACTTTAACCCCGGTATCTGATTCTTCTTCCATGAGGCTACCTCAAAGACCATCATTAAGATAACTCCCAGAGGGCACCAAGAATGATCACTGGGTAAGAAAATCAGAAAATGAACCCTCCTTATTTTGTCAACCATCCATGATCAGAACTTAAAAGATGACATTCAAGACAAGAGTTTGGAGTTCCTGCAGCTTTACTCCTAAATTCTTTCTCCAAAAGTTTCCAGTTGTCAAGAACAGGCTGGCATAAGACAAATGGTCCCAAAGTGCTGGCTCATCTAGTACTGAGGGCCAGAGTCTGGACAGAGGCCACTGTCCATGTGTTCACTTCTAATCCTGTGGTGAGGGCAGGTAATGGAGCCAGCTCCACAGCTGGCAAGATCTATCACCATCTGCACCCATTCATCAACAAACTCATGATACTCAAACTATATCTGGCATTGAACTGAAAAGGCTCTGGGGATATAGAAAAGATAACTTCCTTTTCCCCTTCCCAACTTACAGTCAGAAGGGAATAAATAAAAAGTGGACTCTACGGTGTGGCACGCCAAGAACATGGCAGAACACTCAAGAAGCAAGGGTGCCCAGCCAAGCTTGATCAAAAAGTTAGGCTCAAATTTTAGGTTTCAGAACCATTATGAAGTGAATGGCACCCAAAATAAAAGATCCAAACACGGTTGTATTTGGGGCTAAAGTTTTTACTGAGGTAATCACCAGGACAGGCATTTTAAGACACCATTACTGGTGTCTTAAAAGTGATATATTTTGAAAACGTGTAATATGACTTCAGCCAAGACACCACGAAGAACACATCCTCCCTAAACTTATAGTAAAACCTGAGGCCTTGTGCTAATGTATGGAATGCTGGAACGTACAGGTGATGTGGTCATAGTTTAAGATGGAGAGTCTCATGCAGGTCAGAATCCTTTCTCTTCTGCTTGGTCCAAGTGTTTGTTTCCTTATAAGAATTCACATGAGACACAGTCTTTAGTAAACCAGTGGTGAATGGCAGGCCTTGAGATGTCTAGGCCATTAAGGATCCTCCCTCGTGAGTAGATTAGTAATTTATAAAAAGGACACATGGGTGAGCTCATCACTTCAGTGTCTCTGACATGAAAGACAGCATCTGTCCCCTTCAAAGAAAGGTGATGCCAACTTAGAATCAGACAGAATTCTTCTCTAGATGTGGCACCTTCTCAGACCCCATCACTATGATAAATAAGAAATTTCTGTTTGCCTCACAGAAGAGGAGGTGGAAAGAATGTAAGAGCCAGATGGAATGGAAGACATCAGGAGAACCAGGCCCTCTGCCTTAGCTGAGTAAATTTCATATGCACTCACAGACGCTGAAGCAGAAAGCACAGACCTCATCTGGTCTGCACCAGGTCCTCAATATATATATATATATATATATATATATATATATATATATATATATATATATATATATATCAAGGCTTCCAGTTTACTGTTTTTGTAAGATTCCTGAGACTGTGTCTCTGATTCTTGTGCCTTCTCTTTGACTCTTTTTCTTCTTTTTGTTTGTCTCGTACAACTGCAATATATTAGTTCCTAGTTTACATTATTATTTTTGTTTTAATATTATCACTTAGAGTCTTGTTTTATTTTCTAATGAAAACATAAAGGGGGTGACTGTAGGCAGGAGTGGAGGTGGGAGGAGCTGGGTGGAGGACGGGGAGCCTGAAGGATATTTTATATAAGGATATTTTTCAATAAAAAGGGAGAAGGGGAGTTTTTTTGTTATAAATTACCAAGTGTCAAGTGTTCTGTTCTAGAGTCAGGAAAGAATAAAGATATCCTTTTTGGACTTGATAGATGGCTCAGCTGTAACGTAGACCTTGTTTTTCCAGAGGACCTGAAAAGTATGCATGTTGGGCAGCTCACAATATCTTGTCACTTCAGTTCCAAGATCCAACACCATTATCTTGCTTCAATGGGCACTCCCTCAATCCTCTGACATGTGCTACATTGACAGGTATACATAAATAATTTTTAAGGATATCCCCTTTCTCCTCCAGGATAACCTCTGAGCCATGCACTTGCCCCATGACTCCTTGGTTCCTATTATCAGAAAGGCTGGATGCCAGGCTGTGGTGGTGCACGCCTTTAATCCCAGCACTTGGGAGGCAGAGGCAGGCAGATTTCTGAGTTCGAGGCCAGCCTGATCTACAGAGTGAGTTCCAGGACAGCTAGGGCTATACAGAGAAACTCTGTCTTGAAAAACAAAAAACCAAAAAAAAAAAAAAAAAAAAACCCCAAAACAAAACAAAACAAAACAAACAAACAAAAAAAAACAAAAAACAAAACAAAACAAAAAACAGAAAGGCTGGAGAGGAAGCTGTTACTTAATCCCACGAGATGTAAGCAGAGTTGGACTCACAGGCTCATGGCGAAGGAGGCAGTGAAGTTTTTCACGAGTTATAACCTGACCCAACCACTGTGTAAGGAGGCGCGGCCTTGGGGCTGCTGGAACACAGGGAGAAGGCACTTAGAGAGGATGATGACAAAAGGGAAGAGGAGGAACTGCAGGTCTGGGAATATGTGTGGTATCTGAGGCCTGCTAAGCTTGAGGAACAGGGAAGTTTGTCAGCAGAGTTATGGCAGGAGCTGTGGTTCCACATAAGAACTCAAGGGGCTTGTCTCAACTTCTCCCTGATGTGGACAGTCACCTGTGGAATATGTGGAGAGGATGACAGGGCTGCAGGTGACCTAAGAGTCATCTACTGTGCTCAGAGGAGCCACACTGCAAATTGGGCGGGCTTCTTTATCTTTCTGCATGAGCAAGATTTAGACATGAATCCTGGGACACATCTAATGGACCATTGCTACCCAGAGCTGAGATGACATGTGCATGCTTATTCATGCACCTGTCGGAAGAGATGAACTAGTTTTCGAGTGTGCCCAAACAACTCCTCATCAAAGGACCCATTTTCCTGATTCTGCTAAGTTGCACTGGACTTCAGTAGTGCTGTTATGATACCGCCAGTGTCATGGAACCACTGCTGGCCTTGAAAAGCTTACTGGGTCTGGCACCTCAGGTTGACAGCATGACTCTCAGTTGTTTGTGTCTCTGTGTCCTCATCTCCATCCTAATCTCAGTCAGCACCAAGCAGACAGCAGATGGGTAAAGCAGATGGCATGGAAAGGTACTTTGTCTTATGTGAAGAGCATCCCAGCTGCCATCTTATTACACCATCAGCATGGGTATCAAAACCTCCAGCTGAGAGGTCATGCTTTGTACTGGAGCTCTTTCCATTCACCTTTCACCCTTTTCAAATGAGATTACATTTACTCTTTTATTTATTTATCTTAAAGCATTTATTTACTCTTTTATTTACACCTGATCATTTTTCTGTCAGTGTCTTTCTGTCAGTTCTCTTCAGTGACTCTTGTGGCCTCAAGAGAGATGCATAGTGAAGGAGCTATGTAGCCAGCTAGGGAGAGGGCAGGGGTTCACCCTAAGAATCAGGCAGAGGCTAGACATTTTGGTGTCTTGGAGGCAATAGTAAAGGATTGGAATTTTTTTAAACTATAAAATGTCAGCCATTGGAACCATTTAGGTGTGAAGATAATATTGGATTTACTTTTTGAAAACATCCTCCTATCTGCAATTAACATATCCCCAACACCAACCAAAAACTAGTGAGTTATGGGGCTAGGTGGGCCTCAATACATTTCAGATTTGGCCATGTACTCATCTGAGCCTGAGAAGTTTAGCAAAAGTCGACTCTTCCTCCTTAGAACCAATGCAAATCTCATCTGGACAGGGTAGAAATTGCAAGATACCCCTGCCCCCACCCCTCTATCTCCTGAGGGGTGCTGGCAGCCATCAGGTAGGTGGGGACTCTGTAGACAAGGTCCTGGACCTTCTTTCCACCTTCTCATAGCCCACAGTCACTAATTCTGTCTTCTGCCTGAGGTCATGCTGATTCTGGAGGTTGGCTTTCTAAGCCTCTGTTAAACCATCTGAGGCTTTCCATGACAGCCCACAACTCATGCAGTGTTTTGGGCTTTGTAAGACAGCTTGAGGTGTGTCACTTTACTGTTTCACTCATTGCCACCTAGCAGGGAGATTAGGATTTGTATGAAGGACAACAACTTGTTCTCCAGGGCGGTTTGATTTTCCCGAGACATGATGGAAGCCACCGTGGATGTTTGTCAGCTTACTTTTGCCACCCTTACCTTATTCCTAACATGAAGTAAGGTATATAAAGCATGTATGATGTAACAGATGTACAAAACATGGATGATGTAATACCTGTGCAATACATATATAACAGATGTACAACACAGGTACAATATAACCCATGTATAATAGATGTATGCTGTAACAAATGCACAGAAAAGATCAGAAAAGGCTGGAAGAGGTGACAGGATACTGGCACCAGTCACATTTTCCAGGTAGACCAGCGTCACCTCCTAATGTTTCTAGAACTTCATCAAAACAATGCTGCTACTTGGGAAGCATGGCTTCAATAATGAGCCTGGGGGAAATTTATATTCAAGTCAGAACAGGCTTTCACACAGGCCAATTTGGAGGACCTTTTTGTCAATTGAGGTTTTTCTCTTCCCAAATGACCATGGCCTCTGTCAAGTTGACAAAAGATGAGAGAGCACAAGTGGGGAAGGTTTGCAACACCTAGGCACACCCTCTTCTATACTTCCAGAAACACCTGGACTCTTTTGGGGTTTTGGGTTTTTTTTTTTTTTTGGTTTGTTTTGGTTTGGTTTGGTTTTGGTTTTTTTGAGACAGGGTTTCTCTGTGTAGCCCTGGCCGTTCTGGAACTCACTCTGTAGACCAGGCTGGCCTCGAACTGAGAAATCCGCCTGCCTCTGCCTCCCAAGTGCTGGGATTAAAGGCGTGCGCCACCACCGCCCGGCACACCTGGACTCTTTGTAATGCAAAATATAAGTACTATATGAATGATTGTTCCAGTATATTGTTTAGGAAGAAAAATCAAATGAAGAAAGACTCCACAGGTTCAGTATGAACCATCCCCCAGGAATATTTCAGATCTGTAGTTCTTGTGCATGTAGTTGATTGTGCATGTGAAATTCATGGAAGCTGATGTGGAGAGCTTACTGATTGTTAGGAAAGACAAGGACCTACACTACTATGGGAACTAGAGAAGAGAATTACATATTTTTGCTGCGGCTGAAGATACCAGAGAAGATTCCCATGAGATGAAGCTTTAAACTTGAGTTCTGAAGGCTGATAGATGTCAAGGAGTACACACACACTGTGGGAAGAAAGAATATAGGGGAAAGGCAGGGAAGCACACAGTAGCACCACGGTCTGTTTGGAACTGCTAGTGATGCGGTGAGCAGAACAGAGCGATGCCAAGGAGTGCGCATTGCAAGAAATGCAGTTGAAAGTTCTGTAAGGGCTGTTTGGGCTAGGCCTGAAGAACCCTAAAACGCCCAAGCAAGAGTGGTGTAGTTAGAGGGAGAAGGGATTACAGGTAGGGATCCAGCTGCATAATGAAAACTCGTTGAAGTAACAGATGAAAAGTAATCCTGTGGACTTCCTGCACATGGCCAGAGGTACTTTCCATACACCGTGTCTTAGCCAAGTGGAGGCTAGAAGTTACATGGCCCCTTACAGCAAGTCCTACATCTTCTTTGGCTGTCAAGCTTTGATTATTGCTACAGTACATGCATAGCCAGGAAGGGATTATATGTAAGTATTTCCAGCAGCAACTGGTAAACCAGAAGGAAAAGAACCTTGATTTCTTAAAGAAGTAATTGATATTCTAAAGCCACACTGGAAAGTGTACAGCAAATATTGAACAGTTTGAAAGATTTTGCTTGTTGGCATGAGAGTGCAGACCAGATTCACTCTGCTAGTGATACAGTTTCTAATTAAGCATTTCTAATGAGGCATTGATAGTCACTTAAGAGGCCATTTTGGTCCTTTAGGGAGGAGATATGAAGGGAGGGGAATTCTGTGATTCTAGGAGATATTAATGTATAAACATACTTTAATGTGCATTTAGGAAAACTCCTCAGGAGGAAGCACTCTGTGCACCAAGAGTTGTTTCATATATTAAAACACAATGCAGTGGAGGGAATGCGGGACCATGCACAGGGCAAGCATTGTCTCTTCAGGGTGTCTCTGTGGGAAAGCAGCATTAATACTAATGAAGAAATGAGGAACACTTTCAAGTTAATTAACTTACATTTAATTTTGACTTTAAAAAACATGTTAAAAATAGCAAATGTTTACTTAAAGCAACAGATCTGAAGATAAACTGCAATTATACAGATAAATCTGTACTCCTTATGGAGCCATGAAACTCAATCAGTGGCTCGACACTAAATCTACAATGACAGGGTTTGCTAGTTCCACAGGACGCGTTCCCACTAGACTCAGTTGTGTTTTTAATTGCAAAGGCAACATGTTAAACGGCAGCAAAACTTTCTCCTTTTTGTTTTCTTCCTCTAAGTGCCTTATTTTCTACTGCAACTAATACTGTTATTTCTACATGTGTTGATATATCTCAAGCAAGGGGACTTAAGCCAGGCCTGACAGCTGTGATTCCTACATCCCAGAGGCTGAGGCAAGAAGGTCACTAGTTTGAGGCCAACCTACACGATACAGTGGGACCCTACCTTAAATCTATACATGTGCCTCACAAAAGAGCCAGAATTGATGTATAATATTTTCTTTCTATTATACTCAGTGTTTACAGTAAACAGTTTTAGATTTATGGGCCATTTGATAGTGTTCAATTCTCTTCAACTTCCATGGGTCTTTATGAAGACCTAAAGTCAAAAACAAAAAGAAAAGGAAAGACACCATTAAGGGAAACTGTTTTTCTAAATTCTTTAAGCTGTCAAGTAAACAACTGTATAAATTTATGTTATATGGCACATTTTAATACCTGTATGCAATAAAGAATGATTATAAATTAAACTAATTACCATGTTACAATGGCACAGTGTGAGTCATCTTCATCACTGTAATAAAATACTTCAAATAATCACGTTATAAAGAAGAAAGAGCTTAGGGTTATGGTACAAGCCTGTAATCACCTAACACCTAGCACTGGGGAGGACTGAGAAGGATCATGAGATCCTGTTTAAGACCTGGACTGCATAGCGAGGCCCTATGTAAGAAAAACATTAAAATAAAGAAAGAAATCTATTTTGCCTTGTGGTTTCAAAAGTCTTGGTCTAAGATCTTTGGCCTTGTTGCTTTGGAGTTAAAACAAAGAAGTAAATGATGGTAAAAATGAATCATGGAGGAGGTCAGCTTAAGGTCAACAAGCATAGAGGATAGCAGAGTAATCTGGTATAGCACTTGACTCAGGTCATCAAACACTCCTATCTGAACATCAACCAACACAAACTCACCTACTGGTACCCTGGAAACTCCCACATGCATCAGGTTGTAGATATACCCTCTTTGAGCAATGAAAATAACTTACTCCATTTACAGCCCCTTGATGATGCTCTAGTTTTATTCATACATGTTCCAGAACACATTCTGAAAGCAAGGGAAATGGTACAGTCAAGCCTGGACTGGTTTTGAGTTCATGTACCACTATTTAACATCTTTTGCATATGCATGCTTTGGGGTACATAGGACTAAACCAGATTCATGATGGAAAAGAACACTACAGTAGACAAGCTTGAGTAGTCCTTGTCAGTCAGTCTAAGAACCACCCAAGCCTCACCCATATCAATCAGCTTCTCCTGGACCCTGTTATGTGTAGCCCCCAAGCATTCTTGACTCAAGTTGCTTACTACTCTCTCTGGTAACATATCTGACTTGTACCTTTGCTCAACTTTTTAGCAAAATTTCTTGCCATGTTATTATTTGTGTATGCATCTTTAATTCTTTAAACAAGAAAATCCTAAACCTGGAGACAATCAGAGAACACCAATGAGAACATTACCTTATGGCAGTAGAAAAGCAAAGAGTTGAGAGGAAGAAGCTGTCGTCCCAGTAGTATCTCCCAAGGCAAACTCTCATTGACGTAATTTCCTCCATCTTGCTCTACCTCTTAAAGGGAGGCAGAAGAGTTTGGATTTCCAGCCTTTGATACTTGGACATTTTTGGGCTCCACATCTAACTATAGCAGTAATGTACTATTACATTTTGAGTGTTAAGAACATTTAAAATGTATTCTTGAAGCAATTTTCAAGCATACAATGTACTGTGATTAGGATAGTTTGCAATATTTGTCTTTTCATCTTTACCTAAATTGCATGTTCTTTGTCAGTTTCACTTTTTAATTTTCAAAAAAAGTTACTTGGGTCTAAAGCCCCAGAGTTTTGTGATTGAAATAGTCTTTTTAATTTATCTCTGTACTCTTGTTATAACCTGTTCATAAAGTGCTGAGGGAAAGTGACTTCATTATTCTATAGCCTCTCTGTTTTCCTTCCTTCTCTTATTGGTTTTGTTTTATTTTTATTTATATTTATTATGGGTGCTACATTTCCATGTTTCAGTTTCAATTGCTAATTTTGATACTCTGTTGTCTTCCATTTACTTCATAATATGATCATATTAGCTCAAATAAAATATATGTTCTAATTATTATTTATAGAAAACAAGGAGCTGGAGTCAACCACAGCATGTATTATAAGCATTTTCCTAATTAATATTTAGTGATTGTTTTATTGAAATGATTGTGTGACAGACTTTCATATTTTATGACATCTCTTGTATAAAAATCACCTCATATTCCTCAAATTAGAGTAAATTTATATTCTTCTGGGCATAAGAAAATAATCACTCTGCAAAAGAAACTTCATTAGGAGTCAAATCTCAAGTCTTGTTTACTTCAAAAACATCACAATGTCTTCTACCTGAACATCTGCAGGCTGGTAGGAAAATAAATCAAATGCATACATAGTTTTTGCAATTCCTTCAAAGACAAAGAGTATTAAATGAAAACTATAAAATTAGTTACTGAATTATTTTAAGATATCACAGAAAAAATACAGACTTTTCACAGGCTAATTAAACAACAACAATGACTATCCAAAAATATGTACCTGACCCTTTATTACAGCATTATCTCCCTACATTTTGGCTGTAAATTTTTACCATCTTTTCCTAGGACAATTTTGAGGTATTTTCTACAGCCAAGTATAGCGGTTCTGTCTTCTCCTCCATGGTTGAGGGCAGCATAATGTTGTTCTTGTTGATGTTGTTATCATTATTATTATTATCACTAATGGCTTAGAACAGCTCCTTACAGCCTCACAACCCATTTTGGCGCAGAGATCCGTGAGCTGCCTCAGATGGGCTCGTTCTTTGCAGCCCTGAAGTTTTGTACACTGTTTTGAGAACTTTGGCTATGAGTGGAGGGGCAAACTTTAGGATGATTTTGTTTGACTTCAGAACTGCTCTTTACCTGATATTCTTTATTTAATTTTTCTTCATTAATTTATTTATTCACTTTACATCTTGATCACATCCATCCTCCACCCAGTCTCACACTTACAAATCCTTCCCTCCCCCATGATGCCCTCCCCTTTTTTTCAGAGAAGGGGAAGACCACCTTGGGTACCATCTTGCCCTGGGGCATCTAGTCTCAGCAGGACTAAGCACATCCTCTCCCACTGAGGCCCAACCAGGTGAATTACTGGGGTAATTCGGTTAGAGGAAAGGAAGCCAAAGGCAGGCAACAGAATCAGAGTCAGCCCTACTCCAATTGTTAAAGAGTTGGGGCTGTCTCTGATTCTGTTGCCTGCCTTTGAAGACCAAGCTACACATCTACTACAAATGTGTAGGAGGCCTAGGTTTAACTCCTGCATGCTTTTTGGTTGATAGTTCAGTCTCTGTGAGCCCCCATGGGCCCAAGTTAGTTTACTCTGTAGGTCTTCTTGTGGTGTCCTTAACCCCTATGGTTTACTCAGTTATATCCCTGACTCTTCCTCAAGACTTCCTGAGCTCTGCCTGATGTTTAGCTGTGGGTTTCTGCATCTGTTTCCATGCACTGCTGGATGAAGCCTCTTAGGAGACATCAATTGTTAAGGATGCTGCTGACTAAAGTCATTTTAAAAAGGTTGGTCAACGTAAGAAGTGTAACAAGCAAAAAGGCCGAAGTGAGGATGCTTCAGTCCCGCTTGGGTGAAGGAAATAATCACAGGAAGCAGAGGAAGGGAGGGACCTGAGTGGGAGAGGGGAGGAGGAAGGGAAAAGGAAGCAGGATTAGATATCAGGTAGCTGGACAGGAGAGAAGCTCAGAGAGACAGGAGAATGAATGGAAATATGCAGCCTGGGGGGGGGGGGGGGAAGGGGGAGAGGTGGGAAGGATCCTCTAGAAAGTTCCAGAGACCCAAGAAGTGAGAGATTCTCAGGATTCAATGGGGGTGACCTTAGCCAAAATGCCCAACACTGGGAAGAGGGAACTCGAGTTCTATCCAGTAGACAGGGCCTCAAGGATGTGGTTACCAATCCATACCCAAAATTTCTGACCCAGAGTTATTACTGTATAAAACAACTGCAGGGACAAAAATGGAGAAGAGACTGAAAGAAAGGTGGTCCAATGATGGCTCATCTTGGGATCCATCTCATGGCAGGGGCACCAAGACCCCGACACTATTACTGGTGCTATGATGTGCTTACAGACAGGAGCCTGACATGGTTGTTCTCTGGGAGGCCATACCAGCAGCTAAGATAGACATAGATACTTACACTCAACCATTAGTCTAAAGTTGGGGACCCCTAAGGTTGATTTAGGGAAAGGATTGAAGAAGCTGAAGTGGGGGCAACCTCATAGAAAGACCAGCAGTCTCAACTAAGCTGGGAGCTCCGACAAACTGAGCCACCAAGCACAATACACAGGCCGATTTGAGGCTCCTGGCACATATATAATAGAGGTCTGCCTGGTCTGGCCTCAGTGGAAGATGTTCTTAATTCTTGAGAGATTTGAGGCTCCAGCGAAGGAAGGCGTTCTAGAGAGGGGGGAGCCCTCTTGGAGGCAAGGGGGAAGAGGAATGGGATGAGAAATTGTGGGAGCGTGGACAGGGTGCAGCAACAATGACTGGAATGTAAATCAATAAAATAATTTTAAAAAATATAAAGATAAAGCTACACACACACAAAAAAAAGGTTGGTCCAAGTTTAGTAGATTGACTTGGTTGTTCAAGTGTGTCAGATAAAGATGAGATGTCCAAGTGCTTCCAAGCCAAAAAAGTAATATATAATATATAATTATAATATAAAATATATACAGAATATATAAATATAAACAATATACTATAAATATAAAACTATATATAAAACATTTACTATACTTAGACCAACCTTTTTATGACTTCAGCCACTGTCCTTGGCAACTGATGTCTCTGGTAGAATTTAATGTGCCCAATAAAGTCTTCACAGCACAATGAATCAACTTGTTTTTCTTATTTTGACTTTGTGCACAGTAAAGCATGAGAAGCTGAGCTGTCCTCACAAAGGTCAGTGCCATCATCAAGTGGCCCCTGAGCAGGGCAGCATCTTTGCCACCAGCTGTGATGCATCTTTTGTGCAGCAGCAGCTTCACAATGACGTCCCACAGCTCAATGGTGATGAGAAACAGGTTGAAAATAGGATCCAGTGGTATGGGGTAAACTACCTCCTAAAGGCCATAGTAAATACATGCTCCCTCTTGGCTACCTAAGATGAGGGAGAGGGAAGAAGGAAAGAGCAGAAAAGTTGACAGAGACATTTATGCCAACTTTTATATTTTCCTGTCATTAAAACAGTTGTTGTTCCATGATGCTTCTAGGATGGGATGAGGAACGGTTTTGAAATAAGACAGAAGTTGGATAACATACTGATTTGGTTGTAACTCACTCTATGATGTTAGGCAAGGTATTTAGACAACTGGAAGCCTTAGTTGGCTTATCAGTAGAGTGTGTGAACACTCAGAATTCTGGCATGTTGACATTACCATGGACAATCTGAGCAGTGTCATAGCTAGTCATCAGGTGAACTTGCTGCCCTTCTGTGACAATGGGAGCTATGCTATCATTCACACTAAGTTGGGGGACTTCTTCCTTAAACAGAGAGTTCAACTCTTTGTGCCTTATTGTAATTTTAATGTAGAATAAGGATAAGAGGCCTATGGAGCTGAGAAGACAAAGATATGATAAAATTTTTATTTACTTGTTGACATTATATCATATGATAGTTAATTTTGTGTATCAACTTGACAAGGTCCATAGTTTTCAGATGTTTGGCCAAAGATCAATTTTGATACTGCAAATGTTTTTGGATGAAATTAACATTTAAATAAGTAGACTTCAAGAAAAGCAGATTAGTTGACAAAGTGTACACAGGCCTCATTCAATTACTACAGAACTTATTTTGTTCAAGAAGAAGGACTCCTCTCCACACTGACGGTGGTCTTTAGCTATAACATCAGTGCCTCTCAGGTGCCACAGCTGCTAGTCTGCTGTGTAGACTGTGCACTTTGTCAGCTTCTACAATTTTGTGAGCCAATTCCTAAAAATAAATACCAGCCTTTCTTACCTTGTCTCTCTCTTCCTCTTCTTGGTTCTGCTTTCCTGACCACCATGGTCAGGAAATACTGATTAACACTAATAAATATTTGGGGCAACAATGAATATAAATTTGAATGAATCCCTTGTGTTATACAAAGGGATTCAGGTTGGCTAGAGCTTTGCTTCTCTTTGGCTTATTTTTTTCTTTTTTTCCTTTTCTTTTATTTTTAGGCTTTTTTATTGGATATTTTATTTACATTTCAAATGTTATCCCCTTATCCCATTTCCACCCCGCACGCCCAGGAACTCCCTATTATATCCCCCCTTCTTCCTGCTTCTATGAGGATGTGCCTCCACTTCCCCCCACTCCCACCTCCCACATTGGGAGTCCAGCCTTCACGGGACCAAGGATCTCCTCTCCTACCTATGCCCAACAAGGCCGTCCTCCCCTACATATACAGCTGGAGCCATGGGTCCCTCTCTATGTGCTCCCTGGCTGGTGGTTTAGATGCTGGGGGCTCTGGTTGGTTGGTATTGTTGCTCTCCCCATGGGGCTGCAAACCCTTTCAGCTCCTTTAGTCTTCACTCTAACTTCTCCATTGGTAACCCCTTGATCAGTTCAATGGTTAGCTGTAAGCATTCACCTCTGAATATGTCAGACTCTGGCAGACCTCTAAGGAGACAGCTATATCAGGCTCCTGTCAGTATGCATTTCCTGACATCCACATCAGTGTCTACCTTTGGTGATGGTACATGGGATGGATACCCAGGTGGAATGGTCTCTAGACGGCCCCTCCTTCAGTTTCTGTCCCACACTTTGTCTCCCTATTTGCTCCCTTGAGTATTTTGTTACTCCTTCTAAGACGGACCGAAGCACCCACACTTGGTCTTCCTTCTCCATGAGCTTCATGTGGTCTGTGAGTTGAATCTTGGGTATTTCAAGCTTCTGGGCTAATATCTATCCAATTATCAGTGAGTGAATACCATGTGTGTTCTTTTGTGATTGATTTACTTCACTCAGGATGATATTTTCTAGTTCCATCCATCTACCTAAGAATTTCTCAAAGTCATTGTTTTTAATAGCTGAGTAATATAATACTGCATTGTGTGAATGTAACACATTTTCTGTATCCATTCCTCTGTTGAAGGACATCTGGTTTCTTTCCAGCTTCTGTCTATTTTAATTAAGGCTGCTATCAACATAGTAGAGAATATGTCCTTGTTGTATGTTGGAGCATCTTCTGGGTATATGCCCAGGAGTGGTATAGCTGGGTCTTCATGTAATGCTATGTCCATTTTTCTGAGGAACCTCCAGACTGATTTCCAGAGTGGTTGCACCATCTTACAATCCCACCAACAATGGAGGAGTGTTCCTCTTTTTCCACATCCTCACCAGCATCTGAGTTTTTGATCTTAGCCATTCTGACTGGTGTGAGGTGGAATCTCAGGGTTGTCTTGATTTGCATTTCCTTGATGACTAAGGATGCTGGATGTTTCTTTAGTGCTTCTCGGCCATTCAAGTTTCCTCAGTTGAGAATTCTTTGTTTAGCTCTGTACCCCATTTTTAATAGGGTTATTTGGTTGTCTGGGGTCTAATTTCTTGAGTTCTTGGTATATATTGGATATTAGCCCTCTATCAGATATGAAATTGAAAAAGATCTTTCCCCAATCTGTTGGTTGCTATTTTGTCTTATTGTCCTTTGCAGAAACTTTGTGATTTTTTTTGAGGTCCCATTTGTCAATTCTTGATCTTAGAGCATAAGCCATTGGTGTTCTGTTCAGGAACTTTCCCCCTGTGCCCAAGTATTCAAGGTTCTTCCCCACCTTCTCTTCTATTAGTTTCAGTGTATCTGGTTTATTCAAAGGTTCTTTATCCACTTGGACTTGAGCTCTGTACAAGAGATAAGAATGGATCTATTTGCATTTTTTTACATGTTGTCCTCCAGTTGAACCAGCACCATTTGTTGAAAATGCTGTCCTTTTCCCACTGGACAGTTTTAGCTCCTTTGTCAAAGATCTAGTGACCATAGGTGTGTGGGTTCATTTCTGGGTCTTCAATTCTATTCCATTGATCTTCCTGCCTGTCTGCATCAATACCATGCAGCTGGGGTTTTTTTTTTGTTGTTGTTGTTGTTGTTGTTTGTTTGTTTGTTTTTATTTGTTTTTTTGTTGTTTTTTTATCACTATTGCTCTGTAGTATGGTTTGAGGTCAGGGATGGTGATTCCTCCAGAAGTTCTTTTATTTTTGAGAATAGTTTTTACTATTCTGGGGTTTTGTCATTACAAATGAATTGGAGAATTTCTCTTTCTAATTCTGTGAAGAATTGAGTTGGGATTTTAATGGGGATTGCATTGAATCTGTAGATTGCTTTTGGCAAGATGGCTATTTTTACTATATTAATCCTGCCAATCCATGAGCAAGGGAGATCTTTCCATCTTCTGAGATCTTCTTCGATTTCTTTCTTCAGAGACTTGAAGTTCTTGTCATACAGATCTTTCACTTGTTTGGTTAGATTCACACTAAGATACTTTATATTATTTGTAACTATTGTGAAGGGTGTCATTTTTCTAATTTCTTTCTCAGCCTGTTTATCTTTTGAGTAAAGAAAGGCTACTGATTTGTTTGAGTTGCTTTTATAACTAGCACCTTTGCTGAAGTGTTTATCAGGGTTAGGGTTCTCTGGTGGAAGTTTTGGGGTCAGTTAAATATACTATCATATCATCTTCAAATAGTGAAATTTTGACTTCTTCCTCTCCTATTTGTATCCCTTTGACTTTTTTTGTTGTCTAATTGCTCTGGCTAGGATTTCTAGTACTATATTGAATAGTTAGGGAGAGAGTGGGCTTTTTTTGGTGGGGAGACTTTTAATGACTGCTGCTATTTCTTTAGGGGTTATGGAACTGTTTAGATGGTTTATCTGCTACTAATTTAACTTTGGTACCTGGTATCTGTCTAGAAAATTATCCATTTCATCCAGATTTTCCAATTTTGTTGAGTATAAGCATTTGTAGTAGAATCTGATGATTTTTCAAATTTCCTCAGTTTCTGTTGTTATGTCTCCCTTTTCAGTTCTAATTTTATTAATTTGGATACTGTCTCTGTGCCCCCTGGATAGTCTGGCTAAGGGATTATCTATCTTGTTGATTTTCTCAAAGAACCAGCTCCTCAGTTTGGAGCATAGATGTTCAGAATTGAGAGTTCATCTTGGCAGATTTTTAATTGGAGAGCATGAAGTGTCCTTCCTTATCTTTTGTGTTAACTTTTGGTTGAAAGTTGATTTTATTTGAAATTAAAATGGCTACTCCAGTTTGTTTCTTGGGACCATTTGCTTAGAAAATTGTTTTCTAGCCTTTTACTCTAAGGTGGTGTCTGTCTTTGTCACTGAGGTGCAGTTCCTGTATGCAGCAAAATGCTGGGTCCTGTTTACGTATCCAGTCTGTTAGTCTATGTCTTTTTATTGGGGAATTGAGTCCATTGATGTAATGACATATTAAGGAAAAGTGATTGTTTCTTCTTGTTATTTTAGTTATTAGAGGTAAAATTATGTTTGTGTAGCTATCTTCTTTTGTGTTTGTTGAAAGATTACTTTCTTGTTTTTTCTATGTTGTAGTTTCCCTCCTTGTGTTGGAGTTTTCCATCTATTATCCTTTGTAGAGCTGGATTTGTGGGAAGATATTGTGTAAATTTGGTTTTGTCATAGAATATCTTGGTTTTTCCGTGTTTGGTGATTGAGAGTTTTGCTGGGTATAGTAGTCTGGGCTGATATTTGTGTTCTTTTAGGGTCTGTATGGTATCAGTCCAGGATCTTCTGGCTTTTATAGTTTCTGGTGAGAAGTCTGGTATAATTTTTATAGGTCTGCCTTTATATGTTACTTGACATTTTTCCCTTACTGCTTTTAGTATTTTTTCTTTGTTTTGTACATTTGATGTTTTGATTATTATGTGACATGAGGAATTTCTTTTCTGGTCTAGTCTATTTGGAGTTCTATAGGCTTCTTGTATGTTCATGGACATCTCTCTCTTTAGGTTAGGAAAGTTTTCCTCTATAATTTTGTTGAAGATATTTACTGTCCCTTTAAGTTGGGAATCTTCACTCTCATCTATACTTATTATCCTTAGGTTTGGTCTTCTCATTGTGTCCTAGATTTCCTGGATGTTTTGGGTTAGGAGCTTTTTGCATTTTGCATTTTCTTTGACAGTTATGTCAATGTTTTCCATGTATCTTCTGCACATGAGATACTCTTCTATCTCTTGTATTCTGTTAGTGATGTTTGCATCTATGACTCCTGATCTTTTTCCTAGGTTTTCTATCTCCAGGGTAGTCTCCCTTTGATATTTCTTTAATGTTTTTATTTCCATTTTTAGATCTTGGATGATTTTGTTTAATTCCTTCACCTGTTTGGTTGTGTTTTCTTGCAATTCTTTAGGAATTTTTTGTGTTTCCTCTTTAAGGGATTCTACCTGTTTACCTGTGTTCTCTTGTATTTCTTTAAGGGAGTTATTTGTGTCCTTCTTAAAGTCCTCTACCATCATCATGAGAAGTGATTTTAAATACTGATTTTCCATTTGATGGGGTGTCCAGTACTTGCTATGGTGGGAGAACTGGGTTCTGATGATACCAGGTAACTTTGGTTTCTGTTGCTTATGTTCTTTCGCTTGCCTTTTGCCATCTGGTTAACTGTAGTGCTACCTGCACTCACTGTCTCTGACTGGAGCCTGTCTTTCCAGTTATCTTGCTTGTGTCAGAACTCCTCACAGTCCAGTTGTCACTGTGATCCTGTGATCCTGAGCTCCTGGGTGGAAGAGCTCCTGGGACTCAGGCTGCCTCTGGGATCCTGAAATCCTGCTGCTCTGAATGCAGTAGTTCCTCAGCTGCTCTGAGTACAGTAGTTCCTCAGCTGCTCCAAGTGCAGTGGTTCCTCTCTGCTTTAAGATGGTTCAGGATATGGTGTCTTCACAGGAGTAGACCAGCTTGGTATCTGTCCCAGTCAAAAGGATCAAGCCAGGGGCGGAAGGGCAGCAATATTCTGGAGGGGCAGGGCTTGGGTGGGTTGCAGCTCTGGGGCTTATGGTTGTGGCTGAGGGCTCTTACCCCCTACTCTAGGAAGGTTCAGCATATGATTTCTTCTCAGGAGCCGAACCAGTAGCTGTCTGCCCCAGCCAAAAGTACCTATCCAGGGGCAAAATGGGAGCAATATTCTGGAGGGGCAGGGTTTAGGTTGGTGATGGGTACAGAGTACCCCAGGTTCCCAATTGCAGTTTTGGGCCATAGGGTTGTGGGGGAGGGTTCTTACTGGCTGCTCTAGGAAGGTTCAGGATAAGGTGTCTTCACGGGAGCAGATCAGCTATGGGTCTGCCCCAGCCAAATAAATAAATAAATAAATAAATAAATAAATAAATAAATAAATGGGCTGGCTTATTTCTTATCCATTCTCTCTCTCTCTCTCTCTCTCTCTCTCTCTCTCTCTCTCCTTCATCTTCCACTTCTTTCTCTTCTTTCTCCTCTTCCTCTTCATTCTCCTCCTCCTCCTCCTCTTCCTCCTCTTCCTCTTCCTCTTCTTCTCCCCCACTCTGTATGTGTGGGTATGGGTATGTATGCCACTATCAGTGTGCAAACATATGCATGTTGAGACCAGAGGAAAACCTTGAATTTTTTTTTCAATAAAAAACCTTATTTAAAAAAAATGTCTCACCAAATGGAGGAGCTGTGTAAGGCAGACCCCCAGGAACTCTCTTGTGTCTATTCTCCAGCAATGCAGTGACAGGAACTTACAGATACCATAGGATGCTGGAGAAAACAACTCAAATCTCATATAGTACCATAACTGTTTTGTCAAATGAGCCATCTTCTCTATCCACATTTTTCTTCTTTTTTACTTTATTTTTATTTTAAAGATTTTTTAAGGGTCAGATACTTAATAACTTTGCTTAGTATTTGACCTTTGTTGTTGATAGTTAATAAAACCAAGAAAATAGCGAGTTTTTAGGCAATTTGTTAAATACATATAAAACATATTTATATGTACTAGCTATTGCAACTTTCTAAAATAATTGTTTTAGAAATGAAAGAGTAATGTGAAAGACAGCACCAAGGATTTATTTATTCTGTTCTGGGCTAAGCATCTTAAAGCATTTATCTGATATGTGCCCACTAGCAGCTCATGTTGGAGGTGGTGCCATTAAATCTTGTTTACAAATCAGCCCTGCAAGGAACATCTCCAATAAACGGCTAGCTGAAAACTTGAACCCTGCTCAGCTAATTCCAAAGAAGCCTGAACTTTGGGGCCCTTAAAGACATGTTTTCATATTCCCACTCCTTGTAGAAGACACCTCCGAGTCTTTTGTAGCACAGGTCTTGTGCTAGTGTTGTATTTCTGGAACTCGGCTAACGTCTAGAACTCAATTAGGACAGAGATAGATCAAGTGACCAGGCTACAGAGCTAGTGCACTATCCCTCCTGTATTAAAGAGTCTCATTTATGACTATTAATATTGAAAGGAATGAAATGCATCTTTAAATCAGTCATCAATTTCTCCTGCCTTCACACTTGCGGCAGAACCACTCCTGAGAACATTCAAAGTATCTGAAAAAGTCTGGAAGGGCTAAGGCTCTGTAGGGCTCATGGGGAGCACCTTCTTTTTGCTCATCTTAAAGAGGAAACTGAGGCAGGCATTAAATCATCTGCTCACAGTGCTGTAGGAATAGAGCCTCCAAAGTTTAAGATGCACAAAACTTCTCTAGGAATCTCATTAAAGAGCAGATTCTGGTTTTGTAGCAGTGAAATGGAATCTGTAGTCTGTCTTACCAGCTGCCAGGCAAGGGTGATGCTGCCCTCCTTGGGCTGCACTGGGAGGAAAGAGAAAACATGTATGACAAGTAGGCTAGGGACAAGTTAAAGTGACTCCATCTCCTACCACAGAAATAATTGCTCACCTACACCTATCTACTGCTGCTCTATTCACAAGAGCAAGGATGTAGAAGCAGTCTAGATGATTGGGCAATTAAAAACAGATATATATTTTCTGGAAATAATTCAGTGATGTAACCTACACTCAGACAGACAAACAAATCAGACATAATTTTTTTTTATTTCATGTGCAGGCCCTTGCTTTGAATTCGTGTGTGTGTGTGTGTGTGTGTGTGTGTGTGTGTGTGTATGTGTGTGTATGTGTGTGTATGTGTGTGTAAGACAGCCCTCAGCCTCCAGTATTGTTGCTTAGGAGCCACCATTTTGTTTCATTGAGACAGTATCTCTCACTGGTATCTGGAATTTGCCTATTAGGCTTGGCTACTTAGCTAGTGAGCGTCAGGAATCCTATTGTCTCTACCTCCCCATTAGCAGAATTAGAAGCAAGCTAATGAATCTGTCTTTTGTGTGGATTTTGAAGATCAAACTCAGGTACTTGTTGGCATGGGAAGACATTTATCAATTTATCTATCTCCATAATCTCTTCCTTCAGTTACTTTAAAAATATCATTAGACTAGAGCAATCCATTCCCACAATGAGACTACTTCAGAAAGCAGTGAATTTGTCACTAAAGGTATTCAAGTAAAATATACTGACCTTAAGAACTGGGGTTGAGAATCTCTCACAAGTCTGTTTAACTGTGAAATAGATTGATATACAGAGAGCATGACTGATATGTCCCCTTCCATTCTGAAGAATCTGTACAGACAGGTATTGCCATCTTCCCCCTCGTTATTAAAATTGCAAGTGGAAAAAATTGTTTCATTCATGTGCAGCTGCTCCTATCTCTAAGATAGAGAGGCAAAAATAGACTTTTTATTGAGCATTTTCTCCCAATTCCCAAATGAATTTTTTTTTTTTTAGTTCTAAAGTGGTATCATTCCATTTTCGTATATCAAGGGCATGTCTTCATTCAAAAAACAATATCATTCAGATATCAGATCTCTAACATGTATGTATCTCTTATAAGTAATATCACATCTCTTGGATGATGTGAATAAGTCATTTTAGGAAATTATTTTTCCCATCCGTTTTGCTACATGTCTTAAAAATTCTCTGTCATTGTCTTTCTTGTGTGTGGAACTATCAAAATTAGAATGAGATATAGATCACCCACACTAAGCTATTATCAGCACCACTTCCTTGGACAGAGCAAGTTTGGATATTGGTGTTGATATTGTGCTCATGAGAAAACAGGGATGAGCTTTGCTGCAGGCAGCACCACTGGCTGGCACCTCTAGCTGTTAGCACGCTGGAGTCTCTACAATATGTGCGACCAGTCCCCATATCCTGAAAGCCACTATTAGCCAATGGCATACTAATAGGGACTGATTCCTGAGTGCTGCAGGCACCCCTCCAACAGATGAGACTGTTAGATGAGGATTTTCATCAGTGGACTAAGTATTCTTAGAAGCTAATCTACCGTCCCAGATACTTCCTGACCAAGTCCTCTTCTTTCTTTTACAGGCATCCGACTTGCACTAGGATCTTCTTGCTTCCTCTTCTTTATCCTTATAGGCATTCCTCCTCCGAAGTCTCCCATGCATCTGACTCTTAGAGGACCCAACCTCACATCAGTAGTAGTGAGAGTGTGGGAAGAAAGCAATGGCAAGATGGGAATGTACAGCAGGCCTACTCACAGACCAGAAGGGTAAGAGGACACCTTCCTAATGACACAGAGGACATGGGAGGTCCCTAGCCAATGTCGGAGGCCCAAATACTAAAACTTGCACCCAGAAAGAGTGGGACCATTTTTTTTTTAAAATCTAGAGGAGAGAGGCAGTTGTCTATAGGGCAGAAGGGTTTACTGGTTACTACTAGATTGTATGCAGGCCTACAATGTTACTGGAACCTTAGTGAAAAACTAAAGATTAAACTGACAGCCAGAGATTCTTATTGTCAGCACACAAAGAACTCTGCTCCTGCAGTAAAAGCTGAATACAGATGCTGTGTGACTGGTTAGATAGTTGGGGAGAGCTATGGAGCAAGTCTATTATGCTGAGTTCAGAACTCTGGGTATCAGAGCCTGGAATGGTATAACATGGGATGGAATGTTCTAGGTGGGCATTTCTGAAGACTTCTCCAAATGCTCTAAATTTTCCCGGGCATCTCACCTTTTCCTGGGTATGGCTCACAACTCAGAGGTAGAAGACAATTGCAGTGACTTCTGCACTGCTCAACAGTTCATCCCAATTCCTTAGTTGCTAAAAATCCGAGTGTTTGTGGACCTGTTGAGACTAATAAATGAGAAAAATACTTAAGTTTCAGAATCTACTAGGATATACTTGTTACTGGGAAGGTCTCCTGGTATTAGACTTTGAGGGGGCGTAATTAAGGGAATGGAATAACATATGTGAAACCTGGTCCATTTCTAGAGCTGAAAAATATGTATATGTGTTGAGGTATGTGAGTTACATGCAAATTCTATATACTGTCCACTATACATTAAGGACTTTTGCACCAGCAGATTTTGGTAATCCTGGGTGTCCTGGAACCTAACCTTCCCAGATACTATCGAATGACTGTGCTGACATGAGAAGACTTAGTATTACATAACATTAACACAAGAAAGTTTGGCCATGGGAGAGGCACTGACTAACCAGAGAAGATGGCTTAGCCAGTTGACATTAGCAGCTTCATTGTTAGCCACTGAAGCTGAGAGAAACACCTAGGAAGTGGCTAAGGTCATTGAGCTGCAGCTTATGTTGGGAGTACTTGTTACTTTACAAAAAAATCTAAGTTCATTTCCCAGAACCCATACTGCTTCCTGAATCTGGGGAAGGGGAGGGTGTTAATTGTGCCACACAGTGGAATGATAACAGTTGTCATGCAGGTGAATAACTCAGACCTCAGATCTCCTACCACAAGGAATATTGACCGCCAGTTCCTAATCCACTACCACATTGTGTGGCCACCTTTCCCAGTTGAGTGATAAGCATGTCCTCCTGAGAGATGTGGGAGATCCTCCTTGCAAATCAATCTCCCTCTCTCTGTCTCTTTTTCTGTCTCTCAGCCTCTATGTCTCTTTGTCTTTCTCTGTCCCTGTTTTTGTATCTCTCTGTGTGTCTATATCTGTCTTTCTGTCTCTCTGTCTCTCCCTCTGTCTCTCTTGTTACGCAGATCAGGCTGACCTCAAAATCAGTGTGTGGCTGAGGCTGCTCTTGAACTCTAGAGCCCCTTCTATCTACCTCCTGTGCCCTGGGGTCACAGGCGTTCAAAGCCATGCCTGGCCTTCCCTGAAGGCTTGAATCAAAACTGCACACTACAGTGCCCCATTCCCTCACTTCCCTGCTGCAGGAAAATTATAAGAAATGAACCTACCACATACCTATTACAGGAGGCATGTGGCAGGTACTCCTCAAATGGAACTCATTAAACATTCATTGCAATTTGAAGAGAAAAATGTATTTTGGTTGATGAGAAAAATATAGGAAAGTTTGGATCACATAGTTAATGAGGGCAGTAATAAAAATTGAATCTAGGACTGAGTGAAGAAGTCAGCTATTTCTCGTGTGTGTGTGTGTGTGTGTGTGTGTGTGTGTGTGTGTGTGTGTGTGTTAATTTGGGTTGTCTGTAAAGCAGATGTAGGGACAGCATTATACATATAAGATACAGTGAGGAAAAAACTAAAACCCCATAACATAAAGAAGGGAACAGGACAAGCAGAAGTCTCTAGAAGGGAACCATGTCTCAGTTCTGTTCCTGTAATGGGAAGGGGAGGGGAAGAAGAGAATGGTAGAGGGACAACCTTAGTCACTTCCACACTTTAGAAATGTCCAGCCACCTACTGAGGAATTCTTAACTGCTTCTTAACCTGAAGTAGTACAAGATGATTCTGGAACATTCTATGATGGGCTATCAGTAATGACTTAGAAGAGCCTGTTGCTGAACCAGAGCCTGACCTTGAACCAGAACAAGAGCAAGAATCTGTATTTGAAAAGGAAAGGAAAGGTGGGCTGCTATTAAAAGCACCCTCCTGGAGGGTTCTTCTCAAGAATGCACAGACACAGTGCAGGACATGAGGATTTTTCCTTAGGCTTCTGTGACCAGGAAGAACCTCCTTGAAGCTGCCTTGGTTACTGGGCATCACCTCTCCACGTTAAAGAGTCACTTCACAGGCCTATCCAGATCTTAGCCTGTATCTCAGGTCCCACTGTAGAATTCTCAGGAAGAGAGAGAGAGAGAGAGAGAGAGAGTCAGAGAGAGCAATGATCAAATAGTTTAGCCCATAGAGCTGCAAAGCAAGTTGATATAGAAACCAGAAGAACTGTGAAATATCAAGGCAGTCTCTAATTCTCTACTGGGGCTCTTGAATGGGGTACATTAATCATAGAAACTATACAGTTTTGTTTTTGTTGACCCTGACTCTAGTCAGAATGTCATTAGCAACAAACCTATCATGTTTAGGAGTGAAATCGCAATGTGGAAGAGAAGCCTTGAGCCACCAGGGAAGAAATCAGGAAGCAGCTATCAACATGGACTGAGTGATGAAGAGTCCTCCCTACTGGAGGCACTGTGTAGACACCAGATTTGGAATAGGAAGGAGAATTGCTCCATCAAAGTTAATCTCTCTGCCAATCTTTTAAAAAAAGTTAAAAAAAACACTTCTTTAAAAGGATGTAAATCTACTTTTGATGTTTCGTTCTATTATTTCTTACTTTCTAAATGTTTCAAAGGCTTGGAGGAGGGACCAGAAAGGTGGCTTGTTGGTCAAAGTACTTGCTATGCAAGTCTGATGAGCTGAGTTTGATCCACAGAACACACACACACACACACACACACACATACACACACACACACACACACAAAGCTAGATGCAGTAGCCCCTATCAATAATTATATCAATAATTATATCAATAATTATATCAATAATTATAGCACTCTTGGACAATGATCCAGAAGCTTAGTGGGTAGATAGTCTAGAGTACACCGAATAGTGGCAGAGAGACTTTGACTCAAGACCAACGTGGGAGGCAAAACCTAACACCTGAAAGTTGTCCTCTGGCCTCCACATGTATATTGTGGCATACAAACTCACACATATGAACACACACACACACCTGTGGGAAATACAAAATTTGATAAACATTGTGGAAGTAGGAAAAGTCTAAATTGCTTTTTTAAAGTGAAAGTGTACCCCTGTGGATAAGTTGTACACTTGTCTAGCTAGAGCCACTACACTGGTAACTGCATCTCTGCATAGGTTCCAGACACTTGTTCTTTGTTTAGTGCAATGCAAATTTTCAAATTATTCCAAAGTCTCCTAGCATGATCATTAGAAATCTAGTTATATCTTGTGTCCTGAATGAGCCTCTCAGAATTGTCTCACACCAGACATGAAGCCCTAACAAATAGTTACAAGCATTTCACTATGATGGCCCGCTCCCTTGGAGAATTCCAAAGAGAGGGTCACTCTCTGTGGAGCTTAAAGCTTGGAAAGACAAAGCATTACTCCAAGGCCAGGCATTACTATAGTGTCATTTGTGGTGTTGTGGTTCTCAGAATGCAGTATCTTTCCCATGCCTTATTTTTCTTTCATCAGTTCATGGAGAGATGGTTTTTTGATGAGGCTGGGCTGAGATCATTGAAGAGCAGAAAGAATCCTTGGCCCAGGAGAATCTTATGATCTACAGGGATGGAGTTGAGAAGATTGGCACATAAAAGCCTTTGCAGTTTTGCTATAAGACTCACAATTTAAGCTTAATCAATTTCGGCAGCTATGTCTAAATGTTCAGGCAAATTCACACTAGAAGACCACATTTAGGGTACTTTACAAGGCATAACCTCTGAAAAGTAAAGGGAAGCTTAGCCCTTTAAATAAAGCTCAGAAATCCAATGGGCTACACAATGAATCCTAGGGACAAGAACTGAAAAGAAATCCAAAGAACAAGCACACACACTTTTGAGTTGCACACATCACTTCATGGCATGAAACATTTTATATTACTCTTCATTTTAAAGTGTTCTCCCACTTCACTTCTAAGTTAGTATCATCATCGCTCATAGTAACAATTATGTTACCAGGGAAAATGAGGGCTGACTACCAAGAACACTTAAAGAACCAAACTCAGACTTACTTTATGGACATCACTTTGAAATGTCGATGACACTGATGTCATTCTTTAGTGAATATTCACATGGGATTGGATTATCTGAGAAAAGTCAAGTCAAATCCAACTGAGCACTATACATGCCATGGGAACGAGAGATGAATAAGAGTAAGTTGTTTTCCCAGAGATTTATATATTATTAGTCAGTGGGTTCCCCCAGCAGACTGCCCAGAACTCCGAAGCTAATGGTAGCATTCATGAAAAATATTTTCTGAGATTAAAAGAGATGAAAAAGAGGTGATCCAGTGTTGCTAACTGGAATAGCTGAAAAGTTGAGGTTAAAGGGAGACAAACAGCTTAGCTAGAAATTAGAATTTTAGGTGAACCAAGGAGTGGAAACTCAGCAGTGATCTGGTTTTGTGAGCATGAACAGCTCATCATATCCTCTCCCCTGAAATAAAAATGCTTTATGAAACAGTTGGAGCTGTGTCTCAGCTAGCATAAAAATTGCTCATCAAGTGAGAGATAAGATTTTAGTGGAAATTGGAAAGACAATTGTGTTGTAATGATATGTTCAGGAAGCCTGTGCCTGTACAGAAAACTGATTTGGGTAAAATTCAGAAATCTTCATAATTAAGAACTTAAGGATTTGTAAAGAACTAGATACTCATCCAGCAAATAGACTAAGTATCAGAACAACTTTGTATCTATTTATTGTTACCTATTGTATGTGTGTTTTTAGTATTCTTGCACTTAATAGAAATGTTTAGATATCACTTATATTTGTATGTGTGCAAACATATATATGCACATATAACATATCATGTATTGATCTGTTTAATCATTTTTTAAAGCAAGTGTCATGTGTGCGTTAACATTGTGCTATATGGAAGGATACAGAGAATAGTCATTTCACCATGAAAAACACTTATGGAGTAAGGGCAGGCCTGGCTCAGAATTGGAAAAAGCCCTTAGAGTTTGCATCTCATGCTCACTTCTGGCTATCTGTACATTTCCTTGTTAAGTAATTTGATAAGTAAGAGAAGTCAGTCCACCTTATTTTCTTTTTGATATGGTTTTCTTTCCAATATTTTAAAAAATAATCCTTGATTATTGACCTCACAATGATCACAGGGCAACTTGTCAACCCAGTGCAGAGAACTTATACAGAAATGGAGATATTCTCTCTGTGCCTTATTACAGTTCCTGGTGATGTAAGAACTGACAGAAGCCATCCAGGAAAGACTACGGCAAGCAACTGAGTTTCCTGGAGATGGCCCACCATCATTTTGGATGGCTGCAATGAGTACACTCTGGAGAGGCGCAGCCCAAGAGACTTTGTCCTAGGATTGCTTCTCATTGCTAATATGCCTTTCCTGCCATCATGACATAATCTAATGGTTCCTGGGCATTAGCTCACCCTACTGGGCAGATTCCCTGCAGATCAACATGAAGATGAACTCTGTTTAGATGAATCAATGACTTTATAGTATTCCTGATTTGATTCAAATAATTTTGGTAAGAAAGCTTAAGGAGATGGTTTTAGTTGTTTTGCCAAAAAAAATGTAATGAAGTTAGAATCAAGAATAGAATGTGCCAACAGGCAGTGGTGGCGCATACCTTTAATCCCAGCACTTGGGAGGCAGAGGCAGGAGGATTTCTGAGTTTGAGGCCAGCCTGGTCTACAAAGTGAGTTCCAGGACATCCAGGACTACACAGAGAAACCTTGTGTCAAAAAACCAAAAAAAAAAAAAAAAAAAAAAAAAAAAAAAAAAAAAAAAAAAAGTACGCCCATCCTCATAGAATAATAAATAAAGGCTGTATAATAAGGAATCCAATGAGCTTTTATAAGTTACACTAAGAAGAGACATATGTTTGGGACAGATTTGTGATCAAGGAAAAACATTCATCCTAAGTCAAATTCAAGGATGAGGCCACAGGTATCCACTGTGATCAAGCAAGGCCATGTGAAACTGTGAATTTGAACTTATATTGAACTTATAATGAAACACTGCTTTGAACTTAATATCAGCATCTTTCTGATATTCCCTCTTTTTTGTAACATGTTATCTATGAGGTAATTTTATAAAGGACTTTTGTCTAGGAAGGTATAAAAAAACTGAGAGAAAAAAATAAAGGGTGGCTGTTGCTCCACCCACTAAATGTGTGTGTGCATATACACTATCTATATGTATATACCGTGTGTGTGTGTGTGTGTGTGTGTGTGTGTGTGTGTGTGTGTGTGCGCGCGCGCGCAAGTGTGTGTCTGACTTTCTTTCTTTTCTTTTCTCTCTGGCTCATGAAAAGTTAATGAGCCTGGCCATTGAGGAGCCCTCAAGCCAGAGAAAAGAGCACAAGTAACTAAGTCTTTTTCTTAATCCCCTGCTGCTATCAGCGGAAGTTAAATTGTCAGAAGCCATCAGCTTCTGGTCCCAGAGAAAGAAAGAGTTACATTGTCAGAAGCCAGCAACTTTCAGCCTCAGAATAGCAAGAAAGAGTTAAATTATCAAAAGTCAGCAGCTTTGGGCCCCACAACTGCCAACACCACACCCCTTTGGAGCCTACCTTGGTTTACCCTGTAATATCAAAGCTGGCTTTTGACAAAGAACAATATGAAGGATCCTTCCATGCTTCTGAATGTACTTTGCATGCAGAGGGGACCATCATGGATGTGGATGGTTAAGTGGTAAAAGTAGTACCCTCTGTATCTGGAATTAGCTTCTGTCCTTCAGGGGCTCTGAATACAACCTCATTGTGGTTCTTTATCCTATTCTTCAGCTGCTTTCCTACACTAATATAGCAGATACATTACAGGCACAGTTATTAAAGGGCCTTTCCCAAATTAATGTATTCATTAGTACAACCCCTCCAGGAGGTAAATGCTATTATTATCCTCATCTTATAAGTGAAGAAGTCTCAGAGAGATTTCGTACTTATTCAGAATCACAGCTAGTAAATGGCAGAGCCTGAATTCTAAACCTCTGTCAGGGGCAGCTTTGCTTATACACTGAAGGCGTAAAATCAGCCATAGGCCTAAGTCAGTCTGCTAACACAAAGTCTCGGGTCTCTGTGGGAAAACACTGAAACAGATAGCTATAAGATATTATAAACAGGCAACTTTGGTGGAAATTTACCAGCCTGGATAGGAACAAGTAGTCATAGGTCTTGTGGATAGTCATAGACCTTGGGTAGCCTTGGTGGATAGTACTAACTTAGATAAGGACAAGTGAATCATAGGCGGAGTCATAGTGAACTGTCACCTGAACCTTTACCCAGCTGGCACTCTGTTCTGGAAGATATCTGTACTCCCCCTAAATACCTACGCTCCTGTGTCATCCCCTTCCCCACAACTTGCCTCTATGTGCATATAACCCCTGTATGAAAAAAGTAAAATGAGTGGTTTGATCAGCCTATAGACAAGCCACTCATTCTTTGTGTCCCCTGTCCTCCAGTTCTCTCTTCCAGGTCTTCTGATCCCAGTTCAATGCCCTGTGGGACTGGGGCAAACCACCACAAGGCTTGGTCTGGAGTCTTTCCTAATTACTAACACATTGCCTTTCACACCAAAGGAAACTAGATGGAGACGTGAGGTGGTAAGGACTGTGTCTCAGCTATTTACCTCCCAGGGCCGTGTGTGATAGGAGACTGGAGGAGGCTTTCTTCTTGACAGTTTTATATTTCTATCCTTCTCTATCTCTGGAAAGAACAAACTCTACTAAAAGTGTTAAAGCCCCCATCTCAGTGGAAATTAGAATTCTCAAACCATTTGGAATCTGCTCAGGTCGTGGTCCAAGTTCTAGGCCCATTGGCTATAGTGAGTTAACAGAGATGGGGAAAGGATCCTCAAAGGAAAATACATGTGTTCTTCCAGAGATGAGTCTCTCAGTACAAAGCCACTAGATAATGAATTGCCTCCTAGTGAGTAGAACCCATGAAATCTGTCCATTATCAGTTTTAATGTCTCCATTCCACACAGGGTCACAGGTACAGAACATGAGAGAAAGTCATGAGAAATCTGGGGCTCCTGTCAGACCTTTTTTTTCCTGAAGGTCATCGTGAGAGATGTTGTTCTCTTCTTTTATTAAATTTGTTTGTTTGGTTGATTAGTTGTGTCTGTGCACCCTTGAGTCCATGCACAGACACATGTCCATTGCCACAGTGCGCACATGGAGAACTAAGTCACCACCACCACCATATTATGTCTGTCTCGCAGGAACCAAGCAGGGCAAGTATCTCTTGAACTGCATCTGGAGCCAGGAAGGGAAAGCTCAGTTGGCTGGTGTCTGCACTACCAGTACATTTTGCATCTGATGTACAGGTTCACCCTAGAAAATATATTCCAAAAGAAGCAGCCACCTTATTTGTCTGGAGACATCTTCTTTGTGGGGAAAGCCACAGCTATCCCCAACCCAGTTTAGCCCACCACGTGTGATGTTATAGATGTCAGAGACTGTGTTTCAATTACTCCTTCCACCTCCGGCCACCACAGCACAGTCTGAGGATCCGTGAAGAACACACTTCTTCCATTGCCATTTCCAATGGCATTTGAGGACAGGCAACCGGACAGAACTATCTGTATAGTTCAGTTTGCAAATTACCAGATAACTTCAAAGGGTAAAGTAGACTTGGAAAAAGTATTTTGAGTGGAAAAGGGGAATTCTATATGAGCCGAAAATATACATGACTGAGGTGGCTGCAAGCCATTGTCGGGAGGTAGAAGACAGCTGGAGAGAACATGCAACCTCCCAGCTGTGAGAAGTAGAGTTCTGTGGAAGCTTAGTTGTTGCTTCTTGATTTTAGGGAACAAACTGCTAATGTATTGTGATGAGATTATATAAATGTCAAGTCATCTTATTTTCCCTTTTAGTTCTTTATTTTTCGATGGATTCCTAAATACTCTCAAAACACCGTTTCTTACTGAGCTTCCTAAGGTAGGACCTAGGAAACAAGGAAATACCCATTGTTGTCTCTCCTCAGGTCAAGTGTTATTAAAATTATGATGTGTTTCGCATCTACTGAAGTCATGTATGAAGATGTACATTGTGGGCATTTGAAACAGCTCTTTTCAGCTAGAAGCTACAGGTACCCTATACATGAAAATGGGTACACTTTGGTGTGTTGTTCTTCATAAGAACTGTGCAGTGATGAGAAAGATCTGAAGTTACATGCCACAGTATGCTGGCTTTCACGGATAGTGTTGAAAGGAAACAGACATAAGGCTCTATTGTTTCAGTGACATAAGATACATATAGCAAAATGTATTTGCAGTATCATAAGACTAGAAAATAGTTATTTCAGAGAAAGAATGACTGGGGGAGGGAAGAGGAGGGAGACTTCTGGTGAGTTTCTGTTTTGGGGCTAAGTGCTGTTTGCATGGGTGTTTTTAGCATATAAGATTATGCACTTGACTAGAGCATTTTTCTCATGTACATTTTTCTTCTGTTGAAAAATTAAAGACAGGGCTGAAGAGATGGCTCAGCAGTTTAGAGCATTGACTGCTCTTCCAGAAGTCCTGAGTTCAATTCCCGGCAACCACATGGTGGCTCACAACCATCTGTAATGGGATCCGATACCATCTCCTGGTGTGTCTGAAGACAGCTACAGTGTATGTATATACATTAAATAAATATATATATATTAAATATTAAAGACAATGTATTTATGCTTAAGTAATCAACATGATATGACAAAAAAGAAGATGATTCAGAGAAAAACGTAAGAACTCTTCTCATCTTTGACGAATTGTATCTAAATAACTGATTATTCTAGTCTTCCCAGTTTTAATAAAGCAAATTAGTTTTATTGTAAACAGTGAAGCAGGTAACATCATTTGTATCTTCAATTCAAGGTAATTGATTTGTTACACTTTGCTGAAAGGAAAAGGAAATAATGAATAATGGCTTTGTTGGAGGCAGGCCATAACTTTTGTTCTTGTTTAAAGGAGCCATGACTTCAGAACTAGAGAACTCTATCACCTGGGGAGCAGGAAGGCAGGAAGCTGTGGTGACAACGATGTGAAAGACAGACAAGCTCTGCAGCGCCCCTCCCCAGTCCAGACCTCTGCCTCTCTGATCCTGGAATGGTTTTTTGGATGGGATTATCCAGGATTCTAGATGTTGTTTGTCTGTTTCGTTTGTTGTTGCACCTTCCACTACCAACTTATCACTCTGTAGATATGCAACTCTGAGCAACCTTTTCTTATTTTGATGTTCTGATGGTTTGTGTTCTCTGCTAGAAAAATCAGCTATTGGGCAAGTTTCCCTGATTCTCATCTGCACAGAAGCCTTACTAAGGCACATCCAACCTTTTGATATTAAGACACGATGTCATAATGCACATTCCAGTCCCTACAGATTCCATTATAGTTTTACATTTTAAGCAAGGTTATGGTTTCGATGCTTTGCTTGGGGGCACCTGTGGACCCATGGAATAAAAGCCACAACAATCAACAAAGTTTTTAGATGGCCTCTTAATCTTTTCAGTAAGAAGGAGAAACAGGTTGGGGTGTGTAGGGAACAGGGAAGATGTTCCACACCATGATAGGAAAGCAACAGAAGACTTCATTATCTTATTAAGATGACATCAGTTAATTGAAGAAAACTGTGCATATGCATCTCAGGTACATACCATATAGGGGAATTGTCAGAAGTCAGGGATTGAGCTGAGGAATTCCTTGAGTGCACAGAGAATGTTCTCCCAGATGCTGAAGACATGTTCCATAGTTATAATAGCCTTGCTTCCCCTGACTTGGCGAGATGAATAGCATATTTAATATAAGCCCCTGGAGTCACTGTTAGACCTAAAGATCCAAAACCAGGAGACGTGCTCCCACAGAAACATCCACAGACGGGATTCGCTGCAATAACAGGAGGTTTATTGATAAATTGATAATAACCAGTGCACTGGGGTTCCCTTACATGCAGGCAAGAAGAACCCCAAACTAAAGCTAAGGGCAGTTTATATACCATTCTTACGGAATTCACAAGGACAGTTAATTACTTCTTAAACAATAACCATATAGGATTTCAAACAGCCATTCCCAGGCCCAGTTTCTAAGTAACTCAAATTTGCACCTTATCTTTAAAACAATGAGGGTCAGCTTCAGTGGTTTCTGTTTACCCAGCTATATTGTGTTAAGGCTCATCTCCCTGATAAACTCTTACCTTGGCCCTTCTTCCTGGAATGTGTGTTTGAGTCTTCGGGATGTGTCTCGATCTGGGCAGCTAATGTTTGAGTGCAAACTGAAACTCAAACTTAAGGATCTTTTAATTTTAAGTTCAAGCTGAGACCTGAAATTCTTACATTCTTATATTCTTACGCCATCTCCAAACTCTTCAGCTTCTATTCTGCAGTTTTACATCTGTGTTCTCAGAGCACAGTATTCTCCCATGACATAAATGGTGCGGCACCACCTGAACAAGAGACTGGTTACTAACAAGGAAACTGGCATCAACAGCTTTGCACTCTGATGGGAGACAAGAAATGACTTCATGAATCCCTTTGTCTCACCTGCTAACACTGGAGGCACACTCTACCTAGAAACCCACTGGCCACAGTGACCTGGAAACCAGGGAAGCTGTCTTCAACTTCCTTCCTGTCCTGCAATTCCAGTTCTCCAGCACTATCCCCAGCCTTGTAGTAGGCCACCTTCTGGGGCCTCTTCCTCTCTGCTCCCATTCCCAAGACACTCCACAGATCTTACCAAACAGCCTTCCTTCTTCACAAATCCATTTGTCTCAGCTGCCAACACCCTGAGGCACTCTCTACTGGCAACTGCTGGCCACACTAGCCTGGAAATCAGGTAGGCTAGTTTACCTTTTCTTCCCAGTTTCCATTTCTCTGGTCTTGTCCACAGTCCTGTGGCAGGCCACCTGCAGGTGTCTGTCTTCCCCCTCTGCCTTCATTCCCTGGTTACTCGGCAGATCCTTGCTGCAATCCCAGGTCTCTTCCCTCCTGTGGTCTTCTCAGCCACTCTCTGACCTTCTTCATGTCAACTCTCAATACCTAAAAACTCATTCTCTTTGGGACCCCAGTGGCCATTTCTGGAAGGCCTTAAAAGTATTACCTTCCAGGCAACCCACAATCACCACTCTCTGACAGAAATCGAGGAATGGAGAACCTACCAAAGAAAAGATCACCATGAGGATATTGCAATTCTAAACAACTGTGCACCAAACACAAGGACACCCAAGTTCATAAAAGAAATGTTACTACACATAAAAATCACATATTGACTCCCACACAGCACTGTATGTGACTTAAATACCTCACAAATAGACAGATCATCCAGAAAAAACTAAACAGAAACACTGGAACTAAATGATGGCATAAACCAAATGTACCTAATGGATATTTCCATTACATTTCACCCAATCACAAAAAATATACCTTTTTCTCAGCACCGCACAGAACTTTCTCTAAGATGGATCACATACTTGGATGCAAAACAAGTCACAACGGATACAAGAAACTTGAAATAACACTGTGAATTCCTATCTGACCATCATGAATTTTAAAGCTGGTAATCAACAAAAACAGAAACAACAGAAAGCTTATAAAATCATGGGAACTGAACAATTCATTACTGAATGAAAAATGATTCAAGACAGAAATTAAGAAAGAGATCAAACACTTCCTAGAATTGAATGAAAAATTAATATAAAGCATACCCAAAATTATGAGATACAATGAAGGGAGTTCTAAGCAGTGAGTTCATAACATTTAGTTGCCTACATTTAAAATAATGGAGAGATTTCATATTAGTAACTTAACAGCACACCTAAAAAATAACAAAGAGAAGAAATAACATTTAAAAGGGAGTAGATGTCAAGAAATAATCAAACTTGGGGCTGAAATTAATAAAATAGAAACAACAACAAAACCAATACAAAGAGGAGCTGGAGAGATGGTTCAGCTGTTAAGAGCACTGACTGCTCTTCCAGAGGTTCTGAGTTCAATTCCCAGCAACCACATGGTAACTCACAACCATCTGTAATGGGATCCAATGACCTCTTCTGGTGTGTCTGAAGACAGATACAGTGTACTCATATAAAAATAAATAAATAAATCTTTTAAAAATGAAAAGAATATTTAAAAAATACAAAGAATCAATGAAATAAAGTTGGTTCTTTGTCAAAACCTTAGACAATTAACTAAGAAGCAGAGAGAAGATCCAAATTAACAAAATTAAAGATGAACTGGGGACATAACAGCAGAAACTGAGGAAATCCAGAGAATCAGAAGGAAGTACTTTAAAAACTGTACTCCTACAAACAACTACAAATTTGCCTAAAAGTTTCCCTTAGCAATGAGACTGACCTGGAGCTCAATTCTGTACTTCCCAACCCTGCAAGTATCCTTTTTCCAGGGTCACTTTGATGGTTCCCTTCCTGCAGGGTCTTCAAAAGCTAGTATGCCTTCTTTCCGGAGATGTACTTATCATGGAAAAAGGAAAATTTACATGACAGTAAGGAGGAAATAATATGAGTCTTTGCTATCTACTCTCCAGAAATTAGGAAGTTTAGATCTATTGTGTGTGACGAGGATTTGAACACCCACGGGAACCAAGAGCTGGATCTAATCAATGTCTGAGGGTAGGAGTAACTGTGTGAATGCTTCAGGAACATCTGCTGGCTTTTCACAGACTTTGGATGTTAGGAAACAGTAGCATTCATGAAAAAGTCTCCTCTTTTGGTGCTGTTTATCATCAGGAGTCTTCCACAGCAAGTTTAAGATTCCCATAAAACTAGCGATCATAGGAATGCAGGGAATCACCGTGAATCCACAGCTATCCTAGCAGTGCAGACACAGTGAAGTCTGTTGGTGATGTGGAAAGTTCTACTCTTCTTCCATGACCAGTTGTTGAGAGGTCAAGTTTGGGAAACCTGTGAACTTCAAAATTATGGAAGACTTCAGACGTCTAACGTGTTCTGATTGCTTACACACTCTCAATGTCCGTAACCCACTCCCTGGGTTAGTCACTATTTCTTCAGGTGTACTTTAGATTAAGTAAGCAGATAGTGACTTTTTATTACGCCCTTCTTCTAGACCGGACAGCTGGAGGAAATGTCTCAGTTGTGTTCGAACTCTGCTTGTATGTTGTGTTTCTTTCTTCAGACTCTGAAATTGCTGCTCAGAAAAGCCAAATTGTGTCCTGAAAAACACAGCCAAGCAGAGTTACAACTCAATGCTAAATCATGTGGTGTGAGATTCTGGGAAATATCCAGTGTATCTGCTTATTGCTGATAATGCACATTGAAATTGATGTCATAGCTTCAAAACACTTTCATGCAAATTAAATTTGCATCAGTCAGTTGAAGGACTTCCCTACAATTTAACATCTGTTTGGCTTAGACTTAGATTTAGTAAACTGCACTTTACTGTTAGTTCATTGTCTCGTTCAGGTATGGCTGTAATATCTGCAGAATCCGCAGGAAATCTATATACACATACATACATGCATATGTATGTATGTATATATGTATGTATGTATGTGTGTGTGAGTATATATATGTGTATGTGTGTGTGTGTGTGTTTATATTTTATTGATTCATTTCTGAGGATACTCAAAGAGTGCTTCCATGTTCCCCAGATGTATTCTGGCTGCCACATATATCTTCCTGCTTTGCCACTCACAACTCCTTCTTGATCACGTCTCAGCACCCCACCTCATGAGAGCTACTGATGTGGTCATATAATGCGGTCACAGCTCTCTTGTGTTCGTTATTTCTACTTCATTTTAAAACATGGGCACAAGGCCTTCTTTTCATTCACTAATGCTTATTAACACAGCAGCGTGATGCAGTGGCATCTCATGAGCTTCGCTACGAAGGAAAGGGAAAGCTAAGACAGTATATTATATATCAATAGTTCGGGAGTCCACAATCCTGCCCTGTGATTCTCCACTTCTCTCTCTAGCTTCTCTCCTGCCAGCAGAACAACAGCTCTCTTTCCTTTACAAGTAAATGTTGTCTTTTTCTTCACAAAGTGGATATTCAAAATGAAGGAAAATGATCGTCAAAACAATGGGCAGTCTGAGAGTTGGCTTTGTAATTATTGCACTTTACACAATGAAAAGATAGAATGCCATTGTTAGAGTCATGGACATTCTCCATTTGATGCATCTACAGGCAGAACACTCTTTCTATTCAGGGTTCCAGCAGGGTGAATAAGTAGGCATTTCTATATATGCATGACTGAAAAAGACTCACCAAAACCAACAGCCAAGAATAAATGTTGAAGAACCTACTCTCAAGAATAAATTCTAAGTTCTACTTGAGAAGCAGATGCTTCCAACAACTCTCTAAAATAAGGCTCTTTTTTTTTCCTCCCAACCTAAGATACACAAAAAGTGATACACAGTTTCATCTCTGAACAACAGGAAAGTGTCAGAATCTACCTAAAACATCATTTATTTTCCCACTATATTTCCTTTGCAATTTAGTTAGGCAGTGTTTGGTGGCCTCACTTTTAACAATTTACTTGCTTTTATTTTATGTCTGTAATTGATTTGTCTGTATACATGTATTTACATCTTGTTTGTGCCTAGTGTCCCCAGAGGTCAAAGAGCGTATTAGATCCCTTGGAGTTGGAGACAGTTTTAAGTATCCAGTAGGTACTTGGAACCAAACTTGGGTCTGCTGGAAGGACAGCAAGTGCTCGTGGTTGCTGAGCTCTCCCTCCAGCTCCTTCCCTGATTGTTTTCATTACGTTTGTTTGTTTAGTGTGTGTGCGTGCGTGTGTGCGTGTGTGTGTGTGTGTGTGTGTGTGTGTGTGTGTGTGTGTGTGTGCGCGCGCACGCGCGCACGCCATGGCACACATATGGAAGTCAGAGGATAATTGTATATAATTTTTTGAGATTATAATTACATGATTACCCCCCTTCTCTTTCCTCTTCTTATTTGCCCCTTCTGCTCTCATTCAGATTCATGGCCTCTTTCTTTAGTTGTTGCTGTGTGCTCTTAAATACACAAATACAATCTGCTCAATCCATATAAAGTATGTATATGTTTTCAAGACTGATTATTTTGAATTGGATAATCAATTGGTGTACTCTTCCCTGGGGAAGGCTATTTTTCCTGCTCTCAGAATTCCATAGTTACATGTAGCTCGTTGTTTAGGGCCGAGGCCTTGTAAGCTTTCCCCCATCCATGTTAGTCTACTTATTGGTGTTCTTGTTCAGCTTATGTTTAGGCAGCTATGTTGGAGAGACTTCATGGATATAGCTGCTCACATTTCTAGGAGACACAGTCTCCTAGCAATCTTCCTGATCCTCTGGCTCATACAATCTACCCTTGCCCCTTTTGCCTGATCTCTGAACATTAGGTGCAGGAATTGTGTGGTAGATGTATCTGATAGAACTAGGCTCCACAGCTCTGTGTTTTGATTGCCTGTGGTTTTTGTAATCGTCTCCATCTGTTGCAGAGAGAAGTTCCCTGATGAGAAATGGTAACTACAAATACTTGTGTGTATAATGATAAGTGCTATGAACGTAGCTTAGGGATTATGTTAGTTTTACAAGTGGCAGGCATAGGTTCTACTCTAAGATACATGACTTCTGTGTCCCTGGGTAGTTGGCTGGGTTTCCAGTACCTGGCATGACATTTTTTTTCTTGTTGACCAGGTCCTATATCCAATTAGAAAGCTGTTCATTAGTACAAAGTTATGCATGACACTACTACTCTCTTAGGGTAATTGTGGGATGCCGGTTGTTATGGTTCATAAACACAAAGACAACAGTCCTACCTGAATAAGACTATTGGTTGCTTCCCAGTTTGGAAGCTTCAATGTCACTTTCTGGTTTCATAAAATCTAGTCCTCTGGATGGAGACTTTTAGATCAGATCCTTCTTGGGTCAGAAAATGCCTTTGAGAAATCAGTTTTCCCCTTCCACCATGTTGGAAGTTGAGCTCGGGTACTCAGGCTTGGCTGCAAGTGGTTTTACCTGCAGAATCACTTGCTAGCACAAATGCCCCTATATTGATCTACTAGCTCTTGTATGCTTATGCACATAGTAATATTTTACAGCCCCAATTACAGTGTGTGATTGCTTTCCCTTTATGAAGTATTGGTATGCAATACAATTCCTGAGGACAAAGAGTATTGCACTCAACCCTCTATTCCTAGCACCTAGTAAGCATTCACTTCTGCTGCTGCTGAGTTATTTAACAAAAGAACAAAATTATTCTTTTTCAGTGAGCATTTGTTTTCCAGGCTCCATCCCAATATACTTGCAACTAAAGGTGTAATTCAAAAAGAGAAAGAAAGAAAGAAAGAAAGAAAGAAAGAAAGAAAGAAAGAAAGAAAGAAGCAGAGAATGAATCAAATTCAATGCTTCATAAAAAATACTTTGCTGTAAAGGTAGAAACAAAACAACTACCTTCCCAGGATGGTGATAACAGCTACCCTAGATGTTCTTGAAGCAATGAAAAGTATGTCATAATTGGAGAGACCTCTCAAAAAATAAATAAAACTCCAACTCTCCTAAGGAAGCCATAAGCACAGAGGGGAATGACGAAAGAGATCATTGTCATCCTGGTATTTTTAGAAGTTCTTTGGTGACAGGTTGGGCTTTTGAGAATTGGAAAATGATAAAAATAATCTTGTTATTCCACAAAGGAGGCTCTAAATATATCAGGCCAATTTTGAGCACTGGCTGAGAATGTTGAGAAAATATTTTTAAGTGTTGGTAAAATGATAGGCTTTGGGGGCAGCCCTGCTGTATAAAAGATTTATCTTGAGGGAATGAGAAACGTTTGCAATGTGGGTGTCACAGAGAAGCAGCAGAAAGTGGTTTCTGTGTTTTCTTTCTCAAAATTTCAAGAGAAGAACCCATAAAGAAGAATTTTGTGAGATATTGATAACTAAAAGTTGCCATTTAAACCTTTAGTTGTGCCCAAGAAGGTCTTTCACTCCCCTGTATGGTGACCATGCTATCCAGATATGAAGGACCCTCTTCTTAACTCCACAATAGAGCACAGGATTCTGAAGGATTCTCTTATTTTTTCTATCAGTAGCTATTAAAATATGTAACCCACATTTCTATGGGCCTCAGGCTTTGGGTTTCAGGCAGAAATGATCGTCTGTTTATTTGAGAAGTTTGCTTCTATTCAAGTATCTATTCAAGGAATTTGGTCTAAGTTAATTAATTTAATTATGGAAAAAAGAATGAAGAAAAAGCCTGTGATTGACAGTTTGTTTTTCATTCAAAATACAACTCAAAGTAAAACGCATTTTTAGAGATTGATGATAGTTGATATTTTCTTAGTAATTATTTTGCTTTCTTTTTATTTCTCATTTTCCCTGACTGAATTTGAGTCTAAAGTATTCTGGTTATGTCTCATTTGAGTATTTTAAAAATGTGAATTGAAAATATAAATTCACATATCAAAGATATTTTATGTACTTTTGGGGGAGGGCATGCAGAGAGATTTCTAGCAATATTTTTATTTCACTGGATAGTATAATTGTGATAAAGTGAACCTGACTGAGACCAGGGAGACTTGACTATAAAACCGAAACAATGATAAAATATAAAATTGAGAGATAGGACAGAGCTAAGAAAAAACATCCCAGATTTACACAGTAGAACCACAAGACTGCCATGTAGCTCTCACTTGTGTGAAAGGCATGGAGTGTAACCTCCACAAGAAGATTTGAGGACTTCTGCCTCATGTGTCCCAATGTAGCCATGACATCAGTTTTCCTGTCATGGGGTCAACACAGTGCTTCATCTGTCCACTGTGTAGACTCTATCATCAAAGCCTCTTGAAAAGTACAAGTGTAACACTGAAGGGAAAATGAATCAATGCATAGCAAATGGTGTTGTCCACTCAATTTATCTCCTAAGTGTGACTTGGAGAGGATAGGGAAGAAAAATGAGACCTAAAGAGGCAATGCTATTCTCTCCCAAATAGAGGAAAGGCTATGGAGCCTACACCTGGATGGATAACAAGTAGGAGGGAGGCTGAGGACACTTAAAATGGAAGAAAGAAGAAGATGGGGACCAAGAAGGCCCCTCAAAAATGGTTTTATGAGGTTGCAATGTCCAGTTTGGCAAAGTCATTTGCAATAGGCAATATTTTCATCAGGAATTTGTATAAGCTTTTTCCAGTGTCCTGTGGAGTTTCTACAAGTCAAAAGTTTTATTATTGGGAAACACTGTTTTAAAAGTTCTGCAGCTCTATGCACCAAAACTGAACTCATTTTAGGTGGCCTGTGTGGGCCAGCACTCCCTGGAAAAACTTGTCTTTTCTCGGCTGGCCTAAAAGTGGCATCCCATTGAGAACACTCCTTCAGTTTTCTACTCCCCAAGGCCATTTTACTGGAAGCATTCCCCTCCCTATAGTAAAAATGAGAAATGCAAGAGTAACTTACCATTATGTGGAACTTGCAAAAGATGCCCAGAAAGAAGACAAACATTGCTGTGGGGCTCCAAATGGGAGACTCCAGTGTCTTCCAGTTGTATAGAAGGTCAGTGCTAATCGGCCGAGTAAGTCCTCTGCGTCTTTTAATGGGAGCTTTGTTAAATTTTCTCAGACCACTGGTATTCATGAAGTGAAGAAGGTAGCTACCAGTTCCCAACCTCCATCAGATTCCCCAAAGTGCTAGCCTGTAACAGAGGGCAGTAAATTTACAGACGTCTCAGCTCTTCAGAAGAATGTCTTTCTCACTTTTCTCTAGGTATCCCCACACCTTTGTGAAGGGGAAGGTACTGAATAAGTCCATATGCTCACATGCATTGTAGTAATCTGAAGCCCATGCCATTCGGGACAATTATCTCATCTGTATGATTCTGATGGTTGAAATAATTACTTAATAGAAATGTGGAGAAGACAAAATAAGGTCAAGAGTGAAACTTGACATTTATTAAAATAATGTTCAAAAGGTTCTCAGTGGCCTGAACTGATGGTTTCTGATCAGATAATAGCTTGGATAGATGCCAGACATCCTGGAAGACAAAGTTCCTGGATTCCAGTTTGTGTGGGTTTCAGACATGAATGGAGCCTTCAAAATCATCCTGCCCAGACATAGTTTACAACTTCCAAAAACTGAGAATTTAATTTTTAATAAAAATATTTCAGTAGAAAATATTGCTTTAAAATAAAATATTTCTAATAAAAAAAAAAAAATCTCTCACCCAACTGCCCCTCAAATCCAACAAAAGATGATGCGTTGATGAATTGAATTCAGTTTTATTTGTTGCCTAGCATCTACCTACCATTCAGTATTAACTCAGGCATTTAATTCATGGAACCTATTGCCCTATATCCTCCCAAAGCAGTCATCACTATGGTTAGTGCCTCTATGGGATAACTTGTGTGTGTGTGTGTACATATGTATATGCATATGAATATGTATATGATATATATGATGTGTATGATGTATATGTATGAAACCTTATTTTGAAATTTATTGTTGGTTCTTAAAACTGTCCACACTTTGAAACACAAGGCCACTAGCATTCTGTCTTTCTCTTTATACTTCACCCTATCCATTACTGAAGTAGATCTCTTGAATCCTTCTGTGAGCTCTCAAAATCTTTCTTACATTTCCCTGTCCCCTGTTTCTGTCATTTAAATCTTTATCTCTGTGTTTTTAAAGTCAATGATATAACATTCTTCTGTATGACCATAAGTATCAAATGATTTATTTATAAGTTGCATACAAGAACTTAAAATTAATAACTAGTATTTACTAGGTAGTTACATACATGCAAGTTATGAGACAAATGGAAGACAATGATTGTACTGTTTTTCTTAAATGGACTTTTGTTTTTTCATACATTTATAACTACCTATGTTTTATTATAATTTTGCTATTGTCATTTGTTCAACAGTTTAAAACTGTACATGCTATTTATTAAGGGATCCCTCTGCCAGGAATTCTCCATTCTTTTTTAATCTATATTAGTTACCTTCTATACTTGTGCTGATTTTGTTACCCTTGAATTTGGCTCTTAATTTTCTGTGTTAAATATCATGTTTCCTAAATGTTAACAGTTCTTTCTTTGAAATTACTCAATGGACTGGGGTACACTGTCCATTTCATATAAACAGGGCTGCTCCAATGTGCATGGAACCTTAGAAAGCTTTAAAGTTTCTTTCTAAACAAATTACTTGATTAGAATAGTATTATAAGGCACTGAGCATGGCTGTTGTGATCATCTGTGATCATGGCACTTAAGAGAAGGAGGTGTGAATATGATAAATTTGAGGCAATGGCGTACATAGCAAAATCTGGCCTTGAAGAATAAATTACTTTTTAAAATTATAAATATGAAAGCATTATATAACTCGTGCTCCCATATTAGGATATAGTAATCTGCTGAAAACAACTTAAAATAATGACTAAAGATGAGATCATAATATTTATTATTTTGTGAGCATGTAAAAATGCTCCACGGTGTTTGACCACAATCTTGATTGGTAACTACACAATTATTTTACATAATTTTATGCTTCTATCACAAAAGAAAAAAAATGTTATGTCTATAATGGCAAGTTCTTGGGAATATGTGGTTACTGAAGACATGCACATCTATGTGTCTGTACTACTTTTGTAATACCTCTTATTAGATTCTGCTTGTATAGTCCATCCTGACTATACATCAGCATTTAGTGAGTTCTTCAGATGCTGTGGGTTTCCTTCACTCATGATAGCCACACATGTAAGTCTTAGCCAGAGCTTGCAGGAGAATATAAGCAAAAATTTATGTTCTGATTATATAATATTTACCACTTAGAATTTTACAGCATGGAGTAACATGAATCACAAACATAGCTTTCATAACTTTCTTAAATAGTTTCTATGTTCCCAGAGAAAAGTTTTTTTTTTTTTTTTTAATATTAACTGGACCCTTCCCTCCATTCACTGTCATCAGTAGACAGGACTTTAGTGGGCATGAGAAGAGTAGCCATACTGGTACAAGTAATGTCTCATGCTAGGCAGAGCTTTGGGTAATCTGGGAATATATGACATCAGCACATCCATGGAGGCAGATAGAAGATATCAGAAAGAAGAACTTGTAACGCCCGAGCTGCCCCATGTTGGGCAGCCAACCTGTAAAGCCCGAGCTGTTCTGCAGGTCCAGGTCTAGAGAGAGAGAGAGAGAGAGAGAGAGAGAGAGAGAGAGAGAGAGAAAGAGAGAGGCTGTTGGGCCTTGGACGAGGTACCTCCATTTAACCTGTTAATTTCAGTCAAGTAGGACAGGTAGAGGGCGTGATTAACAAGTCTCTACCTCCAGAGATTTAAATATTAATGAATTATCAAAAGGCCAGGGGCGTAGCTAATTAAGTTATTCCCTCCCCTTTCTCCCTTCCCTATAAGACTGGTCTCCCCTGGCCTTTGGCGGGGGGGGGGGGGGGGGGGGGGCCGGGGGGGGGGGGGGGGGGGGGGGGGGGGGGGGCCAAGCGCAAAACACCTACATCCATTCACCATGCCATGAACAATAAAAGCTTTGGAAAACCGGACTCCACGTGTCCATGGTCTCTCCGCCTGATTCCCAGCTTTTGGAACCCTGGAACCTTGCCAATGCAGCCGCCGGCCCGCCCACCGACAGCTGCGTGAATGTGGGATCTTCCGCTGGCGGCGCGGGAAGCTCTGGTGCCGGACCGCCCTGAGACTCTGTCGCCGGACTCCCTCCCTTCCCCCCCCCCCCCCCGCCCGCGAGATTTCTGCCCCACAAGAGGCAAGCAACATGAAGAATGGAGACAAGACAGAGGGTCTGATCAAGTCTCAAGTCTCGTTTATTGTCTCTCTCTCTCCTTTATTGTCTCTCTCATTGTCTCCCATATTCTCCTATATTGAAGGGAAATCTGGGGTATTTATAGGCTTTTGCCACGTACCTTGTAGGCGAGTGGATATCACTTGCCTTGCAGGTGTGAATATGACATAAGCGTTACAGGAGTCTATAGCATGGATAGCACATGCACCGTGCACCTTGCAGGCTTGGATACCACGTGCACCTTACAGGCATGTATGGCATGGATAGCATGTGGATAGCACGTGACCGCATGCCTTGTAGGCTTGGATACCACGTGCGCCTTACAGGCATGTATGGCGTGGATAGCATGTGAATAGCACGTGGATAGCACGTGACTGCATGCCTTGCAGGCATGGATACCACATGTGTCTTGCAGCTGGGGGCAGTAAACAGCAAAACAAAATATGTGGGATATCAGAGTGTGCTTCAGCTGTTGTAGGCTGTTGAAAAACAAGTCTCACATCAGGGTATATGGCTTGACATGGCTGCAAAGCTGATAGCCGCTTTCTGCTAAAGGTCGGCTCCCAACAAAACTCACTGCTGTTGCAGAGGAAAGATGTTCAATACTTGGAAAAAAATGAAACAACTACCACAAAGACTGCCCATGTGGTAGCTACCCTATGGACTGGCTGAGGAGTTGAATGAATAAAGAATGTTGTCTCCTCATCTGCCTTTGGGTTCTGCACCTGGCTGTTGGAGATCAGAGGGAATATGACAAAATAAAGCTGGAAGTGAACTGACTTAAGAGCCCAAACAAGGTCAGCTGTAAACTTGCATGTGATATATGTATGTGCGGCAATTTGAACGAGAATGTTAGCATAGATCCAGATGTTTAGTCCCTATTTTGGTGAAACTATTTGGGAAAGATTAGAAGGTGTGTCATTTTTAGAGGAGGCATGTCACTTGGGGTAGGCTTTGAGCTTTCAAAGACCTCTATCTATCCATCATCTATCTGTCTATCAATCATCTATCTATCTATCTATCTATCTATCTATCTATCTATCTATCTATCATCTATCTGTCTATCTATCTATCCATCATCTATCTATCTATCTATCCATCATCTATCTATCTATCAATCATCTATCTATCTATCTATCTATCTATCTATCTATCTATCTATCTATCTTTCCTTATGTGTTTGTATGCCTCCAAGTAATGTAGATAAGACGCCACCTGTTAGCTACTGCCCCTGTACCTTCCTGGCCTCCTGCCTACTGCCACCACAACTCCCATGATGATTATCACAAACTCACTCTCTGAAACTGTAAGCAAGCCACCAATTAAATGCTTTAATGCTTTCTTTAATAAAACAAAACTTTTTAAATGCACTTCTAGCATGATGTGACACCCTCTGCTGCACTCATGAGAGGCCAAATCAACTGCCTACCTACTTAGAATTCGCGCCTCTAAAATTATGAATGAAAGAAATCTTTTATCTTACAGGTTATACACCCTTGGGTACTGTGTTGTAGTTGTGCAGAGATGATTGACAGAGAGGGCTCACTGAAATTCAACATGCCCCTGGCAGCCTGGCAGCCAGTCTCTGTGGTTCTGTGAAAGAAATACAGCACTCATTAGTAGGAACCCTCCTGGAAGCAGGGCCTGACCAAAGATCTAAAGATAACACTGTGGGGTGAGTCCTAAAATCCCTGAGGACATCTGGTCAACCTGAGCATAGTGGAGGAGGGAGGGAGGGTAGGCCTAGTTTAAACTGATGGTGAGAGTTCTAATGTTAGTCAAAGTTCTTGTTTTATATATACTACTTTAAATTTCTCTTTCTATTAACAGTTCTATATACCTTGTCTTTATTTCCGATTACTGGTATTTTATGATGATAAGTCTAAAGGTATGTACATGTGGATGTATCTACAGAAACTTAGCAGCTAACCCTTTTCAGCATGCAGCTGGCTTCTTAATTCTGAGACTCATGTCCTTTGACTCTGAGAAGGAATCCCTGGTGATATTTCTCTGATGATTTCTTCCTCCTCCTTGTTCTTTCTTTCAGTCTTGTTAATCAGATGTGAGGCCACCTGGAGTATCTTGTATCCTCGTGTATCTTATCTTTCCCTTTCATATCTCACATCTCCTTTTCTTTGTTCTATTATTTACTGTTCCTATACCTACTACCTATCTGAATTTCAGGATCATGGTTTTTTTTGTTGTTGTTTTATTTTATTTTCAACATTACACTGTTTTCCTCTCAAACTCTAATAAAATTATCTTTGGTTTCCAAAACAATAAGTTACAGATCAATAGAGAAAGACATTCATTGTTGATCTCTGATTTCTACATGTGGACAAATACATACACTGTGCACACAATCTTCATGAACACATAAACACATACACATTCTCTCATATGTACACACACTCACACACACACAGAGAAGCAGAAATCCAGCCCAGGAGAGGTGCTGCGGCCTTGGGCTCCTCTTGACAATGAGGTTCCCATTTGATGCTTCCCACTTCCTGCAGTGAAAATCTTGAACCCATCCCAGCCTGCTGAGATTCGATGAGTCCTTAGGGAAGGGAATGAAAGAATAAAGGGACAAGAGACACAAAGGAGGAGAGCAGGTCTAGGGTTCTGATCAAGATCTCTAACTTTAATTTCAGGCTGCGGGTTATAAAGACACAGCAAAATGGGAAGTTTAGGCAAGGGTCATTGCTTAGGGCCATCCCACTATTGAGTCCTCATTGTCTAAGAGCATCCAGCTCCCAAGAAATACCAGACATTCTTTAAGTTCTGGGGTGAATGTCCTTTCTTAACCTTGTACTGACTAGGCTTTCCAGAACAGCAGGTAATTTCCTGGGTTTGGCTCCCCAAGAACCTGCTGATCTTAGTTGATGTAGACCTTGGTGGAATTATTTTAGAAGTATTTGCATATATTATTCTCAAAATTGAAGAAAATTTTTGTGCACTGTATTCAGGAGGAAAAGGTACTGAATCCAGAACTGGGAAACCTGTTTAAACCATTTTAAAGAATGCTCTTTCCATAAAGGAATTTGTGATTTAGGATGGGGACTTCTCAAATCAGAATGGGACAGGTGAAAGAAGTATTTTGGTAAAAAATTTCAAAATAAAAAAATTTCATTATAAGCATTATTAGGAGGGTTTGCTGAGCATGGCAAATGCAGACCCCCATACGAATGGTTCTCAGTTCTTTATCACGACAGTTCCAACTCCTCATTTGGATGGGAAACATGCGGTGTTTGGTCAACTAATAAAAGATCTAGGTGTGGCAAGGATGCTTGAAAACGTAGAAGTGAATGGAGAAAAACCTGCCAAACTCTGTGTTATTGCAGAATGTAGAGAATGGAAAGAAGGGGATGACTGGGGAATACTCCCCAAAGATGGCTCTGTGATAGTCATCCAGATTTCACTGAGGACGTAGATGTAGATGTAAAATATGTGAATAAAATTTTATTAATAGCTGAAGACTTAAAAAAAATTGGAAATACTCTTTTCATGTCTCAGAACTGGGATGTGGCTATTAAAAAGTTGCAAAGGTTTTAAGGTACGTGGATACTCTAAAGGCTGTTATAGAGAGCGCAGATATACCCAGACTGCAACCTGTACCTTAAGTTATGTGCTGACTATTGGTGCTTGTAAATTGAAGATGTCAAATTGCCTCGGGGCAATTGACAGTTGTTTGGAGGTTCTTGACATGGAGCTTTTAAATACCAAAGCACTGTACCAGCTAGAATGGCAAGGACTAAAATGGTATGATTGAGCAGGGGCTGATCTTAAGAAGGCGCAGGAGATAGCCCCAGGAGATAAAGCTATCCAGGCAGAATTGCTTAAAGTCAAACAAATGATAAAGACACAGAAAGATAAAGAAAAGGCAGTGTGTGCAAAAAAAAAATTGCTAAATAAGGATCAAACTTTCCTTAAATATTGTATATTGATTACATAAGAGATAGTGTAAGTTACTGTCTACATAATTCCTGATGTGTTTCCCTTGATTATCTGTCATTATTTACATCGAAGTGCTAATACAGATTCCTTCTTAAGAAAGTGTTATGAAATTAAAAAAAAAAAAAAATTAGTCCTGTTACCCTCTAATCTAGTGTCCTTTCCACATAACTCACCTCCTCTGCTTCAGGACACCACTGTTTCAGTGGACACATTGCCATTCCCATCAGGATTTCCTTTCTTTAGAACAAAAGCCACCTACATACTGAGGTTTTGTTGTTTTGTTTTTCAGTTACCCCGATTCTAACAACTGTAGTTTGGAGAATGAATCCTTTAAGAAAATTTCTCAATTAAAATAGAAAACTCCAATATTAATAGAAAATATTTTAAAACTCAGAGGGTTGGAGGTAAATATCTCCTCTGCAACAAATGGCTAGACAAGTGACTCCACTCATCTATTCACTTTTTTATCTGTTTTTCCCTAGGAGTGCATGTGTTCCTATGTGTCTGCACATTGTATTTCTCTCTGCCTGTGTGTTGTTGGGGAATGTGACACCTGAGCAGTTCAGGCTCACTGAATGAGTTTGCTCTAAAAGAAAGAGACTGACCCTGGAAAGTCCACACAGTACCCACACACACATCCAAGGTTACTAACTCCCATCCTTTGCATCAACAGAGCACTCAGAAGTGTCTTCTAACACCTTGACAATGGGAACTTGACCCAAGTACCCTTGTCCTAGCTGGGCTGACAGCACTGGCAGCCTGATGCCAACTGTCCATCAAAAACAAAACAAAACGAAACAAAAACCTCTCAGGAGGTTTTCAAAACATATAAGCATGTCAGGCTAGTGCAAGGAGCCACAGCTTTCTTTAAAAAAAGAAAACAGTCCATATTCGGTGTCTACATTTCAGCTTCTCAGTCTATTGCTTTCCTCCAAAACACTAGATTGACAAATCATGCTGCCTCAAGACACCATGCCAGAGTCCAGTGCTGGAACCTGGAGCCTGGAGTCTGCAGGCTACATTCCTCTGACATTACCAGGCTTCCATTGTTTTGCTGACAAAGAACACTCTGGGGAGACTGGAAAGCAGAGAAGAGTGAGAACAGGCTTCTGTTTCCTATTTGCTTGCTGTGGGTGTTAGCATGACTCAGTAACAATTCTGCGTGTCAATCTCTCACTTCCTGCACCACCCCCAACCCCCTAACTGCCCTCAGGTTCTCACAGAGGTTCCACTTTGTTCTTTTGAGCTCATTTTCCAAGCTTCCTGGGCAGCAATAGCTCCACCTAAGCAGTTTTCCTCCCGGACTCTTAGTCCCTAGGGCCCTTCCTCTGAGCTCCGTTTGAGGATCAGGTGAGAGGCACCCAACACTCAGAGGTGGAGCATCGCCCAACCCAGTGATTGTCATCCCCTATTTCTTGTTCCAGAGCCTTCCTCTGCCTCGGTTTACATTTCTGATTACTCTCCCATGGATACTCTCCCAGAGTCTTCAGGACTCTCTTGTTTCTTGTTTCCCCAGCTATCCTCCAGCTTTCCCAGCCCAGTCTCCCCCCTTCTTTCAACTATCCATTAAATCGAGGCTTTTCCCAAACTGTCTCCCTGGGCATTCCTGCCTTTTACTCTGTCTTCACCGGTCAGTCAGCTTTAGTTGCTTCCTGAGAATTCTAGCTCTCAAATTTACAGACTGGTCTTCAGAACTCACACTTTTGTGACAATGGCAAGAAGGATATTTCTATCACAATGTTCCTTAGGCTTTCCACTCGCAATAGCTCCCAAATAAATCTTACCTTCCTTGTTCACTGTTCCCTCCTGTGCTTACCATCTGCCTCGCTGCCTAAGGCAAAACAATGAGATTCCTTTGGACGTCTTGCCCTGTGCCACCAAATTCTAAATCCTGTGTCCTACCCATTCCGTAGTTCATTCAAGAGAATTCCCACTTATCAAAGGTCTTGAATGTTCCAAAGGTAGTACTAACGGCTTTATGGCTCAACTTATTTAGTCCTCACAGCAATAACTAAGAGGAAGATCCTATCTTCTCTTTTATGAATAAACCAACATGCAGAGTGTGACCTGGCATGCCTACTTATATCCATAATGTCTCACAGAGGCGGGATTTGGATCTAGGGTGGCAGATCCCAACCTTTTGATTGACAGATTCTCAAACACCATGGTTGCTTGCTTCTAGATTGCCTGAATCCACTTGAGGATATCTACTGAGTGTTGCTGTCCTTCAAATCCTCAGCCGTGTGCCTCCTGCACTCAGCACAAGGCACGTTCATTACCATCATCACTTTACCTGCCATCTGTTGTTATGCCCAGATCTTGGGATTCCCAGAAGAGCTCAAAGAATTGCCTATCCAATGTAGTGAGACAAAAGTCTTTAATATATGCACCTGGTTCAGATTGCAATCCGTTCCCACTGTGCAGGGCAGGATTGCCATCGTGTATCTAGGGGCTTAGAATTTTTATACATACACAGATTCTGGGGCTTCAGGGCTACATTACAGGGAAGGTGACAAGGGAAGTCATCTTTCAAACACAATACTGTTGGTTTAGGCAGCAGGTTGGATCCCACAACTGGGGAGGGAGCTCTTTTGGCCTTTATGGTGCTATCAGGGACTAGTGTTATTACAAACTGGCCACAACTGCCTGGGAATGCTTAATTGCCCCAAAGTATGGCACTTATCTCTCTTGGGATGTTTGGTCTTCTGCTTTTTTTTACCTGAACTGGGAAGTACTTAGCCATTCATCAGAAGAGGGTGCCAGCCTCGGCGACACAGGCTGGGAGTTGTTGCTGTTTATCTGTTCTCAAGCTGGCATTTGCCGTTCCCAGGAGGAGGGGTTTCATTAGGGAGTGCCACTATGAAATGGGGACAGCCATATTTCTTTGCCAGGCTGTGCCTCCTCTGAAAGGTCAGGCAGCTGGAAAGAGCAAGGGGGTTGAGGGAGGGGAAGCTTATGCAAATGTCGAGGGAATGCTGAGGCCAGGGAAAGAGTGGTGAGAGTGTGGAGGCTGGCTGCCCAGCCTCCTCACCATCACCTAGTTCAGACAGCTAGAGTATACTTTCTGAAGTCAGAATCAGCTACTCCCACCCACATAAAGTCCTCGCTGGCCAGGCCCGATACAGTTGGCCTTTGATGACCGTTCATGCTTTACTTCTCAGGTGTCCTCCTCTGAACTCCTTCACATCTTCATGTGCTGCAGGAAACTGGCTGATTTCCCTCAGTTTTGCATCTTCCAATCTGAGGTGGCTTCTCTGGAATAGCCCCCACCCCACTTCTAATGCTTGTCTTTTCCTTGTTCTGGCCTTACCTTGGGTATCACCTTCTCCTGCTCCGAAGACATCTTTTCATACCCCTATCTGCCTCCTTCCCATGGCAGAGGTCCTTCTCTTTGTTCATACACAGATCACACATCACAAATGTTCTTGTCTAGCATGTCTTCCTCCATGAGCAGTGGGCATCTCAAGAGTAGTAGGGATTCTTTTGCTTCTTTGTTTTTACCTCCAGCATCAAGCACAGGGACTGGAATATAGTAAATATTTGGTTCTTAGTACTCTCTGTCTGTTGGAGCCCAGTGGTCAGAGCCTGGTGTAGGGTATTCTGTTGGCCACATATGTAACAGCTGAGGAATAAATACGTCCTAAAGACAGTCGCATAACAGAATTACCTGTGTCAGGGTCGGAGAAAAAACACCACCAACAAAAACTTTGCAAAACATTGTGACCTGCAACGTGGCTACAAAGATCCTATCAAAATGCAGAGGGAAGAAAGAAAAACCAGCCTTTCACCCAAGGCTGAGTACTAATCAGCTCCCTCTGTTTTGTCTTCTAAGATAATAGAATCACACAGCTGTAATTGTCTGGCTTCTTTGTGCGTGCTTGTTTTTTACTTCATTATGCACAGAATTTACAAGTTGCTTTCTGCTTCCCTTCCATTGCAAATAGTTGATTTGACATTTTAGTGGAGGTACACACTAATTATCAGCTTTCTATACAGAAAATATTAATTTAGAAACCAGTGTGAGGCACGAACAGTAGCCTATACCTACATCAGAGTGAGGCACTGCAAGTCCTTTGAAGGAGCGAGATTTGGATCGGGGAGATTGGAATCTGTTCTGAGGCTCTCTGTAACACACATTTGTTAGTGTCTTGTAACCTCTGCCCCTTCTGGTGGTTGCTGGACAGAACGGGATGCCCAGCATGGTTTATACCGAAGAGGAAGAGAATTCAAATTAAAGAAGGAATATGGTTGTGAGCAGCAGAATGATTAGCGTTCTATGCTAAGCCAGCTGCTGGAGTCTTCTCTTGTAGGACGTGCACAAATGGTGTGGCATTTTTCATCGTCACACCTTGTGGTTAATGATGAGGAAAAAGACATCCTGGAAGCCTGGCACATCTATTGGGTTTCTTCCTTCTAAACCATGGGACTGCCACTGGGAGGTCTGAGTGATAAGGACAGGGGGAGATGAGAGCGTTCTGGCTCCTTCCACATACCTGCTGGAAGATGTGAATCAACCTACCCATTCTGGCCCTCTGCTTATTCATCTCTGTAATGTGGATAATAATTCCTACTTCCCAGCAGGGTTCAGGGATAAAGGATTAGAGGCACAAAAGCAAAGCTTCAGGAAGAAGCACAGACAAAGGAAGCTATTATTGTACTTGTCTTGGCCCCAAAGGAGGCTGCAGTGCCCCAAATTTCTTAGCAGAAAGGTCTGTGTCTGGCTTTTGAGAAGCTCCTCAGCTGTGGAAAATCCCTGTAGAGGATTCCTGATAATGTTCTAGGGGATGCTAAGGTGATTGCTTAATATTTCATAAGACCCCAAATTAATGCTCAGCTATAGGTCATGTTTGTTCATGGTCTTATTATTATTATTGGCTCTTGGTCTAGTCTTTTAACCAGGAAAGTTCTCCATGTTGGAGGGAGGTGATATGGAATGCAGGTTTCGATTTGGTCCAGGTCACCCAGCTAGGGAGAAACAAAGTCAGGTGTACAGTGCAGCAGTTGGCAAGCAACATTTCAGAGATCTACATCCCAGCAAAGCTATCTGAAAAATTTTGTTCTTAAAATATTTAAATAAATAAATTATCCAATAACAAAATAACAAAAATTAAGAAAAGATACTATGACAACTTCCATAAAAGATGCCATTTATTTTAGTGTGTCATGGACTAGGTGACTTAACAATGAAAAAAAAAAACTGATTTTTCACAGTTCTAGAGGATAGGAAATCCAAGACCAGTTTCTGGTGGATATAGTGTCTGCTATTGGCCATCTTGCTTTCTGATGACAAAGGATTGGAGAGAGAGACATCTTTTATGAGAGTGCTAAGCTCACTCAGGTTGTCTCTACATTCATATTCTACGTACCTCACAAAGGTCTTGTCTTCAAATCTCATCATAGTGGGAATGAAACTTTGACCTAGGAATCTGGAGGTCATACAAAGAAAAAGTTTATTACATAGTGTAATTCTCAAAAGCTGAGCAACACTTTTTACAGAAGAAACCTATGAAGTTATAGAATTATAGTTCTCCAATCAAATAAAAACAATCCCATCTTTGCAATTACTGTTGCCTCTGAGAAGCTAAAAAAGCATTAGCACATGGCAGAATTTTAAAGCTATTAAGAATTCAAGTACAAAGACAACAAGTTGGGAAATTAGGTGCAACTCAAAGACATCTCTATATTTATCTTCCCATGAATAAGAATATTAAGTCTCACTGCTGCTTGGGGCCATTAAGTCTTTTTCTATTATCCTAGTGATATTGTTTAGATCACTTCTAAAATTTATGCAAAGAAGGAGAACAAATGTAGCAAATCAAACAATCCTTACTCCAGACATGAGTTTCCGTCAAGCTTCTTCCAAGTGTTCACTGGCTATGAGAAATACAGGGTCAACTAGAATTGATAAGGCCTTTCTGCAGTAGGGCACTCAGTGAACCGCCAATAGCCAATACTCAGTAGGGTAAGCTGTGTATTAAGGTTCTATCTATGAAGAAGTGGGAGGCAAGTTCACAATCAAACTAAGAGGCAAAGGGGTGCACATACGGCAGCACGACTGTAGCTTTTGTGATGGAAGCTAATATCCCATCTTCTACCTATGGGTCAAAGAATGCTTGGAGAGGAAAAACAGCTTGTTCCAAAGTTCACACAGTCATGAACACAGATCTAGGAATAATGTCTTTGAAACCCACGGCTCCTGAATGCTGGCTGCCTCATTGCTTACTGCCCCTGGGGTAACCACATTTCCAGAAAACCAAAACAGTGTTTTCTTGCTGTAGTCAGTTCTGTCTAGGTCACTTCTCCTGAGATCCAGGCCCAGAGACCTTGCACTGCAGGAAGACAGCACCATCACGTAAGAGAGAGGCTCCTGCCCTCATCAGCGCACAACTTGCTGAAAGGTGACCCTTTCAAGGGCAAGAAATCCTGAGCACCCTAAAAGCATACAGGGTTATCATTTCCCAAAATGTTCTTCTAGAGCAAAATATGACATTTTCCTCCCAGAAATGGTAAAAATAACTAGCAGGTCTAAGTGTTGGCTTAATGCTAGGTGTCAAAGAAAGGAAACCCAGCAAGACTCCAAGGAGTGCTGCTGGGGTCACTCCGTTTCCAGTTAGTCTCAGGATAACAAGCTATGTAGGCAATTCAGCATAAAAACTCTGAAGCCTTGGGGATTTAGGACACTAGAGAATAAAAATGTAAAAACACTAAAAATCCTCCAGTAAAATAAATGTTCAAATTTGTTTTAACTCTACCCCTCCCTCTTTGTAAAACTAGTGACATCCTTAGGAGCCTGTTTGGGAACCTTCCTTCAGAGCCTAATAATGTTTATGAATATAAATGTCTCTTCAGGATACTTGGTTGGTAGATTTTTTTTTCTTGTGGCCAACTATTGTAAGATAATTTGTTCCTGAAAATGGCTTTTCTTGACAGAAAGTTCACACACATCCTCCCACTGCACTCCATCCATTATCTGAGACTAAAACAGAAAATTCGATGTATTATGATGTAAATAGAAAAGATCAGTCATGTCTGTCATGACCAGAGGACTGGGGCTTGTCAGAGAACCGGACATGCTCCTTTGCTGATGTTCTGAGTCACCCTACCAGGCACAGTTACTTCCTAACTTCTAGAAAAAGAGGTGATCATGTCCTGGTCACTTTCTGGGCAAAGAAGACAAGGCATGCAGGAATGACCCCTGGGTATGAGAGAATAACTGACTAGTGGGAAGTGAGATGCAGCCCTGTCCTCACAGGATGTCCACAGGTGAAGGGGCCTGGGCTCTCTGGATCCTCTCTTTGTTTGCTGCTGCTGCTCCAATAACCATTAGGTACGTGATATCCACTCTGTAGGTGAACAATTCGTGTGTGTGTGTGTGTGTGTGTGTGTGTGTGTGTTACTTTCTGCCCCTCCCATCTGTTCTCTGTACTGCATTTGGAATGCATTACACTTATATCCCCCTCTTTGAACCCACTAAAATGGCAGTGCTATCCTGGTGAGGTATAATCCCTAGTAAGACAGAGAATAGAAAAAGAACCATATGTGTGAGAGAGAGCTTGACATACTCTACTACATGTAGTCAAATTCTGGCGAGTAGCCACTGCACACATTCAACAGGCTCGGGCATCCACTGCATTTATTTAACAGGCTACAGAGTGTCTACTGCATTCTTTAAACAGAAGAGAGTGTCCACTACATTCTTTCAATAGGCTAGAAAGTATCCACTGAATGGATTCAATGGACTAGGGCATAGCATCTGAATTCATTTAACAAGCCAGGGAGTATCCATTGTGTTTTGAGAAGAAACTTATACAGAAAACCCATGCCCTGTCACATAGTGTGCAGTCTGTCCTGTGACCGTGACTGGTGAAATTTGAGATTTATACTGAAGGACAGCCATGGTTTTAGCAGAACATAAAGATACAGGTCCTAAACTTAATCTGAGAAAGAATCCCACAACAAAATACTTGTTAATCAAATAATTAATGCGCATTGCCAATAAAAATATCTCTCTCTCTCTCTCTCTCTCTCTCTCTCTCTCTCTCTCTCTCTCACACACACACACACACACACACAGAGAGAGAGAGAGAGAGAGAGAGAGAGAGAGAGAGAGAGAGAGAGAGAGAGAACAACATACTTTAGTATATGTATACCTGATAGAACAGCTAAGTAGAACTAACTAACCTGTATGTCACCATACATACCATTTCCTGTGGTAAGAACATTTAAAATCACTCTGTCCCTTTTTTTTTTTTTTACATTTAAGTTTTAAAATGTAGGTTTTATTTAAAGTAGAGATCACAATTAAGACCACAGTGTTAGTCCAATTAAGAAAAATATCTAATCTCATCACAAACACTTGGGGCCAGGTAACCAAGCGGTAAATGTGATTGATTAGCTTTGGCATTCAGAGGAATTTTGCGTAGTGTTTTGCCATTGCTGTAAGGCTAAGTCTTACTATGTATGCCAGGCTGGCTTCCAGCTTGCAGTCCTGCTGCCCACTGAAGGTGCTGGGTTTCGAGATGTGTGCCACCACACCTGGCTGGGGTTAGATATGTGTGCCACCACACCTGGTTTACATTCCCCATTGTGTTTTTCAGAGTCCTCCATGTTCTCTGTAGAGAGGATATATGGCTTTGACACCAGAAGAGACTGTTAAAAGTTACAATATTGTTCCCAGGGAAGCAGTAAGATATTTATGTTTTTGAAACCCTTTCCCTATCATCCTATGAAGATGGCTATCAATCTATCTAAAGTGCAGTGACCGCAATGATTAAGCAACCTGTCTGTGAGTAGAGATTTCAGATTAATTGCAACAATGTGCTTAGTTAGCAAACTGGAAGAGTGTATTTGCTTGCCCGGATTTTGCCAATGGAAGTAAAAGTGCAAGGGGATGGAGGCTCTGAGTAGTCACCTGCTCTCTGTCTTCTTGTGTCTCTGTCTCTGTGTCTCTGTCTCTGTGTCCGTCTCCTCTCCCTCCCCCTTCCCCTCCCTCCCTCCCTCCCTCCCGTGTGTGTGTGTGTGTGTGTGTGTGTGTGTCCACCAAAATTCCATGTGTGTCTATGGTACCACAGCTTGAACCCCGGGGCAAGTGCTCTGTCACTGAGTCCCACGCCCAACTAACTCTATTGTTTCTCTTTTATTTAATTAATCTGTGTTCTGTATTATTTAACTCACTCCTATGTTAGATTGATTTTGAAAAAGTATTTTGAACAGGAATTAATCACTATTTGGTGCCCATATTTCTTGGACAGTGTTTCCAGTATCTAAAAGCATTTGTGTTGTGTTACTTCTGCAATCACACATTTACATAATAATTTCAAGAATCCTCCCTACTTTCTGTATAAAAAGATAAAAGTAATGCTTTTATTTTCGTGAAATTTTTTTATTTTGCAGTTTTTGCATTTTCATTTTTAGGGGCATCAGTGCACTTAAAAACCTTACATCATAATCACGAGATTCAGCCAATGTGGAAAATAGCAGTGTGCACACACAGGCATTCAAAGCTAAGGGGCACTGCACTAAGAGTTCCTGTATTCTCATGCCTTGGGAATAAAAGGAAAACCCAAGAAAAGGCACTTCAAGAATTGGTATGTGTGTTGCTCCACCTAAATTAATTCCACTCATCTCGGCTCATTCATGTACCTCTGCTGGGAAAGGAAGCACAGAGGACATTGTCATACTGTAAAATAGTAGGGTCAGCAGTAAAGAACTGGGCTCTTGTTCTGACTTTATCACTAGCTGAGTAACTTCAGATTACCTCTGGTTAGCATTTAAACCAAGTGATCATTTCCAATATGAGTACACTGTGACTTACTTCAGTAAATTAGGATGCGTTACAATTTATGTTCTCGATAAGGTCCAGGGCAAGGACTCAACAGCAATAGTGCAGCCAGAGTAAAAAGCATCCCCAGAAGGTCCAATGGGAGGGGATCTTAGGGTCAAGAGGTTAACAACGGCCCCATACTTGTTACTTCTTCCCCTAAGGAACCTCCCTGACTTCTGGGAAGCTCATAGGCACGTCCATCTCTGACTTCCTCTTCAGGACTCACTGGCTGCTTTCCCTCTCCAGATTGGCATTTAAGCTGAACTTTATGAATGGACAGAGAAGGAGTCAGGAATAAAAGTTAAAACAAAATAGAAAACAACAAACAAAAAAGCCAACACCAAGATGAATTTCAACTTCTGAAATGCCCACGGTAACAATAATGAAGATTCTGGATGCCTCCTTGTCAATGCAAACCCAGTTTTTCTCCAAAGCATGATTTAACCATTATTTATTAACAAATCACATTTCCACAGTGGATAGGATTCTTCTTGTGTCCTCTTCTATCAGAAATGCATCTCACAGTGTATCATTCATCTATGAGCTGACTTTTTTACAAACTTTCAGTGTATCCCCCATCTTCCTCTTGTTTCTAGAAGAGTTGTTGATTAGTACAGGCTCCAAACAGTGGTTGAAATCTGCATTGCATTATCTGCCACATTAGTGACAGAGAAAAATGGCACATATAACTAGAAACAGGGAACAGAAGATTTTGGATAAACAGTAGTGGTGGTTACGAAGCATCTGAAATGAATCACAGACACTAGAGTTTGTAACAGCACCTTGAATTGCAGGATTAAAGGTAACTGCTTCCCACTCAGACATAATATCCATTTAACTCAAAATTTGAGAGTGGATTCGTGGATGTGGCATTGTATTCTATAATAGTGTCAGAGAGCAATTGCTAAAGACACTTGTGGTGCACATTTGAATTTGGAGAAAGGAACAGAACACATAATAAATAACTTGAGTGCCTTGCCATTCATTACTATCATGATTTCTCAGTACATGGAGCTGAAATGAATGGTTCTCATTTACAGACTCAATAACTGATTTTTTTTCAGACTATCGAGCAGCTTATGTTTTTTTCAACACAAGAGAAAAATGCCTCCCCCTTGGGTTTGCAGTGTAGACTTGGGAATAGACTGTTCAGTGCATAGAGTTCACTGTGGTCTTCTTAGGGGAACAGAAAGGTCCTGATTAACTTTAGATTCTGAGAGGAGACCCATAGGTGGCCTGAGTCACTTGAACCTGAGGTGGTTTTGTTTGTTTGTTTGATTGATTGATTGATTGATTGATTGTTTTTGTCTTTGTTTATGGCCTTCATCATTAGGCTAGCTCTTTTCTCTTGAAGAAAAACACTAAGCTGGTTTCAAAATACTCACTGATCTTGTCTTTAGATCCATAATTCCGTTATCTGCTCTTGGGAGGACTAAGTGGATAAAAGCTAAGACTTGGTTGTCTCTGTCCCCTAGTTCTTCACTCCCCACCAAGCAGAAACATGGCAGGCCATAGTAAAGACATATTTCAGATACTGAGATGTTTCCTGGGAGGAAAACCTGACAGAAAAGTTAGGTGGAGGTGGTGAGACACCAGGAAATGTGCAGATCCACCCCCTTAATGGTGGCTCCCTTCTTGGCAGCTCTGCACTCTCCACCTCTTCTCTCCCCTCCCACTCTTTGTCTTTTTTCTGGACAGTATCTGGCCTATCATAGTAAGAGGTCAGTATGTTTTCCACACTTGGATAATCTCATTCAAGAATTTTTGTCAATGGACAAGTCATAAGAAGCCCTTCCATTTTAGGGCTCGTTGACGTCACCAAGGAGGCGATAAATATCTGTTGATATAATTGGATGTGAGATTCAGTGTTGAAATAGCAGAACTCTGTCCCTCGCTCCTTGGCAGGGCCCTATTATTTATGCAGGAGCAGAGGCAGCGCGCAATCGAGCTGTCAAGAGAGCGTCAGCTTATTAGGCAAATGCTGCGTGCTTTCTGAAGAGGGTCGACGTTATAAAATCTCACTCCAGGCTCTGGTGTGGAGAAACTCAGAGCCCAAGTACGTTGAGAGACTGAAGAGAAAGGGACAAGGAAAAAGAAAAGGAGAAGAGAAAGGAGAAGAAGAAGAAAACCTGCAGGAGGCACCCTGGGAGAAGTCCCTCTGCAGAGGCAGCAGTGCGGGCTCACCTGCCAAGGGAGGAGAAGGTAGGCAGCGCCTAGACGGGCGCCACCAACTTTGTGCTGCCCGAGCTGCTGTGGTGCGCCCCAGAGCCAGCTGCCCAATGTGCTGGAATGCCTGTGCCTATGCATGTATGTGTGTCGCCAACTGTGCCTTAAAATTCCAATGACAGCGGCGATGTGGCAAAAAGCGAAGTTAGACGGCGGCTGCGGCTGCTCATCTGTATCCACTCAATCCAATCGGCCACTCACTGCTCATAGTCTGTGTAAAGAGTGGCTTCCCTGTTGCACCCCATATCCCCAAGCAAAGGGAGCAAGGACAGGAATGGAGACAGAGAGGAGATAGTTCTCAATTTGGAAGAAAAGAATGTCCGAAAGGGGGCGATTAGGGCGGGCGACAGCTTAAACCTGTGGCACTTGTCCGGGCTCAGGGAAGTCGGTTTGGGGAAGGCGTTTGGTAGATCCTTAGGAAGAGGAGCCAGGTCTCCAAAGAACCTGCGGGTTCGCACCAAATAAGCTTTGCGGGTACATAGTGTCAGCACCGCGGACAGCGTCACCGAAGCCCAAAGCTTGTCTTGTCTATGGGAGTCGGATAGGAAGCCCCGCTGCACCTTCCAGCTAAACTAAACTCTGACAAATCTTACCTTTCTCCCCCACCTTCTCTCCCCCGACCCCAACCTCGGTGCTGCAGAGAGCGTCCCTAACATGCGGCTGCGGCTGCTGGTGTCTGCGGGCATGCTGCTGGTGGCTATGTCGCCCTGCCTGCCTTGCAGGGCCCTGCTGAGCAGGGGATCCATCCCCGGATCGCCGCGGGCCCCGCAGCCCGTGAATTTCTTGCAGCCTGAGCAGCCCCAGCAACCTCAGCCGGTTCTGATCCGCATGGGTGAAGAATACTTCCTCCGCCTGGGGAACCTCAACAGAAGTCCCGCTGCTCGGCTGTCGCCCAACTCCACGCCCCTCACCGCGGGTCGCGGCAGCCGCCCCTCTCACGACCAGGCTGCTGCTAACTTTTTCCGCGTGTTGCTGCAGCAGCTGCAGATGCCTCAGCGCTCGCTCGACAGCCGCGTGGAGCCGGCGAAACGCGGCGCCGAGGATGCCCTCGGTGGCCACCAGGGAGCGCTGGAGAGGGAGAGGCGGTCCGAGGAACCGCCCATCTCTCTGGATCTCACCTTCCATCTTCTGCGGGAAGTCTTGGAAATGGCCAGGGCAGAGCAGTTAGCTCAGCAAGCTCACAGCAACAGGAAACTGATGGAGATTATTGGGAAATGAAATGTTGCGCTTGGCCAAAACGATTCTGCATTTAGCACACAAGTAAACATAAAAAATTTAAAACACATTATTCTGTACCATATTGCAGCTCTGATATCATTTGTTTATTTTTATATAGCTTGAAGCATAGAAAATGTACAGGGAGAGAGTCTATATACCCCTTAATTAGCATGCACAAAGTGTGTTTCTGTGTAGTACCAAAACAGCGTTATTTGTATTGCCCATGCTTTGTTTCCATGTGCAAATAAGTGTCGTTATAGCCAGTATCTTAAAGAAAATGTGGACCCAAGGAGGAAACCTTTAAAAAAGCAGATTGAAGTCACCCAGTTGTTTTTATTTGGAACTACAGTGAAAGAGAATTCATTCTTGAGGAGTGACTAGGACGAAATGTATAAGCTCTTTGAATCAACTTTTTCTTGCAAATGTTTCAATAATAAAACAGCTTCCTGATCCTTGGCTAATTTGGTTGTGCAAAAGAACGTTGAATATATTTTTAATAAAATCTGCAAAGGTTGTTGTGACTTTATATTTCCTCTCCAGCGTGCATATAAAAACGGCTCCAGCACAGTAAAAACAATACAGAAACAACCACAATATAGAAAACACCCCCACCCCCCAAAAACCTCCTACATTTTATCTTCTCTTAAAAATATGAACATTTGTCACATAGCTTACACTGGCCCTGGGCTTTCCTCTGCACCTCAAATTTCCCTTCTGAGATTGAATTAATTTTAGGGGATCCTCCCACCTCTAAAACTTAAAATTTTACAACTGGAAGATAAGTCACAGTGGAAATAGCATGCAAGCCTAATTTGTAGAGGACCGGGGAAGTGTGGGCATCATGGGAAAGGGGTGGTGAGAGGATAACTGGTGAAGGTCAGTTTCCTCCTACCACGTGAGTCCTAGGAACCCAACTTGGTTTTTCAGATCCAAAGGCAAATGCTTGTGCCCACTGTACTATCTCCCCAGCCTTAGATAGGAGAAACTTAATGATGCAACATTTCAAGTAAATAAACATATTTTCAGTAAAAGGGCACTTGGGAAATTTTTTCTTAAAGCAGAACATTTTGACTTTAATAGCTACACAAATACCTTTCCTCTGTCTCTCTCCCAGTCCTCATCGCTGCGAGTTGCAGGACTGTTATTTCTTCTAAAATTAAACAGTGCGTCTAATTAGTTGGACAATACATTTGCTTTAGTAGTTTAGTTACAGCTCCAAAAATTTTAGTTCCATAATTAATACTTTAACATTAATTTGTATGTATGAAGATGACACTTCTCTGGGGGCCTTGAAATATGCTTGATTAATGGCTTAATAATAAACCATGAATCACTGGATAAATTGCTAGGAGACTAAAGTTCTTAAAAACATTTATTTAAGAGTTCATTTAAAGTAAAGTTACACTTATGTGATGGAGGCACAGAGAGAGAGGGAGAGAGACAGAGAGAGAGAGAGAGAGAGAGCACACAGGGGGAGAATTGGGTGAATTTGGTGTATATTTAAATACATGCAGTTTTTCCACAGATTATCAAATTGCTGCTTTGGCAGACACATAAGAAAGTAGACAGTTCCTCTCAAAAAGTCTTCAATTAAAATGTCTGACATATGGATATAAAATTATGAGATATGTAAATAAGGTTAGAAAAAATGTCAAAATAGTTGCCCTAGACTTTTGGCCTTCTGGACTGTGGAAGTGTGGCCACATGTAAAGAAAACATCTGGCTGCATGTCCCGTGACATCTGTAGGGAAGAGGGACGTCTACAGTGCCCTACAGAGCTTTGGTCAGTGACCAATCTCCATATTTTGATAAATCAGTCAGTTCTGAACTGACACTGAATGTCACCCAGAATGCTAAGGAGAAAAGCAAAAGGCACAAGTGTCCTAAAATAACAAGAAGCCCAGAGAGAGGAGTGCGATCTACCAATTTGTTACCACTTGCCATCTACAGCTGATGGGCACACATGCACCACACCTACACAACCTTCAGAATGCTTCTCACACAATGAAAGATTTGCAGACGATCACGTTTCTTCATAAGAGTGTTTTCTGTAACTTTGTTCTGAGCACAGTCATTTTCTCAACAAGTTAGATAAGTCATCTGGAATTAAAAGGGTGTTGTTTTGTTTTGAGAAATCCTGTCCAGAGGTTTCCTTCATATGCATATACGCGGTGAATTTCCACCCTTTCCTGTTGCCTATGTGCTTCTCAGTCAGGCAGACAGGGGGCGGCAACAAGGATAAATATCACTCATTCAGGGAATTCAACCAGGAGAAGGAGAAGACGTGGCGAGCTGGCTCCGAGTTAGCCCCACCCCCACTCCCCACGGCTGCAGCCTGTCCCTGGGGAGAAGGGGCCTCAAATCCAATCTGCAAAAGAAGAAAGTGTAGATGAGAGGAAGGAGAGAGTAGACCTTGGGGGATTGGTCCAGTCACTGTTCTACTGAGGAGAGAGGATGATAATAGTAATTATATGAAGCATAATTATTATTAGGGACAGAAAGCAAGAGCACGTAATCTTAGCTACGGTCAAGAGCCACTAAAGTGATTCACACTCATGATTCAAAACGAACAGCAATAGCACATGCAGTGGAAGGGAGCTCCGGTGGGGGGGGGGGGGGGCATTACACTGCTTGGTTTTCCTGAGTTAAGTTCTTCATGATTTACTGACATGACAGTCTCATTCGCACACACAGATATCTAGGTTTACAAAACTCTGCAAAACTATTAAAATCCTGCTAAGCTTTTAACTCGTAGCTCACTGATAGAGTATTTTTCCAGCACATCTTCGGCCCGAGTTTCATCCCCAATGCCATATAAGACAGAGAGGGTGAGGGAAAGAAGAGAGAAGGTAATGGGGTGGGAGAGCCCAAACTTAAACGATATTGCTATATGATGACACTGCAGTTCATATTCGTATTCATATAATCTCTCCACTGCTGATGATAGATGTTTCTACCAGATTATATTCATGTGCCATCAGTAGGGCTTTGCTTCCCCAAAACTCAGCATTGGGTTATCTCAATGTTGTGGGCGCAGCAGTGTTCATGCCTACAGACTTGGACCAAGACAATGGCAGTGAGCCATTTTATTCTATATAAAAGGATCATACTTGAGGATATCTCTGACAAAATGTTGCTATGCATACATTTATATGTTTATAAATTGCTTCAATTTGCAAAATCCCTCAGTTCTGCAAAGCTGAGGTATTATATTAATCTTGAGCAAATCCTGAAGTGTATATCTCTAGGCAATAAAATCTTATAACATTCATACAAAATCAAATCCAATATCAAAACTTCTAAGAAGATACTTTTGATAGATATCTGACTGATACAGATTGTAAATTTAATTCAGCTGACCAACTCAAGCTTATAAATGAACTTCATGTTGTTTTGAGTTTTAAAAATAACAGCTTAGTGGAACAAAGACCACTAATATAAAAAAATTGCTATTTGATTGTATTCACTCAGACTGTAAGGAGACCATGATAGATCTGGTTTGTCACAAGGAAAATGATCAAATGTGTTCTCACACTTCCTGCTAAACTCTGCATCATGGAAATGACACAGGGTCTGAAGCAGTGAGGCAGCATGTGTACCCAGTGCAGAAGCCCTGGGGGTGGGGGTGGGGCTAAGATGTCAGACCAAGCAGAACATAGGTAAGTGTAAGTATACTGCTGCTGTGCAAAATCGCTTTTAGAGGAAGATGAATGTTTGGTAAGCACCCTCCCAGATCTCACCATAAATACAGGTTTGAGTTGTCATTCAAAAAAAAAAAAAAAAAAAAACCAACACAATCATAGTGAGTTATTTGGTTTTAGGATCTCTTTTTTCGATATTAAATTGTTTCCCGGTAGCAAGTTAATAAAGGCTGTGAGGACATATTAGATTAGAAGTGAAGTACACTATTTTCAGGTAAAACTCTGGGATGTCAAGTAAAGTAGGTTTTCTTGGTAATGGGTTAGATATCCCCTGAGGTGAAGTCAGGTATAGAAGAGTTCAAGGTTCAAGCTACGTAATAAGTTGAGCTAGCCTGGGCTACCTAAGGTTCTGTCTGAAAAAAAAGAAAGAAAAATCAAGGTAGAGTAGTTTATTTTCAGAGCCCTTTGACTGCCCAGCTATGATTTGGGTGCTTTTGGAATTTGCTGGCTTATAGAAGCTTTTCTAAACCAAATATTAAAAGCTACCTTTTAAAATATTTGTTTTAATATTAAATATTTAATAATTTAAGATTTAATATTTGTTTAAATTTTTAATATTTAAAGCTGCTGTTTAAATTTTTAGCCGCTGATATGGTTAGCTGTCAAAACCAGACTAAATCATTGAATTTGTTGCTCTTATACCTACCATGGTTCCAGGCATTTTTTTTTTTTTGGTGGTGTTGTTGTTCAAACAATGTGAACTAATAAATTGTCCCTTTTTGAGAAGAAAGTGACAGAAAGGATCAGGACTATCTTCAGTGCTTATTCTATCTTCTTGGGCTGCAAACTTACTAACCATTTCAGCAAGAAAGCTCCCCTGGCCACTTGGCAGGGATTTGACTCTCAGATGCCATTGTAAGCTTCAGTTGTTAACTTGACACACCTAAGGAAGAGGGAACCTCAATCAGGAAGAGGGAGTAAGGAATCGCTTGCATCTGATTGCCTTGTGGGCATGTCTGTTCATTGATGTGTGAGGACCTAGCCCACTGTGGGCGGTACTATTCCTACACCAAGGGGCCTGGGCTGTGTCAGAAACGTAGATAAGCCGACCAGTGAGCGGCGTCTTCTATGATTTCTGCTTGAAGTTCCCTCCTTGATTTCCAGCCTTGGCTTCCTGGGAGGGTGAAGTGTAACCTTTAAATCAAATAAAACCTTTTCTCCTCAAGTTGGTCAGTGTTTTACCAGTGACAAAGAAACAAACTAATACTCCGGACCAACTGCTTACTAAAGCTGTTTGACTTGGACAAGTAATTAACCATTCTGAGCTTGGTTTTTGATTCTGGAAAATGGACATTAGATCCTATGTCATGAGGCTGCTGTAAGGACTGATATTGAAATGTACACAAAACACTTTTCACATGCCTGCTTCATATGTAGTGCTTTGTCCCTCTCTTCCTTTCTCCCTCTACTTCCCTCTACCCTCCTCTCATTCCTAACCACAGTGAAGAGACTCCTCTGTCACACAGAATGACTTTGGGACTGTTTCTGGTGAAGGTATACAGTATCAATAGTCTCCAGTGAGGAAAGACTGTATGGTAATTATATTTGCCACATCACCTTCCCAGAACTGGAGGTGACTCATGTGGCATGCCTCTTTGGGCATGTGGTCAAATCATGGTCATCTATGATGCTCTTCTGTTTATCTCAAGTGGTCCAGCTCTCTTAGGATTAGCTCAGCAGGGATTGAAACCACCAGCCAGCAAAACAAAAGCATACTTTCTTCATGTAGTCTTCCCTAAATGGAGTCCTTTGCTTTGGTTTCCAAAAGTTGGCTGCCCTTCATTATAGAAAGTACATTATTTTTGGCAAGATGTTTAGCACAGAGCAGAACAATGTGCTGATCATGGCTCCCTTCACTCTGTGTGAAGAGGACGACAAGGGACTTCCAGTACATATTATTTCCAAGTTTTAACATTTTCCTTAGGTGGCTGCAATGGCTAACCTTCACTGTCAACCTGAATGCACTGGTGCATACCTGTGAGGACCTTCCGAGGGAGGTTTCATTGAGGACTGAAGATGAACTCTGAATGTGGACAGCAGCGTTTATGGGCTGTGGTCCCAGACTGAATCAAAACCAGGAAAAGGAGGAAACGTGCTGTGTGTCAGCATTCAGCTCTCTGCTTCCTGACTGAGGATACATGAGCAGCTGCCTCCTGTTCCTACTCCATGCCTCCCTTGCCATGCTGGACTATGCCCTCAAATTGTGAGCCACCATAAACTCTCCCCCCTCCCTCTCTCTTTCTTTCTTCCCTGTCTTCTACCTGCCCTGCCTGCCTGCCATCTGCCTTTTGTTGAGAATCTGGTCATAGTGATAAGAATTTGACAAATACAAAGTTTCTTCACAAAAGAAAACCAGCAGTAGAATAAAGAGGAAGAATTTCACCTTTGCCTCAATTTTTCATGGAATTTGGTCAAAATTTGCCGAAGAAGGAAATAACATACTTCCCCTCCGCTATTCTCCTGAGATGAGTTTGACTGAGTATTCTGGATATTCATAAAACAAGTTTCTCGAGGGACACAAAACATTTTCCTTTTCTTTGATATTGTTTTACCATTGTTATTAAAAGTGCTTTGAGAAGGGATAAGTGAATGTCAGCTTATGACACGGGCTTATTGCTTTACCCCACTGGAGAGCAGGGTAAAATGAGGTGCTTCCACCCAGGGACATGTGCTTTGCAGGGACTGTCCTTCACCCTCCAAGAGACCCTGAATCACCTCTTGCTGATAAAGACTAAGACCAGAGGCTGATGGGCAGCAGACTCGTAAACAGGTCAGCTCCAGAGTACAGATGGTTTATAGTAGTTTTAAAAATATGAATCAGTTATAAACATCAAAAATTCAGGACTGAAGATACAAAGATAGCCACTGTTGAGTGTTGGTGGGCATGTAAAACGGACAATCATTACAGAACATCACATAGAGAAGACACAAAATTAAACATGGGCCAGCTGAACGGCTTAGTGGGTAAAACATGCTTGTATCAAGTCTGATGACCTGGGTTTGATGCCCCAAGACCCACATGGTGGAAGGAGAGAACTGACTCTCACAAGCTGTCTTGACCTATACACACACCATTTTACTTGCCCTCCCCTGAAGCAAATATAATAACAATATTTTGAAAATTAAACAGATGCCATACGGCACAACAATCGCACATCTGTGTATATGCTCAAAAAAACTGATAGAAGAAACCTGCACAGGCTTTCACAGCATGTCATAGCAGGGTTATTCACAACAGCCAAGAAGCAGAAGCAATTTCCAAAGGAGGGAATAAGTAAGCTGTGGCGTGGGCATTCAGTGGAATATGGCTCAGCTTTCAAATGTACTCGGATATATACTAAGACATGTACGAACCAGGAAGAAACCTTCTGATAAGTGAAAGAAATCAGACACACCAAGTAAAACAATGTACGCTTTCATTCATGTTCCCAGTGCAGCCACATTCACAGAAACAGAGAGAGGCTGTCAGGGCCCGAGGTAGAGAAGCAGGGTTGAAAGGCTTTGTTTAATAGGTCTTGAGTTGCATTTCTGCAAGATGAAAAGTGTCCGGGAGTTGGTTACAGCATACAGTTAACATTGCTGACACACACAATAGAAACATGGTAAATGGGCTGTTCTCTCTCCCGTCTCCCTGGCACAACTTATTTACAAAAGTGACTTAATATGAAAATCTGGACTTAGAAATTCTGCAGACAAGGCAGAAATGTGCTTGTGTGGCTTTCATGACAAACGAAGCCGTCCTCGGCCCTGGACAGGGTACGTGCCTACCACTCACCTCCTCATCCTGCAAACCTGAAGCACCTCGCCTCCCTCCTGCAAAGCAAACAAGACCTGTGCCTGTTTCTGCATTTGAGCTTGGAGTAGAACCGAGAGGCCGGGGATCACCACCTTGTATTTATGCCTGTGCCAACATACATCTGTCACCTGGACCTGCTTTGTCACTAGTACCACTTTGTTGATTGGGTTTTGTGTTTCAGGAGGCTGAAGTTGGCACCCAGAGGCTCGTTGCACATGCTAAACACCAGTTCTACCATAAATCTCTACCCACAGTTGCAACTCATAGCTCTTAACAGGTGTTCGTTTTGTTTTTGTTTGTTGGTTGGTAGGAAATTATAAAACAAAACAAAACAAAGAAGTAGAAATTCTCAGTGCAGATTTTGTTGGATTTCTATGTTCAACGTGATTAACTAAGGCCAGAGGGAGCTAAAGTGAATCTATGGCAAGATTCTTGACAATGAATGAAATCATGAAACTGTTGTCAGATTCACTTGAGAGCAAATTAGTCCCTGGGTGCTGACCATGGGGTCTAATTGGGTGTAGTGATAATGCACAAAGAGTTAATTTAGCAGCCCCCTTTACCTAAATACATTTGCCTCACATGGTCCCCTGGATAAATAACACTGAACAGATGCTGTCCTGGCCTTCACTTGGGCATGACTCTCTGAAGCCACAGTTAGGTAAGACATTTTTTAAAGCTAGCCCAAAGTAGAAGAGTGAAGGTAAGCGCCCCCAGATGCCTGTCAGCTTCCCAGGATGTGCATTCTAGTCATCTCTATGCCACTCATGTCCACGACCTATCAGTTTACCATAGCTGTGGTCTACTCCTTGGGTGATCAAATGCGAGGTCATGAAGACATTAATGGATGGTGATGACTTAATCTACACCCTCCAGACAACAGATTACTTAAGAATGTTTGGACATCAGTGATACCAGGCCACTGAAGGAATGGCCGAATGGGGGCAGGGCACTGGGATCCAAGCGTACACACTCAGGCTGCCACACCCAGTGCCTGGGAGTTGCACTGGATCCCAAAGAGAAATTCAACCTGACAGAGTCTGGTTACTGCTGTGTGTTAAATGCCAGTCCTTTTAGGTCAGTTCAAAAGAACCCTTTCCCAGCTATAATGAAGTCTGCTTGCCTTGAGCAAAGAGGAAGGATAAGGCAAGACTTGAGGTTTTCAAATGCACAGCCCTCCAGCATCCGTTCTTTACCTGCTAACCTGGGTCAGAGAATCAAAGCCAGATGTTCAAACAGGTGTGAGCTAAAATCCTGAGTATTTAGAATGCTTATTTAAAAAAAAAAAAAAAAAGCTATTTCTGAGTCTTGGATAGCTCACACATTACACACTCTTGAATGAGAAGGTAAGAACAGCTCAGATCCTGGCCAATTACCAGTTGTGAAAATGACAGAAGTCTGTTCTGTGGCTCTAAGCCTTAGAAATACTATAGGTACAAGAATACAGGCATCTCTCTTAAAATCAAACAGCATATGTTGCCTGGTCTTCATGAATGCTAGGGCACTCGTAATAGTGAGTCTCTAAAGTCAGGAAGAAACACACTAAAGATCATCTCTTCTTGAGAGATCTGCATTCTCACACCCTGAGTGGTGAGGTGAACAGGAGAGGAGTGACTTGGAAGATGTATTGCTGTGAGCAGACCCTTCTTGGAAAGTGAGGACTAGAGCCAGTGCAATAGTCTTGGGCCTGTCAGATGGAATTAAATGTTCTCACACTTTCCTAACCCTGAGGAGAATGCTGGCATGTGCCCTGTTGTGGTTTATTGATGTTGCTATAAAGCCAGCCTTCTCAGGTATGGCTCTCACAGCTGGGCTGGTATGGTGTCCGTGTACATTTTCGCTCTTTCTAAGGATGAGCCATAATTTTTCACACAAGGATTTCTCTACATTGTAATAAGTAAACAATCAAATGTGAAAATCAAGATGGGGTGACTCAACAATGGAAGACAGGAAGTCTTAGTTTAAATAAAGCTCTTATTTGAAATGGACATACTGAAAGCCTAGAAACCAACCCCTGGTTCTTTGCAAAGCTTTGCAGCCCATCATGAGTGGTGAATCAAAGTAGAGGGCTTCTTGGTCACAGATTTCCTGGGGCAGGGGAGATTCACTCCTTTTCAATGCCAGTGTAACCTTCATTATACTGCACACCACACTTTGGGCTTAAGGACATAGACAAAAAGCACTAAGCTCCCAGCTGCTCTGTGATCCTGAGCAAGCCCCCAGTACTATTTTTCTGTATAAGACTGATGTGGGGATTTAAGCAAAAGAATCTCTGTAGATGATTCTAGGCATGAAACGAAGCAATGTAGACATATATTACAGAAGCTACCACAAACCAGGGAATTTGGGGGTACATTTGGGGTTGGTTTCTAGGCTTTCAGTATGTCCATTTCAAGAGAATGTCTCACTTCACCAACAGCATAAGAAAAAAAGGTGCTTCATGAAAATCACTGAGATACACCAATGAAGACAAAGTAACAAGCAGGATGGGCTACACTAGCAAAGGTATGAATTAAGTCAGAACAGTAAGCCACTTAAAAGTACAGAAAGCAGACTGGACCATCTCTGTCCCAACAGCTCCCCCAGCACCATCCCTAGTGCCCAGCTCCCCCCAAAGCTCCCTTTCCAGTGTTGACTCACAAAACCTGAGAAAATGAATTCATGACAGGACTTCGAACAGTTTACATAGTATTTGACTTTTAAAAATGGATACATCAATTTTATCTCCCTGTTAAAGTGACAGTTACTATTTGCTTCTGAGAAACAGATCCTCTAATTTAAGGGTTGATTTGTCTATTTGACCTTTCAGTAAAATGGCTAAATTGATCATTATTAGAATGTCACTTTCTCAGCAGAAGAATAAAAGTGCAAAAAAAATTTATAAAGTTTCTGCATTGTAAGACATAGATGCAAAAGCAATGTTAATAGAATGATCTCATCAAAATTTATTTGCTAAGCAAAACTGTATTCCCTCTAACAAGCTTCTTCTATATAGAAGTGACTGTATCTCACTATCACATCCTCCCCTAATTTCTAGCATTATTAGGTCCTGACAATGTTACCCAGTAAAAGGAGGCCATTCCTAAGCACTATCAGTTTTCACTTTCTTTCTTGCAGTGAGAATTTCATCACAAGGCACCTGCAGGACAGTGACTGTAAGCTTGCATCTCCTGAAACACTGTGCAATCCATCTCAGTGGGGGCTCTGTTTCAAAATAATTTGATACCCTGAATACTTCCATTAAATTTAGGGAACATAGCTACATTTTCATTCACTTAGTTTGTTTTGGAAAATTAAGTAGATCATTTCAAAGAACACAGGACATATAGTCACACTCAAGGGAAATCATGTTCTCTGTCTCCTGTCTCTGTTAGCTTTATTATTTTTTTTTAATGCAATGAATACCTTGTGAAATTAGTCTCACATATAGAAGCTTCCTGGCCTCCTTACCTCCTGCATTTCTTACCTCTCAATCTCTGGTGGCATTGGAGGGATATTTGCAAGCTTGAAACCATAGTGGACAAGGTACTCTCAAAGGTCATTTGTATAAAAATGATATTATTTTATTTCTTTTTTTTTGTAGCACTGAGTGGAGATACAGAGCTTCACACTGGCTGTTAGCTCTGGAACTTTGGCTCAAAAAATGAGAATGCTTTCAGGGGTCTAAATCTTGGATTGTATGATATTTGATGAGGGTTCAGGTCTGGATATAGATACTGCTCTGAAAATCTAAGAAATAAAGAAAAGCCAATAGCTCCTGCCCGCCCCACCCCCCATCACTGCATCCACCCCTACACACACACACACACACACACCTTTCTGATCACTGCATTTGTCCCCCACCACACACAAACTTCTTTCTGCCCTCCACATGTCTTTCTGACTGCTACCTCCACCCACATCCCTCCAAACCTCACTCACATCTTTCTGACCACTGCCTCCACCCTCACAAACACACACACACACACACACACACACACACACACACACACACACACTCGTTTTTCTGTTCCCTACACATGCTCTCTTTCTTCCTCCTTCCAGTCCCCTTTCATATTCTTTCCCATTTCTCTCTTCTTTCATCAGCTTTGTTATTTTTTCCTCTGGGGACATCTTTATAACATGTACAGTTTAGATTCTAGATGAGAACTAAGACAGCTATAGGTTGCATTTCCTTGATGACCTTCCCTTTGCTTCTGTTTGTAATGAGCCACTGCATCTCACCTGCACATACCCTCTTCTATATTAGGATGATGATCCTTAAGGCACAGCGAACCCACATTGCTACTGAGGCTCTGTCTCTGGGATGATGATACACTAGGTAGAAAGGAACAAGGCACGGTACTCTGTCTCCTTATGGATCAATCCTTCTGAGCCGACAGGGCACTGAGTGCTTGAAGTCACCTACTTATGACAGAGTTGTCTCTGCGGTTCTGTGGAAATTTCAGCACATGTATATGAAATGATGTTCACCAGAATTAATTGACAAGAGATTGTGAATTAAAACCCTAAGAAAGAACACACATGCATTACAATGGTTAAGTGTAATGATGATGCAATACCCCATAGGCTAAGATGGATGGGACCTGTAACTCTTACATTCTTAGTGGGAGCACATAATTTAATAAACTGTGTGGAAAACAGATTGACAGTTTCTACAGAAGTTATTCATACAACTCTACAACCTAATAGTTCCATTCCTGAGTACTTACTCAGAATTAATTAAAGGAAGATCTTGATCATAGGTGTCTCATGAAAATGCTCAGAGATATTAGCTAATAAACCAACTGAAATCAAAACTAAAATCAGAGCCCCACAGAACAAACGGATCATCAGATTATAATTAGCTTAGGTACTGTGTATGGCTACAGAGAATGGAAACCAGGCATGTTAGATCTAGATCATGAAACTTTTTCTGCAGTCTGCTATTTGGAATAACGCCTAAGGAGTCTCAACACTATTCTTCTCCAGGCTCCTCCCTTTTTATTAGCACTCAAGGTTTAAACATACTATGGCAGCTACAACCTGTAAGTGAACAAGGACCATCTATATACACTCTGGGGTGTCCCAGAGTAAACAGGTATGAGCAGAGAAGAGATAAGTTTTGTTATTAAAAACTATTTCTTCTTGGGATCAATTGTTGAAGAAAACATAACAATGTTAAATATGAAAGTACCTAAATAGAATTTCAAAATATCTGAGAAAAAAATCCCTCATAGATCTGAAAGATCTAAGTAAATTCATAAGTATAATAAGAAGTCTAAAAATTCCTTTCTCAGCCCTTTAATAGAATTGATAACAGAAAGTCAGAATGAGTACTGCAGACTGAAACTACATCATCAATCAACTGACTTAACATATTTACAGAAAATGCAAAGCAATCACAGCAGGAAACTTGTACTTCCCAGAACATGTATATGTTCACCAAGTTAAGTCACATTCTGAATGGTAAATCATAATAAACTCAGAAGAATGGAGGCATACAGAGTAACTCCCTTTTCATAACACAATCAAATAGAATCAAATAGTAAAAATAAAATAAAATGAAATCTGGAAAAAAAATCCCCAATGTCTCAAACTTCAGCAACTCTCATCTGAATAACCCATGCATCAGTGGAGAAATCATTGCATCCATCAACAAGTGTTTTAAAGAAAAATTTAAAAACACATGTTAAAAACTCATGGGATCCAACTAAAGCAACAAACTCTATGGCACTGAACATTCATATTGAAGAACAAGAAAAATAACAACAAATGATGCTTTTCTTATTAAAAAGGGAGAGAAATAAGAAAAAGTCAACACAAGAAGACAAACAATAAACAATAAAAAGGGGACCAAAAATCAAGAAAACCATTAAAACTAAAAGTTAATTCTTCAATAAAAGTTAGCAAAACTAATAAATAGTAAAAAAAATAATTTTAAAATCAGATCAAAGGTGATAAACTTATTCATTTGAAGGTTTTTATAGAACTGTAATAATCAGTTGGTGAAGAAAATGCAGAAAAATGGCCTAAAAGAGAACTGAGAGAGACCCATGCAGGTCTAGTCAACTGCACTTCTAGAAGGAAGAGGGAGTCTCTGAACACAGGAAAGAGAATGTGTCAGTGGAACAAATGCACAGGTTCATGACAACCACAAAAGGAAAAAAGAAAACTCTACAACCTTACCCCAGACTAACAGAACCACACTAGGGCTTAAAAGCTAAAATTATAAAAACACTATAGCACATAGGAGTGCGTCTTTGTGACTTTAAATTAAGAAAATGTTTCTTAAATAGGATATAAGTCAAAACTTATAAGGTAAAGTGATAAAGCTAATAAAAGCTGAAGATGCATTTACTCTTACTCAATACTGTTAAAGAGTAGGTAAATTTGAAAGGTGACAGAAACATTTTTAAACAACTGTATTGATAGCTACAAAGTAATACACACTTGTCACAACTCATTAAACTGTATCCTTTAGTATATGTATATATGTATATGTATATCTTTTATATATGTATATGTATATGTATATGTATATGTATATGTATATGTATATGTATATGTATATATACATCCTTTAGTATATGTATAGCTCAATACAGCTGGCTTTAAAAAGTTCACCTTTCACACATCTTGCATCAGACTGCCTCTAATGTGTATATCTTGCCTTTGTTCTATTGAGCCACAGGATCTTAAGAAGCCTTACATGGACATCAGGGCAGACATCACGGATTGCATGGAGTTCACAGCTTCACAAGCAGGAGAAACACCTGTGCGACCACTGGCTACAAATAAGTACTCAGTGAGAGATTTGCAAATCAGCATGGAAGCATGGGGTTTCTGTGAGAATCTAATGACAGTAAATGGAATTTGAGAAATGCAGAGAATTGTCTGTTCACTGGGCATCTCGTGTGATTATCGTTGACTCTGAAGGATTTGTGTCGGTTCAAGTCTGTGACTCCCTCCATACAAACGTCCTGCGGTGGACTCTACACTTCTCAGCAGTAGCTTTCTAAAGTAGTCGGCAGAGGGCAAAATATGATCAAAACACATTGCACAAAACTCTAAAAGATCCTCATAAAATTTCCCCAAAAATTTCAGTTTTAAAATAAACACATGAAGAACATCAAATGTTATTTTTATCAAACTCTCCTTGCTCCAGGCAAACACAGTAAACATGAACCAGAAGGACAGTGCACACAGGAATGAGTCTCCCTCCGCCGTCTGGTTAAACGTCGGACCTCTGCACAGTTTTCTAGCAGAAAATAAAGTGAGAAGGTTCAAAGTTCTTCCTGCAAAGAACTAGCACCTTTTAAAATAGGAATTGACAAGTGGGATAAATCCAAATTTTGAAAACGGTGATTTTCATAGAAAATGAACACAAGAATGGTAACAATCACTTTGATCTATTAAAAAGTAGTGCATTCATATCCCTGCCCCAGTATACAGTGAATTGATTTCTGTTTTTCCATGACCAGGTTATGCAAGAATGGTCTGGTTGTGCTCTGAAGTCAGTGGTGGGATTTACAAGGAATATGTGTAAAGTACCTGGGAACAGACCATCTTAAAGGGTTTGCAGCTCATCCATTGGTGTTGAGGTGAACTTGAGGTGAGCAATTTAGCTTGTGATGCTTGGGTTTCTAAGGAATACCACCTCCTTACCTGGGACTATTTAGTAATCACCATCAGTGAGTTGGGACAGCTCTAGTATCACATCCGAGATATTTAAGAGAAGACCATTAGTATAGAGTAACATTAAAAGCTAAATGTACATTGGGCAAATAGTTATCTCTTGGTTCTCTGTGTTGCAGTTGCACCAGACTTTTTGTGAGGTCTTTACAACCCTGTTTATGTCTGATTTCCTGGGTCCAAGAGTGGCTCCCATTATGATCAGGTTAGCTTTGGTACACAAAAGTGCCTTTTCTCAAACACAAAACTATATATAATCAAGGTGGCTCTGTAACAAACAACACATATCAAACCACAGCATCAAACCCCACCCCTTCTGCCTCACTCCCATCTCACCACACAGGCAGATGAATGCATACAGCCACAAAGCATGACACTCCCCTTACATCCTCAGAGGATATTGTAAGGATACATGGTGACGGAGTTCCAAACCAACATTCTTGGAATGTAGCCAGAACCCTTCAGACAATTATTCAGATCCTCAGTTAGCTCCTGCTTCCAGTAACCATGTACCTTTCTCTTCCTGTTTTTGTCCCTGAGACCATTGCCTATGATTTCACTTTACCACAGATAATGTGAAGAACGGGAGTCAGGCCACTGAATACATGATATGCATGCCCAGGACATTGGAGTATGTACAAGTTCACAGCTGACTGCTGGACATATGGTGGGTGGAGGTTTTGCTCACACAGTTACAGATACAGCTGGTACACACAGAGATCCAACAGCCACCGCAGAGCAGATGGCTAATGACACCTATCATGACAGGTTAAGGAACCAAAAATAGCCGGTGCCTTTTAGCTCCAAGGATCCTGGACTTGGCAACTGCGCAGGGAGCAAGGGCTTAGGCCGCTGGAGTCCTTCATGTCAAAGTGCATGCACTTGAGGTACTCAAATATTGCTAACTAAATGGATAACTTTCAAAGGATTAAAATCAAAATGTAAAATGTCTTTCCCAAAGCAAACCTCATAGCTTGACTATGAGAAGTGTAAGCTGAAACAAAAGGAAGGGACTGTTGAACAAAATAGTGGCTTTTCTTTGATTTAGATTCTTGCAGTTGCTATGTGCATATTAATGCCCATCTCTTCACTCAACATACCTAATGACTGCTCCACTTGCAGTATCTTTGTCTCAGAGACCTCCTCTCAAAGGGAAGACCCTGAAGAGAATAAAGGCTCTAAGAGAACTGAGAAATCACTTAGTCCTAGGCTAGTGCAGAGACTAACCTGAACAGCAATCTTGACAAGGCACCTCCTGAACATCTCTGGGAAGACGGGAGAATGCTGCTCGTAAACCTGCATCAGACCTACATGCTCCTGAATGGGTTCTTTCTGCTTCTCCCTCTGCTGAGCTGGACCCGCTAATGGCCACCTGGAAGGTTCATTCCTACTGGATTACTGAATAATTGTCTATGGAGTCACCGTTCTGGGTCAGGTTCTCCATGCAGGGATAATGCAGGGAATCTCTCTGAGAGGATGTGTGGTCCCCTGTACTGTAGGGATAGAGCTCGAGGCCTTGAGTGAAACAGTTTTAGAGACGGCTGAGCCTCAAGACTCGTGAGAGACACATCTCTGAGCCTACAGAGGAAGAACACTATGAAAGAAAATACATGAGATGTTAGTAAATGGAAAATAAAATATTTCCTACCCATTAAAGCAAAAGTCAAGCACTGAATCTGACTCCAGATGTAGTGGAGAATAAGAAAAGCCAGGAGTGCTAGGCAGATTGCTAACTCCTGTGAGAAAACAAGAAGAAATCTTCACTGACATCATCATAAATCATTTCTTTTAGACATATCATTTATACAAACTTTTTGCATCAGATGAGAGACCTACTATGTGTTACTTGTGGAGACACTACACAACTGTTAAGGAAAATAACCTTCCTCATCAAATACAGCAATCTCCCTAAAGTGTCTAGAAATAGTCAGTCCATCTCGCCCGTTTTGTTTTTTGTTTTTAACCTACAACTAGCCCTAGAGAGGTTACTTTACAAAGTTTACTTTGCCATTTTGTGTCTGGGAAAAGCACTGCCCTCTTAACTCTCCAAACTGATGTCCCTTCGACACCTGGGAAGACTGAGTCCACTTGAGCAGGTACAAGAAATTCAGGCCATTCACTGACCAATGTCATCTGATGGGGGAGGAGTACAGACCAGCACAAGTTGAGTGAGAGCTTGTCAGCCAGCAATTCTCACCCCTCACACACATTATTAGGAGTCTGCCTGACTAACATCCTTCCTCAGGAAGACACTGTAAATGGGTTCTATCGGCTCTTGGAGACGCACAAACACCTAACGAAGCATTAGAAGGACCTGGACTTCAAATTTTCATTATAAAAATAAAAGTTTATCAGTTTATATTATCAAATACTTTTTATCAAGTGTTTCTGTAAAAATACAGGAAAGCCTGTGTTTTCCTGCCTGGAGAAACACAAGGTTAGGAAGCACTGGTTTAATTGAGCCAAGACTATCTAACCACTGCAAGCACATTTCTGGAAGACACAAATCCAAGATTATTTTACAGAGCAAATTTAAAATAAATAAAATATTTTTTGATGATCGCTAGGAATGACTCCAAAGCAGGTGATTAGTCTTTGGAAGCCCAAGGGGAGATCATAAAGGCTGAATAAGGGCAAGTAAACTTCACAAAGAACCAGCAACACTAGCCAGCCAGTCACTGCAGATAAAACAGCTTTGCATAGCATGCCTTAGGGCTAGGCTTGTTTGCACCCCATCCCCTGGAAAGCTTTGGATGAGGTCACCATAGACAAAGGGAATCCACGTCTATTTGGTTCTTTGTTTATTCTAGGGTAGAATGCTCAAGCGCAAGCCAGTGATGGAGAAGAGCCAGCGCTGCATTTTCCCAGGGCAGTGGCTTCCCTCTGCTCTCTGGATGTGTCTATTCTAGCAGGGCTTCAGCACGTGTGAGAAAGCATACAGACACAAGAACAGCACCACTAACCTGAGAGGTAGCTGCAGTTGTACTAGATTCCTTACCACTCACTGCTGCCTGCTCATTGGCTGCGGCTTCTGCCACTTCTGCGGACTGCACACTGGAATCCTCAGCACTCGGAGGCCCTATTTGACCCAGACCTTCACTCCCAGGAGTGCAAGGTGGGTTGGAGATGGTTTTCCGGCTTTGGCCTTTATACCAACTAGGGTAAAACAAGGGATCCGCAGTTTCCGCTGCTGACGGGCCTGAAGTTTCAGACTGTGTGGTCTGCTGGGGGCCAATGGGCACCACCTCCCCCTTAATCAGAACGGATAGGTTGGCAAGTTTTTTTAAAAAGAAGAAGAAGAAAAAAAGAGGAAAGAGCAGTTGGTGTTATTTCCCTTTGGGTTTGAACACCCTGAGCTCTTTGGGTTTCTGGGGCAGAATTCTCATCAAAGGACCATTCCTCTGACTGGCATCTGCATGGTTCTTTTTTGGCCTTCCACTAGGTGGTAGCCCAGATGGAGTAAAGCATAAGCCTTGAGTGAAATGTTACAAACAAAATACCACATATGGCAAATTATTGACCAGAATTAACTCTGGCATTATGCATGGGTCCCGATATCTGATTTTTAAAAACCAACACTGACCTAATTGATCAAACCCAACCCTCATTGATGTCATCCCTTCTTTCAATGCCAGTGAAGTTCAAGGTTCTGGGAATTAAAAAGTGTTATATCCTGGATTCCTATGGAGACAGGGTACCAAATACAATTCCATGTCTGAGTTCTCTGGGTTTTTATTATTTCTGTTAATAATCTTAACCCACAGAAGCAGAACCAGAATCTTTGATTAGTCTGCTGTTCCAAGTACATACAATGACTGGGATTCTGTGCACTGAAGTGCCCTGGAAGTCCACATAAAGCCCCAGACTGGACAGAGGCCTTCTGTAAGCCTTGGGTAAGCTGATCAGGTACTTCTTCAAAGACTTTGAACCACACTATCTTCAAATGACTAACAAAAGGTCAAACAAGCTTCAAATGACTAACAGTTGGAAAAACAAGCTTCATCTGCTTGCCCTTCAAGGAGAAGGCAGAGTTGTATTTCAGGGTAAGCTACTCAAACTACTGTGGCTTCTCTAGGTACCTCCTCTATTGTGTATATGACAGTCAACGTTCTGAAGTAGAAACACTTTCTTTTCTCACCTCATATAATTTCTACACGGTTCGCCATGTTTCCATTGACTAAGGAAAAAAAGGTTGTTCCCATGAACAACTCTTATTACACACACACTCTCTCTTTCTCTCTCTGCCTCTCTCTACCTCTCTGTTTCTCTCTCTTTCTTGACAGAGATGGCTTCAGATCTGAAAGTGTTGTTGGGGGAAAAATGGCATTACATTAAATCTTGCTAACCACAATAATGGTGATGAACCTTCTGAGTCATCTAGAGGGCATTTCTCTCTGGCACTGTAACTGTCCTGATCTCCTCTTGTCTGCCACCTACAAGTTTGGCACACAGCTATCTTTTACTTAGAGCAGAATAAGTTGTTTAGAGTACTTGGCAACAAGGTAGTTTGGCAGGAAGGAACTAGTCAATGGTTACCTGTGTCACCAGGACATCTGCAGCAGGTGGCATGGCTGAAAGTGGTTCTGGAGAGGAAGCAAGTAGTGGCCCTGGTGCAGTGGGGAGCTCTGCAGTCAGCTGAGAGGGCTCTGCAGCCTTTTCCAGAGTCTCCTCTTCCCCTGAAGATTCTATTTGAACGTTTTCTGCCTCTTCTACTTCTACTGCATTCTCTCCTTCTCCGTCTTCCTCTATTTCTCCTGCATCTTCTTCATCTTCATCTTCTAGTGAGATAAGATATTTTAAAACTCTTTATTAACTACCATGATATCAATGGAAACTGTTGATAACTAGAACCTACAAGCCTAGGGATAGTGAAGTCACTTCAACAGGCACTTGGCAACGGACCATGTCTACTATGCTGAAACCTTGTGCTTCTCACATGCACCAAGGCAGGGAAAATATGAAAGAACCAATGGTTTGTTTCTATTCCCAGTATAAAGTTGTATGCCCTGCCCCTCATACAACCTCACCCACAGAGCCTGTTCACATTTCTATCATAGACAGCATTTCTGTAAGCTCCTGGAGAGAGGAGAGATGGGGTTGTCACACACTTATTTCTGTCTTGTTAAGTGAAATGCAATCCTCTTTCCTATCAGAAAACAATGGCTAATTTTAATTCAGTGAATACGTTCACTTTTCGTTATAATAAATATTATGACTTTTAAAAATCTACTGACCTTAAAACTCACTCAAGTAACAATAAAGACAGACTTTATCTTCTTGTCTTATTAAGCACAAATTGTAATAATCTAATCAGCATGGAAGCATGGGGTTTCTGTGAGAATCTAATGACAGTAAATGGAATTTGAGAAATGCAGAGAATTGTCTGTTCACTGGGCATCTCGGGTGATTATTATCATTGACTCTGGATGAGTTGTGTCAGTCCAAGTCTGTGGCTCTAAACTTGTCTGTGGGCCTAGTGCGGTTCCGTGGCATAGCTGGAGGCCTGGCCCAGTGCTGTTTGAATTTCTCTTTTACATTGCTATGAGTCGATGCAGTGACAGTTGGGCTCAGATCCAGAGTTGTCTCCCTTTCAAGCGTTTCATCAGGATATTTCTAAGAGTGGGAATTCTGAGCCAAAATTGAAAGAGACAGTTATAGCTCATGGACCCTATCCTAATTCCACACTATGACTGTGACTTGTCACTATCTCATCCTCAAGTTGAGGGACTGTCAGACCTAGCTCAGATGTCTTCTGCATTTCTTTTCAACTGGTCTTTAATCTTTTTTCCTTTACACCACTATGATTCATACTACAGGATAGACTTGAAGTTGAGTTAGCATCATTTATGGCAATTATTAAGGACTTTGTTACCCAGAGTCATACTCTTGATAATGGCATTTAAATGCTATAAGAATAAACAGTCCAAGGCTGAGTGATCCTGTCGTAAGACTGAAGATCACATTGGTTTGTGATCCTGTGGAGATCTGGATGTACATCCTGGGGGGTTTTGCACATAGCTTTCACATATGTGCAATTCAAAACAGATAGTCAAAGAATTAACTCGCCTCTAGAAAAGTCGATTTCACGGATTATTTTTTCTTCTCTATTGAGGTTGACTGTGAAGTTGCTCATGATCTCATAACCTTCTTCTATTTTCTCCATCTGAAATGCCTGCGATGCTTCCACGATCCTGCAGCAAAGACACTTGTTATTTTCTGTTTCTGTTTAAAGTCTGGTGACCTTAGGTAAAAATGAAAAGTGTGCTGTCCAATCAAAGTGAAAGTACTCACTTTTGCAACAGGGTCTTGGCATTCTGTGAAAGCAACAGAGAGGGGTTTACTTGATTTCTTTTCATGAAGTTGGTGAGACATAATTCCTCCACTGAGTCTAAATCCCTAGCTCAGGTCCTAAATGCCACCCTCTCTACTTAATATCAAATGGATAAAGCTTTTAGTTAATGAAATAGACTTTTAAAATGAATAAATTAGTGAAAATGTGATCACAGTTAATTCTCAGCACTGACCCTTTGGGTTTGTGTATCTGCTGACAAAAGCATTCATTACCTGTAGAAACACTGCCATTTCTGGCTCATCCATGAATTGGATTCCTGACTCCACCAACTTTGATACATTCTCCAGGTGATCAGAATACTTTCTGATAAGAGTTCGGACATGCTCCAGTTTCTCCTCCTGTGTTCGGGTGATGGCTTGGGTCATTTCGGTCTTCCTCTCCTCCATGATGCCATACAGGTGATCAAACTTCTCACACAGGTCCTGTTTCTGCTTTCTGCAGCACTCCTGTTAGTTGGGTTAACCAATGTTACAAATGTGTTGTAGGGGAAATCACCTGGACATTTCAGGAGACAAGAGCATTTACCTATAGAACATATGTACTTTTCTTTCCCCTTCGGCTGTCTCTGTACGAGTAAACACTGTGGTAAAGCTTTGAAAGCAGAATACCATTACTTAACTTTCTGAAATTCCATAATTGTCACCACCTATGACACATATCTACCAGCAGAAATAGAATAATGAAAACAAACAAAACCAAAAAACCAACTTCAAACAAGCAAACAAAAAACAAACCAACCTACATACCATTAAACAACTATGGAAGGGCTAAAGAGATGGCTTATTAGTTAAGGGTACTGGTTATTCTTACAGAAGACCTGGATTCGAGTCCTGTCACCCACATGGTGGCTCACAACCATCTGTAGCCCCAGCTCCAGGGCATCCAATGTCCTCTTCTAACTTCTGTGAGGACAGGCAAATTATTCAAACACATAAAATAAAAGAGGAAAGCTAGGGTATAAAGGTGTGTGTGCATTTGTGGAGCAGACTTCCACTTGTAGGCAAAGCCTATTTCCAAGAATGACTATGTCTAGTGTCTATGCCTATGCCTATGTCTCTCTGTCTGTCTGTCTGTCTGTCTATCTATCTATCTATCTATCTATCTATCTATCTATCTATCTATCTATATGCACACACATATATACACTCAAAACATAAGTAGAAAGCAAGGCCTGGCAACAAAGGGAACAGGGTTTACTAAGCTGAAAGAGCATGAGATAAAGGTCCCAGTGAGATCATAGGTGTCAGACATAAATTACTTGGGTTTCCATGACAGGAGAGTGAAGTGAAATAACCATGTATCTCAACCTGCTTACAGCCCTGAGGCCCTGGACAAAGGAACAATCAGATCTTAAGACACTTGCCCACACACGCACACACACATATATATTAATATTAGATGGCAGTTTGAGAACATGCCCATTCTGTAAATAAATAATAGAATAGTAGGTTTCCACCTAGGGTGTATGACAACCCCAGACATGACCCTTAGATTGGACTACAGTACCAGTCATGAGTTCCCTAAACTTCAGTAAGAGCAAGTCTCTTACTGGTCATGGTTAATGTAGATACTCATAACTGGGCAAATTATTGAAATGAGTGGTGATTGATTGCCTGGCCCTAAATGGTACATCTATGTCATTCCCTTCCTCAAAGCTCAAAGAATATTATAAAAGTGGGGGCCAGGGGGACAGAATATGAGAGTCAGAGACAAGAGGAATGCTATTAAGTGCCATCTTGTGGACATGACGTGGCAGTGACACTCCTGAACTCATAGAAGATATAGTTACTTGTCAAGATCTGCACAAGATTAAGCTGCTAACATTGCTTGGGGAGGAGGGTTTCGAGTTTTTACCCTGGCTTATGGGCTGTTGGAAGTTAATGGCTTCTGGGAGAATGGTCGGATTCTCTTCAGGATTACTACTACTGCTAAGCTGTTCATGCTGCAATAAATAGCCCCACAGATAAGTTCATGCAAACAACCTAAGTGAATACAGTAATATAAAAACAGAAAGTAGGAGAAAGTTTTGGGGAAAAATATTCAAAGAGAGTGGTATTGGGAGGAAGATATGATCAAAATACATTATACCCATGAAACTGTCAAAAAATAAAAAATAGTTGGTTGGGTTTTGTTTTTTGTTCTTTGTTTTTTGTTTTGTTTTGTTTTTTTTTGTTTGTTTGTTTGTTTGGGGTTTTTTTTTGGTTTCTTGTTGTTGTTGTTGTTGAGACAAGGTTTCTTTATGTAGTCCTGGCTATCCTGGAACTCACTATTTAGACCAGGCTGGCTTTAAATTCACAATGATCCAGCCTCTGGAATGCTGGGATTAAAAGCATGCACCACCAAGCTCAGCCCAAATAATAAAAATTTTAAAACTTACATAAAATGTTTGTGAACTAAACAAAGGCCATTTATCAGGTCTACTATGTTGAAAGTCGGCTTTTAAAGTTAAGAACTCTCAAAATATTTCAGATTCATATTCCTTAGTTTATTGTGTCAACAAAATTAACTGCTTACTATCTACCAGGCATCACACAATCCAAAACCTTGCCATGATTTTTCAATGTTCAGGAAATGAAAAATATAAAATTTATTATAAATGATAAAGGCAAAACAAAATGATTACGTTTTTAATTTTTAGGAGAAAAGGGACATGTTCTCCTTTTGCTTATTTGGCCTTTAACATGATTCTCTACAGACCGTGATGAAACAAAAACCAAAGTCTTCCCCTGGATTGGGAAAATTCAGCCTTCACCTCTGGAATCCTAAGATTGAAAGTTTTGATAAAATACAATTTTCAGGTAACTCAATGTGGTTCACACAGGAAATGCTCTAGAATGACAAGTCTCACTTATTCATTCTGTTCCCTTTGTGGCTGACTTGGTGCCCCTCTATCTTGGGGGACAGGACCACAAGAATGTAATCAAACAATAAACAACCTGGCTATTGGTTTTCGTATAAGAACAGGCATGTGCTACCTAATAAAATAGTCAATCATTCTGAATCAAATCCTTCCTGTATCTCTGTAAATATGAACCTGCACTCCTCTCAACTGTCACTGTGCAGTAACCTGTGCTCCTCTCAATGGTCACTGTGCAGTAACCTGCACCCCTCTCAACAGTCACAGTGCAGTAACCTGTGCCCCTCTCAACTGTCACTGTGCAATAACCTGCACCCCTGTCAACTGTCACTGTGCAGTAACTTGTGCCCCTCTCAACTGTCACTGTGCAGTAACCTGTGCTCCTCTCAACTGTCACTGTGCAGTAACCTGTGCTCCTCTCAACTGTCACTGTGCAGTAACCTGCACCCCTCTCAACTGTCACTGTGCAGTAACCTGCACCCCTCTCAACTGTCACTGTGCAGTAACCTGTGCCCCTCTCAACTGTCACTGTGCAGTAACCTGCACCCCTGTCAACTGTCACTGTGCAGTAACCTGCACCCCTGTCAACTGTCACTGTGCAGTAACCTGCACCCCTCTCAACAGTCACAGTGCAGTAACCTGCACCCCTCTCAACTGTCACTGTGCAGTAACCTGTGCCCCTCTCAACTGTCACTGTGCAGTAACCTGTGCTCCTCTCAACTGTCACTGTGCAGTAACCTGCACCCCTCTCAACTGTCACTGTGCAGTAACCTGTGCCCCTCTCAACTGTCACTGTGCAGTAACCTGCACCCCTGTCAACTGTCACTGTGCAGTAACCTGTGCTCCTCTCAACTGTCACTGTGCAGTAACCTGTGCTCCTCTCAACTGTCACTGTGCAGTAACCTGTGCCCCTCTCAACTGTCACTGTGCAGTAACCTGTGCTCCTCTCAACAGTCACTGTGCAGTAACCTGTGCTCCTCTCAACTGTCACTGTGCAGTAACATGAAAAGTAGAATGGGGAAAATGTGGCCTTCATGGGAAAATGCAGATTTCTTTGTATCTATGTGTCTGCAGATAGGAAACTTTGAAAAATGGTTATTGCATGAAAAAAAAAACCATGAGTACAACCATATTTCCATCTTTTCTACAAAACCTTATATTCTCTTCCAGAATTTCCCCTGCTTTTTACTGTAGTTCTTTATTATAGTTTTTTTTTTTTTTATCATAGATTAAGGCCAATTTTCCATCCGTCCTTCTCTGCTTCTCTAAATAGTAGTTTAAGTAAGACACATAGTTCATGAACTTGTAAGTTTATTTTTCATATAATTTCCATTTTCTTCTTTTTGATGTCTCTGGTTTCTATGCTGTGTGTGTGCAAGCACATGTGTGTGTGTGTGTGCGTGTGCGTGTGCGTGTGCGTGTGCGTGTGCGTGTGCGTGTGCGTGTGGATGTGCACCTGCACCTGCATGTCTATGTTTAGCTAATGAATTAAGATCACATACATTGGTTGCAGGACATAATCAATGTGGAACTGAGCTGGAAGGTTTCCATAGGTGCTGTTGAGGCTGCTGGGAGAGAAAAGCCATCAACAGTCTCACCCATTAGTGAACCCTCCATGTTACAGGGTTTACTCCTCGAAACACCACTTAACCTCAGGACAATTGTCAAAAAGATGCTGTGTATACTTATAACAGGTCAGATTGGATAATTGATGATGTCTCTCTGACTGTACAGCTCCAAGACTCCGTAACTTAGAAATGTGGAGATATTTCTGATGTTCTCCAGGCTCAACATTCCTCTCTCCATTCCCAGCCAGTTTTAGAGTGTCACCAACAGAACTAAGACATAAACACCAGACCCAGTTTAGACATGGGCCATAGGCATGGCAGAAAAATTCTAAAGAGATTATGACCACTGTTTTCACCATGTAAGGAGTACAGCTCTGTGTCTAAAATAGCCTGAAGATAAAGCCTGAGCTTGGCCACTTGTCACCGAGCAACTGCTGTTCCACCTTCCATTTATGTCTCCACCACATTCCTCCAGCATTCATCTGGACACACTTGTGCAGAAATGCAGCTGCGTGTGAGATACAGCACTTCAAAAGTCCCATCCCATCCCCACCACCCCCCCAAGAAAAACAGACATCAAGTTAATAATACTGAACAAAGAACCAACTTAAGTGAAATGAAGATAGCAAGCCCAAACATTTGTTTGCAAGGCTCCTGTTATAAACACTTAGAGAAGTTCCATGATCACAGAGTAGAACGATTCTAATGAAGGAACAAATTGAAACTTTAGGTCCAGGCTGAGCGTCAGCCCCTGCCTTCTCGGCCTGCTCCCTTGCTCACCAATATAACTCTGTATTGGCCAGGGGTCTGAGATCTCCCAATTGATGTGCATTCTGTTGGATTGCATCATTCCTTCTTGTGAGGAGGATAGTTATGTGACATGTGACATTTATATAATGCTTGCTGTTTGTACCATTGGCATCATGGCTTTTCTGGGCTGGTCCAGACCATGTAAAATCTCCCTAGGTAAACCCTGTGAAGCCCAAGGGCAGGAGAACACAGACTCAGGAAAGTCATGTGGCCCTAGGAGCAGAGGTTTAGCTCACTGCACTCTGCAAATAGCATGAATCCAGGAAACGTTCCTTCTCCTTGCTACCAGTTTTTGGAGTTCTCACCAGAACAGAGCAAATGCCAACTTCTCGTTCATTTGCAGGTTTGTTTTTCCTGGAGTAAGCTGCTCAACTTTGCCATTTTGACTAAGCAGGACCCTGATAATCTTCTTACACCATTTACAACAGGCTCCAGTAAGTCAATTGATGCTTTATTTTTATCATCCAAACAGGTGTACATATTCCATGATTATTCAAGGTGGCATGATATACCACCACTAATCTCCTTGAATGTGCCTTTTATCCCAATTTTATCATCACAACAGGTGTGTAGCAGTATTGTCATTGCCACTATAAAGCAAGGAAGTTGATGAACAAATAACATAAGTTGTTCCATCTCCCACCACCCTATGGGGGTTATAGGTTTAAAAGGTGGACGCTTGCATGATCTCAAACCTTTTGAAACAGAGCATAGGAATCACAGTTAATGACCCCTACAGCTCCACACAAAACACCTAAATGATGAGAATTCCATACTTATCCGCACATCTGCCTGTTCACACCTGGTGTTACTAGCTATTAAAAATATCAGACTCACTGGACAATGGTGGGAAACACAGAAATACATAAGTAAGGCATTGAAAGTTGCCAAGCATGATGGCTTATGTCTCCATTGCCAGTATTCAGAAGGCTGAGAAAGAACATTACATTAAGTTCAAGATCAATTTGGGCTACAGCTGATAACCTGTCACAAACAAATGAGCAACAAGCAAAACCTCCAAGCTCAGTCCTGCTATTAAAAGTCCTGGCCCTTTAGTATTTTCCTCTTGACCATTCCTCCCATGAAAGTTCTGGCTAGCCATGAATGTAAACATTCAAAATTGTCGTGTATGAACCAGTATATCCTACACAATGTGCATAACCCTATAACTGATAATGTTTTTTTTTTTATCTTATTGTCTTAAGAAGTCAAACAACTGGAATAAACACATGAACATGGATTTTATTTTTCTTCAGAGCACTGAGGACTGAACTAGGTAACTTTGTGTACCAGAAAATTGCTTTATATCCTCAGCCAGTTTTTATTTTATTTTTATACAGGCTACTTTAGAACTTCTAATCCCCCTGACACACCTTCCCGAGGAGCTCGGATTAGAGGCGTGAGTCACCAAATCTGGTATGAAAATGAGCAGTTTAGAGACCACTAACATCTTAATGTCTTGACAGTAGTGATAATATACCTTCTTTAGAAATCTATAGAAACCTTACAAAAGTGAGCCGTAGTGGATAGAGTCATTACCAGTAAGAAAGGGTGATAGTTCTGACCTTGGCTGCTCTCCATACTGTCCCTAACTAAACTCCTTCTGCTGATTTAGCTTTAAACCTGTACTTTCTTGGCTTGCTCTCAAATGTAACTAGAGACAGCTGCTTCCTGCCGCGACTCTGGCTGGCCTCTGTGAAAGATGCCTGTTGTCCTTCCTAACACAGCTAGAATCAAGTTGTTTCCTTCACTCAAGACTTCGGTGGACCACAGGACTTTCCACACATCTTTTGATGTCTTTATCCCAGACAGGAAGCCAGACTCTCCACAGAGAGTCCCAGGAGCTGGCTAGAGATTGCCTCCCTCAACACAAGTAATGGTCTATTTATAACACACCAGACTCAACATAGCCCACAGTGGACTGCTGATTCATACCAGTGACTGACTGATCTTTATTGTAAATTAGAGGAAACAGTTTATATTGTCCATTTCTGAATCTCTTAGGCCCTTCGCCAAAAGAAAATATTTCTTCCGTAAGTAAGTCTCCAGGTATCAAAGATATTTTTAGTAATATGAGTGTGGAGAAGAAAGGAAATTGATTTTGGTAATGTGCAAATGTAAAATGGGATAATTACAACTAATTGAAGTCCTGAAGCCATCCTCTAGGAAATGGCCTTAGCCTTATAATAGACTTTGCCTTGACAATAGAAAAGCAATAAGACCACACACTTCATGCGAAATACTGTGCTGAGCATCTTCACCGAGCCTGCAGTCTCCACAGAATAAGTGATTGTCCCCTTTTCACAAAAGAGGAAACCAAGGCATTGGGCATACTTACAGTAATATGTATGGATCTTAAAAAACATAATTCTAGATTCAAATCACAAAGAGACTACAATGCAATAGCATTTGTAAAATTAAAAGGCATGCATACTGTGACAGTTTAAATGAAATAGTCCCTAAAGGCTCGTATATTTGAATGCTTGATCCCTAGTTGGTGGAAATTAAGAGGTCTGGCCTTATTGAAGGATGAGTGTCATAGGGGGTAGGCTTTGAAGTTTCAAAAGCCTGCACCAGGCTCTCCTCCTCCCTCTCCCTCTCCCTCTCCCTCTCCCTCTCCCTCTCCCTCTCCCTCTCCCTCTCCCTCTCCCTCTCCCTCTCCCTCTCCCTCTCCCTCCTCCCTCCTCCCTCCTCCCTCCTCCCTCCTCCCTCCTCCCTCCTCCCTCCTCCCTCCTCCCCCTCCCTCCTCCCCCTCCCCCTCCCCCCTCCCCCCTCCCCCCTCCCCCCTCCCCCTCTCTCTCTGTCTCAAACGTGAAGATAAGATGTAGTAGGTCCTCAGCTACTGCTGTGATGCCATACCCGCCTGTTGCCATGCTCCCCACAATAATTGTGATGGACTGAACCTCTGAAACTGTAAGCAAACCCCCAGTCAAATGCTTTCTTTTGTAAGTTGCCTTGGTCATGATGTCTCTTCATAGCAACAGAAAAACTAACTAAGACACACATATATAAAACAGTATGTATGTATTTTATAAGAATACACACACACACACACACACACACACACACACACACACACACACTGAACTGTTACCTTTGGGAAATGGGGGCAAAGAGAAACAGGCAGTAAGAGAGGCCTGCATACAACAATAGAAGGCTGTACCAAAGGCTGAGTAGTTAGTGCCTCAACCTGTTAGCCACTATTGGAGAGATTTCCCCCCTCCTCAGGGTCCTCATGATGACTGCCAGGAGAGCATGGGTTTGTAGCTCACATCTTTACAAGACTTCCTGAAGCACAAATCAGTATATCTGAAGACTATTTAGGTTTTCAGCAAGAAATCTTACTAAGTAATAGTAACAGTAGTCATTACCATTGCTGGCCACTGATTTGTCTTGTTGCTAATCTTTCAGAAGACATTGACTGAGAAAGACCACACACACAATAACTGTCTGAACAACTTAGGTAAAAATCTGCTTCATCGAGCTATGAGGTAAGTTCTCTAAAGCACCAGGAAGTGTCTCCGACATATATCAGGAAGGAGGAAGTGAATGGAACTTGGGGAGGGGATTTCTACTGTGTCTCAGACACTCACTCTCCCCTAGGAATACCAGGCTTGGTTTTGATTCCCTTTGAGCCAGCTGACTTACCTCAATAGTTTTACAAGTGTCCTCCAGCTGGCTGATCACACCCTGGACTCTATCGTTGCTTCCCACAAGTACAGCAATGCCATCACTGAGCTCTGACTAATGAAGAGAAAAGAAGACTCAAGACATCAGGGCTTTCCTAGTCATGGATAGCTATGGCCTACTCACAGCATTGTCCTCTGGGGTTTAATCCCTGAGGAGTAAACAAGCCTACAGACAAGCTTCAAGCTCCTGGGTTTCTCCTACATATTCTTACCATGGGTGAAGAAGAGGGAGCTGCTTGTGAGCTGCATCTCCAGTTTAGGCTGGAGGGATTGCTCAGTGCTGCCCATCTGGCTTGTGGCCTCAGAACAGAAGTTTGAGGATGAAGGTGGCCATGGAAGGCCAGACTTTTCTGGCACTATTAATTAAGGTGTTAATTAAGTACCTGTAAGAGGTAGGTGTGGGGTATGACTTTTTATACAAAACCTAGAAAATATAATTAATCCCATCTAAAGACTGAGGTTGGGGCCAGTTATGGGAAACCTGTGAGCCTTTTGATATTGCAAACAAACTTTGATATATGCTTGGCTTTGTGTTGGATGAGGCTTCATAATTTCTACATTATTGATGGAGAGCTGGATTCTGTTAAAAACACAAAGAAAACCTAATTATAAGATATATATTATATATAAGATATATATAATATATAATTATTATATATAATAATATATAATATACATATGATAGTATATTGAAGCTGGAGGCTTCTGAACATTGCATAAGTGGAACAGTATTACAGGCAAAAACTTGGAACTCAAAATGAATTGTTTGTCTAATGCAGTTCAAGACTAATCTTACTAGAGCAATAAATGCAGAAAACATTCACCTAGCAGGTGTATGTATATGTCAGTCCTACTATGCTAATACAGTGCAGATACATGCAAATGCTCACTAGACTATTGTGCAAACTTAAAACTGCAACATGTGACTGGCTTTAGCGTAGACAATACAACTTTAAAATTCCTGGGTTCTTTTGATCCCCAAGGTATTTTTCTGTTCCTATTTACCCTCCTCCTAAACTGGATGTGGAGCCACACAGAGTGCACAATGGGGACTTGGGAAATGTGGCTCTCATCTCCCTTTGGCCTAAACTTCTCCAGGTTATTGAGAAAGACATATAACCAATATAAACCCAAATTTTCCCACATTTGGAAGGAGAGGTCTAATAAATCTGGGTGTAAGGCATTTAAAACCTACAGTCTTCTCTAGATGTGGAAGGTAACATGAAAACCTATTAGTAAACAAGAAGCTACTCTGACCAAAGAGGAAAGGGCTGGGAGTCCTACTTCCCATCTCCCTGCCCATCCCATGAACTCCCAGGCCTCTGAAGGAAGTAGTCTAAAGCAGATACCATACAGTTCTACCATGCTGGCCTTGGGACTAAGGGGTCAGAACAAAGAAAATAAAAAGTAAGCTGAAAATAAATAACAGCAACAAATGCACGTCATGGCTACTGGTCATAACGGGTGTAACAAACTGATTGGCTTCCAAACTGATTTCAACTCTGGTCTCGGATATAAAATTGACACAAATGCTTGTAAGTGGAAGAAACAGACGTGATGGACCTACGGACACACTAACTCCTTTACCTGTATAGAAGCATAAATTCTAGGCTGCTGCTATTTGTCGTAGGGCCGATGAGACGCTATGAAGACTGTATTGAGTTAGAGTGAGGAGGCCCAGATCCAGTTCCTGTGGTGAGGGCCGTGTACTGCATTCAAAGAGTGCTTTGAGGGCCAGCGGGAAGCATGGACGTTGAGTTGTTTTGTAGCTATATGCCATGACTATGTGTCTCATACACAAGGAGTTGGTGCGAAAAGGCTCTGAAGAAGCAAAAGACCATCTTATTGATGAACAATAAAAATTATTCTAGGACTGGAAAGGGAGAGTGATTCTTATCTGTAGCTTTAACTCTGAGTCATCTTTATCAGCTGGAATTTGATCAGCACTCTACCACTACATCTTTAGCCACCTCCAAAGGCCACAGAGAGTGAGTGACCCAGACCTCCTGCACTTTTTTTCCTTTTTTCTCTGGTCACCGCTCTGGGCAACTTCATAACCTTGAAGGGAATGGAATTTGAGACGAACTACAAAGCTACTTCCTGTGAGGCCTTCCACTTCCTGTGAGACCTTTCACATCCATCCTCCCCTTTGTTTTGCTCCCCTCTTTGGTCACATGGAGCTAACTCACTAGTGCTTAGAAGGGGCTGAGGAGAAGAACTTCCTACCTTCTGTCTCTGGAACACATGGGTCAGGGGAGCCACCTGGCAGTCTTTATGAGCGCCAAAAACCTTGCACAAGGAGCAGGTGGGCACTTCACAGTTCAGACAGTAGATGTTGATGCGTTCCTCTTCATGCTCCTCACACATGGGCTGGTCCAATTTTTTTTCTGGCCTAGGAGGAGGTAAGAAGATAAATAACTATCATCCTCCACCAGGGCAAAACAGAAGGGTGGCAAGCTTTGCAAACCCTATTGGTCCCTAACCTCCGAACCCTATTCTGAAGACTCCCAAAGCCCTTTCATGTTCAACTGAGTGGGAAGTCCTGACAAATCTCCATCTGCTTGAGCACTTGAGACGAAAGACACTGAAGTATAATAGTCTTCAATTAGCGTTTGTCAAATTTTATAGTGTGTTTGCTTCAGTTGGAGATATAAAAACTGCCCCGTGGAATTCCTGAAAGTTCAACATTGGTCTCCGGTCAGCCGTTTGGAACTCACTCCAGCTCTGTGCCCACAGATGAACTTACAGGTTTCTCATTCGATCTTTCTAGGCGTGAAGAAGAGTAGGCTACTGATAAGCTGCATCTCCATTTTGTATAGTTTATATCATTCAGATGTATAAAGATGTATTGCAATGTAAAACATACTGTCTACTGTAGGTCATGATTCCAAGTGTTTGGACACCCTGGTGTTGGTGTGTGGGATGGATTATGTAGCTGCAGTCCCAGATTCAGAAAGCAGAGAGACATAATGATATATCTCTACTGCACTGGGTAGTATTTGACACTGGCACCAGTAAATGGTGGGAAATATCTTTTTGTTTTCTTCTAAGAAAGCTTCATGAGGTTCTAGGCCCAATATTTTGCAAGAGGGATCTTTGTCTGGTCCCATAGCTGCATATGTTCACAAAAATCTATGACCTCCTGATTCACCCATGGATCTGGGACTCAAGCAAGGAAGCATGGCATGCATGGGAAGACTGTTTCCCTTCCCAGCTCTGTTCTAGATCGTGAGGCACAGCCAGTCTTCTTTTTTTGCTGTATAGTCTGTGCCTGGAGCAGAGCCTCAGAGAGGAGCCCTGCTGAAATAATTACCAAGTGACCGGGTGGTAAAATAGAAGTGAAAATTCTATTTTCTATTTCTAAATTCTATTTTCACTAAGTTTCTTCCATCAAGAGAAAAGACTTCTAACTAAATGTGGAAGAAAGAGCAGAGGCAGTTATTTGTGTTTCCTGTGGAAACCTCCCTAAAGAGGGCCAGAAAATACAAATACATAAAACAATAAACACACAGGGCAAGGTGACAATGAATAGATGTCTACCAAATGCTGAAACCTGGAAACATCTCGACAGTTTCTGCTGATTGCCCACAAGACAGATGCCTACAAGAAGTTGGAAGTCCTAGGAAGTTTCCAGAGCTGCAGCTGGAGTCTTTAGCAGAACCACTATGGGATAGCATGAAGGTGCAGGGGTGAGGGTCATGAGGGTGCAGGGGTGAGGGCATTTAATGAGGGGGACATTTTAAGAGACTCCACATGGAAATGTTCTCCATAAAAGCAACACTGTGAGCCAAGAGAGGAAGACATGGGTTGAAGTAAATGAAAGCAGAGAGTAGAGCCCAGCACTGAAAGGGCTCAGTCTGCAGCAGAAAGCTGATAGGCAGTGCCTAACATGGAAAAACAAAAACAGGAAATAGGACCATAACAGTGAGATACATATGGGGTGGGAGGGAGACTTGGCTGAGTGGTTAAAGCACATATTGTTTTTGCAGAGGACCAGAGTTTGGTTCCCAGCCACCCATGTGGTAAGCTCATGACCATGTCTAACCCCAATTCTAGGGGATCTGACACAATCTTTTGACCTTTACAAGCATCAGGTACACATACATGCATCCAGGCAAAACATTCATACATATAAAATAAATAAGCCTAAATTTTTTTTGTTACAAAAAGACAAACCAGTAACACAATTATCATTGGTATAAACAGCAAGATGTAGTTATTAAGTTATTGTATTTTGGAAGTGAGAATTGAGAGTGTGAGAGACCCCACACATATGTAACAGATGTGCAGCTTGGTCTTCATGTGGGTCCTGAACAACTGGAGCAGAGGTTATCCCAAAAGCTGGTGCCTATATGTGGTATATGTTCTTCTAGCTGGGCTGCCTGGTCTGGCTTGAGTGGAAGAGGAAGCACTAGCCCCGAAGAGACTTGATGAGCTGGGTAGAGAGACACCCAGGGGCCCACCCACTCAGAGAGCAGGGGAGGGGAGGATGGGAAAAGGATTGTGGGAGGGGATGACTGGGAGAAGACAGTGAGTGGGATGTAAAGTAAATAAGTAAAAATTAAATAAATGGCTGGAGAGATGGCTCAGTGGTTAAGAGCACTGACTGCTTGCTCTTCCAGAGTTTCGGAGTTCAATTCCCAGCAACCACATGGTGGCTCACAACCACCGTGTAATAGAATTTGATAGCCTTTTCTGGTGCTCTGAAGACAGCTACAGTGTACTCATATACATTAAATAAATAAATCTTTTAAAAAACTAAATAAATTTTTGAAAGAGTGTGAGAGACAAAAATAAGAACAAGCCTTCTCACTAAAGGCCTTGTAGTCTTGTTTAAGACTCTTTTAAAATTAAAATATATAAATGTCATTCCCATTGGTGCATTTAAAAGGACTGGGGAAATATCTTAGTCAGTAAAGTAAGTACTTGCCATGTAAGAGTTAGGATCTGAATTTGATTCTAAGCATCCTTAAAAAGGGTCAGAAAACAATGTGGTAGTGTATGTCTGTGGTCCTAACTATGGTAAGACTCAGGAGAGTCCCTGGAGCTTGCTAGCAGCTGTGCTCCTGTTTCAGTGACAGACCCTGTCTTAAAAGATAAAGTGGGAGCAACAGATCAAGACATCTGATCAACCACTGGCCTCCACACACATGTGCTCAAACACCTGCCAACACATAAACATGCAGACGTGCATAACACACACACACACACACACACACACACATATGCACACTCACATGCACACACACACACACACACACACACACACACACACACACAAACAATTTGGTAGGATGATAATAGAACCCACCTCAGATTTTTGAGAAAATCAAAGAATCACACCTGATTCACCTGTAAAGCTTCTGAACAGAGTATAACACACAATACAGAGTCATTTTGTTAATTATATTAACAAATTAATCACTGTATTTAATAATAATATTAACCAAATTAGTACCTTCTCTTGCCTAGTCCAAACTGTGGATAGTGCATCACCATACAGAATGTGAGATGAGGGCAGGATTTGTCAGAGGCCAGAGTTGAATGATACTTCAAAGCCCATTGTGGCAGTGTTTCCACTTTCTGTTGACAGTACTAAAGTCTATACCAGGGGTTAGTTTATTCTGTATACCCAGAGTTATTCTAAGGCCATCTAATACATCTCAAGTCTTGGGACTCAGGTCTGTTATGATTCTCAATTTCAGGACCAGTGAGTTTTATGTGATTAAGCCCCTTTTAGGCAACTCCAAAAGCAACCTGAGTGTAATAAACAATGTAAGAAAACAATCATAAAAATATCCCTGTTTCAGTTGGCTTTTGCTTTAGTGGTAGGGATTTGACTCACTGCTTTTCTCCAATTTGTTCCTCAGTTCTTGAAGAAACGCCAGGCTGACTTCACTGGTAAGGTAGTTTTACTAACACAAGTTTTAACATTTCCTGTCCTCTAGATTTTATAGCAAAAGCTGTTATGTTCATGTTTGAAGTTCCTACTAGGTGACTGGTGAGACAGAAAAATCATCGTAATAAATAAACACAGAAGACTGTGGTGTGCTTGTCTGTGCTGCTTACAGGTTAACATTGTGGAGCCCCTGCTGGGTGAAAGGCACTGGATCTGATTCTGAAACCATTGTCACAGAAATGCCTTTTAATAATTGCTTGCTTCCTAGTTACCAGTGGAATCTTGAGGAGACATCATCTCTCCTTTCACTTTCCTCTCTCCAAACCCTCCCATCTATCCCTCTTGCTCCTTCAAATTTATATAAACTCCTTTTAAATTGATATTGCATGCATATGTATATGTTTCTAAATAAGACCTGATTAGTCTATACAATTTTACTTTCATTATGTTTCCAGATACGACCATTTGGTGTTGGATAACCCGTTGGTGTGCTCTTCCCTGGGGAAGACATTCCCCCACTCTCAGCACTTAGTTGCCTGTAGTTCTTTGTGAATTGCAGCCTTGTGGTCTTTCTCCATCCACTTTGTCATGTCTATTTTTGTTTTCCATCTTTGGCTTGTGTTTAAGCAGTTATGTTGTTGGGGGTAGTAAGGGGTGTAGCTTCTGACATTAATAGGAAACACAGTCTCACAGCAAACTCCCTGATCTGCTGGATTTTAGAGCCTTTCCACCCCTTCTTCTGCAATGTTCCCTGAGCCTTTGATGTGGGAATCATTTGTAGATGTATCCACTGGGATAACTCTGTTGAACACAACAAAACACAGTGAAATCTGAATTGTAACCTGGAATCACATTCCTTCTTGTCAAGAAATTAGGAAACAAGAGAGACAGGTGGCTGTGGTATGTCATCAGCAATTCTTCCTCAGTTCCATCTATAGCCTGGTGCTATCTAATTTAGTTCTGAATCTTGAGCAGAAACTAATGGCCATAATAATCACAATAATTACATGTTATATTAATTGAACGACGTTCCTGCAAAGAGCACAAGGCGTTTATAGCCCTGCAGATGTTCCATAAGCACAGGCCTCTTGTAATAAGGTCACAATGGGTCCGTTTCTACTCAATTTCCATATGGCTACCAAGGTTTTAGATTCAAATGACCTGTGCAGAATAGAGATATAAGGGTCTTCGCACCATGGCTTTTAGGAATAAACTCTGTGGTTTCATCTCTAGGAATGTAAAGCTTATGTGGTGTGAGAAATACGTGTGAAGCCTTTTAAAATGTTCTAATGAATGGATGTGTGTGACATGCCAATCAACCGGGAAGTGGGAGCTAAGAGTGTTTAGTAGCAGGGAAACAGTCTGAAATTCATCTCTCTTCCTGTTTCTCTAAATGGACTTCCTGAAGGCCAGCGTTATATCTTGCCTTGAATGTTCCAAAGAGCCAATATTATGACAAATGATGATGTCAGAGTGTTTTAAAAGTATAAATATTACTGCTGTTTAGACTGTTTTAAGGCAATGCAACTAGGGGCTGTATTTTGGAAGATGATGTTTCTTAACTTATATACATGTTTGTGCTAGAGTTTTTCTGTATAAAAGGATCTGGAGTTTAGGAACTGCCCATGTGTCAACATGCCTAGTGTTGTCACTTATTTAAAAAAAAAAAAGAGTAAGAAGCCAGGGATATGTTTGGTGGATGTGTGGTATGGTGTGCGGAGAAGGGCGTGCCTCTGGGACTCATGCTGAGGCATCCCTTCCCCCTGAAGTACCAGCCACAGGTATAGTGTGGAGTGTAGTATAGAATAGAGTTTATTTAGGGCATGGGAAGAGGAGTTGAGGGAGTGGTAGACACACACAGAGGGGAGAGGGAGGGAAGGACAGGAGGGGGAGAGAGAGAGAGAGAGAGAGAGAGAGAGAGAGAGAGAGAGAGAGAGAGAGAGAGAGAGAAGAGACCTGGCCATGAGCACCACGTGGAGAGAGATGGGGGAGGGGAATGAGGAGAGAAGGGACAGAGAGGGAAGATGGTAAGAAAGCCAGAGAGCAAGAACAAGAGAGGAAGAGGATGAAGAGGGGGCAAGCAGCCCCTTTATAGTGAATCAGGCATACCTGGCTGTTGCCAGGTAACTGTGGGGCAGAGTCTAGAAGAAAAGCTAGCATCTCTAATGAATGTAATACAAGGCTGTGGGGTGGATCCCACCTCTGTCAACATGACTCTCTTTGATGGCACAGAAGCATGCACACTAGCTCCTTTCTTTCCTTCACACGCAACTCTGTCTCATTGAGGAGTGACATGGAAAAGCCTTTTAGTGAACGGTTAGCACATGGCTGGTAACAAACATGCAGTGTATCAACCCACTAAGACGAAAACAAAGGATCCAATAAGTCTTGCTCTCGAGCAGCTCTTACCTGGTGGACTCCTGCTTGTAAATGTCAATGATGTTTTCCACCAGCAGGTTCCTCTGCAGTCCGTAGACCCCATGTCTGTCTAACACCACCTCATGTCTGCAAGAGGGACAGCGGAAGCGGCCCCCCGATGCCACGGTGGTGCCTCCTCTTGTGGGTAAGTACGGGTTAGAGGCCTGTTCTTGCCAAGCAAGAAAAAAGGAACTGAGTAATCCCACAGACAGCTTTTTGGAGACTTATTTTCACTCTGTGACACTACATACAATACAGACTTCCCAGGGCTTACTGTACGTGGTCCTGAAACACAGGGCCCTCCCTGGTCCACAGTCTTCTGCAGTATGCCCGGGCCAGCAAGAGGCATTTCCCCTGTGTTTTCCTAACCCAGAGTTCCATCCAGAAACTCCAATGCTGAGGCCTGAACAGTAACTCATTTTCAATTCTTAAACAGATTCAGTGAATCAGTTTTGTTTTACTACAGACAAATATGGTTCTTAGAATTAAAACACAGCAGGATTTGTGAGGAACAGGTTGACTACCAAACCTGGGGAAATGATTCAGATACACTGACAACAGCCTCAGAAAGCTCTCTAGGGGAACTAACTTTGATCTCAAACACTGATGCAGGAGAGAGGGACACTCTACAGCTTCCAAATTCCAAACAAACCTACCTGGAAGATGTCACTGGCACATTTCCTGCACAGGTTGTGCTGGCAGGGGAGAATGACCACGGGCTTCGTGAACATCTCTAGGCAGATGGGGCAGATCAGTTGTTTTTCCAAGTTATCCATGGTCTGCTGCTCTTTGGAGAAAGACTTGTAATTCAGAGAAGTGCTCATTTCCTAGCCGTCTCTGAGTGTGCTGCCAGGGAAGGGTGCTCCCGAACGGCTTCTGTAAGTGTTTCCTGGAAATAATTCCAAGGACTGTACGATCAAGTGTCCTTTATGTCTCTCTGTGTGGAGGACATTGTTCCAGGCCTGGCTCAGAATGGGTGATGGAGCTGTTTTTAGCAACCCAAGGTCACATGACCCTGGACTGACTTGTCCATATAAGCCAGTGACAGGGGGATGGATTCTGACAGGTGACGGAGAACAGGAGTCAACATTCTTGCCCTGGGGAGTAAGAGAGTGGGTGGGAAGGGGATTACAAGACCCATTTAGCAGGGGTTATGAAGGGAGGACAATCTGGAGCCCACAGTTGTCAACAACAAATGCAAATGTGCATGCTTAGTCTCTGAGCCATGCCCTGGTGAGCACTTGGGAAGAACTTAGTGACAGGCTTCTGCAGAAGGCAGCCCTACAGTGTAACTGTATAGGAAGCATTGTTTCTTCCGCCTTCAGGAAACAAGCTACCCAAAGGAACATGGCAGCAACTTCTTAGGTGCAAGTAAGCAAAGCTTGTTCTGCAGATCTCTATCCTGATCTGAAGAGGGCAATAGTGTAAAAAGCCATGCATGATATTAAGTATTTTATCTGTGCCATGATTGGAGTATATAAAAATTCCAATTTAAAATGCTTTTACCATTAAAGTGTGTCCAAAAGCTTTTTCTTTTATACATGTTTATGTGTATGTATGCATGTTTACACGTGTGTGGGTGAACATATGCACATGCATGTGGGCTGGTATCAAGAGTCTTCCTCCATCACTCTCTATCTTATTCATAGAATCAGGATCTCTCAGCTGAAGCTAACATTAGCCAGTAGGACTAGTCTGGCTAGCATCTTGCTTAGGGGATTCCTCTGGTTTCCCTGGAATTACAGGTAGGCAGTCACACCCGGCAGGCATTTACATGAGTTCTGGGTATCCAAACTGGAGTCATTACACGTGTGTAGCAAGTGATTTATCCACAGAGTCATCTCCCCCAGACCTCTGTTTTAAAAAATTAGGAACCAAAATGTTGAGTATGTGGTTCTTCTCACGTAGCTCTCACTCATCCTCTGCCTCCTCCAACCCACCCCAACGCATACACCCTAAACAGGAAGACAAGTTGTGAGAGTCTATTTAAAATAAGCTTACTTTGCAACAGTAACACTCATTGGGATAGCAGCTGGCACTATAATTGTGTTCCATCACGTGTTGGAGTAAGATGCCAGTGCCGTCGATAGCTGAAGTGAATATGGCTTCCTATATACCTTTCCAATCTGCTCCTAAGTGTTTGTGCATTTTAAGCCTTCGTCCAAGGTCATGTTTTAAAGTGATAGCATCCCTAGTAATTTCTAGTATTCTTGGTCTGCTCTTGTATTGTAAACACAAATTCTGACATTTGCCAGGAATTTATAAAAAAATTTTTCCATATGTGTTGTATGTAAAACTTGAAATCAGATAGAAATCAAAAGAAATTTTATGCCAGTTTTTATGTGAAAAATTTTAATCTTCTTTCTCTATGATTTAAAAAAAATCCAAAACAAAGCACACACAAAAAAAATTCCCCATGTCATTGTGACTGGCTGTGCAGTCTTGCTCTATATGCATAAACAATGTATTTGTAAGCCCTGTTATCTAATAAGAAGTTATATGAATGCATGAGCATCAGGGGGAAAGTTTGGAGGAGTCTCTCAACACTTTCAATATTTATATAGCAACAGCAGTGAAGAAGGGAATTCATGCCAGTTCCCTGATGAATTACATCCTGTCACCTCACTTCACCAGTTAGATTCTGTTTGTAACCGGCTATGGAGCTCTCAGCTCCATATATGAGATAATTTCCAAGGGAAGTTCTACTGCAGAAGTAAAAGCCCTTGCAATCTAAAGAAAAGCACTTATTAGTCAGGGTTCTCCAGAGGAGTAGAATCAGTAGGGGTGTGTGTGTGTGTGTGTGTGTGTGTGTGTGTGTGTGTGTGTGTGTGTGTGTGTGTGTGTGTGAATGGTTTTATAATCTTTTGCAATGTGTTCTGAGTAGTAGAACCTCTAGTTATTATAAAAAGGAGTTAACTGGTGCTACCTGGGAGACTGGCAGAGTTTTCATTGAAGTTTTGACTATCAGAAAAGGACCTAATAGCAGTCCCACTATAAAGAAGCTTAAGAAATACTGATACCATTTTAGGAATTTTTATAGGATCATCCACTTGTCTCTATAGCATCACTACAAGACAGAACATCTTTGTAGATCTGTAGAGATCTGCTCAAAAGAGTGGGCTAATACCTAGTGATTGCGTTGTATGTTTAATAATAGCAGGAAAAGCATATTAATAGCAGGAATCTTTCCTAAAATGATTTTCTCCTACGCCTTGCATGCTGTAGATTTTAATATAAGGTGGTTATCTCGGGAAGATCACCTGCTAGTTATTAGCTTGTTCTATGATGGCTCCTAACAAAACAAAACAAAAAACAAAACCCTGCTAAGTTATTCATGAACCCTAATCAGCTGTAGGTGACAGAACCTAAATCCAGCTGGGTGAAGGTGCTTTCCGATGCCACAGGGTGAGGCAGCTGCAGAAGCCAGAGGGTTTGCCTGCTGACTCATGGTAGCGTTTCCTGCAGCAGCAGCCCTGGTGGGCGGTGCTAGGCATGTGAGTCGTCCCCACTTACTCTCCAATCATAACCCCAGAGTCCATTTCCTACTTCCCTTCCCAGTGCTACTGCCCTGTGCACGGGCTTGCTGACCTCTTATTTGGACCATGGGAGGTTTCCAATCTTTCCTTTAGCAAGTCTCCCGCATTGTCATCTGTCCCCATCACAGCAGGAAGGTCACTCCACCAACACAGACATGAGCTCATGGAATCAGTCTCATAAGAAATTTTTAATGACTTTCTGATACCTGGTTTTAGTAGGTTTTTAAGAAACAAGCCATTAGTATAGTATTCACGGGATGCCAACACATTAGTGGTGTAGGCTTCATTCTAGGCCAAACTACCGAACGCTCTGAGGCTCCCCATATACCTGTGCCTCCATGTCTGCAAACACGTCTTTCCCGAGTTGATCCATTCCAAAGCAATCCAACCATGGAGCTTTCCTGGCAGCCCAGCACGCCTTCTCATCGTGTGGTTCTTACGTGTGAATGAATGTGTGACCTCCATCACACTGAGCTCCTTGCAGGTACCAGCCTGATCTCTTTAGTCTTTCAATCCCCAGAGCTTTGTACAATAGCAACATACGGTAAGTACTCGGTGAATTCTTTTAAAAGGAATGGGTTCTTTCCACCAGTGTGCAACTCACTTACCACGTAACAGCTCTCAGTCAAGGGTGGAACATTGGTGTGTAGACTGGTAGCCCCATGAGATTACGTCACTTGGTGTCCTCTGTGGTTATAAGGACACTGACAGTGCATTGTGGACATGACTGAAGTGACACTGCTAGAAAGGAGTCTAGAGCCATGTTGTATACTTGTGTCTTAAGTTTCAATAAAAGGAATAAAATAAACACAGACAAGGCTTACATAATGAAGATGTGAAGAAAGCAGTTTACAGCTGTACAGCTGTGTTTAATAAATGTTTATCAAGCCTAAGTACGAAATTAAATGTTTACAAGGTAAAAAGTTATATGAACAGAATTGGGGAAATGATCCTCAGTTAAGAGCACTGGCTGCTCTTCCAGAGGATCCACGTTGGATTCCCAGCATCCATATGGTGTCAAAGAACCATATGAATTCCAGTTCCAGGGGATCTGACACCTTCTGTTGGCCTCTGAGGATACTGCATGCATAGGACACAAAGATATACCTGTAAGAAAAAAAAAAAAAAAGCCCATACACATGAAATAAAATAAAATTGCAGTAAGCTAATGTCAAATAAATTTTGAGGAAGTATTTTTAATTATTTATTCATTTATTTATAAATTGAGCAGCCCTGTGCACAGCTCTGGCAGTCTACAGTAGTCTGCATTCCTGTCCCAGGCTTCATACTAATTCACTGTCTCACCCAAAGCAGCTTCCAATCTTTTTCATCCTTTATACCCACTTTTCGCTGTACTTCAGGTGTGCAATGCTTACCACTAAGCTATAATTGCCTGAAGCATTCAGCACCAGACCATGCTGTTCTGGTTTGTAGTCTATGAGCAGTAAGACTTACAAAAGAGCCCAGTGCATAGTTCCCTCTGCCAGTTAGGCTTGTGTATCCAATCTGATGGTCCCACACTGATAGACTTGCCTAGGGATGCAGTTCTCAGGATGCAGCCCCAATGACAAATGAGTCACAACTATACTATTACTTTATAGACCATAGATCGTGGTTGTTGATTAAAGACATCTGGAATATCAGTAAAGTAACGCTCCCGGTGTGCTGTGAAGCTGTCTCTAGAGCCAAATCTCATGTCAGTCTTCAAACTGATAGGCAAGACTTAGTGAGAATTGAGGGCGGTTGGAGCCTAGGAACACAGGCCTCATTAAGTCTTCATTCCTGAGTCTATCATGCTGGTGGAATCATATTCAGAAACCTTGAGAAACTGAAATTTCTAATTTCTGAAGTGAGTCTGGGGCAATGATGACAGTCCCCCAAAGCCTGCTTAAGCACCTCAAAGTGTATTAATTGATGACAACAGAAAGAATTATGACATTTCCCAACCTCTAGTCACCAGATCAAATGGAAGCAGGCTTCGGGGGCCAGGGCAAGGCTATTCTGACCCTGACCACATGCGACTGAGCCACACTTTACACACAAGGATCACAGGGTTCTACATAACTGTCAGACTCTATCAGCAAAGCGGATTCCAAGGCCTCCTGAACTTGTGACCCACTGGATACACACTCAAGGATTCTCCAACATCTTCACTTCAAAAAATTGCTAGTGACACAATTCAGAAAAGCATTGTAGTTATATTCCAGCTGCGATACAGGCTAAATGTAAAATACCCCCACACACTCCCCACTCCCGGCCCCGACCCCGGCCCCGGCCCCGGCCCCCGCCCATGTATTTGACCCCTTGGCGCCTGCCTGGTGGGGACTCTTTGAAAGGTTGTAAAAGCTTTAAGTCTAGGAGACAGAGAGCCTCACTGGACAAAGGAGGATACCAGTTGCAGGCCTGCCTCACTTTCTGTTTGCTCTCTGCTTCCAGAGAAAAGGAATCCCACCTGTATGCTCCTGCCATGACTTCCCCTCCACAACAAATGGTGCTCTTTACAACAGCAAGCTTTCAGTAGGAATTTTTTCACAGAAATGAGAAAAGTAATTTATGCAAGATGTGTGTGTGTGTTATTTATAATTAATATAATAGACAGTATCCTTATAATTTTATTTCTTTAGAGTGGAAAGATAAAAATTAAGACCAACCTGAAGACAAGTCAGGAAGGACTTGAATATGGTCCCCAGATGTGAACTTGCATATCCTAAGTGGAGTCAAGATGCACCATTCTCCAGGCACGTAGATGCTAGACCATGCAGAGAAATGTTATTCAGGGAGGCTCACCCATGCTTCTGAGTACAGAGTTATCACTGAGGCATGCTGGATTTGATTATTGTTCATGTGACTAGCTGTAGCCCTCCTTGCTTCACAGAGGCCTGGCTGATACTAACGTGCCTTAGAACTCCAACACTCTAATGATTGGGTCGCTCTTGCCATCCTGATCAGTCTATCTTGAGACATCTTATTAGCATAAATTATCAACGATATCAGTCGGGAAATTCTAAGAATTTAGAGAAGTTGGAACCAGTGCCAAATTCTTTATTATTCACTAAAGTCTCAGTATTGTCTTCAGAGCTGAGGAAGGGAAACTATAACATTATTTTTACTTCTGTTTCAGCACAACAAATAAACACACACCTAGTTCCAGTCACCTTGTATAATAGCATCCCATAATAGCTATTATCACTGTGGCCAGCTGTGGCTGAAAACAGTGGTCCAGAGGTTTAGTTGCTCAGGTGTGCAGAGAGCTGATTTACAGTATAGATTCCAGGATCTCTTTCTATGAAAGTCCCAGGAAAACTTTCTATGCTAATGAAGATATTTAATTTGTTGTGCATAAAACTAGACTGGAGTTTAATGTTTTAAATATATTAGATAAACTTAAATTTTTGTGACAGGAAGCCATTTTGTCCACTGATGTGTTTTATGCCTGGGTGTTTCACGCCCTTAAAACACTTCTGATTATCTAAGAACAGTCTGGTGGATTTCTTGTCAGACGATTTTGCAAGACCTTAGAGAGTGCTGTCATTAATAAAGATGAAACTGAGCTTGTACCAGAAAGGTCTGTAGACAGCTCCCCCTTGAAGGCTCTCCTCCCAGTGAGACATCAGATGCTGAAGCATCAGGAGACACGAGCTGGACCTGGACCTGATGTTTGTATCCTTGGTGACAGTGAGTGACAAGGTCCTATGAAGAATCTAGAAGCCTGTGAGGCCTCAGGCCGAAGCTCTTGAATTACCCAGATGGCCTTGTCTTCAGGCCTTGGCCTAGGGGAGTGGTCCCATTCTTCCTCTCAGAGCACAAGGTAACCAGTCCATGTAGGACATCTGCACCCACGCTTTGTTTTGGTTGGTCCTTTCCAACTCCTTTTCCTCATCTCCCCATCTCTTCTTCCCAAGCAATCCTCCATCCACATTTATGCTGTGTGTGCTTTCTTACCTACCCCCTGTCTCCTTCCTAAGTCCCTGTTCTCTCCTCTTGTGGGCCTGATTCCTAGTTTCATGACTTATACCCACACTCATCCCCACCGATACACTCATGTGTAACAGGCAGAAGCTAAGACCCACATGTATGAGAGACCATGTGATATTTGTCTTCTGAACCATGGTGGTCTCACTTAATATGAGACTCTCCAGTTCTATTTTACTACAAAATCTTAAATTGAATTTTAAGCATCATTTAATTTAAGTTTATGATTAAATGACCACATGTGGTGAGTAGGTTCTTATTGGACAAACAGCCCTTGATTGTGAATTTAAAAAAAAAAATCTTGGAGAAACTAAGGTATATATAGCGGATTCTCCCACAGGAGCTTGGAGAGCATCACTGGGTAGATTGTACCTATAGCTGGAATATGAATGCACATCTGCTCCAGATGATTAGAAGAACAATATCAGCTATCTACACCAGCTTCCAGAATGTGTCAATAACATTCTGGGGACAGGAGGAATTTGAGGCATGAGTCAAAAGTGGTACCATTTCTCAGCGCTCTAGAGTACCTTGGGCATTTCATTTATTCCTGGCTCCTCTGTCTCATCAGCACAGGTCCTTGAAAATATGGAAGCTGAGCTTCAACAAATATATGTCCATCATACAAAACAGGATTTATGGTCAGAGACAAGGTGAAACCAACAGGAACTATTAGATACAGTTCTGTTAGTTACGTTTCTTATCGCTGGGATAAAATACCTGATGAGAAGAGTTTAAGGAGGAAAGGGTTTACTGTACAGTCTGAGAGAATAATCTATCTTGACAGAGAAAGTGTGGGGGCCGGAGCAGCTCTAGCAAGGTATGGGGAACCTGGGGCAGCTGGTTACTGAGTCATGGTGAGGAAGCAGGGGGTATCTAAAGGTTGGTGCTCACACGTTTTTTACAGGATGTGGGAGTCCACCCCAGTGACTGGGGAACGGAGCTCTGCATATCCAGGGTTGGTCTTCCATCTCAGTTAAATCTTTCTGGAAATGCCTTCACAGACATACCCAAAGGCATAGGAGATTCTAAAAAAAAAAAAATCAGTCCTTTGGCAATTGAGATCAACACAGACGGAAAGAAAACCATGATTGCAAGGCCAGTCTTGCATCTGGCCTAATCTCTTATACCCAGGAGAACTGAGGAAGTTGTGACTAATTCCATCATTAAAACAGAGAAAAATACAAATAAAACATGATAAGAACACTGGATGGTGTGACTGTTGGAGGCACCGGTGAGCCCTGAAGGAGGGGGCTCAGCCAGAGTGGACATCGAGGTCACAAAAACAGGCCATGACTCCCATGTTAACTCTAGCATTGATTAATTCGACTCCAAATTACTTTAATCCCAGGCCAAAACAAAGTAGCAAATAATTTATCTTGGGTAACCAAGGGTTCTTGGTGTGTGTGTGCAGATGTGCTAGCTCTACATGCATGTGCATAGGAAAGCCAGCCACTGACAGCAGCTGTCTCGGTCTATCATGCCCTTAATCTTTTAAAGACAAGACAGTTGCATAGGCTGGCTGGCCAGTGAGCCCCTGGGACTCTTCTATCTCCATCTCCCAGCACTAGGGTTACAAATGTTTCTGTGTGGGTGCTTAAGCCAACTCCTGGGCTGCAAACTAAATCCTCTTTAGTTAAGAGAACTAAAATGTCAGTAGTTTTCTGCAGTACACATCCATCCACCCCTTCCTCCTCCCCACAACTATTGTGAGCATAATACACTGCACATTCCATAAAGAAGGTTACACTTTATTTGAAATTTAGATGAACTGGGTTTGTTCCAAGTACCAGGCTCTGCTGTGTTCTGCACAACCTGGCCCTGGAAACATGACTCAGGTGACACAGAATGAAGAAATGACAGACACATATAGAAAAGCTGCGTGGGGGCACCTATGATACAATCAGACAGCCAGAAAGTTCACTGTGCACATCACAAAGGGAAGGGGCTAACTGCTCCAGGGGAGGCCTCTGAGGGGCAGCACCCTCAGGTTGTACATATCCGGGAGGAGGAAGCTGTGGTTGGTAGTTTATGCATACACTGGTTTTAACTAAAGGCCAGTTGTTTCTCACTAGTTCTGGGAACAGAGGAAGGCTTTGCCATCCCTGTGAGCCTCACCTGGGGTAGGCTTTATCACTCCATGAGTCTGAGGCAAGGGGGTCCTTGACACAGACTCCATGTTAACAATATGCTGGCAGCTGGGGCTTCATCTTCTCCTCACAAGGCTTGGTAGATCTCCCATTTACAATGGCGCTTCCTTTGATTTCCTATAGCCAAAGTTGTGGTTTTAAAAAACAGCTCCTAAAAAGCTTGAGTGACTTGCTCAAGGCCTGTCTTCCCAGCACCTGTGAGGCGGAGCCCAAGGCCTTATCCTACTGAAAGCCAGTAGTACTGAAATACTACACAAAACCGCCACCACTTACAGCCACAACAGAAGCAGGACCCCAGTCTTAGGAATTCGCCTTCATGTATCAACCTTAAAAGTTACTGAAAAGTAAACTCCAGCCCCCAGCCCTCCTTTCTGTAGTCGGATCCCCGAGATTGCCTATACTAAGTTCCTGATTCAGAAACTCCACTTGCCGTGCCCTGCTCATTTGGCCTGTTACAGTTTTTCTTGCTACCTGGAAACAAGGAGTTTGAACACATGATTTTAAATTCTGAATGAGAAACGACATTTCATGAAAATAAAAATCAAAAGGAAGTGACCAGTTTCAAAAGTCCTTGGACGATCTGGCATTTCATTTATTAAGCTGACTGTAAATTTCTCGTTGGAAGCTGTGTTGTATCTTGATAATTGCTCCAGCTTCAAAGACGTTCTTCATAGATTTCACTTCATCACAAAGATCTCTGAGGAAATGTGTAAAGCCAACATACTGTACTTTCTTCTGAGTATTTCTTGCCACAGTTTATGTGCTAGAAATATCCAGCGAGGTGTCTAACAAGTGGTCACATCTGATGATGTCACCTGGGCTCTAGGTCCTCCTTACCATGCCTGGAACTGTACACTCCTGCTACCATGTTCTTACAAGTTCTGAGTAAAATGCCAGTGGTTATACAGATGCTATTATGGCCATCCCATAATGTGTTTGTCCACTATTCTGTGTTTTCAGTCTTGTTCTACCTGCCTTGCTTAGAGAGCCCAGCATCCGTTTGCACACTGTCTTATGTATTTAGACAACACGCACACAAGGATTCCAAGCAACTCCCCTGGCCTGCAGGTGTGGCATGTTCACCAGGCCTCTTGGTATTGTAATTGTCCCAAGGTCTGCAGCATGCTAGCAAAATGCCAGGCCCTATGAATGCCTCTCAATAACCCTCCCCTTTCCTTTTCTTCTGTCTTCTCTTTTCCTCCACCGGCTTCCACTTCCTACTGATAACAGTAGTGTGTTTACTGTGTTCCGGGACCTATGCTAAGAGATTCCAAATTCTACCTTTATTGAGAGGAAGTGCCATTATGGCCATCCTGCTTTACAAAGGATGAAATCAAGGTGCTGAGTGACCTGTCCAAAGTCCTACAGAGACAAGACAGAGCATTGGCTTTCACCGACCACATGACTAAGCACTCTGTGACTCATCCTCCTGGTTTCCACGAGTGAACATCTGTGCTTCCCTGTCTGACTGCTGACCTCGGGAAGCGACTGGATTCCGCGTCGCAGACGCCATACCTACTATCTGACTTGCCACTGCTTTCCCTTTTCACCACGTGCAGTTACAGGGGTTATTGTTAGTTACTGTTCACAAATACGATTTCAGTAGCAGAGCTCTGCGGTGAACACCAGGAACCTCAGGTCTGGGAAAGCTGAGGTAGACAATGAAGAGCCAGAGGCCTGCACGGTGTGGCAGCACACCCTGCTCTGACACACACACACTCACACACAGAGCACTTGGGAGGCACAGGCAGCTCAAGCCCAGCTACTGAAGCCTTGTCTCAAGACACTGAAATAAGAAAAATACATAATGTATATGTAGGGGGATATATTTAAATGACAAAGAGTCTATTAAAAACTTAATTGAAAATAACAAAATGGGATTTAAAATGGAAAGACAGGAAGTCGAAGACAGCAAGAAATTGCAGCAGATTGCACTGGAAACAAAAGCACACAAGTTGCCCAGGACTCTAAAATGTACAAAAGAATTATGATTTATTATAATCCTCAAAAGTCTAATAATTCTGCCCTTGACTGAAGTGTGTGTGTGTGTGTGTCTTTTAACAAGGAGAGCCTAAGTCGAAGTGTTTTTTTTTTTTCGTTCGTTCGTTCGTTTTTAATTTTCAGTTTTCCCTCAGTGCTGGTCCCTAGTCTAAGCAGTGCTCCACAGTTTCTTCGAGGTGGGAACTAGTCCCAACGTCTTCTGGAGGAAATCGCTCCAGCGCCCTCGACACTACCCTTAGGCATCTGTCCCCCTGGTGGAGCCACACAGCCCGGACCCTGAGCTTAGCCAGGGTTTAAAGCCGGGTCTCCTTTTTGTTTTTCTACATACAGGTTAGATGCATGCCTCGGAGTTTCGGACACCACACAAAACACAATATTGAAATTCACCCCACTGAGTTTTGCCTACTGTCTTTCGGGTCGAATTGAGGTGGATAACAAAATTAAAAGAAAAACTACAGAAATGGAAAAGAAAACTGGAGGATGCGGGCATCGATCCCGCTACCTCTCGCATGCTAAGCGAGCGCTCTACCATTTGAGCTAATCCCCCTACGATTGGATTTAGTTACTGTGTGCTCCTCTAGAGGAGGACCAGCGCACTGCTAGGTACAGAAAATGCTTCGAACATGCCTTGCAATAGAGATTAAAAGGTCAAAATGTAAGCTCCTTCCTTCGAGCCGGAATCGAACCAGCGACCTAAGGATAACCACAGACACATGCCTACAGTCCTCCGCTCTACCAGCTGAGCTATCGAAGGAAGCGATAAGAGGTCTGGCGGATGGACTCCATAACGCCACGTCACTCCTCCGCGCGCAGCGATCTCCAAAGATCCGGCGGACCTGGTGTGTGGAGCTCGGGTTCACAGAACCGCATACATGAGGAACCGGCTGGGCGGTGGTGCAGCCGCACTCCGGGACTTGTCTGAGCGCGCTCGCACCATGGGGTCGCAAAAGGTTGAAGCGTAAGGCAGAGTAAAGGCCAGAGTTGGAGAGAAAGTCCTGGAACCGCCGAGAGGCTTAGCGAGCTCAGAGGCTGAGAGGGGCCTGGAGAAAAACAAAACGTCACTGTCTCCTTCGAGCCGGAGTCGAACCAGCGACCTAAGGATGCCTCCTAACTGGAGAGTTAGCTACAGTCCTCCGCTCTACCAGCTGAGCTATCGAAGGGACATAAATAAGCTTTCTGCCCCTTTGATCTGAATACATCTGAGAAAGGGAGTTCGGCAGGCAGACGGAGCTGCGCATGCGCACTTCTCAGGACTCACACCTCCCCCTCTCCCCCGAGGGTCACTGGTTGTTTTATGCCTGTGCGCAACCCCCGCTCCGCCTCCGGCAATCCTAAGCGGCCTAGAAAGCACCCTAGCACAGTATCCCCGGGAGGCCAGGCTCTGCTTCTCCTTCGTCACCCGCCCTGCCTGTGTTGCCTTTTCCTCTCTCACTACGTTTGATGAGACTGTAGAGAACTTACTCACGCTGCCATCCTGAAAACCCCTAGAACGCTCCTCATCGACGGGCCAGTGGCGCAATGGATAACGCGTCTGACTACGGATCAGAAGATTGTAGGTTCGACTCCTGCCTGGCTCGAGTTTTTAGCTCTGGGCTGGCTTAGCACTGATGTAGTCCACATTCTGTGCCAGTTTTGCTCTGGATCCCTGTGGTAAAGTTAAGGGAGACTGAACCTCCCCGTGGTGCAGGACAACCTGCTAGAATTGTAAGGATTCTGAAGTTAAATATTTTACCTAAGTGGGCCCTTTCTTGGCAAGTCAAGACAGTAAAATGTCGAGTGCTTGTCTCCATTTTGATACTGTGCCCACACTGTTGTTAGAGAGGGTTTTTGTTTGGTTGGTTTTGGGTTTTTGTTTTGTTGTGTTTGTTTGTTTGTTTTTAATCCACCCATCTCATTGGGTCTCTTCACCAAGCCAGGTGTTTAAGAAAAATGAGCTCTGTGGACGTTGCCATGCCGATGAGATAGCACCGCTCTAAAGTCTGGCCTAAGATTTAAGGAAGTGGGCAAGCATAGACTTACTTGCAAATGATGGAAGTTTTTCTTTTTGTTTCCTCCTAAGATGTTTGCCAGTTTTTACATTATATATTGGCTGGTATCTTCAAAGTTGTTTAGAGTTTCTCAGACTTAAAGAAAAAAGAAAAAAAGACCTTTATGGAAGTTGGGGAAGAGTTGCTTTCCTCCACTTAAGTTCACAGACAAACCAAAGACCCGATATCTTGTTCTTTGTTCATTTTCTTATTTTGCAAGGGTGGGAAACAAGGTGATTTATCTTCAGATTATCTTCACGTCATTATCACATCTTTACACTGTGATAGAAACCATCACCCTTAAGCAACTTAACAGGAAGCATAGGGGACCAGGAAGTTGGAGTTAGGGTGTTTGGTTTTTCTTTTATTTTTGTCTCTTATGACAAGATTTCATGTGAGCTACAGACACAATCATACAGGGAAGCCCTAGAAATGAAGGATATAGTATCAGGAAGGCTCCGCCCTCTGTGCCCTCAGCTCTAGAGCCATGGTGCTGCCCTAACAATCCCTGAGCTTTATGGAAGCTGCTGGCTACCACTGAGAGACTCCTTTCTCTTTCTCAGGACAGACTGAAAAATCCTCCCCCCCTTTTTTTTTTTGGCTGTTTTTTTTTTTTTTTTTTTTCAAAATATGTCAGGAGAACATGTGCAGTTGTGCATATGTACATGTAAACATGCTTTCCTTCATACCTCTTTGGAAAAAAAAAATATATATATATATATAATTCCACTTGTCTCCTAAAGTGTGGGGTGGGGCGGGGGGTGTATAGGGGGTGTTTGTCAGGAAAGAAGACCTTAAAAAAAAAGAAAGTTCAAGGTTAACAAATTAAGCAAATGGCCCAAGAGAATTAAAAATAATATGAGGATCAGAACAAAGGCATGTTTCAAAATGCTAATAGTTCTCCTCTAGGAACCCAAGAAGGTATTGCAACAGTGAAAAGCAGAACACAGATAGCAAAAGCATCAGAAAGTAACTGAGTTCTTAAGACCTAAAACCATGTCTGCTCAGGCAAAAAATTATATATCAGTCATAGCTGACAACCAGATTTGAAGATGTAAGTAAGAGAGCAAATGTCTCACAGGACACCAGGCATTAGAAAGCAAAAACATTATAAAAGCGGAAGCATGAAAAAGAAACATGCAGAGAACATAACTGCTGAATCCACGGTCTAGAGAGATGAAGCAGAGACAATTGGGGAGCAAAGGGACCATCCACGAGGACTGGATAAAAGCAGCCACGCCTGGACACAATCTGCTGAAATGTAAAGCCCTTCGAGGCTTTCACAGACAAGGGCCCAACAACACAAAAGCTGGCAGCCCTGAAAAAGAGTGAGAATTGGACTGTGGCCAGACTCAGCAGCAGCATGTCATGCTAGAAGACAGTAGGGCAGGGCCTTTCTGTGAGAAAACAAGTTTGAGCCAGAATTGCCTACCCATTCAAAATAGCAGCACAAGTAAAAGCAGAAAGGTCACACTTGCAAGAAGTTCTGTACTTGTTTGAATGAGAATGACCCCCATAAGCTTATATAGTTGAATATCTGGTCCACAGTTGGTGGAACTATTTGGGAAGGATTAGGAGATGTGTCAACTTTGAGGTTTCAAAAGCCCTTACCTTTCCAGGTGGATCTCTCCTCTCATCACTCCTCCCTCCCTCCCTCCCTCCCTCCCTCCCTCCCTCCCTCCCTCCCTTCCCCCTTCCCTCCCTCCCTTCCTTTCTCCCTCTCTCCCTCTATCCCCCCACCCCCCCCCCATGCCCCACCTGATGACTGGTCACCGTTCTTTCTACCATGATAGCCATGGACTAACCCTCTGAAACTGTAAGTGAGCCCCAAATTAAAGGCTTTCTTTTACAAATCACATTGTTCACTGTGTCTTACTACAGCAATAGAAAATTAATACAGTCCCTATATACCTTTCTGAGAGAAAATAAATATTATTTGAAGATGTCATAGTGATAAATTCTCCTGGGAGATGAATCTGAGAAAGAATTAGAGTATACATTTTTAATGTATACATTTTTAATGGGGAAATGGAGAGGGGCCCTGGTAGGGAAAACATCATGTAGTGATGCTGAGTTGACAGCTTCTGCCAGCACACTTGGTAGTTCCAAAGCAAGGATTGCCCTTTAGAAGAGACCCAAGTAGGGCAGAAATGGTTGGGCCCTTTGTACCACTTCCTGTTTCAGTCACTAGTCATAGGCTGCTAACATCTGGAGGATCCAGAACATTCTGTTAGCTATTGTACTCACAGATGGACAGTGACTCCTTTCCCAGCAACACAATTCTACATCTGCCACAGAAGTGCTTCTGCAAAAGAAAACATACAAGAAAGAAGAGCACAGAGTAAGAAAAACAGAGAGCCAACCCGACAGCTGGATGATAAGTCTCACGCTGACAGCTGCTGTCAAGAGTTCAGATGTCTTGGACTCTAAAGTAATATTGGCAGATAGTAATGGGTATTTAAGAGGGTCTTACCTAGTAGGAAGCTACTAGGATCTTGAAGCATGTCCTCAGAAGGACTGTAGGACTTTGTCTCTGCTTGACTTCCTGTATGCTCATTAGTTTTAACTGTCTACTTGACATAACGTAGAATCACCTGGGAAAAGCTCTCCAGTTGAAGAATAGTCTAGATCTGGCTGGCCATGTCTGTAGAGGATTGTCTTGTTAGTGTGGGAAAACCTAGCCCATTGTGGATGGCATCATTCCCTAAGCAGGCTGTCCTGAACAGTATAAAAGTGGAAAGTGTAACTGAGCTGAGCACAAATAAGTAAGCAAGTAAACATACCTGTTTCTCTCTGCTCTTGTCTATAGGTGTGATATGACCAGCTGCCTCAAATTCCCATCTTATTGATGGACTGAACCCTGGAATTCCTAAGTCAGATAACCCCTTTCTTCCTAAAGTTGCCCTTTGTCTATGTATTTTACTACAACAAGAGAAATAAAACTATAGCATCCCACAAATACAAAATTCCTCTGTCATTTACTATAATCACTGTGGGACCAGAGACCATATGTTTTACAAGATTATCTTCCCAGCCAAACTGGCACCATCTTCAGAAGTCCAGTTGAACGTGTTCACTAAATATCACAACAACTAAGGTTCCCTCTAGAAAGATTAGTGGGTGAGGAAAGTCATGGTGTAAGGGTCTGAAAATTGCTAAAGGAAGACTCACAAAGCATGCAAAGACAAAGAGCGTTTATTCTGCAGAAGCAACCAACATATAAACGTCAACCATTCTCCAAAATGACAAACCCAGAAAAAGGTGCTCAGACTTTCTCATAGGAAATTGGAGGAGCTCTCTAGAAGAAATAGGTAATCTAAAGTTTCATTGGTGGGTGCTAGCGGGGGGTGGGGGGGGTGGGGGGTGGGGGAGAGGGCAGGTAGTCAGTGGCCCTCATATCATGACTGTTTAACCATAAGATGAGATAAGGCTGCCCAGCACAGATGGTCCATTCTGAGGCAAGGTATTTCCCCTGTTTTTGTGGTTATCCCCAGGATGCTCTTGGCGGGGGGGGGGGGGGGGGGGGGGGGCGGTTATGACCCTGTTTCTTGATTTTATGGTCTGTTCCTGGAGCAGGTGGGTTAGGAAAGTCATTGTGTAAGGGTCTGAAAATCGCTGAAAGAAGACCCCAGACTAAAATGGTGCCTAATGGCTTTCTTTTCTAAATCAGGACTGGTCCTTAATTAAGTGGAGACTAATGGGTTTCATGTCATTCTTTCAATGGAACACTCACCCCTCCAATCAGTTGTATAGAATTCTGCCTTAATTACATATGACCTTGGGGTCTCTGGGAAGGACCAGATAACATAAATCATATTAGGACAAGGTGTTAGGGGGCTCCATCTATGGGTCTATAGGGAATCCTTAACCCCTGCTGGGTAAAGGTTTTCCAGGAGTGGTCTTTTGGGAAAGAGGCACCCACGATCTTGTAACTCTCCTCCTATGCTCTGTAAGAAAACCCAATAAACTAATTGGTTTCTCTACAGTGAACTTGACAGAGTTGCACCCCAGTTTGTTGCTAAAAGCTTGGGAGAATGGGTAGATGTTGGTTATGTCTCCCCAGGGAAGAAATTTTAGCTGTTCTATACCATGCCATTTGGGTTTTCAACCACTGAAACTGTGGGCTGAATCAAGCTCTTTATAAAGTTATCTTGTTTCAGGAATTTTGTTACAGTGGCAAAATTCTAGCTAACATATGTGGTACATCAGGGTGAATATCAGAAGCATAGGCCAGAGGTCTCTAGGAAGATTTATCTTTCAATAAGAAAGCAGATACTTGCCAGGTGGTAGTGGTGTCGGCGCACGCCTTTAATCCCAGCACTTGGGAGGCAGAGGCAGGCGGATTTCTGAGCTCAAGGCCAGCCTGGTCTACAAAGTGAGTTCCAGGACAGCCAGGGCTACACAGAGAAACCCTGTCTTGAAAAACAAACAAACAAACAAACAAACAAAGCAGATACTTTTACAATAGCCGTGTGACTAATGATCTAAAAATATGATGCATATGTTGGTTCTGAGGCTAGCCTGGTCTACAGAGTGAGTTCCAGGACAGCCAGAGCTACACAGAGAAACCCTGTCTCAAAACAAAACAACAAAAAAAGATAATTAAAAAAAAAGAATTTCTAAAAAATAAAAAAGGCTTTGTAAAAATAATGGTCCAAATATAAAATAAACTGAAATGTGGCACAGTTTTGACAAATCAATGACATGTGTTATGAACTGAATCCTGTCACCTTCCCACAAGTTCATCTATTGAAGACTTTACTTCCAGTACCTCATAATGTGACATTTGGGGATAGGCCTTTAAAGAGGTATTAAGTTAAAAAATATAGGCATTAGGTTGGGCCTTAATCTGAGTGGAATTCTTATAGAACATTAGAAGATACACACACATCTACACACACACACACACACACACACACACACACACACACACACACACAGAGGGGGGAGAGAGTAAAAGAGAGAGAGAGAAACACAGTCATCCATAAAACAAAGGAAAAGAATGCAAACTTACTACTCTTTATTCTAGAACTCTGAGTATCCACAACAATAAGAAAAAAATTCTATTTTTTAAGCTGTCTACTCAGATATTTTAATGACAGCTCCTAGAAATTACCTCAGAGATGGTGAGTAGAAATTGAAGAACTTTGATTTTCATTCCTTGATATTGTTATGTTTTTGCTTTGTCACCTGGAAATTATTTCATGGCGCATACAGAGTAGAAATGTCCATAATTATCCTCCCATAAAGAAAGTGAAGCACAGTGTGCAAAGATGTGAGCTGCACTGATGGTACCTAAGAGAAGAGTTGAGAAGCCGGATACAGGATCTCAGGTCTCCACTGTCACAGCCGAAGTTCCTTGTTTAGTAGTTCCATTTGGACACCTGGGTTACGGAAACTTTGAACTGTCACCCCAGAAAACAGGACATTGACAGGCAGATTCTGCTGCTACCTCAGATAATGACCAAGGCACTCTGGGAGTAACAAAGTGTTCCATTTGTTAACAGAATACCACTATCACCTTGAAAAACTAAATGGCAAATTCCCCAAATTTGTTAACAATGTATCTCTAAGGAGATATGTCAAGACTCCATAAATACCACCCCCAAATAAATCTATTGTTCAGTTTGAAAAAGTAAGCCTTATGTGTGTGCGCACATTCAAGAGCTTTTCAGTTCTGTTGGTTGAGGAAGCAACTCTACAGATCAGGACTCTGTTCCCAAAAAGGCTGGATAATTTGTTCAGGTTGTTTATTCAAGCATTTGTGACTTTTTCTGTAAATGTACTATCCCCAGGAAGACATTAATGAGAAACCACAGAGATCATGTCTCTAAGAGTAGAAAGGAAAGTCTGGCGGAGCACTCCAGCAACTGCCAGTCATGTCTCACTCTTGGGGTCTATGAAGTCACTGCAAATGGTGATTTACTGAGAGCAGAACCATTGTTTCCAGAGCAAATACAGGATTAAATGCCTGCAAGTCTCTTGGTTGCCTTTTCACTAACTGATAACACAGAAACATCACTAGGAATATGAGCACTGCCTGCCATGTTGGTTACTGCTCTGAGAATCTGTTAATGGTGAGGATAGTGCTATCCTGAGCTCAGGTTTACAAATAATCTTAAACAAGTAGGTGAAGGAATTCAGGAGATGCTAACCCCAAATCTGCTGCTTTGACGTACAGTTTGCCTTGAGCATAAAGTAGCTGAAAGAGCAAGGGCAGGAGAGAAGCTCTGCCTAAAAAAGCAAGCATAAAATTTCCTAAAAGATGGCGGCACTCTTAGTGTACCAGCAAGAGAACATTATTAACATCTGAGACTTGGAGTTGGCATCAAAATAAACCTACAAAAATAACTCTTCCTTTTTGTTAGTTTCCCATCTCTAGATATTTTCTGGCCACTGTCACACAATTTACTGGTCCTGCGACAAGACTCTTCGATATGATACACGTCCACCATTTTCCAGTTATCTTTAAAGAAGTGCATATGATTTTGGAACTAATGACTTTTTTTAGTTCTTTATTTTTCTTATGAAGACACACATGTTGCATAATGTACTGGCTAAGACTTTATTTCTCCTGTTACTGCTGTGGACTAACTCCAAGGTCTAGCAGATAGAAGATTTTCTTCTGATATAGTCAACATAGAAGGAAGTTTGTTGTCTCCACAAATGTGACATCTGCGAACAATGGGTATTAGCTGTATTACGACAAACTGAATTCCATGTAAAGTCATGACATCCAAAAACCCAATGCTAAGTTCCAGCTCTCACACCCTTCAAGAAGACTAAGAGGAGCCCTTTGTGCTACAGGCAGATGGCTATACCACCCGACCCTGTGCAGTTCCCTGGGCACCACAGAGCCCCACGTGCTCACTTGCTGTCTTCATGCAGGAAGAGTGAAGCTCTTGCCTCCGTTTCCTTCCCTCTGCGTCTTCTTCAGCCTTACTGGGGATGGGAGGGGACCACTGCGGAGTCTTTTCTTCAGGGACACTTTGTCCATGTACTTATCGACAGCTGTTGGGCCATTCCAGAGCAATGAAAAGGAAGACACACATCCCTAACCTGAGAGAGCACTCAGTTCTGGAGAGGCAGACAAAGAGTACAGTACACTCAACAGAGCTGAGTGCCAAAGAGAGAAATGGAGCTCAGAGACCTGGAGTGTGGAGAGGAAGGTGCTTATCATATCGGTGTGCCAACACAGATGAGCAGAGGCAAAGGCGGTTGCTGTGAGGCGCATACACACTAATACACACAAAGACCCACACGCATTTCTTCTTTAAGGTGTGGCAAGCATAATGTTAAGTAAAAGTAAAACTTTGCCAAGTTCTATTCCCTTGTATTATGAAAAACTAATAGAAGCTTACTAATTTGGAAGTTTGACAGGAGGATGATATATTTTTACTAATGGAAATTTCACAATTTGTACCTTATTTCGTACAATGGGGAAATTGAGTATAATTTCAGTTTTATTATGAATAGGTAACATTTAAAGTCATGAAAAGATTTTTGCATCTCATTTTATTAGTGGTATTGAAATGCCTTACTTTTTGATGTCATAGCAATGTTCTTATCACAATTTTATGCACTCAGGATAATAAAACAGAATACATTAAGTTAGATTTATCCATCTAATGTAGTCACTTCAAGTTGAGGAGAGATAAATCAGGGTGTATTGAATGTAAGTACCATTCTCACATTAAGAAGTTGTGTCTGACTTTATAGAATTCACTATCAGAGAATATTCTAATTTAGTAGATAAACCTTAAAGCCCAGTTACATTAGTCCAAATCTTGTCTTTCCTGTTATTAGGATTCATGGCTCTTTGATCCCCAACTTTTTTATCTGTGGGATGGTAAATGATTACAGTACTGAACTCAAAGAGTTACCATAAGGGTTTCATGAGTCAACTTACAAACATCCTTAGAGTAGTGACTGACAAGTGTGTGTGCCTGAGGCCTGAAAATGCTCACAGGTTTTCTTAGCACCCTCTAAACCTTCTTAGAAATAATGGGAGGAACTGATGTATTAGAATTTTTAAATAGTTTATATTTTGGTGCTGGGAATGGGACAACCAGAGTATTGTGTATAATAGGCGTACACTGAAACATACTGCCAGCCCCATATTTCTATATAGCCAACAACTCCAAAATCTTCTATTTTGAGACAGGGTCTCACTATGTAGTCTTAGCTGGCCTTGAGATATGTAGATCAGGCTGGCTTCAAGCTCATAGATATCTGACTTGTCTTTATCTCTTGAGTGCTAGGTCTAAAGGCATGCACCACCATGGCAGGCCCCAAAATTGCTTTTGAAAAATTTTTTTTCATTCGTAGATTGTGACATCCATTGGTTGATCACAGAGTGTGAAAAGGACTATAAGGAGCCACAAAAGCTCCCCAAGAAGAAGGCACTGCAAGGAGTGGGAGAAAGGGGGTGGAAGATCCTCACACTGCCTCCTAAGGAAGACATGGAAAATTAAATAAGGGGACCCCAAACAGTTGTCTCCCTGAGCTGCACGGGGCAGTTGGAGAGAGTGGTAAATGCTAGAGAGAGTGAAAGGAAAATAGGGGACCCTGAGGAGGAGTGGTCATGAGCATGGGGCTAGTTTTCAAAGAGGGCTAATATGGCTGTAGATAAAAGCATCCTGGAGAAAGGGTTTAACATAGCAGGTAATGCGATGGCCAGGTCAGCCAATCTGTTCCAACCCATACTAGATTGATGTGGCCAAGTTCTCTGACTGATGAAGGTGTTGGTACCTTGTCTCAGAGTGTCTTGGAAGTATTCAGTTAAACCTGTTCAAAATGTCAGTGTCAAGATAACAAGGACTACATCTATTAGATATTACACTAAAGATGTATTTTGATATATGAATTGCATTGTGATGGCTATTCTTGTCAAGTAAACTGCATCTGGAAGTAACAAAAACCTCAAGTAGTTGGGCACACCTATCATGGATTCTTCTTGATTGGATCATTTGAGTGAGACCTACCCTAAGTGAGAGCCTCACCTTGTGGCAGCCTAGATAAAGAACTTGGAAGAAAGCAGCTTTTGCTTTCTGCCTGCTTGCTCTCATTCTCAGTGGCCAGCACATATTCCTGCTGCCGAGGCCTCCCTCATGATATTACAGCCCATTTTCCCAGGATCTGACACAGACTGAAGACCCAATGAAACATCTATCCCCATGGCCAGAACAAATATGGGATTCTTGGACTTTTTCTCAGAAGACAACTATGGTTGGAATAACCAAACCATATATCCATTCCATTGGTTTTTTTCCTTTAGAGAACCAAATACATAGCCATCATTTAAAAGTACAAAATAAATGCACCTAAAATGCCAACACTTTCAAATCCCATTTAAAATTTTTATTATATTTTGTTTATTGTGTGGAAGAGGAGAGAAAAGGAGAGGGAGGGGAGTGAAGGAGAAGGGGAAAAGAGGGATGTAGTGAAGGATAGAGGAAGGGAGGGAGGGAGGGGAGACAGGGAAGAGAGGGAGAGAAAGGAGGAGGAAGCACATGCATACCAAGTTTCATGTGTAGTGGTCAGAGGACATGCAGGAGTTGGTTCTCACAACCACGTAGGTGCAGCGGATCAAACTCAGGTTGTAAGGCCCTCATCTTTCCCCAGTGAATCAACTTATTATCCTCTCGAATCCTCTGCTTTTTAATGTGAGTTATGCTGATAAATTAGTGTATAGACAATGTGTTCCTCATTGTCTGGTATCTTTTGTGTACTGCTTATAAACTCAGGTTAGCGTCAAGGGCTTGCTTCTAAAATAATAGTCCCCATTAGTGAATTCATACCCAAGCAGATCACGTTTTAATCTAAGAAACTGTTACAATCTCATCCCCGGAATGAAAATTGCATCAAGAAAAACCAATAATTACTCTTCACCAAGCCCAAAATGTGCTGATTAAACAAACACTGAGAAAATGAAACTCAGCATCCAGATACATCAGGAGGGAGGATGTGGTACCTAGGCAGACATCGCAGCATCCAGACAATAGGAGTGAGGATGCGGTATCCAAGCAGACAATGCAACAAAGAGAGGATGAGCCTGTGCCTGATGGGCTTTCAGCCCTGGGGCAACTCATGGCCAGACTTTTGGCTATACTAATTGGAAACTCTGCTGGCAGGCAGTGCTGAGCAGAAAGTGTTGCCAGCTGTGGTATAACTGCTGGTTTCATTTTCAGAACATAATTTAGCTTCTTGAGTGCAGCCCTGGAGCAGCATGACAATTCCAGAAACTCATGCTTCTCCTTTCACTGGACACCATCTTAGTTACGTTTCCTTTTACAGAAAGGCTTTTCTCACAAATGGTGTATGCTGAAGGAAATAACCAACAGACTGGTGTGTATTAGTTCCCACTTAGTTGTTAGCACTGTGGAAAATGCAGATATAAACTCTGATTTAAGATACAGTATTAGAAGTCACAGATACTTTGAGTCAAATGTAACTTGACAATAGCCAGGTGTAGCAGGTTTTGAAGAGCCTGGTTATTCAGGACTGGGTCTCTCAGTTCTTGCAACTATAGTAGAAAACCTCCCAGGAAGGGAAAGATGTTTTGGTTTGTTTGTTTTGTTTTTGTTTTGTTTTGGTGCTCATGTTTTTGTACAGCCTGGAAAGTGGGATATTAGACAGGAGGACTTGATTTTCTCAGTGGTTTTTCTCTGCTTAGAGAAGAATGTTGTTCTTGAAGCAGACATAACTCTTAGTAAAAAGGAATTGTAAGGGAAGACAAGCTGCTCAGGTTTATAAACCATAACTCTATAAACCAGGCGACCTGGAGTCAAGGGCCAGTGGCCATTTCTATCCTGTTTCATTTCAGAAATCTATCACAAAATGTCAATATTGCAAAGATAGTACAGCGAACTTTCTTAAGAGCAAAGGCTGCTGCAGCGTTTTATTTCTAGCAGATAATTTCCATTCTGTAATGAGGGTTCAATCCTCATTTCACCACCATTCCCTGCATAGCTACTCTGTGCCAGGCATAAAAACAGACACAATTCCTTATCTTCAAAGTAGAGAGATAATACATTAGTGGAAGATACTAAGGAGAAACAGGAGGAAGCCCCCATAATGATCTCTGAGGATGGCTCACAGATAAGTCATTTGAGAAAAGAAACAATGATTCTCAAACGTGGGTAGGTCATGACCTTGACCCTTTCACCGGGCTTCTCCTGAGATGAACAGAAAACAGAGATATTCACATTACAATTCTTAAGAGTAGCAAATTTACAGCAATGAAGTAGCAACAAAAATAATTTTATGGTTGGGGATTACAACACGAGGAACTGTATTAAATGGTTAGTGTTAGGAAGGCTGAGGACCACTGGTCTAGAAAGTTCATGTTTATCATCTAAATCTATCAGTGAAATGTCCTGAATCTAATTCCAGCTCACCACTCTTAGAGTAGCATGGTCTTTCACTAAAGGAAGCTCCAAGTTCTTCCTATTAGGGCGTGTGATATATCGGTACCTGCTAGGGTATATGGTCAGTTTGTATCTTCGTCCTCTGGTGACTTTCCAGTGTTTGTCTTACTTTAGCCTGGTTACTGATCCAGTGTCTAAACCTGTATGATGCTATGAGGGTCTTTTGGCAAGACTATGAGGCTGTGACTTAAAATCTTGTCATCTGATCACGGGACCTGTTACCTATAGGGTCACAAGTCTTAACTTGTCTTAGTAACTCCCTCTAAATACCTCCAATCCACATTGAGTTTTTAGGACCATCATGACCCAGCCTCTTCTCAAACTTCAGCAGCCACTTTCTAACAGCTCAAACTTCTAAACAGAAGCCTGGGTGGTACTGGCTTCAGATTGGTGAAGCAGGCAGGCAAAGGTGAGACACCACAAGATAGCTGTGGTTGGGTTGGTAGAGTGATTGGCAAGAATCCGTGACACCCTGGGTTTAACAATTTCTAGCACTGTGGTGTGCATGTGTATCTGTAATTCAAGCACTTGGGGCCTGGAACAGGAAAAAGACAAGGTTAAATTAATGCTTGAGTTCAGTTATTCTTGGCTGAATGAATATTGCGATGTGGCTAGTGTTGACTCACAACAGTGCTAGGAAGTGTGTGGGTACAGAGTGAACAATAAGGGTCAGAGATGGAAAGGAAGAAGGAAGGACATAGGAGGGAGGAGGACAGGCCACGAGCTGAAATGAGAACAGAAAAAGGACAAAGGAGATGAAGTACCTGGGATTAAATACAGCAGGAGGGAAATGTAGAGAAACAATGAAGAAACAAACGTGCTGCCCCAGCCATGTTAAAGCTCTGCTCTTTTCAGGAGAGCAGGGGTATAACCCAGGCCAAGTTGGCCTGTTACATCAAGGTGGGTCTCCAAATGTTGTCTTTCAGGAGTTCTAGCCAGTACTCCCTAGATCTCTCTTGGTTCTTGGTTCAGATGCAGATGCAAAGAACTGCCAGGTATCCTGATGCCCCTGTTAGAGCGTTCAGGTCTCAGGCCAGGAAAAGGGAGCCCAACTTCTGGTTGCATTTGCTCTGCTCAGCCAGATGAAACTCAAATTATAATCCTATTCCCATGTCTGGTGCCCCAGATACCCCTTAGTATAGGCCATACATTGTCTTTGAGCCCCATATCCTTTAAGAAGCCTGTAAGTGCAAGAAATATAGCCTTTGTCTCATGGGCTGCTTGCTGAGGTCTCTACCTCAGAACCATTTCTACTGTGGCCCTTCATTAAAACACCCTTTGCTGGAAACTGTCTGGGCACCTATGCGACCTACAGAATCTCCAGCTTTTATCCAGCAATGTCTCTCTCTGGGCTCTTTAAGGAAAACTCTGTTTCTCTTGAGCTTTTCTAACTCTAGACTGTGTCTCTTGACTCGTGGCTCCTTGCTTCCATCTTCAAAGCTTGCCTTTGATCACTCACTGAGGACCACTGCATCTCTCAAAGCATGCTTCTACAATTTAAGGATTTCTGTGATTATACTAGAACTGTCTGGAAAATACATGACACTCCTACTCAACACTCATACCATCACATCTGCCTGGACCTTTTGCTATAAAATGTCCTATTGTTCACAAATGCCAGAAATCAGGATATGCAGGATGGTAGGGTGGCTTATGCATGTCACAGATACCATACATTCTTAATTAGGACCCGAAAAGGGCCCTTTCATGTATGTAGATTTCCAGGCTGCTCATCCCAAAGGGGTTTTATCCTACATACCATTTTTAATGTAGAAAGAGCACATCAATTACTCTAAGCAATGATATATATTTTTGTAAACCTGAATATTCATCTTTATCTTTCTGGGTTATCTAACTCTGGATAACTCTTTCTAAGTTTTATGATTCTTGGCTGAATCATATTCTACTAGGTAAATGTACCACATTTTTAGTATCTATTCATCAGTGATTGGACATAGACACTAGTTTCTAGACATTATGAAAAGAGCAACAATGACCATAAAATGAGTAACTATGAGACCCCATGCTCAGGAGTAGTTGGCCAACACAAACCAGACCCCAATATTTTGTTGTGATTTTTTTGTTTTGTTTTAAAAGAGAGAATGAATATAAAGCTGGATGGAAAAGATAGGGGAGGATCATGGGAAGTTGGAGGTAGGGAAAAGAATATGATCAAAATATGTTATATCAAATTCTCAAACAACAAATATTTTAAATAATTAAATAACTATATTCTAACATAAAATGGAAAGGAAATAAGTCTGACTGGCTTTGAAATCTCCCACTGTGGTAGCATGACTCTGAATGACCATTGCAGAGAGCAATTCACTTTCCTTGGACAGTCTCTCTCTCTCAGGTGAAGGGCCATCCTTACCTCTCTGCTGCTGAGGCACATTCTTAGGAACTCATTCCTTCTACAGCCAGAAACAAGCTAGGTTGAAAATATCGGCCAGAAGCCCTCTTGAGAATTTGATTCTGCCCTTTGACTTTGATTCCAAATGCCTGGCTCTTACCTTTAGCACTTTTGGACCAAATGCCTGAGCAAGCTGGAAATAGATGTTAAAAATTCCATATGAAAAAGAAAAAAGACGTCTGAGAGGGAAAGGGAGGATGAGCTTGACGATCATAACTTGCTATCTGGAATAAGCCTGGCCGTCCTCGAGCCAGAACACAGGAAGGAAATGTCAAGCTCAAATTACCCACAGATTGGGCTATTTAGCCTTTTATTTCCTCCAAATACAAAGTAGTAGTTATTTGTTGGCAGCAGCATTCCAAGCACTTGAGGCTATTAATACTGGGTATCTTCCTGGGTCTTGTTGGGTAAGAGACTTTATATGCATAAGAAGTCACATTGCATTTGTCTGTTTTGGCACAATATAGTTTGTGTAAAACCAGCTTCCGTTTGCTGAATGATTGATGTTCTAGAAGCTTCTCCATGACAGGAGAAGTTGCTCCACAGCAACCCAGAGGTCAGAGGAGACATGAAGTTAGGGAGAGAGAGAGAGAGAGAGAGAGAGAGAGAGAGAGAGAGAAAGGAGAGAGAGGAGAGAGGATTTTATTATTATTATTATTATTATTATTATTATTATTATTATTATTATTATTGTATTCTCATGCCTCTTGGTCCCAGGTGAAGCAGGATAAAAGGACAGGGAATTGTGGTGACATGGGGAGAAAAGACTGGGAAAGGGAGGAGCCTCTGGTCCTGAGACTCTGTCTATTTTTGTTGCTCAGCAAGGCATGAGACTTCATACTTCAGAGGCCACTGATAGGGTGTCAAGTGGTCCCACTAAGACCTTCTCGTTCTCTAAAGGGCATCTTACAATAAAAGCAATAAATAGTGCTCGCTTAAAACCGAGTGATATGCTCCCAAAGACCTCTCAATCAAGGACGTTGAGGACAGTGATTAGGTTATGCAAAATAGGGTGAAAATGATATAGAATGGTGTCAGGGTTCTCCAGAGTAGCAGAATTTAATAAATAGTTCTCACACACATATGCAAATATATGATCGGTATTTATTATGTGATTTAGAGATTTATTGGAATGACTTATAGGCTGTGGTCTAGTTAACCCAACAATGACTAACTGTGAATGGAAAGTTCAATAATTTAGTATTTGCTCAGTCATCAAGGGCTAGATGTCTCAGCTGGTCTTCAGTATACGCTGGAAACCCTAAGAAGTAGGCTCTAATGCCAGTGAAGGAATAGGTATGCTAGTAAGGTGAGGACAAGCAGGCAAAGAGAAAACGCTTCCTTCTCCCAGCAGAAGGTGTGGTCCAGATTAGAGGTAGATTTTCCCAGATCAAAAGATCTCGATTAAATGTATGTCTTTCTACTTCTAAGATCCGGAATAGAAATGAGTTTTTCTATTTCAAATTTAGTAAAGATCCCTCATAGGTGTGCTTTCCATTTTTGAGTTTTGGTTGATTCCAGTTGTAATCAAGTTGACAATCAAGAATAACATCGCAAATGGTATGCTCCTAGAACACTCCTCATTTAGACTTAGATAGTTCCCATCACAAATATACTGCATAACTTTTACAGACTGAGGTAGATTGAATAAAAACGTCCCATATAGGCTTACAGGGAGTGGCGATATTACGAGGGGTGGCCTTGTTGGAAAAAATGTGTCACTGGGAGGTGGGTTTTGAGTTTCAGATACTCAAGCCAGTCCCAACACCTCTCTCTCTCTCTCTCTCTCTCTCTCTGTCTCCCTCTCCCTCTCTCTCCCTCCCTCTCTCCTGTCTGCTGATCCAGATGTGGAACTCTCAGCTCCTTCTCCAGCACCATGTCTGCCTGCATGTTGCCATGTTTCCTGCCATGATGACAATCGACTAAGCCAGCTTCTGCCTATAAGCCAGCCTCAATTAAATGTTTTCCTTTAGAAGGTTGCAATGGTCATATTGCCTCTGAACAGCAATGAAAACCTTAACTAAGAAGTTGGTGCCAGAGTCTGAGGTATTGCTGTGATACATCTGATCATGCTTTTGTTTGGAGGAATTTAGATTTGAGGATTTTGGATTAGGAAAGCAGTTGAATGCTTTAAGCAGAGATCATTGGGCCATTACTGGTAGGAGCATGAAAGACAATGGTGATGAGGCTGAATTTTAAATCAGTTTACTCAGGGGACCTGAGGTTTCAGAATGGAAGAATATTTATATGTAGCCTGAAGAACATTCTTGGGATATTTTAGTGAAGAATGTGGTTGCTTGTCCAAAATATCTGCCTTAGGATAAATTGAAGAGTCATAGATTAAAAGCTTTAGCAGAGGAGAATACCTGACAGCCTAGTATTGATTATGTTGCTTGGTTATTAGTGGCCACACTAATACAGATCTATAATGAAAAGGGGCAAACTGAACATGAAGAACTAAAAAATGTACAGTTTTAGGAGAAAAGTGGCTCCAGGAAGTGTAAACAGATTTTTTAAAAAAGTCTGATGCTAAGTGGAATGAAGGGAATGGTGACCTCACAGCCAGACCCCACACAGTTAAACTTACAACCTGTGAAAAGGAATTAAAGAAAGTTAGGACTGACATGGTACTACACATCTTTAATCCAAGCAATAAGAAGCAGAGACTGGCAGAACTCTGAGTTCAAAGCCAGCCTGATCTACAAAGCAAGTTCCAGGACAGCTAAGCTTAGATCACAAAGGAAACCAAGAAAACCAGAAAACTGATGAAGATGTACTTGAATGAGTGGTCTGTGTTTCAAACCCAGCCAGCAACAGAATTGGGCAGCTTCAGCCACTTGGTTCTGGCTTTACAATCAAGGAGAGAAGAAAGGGGCTATTGAATCTCCCTCTGTGACAAAGGAAAGCCACTGAGCCCAGGCATGTGTCAGGAGTGTCCCTGCATGGAGGCCCAAAAAAGCCATTGCATGAAGCTATGAAGGTGAAGCTTGGATTGCTTTGAAGACTCCAAGATTTTGGAAACACCAAAGCCATGGGATACCCACCAAGGAGAGTTGTTAATGGGAGTAGAAGCAGCCCAAGATTAAGAAGCACCTTGACATTAGACATGGAGATGCAGAGTTTAGAGTTTGCCCCATTGCTATTTGGTCTTGCTTTTATCCAGTCTTTCCTCTTGTGCCCCCTTTCTTCCACTTTGGAGTAGTAATGTATAGTGTGTGCAATTGTGTGTTGGAGGTGTGTGGTCATTTTATTATGATGATGATTTTGATTTTATAGAGGCTACAGTTAAGAGATTGCCTTGAGTCTGCAAAGATATTTTGGACTTTTAAGCATGGTCCAGACTGATAGACTCTGGGGACTTCTGGAGTTAAACTGAATGCATTTCTGCATTATGACATAGCTACAAGCTTGTGGGGCCAAGGAGTGGAATGTGAAGGTTTAAGTGAAAATGCCCCCCATAGGCTCATAGGGAGTGGCACTATTAGGAGGTGTGGCTTTTTGGAGTAGGAGTGGCCTTGTTGGAGGAAGGGTGTGACTGGAGGTGGGCTTTGGAGTTTCAGATGCTCAAACCAAGCCACATGTTTCTATCTCTTCCTGCTCCCTGCTGATCCAGATGTAGAACTCCCGGCTCCTTCTCCAATACCACGTCTACATGTACACTGCCATGCTTCTTGCTACGATGATAATGGACTGAACCTCTGAATGAACCTGTAAGCCAGCCTCAGTTAAATGTTTTCCTTTATAAGAGGCGCAGTGATCAAGGTCTCTCTTCACAGCAATAGAAACTCTAAGGCACTAATTAAAAAAAAATACTTCAACTGTTAAACTGTTAGCCTTGTTACAAATTAGTGTCTTTAGGCAATGTTAGAAAGAGAGGCTGTGGCTTCTGAGCAAGCTTCAGAGACGTAACTGGAGAGCCACCCAAATTCCTCTCATATGAACCACTGTAAAGAAACTGTAGCTCTCCCTTAGAGAAACCCAAGGTGTCCAAGCTGATATGCTTGACTTATTCTGGAACCCCTTTCTATTTTCAACCAGTCTTGACTAGCTTCACATTTGGCTCATCCTGAAGTCCATTGTCTTAACCACAGGTCCTATTCTGTCTGGTTGAAAAAGAAAAGAACTCTTCAGGAAGCTGCCAGTGTGGTGTGGATCTGTGTCCTGTTGCTGGCAACACAAGGATCAGTAATAACATAGGCTAGAACTAGTTTTCTTAACTTCCAAACCAAGTCTCGCTGTGCTTCAGTGTGTAGGGGGAGAAATCCCTGCAACTGCAGTTTGAGCCGAGTTTTAGTGACTCCAGAACTGTCAGAGATGTGACACTGGTTTTCACTTACAATATATATTTAGCAGCAATTTACTATAATTTGGTGGGGTGGCAAAAAAGAAGCAGGAGAAAAGGAAGATGGCATTTTATGCAGTGTTATACAAAAATGTAACAAGAACTTGAAAATGAAATGTTACATAAAGAAGTAAGACAGGCTCCAGAAAAAGCAACAAGTCCTCACCACTCTGCCATTTTTGAAATAGTGTATGGTTCCCTCAGCTTGGTGAGATAAAGGAATCAAACAAGCAGATACAGAGGTGATTCTGGAGCTTAACAGGTCTAGCACGCAGAGCTGTTCCACAATGAATTCTATAAAAAACGGGCGCTGTGCTTTGCAGTGTAACTTTACAGACGTTAGAGATGCATCCCTTACTTCCTGTGTTTCTCTTCTCTAACTGACTCATCAAGGCAGGTTATTTACAGATTATTTTACAAAGAAAATGGCCAGTGTAGTGCTCGAGGCTGGCTAGGTCAGGTTCATGCTGATTACCTGGCTCAGTTCTAAGGTTTAACTAAGGTTGAGTATTTTTGTTCTGTTAAAGCCAATCTAACAGCATGCGCTAAACCCAGACACTCCTGTCTTTACTCGGCACTTTTCAGTAAATGTCATGTCTCCTTAGATCATATTTCTGTAACTATTTTAAATACCAACAAAGAGCTGCACAAACACAAATTCCTCCTCAGCCGCTCATAGTGCTTTGCTTATGACATTTGTGGCAAGTCTGACTATTGTGTTTAGTCAGGAAGGAGAAAAGGGTCTTTTCTTCTAAAGTAGTACAACGTTAGTCTAGGAGGAAGAGCATCTGGCTCACCTTAACACCAGACTCACGACTGTCCACTGCCACCATCTCACCTCAGGAAATGAGCATAAAACAACTCTGCAGGCTTTTATTCATCAAACTGAATCCTTTTTCATTAGAATTCTACTCAAAGAGAAAGTCTGAGAAAATTATGTAGCAATCATCTTCCCCTTAATCTAAAAATAAAATACAAATGTGAATATGTTCACAGCATTTCATGTTTGAACCTCCCCCATGACCACCCAGAGACATGGCTGAACCAAAAGGAGGAGCTATGGACCCTCCATGGGCCCAACATCAAGAGTCTGTGCAGTAACTTCGAGATCCTTCTCTGATTAACTGTGTTTTCTCATTTGTATTTGTAGGCTGGAGAACAACTGGAAAGTCCATATCTGGGGAGGAAAACACAGAGAAACAATAAGCAAAGTTGTTTTTACCATCTTCCTTTGATAATTGGGCAAATAGTAGGTGTTTTGGTGAAATAACAAGCATGCTTATGAGACATTACCAGCATCCATTCTGTGAATTAGAGGATTATCGCTAAACCTAGGTTGGACACTGCTCATTTCTGGGGTTCCATTTTCCATGAAAACTACATGTATGGAAAATATCATTTATATGGAAGATGGGTCCTAAAGTTTGTTAGTTCATAACTGTATGCCTGATTCTTACTGGAGCAGAGAAATTAAAGCCCAGGGCTTGCCTTGGTGGAGAACTTGAGGGGAAATTTAACATAACTAGTGTCCAAGGTAGCTGCCTCCCTCTCAAGTCCACATGAAGTTCTGCTCTGGTGCTAGACTGAGGAAGAATCCTTAAAAATGTTGGAAGACAGACCAATACGCACACAAACTGTCAGCCTATGACTTCTCAGTACCCATGTCTTCTATGAGATACCAAATAATCATTCACCATCCAGTTGTTCAGTACAAGGTATACTCCCAGGAACCCAGCAGAAGTGAATGACTTCACACTCAACCTAGCACTAAGGGGTCTCTATAAAACTGCAAGAAACCTGAGCCCATAGTAAACACACACGCATAGGCACACACACACGCACAGAGAGACAGAGAAACAATCCACACTGAGTGAAAGTCCTAGAGTAACAACAAAAGATGAAATGAGATTCAGAAAGACTTCCAGTTTTGTATTTATCAAACACAAGTGTATAAAAGAATTATGTCTTAAAGTTATCAGATTTTGAAATTAATAAAACACTAGTGATCAAAGTATCTGAAATTACATTTAAAAAAACTAAAGAGTTTTTTTTAAAAAAGCTAAAAGGGGAACTAATGAAGTAGAAAACCTATTTGAAGAAATTATTCAGAATATAACAGACACAAGAAAATATAATAAGAGATTAAAAGGTATGAAGAACAGAGTTCTAAGACTTAGCCTACATATAATAATATGCTTTGCAGGAAGAAATGTTTTAAAAAGAAGAAAAGTACTATTCGAATCCCAAGGTCAAACCAACTGGATTCCCTTACAAACTAATATCTCTTTCTTACTTGCCTCTATCTTTGGTGGTGTTACGCATTTGTATGCCCATGTGTCTGTTTGTGTGGGTATATATGCTTGTGTGGATAAGTGTGTGTGTAGGACAGAAGATAACCTTAGGTGGTATTCCTCAGGAGCCATTTACCTAGGTCAGCCTTTGGCCTCCACGCATATATACGTACAAATATACTGAACCTATACACACATGTACACACACCACACTTGCTCATAAGTGATCAACCTTATCACTAAGTAAAGAGATAAAAATTAGAGCCATGGCGCCATGCCACATCCCCACAACAGACTGATACAGTCAATGTCAAGCGCTGGCAAAAATGTGAGCTTCTGTGCTCACATTAACTCTTAGTGGGAATATAAATTAACCCTTCAGTTTTTCAGAACTGCTTGGTGCTACTTAATATATTGTAGTGTTAATATTCTGTGCCTATGGGATTCCATTCCTGTGTATGAACACAAACACCCCTTAGCATTCATGTACCAAGATATACGTACAAGAACATTCCTATCAGTTGTTTGTAATAGCTAACAAAGTGGAGTCTATTCAATCATCAGTGGTAGAATAGATACAAAATTATGAGAGACTTTTTCAGAATATTATAATAGTGAGAATAAATAAATGAAATCCACAAAATGAAATTCAGACAAAAATAGGGCTTGCGACCTAGACAATAAATTTTGAAGCAAATGTGAAGCAAAATGAGACTGATTGAAAATAGAAATGTGATTGCCCTTCCAGCCTGCACCCCCACCTGCACCTGTAGCAGAGTGATGTGCCTGCCCGTGGGCCCCACAGCCTGCCTGTCTCCTAGGAGATCTGCCCTAACAAGGGACATAGGAGGACTGCTCAAACCAGGGACACAGGAAACCTGCTCTAACCAGGGACACAGGAGGCCTGCCCAAACACGAGACAGCACTGCCTGCCTCCCCAAAAGCATGATCTACTCCAGGGTACCCTCAGTTCTACTGGCCTCCAAGGAGGCCTGCTCCAATGTGAGACACCCAAGCCAGTTACCACCAGACATAACCAGATGGCAAAAGGAAAGCCCGAGAACATAAGCAACAGAAGCCAATGTAACTTGAAGCAATCCCACTAAAATCAGGGACAAGACAAAGCTGCCCACTCTCTCCCTACCTATTCAATACAGTACTTGAAGTTCTAGGTAGAGCAATTAGACGAAAAAAAAAAAAAAAAGAGAGATCAACAAGTTACAAATTGGAAAGGAAAAATTTAAGGTATCACCATTTGCAGATGATATGGTAGTATACATAAGTGACCCCCAAAATTCTACCAGAGAACTACAGCTTATAAACAACTTCAGCAAAGTGGCTGGATATAAAATTAACTCAAATCAGTAGCCTTCCTTTACACAAATAATAAACAGGCTGATAAAGAAATTAGGCAAACAACACCATTCACAATAGTCACAAATAATATAAAATACCTTGGTGTAACTCTAACCAAGCAAGTGAAAGATCTGTATGACAAGTACTTCAAGTCTCTGAAGAAGGAAATTGAAGAAGATCTCAGAAGATGGAAAGATCTCCCATGGTCATGGATTGTTATTTTTACATGGTAAAAATGGCCATCTTCCAAAAAGTAATCTACAGATTCAATGCAATCCCAATCAAAATTTCAACACAATTTTTCACAGACATAGAAAGGGCAACTCTCAATTTCATATAGAAAACCGAAAAAAAAAAATCCAGGATATCGAAAACAATTTTGAACTATAAGAAAATTTCTAGGGGAACAACCATCTCTGACCTCAAGCTGTACTACAAAGCAATAGTGATTTTTTAAAAAAGCTGTGTTTCTCATCACAGAGAAAGTTTTCAGACAGCAGATGTACAATTCACCATCTCTACTTAGTTGACAAATATCTCTCTGGACCAAAACAGGAGCCAGTGGAGCTGCTCAGTGCTCACCCTTATGTCCTGGCTCCCACCAGCCTGTTTTCTCCTTCGAGAATTCGACTGTCCTGAATTTTTTACCGGACTGGAATCGTGGCACACTTGCTTTTTATACCTAGCTTCTTTCACTTAGCGTCACATTCCCAAGTCCACCTCTCTAAAGTGTGCCCATGTTTCCTTCAGAGTCGCTGAGGTTCTCTCTGGTAGCTGTTGCTGGCACTCTGGCTCTCCTCAGGCACTCTACCACCCTTGCTGATCATATTTCATGTTGATGGGTTGAGCTCTTCCTTGAATACACATCTTAGTTCCATGCTCTTTGCAAATACTGCCTTTATGAAGCTGCTTCACTCAGTTGGTAAAACTGTTTTGTAGAGGTCCGTACTATGACTCTACCTGCCTGGCCTGGCATATGGAAGACCATTTATTATCTTATCTGCAGGACTGACAAAAAGACTGTACTGAATATTTCTTGTATCAGTATTCATCCCTTCAAATGGGTCCCATTTCTACTTCTTGATCTTCTGTTTCTGAATTAAATGTGACTTTGCTGGGGAAGCTGTAAAAAGCCTGAAACCATGTCAATCCCCTTCTGTTTCTTTTCTCAGGCTCTGTGTTTTTCCTTCGATAGGTTTAATGTCCCTGCAAATTGCCTAGCTCTCTGTGTGTTTCTGTATTTAGTATTTTAAATATTAGATAAAGAAAGATATTCTTAGTCTCCCCCCACACACACACACACTTTTTATTGAACATTGACAGCCAAACACTGACAGTGCACTTTGAGCTACCTTGTTGGGGACAGTTCTGGGCCCAATATCTGTCCCACTACCCTGGCCTGGTGCCTTAATGCTCCATGATGTCTTTGTATGAAGCATCACTAGTTTCTAGTGATATTTTCCTTCCACTGTTCTTAGACATTTGTTCCTCACTGTAGGGAAAAGGAAACTAAGTGAGGGAGGATGGAATTTCATCTCTCTCCGTTCCCTTTTCCTGGAGCTGAGCAGCAAGTGTACTACACGTCTCTAGATCTTGGCGGAAGGAGGAGCCATATGGTTGTGAGTCTAGTAAAGTTCTAGCCAGGTGACTGGCAATAACAATTAAGCAATCAACATTTTTCTGTGCTCTGAATCATATTTTTTAGATCCAAGGTCAGCACTATAACACCTTCTCTCTCTTTTACATACTCTGCTCCACCTCTTTCCATAAAAAGGAAACCACTAATCCACCAGAGATTGTTAGTGTTTACCTCAACAGTTTTGTTTGCCTTCAGCATAGAAGAGAAAAAAAAAACTGAGTTTAGCAGTTGCATTTTGATAGGCTTTCCCAGAGTGTTCAGAAATGACTGGCTTCAGTTTAAGCTTTTGTTCAAAATTCCACACTGTGGAGTTTGTAACAGGAAGACAGGAGAGTAGAGGAAATAATATTTCATAGTGTTTCACTGGTGTGGTTTCATTGTTTCAAAGACTAAAATTCATGGAAGTGCCAAACCATCTCTAGGATAAGGGCTTTAATATTGATTGACTGATTTCCAAGAGCATTACAGTCCACCCACTTTCAAACTGGGAGGGTACTTTGAGAAAGACAGGAGAACCCATTTGTGAGTTCTCTAGCTAGCAGCAAATACTGAAGGTGACAACTGTTTGGACTGTCTGCCCTTCATGTTTTAACCACGGTAGTGGGTAAATTCTACCCAGTACCACCACACATGAACAGAGACTTATATCATGTTTACCACTCCAGAGACTCTTATCAATGCAACAGCAGCAAACAGCAGGAGAGGCTGAAATGCATGCACCATAAAAATGGGCAAAGACAGAGCTTCACACGGAAATCAGACTTGTGATGCTGCTAGATTGTAGCATGCAGGTTTGTCTACCACTTTGAGTTCCTGGCAAGTAGCATGCCCACACACGCCCAGGAGCTTTCCCAGATCCGCAATTAGAAAGCACACCACACACACACACACACACACCAGTGAATCTTGAAACGTCTTGGCTACCCATTGACTGGGCCACTCCTAATCCTTCCTCTGCTATGCCAAGCCCAGTCAGGGAAGTGGCCAGAGGCCACTCACCCAGAAACTCATATTGCTGGTTGACTTTTCTTCTCCACTACTGCATTCCCTTCTTCTCTACCCCAGTCTTCTGATTCTCTCTGTGTGTCCTACCAGAGCAACTCTCAGCATCCTGCCCTGTGCTCAGCCATTTGATATTGACATCTTTACTGATAGATCAAAATCCCATTGGGGGCAATGACCTTCAGCATCAGTGAACACAGATTCCATATCAAAGCATCAGAACCACCCTCTACACCTCACCCTTTCTGTCCAATTAAAAAAACAAACAAACAAAAAACATCCTCTTCTCTCAGACATAAATTGAGCAGAACCTTAACAATCATGTAAATTACAAAGTATGATAAACAATTAGCATCTAGTCCACCATATTTGTCGATTAGATAAAGTACTCTACCATCATTCCTAACTTAAAGAGTTATAATTCTATCCCTGAATTATGTTTAGATTTTAGCCTGTAACACCATCTGAAAACCATGTGTTTACTTCTATGTCATATCTTTAATGCTTAACAATTAAGTTTGCTTATGGGACTATAATCAGTCTTCAACCCTGCCAGAAATCTGAGAATGAATTAAATATTACCTGAGTATATAGAAGCCACCAAACATAGCTTCTAAAACTTAAATTGTAGAGACAGCAGACTGTCTGGACAGTTCCCTAATTTCTTATAATGTTGGAGCACCTGTCTTCAGCTTTCTGGCATAGGATCATCTAATAGACCTTTGAAAAGCAGAATATATGAAGGACTAGCTTACCCTGTCTTGGCAGAGTTCAACAGTCGTCTATCCTGCATAGTGTGTCCTTTCCCCAGACAATATTTTGTCCACAGACCCCAGAGCTACCTCACAATAAGCAACCTCACCTGGAGGTAAAGATACTCAATTTTTCTTTGAAGGAGAATGGGGAAGCTGTCAGGAGCAGACATGTCTCATTGTCAAATGATGCTTAATAATGAAATAGCATTAAATGTCACATTCTGTGGATTTCTGATGTTTTTGAAGACTATCTATGTAAAGCATATTGAACTGTTAAACCTTAGCTACTCTTAGCCATTTCTATTTGAGTAAATTGAAAGCACTTTATTATAATTAAATCAGAATCTAACCCAAGAGTTTACCTTAAATTGTGTTACTTAATCATTGTCTTAGTAAGGGTTTTAGTGCTGTGAACAGACACCATGACCAAGACAACTCTTATAAGGACATTTAATTGGGGCTGGTTTACAGGTTCAGTCTATTATCATCAAGGTGGAAGCATGGCAACATCTAGGCAGGCATGGTGCAGGAGGATCTGAGAGCTTTCCATCTTCATCAGAAGGCTGCTAGGAGAATACTGACTTCCATGCAGATAAGACTAGGGTTTTATAGTCCATGCCCACTGTGACACATCTACTCCAACAAGGCCAGACCTCCTAATAGTGCCAGGCCCAAATCATCATATATACAAACCATCATATCTCACTCCCTGGCCCCTGTAGGCTTGCTTAAACATATGAGTCTATGGGGGCCACACCTAAACATAGTATAATGAAAAATACATTTAGTCCAACTTCAAAAGTCCCCATAGTCTATAGCAGTCTCAACAATGTTAAAAGTCCAAAGCTCAAAGTCTCTTCTGAGATTCATCTGATCACTTAATTATAATCCCCAAAGCAAGACAGGAAACCAGATGGGCAAACCCCAAACTCTGCATCTCCAGTTCTGATGTCAAAGTGGTCTTCAGACCTCCAACTCCTTTTTCTCTTTGTTGACTACAACAAACTTCTTTCTCCTAGGCTGGTTCTATTCCCTGTTAGCAGCTTTCCTCAGCAGATAGTCCACAGCTCCGACATTTTCAATGTCTGGAATCCACACATGATCTTCTTGGCTCCTCCAGCTCTGCCCTCTGTAGCACTCTAAGTTCAGGTTGATCTACTCTACTGCTGCTGCTATTCTTGGTGATCATCCATTGTACTGGCATCTCCAATATACTGGGGTCTTCCTCTGCAACTAGGCTTCACCAATAGCCCCTCATAGGCTCTTTTCATGGTGTCAAGCCTTAAACACTTTGCATGACTCCTTCAGTCGTGAGGTGTCAACTGCAACTGAGGCTGTACCTTCAGCAATGGCCTTGTATGACCTCTCAGTGACAAGACTCAGCTGCTTTTCATGACCCCTTCATGCCTTCAAAACCAGTACAACCTGGGTGACTCTTACACATTACCAAGTACAGCTGCAGCACAAGGTACAAACTTGGCTATCTCTGGAACACAGCTTCTTTGTGCTCTCAGAAAACACTTCCCAGAAGATTTCACCCGAGTGATGCTGGTCTCTTCTTAATCACCACTAATTTCTTAGCTCCAGCTAACCAGCATCAATTGTCCCAGTGGTCCCTTCCATTTGTGGCCAAAGCTGCTGAGCTATGCTGCTTGCTGGGCCTGGAACATGGCCCCCTTGTTCTTTGAATTATCACCAGATTTCTATTTTTCAATTCCTTCATTGCCCAAGCTTGGCTGTCTTGGAACTTGCTCCGTAGACTGACTTTGAACTCAGAGACCTGTATGCCTGTCTCCTAAGCACTGGGACTAAAGGTGTGGTCCATTAAAGCCTGGATTTAAGATTTCTTCACCTAGAAAGAGTAGAATGTAGACATGCCATTAAATTAAATATTGAAGAGCTAGCTGCTGGCCCTGGCTATGTATGTTCATGTATGGGGCACACTGAACAGTTGTTTGCAAACCTGTGTATTAAGTTATTGCTTTAGTACCATCTTAACAGCCTAGCATGTTATCATGGGTTCTTTCCCTAATATCTGCTTTAATGGTTAACTCCTAGTTTATGCAGTGCTGGTGGTCAAGCCCAGGACTTCATGCATACCAGCAAGCACTCTTGTATCATATTGTAACTTGTCATAATATAACTATTATTAACTGGGCATCTTCCCTCCTGTGTGATTCTGTGGCCTTACATGAGTGACTTTCCCTGTGTGTGCTCATTCATTAGGTGAAAGGTAACAAGGTCGAACCAGACCAGCACACACAGCATTCTGCTTTTAAATTCCATAATACCCCAGAGTCAAGTGGCAGCAACTTCACTCTCCTCATTGGCATTGGGAACTTACTGTTTCCCTTCTTCCTTGGAATTATGTTCTATTACTCTTAAATTATTTTAGATAAAAGTTACAATTAGGACTCAATGATTAGGAGTCAATATATGGTATAATGTTTAAAATGCTAATTTTTATAACCACTCAAGAGTGTTGTGATGCTAAAGAATGGGGTTTTTACTTTTGGTCAGGATACCGATGCCTTAACTTTTCACATTACTATAATTTAGTAAATGCAAATGAGGATTTATAGCCTAATTTTGTATTTTTTAAGTAAAAGTAAATGAATAAACACTTGATTTTAATTTTAAAAATTCTTTACCTAGAATTTACTCTGTTCTAGGTTAGCCTTGAACTCAAAGAGATCTGCTTGTCTTTGCCTCCTGGGATTAAAGGATTATACTACCATTCCTGGACCTAAATTTAACTGAGTGGACTCGCACCCCAAGGCCATTATTCCTTTAATTCAATTTAATATCCTTAAACACAGGATTCAGGTCCATTTTACTTCCTGGTACCCTGTTGTGGATAGCCCTGGCCCTGTATTTTGATACTAATTCCCCTTTCCTGTTGTTGGACTGCAGAGGATGTGTGCGTCATTACACAGGTGAGTTCTAGTGAACCTTCTGCCCATCCTAATTTGTAAAATAAAGGCTGGAGCCAGTGATTGGGCAGAAGAAGGGGAGGTGGAGATATAAAGGTTTGTGGGAAGAGAGCAGAGAGGAGGAAGACGAGGAAGGAGAGGATGACTGGGAAGCAGGAGGTAGAAGGACAAACGCAGGGTCTGGAAAATCCTCAAGTTATAAGGGTCTCATAGCTGGGGAACAGAGTAGTGTACGGGTATCTGCCCAAAATAGGCTTACAGAATATATTCATAATTACTGAGTTGTGTTTTCATTGACCGGTCTTATTTGGGTTGGAGATTTAAGTATCTCCCACAACAGTACCCCTTTAATACTCGAGCCATATATTTCATATTTTGCTTTTCTCTGGCTTACTATGCTTGTTTAAAATGCTTTTCCTGACAATTAGAGAACAAAGTCTATGATGAGCATTTCTGAAACTTCCTTTGTCAGTGCAATTAATCTGAGTCTCCTCACCTTAGCTTCAGGCAGACTCTTCAGAGAAGGGCCCAAAACAGCCACATTATTGACCAAAATACCACAAAAACAGTCTCTGGGCCACATATTGAAATTCTCCACTGAAACCTCTTGGACATACATGCACATTTCAAATCCCTCTCAGTAACAAAGTTTTCTATATTCCTTCTAGGATAACCCATTAAGCCTCATTTAAAGCATTCTATTGCTTTCCAAATCCAAAGTCCCAAAATCCACATTCTTCCAAACAAAACCATGATCAAGCCTATCACAGCAATATCCCACTCATGGTACCAACTTCTGTCTTAGTTAAGGTTTTATTGCTGTGAACAGACTCCATGACCAAGGCAACTCTTATTAGGACAACATTTAATTGAAGCTGGCTTACAGGTTCAGAGGTTCAGTTCATTATCATCAAGGTGGGAGCATGTCAGTGTCCAGGCAAGTATGGTGCAGGAGGATCTGAGAGTCTTACATCTTCGTCCGAAGCCTTCTAGGAGAATATTGACTTCCAGGCAGATAGGACTAGGGTATTCTAGCTCACACCCACTGTGACACATCTACTCCAACAAGGCCACACATACCTCTTAAGCCCAAGCATATACAAACATTCACAAACATTTTGTTCTCAAATGAGGTGCATAGGCACAATGCCTATCTAAGAGTAACAATGTTAATTTTAAATTTTGTATCAATATATAGATTCACACCAATGAAAACCTTAAATCTATATCACTATATAAATTCTGTATCAATGTAAGAGATTATAACTTCACGTTTACATCAATTACAAAGATTTCTACCAATATAAGATTATGGCTACACAATGTTTTGTTCAAAAATATTTAGCAATCCATTCCATCTATTTCCTCCATGTTCAAAATTATGACCATTTCCAAATTATCCCTTAGAATAATAATCTATCTAATTTGTAAAATAACATTAATCAGACACTCAAATCCAAGGAATCAGAGCGAGGACCCTACATAGCTTCTTCCTGCTGATTAGGAGCAACAAGAAATTCTTTAAAGGGCTAGGGAGGGTAGAAAAATTAGAAAATTGGTTAGACTTTTAAAGAAGCTAGCTTTAGCATTTGCTAATCCAGTCTCTATATGCTTAGAAGGCTTGGGGCTTGACTGAGCTTCTGACTGTATCCATCTAAAAGGTTGGATAAGGCAAAATGAACTGGAATCAGCAGCAATTCTAAAGCTGTTCTGGAAGCCAGTCTCTGGACAGCATCAGGAAATGGGGGACTGAACAGCAGGTCAGTTCAGCAACTTTGAGGATGAATGTTGTCAAAGTTGTAAATTCTGTAATATATGAATCTCACAACCAAAATTTTAGTACCATTAAGATTTTTGTATGGATTGTGCAGGAGGCACAGATCAAATAAGAATGAAATTTTGACTCTTGTTTGGGCAGGTAAAAGACAATTGTCTTTTTATTAGTTAATTTATCAATAACCATTTGTAACAAATCTTCATTCATGCCATATAAATGAGAGCATGAATAATCTTAAGGATTCCATAACCAATAAGATTTATTTTCTCGTTTTAACTGAAGTTTTGGCTAGAGACATTTTTATGTCTAAGCCAGTTACTGGGCTGTTTCCATGTCCAGCAATCAGTAGATCAATTTACCTGTCTTGTTTGATTTTCTCAAATTTTTCAAGATACTCAGGTGGCCTTCCTCTGTTATATGTGATCTATATCACCTGGAAGGGATCCCAGAGCCTTTTCACCTTTTCTGTCAACACAAAAGACAGAGCCTTTCTCCCAAAATAGCATGCCCTTGGTCCAGTAACCCGAAATTATTAGGGGTATAGCTTGACCTGTCTCCATGAGGAACTTTAACACAACCACCAAACTCGTAACCACACTCAGTTTGATAATAAAAACAATTCAAAGCAATTAAAGCAATCTAAACAAATATTATCTGTTGAGACAGTGCTTCTCCTGTTTCCTGTCCCAACCTACGTGAGATCAAGGCCTAAACTATGTATCTGTGTAAACTTGAATCCTCTCTACTATGGAGATTAATATTTCTGTGCGTACATATTGTAATATGTCCCTTTCTCTATATAAGCCTCAAGGTCTCAGTGTCTGAGATGGGCTAGGCTCCCTATCTATCCTGCTTTTGACCTAATCTTTTTTTTTTAAATTGAAAGCTTCAATATTTATAAATTTCTATTTAACTTTAATTAAATTCTCTTCTACTTGCTGTATAAACCTATTTATAGGTGCTAATTTTTATTATACTAGGCTGACAGTCCCAGAAATCCTGTATCAGCCATGTTCAAAAGTCCAAGAAATTGTCCAGACAAGACTTTTACATGTCTTTAAATCATTTGTTCCTAATTCTGTCTCTGTCTCTGTCTCTCTCTGTCTCTCTCTGTCTCTCTCTGTCTCTCTCTGTCTCTCTCTGTCTCTCTCTGTCTCTCTCTGTCTCTGTCTCTCTCTCTCTCTCTCTCTCTCTCTCTCTCTCTGTCTCTCTCTCTCTCTCTCTCTCTCTCTCTCTCTCTCTCTCTCTCTCTCTCTCTCTCTCTCTCTTTTTGTTTTTTGAGACAGGGTTTCTCTGTGTAGTTCTGGATGTCCTGGAACTCACTCTGTAGACCAGGCTGGCCTCATTTTGTGGAGTTTAATACCTGCTGCATCTACAATCTGGATTTCTGCCTCTCATCTTAAGCTCTTTGTATCAGTTTTAAATCGCAGGTTGTAATCCCTACAAGGCTGGGGCAAACCGTAAATTCCCTTCTATCCTTAAAAACAAGTAAATCAAATTTATAAATCTCTATTTATTTATCTGGTGGCTGGAGACAGGCAGTTTTACTGTCTGCTTCTCACTACCTCAGTCCCTCAGGGAACCAGTCAGGCTGGTTGCACAGCAGGAGCTCCCAGCTTCTCCAAGCTGAGGCTCTCCCAGGTAGTGGCTGTGTTCCTTTGTTTTGGTTTCTCACACTGGAGCCACAGTGACTCACCTCTGCTCCACTGAGAAGCCAGTTCTTTCCCCATATTAAACTATATCATTGTGTGTGTGTGTGTGTGTGTGTGTGTGTGTATGTGTGTATGTGTGTGTGTAATCCATCTGAGAATTTCTTAAATTGATACTGGATTCTTGCCTTCCACGTGGTACACCATGTATAGCATGTGGTTTTGTCTGTACTGCTTTGAGTTCCTGGTGAGATACATGCTTGTGTACCTGCACACCTGCCCAGGAACTATCTGGGATTCTCAAATAGAACACACACACACACACACACACACACACACACACACCAATTAATCTTGGAATGCCTTGGGCACTCCTAATCCTTTCCCTGCTACCCCAGGCCCAGTCAGGGAAGTGGCCAGAGGCCACTTATCCAGAAACTCAGATTGCTGTTTGGCTTTTCTCCTCTGCTACTGAGTTTCCTTCTTCCCTTCCCCAGTCTTCTGATTCTCTCTCTGAGTCCTACCAGAGCAACTATTGGTATCCTGCCCTGTGCTTAGCCATTTGCTATTGGCATCTTTATTGATAGATCAAAATCCAATTGAGGGTAATGACCTTTAGTGTCAGTAAACACAGATTATTGATCAAAGCATCAGAACCAGCCTCTATACTAGTCCAAGTCAGCAAACTGGTTTTTAAAAAGACGAATCAATTAGTAAAAGTGATTTGATACTTCAAATATGGATTTTTATAAATTAAGAAGTATAACATTTTATAATTTGTCCTTAAATTGAAATTTGAAGTGGTTGATTACATAATTTAAAGGGAAGTGTACTTTTCTAGTTAACTCCTATTCTTTTCCTTTTCTGGAGTTATTTTAGCTGTTTGAGCATTTCATACATGCATATAATGTATTTTAATCAAATGCAGCATTCCCTCCTTCAGTCTCTCCCCATCCTGCCTTTCCCTCCTGGCTTCATGTGTGCCTTCCTTTCTCTCAACCCATGGAGTGCATGTAATACTTCCATATGTATATTATGCACACCTACTAAAGCAGTGGTTCTCAATCTGTGGGTTTCAACCCCCTGGGGACTAAACAACTCTTTCACAGGAATTGCCTAAAACCATCAGAAAACACAGATATTTACATTATGATTTGTAACAGTAGCAAAATTACAGTTATGAAGTGGCATCATAAAAAATTTTATTGTTGGGTGTCACAACATGAAGAACTGCAAAGGGTTGCAGCATTAGGAAGCTTGAGAACCATTGTTCTAGAGCATGATCCAATCTCCCCAAGGCTCATGGATCATTGAAGAAAGGTTAGAAAGATTCTAACAGTCAGAAGTAGTGGACTTTGTAGGGAAACAATATTGTCTGAACATGACAGGCCCATATGAGTTCACAGAGGCTGCAATTGTATTTACAAGACCTTTGAGCTAACCATGGGGAATGGGGAAGTATCATCAAGTCCCAACGCTTGATAACATCTGTTCTTTCTTTGGTTGGTATAGTAAGATACACGAAGGAAAAGTTCAGCAGCTGTTTGCTTTTATTTTGGAGAGAAAATATCTTCATATTTGATTTATTATATTTCATATTTTAGCATTTCTGAGTAAGGAAATAACAAGAGAAAGAACTACTGCCTTTCCTTAAAATCAGTATTTATGCACAAAAGAATAAATTTGCAGCTATAATCTTCACTTCACTTATGGGCCAAATTTCCAAGCACAGGATAATCAGATATATAGCACTTAAATGAATAGTTACTATAAACCACCAATTCCTGTATTAATCCACACACTGTTCTATTATACCTCAATTAGCTCTCCCTTCTTTCCCCTTTCTAGGGAAATGTGTACAGTACCATCATCATTCAGACCACAGACCATAAGCACAGCCCCTAGAGTCTGTTTTTTCCTGCTTATAAGCCTTAATTTGCATTAAAATTGTCAGTAAGTTACATATGTCTCTGAATTAGGGAGATACAAATATGAACCTGGACATTCAGCCAGTGGTTTAGGGAGGTTGCACTGGTTCCCCCAACCCCGGTGAAATCCCTACAGCTATTCAGAACATTTAAAAAAAATAATTCAAAGTACCAAAACTGGTAGCTTCAAACACTTTATGGTTAGGGAAGCTGTGCTGAATGGCTTAGTAGCCACTGAGGTGTGGATGTGGTTTCATATAGGCGAGATCATAGGCAAATGTGGCGTTGTTGGCTATTATGTTTGAAGACCAATCTTTAACTTCCAATCTGAGTTCTTATTTGAATGTTCTTGGACCATGTGTAATGATACTGCTATCTGAATAAAATACGAGCTATCCAATAAACAAACAAACAAACAAATGAACGTGAACCTAACTATTGCAACTGACCACAAATGAAGCCTAGATTCTCACAATCAGATGTTAGGTGAGCAGTGGTGGTTCCAGCACACAGGTAATGAGACTTAGGCCACAGAGACTCTTACCATTACAGAACCATTTGCATAGACCTAAAACAAAAGCCATTTTTGTCAAAGCCAGAAAAAGCATTGTCTCTTTCCACATTGACCTTTTTCATGATATGTCTTTCTGACAATGGTTCCAAAATAAAACTTATTAAGAGATTTGGTTAAAGAGAAACATAATTGAAAGTAAATTTTGTATAAGTTCAATGAGACCTAATTTTGTGTTTTGCAGCAAGTAGTGTATAACTAGTTATTGCAACCCACACAGGTGTAGGAATGGATTAAGGAATTCTCCTACAGCTCACTATGCCAACCCATGTGCTGGGAGTACATTAAATCCCACGCCAGAGACTGTGACACACTATCTGAATGTGTCCTCTGGGCTCTGAGCCCAGGAGGATCAGGAGTTGTGACATAAACATGGTCTTGAATGTATAGAGTAAAATAGTCTGTGGAAAATTCTTCCAAATCTTAAACTTTATATGTGTTAAATAAACTACATAGTTTTCTCAAATTTGACAATAATCTAGTCATATACAACACTGTCAACATGAGCTGTACAGCTAGAAGAAACTATTCTAATTTATTAATAATAATATAATCAACTAAGTTTTGTTTGAATACAGTAGAGAAAGGAGTTGCTTTTATATTTTCTGCAGAAAATAATATAGTAAATTTATATTACATGGATATACAATCAAAGAATATGCAACCATAGGACAATACCACAAACTAGGTGGCTAAGTCATTGTTTCTTCCCTCCCCCCCCCCAATTTTGTGACATATCCATGGTATTTGTCCACTTTTAAACTCATTAATTTGTTGTGATTACTTTCATTTGAAGCAAATACTGGTGTTCAGAACTGTGTGTTATTCTCATAAAGAGGTTTGCCCAGATTGCATAAATTTCAAGAATCATAAAATCTGGGTCACCTTGGCATAAAGTCTTTGAAATGTTTATAAATAAGAAAAAGCTGTTCCTTTGGGTTAAGGATTCTTTGACAGTGTTATAAGATTACGAATTTGACCTTTGTAATGGAGTTGGTAGTTCTGGATGTCAGAACAGCCAGAGGAGCACAGACCCATCACCAATCACCCAGCGGGGAGGAGCTCTGGGGAGAATCTGGCATCTACTCTAAGTTTCTGTTCCAGAAAAGAGATCTTACCCCAAGGTCTACTGAAATGACCTGCTGGAGCTTTTATCCAACTTAAGGAAAGAAGGGTAGAAAGGGTTTTCAGGTAAGTGTGGATGCTGGACTCAGGAGATTGGCATTCAACTCACCCAGACTTAGGCTTTTCTGCTACAAATGAGAAGCTAAGGAAGAAATAGAAGTGCAGCAGCTTACAAATGAAGATACCACAATGAGACTCTTGACTTTGCATTTGTGACTTATAAATTATAAAGATGCTCAAACCTACACTAAAAAATAAAAATAAAAAGTAAAGACAATATCACCATAACCACTGACTGTCCCTCCCTGTGCTCTGTCCATGGCTGAGTATTGGGTAACTGATTATGTGAGGCAAAATCATGTGGCCCAAATACAGCAGTCCTGCTAATAGGACATGGCAAAGCTGCACTGCCAAGGACCAGCCTCAGCTTGGAGCGGGGTTCTGAGACAAAGGGTGTTTGGGAGTGGCAAAAACAAAGGACTTAAAGTCAGATCATGGGTCCAAGCTGGTGGCCTATGTTCTGCACAAGACAGCTTCCCAGATTGTTCTCTCTTCGTTCCACTTTCTCTGGAGATCTCCAGACAACTCTCTGTCTCTATTTTTTTTGCTCAAAACAGTTCTCCAAGCAGTTCTTTTAGAATAGCAGTTCTTGCTATTCTAAAAAATTTCTCTCGATAGCTCATCTCTTGCAGATCATAAGCCCAGTCTTTTATTTTATATATCAATCCAGTCATCTACTCCAGGTTCCTTTTTGATTATCCTATGAATCAGCATCTCATTGGTTCTTAGGAAGCAGCCAGCACACATTACTTTTTTAATGTTGCAAAAGAACTCAGAGATCTGTCTGCCTTGGTTAAGCAGAGACGATAAACTAGCTAGCTGGGTGGGTGGGACCTGCCATGAAATTACCATTTCCACCATGCCTGGGTCTGGACTCACTGTGTCTCAGGCTGACCCTGAAATCAGGAATCTGCCTGCCTCTGTATTTTCCTGCCTTTGTATCTTTCTGACAAGCTGGCTCATTATTGCAGCTGCCTTTGTTCTTTTAGATTTGTGACACTCCTCATTTAATTCATATTGCATCCTTATTTTTTGCATAGTTGAAAAACTTGATATTTTTGAACTCATGTTTTAGAGTTCTTTCCCACAGCCTTAAGGGTTGTCCTGAAGGTCCCAGCAGTTATCATTTTGCTAAGACATTAGCCACACCTTCATCTTCCAGACTCCTGCTGTCTTTGATTATTATGGAGCCATTAACATTAAAAGAGAGGACATCCCTTGAAGGAGGAACATGAAAATATGTACATCATTATTCAAACAAGTCTTGTGCCCACACCTGCCATGTATTGACACTCATGGAGGCCCATGCCCTGTGGCCCTGTCCCAGGGGTGGGAGCCATGTCCTTCCACCCCCACCAAGGCCATGCTGGACTCCACATTGCACCCACAGAAACTAGAATCATCACATCATACCTCACAGACTTCCCATGGCACTCCATCTCTTTCTCCCTTTAAATGAACTGTCGTTTCTGTTTTATTAAAGGCTAGTTTTCTGATTTTCCTGGTATGTTACACGTGGAGAAAAATAAATGGTAGTTACAAAATGATGTGTGATGTTTTCTTCTTTATTCTTAAGCACCTCCTTCACAGATCATTTGAGGCCTGTGCCCAGGAATCATTACTCATGAGCAAGTTGTGGTGCAGACCTCCACCCTTGCCTCATGAGAAGGCCTTTCCAGATAATTAGAGCTACTTAATTCATTTGTCAGTGATCTTATTTGCCTGCTCCTTCTGTATGCCTTCATTAAAAGATTCATTATTTGTTACTTTCTATACAAAATAATGCAGAGTAAATGTACAGTACTTTCAATGTACAATAATTTCACCATTAGTCCACAGTTTGGTTCCAATATCAGTAACAAGAAATGTCCAGAAATACTTCTAGCTACTGGATAACCATGCCTATAACAAGACATTACAGTTTGCAGAAAGGAAAAAAAAAAAGCATAAAACCAAACCACACCTCTGTCTTCTTTGAACTCCCAATTCTGAGAGTCTGGAACTCAGTACTAGCCACACGATTAAACACAGTCTTTGCTGGGATCTGGATGTTCAGTCACATAAGATGTCATCAGCTTCACATCCAGTAAGAAATACAAGGCATACAGAAGCCTCTAAATAGTTTCTGGTGCTATCTGAATGTGAACAGAGAAGCAGAGGAGTGCACCATCCTGGTTCACGTAGTCCTGAAAACAGTGTGCTTCTTGCAATTATCCAGTAATTCTTTTAGCTGATTGTGGGGACTTGGCAGTGAGATAAAGCCTGAAACCCAAGATAACAGTGTAACCCACCAGAGAAAAGGACAGTGAGAATTGCTTCCAGACACCAGGACAATGGCAGTTGTGATCCTGGCTTGTTTAAACACAGACATTGTTCACAGACCATAAACTATCTCTAGTATTTTGAACTCTTAAGAATTTTTTTTTATTTTTAGATTTTTTTCCCTTTTTCTTTCTGGGTAGAATAAACTTGAAGAATGAAGCAATGTAGCACAGAGATGTGTGCACACAGATGGACAACAGAGGTGACTGGATGAGCAGAGTTTGTTTTCCATGCTTCTTTACAGCTATCTTTGAGTGTCCATGTGGGCAAAGAAGCCACATTCCAGATTAAGGAGGAGTTATCTAACTCCTGTTCCACTCCCAAATCATCAGACGATAATACAAAGGAAGAAAAGCCACGTTTGACTGCCAGTCTTTTGTATTTCAATTGAGATCCTAAAGACTGAAGTGTATCTTCTGAGAGAAACTTCTACCTTAGCTCTCGGTCCTCGGGCACTCTTCCCTAACATCCCTGAACCCAGAGCCTAGTTCTCTTAAACAGACATATCAAACTATATCATGATGATGTCTAACATTATCATGGGCATTTCATGACTTCTCTCTAATATTGTTAGATCTAGCCTTTCTCTCTGCTCAGTCAAGACAAAAGCCTGTTGTCTTCTCCCAAACTGCCCACCAAAGCTGGGAGTCTGGAGGAGGGCTGGTTCTGTGTGGTTGTTTACTTTCGTTAAGACCTGGTACGTACGTACGTACGTACATAGCCAGAGGTGACACTATCCAGTACCTCTACTCTCATCTCACCCTACCTTCCTCCATGTCAGTTCTGATCTGCTCCTCAAGGTCCTCTGGTGACACATAGAACTCCTCTTCTGGTGTTGATGATTTGGGCCGACAATGTCCACAACAACAGTTGCAGCAGCAGCAAAGGCAGCAGCAAAAATAGCAGCCGGTCAAGAGGCCAAGGATGATGAACAGGGTCTAGGGTAAACAGAGGCCAAGTCAAATCTGAGTCACTGGCATGAGGGACAAGATGACCCCAGACTCAAAGTCTGCAACTACATACCTGATAGGGTTAAAGCTGTCCCAGCATACCCTGCTTGCCACACTCACTCTTATTCTTAACCCATGTAAACTGTCTCTTGAGTTCCTTTGAAATAACCTTTTCCCACCAATGTTTGTACAAATGAGACCTAAAGGGAATTACTTTCAGTCGGAGTAACACAGTTTGGAACTTTCTTCTATTGTTAAGCTATTATGAGTGCTAAGAGCAAAAGAAAAACCAGACCCGTACTGGATAGGATATGACTGGTCATGTGAGGTCACCAAGCCCACTTGTTCAATCACAGTAAATTCTCACCACACAAAAGAGCTTCCCTGTCACACACAAGTGCCTGTTAGTAACCTGGTCCTGCAGCATCTCTTCAAAGGGTCCCTACATCCTCCTCCTCTTCTCTGAGTCTCTGATTAGTACCTGACATGTTGCAGACATCTAGTTCCTACTGAATTAATGAGTTTACAAAATAATAGACAAACAAATGGTTAGTTCCTCCCAGGAAACAGCATCAAGATTTCCCTTAAGCACAAATGACTTGATCAAGCCAGAAAACACTTTCTCTTGACTCCCCCAATCTGAAATTCCAAGAAATCCATTTTTTTGGGCAATTGAACAAAATCAAATTTATTTTAATAAATGAAGTTTGTACATCTTCAAATTTAATGCAGATTTTATATAATCAGTGATGGGGGCAGCAATGGATAAAGATCATATGTACATGTACACACTTCTTCAGTGACCTAAGAAGAATTCAGACTTGACACTCTTCCCTCCCCTCCCCTCCTTCCTAAGGTGTCATCTACTCATTCTGGCTCCAGGAACAGGGACGGAGTCTCAGGATGGCTTGCAGTGGAGGACCTTTGGTTGCAGACACTTATGGTCTCTTTGCTATGTATGTTGTATGATTTCATCATTTTAGGGAAATTTAAAACCCCCACTTGCCTCTAAGACTCCCCCTGTGAGCATTCTCCAGCCATTGCCCTCAAAGACCTCAGCTCTCCTTCACCTATATTTGTCCCCTTTCTTTGAACTGTGCCACTGCCATACTGTTTCCTGAAAATCTCCTTTTCATCCTGTTTCTTTCTCCAGGGAAATCTCCTCTTTTGAGAAACAGCCTTACTTCATCCCTTACCATACATGCTACACAGTATACATTAGTTCCAAACAGGGACCTGGTATTTTTTAATGTACTTTTTGATGGTACATTGTTTCATTTATATGGAACATATTTAATGCCACTTAGGTAAGCATTATGCAATTGAGCTTTGGTACAGCAGAAAAAGAATGTATACTTCTTCGTAAGAAGCCAAGCCTGTCATTGCTCTGTGTCGTATCTCTTTGCTACTGCATAAATGGGACTTGTCTATTGGAAGTTTGATCAGTTTTTTCAGCTTCCTGGACAAGAAAATTTGTTCTCATCTTTAGACAACCAAAATACAATATCAAGAAAGTGTGTGTGATTATCTGGACTGCAGTTGTTTCTTCCCAAGGGAATAATAGTGCCATATCTGGAAGTCAGATTTCCACGGAACCCCACAGAAGCCCACCTTGTTGTGTGAATGCTAGTCTGCCCTCACTGATTTCATGGTCAGAATGCTCCTTCTCACCACATGCTCAAACTTCACTCAGCACCATCTCTTTAACCCATGTTTCCCTCAAAGAAAGGTGAGTACGGGTATCTGAGATATTTAGCAGAAGACAAGTGGGGCTCTGTGATTCAAACTGTCTCTTCATGCTTACTGTGAAGACATATCCTCTTGCCTATCAAATTCTTCAACATAGGGAGGTCAAGTGGGAGAAAACAGCAATCAAAGTTCTACTCAACATGAATCCTGCCTTTCTAAAAGGGTTGGGGTTTTTTTTGGTTTTTGTTAGCATATACCACAACTTACATGATTGTCAACTGGCCACAAAATACATTAATGGAACATATGTCTGTTTTATATATAATATACATTATTACATATACATATGTATATTACAGATATATTATGAATATGTACCATTATATGTACATACAATATACATATTGTAATATATGCTAGAATAATATCTGTTCTATACGTAAAACTATTGCTTTTATCAGAAAAAACATTAAAATTTATAAAACTATAAAACCACTACCAAATGTACATATATTAGGGATTCCTGGGAAAAGAAACAAAATTACCACTGCAATTCTGATTATGTTAAGTCTTTAAACATATTGACTTTTTCTCAACCAAGTAGCTATCAATCTTTTGTCTTCTACTACTTAATTCTCACTTTTCCCCTCATTTCCTTCTCTGCCACCCCAAGGCAGGTTCCAGCTGAGCCTGTAACCATTCTCCTAGGTATTGTCTTTGCTGATGTAGTCTATGCTATAGATAGTAAAGTACATGGCTAAATTTGTCTTATCATAATTTATTAAATAGTTGTCACACTAATAAATTATTTTTGGTTTTGAGAAATGAGTCAGTTTTTAATTAGTCACCATGGGGGGAAGAAGGGAGCAGTCAAAATTAACCTGAAGCTCCATACTCAGATATAATTAATGTCTAGAAGTCTGTTAAGTCATGTTGAACTTCATAATTAATTGATGGGCTAAAGAAAAATGGTCTTCAAATAACAGCTTTCAGAGGAAGTGATGTCTCATTTTATTTACAAGAATTTGATAGAAGGAAGGTTGGTCTTTCTTTGAGATAGAGTCTAACAGGATGAATAATATCATGATTTTCCAGGAAATTGCTTTTAAGAGGGAAAAAAGTGATTTACCTTTGCCCACCAGCTTGAGAGCATGAAGTATGTGTTAACGTTTTCCTCTCCAAATTGCTCGGCCACGTAGAGTCCCAGTGATCCATACTTGTCATATATGTTTCTCTTTGAGGTGTCGGTGAGGATTGTGTGGGCATTGTTGATTTCTTTAAACTTCTCAGCAGCAGATGGATCATCTGGATTCTTGTCTGGATGGTGTCGCAGGGCTAATTTTCTTTTAAAAATTAAAAGCAATGAGAAAAGTATTAGCTCTCTATCAAAAGTTACAACAATATTTTATAAAGACAGTATTTACTTGAACATCCTTTATTTGTACACATTCAATGGGATGCTGTTTCCTAAAAAAATAAGTTCTCATTAAATGATGTCATTTGATTCCAATGTGCAAAAACAATTACATTGTTTCTCCCTCCACATCCTCAAAGGAATTCTCACTAAAGGAATAAAGGCTGTGGCTGAGATATCCTACTATTGGCAAATGAAGATGATTGTAGTCCACCTCAACATATGGAGGTATTTATAAATTCTGGGTTATACTAAAATTCCACTTAGAACCTGTAAAGCTACCTAGAATGGCAGAACCTCATGTTACACATTCTTAAAGTTAAAGTATAAAAATACTCTTAACTTTATACTACCGTGAACAAACATTATGGTCCCTTCATCAGTGTCCTACATGTCTTTAACTCCATTTATGTTTCTAAACAAACTCTTGATTTCTCTTGCTTCCAAGTGTGTATTTGACTTCTTTCCACAGGGCTCTTTATACTACTTCCAATAGTCTGGGCATCTACAATTGTGGGTATAACTCACTTCCTCCTTCCCATGGGAAGGGTATAAAGCTGATCCTGGGGGTATCATCTGTATTCTGTGTTGGATGGGATGTCTTGGATTGCTCTTAAGTGTACTCAGCTATAAAAAGCAACCTGTATAGTGGATTTAATGAGTCAGCCATGCAACCTCCTCACCAGTAGCCATTTCTCTCATTTCCCTCAAGAAACAATTCAAATGATGAAAGCCATGTTCAAAATTGAGCCTTCACTTTCTTTCTCCACTAAGAAAAAGTCAATTGTATGACACTCAGTTAAAATCCAACATGACTGTTCTCTCTTATGTGGTCATCCTGGGCCTCAACACATAGGTGTTTACTGTATTGACTCAGACAGAATGTGTCATTATAGTGTTGTAATAGAAGCTCATATGCAGAACAAAAGAGCATCACATGTCTTAAAAACCAACCTGTAAAGCTAACTGAAAAAAACTCACACCTATTAAAGTACTCAATAAAACGCTTGCAAATTGAAGCTAAGAATACATCAAAAAGATCATCCATCATGTCCAAGTAGCCTTCATTCCAGAGACATGGTTCAACATATAAAAATCTATCAATGTAATCCACCATATAAAAAAACTAAAAGAAATAAAAATGATTATCTCAAATGTGGAAAAAGCATTGAACAAAAGTCTAACAGCCCTTCATGATAAAATCTGGGAAAAGATCAAGGATAAAAGGGACATACCTAAGCATGATAATGGCTGCATCCAGCAAGCTGATAGCCAACATCTAGAAAGAAACTCAAAGCAATTCAACTAAAATTAGGGACAAGATTGTATACTCTCTCCAAATCTATTGAATATAATACTTTCAAGTTTTAGGCAGAACGATAAGACACTAAAGGAGATCAAGGAGATACAAATTGAAAAAAAAATCAAAGTTTCCCTGTTTGCAGATGATATGATAGTATACATAAGCAACCCCAAACACTCGACCAAGGAACTCCTACAGCTGCCCTTCAGTAGCCCTTCTATATACAAACGATAAACAGGCTGAGAAACAAATCAGGGGCTGGAGAGATGGCCCAGTGGTTAAGAGCACTGACTGCTCTTTCAGAGGTCCTGAGTTCAATTCCCAGGAACCACATGGTGGCTCACAACCATCTGCAATGGGGTCTGATGCCCTCTTCTGATGTGTCTGAAGACAGCAATGGTGTACTCATATACATAAAATAAATAAATAAGTCATTAAAAAAGAAAAAAAGAAAAAGAAATCAGAAAACCAACACCCTTCAGAATATAACATGTAACATATCTTGGCATAACTGTAACCAAGCAAGTAAAAGATCTGTATGACAAGAACTTCAAGACCCTGAAGAAAGAAATTGAAGAAGATATCTGAAGATGAGAAGATCTCCCATGGTCATAGATTGGTAGGATTAACATAGTGAAAATGGCCATCTTACCAATAGCAATCTACAGATTCAGTGAAATACCCATCAAATCCCAACACAATTTTTTACAGACCTTGAAATAACAATACTCAACTTCATATGGAAAAACAAGAAACTCAACTAAAATAATTCTGAACTTTAAAAGAACTTCTGGAGGTATCACCATCCCTAATTTCAAGCTGTACTACAGAGCAATAGTGATAAAAACTGCATGGTACTGATATAAAAATAAGAAAGTTGATCAATGGAATCAGATTGAAGAACCAGAAATAAATCCACACATCTATGGACATTTGATTTTTGACAAAAAAAAAAAAAAAAGCCCAAACTATACAATTAAAAGAAGAAAGCAGCATCAACAAATGGTGCTGGTCTAACTGGATGTCTACATATAGGAGACTGCAGAAGATCCATATTTATCACTCTTCACAAAACTCAAGTCCAAGTGGATCACAAACCTCAACATAAAACCAGATACACTAAACCTAAGAGATGAGAAAGTGGAAAATAGCCTTAAGTACAGCACAGGAGATGACTTCCTAAACAGAACACCAATTGTGTAAGCATTGAGATTGAGAGGTAACAAATGGGACCTCATGAAACTAAAAAGCTTCTGTAAGGCAAATGACACTGGCAATAGGACAAAATGACAGCCTACAGATTGTGAAAAGATCTTTACCAACCCTACATCTGACAAAGGACTGATATCCGAAATATATAAAGAACTTAGAAATCTAGACTTCAAAAAAACACAAATGACTCAATTAAAAAGTGGGGTATGAAGCTAAACAAAGGATTCTCAACAGCAAAATCTAAAATGGCCAGGAAGCATTTAAAGAAATGAATACTTAGTTTTCAGGGAAATGCAAATCAAAATAACTCAGATTCCATCTTACACCTGTCAGATTGCTAAGATCAAAACAGAAGTGACAGCTCATACTATCGAGGATGTGGAGCAAGGGGAACATTACTGGTGAGAGTGCACCACCAAAGTGTACAGCCACTTTGGAAATCTATGTGGAAGTTTTGCAAAAATTGGGAATAGTTCTACATCAAAACCCAGCTATATCACTCCTGGAATACAGTCAAAGGATACTCCATCATTTACAAGGACACTTACTCAGTTCTGTTTGCAGCAGCTTTATGCACAATAGCCAAAAACTGGAAATGACTTAGACATCCCTCAATAGAAGAATGAATAAAGAGAATGTGGTACATTTACACAATGGAGTATTACTCAGCTGTTAAAAACAAAGAGACCATGAAACTTGCCAGCAAATGGATAGAACTAGAAAATATCATCCTGGGTAAGGTAACCCAGGCCCAGAAAGACAAACATGGTATGTATTCACTTATATATATGGATATTATACTTATATTATATGGATATTAGCCATAGAGTAAAGGATAGCCATTTTACAATCCCTAATCCAGAGAAGCTAAGTAAAAAGGAGGGCTCAAGGGGGTACACATAGATCTCACTGTGAGGGAGAAATAGAACAAACATCTCAGGAGGTGGATGGGAGGAACGGTCTATGTGGGATGGGGATGGATCAGGTGGAGGGAGGATGGAGGGAGAGAGTCCTGAGTTAGCAAGCTAGAAATCTTGTACAATGGAAACTCCCAGGCATCAAAGAGGGTGACCCTAGTTAAGACTCTTAGCAATGAGGGATATAGAGCCTGAACTTGTCATTTGCTGTAACCAGGTAAGACTTCTAGTGGAGCTACTGAGTCACCAACCCAGTCACAAAACCTTTGACCTACAATTTGTCTTGCCAGGGTAAAGGTAGAACAGAGGTTGTGGGAGTGGCCAGCCAATAACTGGTCCAGCTTGAGACATATGCTATAAAAGGGAGCCCACTGCTGACCCTGGCTGGAGGGCCAGGGCCCAGAGGCTGGATAGCACAGAAACCTGGGATAGAACTAATCATGATTGGAAAAAATAAATGAAATAATTCCTAATGATATTCTGCTATATTCGTAGTTTGGTGCCTGGTCCAGTTGTGGTCAGAGAGGCTTCACCCAGCAACTGATGGAAACATACAAAGACCCACAGCCAAACATTAAGCAGAGTTTGGAGAATCCTATGGAAGATGAGGAAGAAGTATTGTAGGAGCCAGAGAGGTCAAGGACACCACAAGAAAACCCACAAAATCAACTAACCTGGGCTCATATGTGGCTCAGAGAGACAACCATCAATCAGAAAGCCTGTATATGACCTAGACCCTCTGCATACATGTTACAGTTGTGTAACTTGGTCTTCTTGTAGGACTATTAACAGTGGGAGCAGGGGCTGTCTTTGACTCTGTTGCTTGCTTTTGGGACCCTTTCGTCCTATTGAGTAGTCTTGTCCAGCCTTAAGAAGAGAAAGAGATGCCTAGTCTTGCTGCAATGTGATATGCCATGGCTGTCAATATTCATGGGAGACCTACCCCATGGATACCCCACTCCTACCTCCATGGAGGAGGAGTGGTGGGGACATGGGGGCAGGGGAGAGTGGAGGTAGAGTGAAGGACTGGGAGAAAATCCTCCCCTTAGCACAAGAGAGCATGTCCTTTGCTTTTAGCCAGGATTCTGACCTCTAAAACTGAGGACTGAAGCCAGGACCTGTGCATGCCGATTCTTCACATGGGCTTATTTAGTGCATGCACATGTCTGCGTGCACCGTGGTGAAAGTCAGAGGACAACTTTTGGAAGTGAGTTCTCTTCCATTGTGTGGATCTCAAGGGCTGAACGTGTATTGTGAGGTTCGGTGACAAATGCTTTTACTTGCTAACCAGTCCTGTTGACACTGAATATGTTATTATAGCTACGGCTGTGGTAATTTGTTAGACAAGAGATAGGGAACTAATATAAATAGTTTTTTTAAAAAAAAAAAAAAAGTAAAACTGCGTGTAAAGTGTATCCTAGAAATTATTGTCAACAATCTGACCTTATCCATCTGTTCCCCTTGAATTCTATATAGTAATTTTTTTATTTAAAAAACTCACACCTAGTTTACACATTAAAATTTGCTGATTAAAAAGTGGATGGATATCTACATGTAGCTAAGGACCATTTGCTTAGGGAGTAGCAAAATGCTTGAGAAGGCGAGTCCAGGCATAAAATCCATTCCAACACTCAACTCAGAATAAATAGAGAACAGAATAACCAGAGTTTATTGGTTTAAGTTTGGTTTATCAAAAGAATTGTGTGTGTGTGTGTGTGTGTGTGTGTGTGTGTGTGTGTGTGTGTGTGTGTGTTCTGCCTTCGGGGATATTTGGACGACCTGTAAGTTCTTATAACTGAAACTTCTGGTGTTATGGTTTTGAAATGCGGAATTGTTGAGAAAGTCTTTGCCCGTAGCCCAAAATGCTTATCTTGTCATTTTATAATCTTTTCAGTGTTTACTATATGCTATTGCTTGCAAGCTTGATATAAATATTCATACAGCAAGCGTGACAAAGGTATTACAATCCTTTTTTAGTATTATAGGATTATCCCATTTCACATATGAGAATATACAGATACTGAAAAGTGAAGGATCTTGCCCAGAGTCACACAGCTAAAGTGAGAAGCAGGCCCGAGGCACGGACAGTGAGACTCTGGGGCCATGTGCTTCAGACTGTGTGATATGAGAGACCACCTGAGTATTCTGAGATCAACAGTCCACCCGATGTTACCTTCAGAAAGCATATGCAATCTGAAAGATGCCCAAGGTAAAAGTGGGCATTTGCTTCCGTGGCCTCCAGTAGTGAGCCAGGCAGGAGTTCATGCAGTTGTGGGGGACAGAGTAGAGAGAGTCTGGATATGTTTGGAGAGACAGTTGATGATTTGGATGTGGGCTCTAAAGAAAGAAAGACGAGGATAACAGCAAAGTTGGGGCCTTAGCAAACAGAGTTGGTTACTCTGTTTGATGGAATAGCAAGGGACTCTCTTATACTGAGAAAGTTTTGATGGGGTCTAAAGGTTCTATTTTGGATACTTGAGATGCCTATTAACATTTTAAGTGACTCTAAAGAGCTTCAAGTCCAGTGATCAGAAGGAAAATACTTTAAGAGACCCACATTTGGAAGTTCTTGGTAGGAAGCTGTCATTTACAATCATGAAACTACAAGAGTCCAAAGAAAGTGGACCAAGAAGGCTAAAGACTGGGCTTTGAGATAGGATTTAAGAAAATCCAGCCATGCAGGGTAGGCACACCTAAAGCCAGTCTGTCTCAACCAAAACAACAAAACAGAACAAAACAAAACCATACTTTAAAACGAGCAGTAAAAAGCAAGTTTCAGTGAGATAAAAGGAAAAGAACTAGACAGTGTAAAGTCTTGGGACCCAGGGGAAGAAGGTATTTCAAAGAGGAGCAATCCCTCAAACTGCTCATACAGAGAGGCTGTAAAAGCCGAGGACTCAGAAAAGACCACCAGACTCAATGCCCTGGAAATCCTTCATACCAATCCCGCTGAGTACACATGTGCTGAAGCGTGTTCTAAAAGGAGGAGAGTAATGGTAAAAATAAATAAATAAATAAATTTAAAGAAGCAAAAAAAAGGGGGGGGGGGAATAGGAAAATGGGAAGTAATAACCAAAATTAAGTGTTTATGGTTGTACATTAGGATTACAGGTATTTCTTTGCTTTATTTTTGCTTGTATGCAAATACCACTTGTATGTTTTTGTCAAAGCATCTTGAAGCCCCAGTGACAACATGTATTCTTTTGAGACATCTGGAAATTCAGGTTTTGTTGCCTTAAATGACCCATTACTGAGTCAGAGAGGGCTCAGAGAAGATAAAAGAAACATTTTCAGAATATATATAGTGCTCTTCCTCTCGATCACTCAAGCATTCTTCAAGCAGCTGGCTCTGTGGTGCACCCACCCTTCCTGGAATCCCACTGTGCAGCATTTCTCCCTGGTAGTTCTCAAGATACAGTGTGTTACCCAACCCAATGAAAGGACTATGACCTCTGCCCAGGAGGGAAAAATTCCCTGAAAAAAAAAATGGTTCTTATAAGGCTTGCCTTGTTTCCAGGGTTCAGAGGAACACTGGTCCACCCTATCCCGACTTACGGCGGCAGCCTGGCTTCCTGTCATCCGTTCTGCTGTTGGCTCTGACAGCTCACAAGGGCAGATGCACTTAGCTGTTTATCACACACCCCTAACAATGCTGTTGGCTGATTTGGAGGCTGGAATGCCTTCATCTGTAGCAATTCCAAGTCCTGATTGTCAGCAGTGTTTTGACTCCTCTTGGCAGACACTCTTGGCTCTGAGTTTCCTTGGCCCAGATGGCAAAGCAGGGGCAGCAGCCAAAATTACACAACTGCTCGAGCAGGTGAACTCAGTGAGCACTCCACCTGCTTGGGGGTTATCTACAGAGCAAGCAAGACAGGAAAGCTTCTCTGGTTGAGGAAGTGCTCGGACTCCATTTAAATAGAACAATCACTTGCTCGTGTTAAAGGTATTTCTTGCCATTTCTAATTTTATATGTAAAAGTGACATGGTATTCAACTAGAATGTGGGAGTTCATCTCTAAACATCCCTGCGCTTTTTTAAAAGTGGCCCCTAAGGGAGCCAGCACTCTCAGATGAGACTGCCATCCACCAGCCTCTGAGTCTCCTGGGGCAGATTCTGATCGGCTCACCCGGTCACCCTCCGCGGACCGGGATATCAGAGGAAAACTCTGGGGATGTACTCAGCCACATTCTACTATGGCATGGCTGTGTCTCTAGCAGCCTTCCTCTACTGAACACATTTCTACCTCCATTTATTATTTATTTATTTAGGTTTTTCAAGACCGGGTCTCTATGTGGAGCACTGGCTCTCCTGGAACTCTCTTTGAAAACTGCGCTGTCCTTGAACTTAGAGATCTGCTTGCCTCTACCTCCCGAGTGCTGGGATCAAAGGCGTGCACTACCATGCCTCTGAACTCAGTTTTTAATGTTGGTTACTATCGTGAAGATATTTTCATTTCTTCCTGACTTCCTTTATTCAACCATAAAATTTGTGCCCTCTCTGACCTCAGAAGAAATCTATCTGCAGGGTGCTAAAAAGAAGAGACAGCAGCCACTGATAGTGTCCCGTGTTCTAGAACCCTGTGGCAGAGCCAGTACCAGCTGGGTTTTCTGTTCCATTTTATTTTGTTTGGCATTTTTTGTTTTGTTTTGTTTTTGTTCTTTTTTTTTTTGTCATAATGGGTTTTTCTTTATTTTGAATATTCTTGTATTTTGTTTATTTATTGGATTTTGAGAGAGAGAAAGCATTGCATGGCGTGTGTGTGGCGGAGTGCGGGGCTAGAACACGAAAATGAAGTTGAGTATGGAGGAATGAAGGCAGGATTAGGAGAGAAAACTGAGAGAAACTCAGATTCCACTTCAATAGAACAATCACCTGTTCATTCATATGCCTTTCATGGTGTATGAAAATAATTAATTAGTAAAATGTAGCCACAGTCTGTAATAAACAGAGAAAGCCTAGGATAATATTAGATTCCAGAAAACAGACCTTTTTATTTTTTTTTTTTTTTTTTTTTTTTTTAGAGAAGATTCCTTGCGGAGAGAATGAGACCATAGCCACAGTTTGCAGAATTAGAAACCTGCCAACAGTGTGACCATGGAACATCTGAAGCGATGTGTGACAGACCCTCATGGACTTGGGAGTGAAGATACAGAAAGTGAATACCATAACATTTGGAATGAACAAGCATCTTAATGTCTGTCAGTCTGATTTTGTATATGCCTACATAAACTAGTCTCTATCTATATATGTTTTACATGTCTACATATCTATCTATCTATGTGATATGATTTATAAGGCTAGTTATATATTTTATATAGTTATATATAGAAAGAAACTTTTGGAACTAGTATATTTCTGTCTTTTATAATTTTTAGTTTGGCTTTTAAAATAATATGTAGGCTCTAAGAAAACATCCTGTATGTGCTGCAGATGAATCTTTCATTGATTATACAGAATACGTTTCCCTTTATTGCATTGTTACTTGATGGTATCTTCTGGGGAATACTATTGTTTATTTTAAAGGTCTCGCCTCTGGATTTCTAAAATCTGCTATATCCTGTTGGTCAACTTAGTCATCTTAAAACAGCTTAAGAAGCAAATTCTTTCATAGTTCTGTAAAAGGTTTGATCTAGGGTAGCAGAGTGGTGATGGGCAAGTCTGCACTCCCAGGTTAGCATTGAGCACAGGGAACAAGGAGTCCTGGGCATATCTGTGATAGACACAGCTTGTCAATTTATAAACACATATATTCACATAAGTTGCCGAGAGTTTCCGTCTTGGTTTTCGTCTTTTTAATCATATTTGTTTTAACATCTTATCTGATAACTCTAACAACTCAAGTTCCCATAGTTCTATGACCTCACTCTAACCCTGCTGTCTAGGCTTTTATGATCTCTGTGTGATTAATATTGTATTTTAAAACTTTCCCAGAAGCAATATGAATATTAGGACATGACTTCAAAACACAGAGCGTTTTACTTATGACTTTTATATGTCTGGGGGACCATGTTAACCTGATATAATGAACCAAGATTTTCTTCATTACACAGGTAACTAAGAGTTTAGTCATAGCCCATAGGTGAATGCTACTTCATTACCCACTTCTAACAGCCTATGGAAGGGTTTAAGGTTTAAGGCCCTTAAAATAATAGCATTTTATTTATTTACTTACAGTACTATAGTCAGACCCAGGAAGGTAGGAACAGTTTTTCTCAGCTCTACTTGCTTTTTCTGGGGACGTTCAGTTAAGTGCTCAGCTTCCCCTGCACATGATTTCCCCACATGACTAAAAAGAATATTCTTGGGGAAGTCAAATTTTATAAACACTGCTAACCTAAACTGGAAAGCAGAAGCAGGTAGGCCATTTCAAGTTTTGAAATAGCATTATACATTATTTATTTTCAGATAGGCTGTCTTAGCCCAGGCTGACCTTGAACTCAGTAGCTTCAATCAAGGTCAAGGCTGACTTTGAACTCCTGTTCCTCCTGCCTCCACCTCCAAAGTTCCGGAATTATAAACCTGTACCACAATCACTTCTGAGACACTGGTGGAAAAGTTCAGAAACTCAGGCTTACTTCAAGAAGTCACCGTAAAGCCGACTCTATTGAGGCCGGCCCACCAATGGAATTTTCCACCACAGATGGCTTGCTTCTGGTACCCTTGGTCCTGTACTGTGGTACTCCACTGGCTCAATAAATTTTCAGAATTCCTGTCTTTGAGACATTTATGAGGTTTCTCTCTCTCTCTCTCTCTCTCTCTCTCTCTCTCTCTCTCTCTCTCTCTCGTCTCCCCGCTCCAATGGTTTGAAGCCTTCAACCTTGAAGCCTCACACCCCTCAGATAATGGCGTTCAGTAGTTTTTCACTCTCAAATGCTTTTGAGACACTCGTTTTCCTCTTGGTTTTCCTTTTCTCTCACTGGCAGGGAGAACTAGTAGGAAGTACTTAGCCAGTACTTAGCCAGGAACCTGCTGATCTCTGGGAGCTTCCTGGCCTGGGGGACAAATGAGTCTGCCTATTGGCCCCAGGTCCTTCCTTCTCTGCAGCTGAGGCCCATTAGCTCACAGCCTGCCAAAGCCAAAGGCAAATTTTTACACATCCAATTATCATAAAAATAGCCCAAACAGGCAGCGTTTAGTCACTTGGAGCCTTCCTATTTCACACAGCCTGCAAGAACTCAGCATCTGTTGGCCATTGACACAAACCACAGAGGTCTGTGTCTCAGTCCCTGAGCTGTATGCAAGACCCTGTGGAGTTCTCTGACCAAAGACTCTGCTAAGAGTCTGACCAGACTCTGCCTGCCTGGGTACATGGCTCTCTTTCTGACTGTCTCTCCCTAGCCCTTGTCATTCAGTATGGTGGCCCTAGCAGTCTGTGAGTGGACCTCATGCAGTAAGGACTGTTTCTGCTTTAACCTTGGCCAAATACCAAGCAGTCAACTGCGGGTGATGGCTATTATATGCTGGAACATATATGCTGAACAGTAGCCCTCAACACAAGAAGATTTAATGTTGTGGGCTACTGAGCGGAGGCCGGAATGAGAACAGTATAAAGTCCACCGTAAGGGCAAGAAAGGCCAGGACACCGTTTGGTATCATACTGCAGAAACAGGTGCCAAACCCACCCCTGCCGTGTGATTATTTCTGGAGCATCTGCTACCTTAATGTATGAGTCGCGTGCTTTGACCATCAAGATGCCACAGGAAAATGCCACATTACACAGCCCTCTGACTTCCCCACATTGGTAGACACTATAGCTGAGCAGTGTTAAACCCTCTAGTGTTAAAAGGGTTGTCTTAGTTTTGTGGGATCACATTTGCGATTCAGGCTCTGTGGTGTGAAGCAAGGACAGGAAAGAGCCACACCAATGATCTGAGACTGGCCTTGTTTTGCCTGAAGAACTGCATCGAGAGTCGAGTGCTACCCTCTAGTGGCTGCAGTTGTCACGGTACCAGAGATGTTCATGGATTCATGAGCCATTATACTTTGATTTTTTTTTTTAATTTTATAAGAATTTAAAAACTACATCAATACTCAGATTTTATGAAAGCCCGCATGCCTGATGGTGGCGATGAGCTGCAGTTTCTCTTTGCTCCCACGTCTTCTATGGCTCTGTCAAATCGACATTTTGACTTTTCCGATAAAATAGAATACACCGGAATATCTATGTCAGTGTATTAGATAAATATGAAGCCAATTCTGTAAGCTTCTTTTTATGCTGGCAATAGAAATGCTAGTCTCAAAAAGAAGTTAACACCTGAAGTTCCGACAGCACCAAGGTCTGGGTGCGCCCCCTGCGCCAGCTTGCTCTCAGAGTCTGGAGCCGGCATCTGCTTAACTACTACCTCTGTATATGGAACAAGCTCCCAACAGTTTCTAGAGGGGAAGTAATTCTTTTCTCAGGTCAACTGCCTCTCCTGAGCTGTAACTATCACAGGACAAGAACATTAGAGTAGCCAGGACTCCTACTTCCAGTTGCAGTGCCCACTGTTGCTGGTCCTGGTGAGAGTTCTCAGCAGGCAGGGACTGCTGCTCTCTTCTGGGTCAAGATGCAGTGACAGAAAGCTGCACATTATTAGCTCCTTGTATATCCTAGAAACTTCAGCAGTTAGCCTAGCTGGCACACTTGGAAACTCAATCCCTCCCCTTCAAACCTTCCAGTGCAAAAACATTTGGCGCTGTCTTCTCATATATCTTTGGATTCAGCTCTCACTTAAAACTTTTCCCCCATAAACTCACGCTTAAAACCTAACAAGGCCCTTTCTCACAGACTGGATGTCATGTTGGTTTAATTTAAATCATAGGCATGTACCTGAACGATTCTCAACCTCTACCAAATTTCTCAAAAGATTTCCTGTCGTGCCCACAAGATGATGGCTGTGGCCACCACTCCTATTTCTAGGCTCAGCATTACAACCCTGCGAACAGCAAGCTATAAAAGCATGCAGTTCCCCCTTGGCTGTCTCCTGTGAGGTTTGCCTGATTCTGTTCAACTTCAGTAAATTCTTTTTCATGTGCCCAAGAAAGATTTCCAAAAGTCTTATTCCCCGCTTGATCGCTATTTCCAATTCCCTTAACAGACACCCCCACTTCTGACTTGGAAAGGATAAGAGGATTATCGGGAAGAAACAACACACAGTCTTCTGCCTCTGCACTTCTGAGTAATAATACCACAGTCTCCAACCTCCTCCCATTCGAGTTCCTTCTGTCTACTCACATGAGCAGACCCCAAAGCAGCATCAGCCCCCACTCCTAATAAAGTTTCTACTAATCCCTTTTCCTCGGGAATCACCTAGCTCATGTTTTAAGCTCTAGATATGTGTGTATTGCCAAACTGCGGCCCAAGAATTGCCCTTTTTTTTTTTCTTGAGGTGTTGTTTCACTAAGTTACTCAAGTTAGTCTTGAACTCACTCTGTATCTATCCCAGGCTGGCCTTGAACTCATGGTCTTCCTGCCTCAGATTTCCAAGTAGCTGTAATTAAGGACCCATGTCATCAGGCCTGGCTTCTTCACTTTTTCCCTTGTTTATAAATGTTCTTCTTTTCCCTTGCATTTTAACACTTCTTCATTCTTGCAAAAAGGTCACTCTCCAATGTGCATTCCCTTTTCAACTCTCTATAACGTGATTTCTATTTTCAGTTCTCCTGTGGACATCCTCTCCCTTCTATGACACCCTGGATGAAATCCCACAGGCTTATTTTTATCTGTCTTATACTTGACCCTGTTGTAATATTTGACAACTGCTTTTTTTTTCCTCCTCTAGGCATCCTGAATGTCGTTTTGTTCTTTTCTGGGCTTGGCTTGAGAGCCTAGAACAGGAAAGGAAGGCACAAGGCATATGAGGAGCTCTTGCAGCCAAGTTTAGCTAAAGCAGTGTTTCCTGCCGAGTGGCCAGTGCACTGTGAGTGAAATGGAGACTGAAAAAAAAAAAAAAAAAAACCATCAAATAACCCAGAGTCCAGGAACTGAGATTTGGGAGCGGACATATCCAAAATAGTTTGTATTCATTACCCTTAAACCAGATTAGGGCTAGCTCTCATAAGGGACCAAGAACAGCCTGGCAATCTTGTGTCACTGTAGTTCTCTGTGTCTGTCATTTGCCCATGGTCTTGATATTTTTCAACATCTATGGCTATAAACCATGTGGGAAGAGGTACTATACAGGAGACTCAAATGATGGTCCTGGTCTTAGAGTTTCTGGTTCTGTAGATCTGGAGTTTCTGTGTGGTTGTAGAAGTTACACATCTGATTCACCTATGTGTTAATGTTAGAGAATCATTGCTTTTTTAGTTTGGGAAATTCAGTTTGTTGTGTTTATCTTATGATTTTATAAGAATGTATAAGATTTAATAGGAATTTATCTTATGATTTATATTTATAGCTTGTTTAACCTGTTAGGAGAATTGATGTCTTGTTTTTGTCTTATAAAGGATCTAATGACATATTTAATCTGAAAGCCATAGCTCATTCCCACATTCCCACTTCAGATTCCATATCACATCCTGGACTGCTCTTACAACCTCATCTCTTCCACCCACAATGTGCACATATCGCCTCTAATGTGATCACAGTGGTGCAAACACACTTGTGACTTTGGAGCCCCATTTTTGCTTAGAGTACCCCCACATCCTATTCACCTATTCTTACTTCCTGCAGTCTCTCTTTAACTTGTATACTTTTTCAGTTCAGCTGTCCACCTTAACTTGTAAGTGGACAGCTCAAATAATTAATCCTGAAGGAAAACCAACCCCACATAGAGAAATAGAATGAGCCCTCCTCTCTATGGAGAGTGAGACAGAAAAGAGGTTCTGGTACATGGCCTCTGTTTGCTAGTGTGAGACCTGGTGCTCCAGTAGTCTTCTTGACTCTCTTAATCTTGTATCTGTTTCATTTTGGATCATCTTAGCCTATATTTGAGGTCTGTGAAGTGTTTCTTCTGCATCCTCAGATCTCCCATTGAGCCCTTCTACTAAAATTTTCAATGAAGTCATTGAATTTTCTATCCCAGGATTTCTGTTTGACTCTTTTGGTGATTTTGTTTCTTTATTGACATTCTTTATTTGATGATTCATTGATCCCACACTTTCCTTTTGTTCTTTAGACACCATTTTCTTTAGCCTTGGTAAACTTGAATGAGCCGATTTAATGTTTTCATTTGTGTTGTTATATCCTAAGATTTAAAAACATTTTAATTTACTCTTTGAAAATCTCATGCATATACATAATGTATTTTGAACACAGCCACGACGACTACCTACCTTGAAATCCCCAGGGCCCTCCACTGAAACCTTTCTCTTTCCCAGTCTCATGTCCTCTGTGGTTTTGTTGTTTTTGATGTTGTTGTTGTTGTCATCGCCATGGCTATTATTTTATACTGAGTCTACTTAGTGCTGACATATGAGCCTGGTGTGAGAGCATCCAGTGGGGCATGGGCAACCACTTAGTAGCCACAAAGAAAAGTGAATTCCTACCTCAGCAGTCATCAAGTGGCAATAGCTCCTGGGCTTGGGAGAGAGCTTAAGAAAGCTTTCTCTCATCCACAAGTGTTGACTGGCTTGACTTTTTTCAAATTCTGGGCAAGAAACTATGGCATTCATGAGTTTATGTGAGCAGCAAGCATGGCATATCTAGAAGACAGTATTTCACAGCTCTAAGTCACAGCTGTCCCGTGTCACAGCTCTCCCATGTCACAGCTCTATGTCACAACTCTCCTATGTCACAGCTCTATGTCACAGCTCTCCCATGTCACACCTTTCCTATGTCACAGCTCTCCTCCCCATCCCCTGGCTGAGTTTTTCCTGTGTACACACCCTGCTCTTATAATTTATTTTGAAAACTGAAGATATCCGTCTGGATATTTGCAGCAGCTCAACAAACCATGCTCTCTCCTTCTCCGTGATATTTGTTGTTACTGTTATTGGTTAAAGTCACTTTTCTGAACTAATTTGTAAAGTTTGTGTGCATAGATGTACTAATCAGGTAAAAGATTAGATATGGAATTCTTTTCATACCTGGAACTAGAAATTTTGCAGTCCTTGCAGATGGTCTGGTGTGCGTTAGACACGCCATGGACACTCATCTAGACAGTTTACATCTCTGCCTATCCTGCTTGCTCAGAGCTTGAAATCAGCCTCAAGTGAGAGCTCAAGGCCTTCATAGATCTTTTCTAAGTGTGAGCACAACTTAGGCATGGGAGTGGCTTCTGGTTAATGGAGACCATGACTTGATACAACTTTTCAGAGCCTTATTCCTTAGCCTACTTCATTCTCTACATTTTCTCCCATGATTCTTAGTGAAGCCACCATTTGTTCCAGCTGTCTCCATTGCCCAGGAACGCAGTCACATCAGTTGCCTACAAATATTTCCACCACCATCATGTTTCGTTCTCTTAACTCTTTAACCAGATTTGGTGGGTTCTAATAAGTCCTTCAGTCATTAGACAAATCAACCAAGAATATTAACCATGTGCTAGGACCTGCTCCACAGCTCTGAAACTGGACAGCTACTTGGTGAGCCTTTCTAAGCCTCAGTTTGTTCATGTTAGCATGCAGGAAAAGAAGACATAAGGACAAACTAGAATGGTTAATGGGAGTCACAGAGCACAGTGCTTGGCATACCATGAATGAGCTTTCATCAAATGCTGGTATTCGTGACTGACTGGCTGTGGGTGCATCTTCAGGCTTTTCTGACTACTCTCAATATAAACTGGCCTTTACTGTATGAAAATTAAAGTTGTATTCATTTTTATGGGGAAACTATCTCTAACCTCGAGGGTAGATTTCTATCTTTGTTATATACTCTCTTTCCTTCAAAGCTCTTGACTAATAGTAAAAAATCTACTCTTTTTCCCAGTATTCAATTATGATTATCAGTTATAATTCCTGTAATATTTTCTCTATCATCTAGCAAAGTGTGTAGAACAGAGATGAATGATGGGAAGCATTTGGTTTTAATTAATGTGATCTTGGTTCTTCTCTGCTAATTACCACAGCCTCCCTTTTGTTTGCCATTGAGTGTGCAGATACAGAGTTCCTTCTGTTTAAAGACCTTACTGTGCAAAAACAAATTTAGCACGACACATATTCCATAATGAGCAAAATCTGGTGTGAAATCAGTGAGACCATGATGAGAGGAAAAGATATGGAGGGTTCACACTGATGAAAAATTAAATACGCCCCCCCCCCAGTATAACATAAACAAGCGTGTGATAAGGAGTCAATACTGAGTGAATGGAAATGTCATTGGCTGTACCGACGTCAGTGCTCAGGAAGTCAGGTTGGTGCTCCGTAAAGAGTCAAGAGGATGAGGCAGATGAAGATGCTCAGGAGGAGGGAGGTCACAACAGCCTGGAAGACATCTCCAACACGGCCTTCTCAGTGGAAGGTTTTAGAACTCAGGAAACAAATTAGTGCCTGATGGAGATTAATTTCAATTAATCTTGTGAGCTTGAATCATCACTCTGCCCTGTAAATATTTACAATTCTCCCATTAGCTATGCATTCCCCTGACAGTAACTCTTTATTCATAAGCAGCCTCCCCTTTTACCTGTAATTGCTCATAAAGATGGGCAAAAACAGCACAAATTGGGGTTGCCACAGAAATGATATTCTTCCTGCTCCTTGTGAAACTAGCAATTTCCTCATTTTGGTTCACTCAGGAGACTCATTATTTCAAATTCTGGGTAATTTGTCCAGAAAGTTCCATGTAGCAGTGAATGAAATAGGAACAGTGTTTGAATTATCTGCTGCTTTGTCAACAGTTGGCCCATAAAGCACAGGAACTTAAGTGATGATATGTAGGGTGTATAAGACAAATTTCCCCTAATTTGGTGGTCCCCCAAGGAGCTAAGAAAGAGCTAAATTTTTCTGTAATTTCAAATCCATGGACTTACATTTTGTTAGGCTCTTGTCAAGGAACGCCATAGACATGTATTGTTTTTAATTTCTTTCTTATTTCTGTATATTTTTAAAGTATAAATATTGGTGTAAATAAAAACTAATATTTATGGCTGTAGAAGTGGATCAGCGGTTAAGAACACTTACTGCTCTTGCAGAAGACCTGGGTTGGCTTCACAGAAGCCACGTGGCTCACAACCACCTATAACTTGAGTTCCAAGAGATCCAGTGCCCTCTTCTGAGGGTATGCACATGGTGCACTTACATACACACACATGTACACAAACGATTTAAACATTTTAAATTAACATTTATGCAACCTATAAGATTTTGATGCTTTTTTTGTTTGAGAAAAGGTCTAGAAATCACTTCGTAATTTGGGCTGCCCTTGAATTCGAAGCATTCTTTCTACCTCCTATTGCCAAATAGTAGGATTACAGGTGTAAGCCACACCACATCAGCATGTGAGGCTTTGCACATTTAAAACTTACAGTCTCTAAATTGGCTCTGTGTCCTTTTCCTTATCCTTTGTTTGCATCTCACTTGAAGGTCTGGGGTCACAGAAATTGTACTGTGTCCCTAACAGAAGACAAGGCCTTTCCCTGTCCATCTGCCTCCGTCTGCATTTGTTGGGCCCATTGACTATATCTCATTCAGCAAGATGATTAAATAGATCATTTGAGAAATGGTTCTGAAGAGCTAAAAATAAAGACACAATCAAGGAAAGAGCAGCCAGAAGCAAACAATCAAAATATACTTGCTGATCACTTCCCTTTCTCTTTCTGCGAATGTTAGCATGGGGGTGGGGCTGGGAGCACAGTGGGAGAGGCAGTATCTGCCCTTAAGAGTGGTGATGGAGTGGGAACTACAGAAAGGAAAAAAGTGAATCAGGTGCCTGATGGGACAGGACAGCCAGGCATGCTACATTTATAAAGTGCTCTGCTTCATAGAAAAGGGATCTAATGAGCACCTCATAGCCAGGTAAGGGAGGTCTAGTCTGCTCTTTTTCTCTCTATTTCCATTTTCTTTCTTTTCTTCAATTGAGTTCTAACTCCTTTTGCTTAGTAATTCCTTCAAATAAATGAGAAGCTTAATTATTTTAACTTAGTGTGAAAAAGCTATGAAATATGCAATGTATGTGATTTTCACAATACTATGAGCACTATATCGTGCTAAAATAAAACAGTTGTAATGCTCACTTATTCATTAATTCATTCATTCAGCAACTATGCTTATATGCTAATTGGTGTCAATAAAAAGACTTTAATCACACTCACAATGTGTTTTGAGCAGCAGTAAATGGCAAATTTACCCAATTCAAGTTACTCAGTTGCCTTGCTGTAGAACTGTGTAGTTAGATAACATCTTTAAGTCATTGCACACATTCTTGTCATTCACTACTAGAAATTTAACACATCAGGGCACATCTGGAAAACCAATGCAACAGCCTTGAGAAAGGAATCTAACCCATCACCCATTGGGATTTCCATCAAATGAGAACATGTTGACCGTTTGGGAGAGCGTTGAAGATGTCTACCTGAATGCATGTAACTAAAATCTGGAAAAGAATCCATCTGAATGAAAGAACAAGGCATGATGACCTTGACCTAGGAACACAGACTCATCTATCAGAGAGAACTGGGATTCTGCTAATAGTCCCATAGAATAATGACAACTGGCCCTTAAGGGAGCTCAACAGAACACAAGAAGAGGAGGACATCAACCTTCATACCTCCAGGTGTCACAACCCACCACCAGAGATTAAAGGCTCAAGTCTCAACAGTGCATGAGACTTCTAGGTCAGAGTAGTCAGAAGACTTTTAATACTAGTGTGGCTATTAGGGAGCAGCTGCACCTGCCTGTCATGAATGGGTAATTCAGGAGAGATGCAGGGTAAGACCGTCATCCTAGCTACCTGGAAGCCAGTATTCTGCTAACAGCCTTCATGAATTGGTCATGGTGTCTGTTCACAGCAGTAAAACCCTGACTAAGACAGAAGTTTGTACTAGGAGCTAGGGTATTACTGTGACAAGCCTGATTATGCTTTTGAAGGATGTGGATTCTGGGACTTTGGAATTGGAAAGTCATGGGATGCTTTAAGTAGAGCTTAAGGGGCTATCCTAGTAGGAATATGGAAGACATTGTTATTGAGAGTGATTTGAATTGTGTGGACCTGGCCCAAGAGGTTTCAGTGGAGAATTTCAATATGTGGCCTAGAGACCGTTTTTTGTGGTATTTTGGTGAAGAATGTGTTTGCTTTTTGTCGTTCTCTGACTAGTCTGCCTGAGGCTAAGGTGAAGAGACTCAGAATAATTGCACTGACAAAGGAAGTCTCAGAAACACCCATCATAGACTTTGTTCCCTTGTTAAGTCTCATGAACATTTTAAACAAGCATAGAAAGCTGAGAAAGGAAAAATATAAAGTATATAGTTCAAGTTCTAAAGGGGCACCAGGAAGTGACATGGAGCTGAATCCTATGTTCAAGGATAAATTAACCTTGGGGTAAGACCCCACCCAGCTAAACTTAGGTCCAGGCATGGTAGTACAAGTCTTTAATCCCAGAAGTCAAAGACAAGCAGATCTTTGAGTTCAAGGCCAGCCTAGAACAGAGCAAGTTCTAGGTGAAGAAATCTTAAATCCAGGCTTAGTGGACCATACCTTTAGTCCCAGTGCTTAGGAGATAGGCATGCAGTTCTCTGAGTTTAAAGTCAGTCTACAGAGTAAGTTCTATAACAGCCAAGCTTAGGCAGTGAAGGAATTGGTAAACAGAAAGCTGGTAATAGTGCAATATAGCAAGGGGCCATGTTCCAGCCCCAGCAAGCCGCAGGATTCTGCAGCTTTGGCCACGTGGCTCTGGCTTTAGAGTCCAGAATAGAAGGGACTTCTGGGACAATTGATGCTGGTTAGCTGGAGCCTAGAAATTAGTGGTGATTAAGAAGACACCAGCATCAATGAGGTGAAATCTTCTGAGAAGTGCTTTCTGAGAGCATAAAGAAGCTGTGTTCCAGAGGTAGCCATGGTTGTTCCTCATGCTGCAGCTGTATTTGGTAATGTGTAAGAGTCACCCAGGTGGTACTGATTTTGAAGCATGAAGGGGTCATGAAGAGCATCTTATGCTTAGCACTGGGAGAGGCCATGGAAGGCCATTGGTGAAGGTGCAGCCTCAGTTGCAGTTGACAGCTCAGGACTGTAGGAGTCATGCAAAAGAGTTGTGGCATGGCATCATAAGGAGAGTTTATGAGAGGCTATTGTTGAAACCTAGTTGCAGAGGAAGACCCGAGTGTATTGGAGATGCCAGTACCATGGGATCATCACACCAAGAACAGCAGCAACAGTGGAGTGGATCAACGTGAGCTTAGAGTACTACAGAGGACAGAGCAGGAGAAGTAACGCCAGCCCTTTGTAGGAGCCAAGAAGATCATGTGTGGATCCCAGGAATTGAAGATGCCAGAGCTGTGGACTATCTGCTGAGGAAAGCTGCTAACAGGGAGTAGAACTAGTCCAGGAGAAAGAAGTTTGTTGCAGTCAACCAAGATGAAAAAGCAGTTGGAAATCTGAAGACTGCTTTGACATTAGAACTGGAGATGCAGACTTTGGAGTTTGCCCATCTGGTTTCCTGTCTTGCTTTGGGGATTACAGTTAAGTGATTGGATGAATCTCAGAAGAGACTTTGAACTTTGGACTTTTAACATTGTTGAGATTGCTATAGAGTATGAAGACTTTTGAGGTTGGACTAAATGTATTTTGCATTATGCTATTTTTAGGTGTGTACCCCCATAGACTCATATGTTTGGACAAGCCTATGGGGGCCAGGGAGTGGAATGTGGTGATTTGTATATGCTTGGGCCAGGCACTATAGGAGGTGTGGCCTTGTTGGAGGAAGTGTGTCACCGTGGTGTGGATTTTAAGACCTTTGTCCTAGCTGCTTGGAAGCCAGAATTCTCTCAGAAGCCTTCAGATGAAGATGTAGAACTCTCAGTTCCTCCTGCACCATGCCTGCCTGGATGCTCCCATGTTCCTGCCGTGATGATAATGAACTGAAGCTCTAAACCTGTAAGCCAGCCCCAATTAAATGTTGTTCTTATGAGAATTGCCTTGGTCATGGTGTCTGTTCACAGCAGTAAAACCCTAAGACACTCAAGTTCTTAAATTAATTGAAAGGGTAGGTGAAAATCTCCAAGTCCCTCATTTCAAGTCCCTATTATCTCTTTAGTTGTCTACCCACCTCATATTTAACTACATCTCTCCCTCTTCCTTCACCAGCTTCATTCAGGAGCTTCCTAAGAACCTTGTTGACTCAGAGAAACTAAGTTAGGAAGGCAAAACATGCTAATGTAAAGTTATAACAACTGACAGGAACAGCCTTCGACTTTCTGGAACCTGAGCATTTTAATAGAGCCTTCTCCCAACAATACATTAAGTAGGGCGTAAGACTTCTACGCTTGGAATAACAAGAAAAGACATTGTTCGTCTCCTGCAAACACCGGTAAGGATGAAATGACTTTGCCCAACAGCAAGAAGAATGGATTAAATGACCTCAGATGCTAATGTGTTCGGAATAAGAGCTGAAGTGCTGAAGACAGTTTATTCCTTACTGAGAGTGCCAGGAGAGATGCTATGAGTTTCATCCTACGATAGGTCACTTTAGATACAGACTGAACATTCGCCTTGTGTGAGCTGGATACGTGGTGTTTGAACAGTAGAAGCAAATGGGTGACTAATTTTAGAATGAGAAGGAAGATGAGGATATTTGCTCAGTTCCCATTGTGCTTTTTCACAAAGCATTTCATGTACTCTGAGAAAATGGTCTCATTCTTTCTACAAAATCCCAACAAGGCATGTGCTTAAGTAGCTTATAGACTGACACACTAAAAGCCTTCCTAGTGTCACCTTTCCCCCACTGTCCTTTGAGGTAGTTGGGAACTCTACTAGAACAGTTACTTAATGAAGCATAGTTGAATTTCAGAAATTCAAAGGAAATGACATTTCACAGACCCTGTGATGGATTTATCTACAGACATCAGAGAGATTCATGTGGTCTTTGAAGCAGCTACTTATGGTAATTCTCTAAAGGCATAAAGGACTAAAGGTGCCAAAAATCTCCTTCCCAACTTTGTACACCCCTCTTAAAGGACATTTCTCCTTTTCCTGTTGATACATGTCCCTGTTTATTGGCACTGGCTATCTGGAATTTCAAATCCTTCATCAGAATCAGCCAGCACTGAATAAGCAAATGGTTTATTTGGATAATGTGGATTTTTGTTTCAGAGATTTGTGATCAGAACACACATAACTGTGAAGAGAATAGAAACCAAGATTACTTTATTTCTTCCACTTCCTTCTGTGGCAATGCAGTTTCCCCCTATGAGAAGCTCAAATACTATTTAAAAAGACAGCCTTGAAGAGTAAGCACCTAATTAGTTACCTTTTTTTTTTTTTTTTTTTTGCTGTTGTGAGAAAATAAATACCTGACAAATAGTAACTTAAGAGAGCAAGAGTTCATTTTGGCTTACAACTTGCTAGGACACCATCAATTCTGGCAGGGAATGAATGCATTATGGCAGGAGTATGAGGTGGTTGGTTACATTGCACCTGCACCCAGGAATCAGTGAGTGGACAGGAAGTAGAGCAGGACTACATAACCTCAAGGACCACCTCCTCCACCTGGGCTCCACTTTCTAGAAGTTCTATGACCTCCCAAAACAATGTCACTAGCTGAGGACCAACTTTTTCAAACATAAAATCTATGGGGCATATTTCACACTAAAACCATGACTGTCAACAGAAAGTTAATGAACTCATGGTACACTGTACCATGGCAGTAAAGTGAAAAAGTAAGACCCTTTCCGGGCTGGTCATTGCTGGGTTATATTGTTAAAATGCGATGAATGAAATGGGATGGATAGTGTATTCAAACTGTTTAAGAAAAGAAACATGTCTTGGCTACTGACAATCAACCTTATGTTGAGGATTAAGTCTTTTTCTTATTTTCTTTTCTTTTTCTTTTTGTTATTGTTTGTTTGTTTGTTTCCGTTTTCTATTTCTTCCACCATTTTCTATTTTTTGTCTTCCTGAGGGTTATCTGAGCATTTTTAAAGGATTGCTCTATTTTATTTGTAGGTTGTTACATAGATTTTTAGTCATTTGAGGTAGGTGTCTTCAAATGGTCTGTGTATATATTGGTACCAGTGTCTTCTGATTTTAGTAAAGTGTATAAATCTCACTACCATCAGGGCAATCAAGTATCATGTGGTGATACAACTTTGGGTCCAGCAGTTCATCCTTTAGGAGGCCCATGTGGAAGGTAATCTTATTTTACCCAGATCTCAACTTTCTCCATTGTTCTTTCATTGCATGACATCATTTTGTAATTACCTGTATTTTGAAAAGCTTCTTGACGTACTTATTTTTCATTTTTGTGTGTGCTTATATATGTGGCATAGGTTGTGTGTATGTGTGGGTGTTCACAATTGTGTAGGTACACACAAGTTTATGGCATTCTGTAAGAATAGACCTACTATTGCCAAATTCTTCTGGATGTCTTTTGTCTGTGTATTTCTTAACTTCCTTAACTACCCCTGATAGCTGAATACAATTTTATGAGATGCCATATTTGCAGTTCTCTCTCAGCACTTGAAAGATGCTGTGCCCACTTCTTTGCAGATTCTGTTGCTTCAGGTCTGTCACTCAGATGGCTGTTGCCCAGTAAGTACAATGGTGTTTTTTTGTTGTTGTTTTTGTTTTTTGTTTTGTTTTGCTTTGTACTTTCAAGACTTTTTCTTGGTTTTTAGTTTTTTTTAAAGTTTAATGGTGTTGTGTTTGGGTTATATTTCTTTGCTAGTCTATTTGGATTCACTTGGGTTCTTATATCTGTAGTTTTGTATTTTTGCTAAATTTGGGTAGATTTCACTCATTAATTCTCCAAATACTCTTTCAGTCCATTTCTTCTTCTGAGACTCCAGTGCCATTGATTTCTAAAATTGGGTTGTTTTTAATTTATTGTCTCTCTTGTTCATACTGGATAAATTTTACTGGTTCATCCTGAACTCCAGTGATTCTTTTCTGACTCCTTCTCTCTGCTACTGAGCTCAACCTGTTAGCATGGTTTCTGTTACATCCACTTGGTTCTTTTGCTAGGAGCTTTCTTTCCTGTGATTTTTTTTTTTTTTTTTTTTTTTTTTTTTTTTTTTCAACTTCATTTGTCTGTGTTGAGTCCTTTCCCACACCACTTGGTTTTACTTTCAATACTCAGCAGACAATTCCAGTATCTGTCTCCTGTCAGTATGGGAGTCAGCTGATGACCTTTCTCATTCCAGTTGTGACTTTCTTAGTTATTTTTTATGATAGGTGATTTCAAACTTATCTGCATACCTTGACTGGAGATATTTCGTATCTATTTTTTATTATAACAAATAGTCACCTACTTAGGTTTAACATGTAGGTCTCAGTTTACTTTGGCACATGGTTCCAATAAGCACCTGATTTTCAGAGCCTCTATAGTTCTGTTTTGATGGTGCTATTTTAATTTACTAGTATGTCTTTTATGTGCCTTTCCTCTATAACATTTAAATTTTTATTTTATGTGTATGTGTGTTCTGCATGCATGTGTGTCTGTGTACTAGTAGTATGCCTGTTGTGGGCACTGAGGCAGGAAGAGGGCATTGAGTCCACAGGAACTAGAGTTATAACCAGTTGTGAACTCCCATGTGGATGCTGGAAACTGGACCTGAGTCTTCCGGAAGAGCAGACAGTGCTCTTAATTGCTGAGCTATCTCTCCATCCTCACAGGAGCCTTTCAGCATTCTTTATAGTACCCAGGGAACTGAGAGGGACTGCATTTTGGCTGAGTGCTTTTGGGTAGGGTAAAGTAATCTCCAACCTCCTCTGACAAAATTGGGCTTCCAGGACTGGGTGCTTGCTGTTGAATCCATCTTACCAGATGGAATCTCTGACAGATGGAGTCAGAGTGGGAAGGGGGAGGCTCAATCTATAGACCTGAAAGTGTGTCCCCTGTCCTTATTGTTAAGGACTTTTCAATTGACAATCTTTCTGTTATGCAGGACTTGTGTGATACGTTGTTCAAGTTGGGGGAAGATTAAGATCACCTGGGTTGGTTCTGCTGGAAGACTGGGTGACAACTGGGAAAACTTCCTTTCTGTGTTATATTCTGGTGGGTGGGGAGTGGAAGAGTCGTGAGATGTTTTATGGCTTTTCTCCTTTGGTCCTGAGGTCACTGGCCCCTCCACCCTTTTCTAGCTCTCAGATTCCTCCTTAGTTGCCTCTTGTGTCATTCTCAAGAATTTCAGCCAAATGTTATCAGGAGGTACAGTGAGAGATAAGTCTACTCCATCTTGCCCAGTCTGGAAGTTCTATCTGCTCATGAGCTTTCTTTAGAAAAGTTTGCAAAAAAATTAATAACATTGTTTCCCCTGAGGAGATTACTTGGAACATGTATGTATTCAAATGAATATATTATCAGAAAAATTTGAATAAAGATAAAAGAAGAAACTTTCTAACTCAATCTTGTTTTCAAGAGGACAAGCAAAAGATCATAACAGAGGTCATGAATGGTCAGTAATTTTTATCACATTTCTCTGACCTGAGGTCAAACAACATATGGCTCAACAGTCAATAATTTTATTACATCTCATTGGGTTTAAGCTCACTATGTTGTCACTGTTTCAATGCAGATCTCTGAATATAGGAATAATATTCTCAGTGGATTTTCAGCCTGCTCCTGCATTTTGAATAACTTGCAGAATACAAATGTCTAATTTAGGTAGAAGTAGATGCTCTGGGTAGCATGCTAGTGCCCTAATCAGCTGAAAAATAATATTTGTATGACATTAAAACAAAATTAATGGCAAGACACTGATTACATGAAAAGATTTTATGTTGTGATTATTAAACTTGCAAGCAGCACGGCATAATTAATGCTGTAATTAGGATATGACCTGAAATCTCAGCCTCCAAAATTAATAAAGGCAATTAAAAGTCACATTTGTAAATTGAGCTTTAAGAATGGCAAGGAAGTTTGATATAGCTTTTTTACTCCTCATTTTGGAGGACATTTTTATTGTTCTAAGCATAAAATGCAATTATTCTGATTTCCATCCCCAAGAACCTCACAACAGTGGTCTGAAGCTGTAGGAAAAGTTCAGAAATGTTCCAACCAGGTTGTTCATCAATTGTGGGTTGAGCTACTCCTAGGCACACTTGTGAAGCTCTGGTGCCGAATAAATAGTAAATCCTTCTTTGTCCCCAGCACTCCAGGTGAAATATACGTTAGAAGATCTTCTTTGGCCTTAAGCAGCTTCCATCATTTTCAAACAACTGGACCAATGGCAGCCTGAAGGACTGTCACTTGGATAAGCTTCTTGGGGCCACATCAGCTCCCATAGTTTATCACATGGCTCAAGGCAAAAGAAGGTCTCATTGTTGGTAAAATTAGAGACTTCAATAAATATTGGTGGGCTGCTAACTTCACAAAACCAAGTCTGAAATACTGCCTCATCCCTTATACCAAAATAAACCCTGGAAGGATCAAAGAGCTAATGCCAACGCAAATCATAAATGTACTGAAAGAAGAAGGAAGCTGATAAGTTTATAATATGGTAATTGAGAGAGGTTTTGTAGACATGACAAGTAGGGACAAAGACATTACAGAAATTATTAACAATTTGTCTATTTCGAAAATTTTAAATTCCGTACATTAAAAAAAGAACTATAAGCTTTTTTTTTAAAAAGCAATTCAAGATGGAACCAAGTACATACTAATTAAAATTATCATGTTTTGATTCATTTTGTCTTATAAAAGTACAGCTTTACTCTTCTATTAGGAAACAATGGGAAACACACACTGTGATTTATGTACAGGATGTTAAGCATAGAAAGAAACTAAAATAACTTCCATGTTAAATAACAAATGCTTGTAAAATGATTAAATACATTGAGAATAACCATAGGCTACAAGCAGGAAAACAGGATATTTATTTATTTATTTATTTATTTATTTATTTTTTAAAGATTTATTTATTTTATTTATATGAATATTCTGTAGCTGTCTTCAGACATACTGGAAGAAGGCATCAGATCTCATTAGAGATGGTTGTGAGCCATCATGTGGTTGCTGGGATTTGAACTCAGGACCTCTGGAAGAGCAGTTAGTGCTCTTAACCACTGAGCCATCTCTCCAGCCCCCAAAACAGGATATTTAATAACATGGAGATGTTTTCATTCCAGTACTTAGGAGAAAGATGAGTGGAAACTAAAGACAAAGTCAATTTAATCCTTTACTGCTTTATCTACACAGCAAAGGATGAAGGAAACAAACTCTCCATAAAAATTAGGTAAAATTAAAGATGTGTATTAACTTCATTTTTGATAGTTTAAAATTAGCAAGGTATGTTATACTCGATATATATTTTTGATCCTTAGGATTTTAAGTAAAATGATATTTCAGTTTTTCTATACAGAAACTATTAGTAGCAAGTCAGTTACAAAAAGAGCAAAACCAAAGGCCAGGGTGACATTTGTGACAAACCTTTATACCAGACCTAGTGATGGCATGTCACATGGGTTAAAGTTCAACTACTGATTTGCTTAGGTTTCCTTTCTACTCCTTGCTAATGACTCCCTCTTCCTGGACTAGAGTATTAACTTCCCTTTCCTCAGGCTGGGTATCATACAGCAATTCTTTCAGAAATCACTGCTATGCCTATCTATTCTGAACTGTTGATACTACACAGTAGGAAACATGGGTCCAGAAATCAGATCACCTGGTCTTGGCAAGAAGCTTATGTCTTTAATTTGGTACCACTTGCCAGTCACCAGAAACCACCAACAGTAGCACAGGAACTGTCCCCACTGAACTTCCATGGTACCTGTAGGTTTTCTTAATTTCTTCACATGATGCTCCCTTATTCAGACCAAGAATTTCATACAGACTTTCTCCTGATGTTGACATAGTCCGCTGTCTTTGGTTAGGTCCGTTACATGCCATTTCTCAGTCTGCAAAACCAGAGATGGAAAAATAGCCATGAAGATTCTCTACTTTGGATCCTACCCCCTGGGAGGGAAGAAAGTTCATTTTTAATACTTGTTTTAAAAAGACAAGCATTAGTACCTTGGTGTGCTAGGTACAATATGAGGAAAGAAAATACCAAGAGCTAAAAGTGGTTTTCAGTCAGATTGCAGGAAGCCACACGAATAGGACATGACTTGACACAACTATTTCAGAAGGATTGTGAATCAACTCTCATAGGTTAAAACTAAATGTGTTTTGTTTCATTTGTGTGTCTTTTATTTTTGTATATTTTCCAAGTGTACCTAGCTATGGAAAGAATCATCCATGTGATTCCTTCTTTACTGACCGGTGAGATAGATCAGCAGGTAATGGTGTTTGCCAGGATTCCACATGATGAAAGGAAAGAACCCAGTCAACAAGTTGTCCTTGTTGTACACATATGTGTTTTCTTGTACACACATACACACAAACATACATATGTATATACATACACACACTAAATAAATAAATGTTTAAAAAAAGAAAATACTAGATTCTAAACCAATGAGATAAGACACTTCAGGAAGGCGTTGGGTGATAGGACAGTTAGTTGAAAGGTGCTGAGACACACAGAAGGGTGACTCAGCCAAAGCACACTACACACAGCTCCAGGACAGTAGGTCTGCAATGTGGAGTTGGAGAACTTTCATTAGAGCCTGGTGATTCTAATGAAAAGAGGAGTCTCACAGCCCCACCCACAGTCAAGCCCACAGTCCTCACAAAATTCAAAGCCAGTTGTAGTTTTCTTTGAGACCTCCAGTGGCTTCCTCCAGCAGTGGAGGGAAAACCCATGTCACACCCTGCCCTTGGCTCAGAGCTCTATGCACAGACACAATCTTGGGGGGACCTACTGTTTAAAAGGGAGCTACCCTGAGGTTGTGAACACAGGGATAAGTCAGAGAGACTGAAGTCCACCATACAGCCCCAATGCATACATACATAGAGGAGGCAGTTACAGGAAGCAGAAAGGCCAGACACTGAAAAGCAGGTGGCGGAAGACTTGGCTCAGGAAGTGAAGAGAACAAGAGGATGCTTTGCCATCAGCAGGACCCAACCTGATCTTCTATCTGAAAGCTTAGGAGTTAGACTGACCCATCTTTGGAAAGATATGAGAACATGGCTGGGTCAAAGATGCACAGTTAATGTGGCTGGTAGAATCTCCTGGTGCACAAGGAAAGACAGGAAATGAACACAGTTCTGAAGATACCTGACACCAGAATGAGTTTGGCACCAGCATAAACCATACAACAGACAAGGCTGCGTATATCCAATGGATCATTCCTTGCTTGCATCTACCTGGCAGCCTCCAACCTCAGAGGACCCCATAGAACATTGCTACAATACCCCCCTCCACTGCAGTATTTCTCTGTTGCTTTCACTGGACTTTTAGCAGGGTTTCTACCTTATCTCTCTTTTTAAAGGGGAGACTTTCAAATTTTTGTCATTTCATCTGATTTTGTTGAAGCATGTCTATTAGTTACTTTTCTTATTGTGTAAGAAAATAAATGATAAAAGTCACTTGAGGGAGGCAGAGCCGTTTAAACTCACAGAGATTATAGTCTGTCATAACAATGAACTCACGGCAGCAGGAGTGTGAAGCAGCCAGTCCATGCCACACACAGTTAGGGATCAGAGAACGGTAACTGCTAATATTTAGCGTACTTTCTCCTTTTCATTTAGTCTAGGAACCCAGTCCACAGAAAAGTGTTGCCAATGCTCAAAATTGGTCTGAACTCCCTTCTATACACACCCAGAAATTTGTTTCTTAGATATTCTCAATCCTCTCTGCTTGGTCATAATAATAGCCATCACATGGTATGATCCTTTTATTTCCTTTTTTTTTAATGCCCACCTCTTTCCTTTTTACCATACCGTTAGTGATATTTTGGATTTATCTTCTTAAAGGTTTTATATATGACTTGCATTCTTACATTAATTTTGCTTATGAATTTTTCCATTATTGAAAAATTTTTAAGTTCTTGAATTTTCCTCTTCCTCTCTATAACATTCTTCTTTACCCTTCTTCTTTTCCCTTTATTTCTGCTTTTCCCTCCCTCTTTAACCCATTCAGCTAGTATTTCTACATTTACCCTAAATAATCTGTACCACATACTCTGCCTGATTTTTACTATTTGCTATTTTACTGGTATATGACCAGTCGTTAATCAATTTTAAACTTTTTTTAGTTTGATGTTCCTGCTGTAATAGCAGGTTTCCCCCTGTGGATGAGACTGGGATTAAGCACTCAAAAGCAAGCTACTCACTAAGATGCTCCAATTAAACTGGAAGAGACGGCAAAACCAACAGATGCACAAACTAACACAGAAATGCAAAAAGTGTAACAGGGCAAGGCAATATGACTCTTAAAATGCCAAATGAATAATTCGTATGCTTACTTATAAAAACAACCAACAGTATAAAAGAATATACAAACAATGAAGGAAGGAAGGAAATTCCAGTCCTGAGGGATAGAACCAGAAATGTAGATGAAAGCATCAGCAAAATGGATAAGAAATGCAAACTGGAAAATTGAAGTGGGGGAGGGGGTGAAAAGAAAGAAAATGTGGACATTGAAAACAATGAATCAAACAGAAAACACAGGAAAATGTGTCACCAATAGACTTGATCAAACAGAAGAAATCAAACCAGGGATGTGGAAAAGGTAGAGGGAATACTACATTCAAATATCAAATGAAAATTAGCATGGCTACAAGTTTCAAATTCTATTGAATGTAAATAGGAGACTATATCTATCCTAGATCATGGTATAAAGGAAGCTGAGATATTTTTTAAAACTAAAGGCATAGAAAATTTGATGAAATCACAGAGATTTCCTCAAGTCTAGGGAAAGAAATGAATATCAAAGCAAAGTTTAAAAATAGGCATGACTGGAGAACCTCTCCATAATACGCTATACTCAAAATGCCATTGAAACGAATAACATTAAAAGGTGTAAGAAAAAAAATGCAAACTCACAAAAGTTAATGTGTCTAAAAGATATCATACTTCTCCAAAAAAAAAAAAAAGTCATCCAAAGCCAGGATATTAGAAAAGTGTATATTTCAAGCCACAAAGGCCAGTAATTTCAAACCAAGATGGTTATGCCCAGAAAAATTATCTTTTAAAATTTGATAGAAAAATAAGAATATTTCAACATGAACACAAAATGAAACACTGTGGGAAATTACTTAAAGGATTTCTAACACATGCAAGGAAGAAAAACAGTCTCAAGAAAGCATGGCAAAGAATTATTGAGAGAAATGTCTGGAGAAAGAAAGCTGGAAACGAATCATGTTGAAAACAGAAAATCAATAAAACCTCAATGTAAATAAGGGGAGAAAGAGAATTTAACCATCAAGAAGCAAATGACAAGAAAAAAAATGTTGACTAGAATATAGGGAAATATATATATTTCCCTATATAGAATATAGGGAAAGAGGTGCCCTCATAAGGGATAGTGGGTCTATAAAGTGATACAGGCACTATGGAAAGCAATGTAGAATTTACTTAAAACACTAAAAGCAGAAGTTCCATATGATCCAGTTACATCATGCCTGGATACATACCCAGAGGAATCTAAGTGTAAAAATACACAGATGTTAAAACACCTGGCACTGTCTATAGCAGCTGAGATCTGTCTAGAGCCATTCATCAACAGATGAATGGATAAAGAAAATGTGGCAAAAACATATGCTGTTTCCCTCAGTCATAAAGAAAAATGGAAATTTCATGTGCAGGGGAATGGATAGAACTGGAGATTGTTTCAGCAAAATAAGTTACATGCACAGAGACAATGATTGCCTATGTTCAATTGCATGCACAGTCAAGGTTTAAGTATAGATAGGGGGCCCATGATGGAATCATAGGAATCAGTCTAGTGCAAAGGGAAAGAAACAAGAATTATGGAGGAGGAGAAGACAAAATCTTTCAAAATTTTTTTTCAAATGGAATCTATATTTAATTATTTACACATACATTTATATGGAATGGCATATGTATCTTGATCATGCTAGCCATTTTTGTCCTGGGAATACTTTTATTCCTGTCCATCATGTTAAAGCTTGTCTTTAAATACATCAACATGTTGGCAGCCAAAGTATATGGCTTGAACCTGAAAATAGACTCCCAGACAGAGTTATTAGACTAACAGGCTGGCAAGCTAAAAAAGATTCTGCACAGAGCCTTACCAACCTAAGACAGAAGTGCATTGATTTGGATAATGCATATTCCTTGACAGGTAAGGAAGGCATTCTTGGCAGAATGACCTAAGACAGGCTCCGTCTTGTTAATAAAATAAAAAAGGGGTAGAGGTGGAGAGCCTTTGAGTCTGCTTGGCAAGAAGCTGACATGGGCCAAGGACAAGAAAATGGGCTCCTTGGCAGGTATAGGACATTGGCCAAGGACAAGGAAGTAGGCTTTAGGCAGGAATCTGACATTAGGCTAGAACAAAGAAGTAATTTCAGGCAGGAATCTAAATCTTAGGCTAGAACAAGGAAGTAATTTCAAACAGGAATCTAAATTTTAGGCTAGAACAAGGAAGTAGGCTTCAGGCATAAAATGACTTTGGGCTAGGACAGGGAAGTAGGCTCAGATACTTTGGTCATCCTGATAAGTCCTTAGAAACAGTGATCACAGGAGTGTTCACGTAATTGGGTTTAATGCCTTGCTTTTTCTTTGTCTATTTGTGTTTATTGTCTTGCTTGTTTCTTGACTATTTGCATCTATTGTATTTCTAGATCCTCAACCTAGAACTGACCTTAATACACGCATATAATTAAAATGGTATAAAAGCAAAAAGGAGGAGCAGGATGGGATAGGGAGTTCTAGGGAGGGGAAATGGGGAAAGGGGATGACATCTGAAATGTAAATAAATAAAAAGTAGATGAAGCACTATTTAGAGGAGGAAACAAAACTGCAAGAAGAGAAAGGTCTGATGGAAGTAATGGGGAATATAAAGTACAGACAGTGATACAGTGTACAGACACGAGGAAATGGCATGTCGAAACTCCCTAACGTGTACACTAAGTAAATACTAACTAAAAACCATTATGGAGAATCAGAAAAAAAATAATAAAAAATAAGTTCATGCGAAATAAAAGATGGAAATTTATCTCTTTATCGTACACCACACACACACATACACACACACACACACACAATGAACCAATGTGAATGAATGGATGTACTAGGGCTAAAAAGATCATTTCAGGGCTTTGCAGACAGTCTAAACAATCCCCAGTGACTATGGTAGCATCTGTGGGGAGTTGAGTTAAGCCTTGGGTGTATGATCCCTTGGGTGAATATGTGTGCTTTTGCCATGGGCTAGCCATGTTTACAACCCTAGCCTCAAACCAATGGGAAGGTCAAAATCTTTCATCTTGAGGTTCAGGAGGATGGAAAGGCCTAGGAAAGGCCTTTGGTCCATGTATGAATGTGTGAAGAAAATGTCCACTGAACTGCCTCCTCCTGGACGTTTACAGCCTGAAGACTGTTCACCACAGAGACAGCTCCTGCAGAGTCTCCTGTTCAGCTGTAGTCAGTCAACCCTGCTTCCTTGTTTATCTGTGTTTCCTTGTTCAGCCTCGTTCTGTCTCTCTGTTCAGCTGTATATAGTAAACATGCTAAGGTTCTGGGGTGCTGTGGTTTCTCCATCACAGAGTGCAGCACACCGGATCCCAGCTTTTCTGGGTGCATGTGTCTGTCTGTTCTTCATTCTCTTGCTGCCCTAGTCAGGCCAAGTCACTGAAGCAGTGCAAGGTTGAGACAGGCATCAAAGATCAACATTATATATGACAATGGCAGGCAGGCACAGCTGGAACACAACGTCCAGCTCTCCTCTGACAGGGTTCATGGCTGGACCACCTCAGATAAAGGCAACATCTAGAGATTGTTATATGGTTAGTCGCAGTGAATCTACACTTTAGCAAAGTATAGTGACAGCTGGTGGTCCTAAGGAATTCAATAGAACAACAACATAAGTTCAAAATGTGTTTGTGAACCTTCCCTTTCTTTAGAGAGGAAATGTGACATGATTCTGCAGAACTCCTAGTACTCTGAAGGCTCTGAGCTCAAAAGCAGCCCAAGAATAAGATTATACAGGGTCAAGGGTTTGCCATGTAACCTGGTACATTTCCTTCTCCCTTGAAAGTGGAGTACCTGGATGCCAAAGGGACATATTTACAGAGTCTTATACAAGAAAAGTAGAAGAAATCCTGCCTGTCCACCACAACAGACAGCATGCTACCTTTAGGTATAGGATATAATGAGCTGCCTGGTGGAATTTGGGTATTCTCACCACAAAAAGAACAGATAAGCCCGAAACAATGCATATGTTAATTGCCTTGATTTAGACATTCTACAATGTATGCATAATTCAAAACATCACGTTGCACATAATAAATATATAGTACTTTGTACATTATGTAATTGATTAATTGCTAAACATAGTCATCCAGATCCTGGAATGTAGAATTAAAGGTCAACTAGGCCTATTATCATTACACTTCAGGTTATTCTGGCCAGAAATCTTTATAACTGGCAATCTTCCTATTAGCAATTGGATTCTCTTTTTCTGAGGCATACATATGTCTCCATTGTAACAAAGCTTTCCCCCAAGACCTGCTTCAGTCACAAGTTTCACCTGATAAGATGAAAAGTTGGTACCTGACCCAAACTAGACAAATTAGCATTCACTCCTCGATTATTTTACACAGGACCATGATTCCGTGGGGGCCATAGAGCGGGCAAACTGAATATTGTTGGCCGCTCTGAAATGGTCTGAACGTAAGAGCAGAACGGTGCTCGCAGGAGGTGGGAGGAGTCACCGCGGAGCCCACCCCTCTGGCGCTAGATCTTCCCAGGTCTACTTGTAGACCCAACCTTGTTCTAGACTAAACCAATAGATATCAATAAACACATTTACACACTCCCCCACCCCTCTGAGCATGTTTTAGCTAAGTTTTGATCACTGTCAACTAAGACCCCTGTCTTACAGTTCTGTTGCTGTGAAGAGACATTGTAACCATGGCCACTCTTTTAATTGGGGCTGGCTCACTGTTCAGAAGTTTAGTTCATTATGGTCATAATAGGAAGCATGGTGTCATGCAGGAAAATGTGATACTGGAGAGGTAGCTGAGAGTTCTACATCTGATTCAGCAGGCCACAGGAAGAGAGTAAGCCATTGGGTCTGGCTTGCTTAGGCTTCTGAAACCCTAAAGCTCATCCCACAGTGACACCCTTTCCCCAACAAGGCCACACCAACTCCAACAAGGCACCACCTCCCAATAGTGCCACTTTTTTTGGAGCCTATAGGAGTCATTTTCATTCAAACCATCACTCTCCCAAGTACCTTACACCCTCAAACACCTATAGTGAATCTCCTCCCAGCCAGGTTAATATATTGTGGATTTTTCTTAGATCTCTGTTCTTTCTTGTTACATTTCTAAATACATAAATAGAATCTGCTCAGTCTGTATAATGTTATTTGTATCTAATTTTAGCTAGCTTTTTATATATCCCAGCACCAACTACCAAGGGAATGGTGCTGCCTGCAGTGAGCTGGACCTTCCTACATCAGGTAACAATCAAGATAACCATCCACAGGTTGGATGCCCACAGGTCAATCTGATCTATGTAGTTCCTCAGTTGAGGCTTCCTTCTCAATGACTCTGGGATGAGACTAGTCAACAATTAAAGCTAATTAGGACATCCTAGCTCCCATAAATCAATGGATAGTGCTAGAATGCTTAGAACAAAACAAATCCACTCTCACTGTACAGCCAGGCTAGTCTTGAAATGGTAACTCTCTTACTAACCTCCTCAAGGCTGGGATTACAAGCATGCATCACCAGGCTTGGCTTCTAATGTATGATTTATCCAGGCTTAGAGCTGCTTATTTCTGAGCACTGTCTCCCTCATCAGTTGTCAGTACTTCCTGCTTGGGTACCTCTGTCACTGATTCAGAGGGGGAAAAGAATTAAAGGTTGCCGAAGGTAATCTGCTAAATAGTTTATAGTAGTACCCATACAAGGCAACTCAATTAGTTATTCAAGCCGGAAATGTGAACAAGCCATTTACAGACGTTGCTGGCAAATATCAAACATGAAGGGGAAAAAAGCCAATAATAAAACCAGGATTTTGGATTCGAGAAGTCCAGGAAGATCCTAGAGGCGTGATTTTGCTTGAGAAATGTGCTGTCTGAGCCTGAGCATTGCAACCAAAACACAGGTCCTTTAAGAAAATTGACTTTATGATTCTAGAAAAGTAAGCATCAGTTGGAATTTTCAGGTCACAGTGAAGGTGAACCCTCAGCTCTGACAATCCTGCCCTCTTTCTATACAACTTAAGTTAACTTAAGAGTGTTCAATCATTCTCTATCCTATTGATTGAGGGAGGCTTCAGGGGAACCCAGAACTCCATAAGAGTCTCCATAAGCACCTTGGTCTGGAGCGCCATCTGCACCTTCTGAGTGCTGGAATTGCAAGCTGGCTGCCATGCCCACCTGGATTTAAGGAGTTCTGTAGATCCACTCAGGCCTCATGCTTGTGCGTAAGTGATTTAACTCCTGAACCCCAACCTAAAGACACTCCTGATTTTCTACTGAAGGGGACTTCTGGGTTTGAAGGCTAAAACATAATGGAGGGTCTATTTCAAGATGGGACCTAGCTCAGAGAGGATGGAGTCCAGAGCACTCAATGGTCTCTGATCCCCTACCTAACCCAAGGAAGTATTTCTGAGCTCCTATGGAGAGAGAAGCTAGAAATCGAAGAGATGTGTCCCCAGATGCTTGTTAAGGATTTAAAGAGGACAAAGGTCCAGAACTGGGAGAAGCAGTCTCTGGCAGTCATAAGCCTAAGTATTCTCCAGGGGAAGCAGAGGCAGAGGATTGACAGAGCAGTTAGGCAACACTGCTGCCTGGTCAGAGGAGGGCAGGTCTCAGATGACCCACTCTTACTTATGAAAGCATTTGTTATATCCCTGGGGATGCTTGGGAGCCTTGGAAGCCAGAAAGATGCAACACCTTAAAGGGCAGGAAAGACGAGGGTGGGCGGCACATCAAGTTGTATTGCACATATGTTACGTGTGATTAATAAGCAAAACAACCAATGACATAGTTATGAACTAGGGCTGGTGTGATAATGCTAATGGAGATGGTGAGAGTGAGGAGTGGACCCTCAAACCCCTCTTCAGGAAGGATTTGCATGGGATGACGGTGGATCCTATGGTTGTATAGATCAGACAGCCCAACAGAGCAACACTCAAAACGTGAGGGCAGGTTTATCTCCACAGCTTATGGGTTCGGAAACAGTGTGGTTATTATGCTCAGTGAAACACGATTGCTCACTCTCATGTCTCTCTTCACTACTGGTCTCTGTCTCTTTAAAGTTTGCAGTCCTGGTCTGTAGACACATTCTGACCAATAAGGCTGTTAAAGTTTGTGGCATGAAGGGGACAGAGAATAGGGAACTAACATTTATAGAATATCTTCTGTGTGTCAAGACATCTCTACATGTGTCATGTCACTTGATCCTGGTATCAGCACTGAAGAATGTCCACAAGGGAGACTGCAGGAATTCAAACCAAGAGGTCAGGGCATGATAGATGTGGGAAGAACTGCCTCGGATATAAGTTATCTTAAGTAGATTAATGTCTCCTGGGCTTTTAAAACCAGATGGAAACCCACACATAGCTGAATAATAAAACTGATGGAACCAGGTTCCCTTTGTGTTCTTTTTAAGAGTAATAAATTATTGTCTTGGTTTTAATCTTTGTTGCTGTGATAAAATATCCTGACAAAAGCAACTTAATGGAGAAAGGATTTGTTTTGTCTTACAGTTTTTAGACATATGGCAAGGAAGGCAGGGAAAGTTGGCAGGAGCAGGAAACTGGCTGGTCGTACTATGCTCATGCTCAGAAAGTTCAAAGTGAACAGGAAGTAGGACCAGTCTACAAACCCTCAAGACCCACCACGAGTGAGTTACTTTCACCAGGGATGCTCTACCTCCTACAGGTGCCACAACCTTCCCAAACAGCACTGCCAGTTCGGGGACCAAGTGTTAATCTGGCTATGGGGAACATTTCTCATTCAAACCACAACAGACATAGACCTGTACAGAAAGGCAGATACAGAGGTGAAGGCTTGCCGTGCTACCCACATATTACCAAGGGGGAAGATCCAAGAATTCAAGTCTCATTGGCATCATGATGGTCTATAGAAAAGCCAAGGAATCCAAGTCTCGTTGGCCACATGGTCTGAGGCTCTGAAACATTTAGCTCATCTCAGTCAGTTCTTGCTCCTTACACACCTTCTGATTCTGATGTGGCTCCTTTGTGGGTCCTCTTCGAGAAATAGGATTCACAGTATACAAATAGATTGTCATCCCAGTTAGAAATTACCATTCTCTGAAGTCTGCCCACAGGGAGGGCATAGATTGTTTACGTCAATGTAAGTCACTCGAGTCACAGGATAACTATCTCCCTCTCTAAAATAAATAAACACTCAGAGTTCATGCATCACCACAAAAATGGAATTACAAGAAGTCTGCCCTTCAACATTATCTGCTTTCTGGACACCACCCAAACCATCGGGTTAAACTCACAGCGATGAGGATGTGGGCAGTCTTTTACTGTTTTAATCATAGTAAGTCAATAATTTGTGTATTATGTATCAGTTTACAAAGCCTTTTAGAATGAGTTGGTAGCTCCCAAGTGGACACAAGTGTGAATCCCTATGTCATTGTCCCAGGTTTTTTTTTTTTTTTTTTTGAGTGATGAAATTGAGTCATGTTTACACAGGTGAGTGTTGAGTTTGGATCAACCTGATTCTAAAGCTAGTGTTCTTTTGTTTGTCATGCTGAGGAAGATGCACCACAATTTGTAAAAGACTTTCACAGCAAGTATTTAACTCATTCCTCATACGAACTCTGACTGTGATGACATTGACACATTGCAGCTGTACTCTGCACCTGACCAGGGCCAGGGTGCCCTGCAGCTATGTCCAGGGTGAGAGGCCCCAAGAAGGGACAGCAGGAACTAAAGGCTATCATGACAGGGTCACTGCTCAGCACATTAGTGAGCCTGTGTGTAGACTAAGAGGGAGTTCCCAAAGGAAGATAGAAGAGATATTAAAAAATAGAAATTCATGAGTCACATAAAATTTTAGAAACGTCTGCTGCAGGCCAGTTTTGTAAGCCTAACAAGTAAAAAAGAATGTTCTCTGTATGTCAAAACTTCCTGAGGCATCTTCAAGTAGTCCAATGGCTACTCTCTGGACTCTGGGAGACATATCCCTCCCATCCCGGAGGAGGGCTTTTAGACATGAAAAGGTGGTCTTCACCTTCCATCCCATAGCGCCTGGTTCTCCATGCTTCCCCCTGCTGGCCAGTCCTTGACAGGAGGTGAGTGTGTTAGATTGGTAACCAGTATCACTTTATCAGGCATACAAGCATCTACCTCTGTGAGCAAAGCATCCTGGCCATTAGCATTCACACACTTTACAAGGGACACCTAAGTTTCTGAGAGATGAAAGTGCTTGCATACTGAGTCAGCATAACTTCCACTGAGGGTAAGGCAGGCAAGCCATCCTGGCAATATCTTCAGACACCACTGCAATATTATTTTCTCCTAAGGCTGTTGCCTTCAAAGTTGTCTCTGGTGTGAAACAGAGAGATCAGGCTATTCCTAAGCCTTCCAGAGAAGTCCTGGAAACAGCATCATGAGGTATTTGCCTGTCCCTGGCCCACGCTTCCTCACATTCCTCTTCCCAGGGGAAAAACAAAGACAGATTTCACTGTTAAGTTTCCTACTTGGATATATATATATATATCCAGGTAGGCGTGGTGAACCTTCAGTTTATGGAGTTTTTCAAATCATCATTTTCTTATAATGAAAATATAAGAAATATAATGAAAACTTGGCCAGTGTGGTTATTAGTTGGCTGGCTCTGAAAGGTGCAGGCAAATGGCAAACTCTCTCCATGCATAAGCAGCCACAACATCTCTTGCTGGGCTCAAAACCAGACTCTTCATATATTATTTATTCAGATGTGTCACTTTGTCTCAGAGTAATACAGAGAAACCCTTATATGAAGAAATGAAGAAAGGCCGACTAGATAGCATAGCCAAGATTGCCTATAAAACCTCTTCCTAAACAACCATAAGTAAAGAATGGGCCCATAACAGTATTTAATCTTGCATGTTAATTTAATCTTCATAAAGTATTTTTCAATACTTCTAAATTCTAATATTCCTATGCAAAATTCACATCCTTACAGTTTATTCATAATCCTTCAGCTATAAGCCATCCAATGGTGAGAAATGTTGCCTTGTGAAGTCATCAAGTAGTTGACATTGGATCATGCAATACATAATACTTAACTTTCTGAACTGGAAGTTACTTCCTGGCTACATTATAATTCTATGAACATCATAACATCTTAAGGTAGTGACCAGTGTCACCGAACTGAATACCTGTTTCTGGACCATAGTTAGAACTGAAAAAAGGTTCAGCTGTTTGGAAATGGGCACTGAGTCACAGTGAAACTAATATTCTCAGTTCTCTAACTCCAGGAGTCTAAGAGTATTCTTCTTCCCCATCGACATAAGAGTGTCTTCTTAAAGCAGAAGCTTCATCTATCACTAGTATGTGAATTATGAAAAATAAAAAACAATAGAACTGTGCCTTTTGTAGCAGGGTTCTTTCATAACTAGAAGAAATTAATGTGGGCACAGAGAACACCCTACAGTGGTTGTCACTGAGGAAATGAACAAGCCTTGCCATTTTGTTGTGACTTCTATTTCTTCATTTAAATTCAATTTGGTGGAGCAAAATTCTCACAATCTAAATAACACACCATGTTTTAAAAATAACCACTGTCCCTAGCATAATCACAGATTTGCTATTTGGACATAAATGCTTCTTAATTGCATCAGTATTTACATAGACAGCAACCTGAAGATGGGGCAATTCTGCCACAGTTTCAATATCCCACAGTACCTGTTCCTACGACTCCAATTCTGTCCTCCGATGGGAAGAGCTTGCTGTTTTCACCAAGTCTGGAAACAGATGTGCAGAGAGACAGAAGACGGAGGCAGCGAGGAACGGCGCTCTACTCCATACCCGTTCTACTGTGGCAAGGCTAAGGGCCCCTCTTTTCCATCCTTCCTGCTGGGTTGGACAGGTCAGTGGAGTCGGGTTACTTTTCATTTGTTACTTTATCAGCCAATTGGTTATCCCTTTGGAAAACATAACAAAGGCCGAATAAAACATACATGACCATACAGTCTGCTATTACAGAGCATCGTGACGCCGAACCTACACAGCATCCACCCGTCATTAGTTGGTGCATGGCTCAGCCGACTTGACAGTGGAATAGCCCTGTGCTTCTAGCAGGATTTCTTTGCTTGCCTTACCTGCTGAGTGGCTTCTTTCAGACCTCATAGCCTTTTTGGTCTGAATTAAAATTACTTGGAAATAATAAAGGGGTATTTTAATGGTTTACTGTATTAATACAACTCTCTCCATAGCGTCACATAAACCTTTTGTCAAGAGGCACCCAGTTCACCCAGTTAACAGTCGTTTAACCTCTAGTCTAGGCAGTCCCAAGCGCTCACACAAGAAAGTCACATGAAAACAAACAAACAAACAAAAAACAAAACAAATGAAAAAAACCCCAGCATCCTGATGACAATCTCAGGTGGATGCTATGCTGCTCCCAAACTTGACTCTTGAAGCTAAAAGGTCGAGTCTCCTCCCTAGCACAATGAAACCTAAAGCCATTCTGCAAACTTATTGCAGAACACCTTCCGCCTCTAGGGGGCGTTTGTATTTTAGCAACCAAAGAACAAAAATCTCATTCATCTTCATTTCCAGTCAGTTTAGAAAGCAACGATCACACAGAAAAATAGAAGTGCCGGTACAACCCTAAAGAGACTTGAGAGCTAAATATTCAAACTCTAGTATCACTTCAGCCTAAGGCAAAGTTCTTTTAAAGAAATGCAAATAGTTGCTGTGTTAACAAGGTATGGATTATATTATACAATTATAGTTAACTCAGTCATTCTGGATGTCTGACGGGGTTGAAAACTTATAGCTATTTACCTTAAGAGAAAAGATTTGAGTGGATGGTCGTCAGCTGACATTCATCCTAAAGCCAGGTTCAGAACTAAATGTTTTAGTTAGGATAGATGACAGAGGTGCTGGTTAGTCAACAAAAGGATGGACGGGGTATTAGGACTATCTTGTACCTCACTGGTACAAATTGGCATAATTATGCTCTAATTGTATTTTGAGAGAAAAGTTTTATTTTAATAAGAAGGGTGATGTGTAGGAGGAGCTAAGGTAGGAGGAGTACTGAGAGGAAGAAAAGGAGTAAGAAGAGGAGGAGAAGAAGGATAGGAGAAGCTAGGTGATGAAAGAGAGAAAGAGGGGGGAGACAGGGAGGCAGATATTCATGTATCCCCACCAGTCAAAGATAGTTGTTATATCTAGGTTGGTCAGTGGGTTACACCTCTGATTGAAAAATTCCAAACTTATAAAGCTTATGATTAACATTATTTTAAAAAAATGTATAAATGCAAAAAGGAAAAGGGGGCATGGGTTAGGGGTTTTCTAAGGGGGGAATGGGGAAAGGGGATGGCATCTGAAGTGTAAATAAAATATCTAATAAAAAAATAAAAAAAATAAAACAAGAAAAAAAAGAACAACAAAAAAAGAGTAGAACAAAATAGAAGCCACAGGTTCTCTCATACCAGACACAGGACTGAGTGCTAGAGAAATACTAGTTTAGAAGAAGGAGGAGAACAAGAACATAGGGTTGTCTTTGGGGTTGTGGGTCTCAGAGTTACAGAAGAGACAGAGGTCAAAAGACATTCAGGGAAGAGTAAAAGTGAGATTGTTGGTAGATGCTCCAAGTTCATCCAACACAATAGACAGATGTGGCAGCAATTCCCTGAACAAAACCACCAAGCAGATCAAGAGTAAACGGGACATCGTGGTGTATACTGGTATACATAAGATACTGTCTATCACACACCTGTACACAGAGGGTTTCTGAATACACATCGCTAAAGGATCTATCCAAAGCATGGCTGACTTTCTGGGAGGAACGAGTTTCAGATGGTATTAGTTAAAGGAGAATGATGGACAGCTCAGAAGCAAGTGATCTAAAACGCACTAGACTATGTGGTGTGAGTGGTTCACACCGGAGAAACCAGGGTGCAAGTAAAGGGACCTTTCTAGAGGCAACGACTGAAATGAGAGCCATACTGGTGGTGGGAGGGGTATGAGGTGCTAATTGTCATTGTTTGAAACTAAATGTCCAGTAGGGACATGTTTTGAATACTTGGTCCCCAGCTCCTAGTGCTGTTGGGATAATCTGGGAACTTCAGGAGGTAGGGATAAATGGTGGAAGTAGGCCACTATGGACAAACCTTTGAAAGTTATACCCAGATGTAGGCTTGGGATTTCCCACCTGAGCCCCTGTTGCCAGAAATAACCACTCTGAGACTTATTTATGGATAAATGCCTGGGCCATAAGCTTTGGCTCATTCCCCTACTAGCTTGTAACTGACATAACTCATTTATGTTAGTCTCCGTGTGCCACATGGCTGGTTACCTCTCCTCAGTTTTATATATTTGTCTCCTCTGAGACCTGGTAGTGACTCTCCCACTCTTGACTCTTTCCCAGAAGTCCCACCTTCTATTTCCTGCCCCAACTATTAGGCAATCAGCATTTTGTTGGCAGGTGATGCTTCCACACAGTGCGCATGAGATTTTCTTTACACTCAATCCCTGGTTCTTACCCTGAACCTGTTCTGCCAGGCTGTGAACAGGCTCTGTTACACTTTTTTGCTGCTATAGACTACGTTGTTGCCCTCTCCTCCCCACTGATAGACTGAGACCATGGGCCAGAATGAACCCTTTCCCAGGTTGCTTCTGCTAGGTGTTTTGGTTACTGTAAACCAATACACTAATCTTTTTCATGTGTACCATTGAAGGAGTCTTCACTCTTCCCTTAGAGTCCCTTCAGAACCTTTTTTACAATTATTTCCAAACATAAGGTTAGAATTATTTGAAGAAATAACTAATATATTAGCGCAGAATCTTGCATGTCATCCATCAGATAAAGCCTTTAAATATGCAACTAAAATAATCCACACATGAATCTGGGGGGTACATGGTCTTTCATTTAAATGTCATATCCCACAAGGCTCAAATGGCGCTCATGTTAAACACAGTGCAGTGACACACACCTTTAGCAAACATCTTCACACAAAGGCTTCCTAACAGCCCGAATAAAGGCAACATTGCTGTCCCTGTTACAGTTTATATTACCTCGAAACACCACTGCTACAGTGTGAGTACGAAATGTCCCTCGTGGACCCATGGGTTGAGCCCCTCATCTCCAGGTGGTTCTGTTATTTTGAGAGGTGACTTAGCTAGAAGAGGTAGATCACTGAAGATGTGGCTTGGAAGGTCATGTATAGTCCCCAGTCCCTTTCTCTCTGTGTGTGAGAGGAACAGCCTCTTCCTCTACATATCAGTAATTCCCCCGTGCTCTGCCAAAGTGCACGGAGTCAGAAAAGCATGGATGGAACCCCCAAGACCGTGAGCCAGAATAAATCTTTCGCTCTTCAAGTTCTTTCATCAGGGATTTTATCTCAGAGATGACAAGTCCGACTAGTGACAGCTGTTTACACACCCTCACCATCCTCCTCCTCACTATCACCACCATCACCATTGGCAGAACTCAGGCCACCATTGTTTTCTTTGTTTTTGCTGCTCTTTTGTTGCTTTGGATTTGGGGTTTCATTTGGATTTGTCTATGATGCAGGGGATTGAGTCCAGTATCTTATGCTTTGTCACTGGGCTACATATATAGTCGCATGTCATGACTTAAAAGTTTCATGGGGATCAACAATCTGGTCAGACTTCATTATGTTAAGTGAATTTGGAAAGAAAAAAATACAGGTCATTTCTTTGATTCTGTAAACTGAAGATGGTGTCGGCCACCACTGTGACAGTTTCTCAACCATAACTGCAGAATAACTCTGTAGATCAAATGCTATATGTCACAGGAGAGCAAACAGGCTAGTTCCTAGTGTAAGTAGTTATTTTTATCAGTTTTATGAGTTTATAAGTTTTTTAAATGTTTTTTTTCTTGGTAAGGTTATTCACAAAACCTGGTTTCACAGTTGAGGTTCATTGTCTCCCACCTGGAGAATTATATAAAATGATGAATAATATTTTTATATAATGTTAAAGTTACAAGGAGACTGAGACTTTAATTTGGACAAGTATACAAACATTTAGAAAGTATAGAACCTTAAGAGGCTAAAGGGAAAGTACTAGATCAAAATGCTCAAGAATGGCTGGCAATGATCTTACGTGTGCTCTGGCCTAGGGTCACACAAGCTAACCCAAAGCAAGATCCTGCAGCATGGCTGGGCTAAAGGGCTCCCCAAGTGGTTCCAGGGAGCTGCCCAGTTGGGAACTGCTGTTGACCCCATATCAGAGAGAGCAGAAGCAGAGAGCTCTTCAGCCAAGTAATGTTTCCACACTTGCCAGCTGGGTGCCTGCCCTCTGGAAGAATTTTCCACAGCTCAGGTTTCCTAAGGAAACATTTGCTGAAGATAATGGCGTCCATGTGATTAAGAACAAAGTCAAATTCAGTTTCACAGAATTTAGCTCAGGCTCCAGTAATTAAAAAATAATATCTCCGTTTTCTTGGACTTACACAAGCTGCTCTCTTTACATGTCTCCTCTGTAAAACACGGAATAGCACATAGGCTCTTTCATACTTCCCATGAGTATTATAAAATATCAATCTACAGAGCACAGAGTTTTATAGCCCATTGCTTTCTGGGGCTAGTTTGGACAATTAGGAAGAGGTGTGTGTGTGTGTGTGTGTGTGTGTGTGTGTGTGTGTGTGTGTGTGTGTGTGTGTGTGTATGCTGATTCTTGTGTTTTTTATTTTTTATTCTAGCTTGGTTTTTTATTTTTCTAAAGAGAGAAAAAGGGATGGGGTTGGGTGGGTGAGGAAGTTGGAGGAGTTGGGAGGAGTTGGGAGAAGGGAAACTGTGATCAGAATATATTGTTTAAATCTTTTTCAAAAGTAATAGTAATGTCAGATGTGGTAGCACACGCCTTTAATCCCAGCACCCAGGAAGCAGAGGTAGGGAACTTTTTGTGAGTGTAAGACCAGTCTGGTCTAAATAGTGAATTCCAGTGACAACCAAAGCTACTGTGTAGAGAGATCCTGTCTCAAAAGAAGAAGTGACAAAATAGGAGAAGGAAGAGGAACAGGGGAAGGAAGAAAAAGAGTGGGAGGAGGAGGAACAAGAGAGAGAGGAGGAGGAACATCAGAAGGAAGGAGGTTATCATTTTCCTCCCTCCCCAAATCAGAACCTAGAGCACTGAAGGTGCTTTAAGAGTTTGGACATGCAATTCTGACATTTCAAGCTTCCAACTCATCACTAAATTGAGTGATTTATACAAATAGAAACTGCTTCCTAATGTCATGTGAGGCACGTTAACCAAAGCTTGGTGAGTCAAAGATGGCTGAGGCTGGTGGCGGTGATAAGACCTGGTGACATCAGTGACGTCAGTGACGGAGGTTGGAGTAGCTGACTCTAATGAGACTATCTCACTTAACTCCTAAAGTCGTGTAAAGTAGTAAAAGAAAGAGAGTTTCTTCGTTTTAAAACTCAGGAGATCGGCATTATTGCCTTCATGATCACATTGACAAAAACTCCCTCTGAACTTGTCAGACTTTTCCCTTAAGAATTCCAGCCTCGTGTGTCCCTGCATGTGGCCTGCACACAGTCATGTGCATCGTGTGAATGTGTAGGTCAGAGGACAATTTGGGGGAATAGGTTCTCTTTTTCCACCATGTGTATGTGTGGGTGGGGGTTCCAGGGATAGACTTGAGGTCCCTTTACCTGCTGAGCCATCTTGCCAGCCGTAAGCTTTGAAGAGACTCTCGCATCACAATGTCTAATAACCCTCAATATGTTATCAAATTCCCCATTCCTCACTCTTGGTACCCTGCGGCCCTTTCAGTAAGAATACTAAGGTCTCCTTCACCACCATCTTTCCCACCCCTGTCATTTCCTTCCTAGTATTTTTCCATCTGCTGGTCCAAACTTTGCCCCTGGGCTAGGAATGTTGACTGGCTCAGACTGGAGCCCAGTTCCATACATGAGACTCCCTTTCAATGTTACAACTTTTACTAAATAAAGCATGCTTATGCTACTTTAAAAAAAAAAGAAACTATTCACTGGGCCACTTCATCCTATAGTTTTATAAAGAAGACTAAGATGGGAGCAGTTATGATTGGAGGGGGGATTGGAGCTTGCTGTTTCCTTTCTTACCAACCCATAACTGTGGTGGGTAATGAATGAGGTAAGCTCAAGAAAGCTAGAAGTATTGGTTTTAAACATAGAACTACTAACAAAGGCCCACCTTACTTAAGTAAATCTCTAATCTGAGAACTATGAGACTGAGAAAATATTGACAGAGTCTTGTCATCTGCCTGGAAATGCAATATGTATTTCACATGGGTGAAATTTAAACACCTTGTTGCTTACTTATGATAAGAAACTGCTGTAATAAACCAAGGAGGTTTGAGTCCAACAGATGTCCTTCTTTGACAGAGAATCTGTAAACAGAACAGTGGCCAGTGACTCTATAGGCAGCTTTGTCTCCTGTTAGGTTAAGCTCACGTGACTCTGTGTTAGTCAACTAAAAGAAAACAAGGGAAGTGCTCCCGTCCAGAGCAAACGGCTCTTTTAATAGGACATCAGTTATAAAGATTGTTCTGCAGATTCTTGTCTGAATGTGGTCAGGCAGCCTACAAAAGAAAGAGCACATAGAAACCTAGATTCAGTATGTGTGGCGGTGGCTTCAGAGGATGACCCTGAAGCTACATCATAGCCCACTTTCTAACGGAGCCTTACCTAGGTAACAGTTGTATCCTGGAAAAGGAAGGAGATGCAAAGAATAAACCACACGTAGGTCACATTCGGCAACTCCCTAAATGCTTTTTTTTCCAGAAGTCACAGAGGTTTTAAGATTCCCTGTCCATGAAGTGCATGCTGACAGCAGCCTGATAGGGCTGTCTCCTTAGAGGTCCCCCAGAGTCTGACATACCCAGAGGCAGATACTCGAAGCTAACCATTAATCTGATCAAGGATTCCCAATGGAGAAGTTAGAGAGAAGACTGAAGGACCCAGGGTTGGTGGCCCCATGAGGAGAGCAACAATACCAACCAGCCAGAGCTCCCCAGGGTCTAAACCACCAGCCTAGGAGCACATATGGAGAGACACATGACTCCAGCTGTATATGTAGGGGAGGATGGCCTTGTTGGGCATAGGTGGGAGAGGAGATCTTTGGTCCCATGAAGGCTGAACACTGAGTGGGGGGAAGGGAATCTGAGGGTGGGGAGGGGGAGTGGGGGGTAGGTGGGTTCACAACCTCATAGAAGCAGAAGGAGGGGGATGGGATATGGTGGGGAATGGGGTAAGGGAATAAAATTTGAAATGTAAATAAAATATTATATCCAATAAAAGAGGGGGGAAAAGAAAAGCTGTTAGAACCAACATCTTTAATAAAATGTCAGCCTTCTTTAAAAAAATTATCTTGATACTAAAATTTGTTTTGAGAATTGTATATTGCAGAATAATCAGCCTTGGTGTATCTACTCATCAAGCAAGCTGAGCAGACCTGCTCAAACCTCTGATGTCCTGGAATTCCATCTGGATGAAGTGAAGACACAGCATCAGAGGCTTATCAATTTACTCTTCCCCCCACTCCTCTTCTAATATCTCAACGCCCATAATCAGCTTGAAGAAGTTAATGAAGAGTCAGCACCCCTATTCCCTGGGCTTGGGGACTGAGGTGGTAAATGTTGGGATGTCTTTCTAGGGAAAGTAGTGGTTTTGTGGGAATAGAGAGGATTAGCTAGGATTTATTACATAGCCGAAACCTATTGGTAGAAATCTGTATAATTAATATCAAGATGAAGATATAAATTCTTAAATGGCACCAATTTACTTTTATTACAAATTTTAAGGTTTTCATCGGTACAAGCTTCTTATTGATATAAAAGTGAGATGAATATTGATACTCTCATAGGCATTGTACCTGTATAACACATTTAGGAATACAAGGCTTAGACCCAGTCCTTCTTTAACTTTTTTAACTGATTTGAGATGGTTAGCCTGTGAGTTAAGGGCCTATAGAAAATTCATGGCTCTGAGTTTATTGTTAGGGTGTTTTCTATATCTTATTTAGAAATAGCTGAGTGGAGTTAACAGACAACAGTCCAGATTACCTTACATGGATAGTTGGTTTTCAAAACGTCAGAAGTCCACAGAATTGATGTTACAAACATTTCTATATTAATGTTCATTTTAATTAGAGACCTGTCTGCTCCTGACAGCTTTCTGTATTGAATTCTAAGAAGAAATTGAGCATCTTTGGAGTTATTCCAGTTGTGGTAAGACAGCCATTAGGCAAGAATTGCTTCTTTCCATCTACAGACAAATTACTGTCCAGAAAAGGACACACTTGCAGAATAGTCGACTGATTATATCTGCCTAGACAGAGTAATCAGCCCTTAATAATTCTGCAGCACTAAGGTCTGTCAGATGATCCTGGGCCAGAAGGCTGAAGATCAGATGCCCCAACGTTTTGTAGTATAGGGAGTGTCCAGGTGTTCAGAGGTCTTTATAAATTGGCTAAGTTTTAAAAGCTATGCTTTGTGCTTCCCATAATTTCAGTTAACTCAGTCATTCTGGATTTCTGATGGGGTTGAAAACTTATAGTCTCATAGCCAATCCTGGCTATTTACCTTAAGAGAAAAGATTTGAGTGGATGGTTTTCAGCTGACATTCATTCTAAAACCAAGGAAAAAGCCAGGTTCAGAACTAAATGTTTTAGTTAGGAGAGATGACAGAGGTTTTGGTTAGTCAACAAAATGATGGACTGGGTATTAGGACTATCTTGTACCTCACTGGTACAAATTGGCATAATTATGCTCTAATTGTATTTTGAGAGAAAAGTTTTATTTCAACAGGAAGGGTGATGTGTAGGAGGAGCTAAGGTGGGAGGAGTACTGAGAGGAAGAGAAGGAGTAAGGAGAGGAGGAAAAGAAGGAGAGAAGCTAGATGAGAGAGAGAAAGAGAGAAAAAGAGGGGGGAGACAGGGAGGCAGATGTTCACGTGTCTCCACCAGTCAAAGATAGTTGATATATCTAGGTTGGGTATTAGGTTACACTTCTGATTGAGCATTACCAAGCTTATAAAGCTTATGATTAACATTATTTTTAAAAAGTGTATAAATGCAAAAAGGAAAAGGGGGCATGGGTTAGGGGTTTTCTAAGGGGGGAATGGGGAAATGGGATGGCATCTGAAGTATAAATAAGATATCCAATAAAAAAAAAAAAAAGATTCCCTGTCCATTTAACAAAGTGATGTTACTTGTGGTCATGTGATTTTTCCCAAAGACAAACATCAATCATGAAAGGTTAAAGCTGAAGGTGGGGCTGGGTGCTCAGTTACAAAATTGCATTTCTATATTCTTGTTAAATTTGAAGAGTTGAAAAGGAGAGCTTTAAGTGACAAAGTGTATCCCTTCTTTGGGTGCACATCTGTGTCACCGTGTCTATGGTCACTATCAGGGAGGCTGAGTGGTTCTCTGTCTGTCTCCTGGCCCACTGTGCTAATACACCGGGGACTGCATAAATCTCTAGTGTCCCCATGGATCTTTGCAGCAACAGCTCATGGAACCGGTAGACAGAATTCACTGAATTGCAAGCAGCCAGTGGCTGCAAGCCTTGATCTTCCAATCCTGGCCTGTGGATCTTAGTCTTACCAAGTGTCAACTGGAGGTGCCTGGAACTATACATCCACAGCTGAGCAGCCTCTCCCAGTGATGGGAGTAGAAAGGCCCCTTCCAGAACAGGGTGAGTGATAATTTGCAGATTCTTCAATACTGACACCCACACCCTTGGATTCTGGACATGCAGGATCAGATGGGCTCCTATGCTGGTGGTGTCTCCTCCTGCGGCCTGCTCTGCCTTCCTTCCACAAGTTGCTCTTACAGCTCTCCATCTCCTGGAGAACAAACCCACTGACCTTCACCAGCATCAAGCCATGTGCTACCCACTTACAGCCCTGCTCCTCCTCCTTCCAGACTCGGAGGGAAATGTTACAAAATTTTCTGAATTGTTCCACATCACAGACACAGACTGTTCTGTCCCTGTCACCACAACTCCACAGGTGTACAAGCTACAGAACAGTCCGTCAGCTTTTCTCCCAGTGCCTCTCCTGCCAGACCTTACTTTTAGATACTACGTTACAACCAGGCCAAGTCAGAGTGAAGGACTAGCCCCAGACCTAAAAACCAGGAACCTTGGACTAGGTAGCTCTTATGTGTGACTAGGAATTGACACATATAATGCCCTGGCTAGTTCTATGTCAACTTGATACACACAGGCATCTGAAATTGAGAAAACACCTCCATGAGCTCTAGCTGTAAAGTGTTTTCTTAATCAGTAAGTGATAGGGGAAGGGCCCAGCCCATGGTCAGTGGTGCCATTCCTGGGCTGGTGCTCCTGGGTTCTATATGAAAGCAGGCTGAGCAAGCCATGGGAAGCAAGCCAGTAAGCAGCATCCCTCCATGGCTTCTGCATCATCTCCTGCCTCCACGATCCTGCTCTGAGTTCCTGCCCTGACTTCCTTCAGTGGCAAACAGTGCCATGGAAGTGTAAGCTGAATAAACCCTCTCCTCCCAAGTTTCTTTGGTCATGGTGTTTTATCACAGCAATAGTAACCCTAACTAAGATAGATATAGGAGTGAGTACCAAGTACTTATCTAGTGGTCTCTCTGCCCCAGGCTCGTAAGGCCCCTGTACATGCACAGCTTTAAAAGGCCTTTTCTGTAACTTCTTTAAAACTCCACAAGGGTATTCAAACAAACAGTTCAGTCCTAGCACAAAGCTGACCTGCCATTCTACATGGCTGTGCTGCCCTCTAGTGTTCAAAAAGAGAGTAACGGTAAGCAGTCCTTTTCAACTTCAAAATACTTCTCAGATGTATCCTGCAGACACAATGGTGATTCTATGTGTACCAACTAGGTTATATGTAATTCATATCAAATTTTAAATCTCCTGTGTGTTTCTGGACACCCCTATCCTTCCTCTCTTGCTCTTCCAGATAATTTGCCCTGACCTTTGGTATCCCTGCTACCTACAGGCTCATCCTGGAACAGCCTCAATCTGGTTCTTCACCTCCTCATGTAACCTTGGCATAGATCTCACTCTCTCCAACCCATTCATAAGGTTTTGGCCCTCCTGACCTCGTGTCCCTCCCAGTCACCACTTCCATCCTCTTTACCGTCCCTTATCCTACACTGGTCCTTCACCTTCAATGTCATAAGCAGGCTCCAGCCTCGCACACACCTGACCTGTCCTGTGTCAGCCACCTCCCTTCTGAACATGCCACTGACATGTCTGAGCTCCCTAAACCTGTCAGCTGTGCCCTTTTCTCCAACAACGTGCCTGTTTAGCTAAGACTCTCAGACCAAGTCTATGCCTTTGTCAACACCCCTAACTCTTCAAAGCTTCCCACACTTGGCTGTGTGCCTCTCAGTGAGTACAGTGTTACCCATAGGAACCTGTGGGCTCCTCCCAGGAAGAGCTCACACGTTCCCATGGATCCAATAGAGGCTTGCACAAGTTGGCCCCAGCCTCCTCCCCATGCCCACCTTGCTGCTAGCAAAACTCTTAACTGGGGGGGGGTGTTATATTGTCAACAAAGCACTTCCTCATGGATATATATGACCCATGCAATAACCAAGACAAAGTCTTACAAGCCAACAAACCAGGCCCACAGCACTTTCATACAGAAATCACAGTTGTTAGCAGACCCCAGGTAGGAACATGACTCCTATGTCTGAGAATCCCCATCATGTATGAAGTAAGTTCTTCCACAGGCTCTAGGGAGTCCTTGGTCACCATGGACCAGCCACTGCCCAGAGTTATCTATCTCTAGAGAGGGCTACTTCTCTAAAGTGCCTCCACTGTTGGCAAAGCACCTGCAGTTCGTTTATTCCAGTCTAAAAGAAAAAGTGGAACAGCCTTGAAAGCAAGATGCTTACCTTCTTCTCATTTGAAAATTGTTAATTCTAAGGATCTTGTTTCCTTGTATACCAATTGGTCCACCATTTTCAGAAGCCTTGCCTGAGACTGTCCACTCTCAATAATATAGGTCACAGAATTTGGAAAATCAGACCAAGTTCTCCTGGAAGGAAAACACCACAGGGCCGAGGCACGTGAGTACAGGCTGTGACAGTGCTGTGGAGAACTCACTGACTGAAGTGCCGTACACTTAAACCATTAGCTGGTTTTCTGTAAATGCGTGGTATTTACAGAGAAGTAGCTAAAGCCACTTCTGCTGGGAATAGAGGACCCAACTGCGTCACCCAACACAATTCCAGCTGATAGGACTCTCAGCACTTTCTTGGACCTTCCCCTGAAGCATGACGACCATGGAGCCAGCCCCGCTTCAGTCAGTAAAATGTGTGCCCCTCTCTCCCATTTTCCTCCTAATACATCTTTCTTTGCACTGTGCCTATATTGCTGTGCGTGATGCCGACCTTCAACATGAGCCTTCCCACAAATGCTGCCCCAGATGTAGCCTGCTGTGATCTGTCCACACTGGATGGGCCCAGGAGGATTCCCTCACTCCAATACCATCAGAGCTGATATCTAGAGGCTATACTAGAAGACCTGGCCCAGGAGGGGTAGCTTGGGTAAGGAACTCACTCTCTTCAGTCTGTGTTTCCCTTTGAAACAAAGTAGGTCCTTGCTGTTCTCAAAATCAACTCAATAGCACTATGGGGACTGATGAATGAAACTCCAGGAGCAACCAGAGAGGGCTATAGGGTCCCAGGACACAGGAATCTGTATATAAGATAGATTTAGGCACTTATAGTTAAGAATGTAACTAAACGGTGTTTTCTTAAAGTGTAGAGAAGGCTGGGGTGGACAAAAGAAATGGCAGCACTGGGTCAGGCTGTGAACAAGCACCATCTCCAGAGAGGAAGGCCCAGCCCATACTGAGTGAGTCAGCCACCTACCGCATGACTGATGCGTGAACATTTTAAGCTGTTTATAAAACCCTGGGGGGAGGAATGGAACAGGATTGGACTTGCTCATGGGGACAGTTTTGAAGAGATGCCTCAGAATCCTTATCCATTCCAGCCTGTGGCAGGCCTGGCACACTGCCCCTCTCCTGCAGAGTGGGTAGTGGAGGAGCACAGAGCTGTGGTAAACCCTGAAGAGTGGACATCTGAACAAAGCACATGGGTGTGGCTTTCAGTAAATGGTAACTGTTAATGTTCCGTGGCCTTTCAAAGCAAAGGAGAAGGGCCCCTTCTCGTTAATGCATGCTGCACAAGTCCAGCATGTTCACACATGAAGACAGGACACTGCTTTCCCTGAGCTTTGAGCAATAGCTAATGCCTTCGGTGCTCTTTCTTCTTAGGGAGGGAGGAACTCCAAGACACATGGGAAACTGCCCACACCCAGTTAAGGCATGTAAGAGGGTTGGGATCCCAGCTCTCCCTTTAACAAGCTAAGCTGCTTAGATAAACTTACTCAACTCTCTGGACCTCTTTCTGCATTTGTAAAATGTACGAGTGTGGCACAGTTAAACAGTGTTTATCAGATGTGGACTGGATGACTTTCCACTCAGGATCACTGTTTGAATTAATTGTTCTCTGGTGTAATAGTTAATTTGACATGCCCACTTGCCTAGCTACAGGGTACCTAGATATTTGTTTCAACCTTACTCTTTTGTGTGAATGGGTTTAGGACAAAGTTGGTATTTCAATCAGTAGACACCCAAAAGCAGCTGCCATTCATCTTCAGTTAAAGGCCTGAAGAGAACACCAACTTACCCTCCCTCAGATTAGAGAACAGATCCCCCTGATCTCCTGAAAGACAGCTCACTGCAGACAGATCTGCTTTCCAGCTTTCCTTGGGTCTCAGGACTGCTCACTCTGGACCCTAGGATTTGTCAGCTTCCAAATCATAAAAATCAATACCTTACTTTATAAAAATATCGTATTGGTTCTGTTTCTCTGAGAAACCCAAATATAGTACACACTAAACAGCGTTTTCTTAAAGTGTCAATATTAGTTTTGAAAAAGTAACATCTGCTTGTAAAGGGGCTTGAAATTCTGTTTTTAAGAAGCAGGGGAAATTACCATACTGTGCTGTTCAGTGGGTAGATCTGATCTTCTAAACCCAAAATGTACAGCAAGGACTGGGGAAGGGAGTTTGACTCTCTGAGTAGACATTTTGGGTTTCTATTGTTCATTTCCTCCTCTTTGTATAGTTCTATGAATTTTAAGAATCATAGTATCTGTGCTATGGTTTTACAGTTCATTTGCGATGAGGAAATTATCGAAAAGCAAACCTGGTTGTGCTAGAGTCAAGAAACTACTCTGGATGCCTCTTCCTGCATTGTGTACAGATATAGTGAGGGGGTCCCCCCCACCCCCGAAAGCATGGGCCCAAGAAAGCAGTCACAAAATCCCGGAGGCACGGAAGGGGAGGAGGTCAGGAAGCCGGGAGGAGAGAGTGCAGACAGTCCCCACCTCTCCATCTGCAGGGCTCATCCACAGAGCAGCATGGGCCAGCAAGTAGTGTCAGTAGAAGGAAGATGAACTGCATCCTTGACACCGGTGAGGAGACGCTCTGTATCTTGAAGGTAGAAGGTGCCTTAAATACTTTGTAAGGAAGAAATAGAAAAAAATGTAGGACCTGGGGCTCCAGCTGCTGTAATCTCTGTCCAAGTGTGACTTTGACAAGAAAGAATGATGTAGGAAATGACTGTTGACTGTTGGTGAGGTTAAAGAACATCACTGATTTCCTAGTGTTGACTTAGACCCCCAAAACACAGATCCTGCAAGGAACATTAAGAAGTCTACAAAGACTATCAGATGACTGGGACAGATAAAAGATTCAATTCCCAATGAAGACCTTCAACTGAAATATAAATTGGAGGAGAAAAAAATGTGGTCCATTACAACTTATAGTATGAAAGACAACAGGGACCAAGTCTCAACTTTTCCCAGGAAAAAAGCAGCAAGACCATTAAGAAAAATTTAATTCAAGCAGTCATTTAATCACCAAAGTTTATCAGATTCCAGGGTGGCCTGGAAGTCGATAGATGGTGTTTACGCTCTGTATCATCAGAAGAGGGTTCTGAAATCAAGGTATCTTAGACCTTCATCAGCATTGTTAAAATTCTTATCTTTGAAAAGGAAGTAAAAATCTTTATTTCTCTGGACTTTGATTCTGACTTACAAAGAACTAGTCATTGATTGCCTGATTGCAGGGGTGGGATTGGGGGTGGGGTGGGTGGGCTGTGACAGTTTCTTAGCTTATAATTAAGCCCTTGATGTTAACTGGATACTTACAGGAATTTTTGGTTATCACATATTTGGAGAGAAAAAAAAAACAATTTCTTGTAAGAAGTGCATGGATCTAATAAGACAAGCTGATATAACAGGAATAGGTGATTCAAGAAGAGCTCTAAGTTCATGTGACTGCAGAGGGACCACTTCTTGTGATTGACAATGTGAAAATGGTGGAAAGAGACTACTAGTGACAGAAAGACCAGTGAGTGGCTTGAAGCTGTGGGCGCTTCAGCAGCTGAAAGCTAGACAAAGAGTAAGGATAAGAGGACATATAAAAACCATACTTTACTTACACATTCATACATAAGGGGTCTGCAGAGCAAATGCAGATATGTGCATTGTAGACATTAAGCATAAAGCAGATCTATATAAGCTAATATAAAAATAAGTACAATAGAAACACATTCATGGTTTTAAAAAGCAGGTCATTAGGCCTAAACATAGAAGCATGTCTAGACCAGAAGATGCCGGACTTCAAGGGCATTGCTAAGGGCAAGTACCGAAGCTTCTCAAGGTCAAGAGCTGGACTCATTTAGAACAACTGGAAGGTCTGAAGGTCTTGTTCATGCAGAACCAAAACCCAACCTTCAGACAAAAATAGCTTCAAAGATGGACATTTACCACATGGTACTGTGCTGGCTTCAAGGACAATAGAGCACCACATTCCTGCAAACATACTCAGAAAAACAAAGGGCATGGTTGCAGCAGTGACTGTGGAGGCATCACCCAGTCCTTGAGAAATGTGCAAATGCCACTACAGTTCTAGTGCATGGAGCCTATAGCTTTAGTTAGTAAGATGTACTGGAGCCCTCATTCCAATTCAGAATAAACCACATTGTTGCTGGCAAAATAGTCCCTTTTTTTGACTGATGTCAATATCTTTGATCTTGTTTTAATTTTTTTTTGAAATTGTAAATCACATAACTTCCCCATCCTCCTTTCTTCAAGCCTTCCCATGTACCTTTCATTGCTCTTTCATTAATTCATGGCTTCTATTATTTTTATTCACACCTACACACACACACACACACACACACACACACACACACACACACACCCATATAACCTGCTTAGTTCATATAATGTTACCTGATAGTATAACTCAGGATTTCCCAATTTACCACTGGTATTGGGCCGGGGCCCAAGAGCCTGAGAACCAGTTGGTTCCCAGCTGCCTTTTGGCCTAGGAACCCCCCAAGCCATGAGCCCCGGTTCCTTAGCTCCCTACCCCTGAGGCACAGGTGTGGGGAGAACACAGCCAGTCAAACTTCTGGTGCCTCTGCCTCTCTGAGCCGCCTAGCCCCTTAGGGGGGTGGGGGCAGAGTCGGGACCCACAATTCAACACAACAACAGGACCCACACGCACAACCACCCAACAAATAAATGCTTTTTATTTTGCATGATTGTACTTCAATGAAAGTGAACATATGGAGGAATTAGTTTTGTAAAAATTAATCAAAGAAAAGTGTACATTATTCATCTCACATGAAAGAAAACTGATCTCTATATATGCATAAGAACAGCACATGGAGAGCATGAGTGTAACCATATGCTCAGACACATTTGTGTTTGTACAGACTTTTCTGGAACATACATAAAATGGGAGGTTCTATAGAGGTGGATTGGGACATGAGGAGGGAGGAGCCAAACTGGATTTCATTAGAATAATATTGCATGAAAAAAAAAAAAAAAACTATGTGCTCGTAGACTTTTCAACAAAATGACATAACTTTTTTTTTTCATATGCCAGGACTCCATAACTGTGATGGGCACACCGCCTTAAGCCCTGTGCACTGTCAGCAGTGAGGCACCCCACCTCAACAGCCATGCCCAGTCTCCCTAGTTGGCCCTCCATGACACTTTCAGTGTTTTCTTTAAAAATTGAAGTTATATATCACAGTGTGATGACACAGACCTCTAATTCCAGTACATGAAAAACAAAATTGTGTCTCAAAAAAAATGGTTTTTTTTTCACAAAAGTGTAGGTATGCCTAAGCAAAAATTTAAAAAGAAATAACTAAAATAAATAATTTTTTGTTGATTTCTGTAATGTAATATAAAGGCCAGTCTCTATAGTAGGTATTCGAGGATGTGATACCACGCCTCTATGTTACTTTATGTTTTGGCCACTTGTTGGTCTCATCTTCATTTGCGTCCATACCTGATCATTCAGCCAGGCCTGATCATTTGTTCTAATGGTCTGTAAGTCCACCACCCGACTGCCTTCCCACTGTCACTACCCTAGACCAGACTGGTCTCAGAGGTTTATCCCCCAGGCTCTAACTGGAGCGCTCTCCAGTCTTTTCTCCATTCCTGTCTTTTCTGTGCTCTCAACACCATTCTTTCAAAATGACTCTCTCTACCTCCTTCTTCACAGTAACCGAGTGCTGACTCCTTCCTGTGCACACAAACTCTGTTTAGCTCCCCAGGGCATGCTTTTCCTTATGCACATGCCTTCCCCTATCTAAAACATTCTTCTTCTCTCTGTATCCTGTGTCTTCCAAACTATTCAGCTCGACCTTCAAAAAGTTGTATACAACAAGAATGTCATGAATAGTGGAGGTACAACAGAGAGAAGAAAGCCGTGATAGGGGCTTAGGAATTCAGCCTCAGAAATGCTAAACAAACAAAAAAAAAAAAAAAAAAAAACAAACAAAAACAATTGCGTGAAGTCCACAGAGATGAGTGCTGAGATGACAGGAAGTTGAAAGTAGCCAGATCCATCTGGGTTTTGAGGATGCAGAAAAGAAATGAGGGAATGGATGACTAAACAAAGCAGACCATAAAGGGCCTTGAAGACTAAGCAAATGGAGTCTTTTTGTTGTTGTTGTTGCAACATCTATTTGATGTTGCAAGCACCTATTTTTAAACTGGTGAGTAACAATCTCTCTGTTCTGGAAAGAGCATCCAATGGGTTTCAGAGAACTGCCGACTTAGAAAAAGGTGACCAGGTACCAGCAGGTAGAGATGACTAGAACCTATCAATTGGAAGACACAGAGCTGTGAGGTTATGGGTGAGATGGACGAAGGCAGAAAGATAGGTAGACCTGGCTATCCAAGAATACTCCAGATACCCACGAGGACTTCCTGTCCAGTCTCGGGTTGAGACAGGAATCTACAAGGGGTGCAAGTTTGTTAAAAAACAATGAGTTAGAACTGGAGTATACAGACTTTAGGGCATTTGCCCCCAAGCCAGCTAGTGAGCAAGGTTTACTTCCGACAGACCTAGTCATAGCTACAGTGTAGACGCCTGACAGACACCTTCCTGCACCTTTTCCATCCTTCCTTGTGTCTATGTTTCTACAGCTCCTGCTTTCTATTTCCAAGCCAAGAGAAGCAGATTGTTTCCTGGGCTTATGGAGCTGTGAGCCCAAAGGGAGAGTGCGTGTCAGTGAGACCAGTCCTGTGGGGTCAACGTCTTCATTAGAAAATGTTTTTCTTGCCCAAGCATGGGTCAGTCATACTATTTCTCTTCCTCGAGGCTCCTTCCATGTCCCAATGCTCCCCAAACACTCCAGACCACTTCACTTCTTCTTTGCTGAGGCCTTCGGGCCCTTTGAAGTCCAAAGGAGGCACATTCTTCACATAGTTATTGCCTTTGAACTCATTACAGGTGTACATATCACGCTAAGTAAATCGCTAGAATTCAAAAGGGTCCTGCTTATGCAGTCTCTCATTTTCCTACTGCCCCTGTTCTTGACACAGTTCCAGACACACACACACTTTCAAAAATACAAATTGGATTGAATCTGATATTGAATTCTTTAGGGTGCAGATAGCCACTTTGAAAGGATGTGTTACAATGGGGATGGGCATTGGTCAGGAATGTAAAACCATATTAATAAGATCCTTACACATAACCCAGTAGAACAAGAAGCCTCTTAAAAATGCTAACTTTTGCTTTTGGGAGACAGAGGAATTTCTGGGTTCGAGGCCAGCCTGGTCTACAGAGTGAGTTCCAGGACAGCCAGGGCTACACAGAGAAACCCTGTAGCTTGGTGAACTTGCCTCATATGTTTGAGGCTCTGAGTTCAACTTTCAGTTCTGCAAAAACTTAGTCAACCAATTAAAGGTTCGTTTTGGGGGATTGCCCTTAGTTTGTGAATAATACTGGCTCATAAATCACAGACCTTGTCACTTACAGAAGATGATGCTCGGTAGCACAAATGACAAGACTTGGGGTAGATGGCTTCTTTGGTTACAGCTCTGTTGCTATGTCCATTGGGATATTTGGGCAACTTAAAGGAAAAGTATTTATGACTCGGCTTGTAACACCATTCTTCAGGCAGAAGAGGAGGGGCTACCTGTGGTAGCCAGAATGTGCTGGTCAAGATGGAGAAAGCTGTCTGGGTGAGGCTCTAATATACGGTTTGTCTTGTGTATCCTGGCCATCAAGACTTTAGCCACTCTATCCTTGATGCCACTAATTCATATAAACTCTCCACTGGGAACATCCTTCTCCCTCTGTGGGCCATGTGAGAACTCCAACACACAGCTTGTATCAGGCACAACTGAGAACAGAAAGATTGTGCACCAAGGAGGGTGGGTCAGGTTTACTAGGGAGCAGTGAGAGGCCTCCAGAAGTGGAGAGGGCAGAAGTGGAGGGGAAGGGTGGGTTCTGCAGGCACTCCCACAGTTGCCTCATAGCTCTGCTGAAGGCTCATTTTGGAGCATACCTTTTCCCTCCTGAGGTTCTCAGGAGGCACAGGGTAAACAGCAGGAGAACTCCTTGTGCCCTTGGTGGCACCAACACCCATTGGCTCTAGGCCACATTCCCTTCCAGACTTCACAGGCCTCAGGGCTGGGTTGAGGGCGTGTGCTTGTGTCAGGGAACTATGTGTGGTCAGATGCCAAGGCACCCAGGTGGTGGCAGCAAGACTCACCATCCAATGTCTCATGATCTTTGGAGAGTTAGCCTTCTTTCTTATGTCCCGCCTGAGGCTGTGAAGTACCACTTGTCAAGCTGCAAGTTTTACAGTAATTTTAGGGGAAATATTTCAAATGCTTACTAGGCAGGCATACCTGCATTTCAGTTTACTGGAGAGAGCTGGGACTCCAAAACCACACTTGCAGAAGCTAAATCTAAACTCCCTTTCTTCCTTCACAATCAGCTCTCTCTTGCCATAGTGTGTGCAAATGACTACATATATTACCCAGCTTTTGAAGGTAATATGGAAGGGGAAAGACAGACCACAGCTCTATTCGAAGCCTACTTCACAATAGACTGGTTTGTCTAAGGAATGTTTATAATTCTCTTTACCACAGATAAGTCTGCATGGAAAGGCGAGAATAGATGGAAGGGGCTTTTAGGAGTTAGATGTTCCAGTCAGCTTTAAACCAACATGAACCTATAATATCAAAGGCCATCTGCATTACCAGTAGCAGTGAAAGTATTCACCGCCCATTTCCAATGAGGAAGCACTCTGACAACCATGAAAATTAGGATTTATTTATCTGAAACAATTATTGGTTTCACTCAGTTTCTTTCAGAATTTCGATCTTTGGCTAGACATTAACATATTTGCAAGGAATTCAGTTAGAAATTTGGAGTGCCTGTGTCCAGAGAGTACCCAGGCATAAGCTTACAAACTGTAGATGTGAGACACATGAACTGCTACAGAAAAACCCTGGCAAGGCTGAAACAGCACCTAAACTACCAAGATCACTTCCGAGGGAATCTGAAGTCATAGGGAAAGTTCCAGAATCAAGTATATTGGGTAATAAGGGTGGGTCACTTACCACTTATGTGTCAAACAGCCTCAGTCACCATACAATGTATCTACTCATATACATACAGGCTGACACGTACACATTCATACATGAACATGATCTGCCTACATTGTAAAAGGCAGCCACAGGAAGACTATATTGATTACAAAGTAAAAGTCTTGTTTAAATGTAATAGTGTATATATGTGCAGTATGTTCCTGTGTATATGTTTGTGCATGTATGTACTTGTGTGTGCATGAACATGTGGAGGTCAGAAGTCAAATCTGAGTCTCTCTACCCATCTCCCACACCCTCATCACCACCACCTATCATCATCATCATCATCATCATCATCATCATCACCACCATTATCATTATTGACGTAGCATCTCTTAAGAACCCTCGAGACTACTGGTTAAGGAGGCTAGCTAGCTAGTAAGCAGCACAGATCCTCCTGTCTCCACATCCCTAGCTCTGGGCTTACAGGCATGAACCACCACACCCAGTTTTTCCCAAGAGTGCTGAAGATTGGAACTCGGGCCCTCAAGTCTGCATGTAAACACTTTTAAGACAGAGCCATCTCCCCAGACCATTTTTTGTTTGTTTTCTTTGTAATGGGCTGTATCAAATCAGTTTTCAAGACAAGGTAGCTGGCTAACTTCCCTGTGGGTTTTTTTTTTCATTATCTCAAACTTTTGGATGGGTTTGGGATCTTGACCACACGTCTGTTAATCTGGAAGCAGTGCAGATGCTGGAGGATGAACAATGTTACATCTAGAAACTGTCAGCAGTTACCAATTACTGGTGGGGAAAATGAGATATATTCTCTCTCTCGTTTTTCAAGACAGGGTTTCTCTGTGTAGTCCTGGCTGTCCTGGAACTCACGCTGTAGACCAGGCTGGCCTCGAACTCAAAAATGAGATATTCTCATTTTTAGAATATTCTAACTTGGAAATGCAAAGAGTTAGTTCTAATATAAGCTAACTCAACATGAGTCAAGGACAGAGTGTACTGGAGCAGCCGCCTAGCTGACAAGACTGGAGGATGACAACACATGTGCTGCCCTCAGGAGATGAGGGGCTGGGATGGTTTCCTAGATGATCTCCCTACAATTCTAAAATTCTGCACCATGTGACAAAGTTCACACAATATTACAGTCAATAAAACACAGATGAATTAGGAAATGATGTTTTCTGTTTATTAGTTTAGATGAAGCCCAAGCCTGGCTTTTTGGTGTCTATAAAATGAAAGAAGTCTAAAAACTGACCTGTGAAGGTTTAAGTTTCAGAGTTGTAAGAAACTGGATCATAATTCAATTGTGAAAAATCATAGTAACTTTCCAGATGGAAGTGTTGAATGTGTGCTACACAGTGAACAGGCAAGCACTTCGGCTTTTCTCTGGGTCTCTCGGTGTTTTACATGCTGTGGGTTGCTGCTGCTTTCGTATTGCATCGGGCCACTGGTCTTACTGCTGTGATATATGCATGCATGATTGTTGGAAGTGTTAACAACTGCGGCCCGTGTGGATTTGGTCTCCTTTTCTTGTCTATTGTGCCTGGTGTGCCCTATAGGTAACTGATCCAAGTCAGAGCCCCGGGGCTGCTCCTTCCACAGTATCCTAACACGGCTCTTGCAGACGAAATTCAGAAAAGCCTGCTTGAGCAGTCCTGGGCTCTGATCATGGAGCTGCTGTGTGTTAAGACCCAAGGGAGTCCAAACAGAGATGAGTCAGGGCCTGGCACCAACCCTAAGCTCCGCCCTGCTGCTAGACAGAACAGCTATTTGCTGTCACTTGGAGTTTCTCTAGGACTCCAGGAAGAAACAAATACTTTCGAAGCCAAAACCCCAAAGCAAAGTAAAGAAAACAGAACTGTTCCCATGTCCAGCAACTATTTCGCTGGAGAATCCCAAGACATGGGCGGAGTGGGGATAGGAGTAAATGGTTTAGCTGAACTACAGAACCTGACTTCTCAACTACAAGGCCTCTTTCTTCCACTGTCCCGAGGGGCGGCCTTTTGCCTCTGAAGTCTTGGATTTCAAAACTAGACTTTGGAGTTAATCTCTATTGTTAACCCGTAATACATCTTTATCCTCCTTATATGAAAATTTTATTGTATTTTTAAATCCATCTTCATTAAACTTATTCTTTCACTTAAATATTTAAAATATTTACTCATCTCTGTCATTCTGGGAGAAGTCATTAAAAACCAAAACTCATTTACAGAAGAATATCTCATAGAATGAGTAAATTCCTTTAGAAAATAACCATGAACTGACCACTGGAGATACCAGTGCTTTCTGCATTTTCCCAGTAATTGAAGAGAGACCACTGGGCATCTGAGAACTTCATAAATGCCTGTGTGCTGTGGCCTCATGGGCTCCTGGATATACTCAGCTGTACTTCTGCTGGGAGCCCCTCTGGATTCCTACCACCTCTTAAAAAAGAGTAGATACCTGTGTCTCCTTTTCCTTTAGACACTAGCAAGTTCTGTGATTAGCTTAGCAAAAGTCATGTACCTTGTACCTGAACTGGAGGCATGGCTGGCTGATCCTTCTGGGTCCTTCCAGTAGTGTTCTACCTCTGCTCTGTCAATAACTAAACCTCTGTTGCTTTTCCTTCTCAGATGCTAAGCTCCAGTCTATGCTGGGTATTGTGATGTCATAGAGTAGAATTCCCCCACCCCCACTACCCAGCTGAGACCTTTCCACCCACCTCACCAACGGTCTCTCAATTTTCATTTACTTTAGCACTTAGAACCTTTAGAAGTCTCAGGGAAGAAATGTTGAAGACTGGTGGTTTGAATATGCTTGGCCCAGACAGTGGCACTATTAGGAGGTGTTGAAGGAAGTGTGTCACTATGGGAGTGGGCTTTAAGAGAGCTTCCTCCTAGCTGCCTGAGGATGCTGGTATTTTCCTGTTTGCCTTTCTGAGCAAGATGTAGAGCTCTCAGCTCCTCCAACAGCATGCCTACCTGAACACTGCCATGCTTCCCACTTTGATGATAGTCGACTGAACCTCAGAACCTGTAAGCTATCCTCAATTACATGTTGTCCTTTATAAGAGTTGCCCTGATCATGGTGTCTATTCACAGCAGTAAAACCCTAACTAAGACAAAAACCATCCATCTCACTTGCTTTACACATAACGACATTGAGATCCTGGATGGTCTAACTAGAGCCCAGAGGCCCTCCGTGTAGAACTCTAACCTTTCTGTACACATTGCATTTGCACCCTGCTCTCCTGTCCAGAGTTCATCAACGACAGCTGGGAGACAGCTCAATAGACTACCTGTATCCATCCATGACAAAAAGCCACCCAAATAAAGTGCATTGCAGTAACTTCGCATACTCAGTAGAGACCACCGGTTTTCCTTACAAGCTATAGATGCCAGGAAAAGCTTATTCTAACATGGACTCAGAAATCCTGGCCCACCAAACCAATTCTAGAATAGCAAGTAATGTGACTTCTGAGTAATTGATGCTTTCACAAATTTGGTGATGAGTAACAAAGTCAACGCTACTGATCACATTTTCTGCAATGACATCACTTTCTAGAATTTACTAGAAAAGGAATATCAGTAAAGAAACAGATTTTTGCTACAATGTACTTTGTGTCCTCATCTCATTTTTGTAGACATTTGCCCATGATGTTAAAGGATTATCTTCACTGCATGAAATGACTAGCATCTTCCAGAGTATCTCTGGGGTGAGGGAACATATATCACACTTGTAATACCAACACATAACATTTTATATCATGCTTCAACATTTACAAGCCATTTTCACATATATCATTTCATTTACTCACATATCAGTGAGGTATATTATGTTTAGTACAATTTTATGGATGAGAAAATTATAGCTTAAAGTGGTTATGACTTGCACAAGATCATGAAGCCAATTAAGTAGAAAGGTTAACATTAACTGTAAACCAGATCTTCCAGCCAAGCATTTTCTGCAACACGGAGCTTGCCCTGGGTCAGAATTGCCATTTGGCCCCAGAAAATATTTAAAGGCAACTGCATTAAGGGACCCTTTAATAAAGAAGAAATCATTCCCATGGGTTATAACTGCTGTTTAACTAACTTCCTAAATGCCTACATAAAACTAAAAGGAATGGTTGATGGACACTTAATTTCAAACTTTAATCTGATATAATTGCTACCCTTCCACTCAGCTCCACGTCTGTGAATTTCCTGAGATCCAATATGGACATGAACAATATTTAAATGTAAGAGTTATTTGCAACACTGCTTATAACAGGAGAAACATTAAAAGTGCAACAGTAGAAAAGTGGTAAAAACAAATAAATATGCTAAACTCATGAAAACGTTGTTTTTGAATAAAGTTTCCTGGACCATTGTTGGCCATATCTTTGCCATCTTTGGAATGTTGCCAGGAACATTATTTATTTGATATTTTCCTTTAAATTAACTCATATATTTTAGTAAGAAAACAATGAGTGATAGTATTTTATATAACGGTTGAATGATCTTGTCTGATGATGACATCAAGGGAATGGTTGGTAATACTGGCTTAGCTTTGTTCTGACACCTAACGGAAAATATACAACCGGCTTAATCAAATCCCAATTAATGATTTTCGTTTCCACCACAAACTGACCTTTCTGTATGAAAATACAAAACAACTTTTCATCACTCATCTGCAAAATGTTCAGTGCAGAAGTGAAGTATGTGTCTAATTCAATATCATAGCTAAATATATTTCTATGCACCTTGCACTAAATCAACAATCCACCAAAGCTTGTTTTAATAATCACCTTACTTAGATAAGTATACTCATAGCAGTGTGTACAAAGATCAAGGCCCCTTTTCCCAAAGTAGTTCTATCCAGCTGTTACCTCAAGGGAAAAACATGGCCTTCAGTTGTGTCCCATCTTGACTGAGCACCCAGCAAATTATATTCTATGGACTGTGGCTCTCACTGTTTCTCTGTATGTGTCTCTGTAATGCAACTCAAATAACTCCCCATCTTGGAGTCTGACATAGCCTCCCTTAGACATATGTAGCCCTAAGTCCTTGGGAGAGGGATGCTGAAGCTCTGACACACACAGCACCTTCAAGTGACTCTTTTTTTTTTTTACAGTAAATGAGGTATGACAGCAAAGGGTTTTGCTCAACTTGAAGGTGGATTTTGTAGAGAAAATACCAATTTTGCCAACACCTGAATGCTAATTTAAGCAAGAATTTCTCGTGTTGGTCTACAGACCACCAAGATTTACCTACTCTGTGTGTGTGTGTGTGTGTGTGTGTGTGTGTGTGTGTGTGTGTGTGTGTGTGTGTGTATGTGTATGTGTGTGTGTGTGAGTGTGTGTAAGGTATTACATGTAAATAAAGAATTAGAGCCACTAAGGATTTGGGAATGCTGGACCCAATCCCTTGCAGAGGTGATGAATAACTGTATATGTGGCATGCTCTCCAGGAAATTATGATCACAAAAATGCTAAAGAAGGAGCCAGAGGTTCCCAAGAATTTAAGAAAAACTTCAAGAGGGCTGAAACACTTAAAACAAGCCATCTACTTCTTTTTTTTCTTCCTTTTTGTTTTCTTCTTGTTGTTGTTTTGTTTGTTTGTTTTTGTTTGTTTTCTTATGCAAGAAGAGATTTATTTTCTCACACTTCAGCAGGTCAGAAGTCCAAGATCAAAGTATCAGCAAGTTTCTTTCTCCTAAGTCTTTGTCTTTGAACAGTTCATGTATAATGATTGTGTCAATTAAAATTTTTGAAAATATAAAACTTGAATATACTGAGAGATATCAGGAATTCTCACCTACGGAGGAAAGGATACATAAAAATATGGCCAAAAAACCCCTATTTAAAAAAAAAAAAAAAGATAGTATCTCACTGTGTTACGTCTGGCTGTCTTGGAAATTGCTATGTAGACCAGGCTAGCCTCAGACTCACAGAGACCTGCCTGTCTCTACCTTCTGAGTACTAAGATTAAAGGCATGTGCCACCACACCTGGCTAAGATCTATTTACTTTTCAATTTTTAATTCTATGAGTGTGTACACGGTATTAGATGTCCCTGGAGCTCTGGTTACCGACCCACAGATGTGCTGGGAATTGAACTCAGCTCTGTGCACAGGCGGTGAGTACTGTGCTCTTAACTTCTGAGCTATCTCTCCAGCTCTGGGACATCTTTTTAAAATAATAATTTTATTAATCCCTTGAAATTTTACATGTGTATATAATATATTTTGCTCTTATCCATGCCACAACCTCTCTCAAACTCTCCATAGGTCCCACCAACCTTACCTATTTGCACTTGACATCCTTTAGGATGGTGGTGGTGGTGGTGGTAGTGATAATCTGCCCGTGTCCAGTTAGTGCTGGCCATGTGGGAAGGGGTGTGGGACCATCTACTGCAGCTTGAGCAGCCTACCAGCAGCAACATATCCAAAAAAAAGGAACCATCCCTTCCCCAGTAGCTGGCAACTGCCAACAGCTTCTCAGCTAAAGTTGGGAGACTCAGAAGCCCCTCTCCCAAACTGAGACTTTTTTTTTTAAATCGCTTCTCATGATGATGATAGAGGACTTTAAGAAGAACAAAAATAACTCCCTTAAAGGAGTACAAGAGAAGCCGGGTGGTGGTGGCGCACGCCTTTAATTCCAGCACTTGGGAGGCAGAGGCAGGCGGATTTCTGAGTTCGAGGCCAGCCTGGTCTACAGAGTGAGTTCCAGGATAGCCAGGACTACACAGAGAAACCCTGCTCAAAAAAAACAAAACAAAACAAAACAAAACAAAAAAAAGAAGTACAAGAGAACATAGGTAAACACGTAGAAGCCCTTAAAGAGGAAACACAAAAATCCCTTAAAGAATTGCAAGAAAGCACAAACAAATGGGTGAAAGAATTAAACAAAACCATCCAGGATCTAAAAATGGAAGTAGAAACAATAAGGAAATTACAAAGAGAGACTACCCTGGAGATAGAAAACCTAGGTAAGAGGTCAGGAGTCATAGATGCAAGCATCACCAACAGAATAAAAGAAATAGAAGAGAGAATCTTATGTGTAGAAGATACCGTGGAAAACATTGACACAACTGTCAAACAAATGCAAAATGCAAAAAGTTCTTAACCCAAAACATCCAGGAAATCCAGGACACAATGAGAAGACCAAACCTAAGGATAATAGGTATAGAAGAGAGTGAAGATTCCCAACTTAAATGGCCAGTAAATATCCTCAACAAAATTATAGAGGAAAACTTTCCTCCCCTAAAGAAAGAGATGCCCATGAACATACAAGAAGCCTACAGAACTCCAAATAGACTACACCAGAAAATAAATACTTCCTGTCACATAATAATCAAAACATCAAGTGTGGAAAATAAATAAAAAGTACTAAAAATAGTAAGGGAAAAAGGTCAAGTAACATATAAAGGCAGACCTATAAAAATTACATCAGACTTCTCACCAGAGACTATAAAAGCCAGAAGATCCTGGACTGATATCATACAGACCCTAAGAGAACACAAATGGCAGCCCAGAATACTATACCCAGCAAAACTCTCAATCACTATTGATGGAGAAACCAAGATATTCCATGATAAAACCAAATTTACAAAATATCTTACCACAAATCCAGAACTTCAAAGGATAATTGGTGGAAAACTCCAGCACAAGGAGGGAAACTACAACCTAGAAAAAGCAAGGAAGTAATCTTCCAACAACCTCAAAAGAAGATAGGTACACAAAAATAATTCACCTCTAGTAACAAAAATAACAGGAAGCCACAATCATTTTTCCTTAATATCTCTTAATATCAATGGACTCAATTCCCCAATAAAAAGATGTATCGTATCAGACTGGATACATAAACAGGACCCAGAATTTTGCTGCATAAAGGAAACGCACCTCAGTGACAAAGACAGACACTACCTCAGAGTAAAAGGATGGAAAACAATTTTCCAAGCAAATGGTCCCAAGAAACAAACTGGAGTAGCCATTCTAATATCAAATAAAATCGACTTTCAACCAAAAGTAATCAAAAAAGATAAGGAAGGACATTTCACACTCATCAAAGGCAATCTACCAAGATGAACTCACAATTCTGAACATCTATGCTCCAAATGCAAGGGCACCCACATACATAAAAGAAACTTTACTAAAGCTCAAAGCACACATTGCACTTCACACAATAATAGGGTATCCATTCCTTTGTTGAAGGACATCTGGGTTCTTTCCAGCTTCTGGTTATTATAAATAAGGCTGCTATGAACATAGTGGAGCATATGTCCTTGTTATCTGTTGGAGTATCTTCTGGGTATATGCCCAGGAGTGGTATAGCTGGGTCTTCATGTAATGCTATGTCCAATTTTCTGAGGAACCATCAGACTGATTTCCAGAGTGGTTGTACCAGCTTGCAATCCCACCAACAATGGAGGAGTGTTTCTCTTTCTCTGCATCCTTGCCAGCATCTACTATCACCTGAGTTTTTGATCTTAGCCATTCTGACTGGTGTGAGGTGGTATCTCAGGGTTGTTTTGATTTGCGTTTCCCTGATGGCTAAGGATGTTGAGCATTTCTTAAGGTGCTTCTCAGCCATTCGAGTTTCTTCCATTGAGAATTCTTTGTTTAGCTCTGTACCCCACTTTTAATAGCGTTATTTGGTTGTCTGGAGTCTAATTTCTCGAGTTCTTTGTATATATTGGATATTAGCTCTCTATCGGATCTAGGATTGGTAAAGATCTTTTCCCAATCTGTTGGTTGGTTTTCCTATTGACAGTGTCCTTTGCCTTACAGAAGCTTTGCAATTTGATGAGGTCCCATTTGTCAATTCTTGATCTTAGAGCATAAGCCATTGATGTTCTGTTCAGGAACTTTTCCCCTGTTTGGCCCAAGTTACTAATACATTCTAAGGACATTTTCCAAGGCCTGTGAAATATAGTGTGTAAACTAAATCTTTACTTACTAGAGACAAAAAAAAATGTTCTTTAATGAATCTTTTTTTTTTAACTTAGATTTTAGGTTTTAATTTTCATTTTTTCCCTTCCTTCCTCTCTATCTCCTCCTCCCTCTTTCTCATCTTCCTCTTCCTCCTACTTCTGTGGCATTAAAGATTGAACGTGGGCCTTCATATCCTAAGCAAGTAGTTTATTGCTAGGATATATCTCCAGCTCACTCATTTTTAAAAATTTTTTTCCTTGCAAATTATTTTTTATTTTCCTGATAAAATGCTTGAGTCTATGTCTGTCTGCTCAGGTTTTTTTTTTTAGTTAAACACAACACCTGCCGTTTATTTGGTACTGGTTATGATGTTATGTTAAAAACAATAAATAAACAAACAAATAAATGGTAAAAAAAAAATTAAAATGCAAAATCCTCACATTCTAGCAATCAGACTCAAAGCCTGAAAAAGTGAAACAATGCTTTATATTGTGCTCTAAGTCCTGGTGCCTTACCAAATGGCCATTCTCAAGAAGGGCAAGAGTGTTACACCTTTTATTACCTAATAAGATAGTGAGCAGCCACTCACTTACCCACACAAATAGTACTGGGACACAAGGCCAGGAAACTGTTCTGAACTGCAGGAAAAGGACCCCATTCTTTCCCAGACAGGAGATTCTCTGAAAATTTTTCCAGTGTTTCTGCCAATGCTGTGCTCTCTTTAGTCTGGTAAGTACTTTTGCTCCCATACTTTGGGCTTGTCCTGGCATGATACCTTAAAAACTTAATAAATGAACACAATTGGTACATGAATTTCTAGGTGCTTACATTAATTTTACTTCAATGACCCACTAAATAGCATAGCAACAGTTGTCAAGGCTCAGCCTACAAAACAGGCTGTGGCTATGAACAAACTGTGTGGTCGAGATTTTAATCAAGCGTTGGTGACGCTAAAGCTGAAGTCTCTTCTAAATCACGTTATGAAACTTCATCATCCTGAGAAGAGCACTGTAAGCCAGCCCTTTTTCCAAACAAAACTACTTACTCTTAATAGAAATGTAAACATGCCTGTAGAATCCAAAAGATATTGGTCAGTATGTGAGACCTACCTCACATACTCACAGAAATCATACTATTTCCTCAAAAAAAAAAAAAAAAATGTACCATTGCATACTCAAACAGAATTCAGTGTGTATGTATATTGCAGGTTGGGACTAAAGGTATGCTTGCATATGGAGGCCAGAGGCTGCCTTGTTCTCCTGAGACAGAGCCTCTCAACGAACCTGAAGCTTACCACTTCCACTAGACTGGCTAATGAGTGAACTCCCAGATCTACCTGTCCCTGGCCCCTAGGGCCGGGGTTCTATGTGTACTCAGCTATATCTGGGTCTTTTTTTGTTATTCTTGTTTTTAACACTAATACTAGAGACTCTTATTACCTGTAACACAGCAAGTACTTTAGCCCACTGATCCATCTCTTCACCCTTAGAATTTAATTAATTACATCCCAAATGGTGCCCCCTTCCCGATCCCCCTTGCAGAGTTCCTCCTCCCATGCCCCTCCTCCTTTGCCTCTGAGAGGGCAGCCCCCTACCCTCACCCCAGGTATCCCTCACTCTGTTATATCAAGTCTTTCCAGAATTAGGTACATCTTCTCCCAGTGACGTTAGACATGGCAACCCTCTGTTACATATGTGCGGGGGGCCTTGGACCTGCCTTTTTATGCTCTTTGATAGGTGGCTCAGTCTCTGGAATCTTCCAGGGATCCAGATTAACTGACACTGTTGGTCTTCTTGTGGGGTTCTCATCTCCTTCAAGGCCTCCAATACTTCTCCTAACTCTTCCACAGAGGTCCCTTTCCTCCATCCAATGCTTGTCTGTGGATATCTACATCTGTCTCAGTCAGCGGCTAGGTAGAGCCTCTCTGTGGGCTGCTATGCTAGGTTCCTGTCTCTGCTGGCTGTCCCAGGCAAACCAGTTAGGATGGTAGGTGTATCCCCTAGAATTTATTTTTAACGGTGTAATGATATTATTAAAAATAATATTATTTATTCAGTTATGCTGCAATGAAACATTTTGAATACAATCCAAGTATTTGATTTGAAAGGTTACAATTCTAAATGGTCACAGAAATACAATGTTCAGGTTATTACCAAAATACTTTTGCTAGGTCATCAGTAGGGGATAAATGACCCCGATATTTTATAAGATGACTATATAGGGCCTGGCTGGTCTCTACAAAACAGAAGGTGATATGTGAAATAGAGAAGTCAAACACATTAGGAATGGAGAGGTATCTATATGTAGTTCTATTGTCCAGCTCTGACATTTCTTGAAACAGGGTTCTAGTGGTCTTTTGGAAACGCCTTAAACTAAACAAGAGACATACACTGTGACACTATTTTCCCTAACTGAAATTCTCAAGGCCTAATTTGGTGGAATTCTCTTGCACCAAATCCATCTTCTCCAAATCCCCCTACTCCTTACCCCCACGAAATGACTCTTCCTCTTTCTCCTGTTTATTCCAAAGAGTTACCACTGTAAAAGGAACTCAGAACACTACATAAACCACTCCAATTACAAGTGGTCTGCTGTGGTCTGAAGGTTCCCCAAAAATTCATGTGTGAAACCAGAATCCCCACTGTGGTGCCATTAGCAGGGCACCTTTGGAAAAGTAACTACATCCTTCTAGTGGCTGGAGGGAACTACCTTTGATTCGTTTCCTCTACTGCGGCTCTACCATGTGATGACTCCGATCTCATTGGAGGACAGAGCGACATGGAAGCAGAAATTAGCCTTCTCTAGGCACCAAACCTGCTGGCACCTTAATCTGAGACTCCTCAGCCTCTAGAACTCTGAAAAAGACCTCTATTACTTAAAAATTGTTCTGCCTTGGGAATCATGCCAAGCTGCATAAGCAGACGTGCTCCCCCACCCACCAACCCACTCCTGCCTCAGCCCACTGTCCTAGCATTCCCCTACCCTGGGGCATCGAGCCTCCACAGGACCAAGGGCCTCTCTTCCCATTGATGCCAGATAAGGCAGTCCCTGCTACATATGCAGCTGGAGCCATGAGTTCCTCCAGGTATACTCTTTGGTTGTTGGTCCTGGGGAGATCTTGCAGGTCCAGTTATTTGGTATTGTTCTTCCTATGAAGTTTCAATCCCCTTCAGCTTTTTTTCTAATATCCACTTATCAGTGAGTACATACCACATGTGTTCTTTTGTGATTGGGTTACCTCACTCAGGATGATATTTTCTAGTTCCATTCATCTGCCTGCAAATTTCATGAAGTCATTGTTTTTAATAGCTAAAAAAAAAAAAAAAAAGGCTCTTAGCTGTAGAAAAAGCTCTTGTCTACACCACAGGAAATACAGTATCTGTTGTCTGCTTACTATTCAATTACTACTACTACACTACGGTGGGGTATGGACATATATTCACAATGACACTTACCCCAAGGAACATGCCAAGAGAGTAGGAGACCAAATTTCACACTCTTTGCAAAAGGAAATCAAATATTGAAACTGTGTTGCTAACACTATCATTTTTGGATTTAAAACTATCATTCAAATCCCTGCTTGGTTTCTTTGTGGACTGTGGAAATTATATTGACTGTGGAGGAGTTCTGCTAAGAAGAAAAGACATGCTGACTGTACCATTAGCGTGACTTTAAAAGCACAGTGGAAATTCCCACTGATAATTCCGTGTAGGCTATAGCATTATTTGCTTTATTAGGTTAATGAGATACAAACTGAATTGAAAGAAAGAGGAAATCACATATGCATGGGATACTCAAGAAAATTTTCATTCAGTTGTCAACCTTGAAGGATTAGAGATGATTTTTTAGGAACAAGACAAACAATCACTTATTTAAATCCTTGTCATAAGAATAAGCATGATTTTGCCAGAGGGACAACTTTGGGAATCATGAAAAAACACGAAGCTTTGTACATGCTAAATGTGGACTACTTACTTGTGATTAAAATTTTGAATTCATTTATCCAATAAATTCCTGTTACACCTTTGCAATAAAATAGGCAGTCTTTTCTGAGGTGTTCATAAAATAGTTGAAGAATCAAAAAATGATTTTTTTGAATAGGTGTTATTGTGAAATGCTTTCAAAAGTGTGTGCTTGCTATTAATGACAGGTTGTATATCAAGTACTTCTTGGCCTGTCATCCTGTCTCTGAGGTACGTGTTATACAGGAAGAAAAGTGGGTAATTATATCTCACATGAACGTCAAATTAAATGTACCTTTCTGATAGTTATGTAAAGTAGAACTGCTGCATGACTGTTCCCAGGAAGTGTTAGAAAAGTGAGAAATAAATCTTTTCACAAAAATGTCTCAAACAAGTTAGACCTGTTTAAAGTGGTTTGCAGTCACTGAATACAGACTAAGTCCCATTTAAACTAACTTGATGAATAAGTCTGAATCATTTTTATCTTGATATTTTAGTTTATCATATATTTCTTAGCATTAAATTAAATATAAGGCTTGTGTTAAACATGAAACATGTAAATACCAGTGCTACTATTAATAAAGCCATTGCTGGCAGATTCAAACAATTTTGCTATAAAGGCAGCTTTACTTCTATCAAGTTCTGTAAACAGGTCCAGAATTAATGTTCCAAAGACAAATGAGAAACTTGAATTTTGTCCTAGAAGGATGGAGGTTAGTCTTTGTTTCAAGTGGCAACTTCCGCCATTGCCTTCAAGTTTTTATCAGAAAAACACAGTTATTAGTGTGTCATTAAAATGTATACTTTTCGTAAATATATTTCTCTAGAACATAAAACATTCCAACACTTACTGCTTTATAGATCTCAGTCATATTCCCAAGGAGTTTTTTCATTACTGGGCCCTGTCTAGGACTATAATTACTGCCCAGGTTTTAATACTGCCACTAAATATTAAAACTAGATATCAAATGTAGCATAAAGGGTGTCAGACTGTAGTCACGGGAGTATCGTTTGAAGTACTCTAATTTCACTTGTAGATAAAGCAAATCATTATCCAGAGGACACTTGACTTTGTCCTCTACCTGTCTGCTCAACTTCAGCTCCTTGAAACCATTTCTTAGCTGTCTTAATCATCTCTTGCTGTGGCAATTCTATGTGACAAATTATCAAAAATCTGCAATAACAGAACATGTACATCCTACTCCTAGGCAGCAGTCATGGTATATAGAATGAGGTATAGAATGAGAACTGTCCCATGACACTCTCATCTTGGAACCAGAGCTCTCACTTTGCAAAGTAACCTAAGGCAACTTCTCCTTAATGGTAGGAAAAGGGAATCACTAAAGGCCAGGATGTCAAATCCAGTAGAGCAAAGATACTCAAAGCCTTTTCTTACAGTCATTGTTGACTTCCCTGCATCACCTCCACCTCTCTGAATAAGGAATCACTAATAGAAATGAAGGAACCATTGTCTGCATAGTATCCACTCCACAAACAGTGAGGGTGAGGCTTGTCTCCTGTACCAACCTATCCTTTTACCTTTGCTGTACCAGCATTTTTATTTTTAAAAAATCAGTAGAATAGTTTTTTAATGAACAAATTTAAGAAATTTGAGGTCAGATATTATTTTTTTAGAGTCCAAGAAACTAGAAAACAACAATTTTTGCTGGGATGGGAGGAGCTGGCCTTATCGAATAGCATTCGTAAGCCTTTGTAGCTGTATTCATAGGAGGCAGAAGATGCTGCTCTTTAGTCCTGCTTCATGCATGGCATACGATGAGTTGAACCATTGCATATGAGAAACTGAATGTAGTCATCATTGATGGTGCCCAGAAATAAGCCACATAAATCACATCTCAATTGCTTTTAATTAAATGCAGGAATAAAGCTGATTAAGAAAATGAAAGGCGTCTACAATAAAAACTTTAAAACTCTGAAGAAAGAAATTGGAGGGAAACATCAGAGGATGGAAAGTCCTCTTAATGTTCATGGGTTGAAAGAGCCAACATTGTATGGGTGGCTTTGCTATTTAAAAGAAAAAATCTACAGGGTCAATCCAATCCCCATCAAAAGCCCAAAGCCATTCTTCACAGATATAGAAAAACATCTTAATTCATATAAAAATAAAATACCCCTGATAAAGCAATACTGAGGCAAACGTTCTTATGGTGTCTATCACCATATCTGATTGCAACTTATACTACAGAGCCACAGTAACAAAACCAATATGGTACTGGCACAAAAAAGACATGCAACTTGATAGGATAGAATGAAATAGAATAGAATAGAATAGAATAGAATAGAATAGAATAGAATAGAATAGAATAGAATAGAATAGACGTAAATTCACATGGTCTGATTCTTTTTAGCAAAGATGGCAAAAATACACTGGAGAAAAGACAGCCTCTTCAACAAATGGTGGTGGGAAACTACCTACATGTATAAATGCACAAATGAAACTAGATCTTTATCTCTCATCCTGCATTAAAAAAATCAACTTCAAATGTATCAGAGACCTTAAAATATGAACCTCTTAGAAAAGTGGGGGAGTACTTTAAGAAATAAGCACAGACAAGCACTTTCTAAACAGAAATCCAGTGACTCAGGAGATTGTGCCAACAATCAATAAATGGGACCTTGTACAATTAAAACCTACACAGCAAAGGAAACAGTTAATCAACCAAAGACACAACCAACAACATGAGAGAAGTTCTTTGCTAACTGTACATCTGAACAAGGATTGATTTCTACAATAGTCAAAGAACTAAAAAAAAACTAAGAAACCAAGTAGCCCCATCAATAAATGAGAAAATGAAATGAAAAAAAAATCTCAAAAGAAGAAACCAATAAACATTTTAAAAATGTTCAACCTCACAAGTTGTAGTGACACCACTTTGGCTCCTGGTGTTCCCAGCCACCCACCCAGGAGTTCTTTGGATTTGAGAATGAAACACACACACACACACACACACACACACACACACGCACACACACACACACACACACACGCGTCAGTTAATTTTTGACACGTGACTAGCTCAAAGGCTGGTCCCTCCTAAACCTTCCCCTGCTACCTCAGGCCCAATCCGGCCACTTACCTGAATTCTTTCATGGCTGGTTGGCTTTCTCTCCTGCAGTTCTTAGGTCCTATCCTCCTCCCACCCCCCCTCCCCGAGTCATGGTGATTCTCTCTCTTCTTCTTTTCTCTCAGTTTCTAGCCCAGGCAAATATAAAGGTCCCGCCTCAGTCTCCATGCCCTGCCACTGGTCATTGGCTTTTTATTGATCAGTCAAAAATCAATTGGGGACAAGGACCTTCAACATTTGGACATACAGATTCCCTATTTTGGGGGCTAGATTAATTCAAAGCATTAAAACCAATCCCCAAAAACAAGTCATCAAAAAATGCAAGTTAAAATTAAATTGAGAGTGAAGTTCAGAATGGCAAGTCAGAATGGCATTCGTTGAGAAAATAAATAATGAATTCTGGGAACTATATGAACTGAAATATCCTGAAATTATATGAAACTCATATCCTGCTATTAGAAGTGTGAACTAGTCCAGTCACTATAAAAACCAGTATGGCTCAGCTATACTACACCTGAACATTTGCTCACAGTACTCCAAGTCAACACAGCACATCTCCTTCCAGATTTTCTCTACCTCCCCACCCATCCAAATTCATATTGTCTTCTCTTTCTCTTTAAAAAACAGGCAAAAAGAGCTCTGCCCCCAACCTCCAAGAACCCAGAGGAAGCAGGGATCCCAGGCGCTCTAACTCAGGCAGTATCTTAGGTAAGCAGACAGCAGGGCCCGCCCTAAACAGGGAGTAACTGGGAACCAAAAGGACCCAGGAAGTCACTCCCGTCCCAGAACACTGGTCCCTTCTGGTCTGGGCCAGAGCACTGAGCAGATCTTGGGTGGCAGCTCTGCCCCCAACCTCCAAGAACCCAGAGGAAGCAGGGATCCCAGGCGCTCTAACTTGGACAGTGTCTTAGAAACTAGTTCTCAGATCTGAGGCCTGGATCAGACGTCTGCCAGGTCTGCTGTTGTGTGGACCCCGGATTCCACCTGAGACATACTGGAAGGTCCACTCAACCCAGAGCCACAGAGGAACAACTGAACTCAGAGCGTCAGACAACATATCATATCAGACAACATATAGAATATCTAAGATATTCTAGAGGAGACACTGCACCCAGAACAGCAGACACCTAGCTGGACTACTACCTTGGAGGCACCATATCCTGAGGCATCCTAGAGGTACCACTGTAATCAGTGCAGCTGGAAAAGATCACAGAGACATTTGGACCCCTAGGAGATCAGACACAAGCTAGATAACTGGAAAGACAGGCTTCAGTCAGAGACAGCAAGTACAGGCAGCACTAGAGTTAACCAGATGGCAAAAGGCAAGAGCAAGAACGTAAGCAACAGAAACCAAAGTTACATGGCATCATCAGAACCCAGCTCCCCCATCAGAGCAAGCCCTGAACACCCCATCACACCAGAAAAGCAGGAATCAGAATTAAAATCACTTCTCATGATGACGATAGAGGGCTTTAAGAAAGACATAAATAACACTCTCAAAGAACTTAAGGAGAGCACTGGTAGACAGATAGAAACCCTTAAAGAGGAAACACAAAAATCCCTTAAGGAATTGCAAGAAAATGCAACCAAACGGGAAAAGGAATTAAACAGAACCATGCAGGATCTAAAACTGGAAGTAGAAACAATAAAGAAATCACAAAGGGACAATACCCTGGAGATAGAAAACCTAAAAAAAAAAAAAAGATCAGGAGTCATAGACACAAGTATCACCAACAGAATACAAGAGATGGAAGAGAGAATCTCATGTGCAGAAGATACCATGGAAAACATTGACACAACTGTCAAAGAAAATGCAAAATACAAAAAACTACTAACCCAAAATATACAAGAAATCCAAGACACAATGAGAAGGCCAAACCTAAGGATAATAGGTATAGATGAGGGGGAAGATTCCCAACTTAAAGGACCAGTAAATATCCTCAACAAAATTATAGAGGAAAACTTCCCTAACCTAAAGAAAGAGATGTCCATAAATATACAAGAAGCCTACAGAACTTCAAATAGTTTAGACCAGAAAAGAAATACTTCCCGCCATATAATAGTCAAAACATCAAATGTACAAAACAAAGAAAAAATACTAAAAGCAGTAAGGGAAAAAGGCAAAGTAACATATAAAGGCAGACCTATAAGAATTGCACCAGACTTCTCACCAGAGACCATAAAAGCCAGAAGATCCTGAACCAATATCATACAGACCCTAAGAGAACACAAATGCCAGCCCAGACTACTATACCCAGCAAAACTATCAATCATTATTGATGGAGAAACCAAAATATTCCATGACAAATCCAAATTTACACAGTATCTCAACACAAATCCAGCACTTCAAAGAATAATTGGTGGAAAACTCCAACACAAGGAGGGAAACTACAACCTAGAAAAAGCAAGAAAGTAATCTTCCAAAAACCCCAAAAGAAGATAGTTACACAAACATATCTCCACGGATGTTAGCCCAAAAGCTTGGATTAGAGAAGACTCAACCCACAGACCACATGAAGCTCATGAAGAAGGAAGACCAAGAGGGGATGTCTCAGTTCTACTTAGAACGAGAAACAAAAATGCTCAAGGGAGTAAATAGGGAAACAAAACATGGAACAGAAACTGAAGGAGGGGCCATCAGGAGACCTTTCCACCTGGGTATTCACCCCATGTACAACCACCTAAGCTAAACACTGTTGTGGATGGCTGGAAGTGCATAATGTGAGGAACATGATATAGCTGTCTCCTTAGAGGTCTGCCAAAGACTAACACACTCAGAGGACGATGCTCACAGTTAACCACTGATATGATCAGGGGTTTCCCAATGGAGAACTTAGTGAGAGGACTGAAGGAGCAGAAAGGGTTAGTGACCCCAGGTGGAAAGCAACAATACCAAACAACCAGAGCCCCCCCAAGGTCTAAACTACCAGCCTGGGAACACATAGGGAGGGACCCAAGACTCCAGAGGTATATGTAGGGGAGGATGGCCTTGTCAGACATAGGTGGGAGAGGAGTTTCTTGGTCCCATAAAAAAAAAATGAACACACAGTGGGGGGGTGGAATGTGAGGGCGGGGAGGGGATAGTGAGGGGGGTGAGTGTGGTCACTGCCTCATAGAAGCATAAGGAGGGGGATGGGATAGGAGGTTTCTGGGTGGTGGGAGGAAAAAGGGTAAGGGGATAAAATCTGAAATGTAAATATTACAACCAATTTTAACAAGCGAAAAAAAAAAAGTCGTCAGAACCAACATCTTTAAAAAAAAATGTCAGCCCCCTGGGGGTGGGATATTTTTTTTTCTTGATACTAAAACTTGTTCTGAGAATTGTATATTGCAGAATACACAGCCTTGGTGTATCTACTCATCAAGCATACTGAGCAGACCTGCCCAAACCTCCGATGTCCTGGAATTCCATCTGGATTCAGTGAAGACACAGCATCAGAGGCTTATCAACTTACTCTTCCCCCCACCCCTCTTCTAAAATCTCAATGCCCTTAATCAGCTTGAAGAAGTTAAAGAAGAGTCAGCGCCCCTATTCCCTGAGCTTGGGGACTAATGTGGTTAATAATGGTCTGTCTTTCTAGGGAAAAGTAGTGGTTTTGTTGGAACAGGGGGGATTAGCTAGGACTTATTGCATAGCCATAACCTATTGGTAGAAATCTGTATAATTATTATCAAGATGAAGTTATAATTTCTTAAATGGTACAAAATTTACTTTGATTTCAAATTTAAGGTTTTCATTGGTACGAGCCCCTTATTAATATAAAAATGAGATGAATATTGATACTCCCATGGGCATTGTGCCTGTATAACACCTTTAGGAATACAGGGCCTAGACTCAGCCCTTTTTTAACTTTTTTAACTGATTTGGGATGGTTAACCTATGAGTTAAGGGACTATAGCAAATTCATGGTTTTGAGTTTATTGTTAGGGTGTTTTCCATATTTTATTTAGAAATAGCTGAGAGGAGTGAACAGACAACAGTCCAGGTTACCTTACATGGATAGTTGGTTTTCAGAACATCAGAAGTCCATAGAACTGATGCTACAAATATTTATATATTAATGTTCATTTTGATTAGAGACCTGTCTGCTCCTGACAGCTTCCTGTCGTGGATTCTAAGAAGAAATTGAGCATCCTTGGAGATACTCCAGTTGTGTGGTGACAGCCACTAGGCAAGAATTGCCTCTCTCCATCTACAGACAAATTACTGTCCAGAAAAGGACACACATGCAGAATAGTTGACTGATTATATCTGCCTAGACAGAGTAATCAGCCCTTAATAATCCTGCATCACTAAGGTCTGTCAGATGATTTTGGGCCAGAAGGCTGAAGATTTGATGCTCCAACGTTCGATGGTATAGGGGCTTTTCAGGTGTTCAGCGGTCTCCATAAATTGGCTAAGTTTTAGAAGCTATGCTTAGTGCTTCCCATAACTTCAGTTAACTCAGTCATTCTGGATTTCTGATGGGGTTGAAGACCTATAGTCTCATAACCAATCCTGGCTATTTACTTTGAGAGAAAAGATCTGAGTAGATGGTTTTCAGCTGACATTCATTCTAAAGCCAAAAAGCCAGGATCAAAAGTAAGTGTTTTAGTTAGAAGAGATGACAGAGGTTCTGGTTAGTCAACCGAATGATGGACTGGGTATTAGGACTATCTTGTACCTCATTGGTACAATTAGGAATAAGCATGCTCTAATTGTATTTTGAGAGAAAAGTTCTACTTTAACAGGAAAAGTGATATGTAGGAGGAGCTAAGTGGGAAGGAGTACTGAGAGGAAGAGATGGAACAAGGAGAGAAGATGAAGAAGAGGAGAAGCTAGGTGATGAGAGAGAGAAAGAGAGAGGGGGCATGGAGGCAGATGTTCACATGTCTCCACCAGTCAAAGATAGTTTTTATATCTAGGTTGGGTATTGGGTTATGCTTCTGATTGAGCATTACCAAACTTATAAATCCTTTGATTAACATTTTTAAAAATCGTATAAAAGCAAAAAGGAAAGGGGGGCATGGGACAGGGGTGTTCTAGGGAGGGGAAATGTGGAAAGGGGATGGCATGTTAAATGTAAATAAAATATAAAATTAAAAAAAACAGGCAAAAAAAACCAGAAAAACAAAGAACACAAGAAACACACACACCACCACCACCACCACCACCAACCCACAAAATCCAAAACCATAATGTACAATCAAAAGACAGTCAAATAAATAGTACTCAAAGAATATAAGACAAAACTAAATTTAAAAAACAATGATTTTACTTTGTTGACTCCTGCTATGAAAGGACCCTGTCCTTAAGTGTAGGTTTGTATATCCAGAGAGACTCTATTGGAGAAAACTAAGTTTTCCTTTGTAAGAAGCTATCAATAAAAGATAGCTTCTTGGTTATGCTTGGGAGTTCAGGTCCACTTTTCTCTATTTGTGCTGGGACCCCACCTGGCTTGAACATCAGAGCATCACCCAAGAATGGAGTCATGTGAGAATTCTGAGTGCTTGTGAGAAAACAAGAAAACAAGAGTCTTGTGACCTCAGTTTCTTCAGAACACAGAATTGTTCTTGTAATGTGTTTTCATGTTTTTTCCAGGTACAGCAGACACGGGTGAGTTCATTTCAAATTATTCATTACAACTGGCTATTGTTATTTGTTTATATGCCTCTATGGAAAAACATGATTTTGCCACATGTGGCTTGTCTATGTGATTATATGCTTCACTCATGTGACTCTTTTCAACCCTCAGAGTATAAACTGTGTGATGCTCTGAATAAAGTTGGCTTTTGCATGAGACCTGAGTCCACCTCATTCTTGGGTTCTGCTCTGCCAGTTGCACCGCCTCTAGATTGGCAAACAAACCTGTGCAGGCCCTGTGCATACTGTCACAGACTCTGTGAGTTCATGTGTGTGTTAGTCCTATTGTATCCAGAAAAACACTGTTTTCTTGTTATCTTCTGTCCCCTCTGGCTCTTATAATCTTTCTGCCTCCTCTTCTGCATAGTCTACTTACCCCTGAGGGGAGGAGTTTGATGAAGACATACCATTTAGGACTGAGTGTTACAAGATCTTTTGCTCTCTGTATATTGTTCAGTTGTGGGTCTCTGCATTAGTTCCCAATGACTCAGAGGAAATTTCTTCGAGTAAGACACTGCTCTATGGGTACAGTAGAATATCATTAGAAGTTATTTAATTGCTAAGTTCCTTTAGCACAATGGTAGTATTGTTTTTCCCTAAGGTCATGGTTTTATCTAGTCTCTGGTTCCTGGCCATCTGAGCCATGTCAGTCCTGGGTTTTATGTTATGAAGTGGGCCTTAAATCCAAACAGATATTGGGTGGTTACTTCCAAAACATCTGTGCACTATTACAGCAGCATAAATAATGCAGGCAGGTCACCTTTGTATGACTGCTGGATTTATAGGTGGGTTGGTGTTTACTTTTGTCACCTGGTAGCATGCACAGTACCTTCCAGAACCATGAATACTCGTCAGCAGGGATGAAGACTCTAGGTAAGCACCAGCTCAATTTTCCTGTGTTCAATGAGATATATAGTGTGTTGTCTTCAGTAATAGAGTCTTACCATCAGATTGTGGAGAACAACCAATAGCTTTGGCAAATAGCCTGAGTTGTTTGGAGGCTTGCACGAGGCCCCTTTGGTCAACAACTCAATTAGATGGAGCCTATTCCTGATACTGGAAATTTCATTTAGTGGTAAGCAATGTCTAGCTGGGGCTTTGTCTCTTCCATTATTTAGTGACTCCATTTAGGTCTCTTTCATATATGTATATATTTCAAAAAGCTTCTACTGTAGTACATTTCCATATAACCCTCAAATGGTCCTTAATTTTAATTGTCCCTCCTATATTCCCTCTGTTATCCTTCTCATTCCTGTCCCTCTCCATTTTGATTTCCCCCTGTCCCTCTATAACTATATATTCCTTTTCCCTTTCCTTGAGAGAGCTTCCTCTTCTTTCTAGTCTCTTACTCCATACCTGACCTCTATGGTTATACAGACTTTAGCATCTTTATTGAAAGATTAAAAGTTAACATCCGCATATAAGCAAGTACATACTATATTTATCTTTTGGGGTCTAGGTTACTTCATTTGGAATGATTTTTTTTCTAGTTCCATCCATTTGCCTATGTAGTTAATTTTTAAAAGCCTGTTGATGGACATCTAGGCTATTTCCAATTTCTGACTATTATGAATAGAGAAGCAGTGAACATGGATAAGCAAATGTTTCTGTAGTGAGATATACAGTCCTGTGTGTATGTTCCTAAGAGTGGTACAACCAGGTCTTGAGGCATATCTATCCCCAGCCTCTGGAGGAACTGCCACACCCATTTTCATAGGGACTTTACAAGTTTGCACACACACCAGCCATGTGTGAGTGTGCCCCATAATCTCCATATTAGCCAGCATGAACAGTCATCTGTTTTATTGTTCTTAGACATTCACACTGGTGTAAAATAAATATCAAAATAATTCTGATTTGTGTTTCCATGATAACTGAGAATGTAGAACATTTCTTTAAGGGTTTCTTGACCATTTGTATTTCATCTTTTAAGAATTCTATATTTAGATCTCTACACCATTTTGAAATTGGGTTATTTGTTCTCTTGATATCTAGGTTGCTTCTGTTCTTTTTATACTTTAGATATTAACTCTCTAATGGATATATAATTGATAAAGATCTTTCCCCATTCTTTAGGCTGCCATTTTGTTCTTTTGACAGTATCCTTTGCCTTAGAGAAGCTTTTCAGTTTCATCAGATTCCATTTATTAATCATTATTCTTGGCATCTTTGTTTTGGTGTTCTGTTCAGAAAGTCCTTTCCTGTGCCAATGTTCCTCACTTTCTTTCTTTTTTTTTTCTTTTTTTCTTTTCTTTTTTTTTTTTCTTTCTTTTTTTTTTTTTTCTCGAGACAGTGTTTCTCTGTGAAGCCCTGGCTGTCCTGGAGCTCACTCTGTAGACCAGGCTGGCCTTGAACTCAGAAATCCGCCTGCCTCTGCCTCCCAAGTGCTGGGATTAAAGGTGTGTGCCACCACCGCCCAGCACCTCACTTTCTTACATCAAGTTCAGTGTATCTGGTTTTAAGTTGAGGTCTTTGATTCATTTGAAACTGAGCTTTGTGTGGGTGAGAAACGTGGATCTATTTGCACTTTTCTCCATGCAGACATCCAGTTTGACCACTACTATTTGTTGAAGATGCTGCCTTTTTCCAGTGTATATTTCTGACTTCTTTATTAAAAGTCAGATGTCCATAGATAGGTGCATGGCCTTGTGTCTGGGTCTTCAACTTAGTTCCAATATGTCCATTTTTATGACAATACTTTGTTGTTTTTATTACTACAGCTCTGTAGTAATTGGGGATGGTGAGACCTCTAGCAGTTATTTTATTATTCGGGATTGTTTTGGCTGTCCTGGGGTTTTGAGGTGTGTGTGTGTGTGTGTGTGTGTGTGTGTGTGTGTGTGTTTCCATACAAAATTTAAAATTGTTCTTCCAGTTTCTGGGAAGAATTGTGTTGTAACTTTAATAGGAATTATGCATTGTTTTTTGAAAACAATAAACAATAAAATACAGCTCTGCTTCTTCCTGCAAATTACCTTTACTCATGAACAAATTTAGAGTCCTCTTCTGTTATGAAATTGCTATTATCTTTTGAAACTGCTTTAATAAATAACTTGGGTTTTCCCACATAATATAAGTTCATATCAAACTAATGCAAGAAAATCTGAGTGGCTATCTTAAAATTTCAAAACTATCTCATAAAAGTTAAGAACAAGAAAGTAGGCCTTATGATGGCTCTACCCTGAAACACTCATGCTAACTGTAGGGCAAGCACTACTGATCAGTTTTATCATGTGCCCACACATCCCTATGCCCTTGCTTAAATGTTAGAAATTTTTAATAAGCTCCAAATTTTGTTCAAGAATGAATAACAAATTAGGTAGGCCTTATGAACAAGTAGAAAGAAGAACTGGCCCTGAAGTAAAATTACAGCCAAATGTATGCATAATATGTTGATGTACTGGTTATTTTATTGATGCTGTGGTCAAACACTTGCCAAAAATCAACTTATGGGTGAGAAGGGTTTATTTTAATTCATATTTTGTGAGCTGTCAAGTAGGTAGTAGAAATTGAACCTAGGTCTTCTGGAAGAGAAGCCATTGTTCTTAACTACTGAGTCATCTATTCATCTCCTTTATGTCATATTTGCAGGCATACAGTCCATTATAGTGCAGACAGCATAGCAACAGGACCATTGTGTGCTGGTCACATTCTGTCTATAGTCAGGACGGTGAGAGCAGAAGAGAAGTAGAACTGGGTTACAAAACCCCAAGACCCGTTCCCAGTGACCTACTTTCTCCAGAGGCTCCACCTCCACAGCCCACAGATGAATCTGTAGTGGCCATTTCACATTCAAATCACCACAGTTAGTACTGATGCTTTCGTTCAATTACTAATGCCACTTACCCTAGAGAGCAAGTGGCTGGACTTGTCAAATGCCAGCTATGTGCTTCATCTTTCTCATATTGAAACTGAGCACAACACAAGACGCTCATCAAGAACTGAAGTGTGCTTGAGAAGGATTCATTACATAGGGTGAGTGCTCAATACACACCTAGTACACGTCTGATGGAAAACAAATGTCAATCATCATCACACTGGAACTCTGTGGGCAGAAGAAATTTTGCAATCAGCTAAACGAGGCTTTCGGAATCTGGAGGATACGTCTCCCTTTCCTATTCTTCATTCTGATCCTTATGAGTGATGACTTATGATTATTAGCTTCTTACTTGTAGATTTATATTTACACCTCAGACACTGCCTCTTTCAGAGTTCTGAATTATTTTGTAAACTCTGCTTATTTGCTCTCATCAGACCACAGTTAAGAATTTCTGGTTTGTTTGTACATATCACCAAGTATTTTTAGACCAAGTTAGCAAAATACCATGGAAGAAGCAATAAACTAAAGTAAGATGAGAGAATTATTTGCATTTAACTTCCAACAAGGTTTAAAAAAAAAAAAAAAAAAAAAAAAAAACTCTGCTGAACAAAAGATGACTATCAATGTGGCTGAGAGCTATTTACCAAGCTGATAAAATGAATATTGTTCTTTAAAAGTCAAAGTGTCTCTATCTGATCTCAAAGGTGAGTTTGAAAAGTTAATCCTTCTGGTATTTGCTTGACACCCAAGCATAACTTTCCCTCTACTCATACCCGATGGCTTTCTGTTCAGCTCCAGCAAGTTTTGGCAGCCGCTCTATCAATGACTTTGGATGAGAAATCCTGCCAGTGACACTTCGACAGCGTTTTTTCAGAGTCTGGTCAAGAGGTTGGATTAGTCGAACATTTAAATAAAACAAAATTCAAAAGTAGAAGAATCATCAATGCTACTGTTTCGGTGTCATTGAAAGCTTCGAGTAAGGAAACCTCTCTAATATGAAGCTTATATGTTTGAGAGTATAAATACTTTCGTGTTTTCCCACAAATACTTACTGAAAGCCTGTTTCATAGGAGGCTCTATACACTCTATAGGAGAGAAATCGAGCCCCAAATGCACTGTCAGCATCTGAGGCACACGTATGTAAATGCGGTAACTCACAGTGCATGGTTGTTCTTGCACAAGGCTCTGATGGTGAGACTTTCTGGGAAAGAAAGAGAGAATGTCTAGAATCACCAGGCCCCGAGCATGTGTATCAGCAAAGACAACAAGCAATGTGAAGAGCTCCTCAAATCTCACCCTTAGCTCTCAGAATACACGATGCACATTGGGAGCAGAGTGTTGAATGTCTCCTACCTCTTAAACAAGCATCCTCTGTAGCTGAACTCCTGACTCTTGTATTAGCCTTTCTGGTTATTCCAGTTCAGAAAGGTCTTACTGTTTTCTTGGTCCCAACTCTTGTTGTGCTTGAACTTAATTACATATTCCCTCATAGCAGTGTCAGATTTTTGTATGTCTCCTTATGCTTCCTGAGGGAAGGGACTTCAGTTAATGTTTCTTTATATGCTCCTGGCCCATTATCTGGGGCAGACAGGAGCTCTATAACCACTGACTAAATTGGCACGGTTGCTTTGCCCAGGTTAATATTAAGCTTAGTTTGCATTCTCAGGCCATAAACCACCCAGTAATTAGAGGGCTATTTAGTAAGAGCGGCCCTGCTTGTAGCAGTAGTAGAATAGCGCTTGTCTACTGGCTGGAGGAAGTAGAAAAGACGTAATAAAAATCTGGTAAATGATATCAAAACTGACCTAGAATCAGGGTTGGAAGTATATACAAAAGTCCTTTGGTGCACAAGCCCCTGGTTTAGCTAAAAGTAAACTTGTGTTGAAGCTTATTCTAGGTCACACTGAATTAGTGAAAAGAATTGGGACTTCAGGTTGAGAACTTCAGCTATTAACCAAGCCTCTGCTGGGTAAAGGGTTGAGCTTAAAAGCCAACTAGATGATGGTTCAACCTAGTGTTTGCTAAGTCCTCATAAGAAGCACCATGGGTTAAGATGCTTTCCTGAGCTTTCAGCACTGAGTGGGCTGGTTCCTATGCTATTTCATTTAACCGACACAATGCACAGCACAGAATTCAACTCAATATATCCACCTGAGAAGCAGCATATGATACGTGTGTGTGAGTGTCTGTGTGTGTGTGTGTGTGTGTGTGTGTGTGAGTATATGCTGCTGTTTTTAGTCAGTAGGTTTCTGTAATATAAGGTTTGGCTAGGAAAGTCCGAGACCTATAACCAATGCTATCAGGAATGACAAATGGGGATGTGGGACTCTGGGGAAAACTGTTGTTCACACATAAAATTTCCTCTTTAGCCAAACTTCAGGCCTGCTTTTTACCCAGTTCTTATCTAGAATCACATCTACAAAACACGTTCATTACCCTGAAAATAACATTCAGAATACCACTACTCTAGACTAGTTTTCCAAGCCTCAGGCTGGTAAGTGGCAGAACTGGATACCCAGACTGGAATGCATGTTTCTGCAACACATGAGTGAGCTACCTAGTATGATCTCTATATGCAAAACTTGGGCATGTTCTTATGCTGCATGTAAGACACCAAGCTGATTTGTGAATTCAAATGAGAAAGGGTGAGCTGTAGGTTCATACTAGGAACTTCCCTTCTCTTGTGGGCTATCTCATACTCACAAAGACACAGAAGATTTGTGTGATAGCCTCAAGCATCTGGGCTTACCTGTGAGCTTTCCTCTGTGAGCATTTCCACAACCATTACAACTGCAAGGAGTGGAACATTGGTATTCTGTCCACATATGCTTGCACAGCCGGTCCTGCTGTGTTACACATCCTTTTCCTGCCTTGTCCCCGCCCCCACTCCCCCAACCCCATGGCTAGAAGTTTGATCAGTCAGGTGAGAGTACAGATCAGCTCATTTAGCATTTGTCCTTCACTTGTGTTTTGGAAGTCAGAGGAAACCTTGCAGGAGTCAGTCTGTCCTTGTGCCATCTGAGTTTCAGGGATCAAATTCAAGCCATCAGGCTTTGTAGCACCATCTTGACCTGCTGAGCCATCTCGCCAGCCCTAAGTCTCAATATCTTTTTATCCAGAGCAGCTAATCTCATGGCTAGTAACAGCTCTTCAAATATTTTAGAAGTTTATGTTGAAACTTTCTTTGTTAATCTCCCTCTCCCTTTTCCCCTTTATTTATAAAAAAAAAATTTGAACTTAAAGATACATAGATTATTTCATAATATAAAGAACTCTTTCATTTTTTAAATTTTTTTAAAATTTTTAATGTTTTTAATTTTTAATTTTTTTTTTTTGCAATCTGCTTTTATACCATTTTAATTACATGCAAGTATTAAGGTCAGTTCTAGGTTGAGAAACTAGCAATCCAATAGATGCAAATAGTCAAGGAACAAGCAAAGACAATAAACACAAATAGTTAAAGAACAAGCAAGGCAAAAAACAAAGTCCTGTGATCAATGTTTCTAAAGGCTTATCAAGATGACCAAAGTATCTGAGCCTACTTCCCTGTCCTAACCCAAAGTCATTTTCATGCCCGAAGCCTACTTCTTTGTTCTAGCCTAATATTTAGATTCCTGCCTAAAATTACTTCCCTGTTTTAGCCTAAGATTTATTTATTTTTATTGGATATTTTATTTATTTACAATACAGATGTCATCCCCTTTCCTCACTTCCCCAACCTAGAACCCCATATCCTATACCCCCTCTTCCTTTATGCTTTTATACCATTTTGATTACATGCATGTCTTAAGGTCAGTTCTAGGTTGAGGGTCTAGCAATACAATAGATGCAAATAGTCAAGGAACAAGCAATACAATAAACACAAATAGTCAAACAAAAAGCAAGGCATTAAACCCAATTACATGAACACTCCCGTGATCACTGTTTCTAAGGGCTTATCAGGATGACCAAAGTATCTGAGCCTACTTCCCTATCCTAGCCCAAGGTCATTTTCATGTCTGAAGCCTACTTCCTTGTTCTAGCCTAAAATTTAGATTCCTGTCTGAAATTACAGTCTTTGTTCTGGCCTAATATTTAGATTCCTGTCTGAGATTACTTCTTTGTTGTAGTCTAATGTCAGATTCCTGCTTGAAGCCTACTTCCTTGTCCTTGACCATTGTCATATTCCTGTCAAGCAGCCCCTTTCCTTGTCCTTGGCCCATGTCAGCTTCTTGCCAAGCAGCCCCAAAGGCTTTCCACCTCTGCCCCTTTTTAAATTCGTTAACAAGACTGAGCATCTCTTAGGTCATTTTGACAAGAATGCCTTCCTTACCCATCATGGAATATGCATTATCAAAGGCAATGCACTTCTGCCTTAGATGGGTAAGGCTCTGTGGAGAATCTTACTGTCCTTGTCTTGCCAGCCTGTTAAATTAATAACTTTGTCTGAGGGTTCAATTTCAGGTTCAAGCCATGTACTTTGGCTGCCAACATGTTGATGTTGTTAAAGATAAGCTTTAACCCGATGGGCAGGAATAAAAGTACTCTCAGGACAAGAAGGGCTAGCCTGATCAAGCTACATATGCCATTCCTGAAGTTTGTCCAAAATGCAAATACTGAGCTCAAGCCATGGATAATTTTATCTGCCTTATCTGCAGCATCAAAGGTCAACAGAGCAGCATCCTTTAAATTCATAATCTCATTATGCAAAGTTAACACACCCAGAGAGGTATTAGGATTGTGCCAAATATCCTACAGGTGTCTTTAAATTTTTTTCTAATTATGATGACAATCATTGTGAATTTCTAAAGTAACACTACTCCAATGATATTTGTCATGACACTTGGGATCGCTCCTAGCTCCTAAACCCTGCACCTTCTTCAGATAATTTGAATGGGTTATAGAGCATCATTCATTGTTCCAGATACCTATATAAATCCTTTTGTATACTCAATGCATTAATAACATTTTTTTGCTGGATGGTTAACAAAAATAGTTGTCTTAACTCCTTGTGTCAATGCTATTGCAGAAGCAGTGGTGCTAGCAATTAATGGAAGTAAAGCTGTTATACCAGCAATAATCAAGCCTGCTACCCTCTTGCTTCTGCTTAAAGCCTAACTCACTTCTTTCAGCACTTTCAAGCTTTTTTTCAGAGAATCAAGGCAGTAAGACGAAAGCTGGTTGATAGACCCCCGTAACAGACATGCCAGGTTTCAACACACTAACATAACTGGAAATTATACAGTCAATGCAACTTACAATAAATGCTGTAGAAGAGACAAAACCAATTTTAGCTTGACAATTAAAAGAGCTTTAAAACATGCACTAACCCTTGTTTGAAATCCAGATCCTGTCCCAACATTATCTCTTGCTATCCTAACATCATAGTGAGCTACAGCTAGCTTCCAAATATGTCTCTGACAAAGTCCAGATTCAGTCTTCCAAAGGTAGACTGTTATTTCCCATATTGGATTGATTTCTAGACCAGTACATAATTGAGTCCCAATAGCTGGGCACCTTTAAGAAGAATACAAGAGACATAATTTCTCTTTTTGATTCTCTATGTCACAAGGTCTAAAAACTTGAGGCAAGGCAGCTTGTCCCATCTGGGATATAGTCAAGCAAAGGTGGGTCAGAAACATATGTCCAATACAGCTCCCGAGTCACCCTTGTCAGAGCACTCAGCAAGCTCACAGGTCGGCATCATTCTTTGTCTCAGCAACAGTATGTCTCACCAATCTTTTTAAAGTTCCATGGGCCTCTTCCACAATACCTTGTCCTTGAGGATTATAGAAAATCCCCAAAATAAATTATTGACAAAAAGTCTCGACTGCTCAACTACAATTGCCAAATACATTATCTGTTATTTTTAATTGGATATTTTATTTATTTACCTTTCAATGTTATCTCCTCTCCCATTACCCCCCAAAACCCCTTATCCCATCCCCTCTCCTTCTATTTCTATGAGGGTGTGCTCCGATCATCCTCCCATTCCCACCTCCCTGCTCTTTAATTCCCCAACAATAGAGAATACAAACTTTCAGACACCAAAGCCCTCCACTTCCACTGATACCTGACAAGGCCACCCTCAACTACCTATACAGGTGGAGCCATGAGTCCCTCCCTTTGTGTTCTCAAGCTGGAGGTTTTAGAATGGCTACTCCAGCTTGTTTCTTAGGACCATTTGCTTGGAAAATTGTTTTCTAGCCTTTTACTCTAAAGTAGTGTCTGTCTTTGTCACTGAGGTGGGTTTCCTGTATGCAGCAAAATGCTGGGTCCTGTTTACATATCCAGTCCTTTAGCCTATGTCTTTTTATTGGGGGATTGAGTTCATTGATGTTAAGAGATATTAAGGAGAGGAGATTGTTGCTTCCTGTTATTTTTGTTATTAGCGGTGGCATCGTTTGTGTGGCTATATTTTTTTTTGCATTTGTTGGAAGAGGATTGCTTTCTTGCTCTTTCTAAGGTATAATTGCCCTCCTTGTATTGGAGTTTTCCCAATATTATCCTTTGTAGTGCTGGGTTTGTAGTAAGATATTATGTAAATTTGGTTTTGTTGTGGAATATCTTGGTTTATCCATCTATGGTAATTGAGAGTTTTGCTGGGTATAGTAGTCTGGGCTGGCATTTGTGTTCTCTTAGGGTCTGTATGACATCTGTCCAGGATCTTCTAGCTTTTATAGTATCTGGTGAGAAGTCTGGTGTAATTCTGATAGGTCTGCCTTTATGTGTTACTTGACCTTTTCCCCTTACTGCATTCAATATGCTTTCTTTGTTTTGTGCACTTGGTGTTTTGATTATTATGTGACAGGAGGTATTTCTTTTCTGGTCTAGTCTAGTTGGTGTTCTGTAGGCTTTTTGTATGTTTACAGGCATCTCTTTCTTTAGGTTATGGAAGTTTTCTTCTATAATTTTGTTGAAGATATTTATTGGCCCTTTAAGTTGGGAATCTTCACTCTCTTCTATACCTATTATCATTAGGTTTGGTCTTCTCATTGTGTCCTGGATTTCCTGGATGTTTTGTGTTAAGAACATTTTGTATTTTGCATTTTTTGACAGTTGTGTCAATATTTTCTATGGTATCTTCTTCACCTGAGATTCTCTCTTCTATCTTTTGTATTTTGGTGATGCTTGCTTGCATCAATGACTCCCGATTTCTTTCCTAGGTTTTCTCTCTCCAGGGTAGTCTCCCCTTGTGATTTCTTTATTGTTTCTACTTCCATTTTTGTGTCCTGGATGGCTTTGTTCAATTTCTTCACCTGTTTGGTTGTGTTCTCTTGTAATTCTTTAAGGGATTTTTGTTTCCTCTTTAAGGGCTTCTACCTGTTTACCTATGTTCACCTCAATTTCTTTAAGAGTGTTACTTATGTCCTTCTTAAAGTCCTCTATCATCATCATGAGAAGTGATTTTAAATCTGAATCTTGATTTCCTGGTGATATGGGGGATTCATTACTTTCTAGTGTGGGAGGACTAGGTTCTGATGATGCCAAGTACCCTGGGTTGCTGATGCTTATGTTCTTGTGCTTGCCTTTTGCCATCTGTATCTCCTTAGTGCTACCTGCTCTGTCTCTGACTGGAGCCTGTCTTTCCTGTTATCTTGGTTGTGTCAGAACTGTGTGGGGTGGGTATTGCTACTGGGGTTAGAGCTGAGGCCCAAGATCTGCTCAGTGCTCAGGCGCAGACTGAAAGGAACCAGTGCTCCAGGCCAGGAGTAAATTCCTGGGTTGTAGTGGGTCCCAGTTACTCCCTGTTTGGGGCATGTGTTGTTGTCTGCTTACCTAAGATAATTCCCAGGTTAGAGCTCCTGGGAACCCGCTTCCTCTGGGTTTTGTGAGATTAGTTGCAGAGCTGCTGCCTGGGATCTGCTCAGTGCTTGGGCCCAGACCAGAAGGGTAGCCTAAGATTTAGATTTCTGCCTAAAATTACGTCTTTGTTCTAGCCTGATGTCAGATAGCTGCCTGAAGCTCATTTCCTTGTCCTTGGCCAATGTCAGATTCCTGCTAAGCAGCCCCCAAAACTCTCCACATCTCTCCCTTTTTAATTTCAGAAACAAGATTGAGCCTGTCTTAGGTTGTTCTGCCAAGAATGCCTTCCTTACCCATCGTGAAATATGCATTATCAAAAGCAATGCACTTCTGCCTTAGATGGGTAAAGCTCTGTGGAGAATCTTACTTGTCCTTGGCTTGCCAGCCTGTTAAATTAATAACTCTGTCTGGAGGTCCATTTTTAGGTTCAAGCCATGTACTTTGGCTGCCAACATGTTGATGTTATTAAAGACAAGCTTTAACATGATTGGCAGAAATAAAAAGCATTCCCTGGCCAAAAAGGGACACATGATCAAGCTATACATGCCATTCTTGAATCTTGACCAACATGGAAATACTGAGCTCAGACTATGGATAATTTTATCAGCAAAATCTGCAGCATCAAAGCTCAGCAGAACAGCATTCTTTACATTTATAATCTCACTATGCAAAGTTAAAACATCCACAGAGGTGTTAGAATTATGTCAAATACCCTGCAAGTGTATTTGAACTTTTTCCTAATTATAATGACTATCATGGTAAATTTTAGAAGAAACACAAATCCATTAATATTTGGCATGACACTCGACATGGCTCCTTACTCTTAAACTTATAGGTTGTTATACCAAAAATAATCAAACCCACTACTCTCTTGCTTTTCCTTAAAGCCTGACTTACTTCTTCCAGTACTTGCAAGCTTTTTTTCAGAATGCCAAGGTCCTGTAATACTCGGGGCAATAAAACAAAAGCTCGTTGATAGACGTCTATAACAGACATGCCAGGTTTCAACACACTAACACAATTAGAAAGTGTGTACGATCAATACAACTTACATTAAATACTGTAGAAGAAACAAAAGTAATTTTAACATGACAATTAAAAGAGCCTTAACACATGGACTAACACTTGTTTAAAATCCAGATCCTGTCCCAAGTTTATCTCTTGCTAACATAACATCATAGAGAACGGCAGTTAACTTCCAAATATGTCTCTGAAAATGTCCAGAACAAACCTTCCAAATGAAGACTGTTATTTCCAGTTTTGGATTGATTTCTAGACTAGTCCATGATTGAGTCTGAATAACTGATCACATTTAAGAACAATAGAAGAGTCATTAAAACTTCTTTTTTTAATTCTCTGTTCCACGAGGTCTAAAAACGAGGCAAGGCAGCTTGTCTCATCTGGGATATAGACAAGCAAAGATGGGTCAGAAACATATGTTTTACTATGTTTAGGTATGGGCCTTGAATTCCTGATCTTTCTAAGGCTTTTACCATTAAGGGGTATTAAATTTTGTCAAATTTTGTCAAATGCTTTCTCAGCATCTAGTGGCTTTTTTTCTTTGACTTTGTTTATATAGTGAATTATGTTGATGGATTTCTGAATATTGAACCATCCTTGCATTCCTGGGATAAAGCCTACGTGATCATGATGGATGATTGTTTTCATGTGTTTTTGGATTTTATTTGTGACAATTTTATTGAGTATTTTTGCATCAATATTCATAAGGGAGATTGGTGTGAAGTTCTCTTTCTTTGTTGTGTCTTTGTGTGGTTTAGGTTTGATCATAATTGTGGCTTCATAGAACGAATTGAGTAGTATTCTTCTGTTTCTATTTTATGCAATAGTTTAAAGAGAATTGGTATTAGGTCTTCTTTGGAGGTCTAATCAAATTCTGCACTAAAACCATCTGGTCCTGGGCTTTTGTTGGTGGGGAGACTTTTAATGACTGCTGCTATTTCTTTAGGAGTTATGGGACTGCTTAGATGGTTTATCTGATCCTGATTTAACTTTAGTGCCTGGTATTTGTCTAGAAAATTGTCAATTTCATCCAGATTTTCCAGTTTTGTATAGCTTTTGTAGTATGATCTAGTGATTTTTGAATTTTCTTAGTTTCTGTTGTTATGTCTCCCTTTTCAGTTCTGATTTTATTAATTTGGATACTGTCTCTGTGCGTTCTGGTTAGTGTGGCTAAAGGTTTATCTATCTTGTTGATTTTCTCAAAAACCAGTTCCTGGGTTTTTTTTTTTTTTTGAGTCTTTGTATAGCTTTTTTTGTTTGTTTTGTTTTGTTTCTACTTGGTTGATTTCAGCCCTGAGCTTGATTATTTCCTGCCATCTACTCCTCTTGGGTGTATTTGTTTCTTTTTGTTCTAGAGCATTCAAATGTGTTGTTAAGCTGCTAGTGTATGTTTTTTCCAGTTTCTTTCTGTAGGCACTTAGAGCTATGAGTTTTCCTCTTAGCACTGCTTTCATTGTGTCCCATAAGTTTGGTTATGTTGTGCTTTCATTTTCATTAAATTCTGAAAAGTCTTTAATTTCTTTTTAAATTTTTTTCCTTGACCATTCATCATTGAGTAGAGCATTGTTCAGCTTCCATGTGTATATGGGCTTTTCATTGTTTTTGTTATTATTGAAGACCAACTTTAGTTTGTGGTGATCTGATAGGGTGCATGGTATTATTTCAATTTTCTTGTATTTGTTGAGGCCTGTTTTATGGTCAATTTTGGAGAAGGTACCATGAGGTACTGAGAAGATATTCTCTTGTTTTAGGATGAAATGTTCTATAGATATCTGTTAAATCCATTTGGTTCATAACTTCTCTTAGTTTCACTATGTCTCTGTTTAGTATCTGTTTCCATGATCTGCCCGTTGCTGAGAGTGGGGTGTTGAAGTCTCCCACTATTATTGTGTGAGGTGCAGTGTGTGCTTTGAGCTTTAGTAAGGTTTCTTTTATGAAATGGGTGCTTTTACATTTGGCTCATAGATGTTCAGAATTGAGAGTTCATCTTGGTTGACTTTTCCTTTGACGAGTACAAAGTGTCCTTCTTTATCTTTTTTGATAACTTTTGGTTGAAAGTCGATTTTATTTGATATTAGAATGGCTACTGCAGTTTGTTTCTTAGGACCATTTGCTTGGAAAATTGTTTTCCAGCATTTTGCTCTGAGGTAGTGTCTGTCTTTGTCACTGAGATACGATTTCTGTATGCAGCAAAATGCTGGGTCCTGTTTACATAAGGTCTATGTCTTTTTATTGGGGAATTGAGTCCAATGATGATAAGAGATATTAAGGAAAAGTGATTGTTTCTTCCTGTTATTTTTGTTATTAGAGGTGGAATTATGTTTGTGTTGCTATCTTCTTTTGGGTTTTTTTGGAAGAAGATAATTTTCTTGCTTTTTCTAGCATCTAAGTTCCCTCCTTGTGTTGGAGTTTTCTCTCTATTATCCTCTGTAGTGCTGGATTTGTGGCAAGATATTGTGTAAATTGGTTTTGTCATGGAATATCTTGGTTTCTCCATCTATAGTGATTGAGAGTTTTGCTGGGTATAGTAGTCTGGGCTGGCATTTGTGTTCTCTTAGGGTCTGTATAATATCAGTCCAGGATCTTCTGGCTTTTATAGTGTCTGTTGAGAAGTCTGGTGTAATTCTTATAGGTCTGCCTTTATATGCTACTTGACCTTTCTTACTGGTTTTAATATTTTTTCTTTGTTTTATGCATTTGGTGTTTTGATTATTATGTGATGGGAACAATTTTTTCTGGTCCAATCTATTTGGAGTTCTGTAGGCTTCTTGTATGTTCATGGGCATCTCTTTCTTTAGGTTAGGGAAGTTTTCTTCTATAATTTTGTTGAAGATATTTACTGACCCTTTAAGTTGGGAATCTTTACTCTCTTCTATACCTATTATTTTTAGGTATGGTCTTATCATTGTGTGCTAGATTTCCTGGATGTTTGGGGTTAGGAGCTTTTTGCATTTTTGCATTATTGTTGACAATGTTTTCTATGGTATCTTCTGCACCTGAGATTCTCTCTTCTGTTTTTTGTATTTTGGTGATGCTTGCATCAATGACTCCAGATCTCTTTCCTAGGTTTTCTCTCTCCAGGGTAGTTTCCCTTTGTTATTTCTTTATTGTTTCTACTTCCATTTTTATATCCCAAATGGTTTTGTTCAATTCCTTCACCTGTTTGGCTGTGTTCTCTTGTAATTCTTTAAGGGATTTTTGTGTTTCCTCTTTAAGGGCTTCTACCTGTTTACCTGTGTTCACCTCAATTTCTTTGAGAGTGTTATTTATGTCCTTCTTAAAGTCCTCTATCATCATCATGAGAAGTGATTTTAAATCTGAATCTTGCTTTTCCTGTGTGATGGTGTATTCAGGACTTACTATGGTGGGAGAACTAGGTTCTGATGATGCCAAGTACCCTGGGTTGCTGATGCTTATATTCTTGTGCTTGCCTTTTGCCATCTGGTTATCTCTAGTGCTACCTTCACTCACTGTCTCTGTAGAGCCTGTCTTTCCTGTTATCTTGGTTGTGGCAAAACTCCTCAGAGTCCAGTTGTCTCTCTGATCTCGTGATCCTGAGATCCTGAGTGTCTATAGCTCCTGGGAGTCAGGCTGCCTCTGGGATCCTGAAGTCCTAGTGTGACCAAGCTCCTGAGATCCTGTGATCCTATGATCCTATGTTCCTGAGTGTGTTAAAGACCCTGGGAGTCTAGCTTCCTTTGGGTGTTGTGGGACTGGGTGCAGAATTATAATCCTGGGCATGTTAGAGCTCCTGGGAGTCAAGCTTCCTCTTTGTGTTGTGGGATTGGGTGCAGAGCTGGTGTCCAAGGTCTGCTCAGGGCACAGGCACAGACAGGAAGGAACCCATGCCACTGATAATCACAAGTTCAAATTTTAAGTTTCCTTTGGTTGCTTTTAACTATAGACTTAAAATATTTCTCATGCTAAATCTACACTATCAGCTATCATAGTCACAAATTTAAGTTTCCTTTGGTTATCTTCTAACCATAGACTAAAGTTGTTTCCCATGCTATATCTATAAGATCAACTATTATAACCACAAGGTTTTAAGATTCCTTTAATTGTCTTTTAAATGTAAACTTTAAAATGCTTCTCATTTTACTAAATTTATATATATTCAGTCTCCCAATCAGAAGGAAAAAAAGCTTTTTTTACTCCTTCTGCTCCACCAAAGATTTTTGTCTTCCCTAAGCTCATCTTAAAAAATGTTCATTCTGTTAACAACTTTATCTCTTTTACAAACTTATGAGCTCCAAGAAACACTCAGAGCTACCTCTCGTGGACCAAACAGACTCCATCTGGATAAGGACACCTGCCAATTAATATCCTAAGTTCCCACTTGCCACCTATTCCATAGGGTGGGCCTCTCTTGTTCCCTGAGATTGGGATTTCCCTCACCCCAACCACCAACACCTAAGGGTTTCAAATGTGTCCCTAAGAAAAAAATTTTCTTCCAAATGTACTTAACTTTATTTGTAACTCTTATATATGTGTGTATGTGTGTTTCAGCATCTTGCCAAGTCCAGACAATTACTCAAAATCTACATCAGGGACAGCTCCACAAAAGCAACCCACAGATGCTCCAGCCAATCTGCTCTCACAGATACAGTTGCTTCTACTGGACCCGCTCCTTCCTACCCACAGATGTTTCCACAGACCCTGGACAGCAAGAAAACATCCAACTCTCCTAAAACTGGACCAACATCCACATTCCCAATTTTTTTAGGTTTTTCAGAAACATGTCATAGCTAAAGATCATGACAACCCGATTCCTGTTTTACCATCACCTCTTTTTAGTTTTTACTTTTTTAACTAAATCAAAACAGAGGAATGTTGGCATTCCTACTATGCTTTGTCTAACAGTTATCTGGCAATAGCCAGGTAGGCCTGGCTTACTATAAAAGGGACTCTTCTCTCTCTCTCTCTCTCTCTCTCTCTCTCTCTCTCTCTCTCTCTCCTATTTCCTCTCTCCTCTCTCTGTGTCTTTCTCTCTCTGTCTCTCTGTGTCTCTCTCTCGGTCTCCCTGTGTCTATTGCCTTCTCAACTCCTCTTCCCATGTCCTAAATAAACTCTATTCTATACTATACCTGTCCTGTTACTGGTACCTCAGGGGGAAGGAATGTCTCAGCATGGGCCCACTGAGGCACCCCTCCCACCTCACCATACCATCCTCCTCAAAACATATTTTGATCTTTTTAAAAATACAAGTTCCACTTTTCTGAATGGTAACAGGTACCTGTAATCTCTACAAGAAAACACAATAAAAGATGTGTTGATAACCATATATAGGGTTATATTCGTTCTAAAATATGCAGTGGCTCTATTTATTGACACATATGTGTCTCCTGCCTTGGCCTCTTGATTACTAAGTGCTTTCTGTGCAACTGGGCCATGTTAGGGACAATGAAAACAAACATGGTCTCTATCTTCAGCAAACTTATTTGGGAGCAGGAGGTCAGTTGTACAGAGTCCAATACCATTCATATCAGAGCCCAGTGAGGGCCATAGTGTCTGCAAGTGCTGAAACCACAGAACTCACTGGACAACCAGGGGAGGGAATGAAGGAAGGCTGCCCCTGGCTGGCACCTGGCCTGGGTCTCACAGACAAGTAGGAGACAGGTTAATATGAGTGTTAAAGGCAGATGGAGCTGTCCTGCTCTCAATCAACAGAGAGGAAAAAAACCTATTAGGAAACTGGAAGGGCTTTAGTATGGCTACAACAGACACTGCAGGCATGGAGATGGTCTCATAAAGGGCGTGGTAAGACCAGACAAGGGTCTGAGCAGGTAATCAATACAGAAGGCATTTCCAAAACAGCCTCTTGGGTCATTTTCTACTAGGAATGTATCCAAATGCCTCTGGAGACCTTGTTCTCAACAACCCTGAGATAATCATTGCCTTCAGAGTCCACAGAGCCTGTTGCCCATTACGCAGGGACTAAGGCGTGGAAACTCTCCTCCTCCCACCTTTGCCAAAGAACTTGCCCACCAGCATTTGATCTCAAATAAGAGCTGCTGTCCTGAGAATTCACACACTGCAGGTCTTTTCTGTCTCCTTATGCCGCTGAGACCAGCCCTCAGAGGTAACCTAATGTCATCTTAAGCTGTGTAATGACAACCATCTTGTACCACTATGTGCCTGTGTACACACAGACTCTGATCTATATCTCATGATCCACTGTTTCTGATGTTTGCTTAGTAAATTCTCCCATACATTTTAACTCCCCTGTGCTCTTATTTCATAATAATGGTTAGGTGCTTAAAAAACATTTACAAATGATCATTACAATGGGGTTCTATGGCCAGCAAAAAACAAAGGAAGAATAATAGCACAGAGTGAGTGTGCAAATGTCACTTTACTGAGTGCTTGATGAATCACAAGTCCTAAGTATATTTACGTATATTATTATGTTGAATATTTATGACAACTTGTGGTATAGATTACTGCTTTGGGTATGGAAACTGAGCCTAGGATATTCTGGCTACAAAGAGTAGTTTTCTGACCACAGACAACCACTCTCATTTGTTACAGCTGAGGCTCGTGCAAGAGTAGGAGACTCTGAGTTCAATTCTAGTACCTAATGAAAATTTAAATCTGGCAAGGGAGAATTCAGTCTATGGCCTCAATCACTGTTCGATGGCTCACAGTGTTTGCCTTAGACACTCTAACCACCATGCCCACCCCTTGTACCTCATACTCCTCTCCACTCTCCATACTTCCGGTCCTTGCTGAAATGGTTTTATATCCATTTTGGTCATCAATATCCCAGGAATGTGCTCCGGCTTAGCAAGAACAAAAAAGACTAGGCTTCAACGTTTAGTATGAGCACAGTTAGTGTGTGTTTTTCCACAGCATACTCTTCAGATTTCCTATTAGTGATAAGGATTCTTTTTCAAGGGGTTGTTCATGAGTGACTACTTGGTATCTTTAAAGAGCATTCATTGATTTATTTATTTGCTTTGACTATCATATTTTCAGAAGCTCCTCTTTAATGACTAAACACAAATGTGTTTTTAAAGCCTTGTTTTGGCTACACCTGATCTGGGCACACACTTCCGTAATTTGTTATGTGTCATGTAGCGGCAGGTGTTCTGTTATATTTAGTCTACAGATAAAAATATTGCTAAATAACCTTAGGACAATTTGAATAAGGTTAAATGAAGATCAAAAGGATAAATAAAAATGAGGAAAATGTATTCTCTTGTGTCATAATACAAACATAAGTTTATAGTAAAATGTAATAAACTTAAATTCACTTGGCTGCTACCTTTTGCAGTATCATTATATTACCCACTAACAATGGTTGCAGTGAAATCCAGGCTTTCTGTCAGGGTCATAGATAGGGCAAGAGCTCAATCAGCCTGTGAGTGGAAAGGGTAACGGTGGGGAGAGATTTAACTGTAGTGTTTAACAAAAAGTTTGAGTCTGTGCATGTTTGAAGAGTTGACACTCCTGGGTGCTCATTCAATGCCTCATCAGCTTCCCTTCTGCCGGGGGCCAACCCCAGCTTGGTGGGAGAAGGTGTCTTCTTTCTTCTCTTTCTTGTCGGTTCAGAGTGTGGGTGGGGAGGTAAGACCTTGGGTCTTACGAGACTCAGGGTAAGACTTTGGTCTTACGGGGTAAGACTTTGGTCTTACGAGATATTTAGGGTTGCTGTATAATAAAGTTTACTTATCTGTGCTAGAAAAGTTTACTTACTATGCTACTGTAGCTGACCTGCCCTCTGGTATCCTTAGGCCAGAAACTGCAGTTTCTGACACTTAGCACCTCAGCCCCAAAACAGCAAAGGATTAAGTAAATAGCCTTTGTACTCTCAGCAGGAACTGCTGGGCCCTAACTTATGCCTCTTAGTCTGAGGTCACAGGAAGAAAAAACACTTAAAGAAATTATTATAGAGTTTATTACTAAGTGTAAAAAGTTTCCTATGAAAGCTATCTAAGGGGGGGAAGTGGAGAAGTCCTGAGTGGGGGAAAAGGAAAAAATTCTAATAAGGGAAAAGTTCTAAGGGAAAGAATTCTAGGCAAGAGAAAAGGAAAGGAAAAAACAAACTATGATCTACTACTACTACAACTACTACTTCTTTGTCTTTGTCTTCAGTACTTATACATCTTTCAGAGTACATGGTCACATGTTACAAAGTTTGTCACAAGTTCACACCAAAAATCAAATCATAAATTGAAATAGAAGTTTACAACAGAAAATGTTTACATGCATACCTGTTAGGAGTAATTATCTGGCTAAACATCCATCACCTGTCTAGCTCCACAGGTTCACTGAAAGTTTAAAACTATAACTAAGAAATTAGTGAAGTTTTGTATAGATAAACCCAGGCAATATTTTATGTTCTGTCCTAGCACCTATAATAAATTGTGAGTTCCCTTTTAGTAAACTTTGGTTAATTGTTTTACAACCTCTTGGAATGTGCTCTGAGCAGGAGAAAGTTTGGTTACTATCTAAGAGCCATTAACTGATGACACTTGGGAAACTGGCAGAGTTCTCATTGCAGTTTTGACTATCAGAGAGGGACCTAATAGCAGTCCCATTATAAAAGAGCTTAATAATCATTAATATAATTTTAGGAATTCTTATTGGACCATCATTAAGACTTAAGAAGTCATCTATTAGTCTATATTGCATCACTACAAGACAGTACATCTTCATGGATCTGTAGAGATCTGCTCCAAAGGGGTGTGCTATTGCTTAGTGATTGTTAAATATGTTTAATAATAATAATAATAATAATAATAATAATAATAATAGGAAAAACATATTAATAACAGGAATCTTTCCTAAAATAAGTCTCTTACAGCCTTGCTGAATAAGGGCTCACTTGTCACAGATTATATAATAATCCAAGGCAAGCCATTTCATGATGATCACCTGCTAATTACTAGCTTGTCCCATTATGGCTCCTGACACACTTCACAGTGTCCTCCTGATCTGCAGGGTTCCTGGGCCATATTCAGTGGAGTCTGTAATGTCAGTTGTCACTGGTACCCACTTTGTAGCCCTTTCCTCCCCAAACCATTGAGCAAAAAGTACTTTCATCCATTGAGCAAAAAGTACATATCATCATATGCCAGAGCATAAAACATTATCTTCACCAAACCCAATATCAGCTGGACTTTTATATATTTCTTCACATAATCAAGTACCTTGAAAAATCTAGAAAATGTGGCCTTGAATTTTGATCTCCAATTTGGGTAATGAGAACTTTAGTGTTGTTTTGGGGTCTACTCTCCTTAGCAAGTGATTCCCCAACAGGCACCAATAGACTCTATTCCCCACATGAATAATATGGCTTATGTCATTACTTTCCCTCTCCCTCCACTTCCTTCCCTTTCTTTTCCAATGGTGGAGAGCAATATTTTGAATATCTTTTACATAGACAGTGGATCATGTAACTCCCTAAAGGATCATATGTAACATACAGTAATAATCATTATCTACAAAATGAACGCTATTCAAAGTAAAGCCAGGATGAAGTATGAGTTGTCTGCTTGGAACATCACATGGTACATGTGAAGAAAACATGATCACTGGTATTCAGACGTCATTCTGATTATTTTCCTCTGTAATATTGAGTTGCTGGCAACACTATGTACAGATAAACTCAGAGAAGCTCAAAATCTTGGGTAAAACCTCAGAGGCTGACTTCACAAATCTCACTATTATAAGGAAGATCATATTCACCTTGTTGGCTCCCTATGGTTTTTTAAATTTTAAGAATATTTCCTGGTCTTATACGTCTTTATTGCTAAGAAAAGTTTTATTAGGCAGCTGATGGTAGTGCACACCTTGAATGCCAGCACTCAGAAGGCAGAGGCAGGTAGATGTCTATGAGCTTGAGACCAGCCTGAACTACAGAGAAAATTCCAGGACACCTATGCCTACACAAAAAAAAACGCCTGTCTCGAAATAATTTTTTCCTAGGAAATAATTAATTATAATCTATGAAGAAATTTTGATAGAAACAGATAGCTTTTTTTCTCTTAAGATTGCATCCTCACACGCTCAGTCTGAAGAACACATGCACAGAGAGTCTGCTTAGCTCAGTCCAAGCTGCAGACAGCCTCAGCTCTTGGCTCAGAAGGGCAGACTTGTTATGCCAGAGAAGACCTCACAAACAAAGTGCAGTGTCTATGACAGTTTGGATCTGCTCCTTGAGGATCCACTAAGCACTTCCTTAGTTCCTCCTTGCATTTTCAAGACAGTCTCCCTGTGTAGCATGTGTCTCCTGCCTTGGCTTCTTATTACCAAGTACTTTCTGTGCAACTAGAACCATGCTAGTTGTCAGTCTCCTGACTATGCTAGTTAGTTCCTGTCTGTTCAGATTAGCTATTTATGTATACAATTTATATGAAAGATTGTTAGCCAAGGGGACTAGCAAAAGATCACAAGGGAGGATGGGGTTGCTTAGACAAAGAACTGTTCTGAATTAACTACACATGTAACTTGGCTTTAAACAAGAAAGTGACTCTGGATAGTTGGCCATGAATGTGAAGGCAATTCAGAATCTCTGGTTGTTTCCATCAAGAACCTAGTGGCAATGATTGGTGTAGCTGTAGGATTGTCTCCACTGTTACACAGCCTGGATTCTCATCTCCCTAACCTGGATTATGCGGCTAGGTGTTTCACTCTGCTTGCCTTGAAATGTTCAATTCCTATGAGGGGCTTATAATAAAGTTCTTAGTCTTCATGTCTCTGAAATACTGCCAGCCCTCCTCAAAGAGGGAGGATTGCACTTTCTGTGCTGAATATATTGGAATTGCACCAGAGAGGACAGTAATCCTGTCTCTAGCACCTCATGGGTTCTGCACCCATTGTCTGTCCATGCTGTGCATTTGCTGCTCATCCTGCTGCCTTGACCTGTGGCTCAACACTTAGACGTGCTCACAGAAAAAGAGTAGAGTGAGATAGAATTTGATAGAAGAGCAGAATAACTTAAGTTGTCTTCTTTCCTGCTTCTGAAAGCACACTGTGACCCTGTTGAGTTCTGGGAGGTTGCACTGTAACTGAATGCACCAGATGCCACAGAGCACCACAAATGAGGAATCATAAAACTACAAACAGGTTCACCGGGGTTTCAGCAGTCCACCTCACAGAGATCTTCTGTCATGTCACTTTTTTTATAGAATGTGCTTAGGAAGTTACCAAGTCAAATTGTTCAACCCACAAACTATTGATGGTAGAACCCAGAATAGTAGCTATAGAAACTACAAAAGTTACTTAGAAAGGTCATGTGGTTAACACAGAGAGAGAGAGAGAGAGAGAGAGAGAGAGAGAAGAAGAAGAAGAAGAAGAAGAAGAAGAAGAAGAAGAAGAAGAAGAAGAGAAGAGGAGAAGAGAAGAGAAGAAAAGAGAAAAGAAAAGAGAGCTGTTAATCCTCAGTCTACCTCACAGCAGTTTCACTTCTTTACTTCTGAACAGCAGAGTATAAACCAGCTTCTCAGTTAAGTGACTGAGCACAAGACATCAGTACTATCACTGGCCTGTCACCCCCTGCCACTTTAGATAGGCAAATGATAGCTGATATCTTTGCCTATTTGAGCAATTTGGCTTCATTATTAGTAATTTTGTAAAATCTATTATAAAAATAAAATGCTTCCTCCCTGAGAAATAATTAATTCTGGCTTTTATGAGGAAACACTGCTTTCTAAAAGGAAATAGACTCACATTTGCTTTGCAGTACGACACATGTCACATGGTAAAGCATGCTCAAGTCATGCCTTCACTCCACGGCACATGCCCTTAAAAGCCAAAGTCCAGTCTTAGATAGCCCAGTAAGTACAAAGAGAGGAGCCACACGGTAACTCAGAGAAAACAGGAGTAGGAAGAAGGATGGGAAGAGAAAGCAAATGAGGAAGTGTGGGATGGGGAGGGAGGCTCTAAGACAGAGAGGGAGGCTCTAAGACGGTGACTGAGTCACCACTTTTCCCATTAGCCCTTTAAAGGCCACCATAAGTGTGGCATAAGTGTGAGTGTGAGTGTGAGTGTGGCCAGGTGGGGGACAAAATGTCCAGAACATACGACACTTTTTCTTTCCTATCTCACAGTTTGGTGAGGAAGGCTGAGGGTCGACAAGTCTGGTGGGAAACATACTTGATAAACGTACAGAGTTCTCTGCTACTGTAATGTCCACAGACAGAACACAAGCTGGAGTGTCCTCATGGAAATGCTGAGACCTGCAAACGGGCTTAAATTATTCACGGGACAGATGCAGATGGGACACTCCAGAAAAGGTGACAAAAAAAAAAAATGGGGCTTCTGTTTCTGTTTTCTCATATTTAGGACCTAGCTTCCTTACATTAGACCACATTAGATAAGAATTAAGATAAAGGGAAATTAAATACTCCGTGAGCTGCAGCATAGGACCAGGCAGCTGCTTATCTCCGTAGACACGAACTGTTCACTGACTAGAGTGAATTCATTAGTGATATGAATGAGCCAATGAACACAGTATCAGGCTCATAACTCTCAGAAGCATATATTGTCAGTTAAAAAGAGAGTATCAAAAACATTCTCTTTGAAATTAAAAAGTCTAGATGTGTTTAAAAATTGTCATCAAAGAATAACATGTTTAAGAACTGTCATCAAAGAATAAACGCCGGAACAGTAGACTAATAAATAAAATAATACTAAGTCTTAAAGTCATACTTCATTGCTTATCAGTAATTACTTCTCAAAGTAAAAAATTAGAAACAAAATTATTCTCCTGTAGGAAAACCGATTTTAAAAGCATATCTTTTTCTGTTAAACTTATCATTGTAATTATGGTTCTGAGTTTCTTGACGTAAGAAAAAATGCTATCCAGTCACATAAATCCCATAGCATGCTTGGTTTCATCTCTCTTCTTTTTCATAACAATATAAGAGACTGAGCCCGGAACCTTAACACATCTTAGATGAGCTATATCCCGAGCTCTGGTTTTCATACTTCTGAAAAGGCTCTGAATTGTATATGCTAGCTGTTTCGATACCTGTATCTTTATTTCAAGGGCAATTTATAGCCTGAAGATGATCTCAAAGAAGAAGTACAAATAAGCCGTACAACCACATACGTTTTTGTAAACTGAAATATCATAACTGATCTAGATGTGTCAACCATTGCTGGGCACTTGGTGGTCATTTACTCTCTGCATTCTGACCATTTGTAAATCTCTGTAAAGCCTCCATCTATTGAAAAAAAAAAAAAAACCACCAATGTAGTTCTTTAGTGAGGAATGAGAGCTATCCGTACTTTTGGATATAAGAGTAAGTATTTACAATACAAGTGCTTTTGGAAAGGCTAGAAAGATGGTTCTACAGTTTAGAACACTGGCTGCTCTTACAGAAGTTCAGTTCAGTTCCCAGCACATATACAATAGTTTTCAACTATCCCTAACTCCAGTTCCAGGGTGTCTGATGTCCTCTTTTGACATGTATGAGTACCAGGCATGTACCTGGTGCACACATACAGTCAAAACACTCATCACATGAACTAAAATAAATCTAATTTAAAATTTTGAATGTTTTTATGAACACATTTAAATAAAAACAATCAAGAAATTTTAATAACAGTTTTTATAATTAAAAAATAATTCTATACTCTGAAAAGCCACATAAAAGATTTTTCAATTACACATCCAAAGCTTAAACAAAATATGAGTCTTCTTGAAGCATTCAGATGGCCAGCTCTCTGAAGCAAAAAGGCCTCCATTCAGTCAGGGACTAAAAGGGATCATGACCACACAGAGGATGATTAAGATTTATTATTCTTTTGGATTAAATTACCATGTATCAGATGGTCCCAATTAACCCACAATATACACAGGAGGCTACCACATCAGCAATTAGCTTTCTGATAACTGCTGTGACTCAAATACGTGTCTCCCAGAGGCTCTTCCCAGCCAGTACTGCTGAGAGATGGTAAAGCCTTGAGGAAGTGAGGCCAACTGGATGGTTGATGGTTAGGTTACCAGGCACATACTCTCAAAAGAATGCTCAGTCCCTTCTTCTCTCTTCAGGTTTGAGTCATTATGCAATGAATACACCTCCACCATGGTTCCTGCCTTGGTGCACAGAACCCACAGGCCCAAAGTGACAAAGCCAAGTGACCACACACTGAAACCTCAGGAACCATGAGCCAAATTAGACCTTTTCTCCTTTAAGCTGATGCTCCCTGGTACTTTGTTACAGTGGTAGAAAGCTGATGAGCACAAAGCCCAATATCGTATTTATTCACTGTTGATACTTTCAACAAATTCTCACACTTTATGGATTCTATTCTAGACAGAGTTAAGTAGTTCTTACATCCCTATTATCTATAAACTAGCCCAACCAAACCTCTCACTGGACTACTCTGTCATCCTAGGACATTCCTCCAACCTTATCCCTGCCTATCCATTATCTATAAGGCATCCATAAGACAGAGGGTATCTCTGAGTCCGTAGTCACCTCAGCCATACAAGAAATAGCAAACCACCCACCAAATACAATGTCTTCCTGAGTGGCAGTAAAATCCCAGGCTTAATGTTTACTAACTTAGGCCTCTCAGCCAGGTACGCCTGGCTCTCATCTACATTTTGACCATAATATGCATAGTCTTCGTAGTTTGCTTCTGTAATTATTCATGACAATTAGTTAATTATATCTATTTTGTTTTTAAAATAACAAAATGTACAAAATTAAATCTCATAAGTAATTTACAAGTCATTCTCAAAACTTCTAGCTCAAATTATATTAAGAGGAGGGAACCATTCAGTTATGTGTTTAATAAAGAGAATAAGAAGCATTTCTATTTTCCTATATAGAACCAGCTTTTGGTGTCCTTCAATAAGATATAGCATAGATAACTATGGCCAAGACAAAAAGGCAATGTGAAGAAAAGTATATAATTTTTAGAAGTCAAAATGATAAAAATTTCTTCATTAATTCTTCCTTTATTATTACTTACTGGGAACTTATCACAAGAAATAAAACACCCCAAGGAGTTAACATCCTTTGGCCAGGCCCAGCTTCAAGAGACTTCTCTGTTTCCTGTCATGAGTCATTTCTCACACTTGCCGCGAAAAAACATTTTTCCTTGTAAAAACCTGGCCCACCCACTTTCTCCTGAGGGAAGAAAAGATGATAAGAAAAAGAAGGAAGAAACTTCCTCCTTTCATAGTTAGGGGAATTTTTTTCTTGATATGATTTAATCCATACCTGGAAAGTGTGAAATAAACAGGATATGATGTATACCCAACAAGTTTTAATTTGTGCCCTCCTGAAGCTTTGTGTTTCTTCTCAGTGAACAAATTCCTACCAGCAGATGACTGTATGTATCGTCTTACATTACATGTCAAGCATTCCCTTGATGTGACTTCTATTGGCCATGGTGTAACCTTTGCTTAATTGTTTGCACTTGTCTTAGGGACTAGATGGAGGAAATTGGACACAATAATTAACCCAGATTTAATATCCAGAAGTGCGTCAAGAAACCTGAACTTGACTCTCAAGTTACAAAAGACACAATTCAGAGAAAACATGATATGCTTTCTCCTTTGGTATTTTGATGATAGGATTATAAAGCCAAATGGAAATAACTTCTGCTGTGTTATGTTCACCTTAAACACCGTCCAGCACAAGCAGCAGCAGCACTGTGGGTAAAATGATATTACCCAGGTACTTCCTGGATTGTTGATACTACCAGCCCAACTCATTGTGGACATTCTGAACAGTCTTCCTGTAGAAAAAAAAAAAAAAAGGGTCCTACTTCCACTCATTACACTTCCATGTAGTTTGGAGTTCTTGTGGGACTCTTGACAGTCAGAGTTGGGGGCTGTCTCGGACTCTGTTGCCTTTTCCTCCCACCGGGATGCCTCGTCCAGCCTTGATTATGAAGAAAGGTCCTTAGTCTTACTGTTTGGTTGATATCCCTAGGAGACCTGCTCTGTTCTGAAGGAAGTAGAAGAGAAATGGATCTGGGGGGAAGGGGAGGTGTAGCAGGAACAGAGGGGCCACCTTTATGTAAATGCTCAGGGCTGCTTAGCTGCAAAAGCGTCTCCTACAGGAAGACCTAATAATTGAGGACTGCCTGAGAGACCAAGGATTGCTGTTGCAGGCAATGCCAGCCAATTGGGAACTGATGTTTAGAAGAGATGCTTTATTGGGACCAATGGGGGCATGTGTAGGGGGTATTAAAGGAGCTTGCAGCAGTGTTCAGATGAGCTTGTGTGGTGTTTCTCACCTGCTCCTCACCACCTCACCTCCAACCCTCAAGGGCAGGTAGAGCAGGCATCAAGTAGTCCAGGGCACAGGCAACAGGGAAAGACTGGGGGGAAAAAAGGAAAGGAAACAGTGGTCTGGGTGTAGTATATGAGAGAAGAATCAATCAATCAATCAAAACAACAACAACAAAACACAGCAGATAGCAGAACTGCTAGATATTCTGTTTGTTTGGTTTATTTCCTTTCCAATTAGCAATTCTATAATGGAATAAACACCATGAACTTAGTTGTAAGAAAGGTCAGTAAAACAAACTCATACATGTGTCGAAGATAAACTAGGCTGGTTTCATGACCAGCAAGCATTGGGTGAGTTTGTAAAGCCTCACAGTGTTTTACAGCTATGACCGCATGGAAAATCTCCTCTTGCAGGTTGGCATGTGGCTTCCATCTGTGGTGGCATTGTCAGCTCTCAGCAGGGTCCTGGCTTCTTCTTGTGGTCTACAATCATCCAGCTGTGCTTTTGGAATTCGTACCCATTCACAAGTGTATGATCACTTCATGAACTTCAGGTGACATTTACTAAATCTTTGTATAGAAAACACTTTCAGTCAACTCCAAGCATCATCTCTCCTCTTGACTTTTTTTTTTTAAAATCATAATGTCAATATATTTTTTTAATTTGGGGAAGTAGGGAAAACATTGTTTAAAGAATCTCTCATTTCTTAGCACTTACATCTGTTAACATCCTGATGAGTAATCTCCTGGTTTGTCTGTTCACATTGGGTCTTTTGTGACTATGACCTGTAATTACACAAGGCCTGCAATGATGTTGAGACTTCTACCCTCCCCTTTGTTCACATGTGACCCCATTTTAACATGTCTACTACTACATAAAGTGTTATTGTTAGAGCTTGCTTGGCCATAGTATTTAGTTTATGCTTTCATCCTGATACAACACAGATACTGCTTCTGCTATTATAAACTCTTTTGTAATGATCACCTTCGCATTGGAGGACTAGTTAATCCCAAAACATATCCATTTTTATGGTTCAGTATGCAAATGTGCCTCACAGGGACACTCATATAGGGCATTTGGCTAGTCCATGACACTTTCATCGCCACCGAGTATTATGATATTTCTCATGACATTTTCAACTTAGCAGACACCTTTGACTGCTGAGACCTACGATTTTCATCTCTCTGGCCACTAGCTAATGTCCCTGACGACTGGCTCACTGTTTATACGTCTTCTTTTGTTTCTTCTCATCTCTTATAAACACACCACGCCTCTCATTATTTTTCATCTTGTTATGTAGGAACTCATGACCTATCACTTTCTTTCATATTTCCTTTATGTTGTGCAGTTACTCACACAGAAGTGTATGTTTTTACTGTGTCTATACCTATCTGTATGTTTGCTCCTTATTGACTTGTTCTTCTAACCTGAAGAAACTTTTCCATAAATTAAAAAAAAAAAAAAAAGCAATCTTCTTTCTTCTGGATTTTCTTTTTTAAAATGTTTAAATTTGTAAGTTATCTAAAATTATTATCCATAAATGGTATATGGATCCAAACAGTTATCCTAGTTACTGGTGAATAATCTTATTGGTTTGCTGAATAAATAAATAACTGTGACATTACATAATACAGATAACACAACATCTTACTAAGTTATCTATTTATAAAGACTTAATAGTTAAAATGATTATAGCTTTGTACAACTGCAGTATAAAGGCACAATCCACATGTCTCCATTTACATTTATTAGACTATCTCCTGGATTTTACCACACAACATACTTTTTTCAGTATAATTATCTTGTCATTTCTCCTATAAAAGAGTTTTAGAATTTTCCTTTAAAACTCAATAACACACTTAAAATGCATCTAAGATGAGGCATTAGTTATAAAGAATAATGAATAAGTCTTGAATCAGATAACATTAGCAGAAGGTCATACTTGTCATATGCAGATTATTCCAAAATAAACAGTGTCAACAAAACCAGTTGTATCTGACCTGCTACATGCAAATGAACAATTACTGATTACCATATTGCATGTTTGGTCATCAAAGCATGATGCTTAAACATTTTATATACTATCTATCTACCTACGGACATAGGAGATTTTTGATATGTAGGCATTTTACTGTGTTTGGTTCCAGGTTGAGAAAGCTGGCTAAGTGCTTCAGTCTCACATGCCTATTAGAATTTTTCTTACACCTTTTAAACAATGAAGAAAGCTGGGCTCCTACCTGTAATCCCAGCACCCATAAGGGTGACTTGTTTGTACCAGTCTGGCCCATAGTGTGGGTCACTGTCCCCTCAAAAATAAGGCAAAACAATACCAATAAGATAAATAAACCTAAGTGGGAAAATAATAGGAAATAAGACTCTAGGCTATTTATGGTCAGTAAATCTGATAATCACAAACAAATTACTGAAGTAAAGAAGAACTGTATTATTATTATCATCATCATCATCATCTTATGGGACCATAACTACCCTGGTTAATCAACATTTATTGTTTTTAAATTTTGTATTTATTTTTAACTTTTCTTAATTGAACTATTGAAAAAAAAGCCATGAGTCCATAAAACTGCCAAACACTTGAACACATAATTCCTTGTTTATACAAGAATATTTCTTACATAAACACAATAAAACCACAAATGTCCTACTGCTATTAGTCATGAACGCTGGCCATATTTGTCCAGTATCCCCAAAATATTCTTTATACTAAAAGGTTCCAGTCTGGAGACCTGTGCTGCATTTTGCTATCACATGTCCTTGGTTTGGTTCTTGCTCTTCTCCCCCACTGTCTTTATAACCCAGACTTAACTTAATTAAAGAATGTCCTTCAAAAAAAAAGTCCTTCAATTTGAATTTATTTATTTTCTAAATTTTATTACATTTATTTATTGTGGTGTGTCTGTGAGTGTGTGTGCGTGTGTGTGTGTGTCTCCCACTACAGCTTCCATTTGGAGGTCAGAGGACAACTTACAGAAGTCAGTCCATTGGAACCCAGGTATTGAATTTGAGTTATCTGGCTTAGCAGCAAGTGACTCGACCACTGAGCTATTTTCAGGCCTTGAATTCATCTATTGTCTCATAATTGAATTGAGAATTTAAATTTATAATAAGAATACCACAAAAATATTATGTGTTCCCATAGTATTTTTTTCACAGAGAAAAGTAATATGTTATTTTATTGGTTTCATTCTCAGAATTATAAAGTATATTGAAAAAACATCATTCTCTACAACTGGACAAAACAACCAATATTTCTTAATTTGCTTTTGGTTGGCAACAAATAAAAAAAAATGGCCTCTGTAACAGTAACTATTGTTTAACAAACCATTTCAAAACACTGTACCATGAGCTATTTTCTAGAGCAGGATTCTCTAGGTTGGTAGTATAGCCTCGGGCCAACTGGGCGGGGATTTCTGGGCTGGGCTGGGCTGGGCTGGGCTGGGCTGGGCTGGGCTGGGCTGGGCTGGGCTGGGCTGATGTCAGCGGGGCTGCTCAAGTCTGTGGTCGGCTGTGAGGCCAGCAGGGATGAGTCACGTCTTCACAAACACACCAGACTCTTGAGGCAGAGACTCAAAATGAAGACATCATCACTTCTACTATATTCTATTGGCTGGAAGTCAAAAGGTCAGACAGGTTCAGACGTTGTACAACTAATAGTTTCCATAACTATAAGAGCAAGTGCTTGTGATTAAATAATTAATTCAAAGAAAACATTGTTGTGTTTCCTTGCCACTGAGCAAGAAACTAGCTCAACCTTGGTAGCAAAAAAAGAGCTAATTTCTCTAGTGACTGTATTTATATCATGAATTGTGATGCAAAAATTAGACCCATACTTTATAGTTTTATAAATATTCCATGAAATAAATGAGACTATTGGGTAGCCAATGGGAAAACAATTTAGACTTGTATGCCATTATAATGTTAATTTCAGATAATGTATAAAATTAAACACTTAAAAAAGAAAATCTAGAATATGAAATTAATTTATCCCATTTATCCATGGGAAAAGTTTAACTTTCTATAAATATTTTTCCAGTATAAAATTAATCTTAGAAAAAAATTCAGCAGTGTTACTTTCTGATACGTTTTAAAATGGTTTATATAATCATGGAAAGCAGAGCAGGAGGGACCTGGGTGGGAGAGGAGAGGGGGAAGGGAAAAGGTGGACAGGATCAGGTATGGGAGGGGAGACAGGAGAGAGGCCCAGAGGGTCAGGAGAATGAATGGGAATATGTAGCTGCCGGGGTGGAGGGTAGGGCGAACCTTTAAAAAGTCCCAGAGACCTTGGATGGGGGAGGCTCCCAGGACTCAATGTGGGTGGGTAAGCTTAGCCAAAATGCCCAACAGTAGAGATATAAAACCTGAAGAGACCACCTCCAGTAGTCAGACAGGAGGAACCTCAGTGAGTGGATGGGGACACTAACTCACCTACAAAACTTTCAACCCAAAATTGCTCCTGTCTAAATTCAAGAACAAATATGGAGCAGAGACTGAAGGAAAGGCTGACCAGTGATCATCCCAACTTGGAATCCATCCCATAGGCGGGCACGAAACCCTGACACTATTACTAATGCCATGTTGTACTTGCAGACAGGAGCCTAGCATGGCTGTCCTCTGAGAGGATTTCCCTACCAGCAGCTGACTCAGACAGATGCAGATACTCACAGCCAAACATTGAACAGATGTTGGGGACCATTGTGGAAGAGTTAGGGGAAGGATCAAAGGAGCTGAAAGGGATGGTAACCCTGTAGTAAGACCAAGAGTATCAACTAATCCAGACCCATCAGAGCTCCCAGAGACAGAACCACCAAATGAATAGTGTACATGGACTGGTCTGTGACCCCAGGCACATATGTAATCGAGGACTGCCTTGTCTGGCCTCAGAGGATATGCCTAATCCTGTAGAGACTTGATGCTCCAGGGAAGAGGAATGCAGGGATGGGGGGCCACTCTCAGTGATAAAGGGGAAAGGGATGAGGTGAAGACCTCTGGGAGGGGGAACAGGGAGGGAGGGCAACATTTGGGATGTTAAATAAATAAGATAATTAATTAATAAAAATGTTTTTTAGCATTTTTTAAGAATTTCATTAAATGTAATTTGAATACATTTACCCATCTCAACACCTTTTCTTACTATGCTCTTAACTTCCCACAGCATCCCGTATCTCTGAGGTTTCCTATTCCTCCTTTTCTCCTCCTTTTCTTGTCCCATTAAGTCTATTTTGTGCTGTCCAGATAGTCTTGGGACTAGGACCTGCCTTGCCTATGGCTAACCTACCAGAGTTCACAACAACAACAACAACAACAAAAAAAAAAAGACTGACTCTCTTCTCTCCCAACAAATATCAAGTGCTAACAGCTCCTTGGCTACTGATGGGACAACATGCTGTCCCCCACCCACGATGGAATTACATGCTGCCCCCCACCAACCTGCACTTCTCCCACTGCCCCACTCCTACCCCATGCACCAGGACCTCTGGCTGGCTGGAACTTGCACCACTCTTGTGAATGCTGTCACAATCACTGTGAGTTTTCAAGCGCATCTGCCCAGTTGTGTCTGGAAAAGGGTTTCTTGAAGGTTAAGTACCACCTTTGACTTTTATAATCTCTTCTGCAAAGATTCCTGAGCTCTGGGGTGAGGGTTATGATTCAATGAATGCCGTAGTTAGGTTTGAGTACCCCACAGTACTCAAACTGTACTTAGTCACAGTACTTAGTTAGGTTCTCTGTACCCTGACCTTGAGGGGCTCAAAGTTAACTGCTATCTACTGCCAGTAGAAGCTTCTATAATGAGGGCTGGTAGATGATCTGACTTATGGGTATAATTAGCAAGAAGTCACTTCCAATGTGTTATTTGACATTTCTTTTATTTTTGAGATTATAACATAATTACACCATTTCTCCCTTCCTTGTCCTCCCTTGAAACCCTCCCATATGCCCTTCCTTGCTGTCTTTCAAATTCATGCAAATTCATGGCTCCTTTTTCCATTGATTGTTGTTATATACATACATATATATTATACATATATTTCTAAATATAACCTGCCTAGTCTGTATAATATTACATATATTTTTTTTTCAGGCCTAACATTCAACATACAAGTCTACTTTTTGGATATTAGCAAGTAAATGGATTTGGAATATTTTCCCAGACAATTTAAGGCCCAATTCTATTACCTTTCACTAAGGAATGTGTCACTTTCTGTCTCTGATTGTCTTTTTATCTGTCCATACAGTGGGCTTTGGTACTTGTGGCATTCACGGTTCATGGATACATTTATACTGGAATCATCCTGAAGGGACATGATGTGAACGAAACCATTATGGACCAATAAGATTATGCCTACCTCAGGGGTTTTCTTTCTAGCTGACTTAATAGCAGCTGTGTATAGCTAACTGAAATTTTCCAAGAAGTTCTCAAGGCCTTTCATCTCGTAACTTTCAACCTTTCTATTTATCAGTATAGACAGTGTGGGATTTTATTTGCCAGTTTTCAGTCAGGTGATAATCTCTGTTCAATTAAGTATGGCTTAGAATTAAAGAGTTTGTTATTGATCTAACTGAAATCCATTCTTCACTTATAAACCAATTCACTCTGTTCAGAGGTTGCATAAAGGTACAGTAGAGCTTCCAGGGGTCCAAAGTCAAGAAACAACACAGTGGGGTGGCTTCCGGAGAACATAGCTTCATAAATTTTCATGAATCTTGGCATTTAATAAAAGATTACCTAACAACTGTCTGTTATTACATATCTTAGTCCAGAGATGCACAGTAAATATCAACTGTGTCAAGGTCCACTAAGGCCTTAGACATGGTTGCACAATCAGACACGTTGCATAATCAGTACCATTAGCACAGTTACCACATAACTAGCTCCCTCCATCACATGATGGCAAGTGATGGCAAAGGTCAGATGCTGGGGACTGCTCTCCAATATGAAGGCAAGACAGAGCTGACTGATACAATCAGAATCTAGAGGCTTACTGATAAAAATAAATGAGGATCTGAAAATTATGTCCCACTGTTGGTATACAAACACCCCTGTAATGCTTAGGCATCTGGACTGTGTTATTAGAGCTGACTCTGCTACCTCAGGAACACACTTCTCTGTTCACTACCACTTGTTCAAGAAATATTTGTTAAGACTCTACAAACCATGCTCTCCAGGAGTTTACCAGTTCCTTCTTCCCAGTGGTCACTGCTTTACTTTCTAGATTTAATGAGATGATTTTTGTTTTATCTTATTATATTTTATTTTTTACACTTTAATATAAGTCCTTGGAAGTGCATTCTTTTATAATGAGAGACAGAAAGGGAGTGGATCTAAATGGGAGAGGAGCTGGGAAGGATTTGAGAGGACTAAAGAGAGGGTAAATTTAATCAGGATATATTTTATGAGAGAAAAAAATCAATTTTCACTAAAATCAGGGAAAAATAAAACTGAATTCAGCAAAGAGACAGAGATATTTAAGAGAACTCAAGCTGAAATTAATATATAATTGAAAAGCTCAATAACCAAACTGCAAAACTCAGGAGGAAACTTTACAAATAGAATGGATCAAGTAGAAGACAGAGTATCAAGACTTGAAGACAAGGTATAGGAATTCAATTACATAAGCAAAAAAATATATATAAAAAAATTAAAAGTACAGAAAGGAAATATGTAAGCATGGAGGGATACCATAAAAAGAACAAACTTTTGAATTATAGGCATAGACAACAGAGAAAAAAATCCCAGGTCTTATACCAGATCTTCAACAAGATCAAAGAAGAAAACTTCCCTCAAATTAAGGTAAGATATACCCATAGAAATTCAAGAAGCATACAAATCAAGAAAACTAAGTAATCATAAAAGGCACTCCCTATAGCATATTATAGTTAAAACACTAAATATACAGAATGAAGGAAGAATACCAAAAGCTGCAAGAGAAAAAAATATATAAAGGAAAACCCATCAAAATAATAACTGATTTCTCAATGGAAAGTTTAAAAGCCAGAAAAACCTAGACCAGTGTACTTCAAGTTAGATGACTGAACCCAGCAAAACAATCTGCCACGGTCGACTGAGAAAGAATTTTTTTCCAAACAGGCCAACTGAATTTGTGTCCACAAAACCAGCTCTCCAGAGAATACTGGAAGCCAAAAAAAAAAAATTAGAAAGAAAGAAAGAGAGAGAGAGAGAGAGAGAGAGAGAGAGAGAGAGAGAAACAAAGGAGAATACTGGCAGCTAAGAGAAAGAAAACAAATGAAGCCATAGTCACTGAAATACAAAGCATGTACAATAAATGATGACAACCAACACACATTTTTCAATGATATTTTTATAAATAATAATTTTACTAATGGTCCCAGCTCCCTACTCAAAAGACACAGGTGACTGAATAGATAAGAAACAAAATTAGTCTGTCTGTAAGAGATTAAAATTAGCTTTGAAGACAGGCACCACTTTAAATTGAAAGAATGTTAAAAAGCATTTCAAGCAAATGGGACCAGGGAGTAGGCAAGTGTCACTATCCTAATAGCCAATAAAATAAACTTCAAACTGAAATAAATAAAAGATAAAGGACTATTTATTCTAATCAGGGGACCAGTTAACCAAGAGATATTGCCATCCTGAACGTATGCAACAAATTCTGGCAAAATAGATTTCATAAGACCTGTTCTACTGGAATTGAAGATGGATGATCTCAACATAGTAATAGCAGGTGGTTTTTAATACCATACCTTCTCCATTAGACAAGTTAACCAGACCCCCAAAATATCAGAATCAAATGACATCATGCATCAGATGGACCTAAAAGATATCTAAATAATATACCATCCAAACATGCAGCAGCTCATGGAAGCATCTTTAAAACTGACCACATATTGGGACACAAAACAAATCTTTACAAAGTAAGAAAAATAAAATAATTCCATGCATCATTGATGGTCACAAAACAATAAAGCCTAAAATCAACAGCAGAAGAGTCTCTAGTAATAACACAAACTTATGAAGACTAAATAGCACATTACTAAATGATGAATGGCTAAAAAATGTAATCAATAATAAAATTAAAATTTTCCATGAATTAAATGAAAATGACAATGCAACAAAACTTCTGGGACACATTAAAAGTTATAAAAGGAAATGAATAACTCTAAGTGCTTATATTAAAAAACCAGAAAGGTAACAAACAAATGACTCAATAATGTTATTTAAGAATTTGGAAAAAACAGGAACAAGCTCAACACAAATCCAGTAGATAGCAAGAAACATTAGAAATCTGAGCAGCAATTAAAGAAACAGAAACAACAATGAAAACAATGCAAAAAAATTAACAAATATAAGAGCTAGTTCTTTGAGATAAGATTAACAGACCCTTAGCCCAATTAACCAAAAGAAAAAGATAAGCCAAATTAACAGAATTAGAGATAGATAGGAAAACATAAAAACAAACAAATAAGTATAAGATAGTCTTTAAAACCTGTATTTCACTATAAACCTGAAAGAAATGGATGAATGTCTAGATCCATTCAAGCTACTAAAGTTAAAGCGAAGAGAGATCACAGCTTAAACAGACTACTAACAAATGGAGAGAAAGAAACAGTAATAAAATCCCATATCCAGATGGATTCATAGCAGAATTCTATCCGACTTTTCAAAAAAAATCTACAGCCAATATTTCTTAAATTATTTTTTTAAAAGAAGAAATAGAAAAGATGCTTTCAAACTTTTTCTATAAAGATGGCATTCTTCTTATACCCACAGCACATAAGGATACACCACCAACAAAGAGAACTTCAGGCTAATATTCATGATAGACATAGATACAAAAATTCTCAATACAATACTTGTAACTTAATTACAAATATACATCAAAATGATTACCCGCTGTCATCAAGTTGACTTTATGCCACAGATGCAGGAATGGCTCAACATGTGTAAGTCAATAAAGATAATAAATCATATCAATGGACGTCAAGACAAAAAATCACATGATCATCTCAATAGATTCAGGAAAAGTCTCGGGTAAAATCCAACCTGCCTTCATTATATAAGTCCTATAGAGAGCAGTACTGAAGAGAACAAATCAATCCCATTAAAATCAAGAATGAAACAAAGCTATCCACCTTTGTACCCTTCTCCTCAATGTGAAACCTGAAATGTTAAAACTGCCTAAAGAAAACAGAGGCAGTACCCTACAAAACGTAAGTGTATGAAAGGCCATCTGACAAGAATACGTTTACTCAGGAATTAAGGCCAGCAATTGAGGGCCTCATAAAACTAAGCCTTCAGTATAACAAAGGTAACAAGCAAGTAAAGAGGAAGCTCACAGAATGGGAGAGAGCTCCGCAGCTATCCATCTACCAAAGGATTAACAACACCCAGAATATGCAAAGAACTAAAAAACAAAGAGTAAGAAAACAAGTGACCTAATTCAAAACAGGCTATGAATATGAATAAAGAGTTCTCAAAAGAAGAAATAAAAGGGGCTGGAGATAGGGCTTTGTGGTTAAGAGCACCTGATGCTCTTCTAAAGGACCCATGTTCAGTTCCCAACACCTGCAACAGGTGGCTCAAAACCACCTGCATCTCCAGTTCTGGGGTGTCTGCAGGCATTTGAACTTATATGCACATACCCACCAGTACACACACACACACACACACACACACACACACACACACACACGAAGAGGGAAAGGGAGAAGGGGAGAGGGGGAGAGGGGGACAGGGAGGAGATGGAGAGGGAGAGTGGAAGACCTGGAGAGGGGGAGAGAAGGGAGGGAAAGGGGGAGGAGGAGAGGGAGAGAGAGACAGAAAGGGAGACGGAGAGACTGTGTTGACTTGTGTTATGTCATATGTCAACTTGATACAAGTTAAAGTTATCTGGGAGGAGAGAGCCTCAATTAATTGATGTGGAAGGGTCCGGAGCATTGTGGGTAGTGCCACCCCTGGGTTGGTGGGCCTGGGTTCTATAAGAAAGCAGCCTGAGAAAGCAATGAGAAGTAAGCCAGTAAACAGCATCTCTTCATAGTCTCTGCATCAGACTCTGCCTCCAGGTTTCTTGTAATATGTTCCTGCCCTCATTGCTTGAGATGATGAACTGCTATAAGGAATTATGAGTAAAATAAACTCTTTCCTCACCACATTGCTTTTGATGATGGTATGTCAGCATAGCAATACAAATCCAAACTAAGATACACACCTATGTACAATTAAAAATAAACATATTTTTTAAAATATTAAGATGGCTATAAATGATCTTAGAAAGTGTTTAACATCCTTAGCAATTTGGGAAATGCAAATTAAAATTACACTGAGATTTCATCCTACCCTAGTCAGAATCATTACAATCAAGAAAACAATTGGTAACAAATGATGGAGAATATGGAGAGAAATAAGTCCTCATTTATTATTGGTGAGATTGCAAACTGGAGCAGCCACCCTGGAAATCAGTGTGGAGAGCTCTCCAAAGTCTAAAAATAGATCTACTAGATGACCCAGCTAAACCATGCCTTAGCTTATGTCCAGCCCAGTGGGCTCTACATCCTACGCCACAGATACTTGCTTAGCCACTGTTCAGTGTTGATCTATTTATAATAGCTAGGAAGTGGAAACAACCCAAGTGCTTAGCAATAGCTGTGAAGGATAAATTTGTTCTAGAGAAGAACATCTAATCTTCCTAGTAGTCTACACAGCAGAGCAGCAGTTTCCAACCTGTGGGTTGAGACCTCTCTGGGGTCAAAGAACCCTTTCACAGGGGTTGACTAAGACAATTGAAAAAGACAGACACTTGCATTACTATTCATAACCATAACAAAATTACCTCAATGAAAATTTTATGGTTGGAGGTCACCACAACATGGGGAACTATAAAGAGTAGATTAAAAAGTGTAAGTATCCGGTCTGGGCCAGAGCACTGAGCAGATCTGGCAGCTCTGCCCCCAACATCCAAGAACCCAGAGGAAGCAGGGATCCCAGGCACTCGAACTCAGGCAGTGTCCTAGGTAAGCAGACAGCAGGGCCCGCCCTAAACAGGGAGTAACTGGGAACCAATAGGACCCAGGAAGTTACTCCTGGCCAGGAACACTGGTTCCTTCCGATCTGGGCCAGAGCACTAAGCAGATCTTCTGTAGCAGCTCTGTCCCCAACCTCCAAGAACCCAGAGGAAGCAGGGAACCCAGGCACTCTAACTTGGACAGTGTCTTAGAAACTAGCTCTCAGATCTGAGGCCTAGATCAGACCTCTGCCAGGTCTGCTGTTGTGTGGACCCCGGATTCCACCTGAGACATACTGGAAGGTCCACTCAATCCAGAGCCACAGAGGAACAAATGAACTCAGAGCTTCAGACAACATATCCTAAGATATTCTAGAGGAGACACTGCACCCAGAACAGCAGACACCTAGCTGGACTACTACCTTGGAGGCACCATATCCTGAGACATCCTAGAGGTACCACTGTAATCAGTGCAGCTGGAAAAGATCACAGAGACATTTGGACCCCTAGGAGATCAGACACAAGCTAGATAACTAGAAAGACAGGCTTCAGTCAGAGACAGCAAGTACAGGCAGCACTAGAGTTAACCAGATGGCAAAAGGCAAGAGCAAGAATGTAAGCAACAGAAACCAAAGTTACATGGCATCATCAGAACCCAGCTCCCCCATCAGAGCAAGCCCTGAACACCCCATCACACCAGAAAAGCAGGAATCAGAATGAAAATCACTTCTCATGATGATGATAGAGGGCTTTAAGAAAGACATAAATAACACTCTCAAAGAACTTAAGGAGAGCACTGGTAGACAGATAGAAACCCTTAAAGAGGAAACACAAAAATCCCTTAAGGAATTTCAAGAAAATGCAACCAAACGGGAAAAGGAATTAAACAGAACCATGCAGGATCTAAAAATGGAAGTAGAAACAATAAAGAAATCACAAAGGGACAATACCCTGGAGATAGAAAACCTAAAAAAAAGATTAGGAGTCATAGACACAAGTATCACCAACAGAATACAAGAGATGGAAGAGAGAATCTCATGTGCAGAAGATACCATGGAAAACATTGACACAACTGTCAAAGAAAATGCAAAATACAAAAAACTACTAACCCAAAATATACAAGAAATCCAAGACACAATGAGAAGGCCAAACCTAAGGATAATAGGTATAGATGAGGGGGAAGACTCCCAACTAAAAGGACAAGTAAATATCCTCAACAAAATTATAGAGGAAAACTTCCCTAACCTAAAGAAAGAGATGTCCATAAATATACAAGAAGCTTACAGAACTCCAAATAGTTTAGACCAGAAAAGAAATACTTCCCGCCATATAATAGTCAAAACATCAAATGTACAAAACAAAGAAAAAATACTAAAAGCAGTAATGGAAAAAGGCAAAGTAACATATAAAGGCAGACCTATAAGAATTGCACCAGACTTCTCACCAGAGACCATAAAAGCCAGAAGATCCTGGACCGATATCAAACAGACCCTAAGAGAACACAAATGTCAGCCCAGACTACTATACCCAGCAAAACTATCAATCATTATTGATGGAGAAACCAAAATATTCCATGACAAATCCAAATTTACACAGTATCTCAACACAAATCCAGCACTTCAAAGAATATTTGGTGGAAAACTCCAACACAAGGAGGGAAACTACAACCTAGAAAAAGCAAGAAAGTAATCTTCCAAAAACCCCAAAAGAAGATAGTTACACAAACATATCTCCACGGATGTTAGTCCAAAAGCTTGGATTATCGAAGACTCAACCCAGAGACCACATGAAGCTCATGAAGAAGGAAGACCAAGAGGGGATGCCTCAGTTCTACTTAGAACGAGAAATAAAAATGCTCAAGGGAGCAAATAGGGAAACAAAACATGGAACAGAAACTGAAGGAGGGGCCATCAGGAGACCTTTCCACCTGGGTATTCACCCCATGTACAGCCACCTAAGCTAAACACTGTTGTGGATGGCTGGAAGTGCATAATGTGAGGAACATGATATAGCTGTCTCCTTAGAGGTCAGCCAAAGACTAAAACACTCAGAGGACAATGTTCACAATTAACCACTGATATGATCAGGGGTTTCCCAATGGAGAACTTAGTGAGAGGACTGAAGGAGCAGAAAGGGTTATTGACCCCAGGTGGAAAGCAACAATACCAAACAACCAGAGCCCCCCCAGGGTCTAAACCACCAGCCTGGGAACACATAGGGAGGGACCCAAGACTCCAGGGGGTATATGTAGGGGAGGATGGCCCCGTCGGACATAGGTGGGAAAGGAGTTTCTTGGTCCCATAAAAAAAATGAATGAAAAATGAATGAATGAACACACAGTGGGGGGGGGGGGATGTGAGGGCCGGGAGGGGATAGTGAGGGGGGTAGGTGTGGTCACTGCCTCATAGAAGCATAAGGAGGGGGATGGGATAGGTTTCTGGGTGGTGGGAGGAAGTAGGCTAAGGGGATAAAATCTGAAATGTAAATACTACAACCAATTTTAAGAAGGGGGGGGAGGGGGAAGTGTTCAGAACCAACATCTTTAAAAAAAAATGTCAGGCCCCTGGGGGTGGGAAATTTTTTTTTTCTTGATACTAAAACTTGTTCTGAGAATTGTATATTGCAGAATACACAGCCTTGGTGTATCTACTCATCAAGCATACTGAGCAGACCTGCCCAAACCTCTGATGTCCTGGAATTCCATCTGGATTCAGTGAAGACACAGCATCAGAGGCTTATCAACTTACTCTCCCCCCCACCCCTCTTCTAAAATCTCAACGCTTTTAATCAGCTTGAAGAAGTTAAAGAAGAGTCAGCGCCCCTATTCCCTGAGCTTGGGGACTAATGTGGTTAATAATGGTCTGTCTTTCTAGGGAAAAGTAGTGGTTTTGTTGGAACAGGGGGGATTAGCTAGGACTTACTGCATAGCCATAACCTACTGGTAGAAATCTGTATAATTATTATCAAGATGAAGTTATAAATTCTTAAATGGTACAAAATTTACTTTGATCTCAAATTTAAGGTTTTCATTGGTACAAGCTCCTTATTAATATAAAAGTGAGATGAATATTGATACGCTCATGGGCATTGTGCCTGTATAACACCTTTAGGAATACAGGGCCTAGACCCAGCCCTTTTTTAACTTTTTTAACTTATTTGGAACAGTTAACCTATGAGTTAAGGGACTATAGCAAATTCTTATTTTTGAGTTTATTGTTAGGGTGCTTTCCATATTTTACTTAGAAATAGCTGACAGGAGTTAACAGAAAACAGTCCAGGTTACCTTACATGGATAGTTGGTTTTCAAAACATCAGAAGTCCATAGAACTGATGCTACAAATATTTATATATTAATGTTCATATTGATTAGAGACCTGTCTGCTCCTGACAGCTTCCTGTCGTGGATTCTAAGAAGAAATTGAGCATCCTTGGAGTTACTCCAGTTGTGTGGTAACAGCCACTAGGCAAGAATTGCCTCTCTCCATCTACAGACAAATTACTGTCCAGAAAAGGACACACATGCAGAATAGTCGACTGATTATATCTGCCTAGACAGAGTAATCAGTCCTTAATAATCCTGCATCACCAAGGTCTGTCAGATGATTCTGGGCCAGAAGGCTGAAGATTTGATGCTCCAACGTTCGGTAGTATAGGGGCTTTTCAGGTGTTCAGAGGTCTCTATAAATTGGCTAAGTTTTAGAAGCTATGCTTTGTGCTTCCCACAATTATAGTTAACTCAGTCATTCTGGATTTCTGACGGGGTTGAAAACTTATAGCTATTTACCGTAAGAGAAAAGATTTGAGTGGATGGTTGTCAGCTGACATTCATCCTAAAGCCAGGTTCAGAACTAAATGTTTTAGTTAGGATAGATGACAGAGGTGCTGGTTAGTCAACAAAATGATGGACTGGGTATTAAGACTATCTTGTACCTCACTGGTACAAATTGGCATAATTATGCTCTAATTGTATTTTGAGAGAAAAGTTTTATTTTAACAGGAAGGGTGATGTGTAGGAGGAGCTAAGGTAGGAGGAGTACTGAGAGGAAGAAAAGGAGTAAGAAGAGGAGGAGAAGAAGGATAGGAGAAGCTAGGTGATGAAAGAGAGAAAGAGGGGGGAGACAGGGAGGCAGATATTCATGTATCTCCACCAGTCAAAGATAGTTGTTATATCTAGGTTGGTCAGTGGGTTACACCTCTGATTGAACAATTCCAAACTTATAACGCTTATGATTAACATTATTTAAAAAAATGTATAAATGCAAAAAGGAAAAGGGGGCATGGGATAGGGGTTTTCTAAGGGGGGGGGAATGGGGAAAGGGGATGGCATCTGAAGTGTAAATAAAATATCTAATAAAAAAAAGTGTAAGTATATTATGCTACAAGCAAGAAACTTAACATACTTTAATCTTCTGGAATGATTCTATGAAGTAAAACAGCAGTCTGGTCACAAAGGATCTTCCATACCGTCTTTTAGGAGCTTCATTTTTACCTTAGCAGGAATAAAGAACCTTGAAAGGTTTCAACGGCAAGAGCATGGTCAACCAGTGTTATGAAGACCAAGTCTTGTTGATATGAGGAAGTTAGGCATGCTAGACACTAGTGGTGAGATAGCTACTGTAGGTTGGTGAGTCTAACTATAATTCATACAGTGCTGCGGTCCTGCTGGGAATGATATTGAAAGGAGTTATGAAGTGAGAAACTTAGCAGTAGCCAAGATTCCAAAATTTATGGCTTAAACGATTCTAAAAATATCTAATTGCTTATCTACCGATTTGCTTCTTTCAGTATCTATACCATCTCTCAGCTAGCCCCAGTGATTTCTTTTCATGGCTTTACAGTATCTCCCCACTAATACTAGGAAAAGAATGATAGCTCCAGAAGTCATCTTCTGGGAAAAACCTTGTCAAGGTCCTATACTCAGGGCAGAGACGGCACACTTATCTTCCTTGAATATATTGGACACAATAAGAGACTATGTTTTCCATAGGGACTCACCTCTGACTCAGCACAAAGACATGATGGTTTCTCTTAGTCTTGAAATCACATGCTATCTATTTGTTTATTGCCAATCAAACTTTGTTTTCTCAGTTCTACAGGATGTAAACCCGAGATCAAGGTCTTATCAGGTGTGATCTCTCCGAAGGGCAGCCTCTTTTACCTGTGTTAGGTGTACTCTCTACTGTGGACATGTACATTTCTAATATTTATATGTTCTAATTTCCTCTTATGGGGGGAGTCATTCCTTACCCATCTCTGTGCCACACAAAACATCCTTATATACCCATTAAGAAGCTTTATGCTGCATTGACTTAAAAAAGACCTACTCACCCCTCAAAGGGTTAAGAATGCTCTAGATCTCATCGGAGGACTTTCTGCCTGGCTGTGATCTGCTTCTCTGATGTACTCACCAATGTGTTTAGCAATTGCCTTGATCTTGTTTTTCTTTTTCTACTTCAGCATCCTGGACTTCCTTCCATGGAGGAATGTAGAACCTGAGGTAATCCAGATCCATGTTCCTGAGCCATAGTTACTCAGATTTTTTTTGCTCCAGAATAAATTATCTCGTACTCAAGGAAAAACAAAACCAAACCAACTTTCCTCTTGTGGGCCCACCCATTCATGTAACCTTATTTAATCTCAACCACATCTCTAAAAGCCCCGTGCCCAAATAGTTCTAAGGTACTACAGCTAGAGTTTGTAGGAAAAAATAAAAATCACCCATATAATACCATATAATTTAACTTTTAATATGGAAGGAGAAAACGCTACTGAATAAGGAAGTCAGTTAAAACCCAAACCCAAACCAGCATCTGGTGATCAATCATCTTGTCAAAGGTTACTTGGAAGCGAGAGCAAAGGCTCTGTTCTCTGGTTTCAGAGCTTGAGTTCCTTAGAATGGAGATTACAGAGTATTCATAGTTCTTGATAATGCCATTATCTAAGATATTTCTCTGGAATAAGCCAAATGGCACAAAAAGGAAGAACTGCTGGGTGGCTGCTATGGTTTCAAAGTGAAATGCCCCACAGGCTCTTGTTTCCAACATCTGGTCACTGATTTCCATTCTCCCTCCCAGTCCTCCACCATCCACCCCCATCTGCCCTCACCACACCTGATTTCTACTGTACCCCATTCCCACCCAGTTCCTTCCATCCATCCACTTCTGGTGTCTATTTTATTTCCCCTTCTAAGTGAGATTCAAGCATTCTGCCTTGGGCCCTTCTTGTTACTTAGCTTCTTTCTGTCTGTGGATTATAGCACGGTTATCCTGGTCTAGAAGGCAAGGACAGGGGGATGGAAAGTCTGAGACCAGTCTAGAATCCACAGTGAGTTCCGGACTAGCTTGCTTGTATAACAAAGCAAGTTCCTGTCTCAAACGTTTTTGGGAGGAGTTGAGGGAGGAGTCAGGGGCAGAGTCTTTCTACATCTCCCTGTCTGTCCTGGAACTCATTATGTAAACCAGGCTGGCCTCAAACTCAGAGATCTGCCTACCTCTGCATTCTAAGTACTGGGACTAAAGGTGAGCACCACCATCCCCAGCTAAAAACAAATTTTTAAGCCAAAACAAACTACAAGAAAATATGTGGGCACAGTGATGTATGCCTACACTTCCAATACTCAAGAGGCTGAGGGGATTCTGAATTTTGGGTCAATCTTTGCTACATATTAAGGTCCTGTACAAATCAAATTATTTAAATGCAGTATAAAGTGTAAAAACTACTTACCCTACATTTAACTGGGTTAGGTATTATAAAGTCATCTGGAAATGATTAAATATACAGGAGAGTGGCTTGACATACATTACATGCCAACACTATGCCACAGGTTTCTGAAGGACTTGAACATCTGCAGATTGTATCTGCTGTCCTTTCTGGAATCGATTATCAATGGATACCAAAGATAACTGTAGTCATTACCCATATACACCTATTGAGATTGAAAAGTGGCTCATCTGGCTAGAGAAATAATTGTGAAATATACATTAAATCTTACACTTAACATGAAAGGGTAAACTGTAGTGATGACTTATTACTTATATGTTGAATTTTTTTACTTAATTAGGTTGAATAAACTATACTGTTAAAATTAATTTTGTCTTTTTTTTTTTTTGAAGTTTAACTACTGAAATGTTTTAATTTCATATGTGGCTTCTATCAGATTTCTGATGAAAAAAGAAAGTATGCCAAAGCACACAGTGGTTCTTCAAGTCTCCACTCAGTGGTAACAATATCAGTTCTGTTCATGTTTTCTTATGCAAAACAAGTCCCATGATCATGTCAAACATTTTAGAGAGAGGAAGTATTACTTAGCCATTGTATACTCAAGAGACCCAGCCAAAATGTCCCCAAATATATAAAGCATATAACGAAATATAACCACATCAACTGAGCATGCAAAGCAATCACACCACAAGAAGCAGCTTTTGCATAAACACATCACAAGTCAGCAGAGGAGCTGTGGGGGTGTGGTTCAAAATACAGACAGGCAGGAACCCAGGACAGGGAGAGCAAAGAGTATGCAGTGGGTCCTGTGGGTTTGTGCTGCCCTAGGGGCCTGCTATCTCTTGTATGCTACCACACAAGCATAGGAGCTAAAGATTAGACCACTTTTCAAGCAAGGCAGCAGTGCCGTGTTAGGGAAATTCACAGGCTGATGAAAAGAAAAAGAAAAAAAAAAAAAAAACAACCCGTAGACACTGTAAAAAGGGGCTGAGAATGGGGCCCCACACTGCACTAGAGGGAAAGAGACGGGGTCAATGAAATGTAAGCAGAGATACACCAAATACAGCACTTCGAGGAAACCTCTATGTTGTGGGTAACCTACAGCCCTGATGAAGACACTTCCTGTTCACTTCTCTTGGCAGCAGGAACTGGCTCCCAGCTCGGTCTGGGGGCTATGAGTGGAAGAGATATGAGGATGAGTTTGCCAAGACCAGGAAGTATTCCCGGAGATATAAAAGTCCAACCACTTAACATAAAGAAAAGCAGGTACAGTCTTTGAGTCTCATGCACCACAGACCTGATGTCTGAAGGTGCATACTGACTTCACAACCCATTACCAATGGAGCACTCTCTTGTCTAGAAGTCACTGTAGTTGACACAGAAACAGGTAGTTCTCTTGTTTCTGCCTTACAACAACAGTGCCACACGCCCAGGGGCAAGACTTAGCAAAGCAGACTTAAAGCATGATTTATCACAAAGCAGTTAATCCCAAACCATGGCTAGAAGGGCAGTCTTTCTGAGGGTTCACACGATTGTTGTTTGTCAGTACCTGTTTGGGGGCAGTGTTTGAATTTTATTCCTTCCTTTTATCTTACAGATAGTTTCTTAACCTTATGTGGGGGAAGGAAAGAAAGATCATCAGAAAGAAGATGTGTAGGAACACAGCTTCCTTTGAGTTTTAGTTTTGAGACAGAGCTTGAATATATAGCTCTGGATCTCCTGAAACTTACCATGTAGACCAGGCTGGCCTCAAATGCACAGAGATACACCTAGGCCTGCCTCGCAAGCTCGGGGGTAAAGGCATGCACCACCACAGCAGGCTGGAACCATCTTTCTAATAGGAATGAGACAGCACTGACTTGTCTGCTGAGGGCCATTAGGCTGTTGTGAAAGGGAAGCGGGGACCTTCGTGGGTTTTTTTCACATGAGGCCTTAAAGGAGAACCAGGAAATAAGGAGAAAGCTGGAGGGGAAGACCTGGGAAGAAGGACCTCTGACCTTCCCTTCCCCTCCCAGACTCATTCAATGCTAAAGCCAGCCTCTCGGCTAAAAACCTGAGTCTTACTTGCTTTCTCTGTATCTCACATCTCATGTGGACTCTGGAATCAGCCTCCAGGTGAGGGAAAGAACACTGCATTCCTGCCCAGCAGGACCACACTCAGCCACACCCACCCTGCAAATGGCTTCCGCAATCCACTCTCTGTACTCTTAGACACAACAAAGATCTCAGGATTTCAAACTTCTCCTGAAGTTCTCTGACTTCAGTGGCTTCATTTGTCACAGATTTAGCTCCAAACTCTCCAGTGCCATTCATTGCTTTCTACCTTAAGTTCTACTGATTTTCTTCATTTCCTTGCTACACCGTAGGAAGTCCTCACATAAGGGATCTTTTGGGGATTGTGACATTGTTCCCACCTTCATCTCCGTCTTGGTTTTGTTGTTTTGCAATTGTGTTTAATCCTTGTTCTTTGGTGTTTTTCTTCCCATACCCTTGCCAAAGGCAGTTTATTTTCCGAGTGTTGATATACATTTTCTTGTTTGGGCTACCAGAATTCTACCATCCGATTGCCTAAGACGTTTCTGAACTGTAGACTGAGGGTGTGGCTTCTGTATGAGCCATAACACAGGTCTAGAAATTGCTTGGGTGAACGGGGCTAACTTGTCAGACAGAAGTGGCCCCATTGCATGAACAGGAATATTTTCAGCTTGTGCATTACTGCCTAACTCAGATGCTGGTCACTCAGTCAAATAAACAGGAGACAGACCCTTCAGTGTCTTCAGTGTTATAAAACTAAGGTTGTTTCTCTGAGGACACAGCAGGATAGACATTCTCTGGAGCAGATGTTCCCAACCTTCCTAATACTGTGACTCTTTAATACAGTTCCTTATGTTGTGGTGACCCCCAATCACAAAACTATTTTGTTGCTACTTCATAACTGAAATTTTGCTTCTGTTATGAATCATAACATAAATACCTGATACACATGATATCTATGTGACCCTGTGAAAGGGTCATTTGACTACCAAAAAGGGTTGCTACCCACAGGTTGAGAACCACTGCTCTAGAAGTTTTAGATACCTGGCAGGAAAGGTGCTTTCATCTTTTCCATAATGCTGACCCTGGATCACATCAGAGTAAACAACTTTATTTTACAATACATCATGCACTACAGAGAAACACTGTAGTCGGAGACACCATATTTTATAAAGGAGATGAAAATTTCTTATCACCTAGTGTTGTTATAACCACCCGTACTTGTGCATTGCTTACTTATTTGTGGTAATTCGGGAAAATCAAACCTAGTAGGCTGTTCATCACATAAAATATAGCACAGTGGCAGGAGAGGTTAAGCACTTGCTATTCAAGCACAGGAGCCAGAGTTTGGATTCCAACACTCACATAGAAGCGAGGCATGATCTTCTGGGCATCTGTTACTCCAGAACTGCAGAAAGCAAAAGCAAAGGGACCACTGGGGTTTTTCAGCTTGCAACATAGTTAAAAATCTCAAGGCCCCAAGTCAGGAAAAGACCTTGCCTCAAAGGAACACAGTGGGAAATGACAGAAAAGCAAACAATGCTTTCCTCTGATCTCCATGCACACACAAGTGCACACACACATGTATAAACACACATAAGTGCACATATACCACATATACATACATGTAAACATAAATAAAATAGAATAATAAAAACTAAATTTTGAAAAAAGCATAGAACTGCACAGTTATATACTGTTAACTATCATGTACTACATAGAAACACTGTAGTCAGAGACACCATATTTTATAAAGGACATGAAAATTCTTATCGCCTAGTGATGTTATAACCACCCTACCTGTGCTATACTGTTCTATATTTTTTACTGTTCTATACTTTTTAATCATTTTTAAATATATTCCTTGTATGAAAAAGTTTACTGCAAACCAGTAAATGTCATGTTACACCAGCAAAGGCTTCATATATCTTATTCCCACACTCCCTGGTTACATCAAGATGCCATATGTAGTGACTGACTTAGAGCATCTATGCGTGTAACAGTGCCCAGAGTTCTCAAGGCAATCACTCAACTACAGGACTGTCAGAACATCTCCTACTATTAGGACACAGGGATCTAACTAGATCTCAGTAATCCAGGTTCTGCATATTGTATTGGCCCACAACTCATGAGTCATGTACTGTTTTAACTGGCATTGCAGGGCAGGGGGCAACCTGGAGGAAAGTGGAGGCTCTGAACAGCCAGGGGAGCATGAGGAAATGTTATCCAAGACCAAATGAATGTTTGGAGCCAAAATGTAGAAGTAAAACTGCATTAGGAGGGGAGTTAGGAAAGACAGGGACATGAGTCAAGGAGAAACAATAAGTCAAGAGGCAGGCATGGTGAGACTGGATAGTACCTCAAGAGCCTCCCTCACCCGTACCCACCCCACATAACTCAGCATGGGACCTCAGAAACTGCACTTGCCCTGCTCTACTTAAGAAGTATGTGCCTGAATGCCCAGAAAAGTTCCTGACAATGTGAAGAATTTGAGAAGTTGCATCATACTGTTGGCAACACACCCAGACAGGAACACAGGTCAAAAGGGAAAAGGAAGAGGCAAGATGAGACAAGACAGGCAGGGCCGTGCAATGGCTAGTTGAGAAGCAGAGGTGAAGTGTGTCTGCTTTCACTGCCAGTAACCTGAGCTGCAGCTCCACCAAATAACTCACATACCTTTTCCAGCAATGCTGGAGGTAAAGGGTTGACTGAGCAATTGCTGTTCTAGGGAAGCCTTCTATGTATTTGTGCTGGACACCAGGCTTTGCTATTAATGCCAGAGCTCAGAGAAAGACAGAAGCATCAATGTATGTATGCTTCAGAACAGAGAACCCCAAATGACATTTATTCACTCAGAAACCCAAAGCTTTGAGACTTGAACAGGTTCCTTGGCTCCAGGTGCCCCCTCTTTCTCCCTCCGATCTGGCTTTGTTCTCAGTCCAACTCTGAGTTCCAACTCACCTACTTTCCATCCTCTTTTAGGCATAGAAAAAGAGTTTCATTCTCAGTAGTTCTACATAGAGCTCAAAACTAGCAGTTTGGACTGATCTGGTCACAAGCCTATCTCCAATCTAGTTCCTGTGACTAGGTGAATGGAATTTGCCATTGGCTCAGATCTGGGTGCCATAGGAAGTTTAGTCTTACCTGAAGCCTAAGTACTAATGATAAGAAAAACTAATTCTCCCAAAGAAAAAGCAAAGTGGGAAAAACAGAGTTTGGAAAAGGAAACACAAGATATCAAGGGGAGGGTCAGATAAACCATGGAACTAAATTGAATCATTGTCAGGAGAATACTGAACTAAAAGAAACTGCCACATGTATGGGCATGTATGCCAATGCATGCCATGTGCATGCCACATGTGTGGGTATGAAAAGGGCCAGGAACAACCTCACAGAACAGTTAAGTAGAAGATTGGTAACTGAGATGAGTAACACCATGGGCATATGAACAAGGCTTACTCCAGCTTCTTAGAAAATAGTCTAATGCAAAACTTCATAGCTAATATCTGCTTGGTTGTAGAATCTAGGACAGCAAAAATGGGAGAGAGGTTGGAAGGCTGAGAACCAGACACAAGGTATGACTCCATCAGGAAGAGACTTAGAGAGACATATAGGACCATACAGAAATTCCATAACCCAAAATAGTTCCTTAGAGGGAGGGATGGAGAAGAATAATCTACCATATATACTGGCTGGATGGTTTTGTCTGAATTTAGCATATGGTAAAATCATCTGAGAGGAGGAAACCTCAATTAAAATTTTTTCTCCATAACATAGGGCTGTGGGGAGCCAGTAGGGCATTTTCTTAATTAGTGACTGATGAAGGAGGCCCTAGTCCTGGTGGTCCTGGGTTCTGTAAGAAAGCAACTGAACAAGCTGTGAAGAGCGAATCAATAATCAGCACCCTTCCATGGCCTCTGCATTAGCTCCTGCCTCCAGGTTCCTGCCCTGTGTGAGTTCCTGTCCTCGCTGCGTGTGATGATGAACTGTTGTTATATGGAACCGAGTGAAATAAACCCTTTTCTTCCCACATTGCTTTTGGTCATGGTGCTTCATCACTGCAATAGTAACCTTAACTAAGACATCCGGTGATCACTTTCCTTTCTTATTTAACTCTCCTAAACTTCTGTGGTGACTCTAGGTTGCTCCAGTATATGAAACCAAATTTCTCTATCCTGTGATATGCAACAGTATGTGAGAAAGTTGTTACCATTCGTTCTAGGCTCTACCCCACAGTTTATGCCTGATTCAGTATAAAAGGAGCTGCTTGCCCCTCCTCACTTTCTTATCCTCTTTCTTCCCTTTCCATTCCTTCTCTCCATTCTCCATCCCCCCTCCATTTGTCCATGGTGCCAGCCTCCTCTCTCTCTCTCTCTCTCTCTCTCTCTCTCTCTCTCTCTCTCTCCCTCCCTCTCTCTCTCTCTCTCTCTCTCTCTCTCTGCCTTTCTCTGTCTATACTGCCTACTCCCTCCTCAACCCCCCTCCCCATGCCCTAAATAACTCTATTCTATACTACATCCATTGTGTGCTGGTACCTCAGGGGGAAGGGATGTCTCAGCATGGGCCTGCAGAGGCACCACCTTCCACCTCACCATACCATGCCTCTACCAAACATATTCCTGGTTCTTCCCTTTCTTTTTTATAAAACACAACAGAAATAATGGGTAACATCAAACACCAAACATTGCCTGGAGAAGTAAAATAAAAAATTAGCAGGAAACTGGCTCCTGGGGAAAAAAAGGCCCAGGGAGCAGGCAAGTCAAGAGAATGTAGGCTGGAACATAGAATGTACCCAAAGCTGGAATCATAGTTTTGATTGGGACTTTATTCCGATAGCTAGCAGCCTAGAGCTTGGCACACTGCAGGGCTTTGGAGAATATTGGTGAACAAATGTAGTATGTGCAAAGTGTTAATGAGCAAAGGCTGTATTTGTATCTAGCTAATGTGACTTGGAGTTTCACTCACAATTTTAATCTTTACCTTATAAATTGTCACATATTTGTAGATTACCATATCATGTTTCAATATGTCCATATATTATATGACACTTAAATCAAGGAAAGCATATCTTCTCAAACATGTATCATCTCTTTGCATTTAAACTGCTCACAAGCCTTTCTTCTAGCTGTACTGTAATGAGTCACACATTACCATTACCTGTAGTCATCCTACCACCAATCATAATATTAGAATATAATTACTAAAACGTTAAACCATTCAACTTACCCATACAAAAACTAAATTACCAATTATGGAGTGTGCATATGTTCAGACGCCTGAATGTTTTGCTTATACAAACTCATTTAATTGTCATAATCCTAGGATATAATGAATGACTACACAGAAGTCTTTGTTAGCTCAACTAAATGCATGGACTCAGAGTGACCCTGGGCCACCAGTCTACTCAAAAACACAATGAGCAGAAACCAGAGTTCTGTAGCTGAGCAGCTTCAGGCCTTTTCTTTCTGTGACAGTTCTTTTATAGTTATTTTATTTTTTTCTTTTGAGACAGAGTCTCACTATACAACTCTGGCTGTCCTAGAACTCGTTATGTCCATTCAGGTCTTGAAACAAACCAGTAGGTTCATGGGAGTGACATCCATACATAAGCATAGCATTTGTCCTGGCTTAATTACAGCAAAGCTAATAAAACCTGTAGGTTTTTTTTTTTTTTTCTTTTACTGGCTAGACTTCATAATTTAGAGAAGATTCGGGTTTCAGAAAAAGAAAGTTGAAAGTACAGAGAATTTCTATATGTGCTAGTCCTCTGTGAGCACATGGTTCTCTTATCATTAATATCAGGCCATAGTGTGGTTCATTTGCTATACATGATCAGATAGTATTGTTAATGTATTATTACTTAGCAACACATAAGGTCTACAGTCTTTGTAGTCTGCATTCTATGCATATTGATAATTGTATATAGGTATGTGTCCACTAATATAAATAGCATCATGTAAAACAGTTGTAGCGCATTAAAAGTTCTTCATGTGCTACCTGTGCATCCTTCCTACTGCCTCGGTTGACCTCCCACCTGGTACCCACTAATCTTCCCATTAGCTCTGCAGTCTTTTCTTCCCCAGAATGCCATATACTGGAAGCATGCTGTGCTTAGCTCTCAGACCGGCTTCTTTCGCATAGTGGCCTGCATTTAGCATTGCATCATATCTTTTTGTGGTTTAATAGGTCACTTCTTTGTAGCTCTGGGCAGTGTTCCATTACTTGGAGTTATTGTCAGTTTATCAACTCATTTGTTGTTTAAAGTATTGATTACTTCTTCATGTTTTGTCTGTTAGGACTAAAGCTTCTGTAAATACACACACACAGGGTTTCTTGTGGACATACATTTTCAATTCATTTGCATAAAACATCAAAGGATGTGATTGTTGAACAATCCCCTGTAGGGTTTTTTCTTTTCTTATGTATTTACTTCAAGTTTAAAATAGTTTACTATGAAACAAAGTATATTCAAGAGGCTTTTTACAGGCATGCTTTCAAGGATACCACAAGGTGAATGTCTGGTCAACGGGGTCAGCACCTTCACAACAGCCTCAAGCATGACACCCATCATCTATTTATGGTTTGATTCTTCCTCCCAACCCAGATATAATTTACTAACCGAGGCTCATTTTTACTACGAGCATGTGATAGTAACATACTTAATATGTTTACCTTTTCCAAGTTAGTCAAATGTATTTGAGTCTCCCAGAAAATTAACTATAATTTTTTGAATTTTTTTTTTTTTTTTTTTTTTTTGTTGTTGTTGTTGTTGTTGTTTGAGACAGGGTTTCTCTGTGTAGCCCTGGCTGTCCTGGAACTCACTCTGTAGACCAGGCTGGCCTTGAACTCAGAAATCTGCCTGCCTTTGCCTCCCAAGTGCTGGGATTAAAGGCGTGTGCCACCACCGCCTGGCTAATTTTTTGAATTTTTTACTCACAAGTTTATCACTTACAGTTTTTAAATAAAAATTGGAAGCATCAGGTGTCATCAAGCTACTTGCTGAGGTCACAATGCTAATGAACAACGGAACCAATATTCAGACTCAGGGGTCTAGCCTCGACGTGTCTGTCTACCGATGCTATATTCCACTGATTTCACATTTCCCCTGTCCAACAGTGGATAGAACATTTATGTAAATAACTCATTGGTCAATGTACCTGGAATACTGGATAACGAGCCTATAACCACTAAACTAGCTACACTGATGCTTTTATTTAAAGGCCTATTTCTCTGCTCTGAGGGGAAATTTCTCAAAGCCCTGACTACCTTGGGTGGGGGAAGTCCGTAGGACTTCTGGGCATCCCCAGGGGCTTCCAGATGATCTCTGACTCAGACCTTTGTGCCACAGCTTACTCTCTCTCTACTTTATTTCCCATAGGTTCCAGACAATGGTTACTTGGTCTCATGACCTTCAGCCTACTGATTATGGTGAAAAGTGTGTCAGTGTAGGAAACTTCTGGCAGTCTGCACGTCGATGTAAGAATAGGGAAAAGGGCTGGCATCCCAATGACCCTTCAAGGGCATGCTTCCATGACCCTACCAGCTTTCAACAGCACAACTTTCTGGGGACCAAACCTTCAACCACAACCTTTGAGGGAGATTTAATATCTAGACAGCAACATGGACTTAAGGGGCAAAGCAATCATATTAAGCTGGGAAGATTATGAAATGGTGTTAGGTTTTTGTCTTTGAAGACTAAATAGAAATTTGATAAGCTGGGATGGTGTAGAGAATAGTGTAGATGGAAGGACCAGAAAAACAAAGGCTAATGAGAAAGTACGAAGTGTGATCAGAGGTCAGCAGTGTGCTCTGCTTGCAGAAGCATAAAATATGAAGGATAGGCTTTTTGTTAGGGACTGTGAGGAGGACATGTTAGAAAGACACAGTCTCTAATTTTGGCAGAAAATCTACCACAAAATAGAAAAAAACAAAAAACAACAAAAAAATTGTTGAGGCTGGAAAACCTACTAGTGTCAAAGTTATGAGCAGTTTTACACCCTGAGAAAGATGATGGAATTTACATTTGGAACCAAATTGCTCAATCGGTCATTGTAAACATCATTTCAATAGTCCTTTCAATTGTGTAGGCTTAAGAGCAAGAACTTACAATTTTTCTTAAAGAAAGCCAAAAGGCAATAAAGTAACCCAAATACAAATGCTTTGAACTGTCTATTTAGTAACATAAATTGGGTGCATCTTAAGCTCAATTGTGCTCCTGGAAAGTTATAATTTTTCCTCAATTTGAGTTTAGGAATTGTGTCTGAAAATTACTGGTTGTGAGAGAGGTGTTTTTTGGTTCATGTCCAGGTATATGTTTACAGATCAGAAGTGAAAACCTGTCTGTAGAGGGATTCTTGTAGGAGGTTGTCTTTGCTTGGGTTTTTCTGCTATGAGGAGACAGCATGACAAAGGCAACTTTTATAAAGAACAACATTTACCTGGCTGACTTAGTTTCAGAGGCTCAGTCTATTATCATCACAGCAGGAAGAAGACATGGTGCTGGAGAAGGAGCTGAAAGTTCTACATCTTGATCAGAAGACATCCAGAAGGAGATCCTCTGGAATCTTCTGGAAGCAGCCAACAGGAGGAAGTCTACACTGGGCAGAGCTTAAGCATAGGACCTCAAAGACCACCCCCACAGCATCTCACTTCCTCCAGCAAGGCCACATCTCTGAATACTGCCACTACCCATGGGCCATGCACACACAAACCACCACAGAGGCCAATCCTTGTGTGCTTTAAGGTGTTGTATTTGACTTGGATCAATACATCCAGTCTAGATTCTTTTTTTTTTTTTAAGATTTATTTATTTGTTTGTTTGTTTCATGTATATGAGTACACCATTGCTCTCTTCAGACACACCAGAAAAGGGCATCAGACCCCATTGAAGATGGTTGTGAGCCACCATGTGGTTGCTGGGAATTGAACTCAGGACCTCTGGAAGAGCAGTCAGTGCTCTTAACCGCTGAGCCATCTCTCCAGCCCCAGTCTAGATTCTTGCCTCACACATACCAGCATGTCCTAACATTAGTAAGTGTGGTCTGCGGGTAGAAATGTGGGGTTAAACTTTTTAGCCAGAAACTGTATTAGTTATAAGTAGTAGGATAGCAGGTAAAGGAATGGATGGTCATCAGATTATTGATCCTGAGAAGACAAGGAGAAGATTAATCACCCACATGGAAAACATGGGCAGCAGTTGGACAAAAGAACTTAGGTATCTCTTTCATATCATACCTTGGCCCCAGGGAATTCAGAAAAGCAACCTGGAGAAATAACCAGACAGATCCAAATGAATCACTGCTACAAAAAAAAAGAGTGTGAGTTCCTCACTGACACTGTTCTAGAAGACAAGAGGAAAGGACTGTTCTAGAGTTAAGGAGACAACAGAGCATCACGGAAGTGCTGTGTGTAATTTGCACTGGCTTCTGGGTTTGACAAGAACGTCACCTTGGGCGTTAGTCATTGAAGGAATTGGACAAATGTGACTGAAGAATCAGTGCTATTACACAAACACAGTGTTACCCACACCTGCACAGCCTAACATCAGTAAACATGATCTAGGGCTGGCAGTGGGGGGCTTAAATCCCACTTAAACAGAAATATCGATTGCTACTAACAATCTTGACTCTTACCTTTGCCTTATACTTTTGCCTTTAAGAGGTGCTTAGCGAATGTAACCAGGGATTTTGGAGCGAAGCGTCAAGAAAGTCATGCAACTTCCTCAGATAGAGTGTTGGTAGAAATAATTAGAGAGGGAAAACAAGTGTGGCAATTAAGAACAGTAATTTTGCTTGAAAGGAGTGAATGAATAATACTTTATTATCAACAGTGTGATTTGATGATAATATCTACCATAGAAGGTAGACATTTGCACATATCAAACAGCATGTCTTGGGAAGGCCTAAGATAGACACGCCATGGGTTTTCCTACTTAATAATACACCCAGGGGCATGTATATAAGCACACATTAAGCTCTCCTGCATCTTGTGATGGTGACTAAGAGCTAAGAAGCTTCTGTTGCCTTAAAGGTTATGAGAGAATCTGTGCTAATTGGCACAGCCGCTCCTCTTGCTACTCTGAAAACTTGTTGACTTAAGTCATTTTTTTGTGCCCTTAATACATAGCAGTGTAATGGTGGTTAATGTCAAATAAACGAAATTACTCAGTATATCTGTATACATAGTATTATCACTCTAAGAAATATGGGCCCTCATTGTATTACCGGGATCTCTGAAACCAAGGCCACTAGGGAAGAATTGTTAGCAACAGTCTCACTCAGCTCTGGATCTTGCATGCAACATTATCATCAAGCCAAGCACAGGGACAAGAATGGCAATGTCTAAGATGGCTGACCAACTGCGCTCTGAGTAGAACTGATGCCTGCTCCACAGGAAGGAGTTCTCTTCTGGTACTGTAACTCTAGTTCCAGCTCTAGTTAAAAGGTAACTCTAGTCAAAAGCCCACAGCTGAGTATGCCATAGGCCCAAGTGAAGAAGTTGCTGCTGTTATTTTAATAAGCATACATGATGAATTCATCAAATTGCATTCTTTGTATCTGTACCCATACCCACAAATTATTGCTGCTGTCCACTTTGGTCAGAGAAGCTTCTTTGTTTTATCAGTCTGTCATAACCTCATATAACTGATCAGTGTGAGGAGAGTGACAATTGAATGCTCATCCATAAACTGGTCTTCTACATCCCAAAGGGACAGAAAACAGTGTGGAAAGGGGGCAGAAAGAATGTAAGAGGTGGAGAACAGGTGCAGTATGTAGACCATCATTTGCTGGGGATGACCTGCATGGCCTTTGTACAGATGAGCTCATGGCATCTGCCATTATTTGCCCAGGACTGGGCCCACTGATACCCTAGTCTAGAGGAGTGAGCAGCTCATGGGATCCTGCTCCTCCTTGAGGACTTGCACTGTTACGAGACAATGGGAAAGGAGAGAGATTTTCTTCAGTGGTAAGAACTGATAAGGGACTCGTGTCTCTTTAAGTAACCCTTCACCTATGTTCCTATAAGTAACTCTTGTATAACTGTGACTCACTGGGTCGTCAAGGGAGCCGTGTTAGGAGAACTAGTTGGGAAAATGAACTGATTAGGAGGAATAAAGGAGGATGAGAGAGGGTAAAGTGGGTGAATGTGATCAGAATACATTATACACTGATGGGAAAATTTTACCATGAAACTCAGTTATGATTAACAGGCACTGTTTTTTAAAAAGAGATATTCAAAGGAAACCACTTTTAAGTAGACAGATCCTTTTAATAGGCAACTTGAAAGATTTCACCTAGAATCCTCTCTTTTCTTTTTCTTTTTTGGGGGGTTTTTGTTTGTTTGTTTGTTTGGTTGGTTGGTTTGGTTTGTTTTGTTTTTCGAGACAGGGTTTCTCTGTGTAGCCCTGGCTGTCCTGGAACTCACTCTGTAGACCAGGCTGGCCTTGAACTCATAAAACCTGCCTGCCTCTGCCTCCCAAGTGCTGGGATTAAAGTCGTGCACCAACACTGCAGAATCCTTTCTTTTCAACTGTACACTTTAGTGTCATCTTTAATGGTTCCTCTCTAGAGCTTCACTATGGCCAACCTGGACCTGCTCCAGCCTGTCCTTTCCTGGCTGGCATCTAAGTGGAGGGTTCTTCTTCTGAGTTCAACCTCATCTCTTGCATGTTATTGCATTGGTTTTATCTAGCTACAGTCCAGTTCTCTTCCCACGAATGAACATTTTAGAAAACACATTAGATCAAATATCAAAACCATTTCAAATTATCAACAAAAACCTAACATTCTTAGCAGGAAAAGATAATCCTCAACTACACTAGTTGGGAATGTTTTATGTAAGTAAGTGTGTGTGCGTGTGTATGTGTGTGCGTGCGTGCACGCGCACTGGAGGAAAAGTAAGCAAGAATAGAGTTTGTATATATTAGACAAAACCTCAATAATCTATCAATTAAATAATCTCTTTTATTTTTTTTCTTTCACTTTTGAGTTTGCTATCAACACAATCCAAAATTCTTCAAGTATTAGGAAATTCTCATCCCGGCATTTTGATGTGACAAAAATTATACCTTAACTATGTCTTCATAAATGAATAAACAGATGAGATCCAAGGCTAAGAAGCGCTCTATCGATTATTGATTTAAATGTGGCCCCTTCATAACAGAAAAGGTCACGGGCAATAAAATACTGTGAAAATCAGTATGGTGGTTCCTCAGAAAGATGGGAATCAATCTACCTCAAAATCCAGTTATGTTACCCAAGGGCATAGCTCCAAAAGATGCTTTAGCCTAACACAGAGACACTTACTTAACCATGTTAATTGTTGTTCTATTTATAATAGCTAGAAATTGAAAATATCTACATGACCCTGAAGAAAAGAATGGGTAAAGAAAATGTGGTACATTTACACAATGGAGTGTTGTCAGCTCTTTAAAAAATTAAATCATGACATTTTCAGGCACCTGGATAGAACTAGGAAACAAAATCATCCTGAGTGAGGTAATTCTGACTCAGAAAGACAAATATGCTGTGCATTTGCTTATATATGGCTATTAGCCATTAAATAAATGATAAAAAAAAAAAAGCTATAATCCACAGACCCAGAGAGGTCAGGGATACAGGAAGGGTCTAGGGGGAGAGATGTGGATCTCATTGGGAGGAGAAAATAGAATAGATTTTCCGGGTGACCTGGAGGGTGGAGATGAGAACAGAAGAATCAGGTGGGAAGGGGGAAAGGGAAGTGAATTTGAGAGAGCGAATGAGGAGAGGGACAGCTAGGATTGAAGTGCATTCAAGGGGAAATATGGAAATCTAGTGCAGTAGAAATTTTGTATAATATATGAAGGCAATCCTAACTAAGTTTCCAAAAAAAATGAGGGAGATGGAGCCCCAAGTGGACACCTCTTTTCACCAAATGAAGCTTTTAGAACTGAGATTTCATCTAGTACTAGGTTTCATCTAAGTGAGTTGTTGGCTGAATCCCCAAACAACACAGACTGTTGCCAAGACAACAGGTTGTTCTCCACAAACTGAAAGCAGGGCCCATTTTGGAAGATTACATTCACAAAACTCACTGAATGTGAAGAGGTCAAGCTGGTGCCTACATAGAACCTTCAGCTTTATGTTCCAGTGTCTTTGACACAAAAAGGATCTTTGCAGGCTACCTAAAAAGAAATGAAATCTGTAACATTAATTTTTTTCAATGTCTACTTTTAATGATGGTTCTTAAATACTTTAACCTCCCTTTTAACCCACCACCTACCAGAGGCAGTAGAAAAGAAAAGAGATGGGGGAAGTAGACCTGTTTAGAAATGGTTCTTTAGAGCAACTCCCATTTGTGTTATCTGGAAATCGGCAGTTCAGTTCACAAGTTAAGAGTGGCTTGATCCACTTGCAAATACTTCATGGATACATCAGCAATCCAGTTTAGTAGAGTCAGGATAGTTGAGTGGTACCACTGCCTAGCAGAGAGACAGACAGGCCTCAGCCTCAGCACAAATCAGCAGTAGAGACCAGCAGGAACACCAGGAGAAGTTCTCGGCTGTGCCTTTCTCAGAGAAGTGAAGATCAGTGAAGACTGGAGATCCACAAGCATTGCACAGCTCTATAAGCAAGCCTAGCTCAGCCTCCATCAGTGTCCATCAAGTCCCTTTTTTTTTTTTTTTTTTTTTTGAGACAGGGTTTCTCTGTAGCCCTGGCTGTCCTGGAACTCACTCTGTAGACCAGGCTAGCCTCAAACTCAGAAATCCGCCTGCCTCTGCCTCCCAAGTGCTGGGATTAAAGGCGTGCGCCACCACTGCCTGGCTACATCAAGTCCTTTTTATTCTCTTTATATATCACGTGTTCTCCACAGGTCTTGCCTCAGAATGTGTCTTGCCTCAGCAGGTGCCAATCAAGCCAGAGTTTTCTGAAGTGGCAAGAAACTGTAGCAAATCACCAGAAGTATTTTGGCGCATTTCTCTCTATCCATTCCCAACAAATGGAGCTTAACTACACACTGTAAAGCAAACCAATACGTGCATGTTGTTAGCAAAGAATCCATCATGTGTCCTTTCACATGCTTACTTTAGCAGAACATCTTTTCTCCTGTGTCTGCTTCAGCAAAACATTCCTTCATTAGTCTGTCTTAGTCTTTCTCCTGTGTCCACTTCATGAAAACACTCCTTAATGTGTTTGCCCCAGCAAAACACCATACAACACAACTGACTTTTCAAAGAGCCCTTAAGTTTCCACTTTAGAAAACACTAGTACAAACACAAAATCTTTGATATACAATCAGTACTGACTTCAAAATATGCTAAGGCAATGGTGATAAAAAGTTTATAGTATTAACCAACTAACCATCTGATTTAGCTCCAGGCTCACTCCATACTCACTCAAGGACCCCATACTTGACACTGCTGGGGTCACTGCTTGGGTCACCAAGAACCAGAGACTTGATAGCCCAGGACAAATACTACTGGTCTAAAAAAAGGTAACAATAAAATGACTCCTAATGATACTCTGCTAAACTTATAGATCAGTACCTCATTCAGCCATCATCAGAAAACTTTCCTCCTGCAGCAGATGGGACTAAGATACCCACAGTCAGACATTGTGTGGATACCTTAGAACACACAGCTCTAGACAAGATGTCTCTATCAAACCCCTCCCCTCAGAGCTCATGGAACCTTCAAGAAGAGGAGGCAGAGGGAGTAGGGGAGACAGAGGGATGGAGGACATCAAGAGAACAAGGCCTGCATGGGACACAGGAGCTCACAAAAACTGAAGCAGCATGCACAGGACCTGCATGTATTTTTATGGGACTCCTAGATGTGAGAACAAGTGGGTCTCTGATTTCTGCACCTGTTTGGGGGGGCTCTTATATTTTTCTGTTGGTTCCCCTATCTTACTTGGATATGATGGAGTTTTGTTTGTTTTTTTAATCTTACAATGTTTTATTTTGTTTTGTTGCTATCTCTTAGAAGCCTGTTCATTTCTAATGAGACTGGAAAGGGAGTGGATTCAAATAGGAGAGGATGGGAGGAACTAGGAAATGTAGGAGAAGAGGAAACTATTCAGACTATATTGTATGAAAAAAAATCTGTGCTTGATATTGAAAAAATTAAACAACAGTAACTCTAAAAAAAAGAGAGAGAGTACTAATCTAATCTAACTCAAGTCCCAGTCCATGAGATGGGATCTGTACATGACACTGCTTGCTTGGGTTTACCAGGAACCAGAGACTAGATTGATTGCCCTAAGACCTAGGGTAAAATCAAATATTACTGGTCTAAGTAACAATAAAATGACTCCTGATCATATTCTGCTATACTCATAGATCACTACCTGTTGAAAAATACAGCAATCTTAAGTTTGTATTTGGCAGTTGATAAAAGATTAATTGGTAAAAGCAAACAGAAGGATAGTAATTTTCCATTGTACCTTGTGTTCTTGGCCCTTGAGATAGACATAAGATTGCAAGCCAGGTTTGTCTTGAATGATAGATGAGAAGGAATATTATAAGGACCTACAGTTTCTAGAAATGTTGATATCTTGAATGGCATGTAACTGTCATGAGCAAGAAGACAGGTGTTAGGAAGGAATGGTCAAAACAATCTCCTAACCCTACCCATAGCAATATAAATGGGAAAAAGAAGGGTATTTTAAACCCATTTATTCAAGACCTTATGGAGAACCATCCTATAAAACACTAGGCACAGCATTTTGTTTTATAAAAATGAGGCACAGTTCTTAGAGAAGGCAAGTGTGGGAAAGCACACTGATGTCGTTTTGTGTAAGCTTTCATGGGTTCTTAGAGCTGATAGAAGGGTAATGCATGGCTGATGAACCTGACAGTCCTTAGGCTGAGCCTGGCTCTCTGCTTACAAGCCATGTGGATATATGGAAAGAAGAGACAGTGGCCCTCTTTCTCCATGTGGGAGTAAAGCTGACCTCTTAGGCTTGGAGAGAATAAGTGGATTGTATGGATGAGCTGCTGGTACAGTTCCTAATACAGAGCAGAAACTTAATAAAATAGTAATGTGTGGGGTTGTTACTGTATCTATAAAGTATTCATGGTAACATTAATCCTGGAAAAAATTCTAAAATTATCAAGTAATGTTTTTCTAATAACTAAAAAGAAAAGATGTGGGTAGATGTTCCAAATGGATTCTATAATGAATTTGTCAGCAAATTAGGCACAGCAGACCTCTCTTCACTTTTGACATGGTTCCCTCCACACTTAGTTACTAACAAGAAAAAGAAAAAAGTGAACGAATTGTCTTCAACTCCCCATAGGGCCTATAGGAAACCAAGTGGCCACATGGCAAACAGGGAGATTTATTTGCATGTGGTTGACTGCTTTGCCAAGGGGTGACAGAAATCTGAAGAGAGGTAAAACAAGTCATTGTTGTCCCATTCTAATTCAATAATTTTATAAGAAAATAGCACTGATGGCAATCTGAGAAAATATGAAGTCTAATTACAGAAGCTTAGATTCAGGACTCTTCTTGGAAACATGCCTAGTCCTTCAGTGAATTCTTTTCTATGTGTAATCTCCAAAGAGACATAATTATAAATTCACACAGTAAACAATAAAAGTCACATATTCTGTTCCAAACTACACACAAGGAAATGTTAAGCTACTTATCATATGATACATGTAAAGATATGTTCCTTTTATAGATAGTGAGACATAGCACTTTAAATCATACAAGAAAGGACTATGCTATACTAAGTGTGTATAAAATTCAAAAATGAAGTTGGTTGCCTAGCATCCCAGCTTTATGATTTTGGTCAATATTTAAAACTGTCTTTTAATGATATAAACATAACCTTTCACTTTTAATTTTCTGATAAGTGTCCAAATTATTAACGATTTCTGGCTTCAAAATTAAAGTAAACATATTTTTGTGTACATAAAAGAAGTGAACATGCAAACTTCATATTTAAAATTTCCTAAAATTAGCATAGATATTTGCCTAGTGTTATTCCTTAGAAATTTCCATGGATAGTTACAGTTTATGTCATATCAGTAATATAGACTATCTCAATGGGGAATGCAGCACATGTTTAAGTGAGAATATGTGTGTTGTGATCTTTCTATTCCTGGAACCTTGACAGAGCTCTTCGAGAATTCGAGAAAATCTAACATTCAAATGATGGGCATCCAGATGTGTTTACACGTGGTTGAAACCTCAGAGAAGTGGGGTGGGTCATTAATCTGCTCTTCCATGTCAATGGTCTTATAAGAAAACTATAAAGAGCACTGATAACAATCTGACAAAATACAACTCCTCATCAAATAAATGAAGACAGGCTCCTGAGGCTCCTCCACAATTCAAGCCGCATGCTTTTAGAGTCTGTTAGCCCCTATTTAGATAGCAATGCCCTAGCAAAGGGAAATGACTGACTGACGAGGCAGATAACTGGTGTCCCAGAGTTCATAGTGTGCTTACATGAAATGTATTCCATGTAGTCTGCCTTCCCCAATTCACATCTTTCCCAAAGCCTCAGAACAAAACTATTTGAGAGAAGGGGTCTTTATAGATACAGCTAGTTAAGATAAAGCCACAGTGGAGCAGGAAAATCTAAATCTAATCTGTCTATTGGCCTTATAACAAGATGCAAAGAGATCAAGACACACACAGAGAAATGATGATGTGGCAACATGGGACACAAGGGGAGCACTATGTAATGACAAAAGTAAAGGCTGCATGGTACATCAGCAAGCCAGGCTCAACCAAGGATTGCTGGTAACACTAAATGCCAAGGCAAAGCTACAGAACAGTCTCTATTGGAGCTACATAGCTCTGCCAACTCCCCAAACCCTGCCTCCCTTCAGTTCCTAAGTCAAACAGACAGACCACCTTCTGACCACCTGGAAGCCACAGTAGCCTTTGCAGACGCTACCTCTTGTCCTGTTGCTTATCTCCATTAAACACACATCCTTCAGGACAAACCCCCAACTTACTCTAGAAGTCCTTGTCCACTCATGCTCAGTTTCTGCTGATACCTTTTTAACCATTCAGTCTTTGTTCCTTTAATGGCTCATGTCTGGAACATTCTTCATCTTCTGCTTTCCCAACACCCTTCTAGCTAATGCTGCTTCTTCCTGGCTTAGACATTTCTTCCAAAGGGGTCTCTCTCTCTCTCTCTCTCTCTCTCTCTCTCTCTCTCTCTCTCTCTCTCTCTCTCTTTCTCTCTCTCTCTCTCTCTCTCTAGCTCTCTGTAAACCAGATGCTTTCCCCAAGCATTTATTTACCACTCTGTTGGAATTGCTTGTTTATTTGTATACCATGCAGGAATTTTACCCTTCATTACTCAGGTACAAAAAAAAAGTCACATTCCATTATTTCTAACATTAAAACTAAATGTATCCCTCCGTCTCACCCCCTTGACTCATAAGAATGTAATCCATGGGCTCCCTCCCTGTCTCACTCTTCATAAGATCACCCCAGAACTCTGAATTTACAGAAGTACTCAAACTATGTAACTCTGATGCTGTAGTTACATGCTGACCTACCGAGTTCTATTCCAGGAAGCAGTCAGATAGCACAGCACAGCACAGACAACCACAGCACAGCAATACTCCACACCATCCACAGGTGACTCGCAGATACCTTGCAGCTGCTCAGAGACTCAGCATGTACTGGCCGGTAAGGGTTAACTTTCTATAGGACTGGCTGGCAAGTAACCCCAGTGATTGACAGTCCAAGCACTCAGATTTAAAGTCACCCCTAGGAACCAAAGGGCCCAATGACACTTTTATTGTATGTTCTGTAGTCTTCCAGAGATGTCACTTTTAATGTAAATTCTGTCACTTTGTCACAGCAGGATTTGAACTTGAGACTACATTTGAAAATGGCATGTAACATTAAATTATCATCAAGTTAATGTAGGGGCTAGGATGTAGCTCAAAGGTAGAGTTTGTGTGGCATGTTGGAAGCTCAGGATTCTTCCCTAGTATCACAAAATCCATAATGAATATAATCAACTAAAAAAATAAGACTTCAATCCATGAATTAAAACCACTTGCTGCTCTTCCAGGGGACCCAGGTTCGAGTCCTCTCACCCACATAATGGCCCACAACTATCTCTAACTCCAGTTACAGGGGATCTAACATGCTCTTTTGGCCTCTATAGCCACCAAGCACACATGTGGTTCATGTGACAAGACAGCCATACACATAAAACAACAGTAATTGTAAAGACAAAGCTAAAATCTATTGACCAAGCAAGCAGTACCTAAATTAATTTAGAAAACTTGCATCCAATGAAGTGGGTTTTAGGAAAGGGCACACACAGGAAATTGACTTCACTATGGAACTGACAGAGAATTATCAAAGAGGGAGCTGCTGGTGGCTGCTTCAAGACACATATCCACTGAAAATCCTAAACTCACAAAATCCACCGGTTGAACTATGTACCTCCCTATTAACATCGCATGGAAAACAGCTCCCCCAACCTCTACCCCTGCCACACAGACAGACACCTATAAAAACGGCACATAATTACCCTGGACATAGATATAGATCAGACACATGAAAAGAGGGATACCTGTGGATAAGAGCTACTACAGGAATTCAGGGAAATATTCAACACTGTCACTTCAACACAGTCACAAAGAACCAACTGCTGTCAACACAGCCCTCCAGAAAACAAGACGCTCCTTTCTCGGGAGAGAAAAGCCTTTGGAGCACATGCCCAGACTGCTCAGCAGTCGGGATCCTGTGAGCAATGCTTTTTGGCTTCATTGTCAGATAACCAAAGCTGTTAGACGGAACACCCTCTGCCTGCCCTACTCCAACGGCATATTTCACTTTTTAGTTACAAAATATGGTTTTAAATAAGAATGTTATGCAAGGGATGGAGTAGTGGGGGCCTTAGTGGAAGGCAGCTTCCACTAACCACAACACACCACGAGTTCTTGGAACCTGCTGCTCCCTTCATATTTGGCACTAAGTGGCTCATTGTCCTTGTCTAGACAAGTGCTACAGGCTTCGTAAACAGTGAATGTCTGCACAAAGCCTCTATTCATCCAGAATGAAAACATGTTAATGTGTTGCCTTTTCAAGCCCAAGGGGTTTGCAGAGAAAGAACAATTTACAGCTACTTCGGTTTTAAATTAATATTTACTTACTGTTGGAAAATTTAAACCTAGCATCCTCACATTTTATGTACAATTAACAAACAATGCTCTTCTACTTAAGGTTCTAATGAAGTATGAATCACTAGTTATTCTTTTACTGACATTTGGCTAATTCACAGTAAACAGGCTAAATGCTTTGCAATAATCTTTCTTACAATTAGTTCCTCCAAGTTATTAAGTCATTCCTTCCAATATTTTTGAATAAATTTGCAAATTTTATGTGTTTAACATTTTAGGAGCCAAGTGTTTTTTTTTTTTTTCATGGCATCCTACATTATTTACAAGCAAAATGACCTGGTAACTGACTAATTAGATATGCAGCAAGAGACAGACACAGCTATAAGTTGAACACATACACAAATATTTATTTATGAACATATATGCATATATAAAAAACTCATAAGCCATTTTCAAACTTTAGAACTAGTAAGTCTAGCATCAATAATGTAGCTAAAGCAATGATTACAAGATTAACGCATCAGATCCTCTTAGGAGTTACACTTTAACAAACAAATATGACAGCTATCCCCTGCATCTACCTCTGTCTACAACCGCATGTTGCTGGCAGATTCAGTTTTATACTAGCTGCCCCTTGGTTTTGCTTATTCCCCTGAAAGTTTACCCTCTGACTCCCCCCTCCCCGACTCTGGGTGAGCTGAACTAATCTTATGATTGCATGACTGAGTCTTCATTGTACTGAGATCTTTCACAGAGCACAGCCCTCAGAACCTCTTAATATCATCCTCTGCATCACTAAGCCCCTGATCTTCCTCAGACATCTGTAACCTGTAACCACAATGTAAAAGTCGTTCTGCTGGCAAATGCTACTTAGATTGCCTTGTCAGTGCATTCCGGAACCTTTCAATGCTTGCAGGCAGATTATTAGGGTTAAGAACTTAGAAACTGTGGTCCTGCTGACATCAGGACCTTGAGCTGTATGAAATAAGGTAAAATGTGAAAACGAAAGCAAATAAAAAATCCTGAAAACAACAAACCTTGAAAACTAAACCAATGTTGTTCAGGTTTCCTATCTAGGTTTCTAAACACAATTAAATCAAGAAAACATAAAGCATATAGTATACATTATATGTTAAATTATGTATTTCATCAAATAGAGGGTCTGTCACTTAGAGAAAAGTGGTTTGATTCAGTAAATACTCAGAATTGCCAATCACCATCATCATAATAGGTAAAAGACATGAGAGCCAGGCCCGTGACATCTCACACCTAGTGTGCTGCTAGACTAGAATAACTGGCAGGTTCAAGACCACCCTGGAAAGACAGAAACAGTGGAGGAGGAAGGGGCAGGGAGGGTTAGAGAGAATTGGAATAAAGTATAATTATATCCCAAGTGTTCAGAGTAGGCCAAATTTGAATCTCTGTCATTTGACTCATAAAAATATACCATCTGCGTGACTACTACTGTTACCATGCATCAGAGCTTCTGCCAGAGAGCACCTGAGATGTGCAAACACTTGTACAGCACCACTGATCTCTAATATGACTGCAGCTCCCCAATGAGTTGTGTCTGAAGAAGCATGCTTGTGCTAAAAGCACTAAGACATTGTATCGCATCTTAATTTTATTTTTAATTACACACTACTATATATTCAGTAAAGGGAACCTGAGGGCTAGCAAGATGGCTCAGCTGGTAAAGGCCCTTTACTGGCAGCATGAGTTTGATGCTCAGAACCTACATTAAAGTGATGGAGAAAACTTAGTCCATGAAGTTGTCCTCTGGCCTCTACACCCACATTATGGCACATCCCCCCAAATCAATAAAGGTTTAATGAAAAATACATAAATAAATAACTCATATTCTTTAAGTTATAAAAGACACTTTGGGAAATAAAAATATAATATTAAGACTGTTTTCCTCTCAATATACAAAACATGTTTACATTTTTAAACATATATATGTGGAACTATACTGGAAATATTTTTAAATTATTCTGAGGTTCTTCATTATATCATTAGCATTCCTCCAAATAACTAAATATTTTGTAAAATTGATGACTACTAAGACTTCTGCCTCTGGAACAGAAAACTGTACCACAGACCTACTTCCCATAAAAACAACCATATCTGGTGAAAATTAAAAAGCAAAGTTATTCACATTTTGAAAGTATTGTATGTATGTATGTATGTATGTATGTATGTATGTATGACAAATGAAGAAACACATAAAATCTGCTAAGTCTTCACAAGAACTTCAGTGAGTTGGGACACTAGAGTCATGATCCATTTCCTCCCTCCTTAACCCCAGTCTATTGTTGAGAATGATGGGTGTCTCTCTGTAGGTGGGTATAGACAAGAAGAGGGAACCACCTGCTACCCTCAGCTCTTGTACAAAGGCACGGTACTCAAGGCTTTTCCCAGTAGAGGCAGGCCCACCAGCTGTTCTCATCACCACCTTTAATGCACACAGACTAAGTCCCTGAGGAGCATGGCTAAGGGCTCCCTTCCTTCATTTAGGACAGTGGAAATTAGACCCAAGGCATGGTAGGCTGAGAATATTGGGATCTCATCAAAATTGTCATTCCCCCGCCCCATGCCTAATTCATAAACCAGGGGGATCATTTTAAGAGAAACCCGTTCCCTATCCCCAAATATAAAACAGTGATCAAAGATTTTGCCTATGGGTGAGCACTCTACCAGGAAGAGAATTCTGAGGTTTTCCCCCAAGGGAACTGACTTTATTGAACACGGAAAGTTAGAGGTTTCAGTATAAAGGTGCTTTTGAACATAGTACAACTCCGTAGTGAACAACTGAACAATTAAGAAGACTTTTAGTCTATTGTAAGAATAAAATCAAGGCAAAAGAAAACAAAACAAAAATGAAGAGCTGGCTTGATCAGCGAAGTGCTTACCTTGCAAGCCTGAGTTTGATCCCCAAACCCAGAAACAGCAGAAATTACTGCTTGTAATTCCAGTGCCAGGGAGGTGGACACAGGTGGCTTCCTAGGGCTTGCTGGTCAGACAGCATAGCTTAAGCAGTGAGTTCCAGGACAGAGAGACCTTAGGTCAAAAGACGAAGGGGACAGTGCCTGAAGAATAACTCCCAAGTTTGACCTCTGTCTTTCACACACACACACACACACACACACACACACACACACACACACACACACCTACCTACCAAGTTTCAGGATAAACCCATGAAAATACTCCCAAAATAACTCCAATGAGGGGTCTTGTATTTAAGTCAAATTATAGAGCAATGACATGGCGCAAAACAGCCAGCATTTAATGGAGTCTAATAGCTGAACAAGATGCCAACTGAAGCAGATGGTATAACAGAGAGATTAAGGAAGAAGAAGCCAAAGGAGCCCCTGCTAAGCCCACTCTTCCCCATGGTGACTGCACTTGGAGAAGCAGCACCACAACTGTGTATTGTGGGAAGATGGGCTTCAGGAGCATAATTCAGCTAAGTCACTAAGCAAACAAAGCAAGCAGACAACAATAAGAAAAATCTTGTGGAAAGAGGCAACCATGTTCAGAATTGCCATGTTACCTAAAATGTCTGAGTTTCAACAATGATCACAAAAAAGAGACATGCAAAACAAAATAGGAAAGTGTGACTTGTACACGGAATGAAAGAAAATGACCCAGGAACCGTTTATGTTAATACCCTAATGTTTTTACTAGGTAAAGATTGTAAAAACATCCCTTTGAGCCAGGGATGATCATGCATAGCTTTAATCCCAACATTCAGGAGTCAGAGAAGGGTGGGTCTCTGTGAGGTTGCTCTGATCTACTCAGTGAGTTCCAGAATACCCAGAGCAACAGAGTAAGATCCTGTCTCAAAACAAGCAAACCAAAAATCCTTATGCTCAAAAAAACCAACGGGAACTTTGATGAAAGAAGGATAGCAATGCGTTATAAAGGATATCAAAGGCAGATCATTAACAGAACCAGAATAAAAGTATGGCTTTGAAACAAATAGTCACTGAAATTAATTAAATTCACTGAAGGAACTTGGTAGAATATTTGAAATAGTAGAAGGTAGAATTGATAAATTGGAAGATAAACCAATAGATATTATGTAAGTAAAGAACAGAGAAAGAAAAGAAATAAAATGAATGACCAGAGCCAAAGAGAATTGTGGGATATAATAAGGCATAGCAACATAACAATCTATACAGGAGCACCAGAAAGAGAGGGGGTGGGGACAAACAAAAAACTTTGTCAAAACAGATGACAACCTGAACTGACAAAGACACTAGTCTATACACTCAAAGAAACTTGATGAATACCATTTTACACAAAAACAAAGAGATCTACAAGTAGAAATATCATTAAAGCACTGAAAGTCAAAAAGACAAAGAAAATTTGACGGCAGCAAGAGCATGATGTGATATAAACCCTGAGAGCAACAGCTGACACGTCTGCGACACCACGACACAGGGCAGGAGGCCGTGAGGAAATAGATTCAAAGGTCTGAAGCTTTCAAAAACATGACTAAGAATTTTATATCCAGAAAAACTAGTTTTCAGGAGGGTAAAATTAACTGTTCTCATAAAAATAAAAACAATTTATTAATAGACCCACTAATTAAGGAGTACTAAGAAATTTATTTGGAATAAAAACAAGTGACCCCAAACACTGATTGAAATCAACAGAAGAACAAAGAGCAGATTCTGGGAGATAGCTCCATGAGTAAAAGCCACCCAAATAGGATGAAGGAGAGAACTGACACAACAAGTTGTCCTCAAACCCCCATGCATATACTGTAACATACACATTATAGTAAGCAAAAAACAAAAAAAAAACTGTTTTTAAATCAATAAAATTTTAAATCAATGATAAAGAAAATTGATGAAACAAAAAACTGGTTCTTTGTATAGCTCTACAAAATTGCCACAAGACTGACTAAATGGTCAAGTGACAAGATTCAAAAACTAGACTCAAAATTAAAAACAAAGACATTACTATAAATCTCATAGATGTAAAAAATATAAAGAAGAAACATGAATTATTGTACATGAAACATCCAACTTAGAATGAATGAGTAATTCATTAAATACACAAACTAACAGGAGTGACTCAAGAAGTGAGACAGCAGCTGTCAGTGCTGTAGGAGAGGCAGGAGGACTACCATCATCTGAGGCCAGCCTGGTCTGTGAGTTCCCAGTCAACCAGAGTTATAACGTGAGCCCTGAATAAAAAGAAGAAAGAAAGTAAGAGATTGTTTGAATGGGCCTATAATGAGGAAGGAAACTAAAACAGACGCCAAAAAACAATTCAGAAAGAAAGAAGAGCCTGGGCTGTTTCTAGCTTCATTGGTGAATTTGCAAAGCCACTCACACACTTTTACCAAAAAGACAAAAGAACAACAAAAAGAAAAGTAACATTTCTTTGTCCCTTTCATGAGACCAGCTTTATCCTGCTATCCCAGCAACAGAAAGACATCACTACCAAATTACAGACTGATATATTTTACAAACATGGATATAAAATTTCTCAACAAAATACTAGCAACGAGAACTCAGATCTTAATCAAAGGATTAAATACCGTAATAATTATGGAAATCAAGAATGGTTCAATATCTTCAAACTACTGTAAAATATATCAATAACATAAAAATCAAATAGTTGACTCATTAAGTATAGAAACAGCATTTGGGATAATACATTTTTCATGATTAAAAAGAACTTCATAGACTACAAATAAGGAGGGACTTTTAAACCTGAAATGAGGTGTCAAAAAATAGAGTTATATTCTACTTAATGGATCAGAAACAAAACAAGGATGTCCTTGAGTACTCCGCTAGAGACTCTAGTCAGAATAACTAAGCAAGGGGGGAAAAAAGAACAAACAGAGCCCTGGCGGTGAAGGAAAACATAAAACTATATTAAAAGATAACACAATGTTACTTGTCATTTAATCTCTGAACCCTAGAGGCTAAAGCATGAAGTTAACAAGTTTTAGGTCAGACGGGGCAATATAATGAAATACTGTTTCAAACAAAACAAAACAAAAAAAAAAAAATGGAAATCCACAAAGAAAATCAAAGTGTTAGTACATAAATTGAGCAAAATTGCAGGCTGTTAGACCAGCATACAGAAATTCTCGTTTGTTTTTTGTTTGTTTCTTTGTATTTTTTGGTGGGGGAGTTGTTGTTTTATGAGACAGGGTTTCTTTGTGTGACTATGGCTGTCCTGGAACGAGCTCCATAGACCAGGCTGGCCTCAGACTCACAGAGATCTGCCTGCCTCTGCCTCCAGAGTGCTGGAATAAGAGGCATGTGCCACCACCGCCCAGCAAATCTTTGTGTACCTATAAGTCTAGGATGAGCAATACAGAAATGAAATTAAGAAATCAATATTCCACCGAAACATTTTATGCATAAATTTAAAGAAGAAAGGGAACTAGAGAGGTGGTTTAGTGGCTAAGCGCACTGCCTGCTCTTCCAGAGGATATGGGTTCAGTTCCCAGCAACAACATGGCAGCTCACATCCACCTAAAACTCCAGAGTATACAACACCATTTCTTCCGTACCTGAGTACCATCTGTGTATGGTACACATTTCTGTATACATATACATATATGTATAGGAATACATTCAGACAAATACCCAAGCATATAAAAAATTTTTCTCCATAAAATGTTTTTATTTTTAATTTTGGCCATTTTTTTAATTTATTGGATATTTTATTTACATTTCAGATGTACCCCATTTTTCTCCCCAAACCCAGGAACCCCTTATTCTATCCCCCCCTCCTCCTGCCTCTGTGAGGATGTGCCTCCATCTACCCCCCCACTCCCACCTCCCCTCCCTCGAATTCCCCCACACTGGACTCCAGCCTTCCTGGGACCAAGGATCTCCTCTGTCACCTATGCCCAACAAGGCCATCCTCCCCTACATATACAGCTAGAGCCATGGGTCCCTCCTTATGTGCTCCCAGGCTGGTGGTTTGGACTCTGGGAGCTCTGGTTGGTTGGTATTGTTGCTCTCCCCATGGGGCCACAAACCTTTTCAGCTCCTTCAGTCTTCTCTCTAACTCTTCCATTGGGAACCTCATGATCAGTTCAATGGTTAGCTGTGAGCATCTGCTCCAGAATATGTCAGACTCTTGCAGACCTCTAAGGAGATAGCTACATCAGGCTCTTGTCAGCATTCAGTTCCTGCCATCCACATCAGTGTCTACCTGTGGTGACTGCACATGGGATGGATACCCAGGTGGAATGGTCTCTAGACGGCCCCTCCTTCAGTTTCTATCCCACACTTTGTCTCCATATTTGTTCCCTTGAGTATTTTGTTACTCCTTCTAAGAAGGACCAAAGCACCCACACTTGGTCTTCCTTCTTCATGAGCTTCATGTGGTTTGTGATTAGTGTAGTGGGTATTTCAAGCTTCTGGGCTAATATCCAATTATCAGTTAGTACATACCACATGTGTTCTTTTGTGATTGGGTTACCTCACTCAGGATGATATTATCTAGTTCCATTCATCTTCCTAATAATTTCTCCAATTCATTGTTTTTAATAGCCAAGTAATACTCCATTGTGTAAATATACCACATTTTCTGTATCCATTCCTTTGTTGAAGGACAACTGGGTTCTTTCCAGCTTCTGGCTATTATAAATAAGGCTGCTATGAACATAGTGGAGCATGTGTTCCTGTTATATGTTGGAGCATCTTCTGGGTAGATTCCCAGGAGTGGTATAGCTGGGTCCTCAGGTAATGCTATGTCCAATTTTCTGAGGAAGCACCAGACTGATTTCCAGAGTGCTTGTACCAGCCTGCAATCCCACCAACAATGGAGGAGTGTTCATCTTTCTCCACATCCTTGCCAGCATCTGCTATCACCTGAGTTTTTGATCTTAGAAATGGTTTTGATCAAACCATTCTGACTGGTTTGAGGTGGAATCTCAGGCATGTTTTCATTTGCATTTCCCTGATAACAAGTATGTTGAACATTTCTTTAGGTGCTTCTCAGCCATTCTAGTTTCCTCAGTCAAGAATTATTTGTTTAGCTCTGTACTCCATTTTTAATAGGGTTATTTGGTTGTCTGGAGTCTAATTTCTTGAGTTCTTTGTATATATTGGATATTAGCCTTCTATTGGATATAGGATTGGTAAAGATATTTTCTCACTCTGTTGCTGTTATCTCCTATTGACAGTGTCCTTTGCTTTACAGAAGCTTTGCAACTCTATGAGGTCCCAATTGTCAATTCTTGATCTTAGAGCATAAACCATTGGTGTTCTGTTCAGAAACTTTTCCCCTGTGCCTAGGTATTCGAGGGTCTTCCCCACCTTCTCTTCTATTAGTTTCAGTGTATCTGGTTTTATGTGAAGGTCCTTTACCCACTTAGACTTGAGCTTTGTACAAGGAGATAAGAATGGATTGATTTGCATTCTTCTACATGCTAGCCTCCACTTGAACCAGCACCATTTGTTGAAAATGTTGTCCTTTTTCCACTGGATGGTTTTAGCTCCTTTGTCAAAGATCAAGTGATCATAGGTGTGCGGGTTCATTTCTGGCTCTTCAATTCTATTCCATTGATCTTCCTGCCTGTCTCTGTTGCAATACCATGCAGTTTTTATCACTATTCCTATGTAGTACAGTTTGAGGTCAGGGATGGTGATTCCTCCAGAAGTTCTTTTATTGTTGAGAATAGCTCTTGATATCCTGGGTTTTTTTGTTATTCCAAATGAATTTGCAAATTGCTCTTTCTGTCTATATGAAGAATTGGTTTAGAGAGTTTTGATGGGGATTGCATTGAATCTGTAGATTGCTTTTGGCAAGATGGCCATTTTTACTATATTTATCCTGCCAATCCACGAGCATGGGAGATCTTTCCATCTTCTGAGATCTTCAATTTCTTTCTTCAGAGACTTGAAGTTCTTGTCATACAGATGTTTCACTTGCTTGGTTAGATTCACTCCAAGATATTTTATATTCTTTGTGACTATTGTGAAGGGTGTCATTTCCCTAATTTCTTTCTCAGCCTGTTTATCCTTCAAGTAGAGGAAGGCTACTGATTTGTTTGAGTTGATTTTATAACCAGCCACTTTGCTGAAGTTGTTTATCAGGTTTAGGAGTTCTCTGGTGGATGTTTTAGGGTCACTTAAGTATACTATCATATCATCTGCAAATAGTGAAATTTTGACTTCTTCCTTTCCTATCTGTATCCCTTTGACTTCCTTTTGTTGTCTAATTGCTCTAGCTAGGAATTCCAGTACTATATTGAATAGGTAGGGAGAGAGTGGGCAGCCTTGTCCAGTCCCTGATCTTAGTGGGATTGCTTCAAGTTTCTCTCCATTTAATTTGATGTAGGCTACTGGTTTGCTGTATATTGCTTTTACCATGCTTAGGTATGGGCCTTCAATTCCCGATCTTTCTAAGACTTTTACCATGAGGGGATGTTGAATTTTGTCAAATGCTTTCTCGGCATCTAGCAAAATGATCATGTGGGTTTTTTTCTTTGAGTTTGTTTATATAGTAGATTACACTGATGGATTTCTGAATATTGAACCATCCCTGCATTCCTGGGGTAAAGCCTACTTGATCATGATGGATGATTGTTTTGATGTGTTCTTGGATTCGGTTTGCAAGGATTTTATTGAGTATTTTTGAATCAATATTCATAAGGGAGACTGGTCTGAAGTTCTCTTTCTTTGTTGTGTCTTTGTGTGGTTTAGGTATGAGAATAATTGTGGCTTCATAGAATGAATTGGGTAGTGTTCCTTCTGGTGGGGAGAATTTAATGACTGCTGCTATTTCTTTAGGGGTTATGGGACCGTTTAGATGGTTTATTTTCTCCTGATTTAACTTTGTACCTGATATCTGTCTAGAAAATTGTTCATTTTATCCAGATTTTTCCAGTTTTGTTAACTATAGGCCTTTGTAATAAGATCTGATGATTTTTTTTAATTTCCTGAGTTTCTGTTATGTCTCCCTTTTCAGTTCTGATTTTATTAATTTGGATACTGTCTCTGTGCCCTCTGGTTAGTCTGGCTAAGGGTTCATCTATCTTCTTGTTTTTCTCAAAAAACCAGCTCCTGGTTTTGTTGATATTTTGTATAGTTCTTTCTGTTTCTACTTGGTTGATTTCAGCCCTGAGTTTGATTATTTCCTGCCGTCTACTCCTCTTGGGTGTATTGGCTTCTTTTTGTTCTAGAGCTTTCAGGTGTGCTGTCAAGTTGCTACTGTATGCTCTCTCCAGTTTCTTTTTGTGAGCACTTAGAGCTATGAATTTTTCTCTTTGCACTGCTTTCATGGAGTCCCACAAGTTTTGGTATAATGTGTCCTCATTTTCATTAAATTCTAAAAAGTCTTTAATTTCTTTCTTTATTTCTCCCTTGACCAAGTCATCAATGAGTAGAGCATTGTTCAGTTTCTACATGTATGTGGGCTTTCCATTGTTTTTGTTATTATGGAAGACCAGCCTTACTCTGTGGTGAACTGATAGGATGCAAAGGATTATTTCAATCATTTTGTATCTGTTGAGGACTGTTTTGTGACCAATTATATGGTCTATTTTGGAGAAGGTACCATGAGGTGCTGAGAAAAAGGTATATTCTTTTGTTTTAGAATGAAATGTTCTATAGCTATATATCTGTTAAATCCATTTGGTTCATAACTTCTGTTAATTTCACCATGTTTCTGTTTAGTTTCTCTTTCCATAATCTGTCCATTGCTGAGAGTGGACTGTTGAAATACCCCACTATTATTGTGTGAGGTGCAATGTGTGCTTTGAGCTTTAGTAAAGTTTCTTTTATGTATGTGGGTGCCCTTGCTTTTGGAGCATAGATGTTCAGAATTGTGAGTTCATCTTGGTATATTTTGCCTTTGATGAGTGTGAAGTGTCCTTCCTTATCTATTTTGGTTACTTTTGGTTGAAAGTCAATTTTATTTGATATTAGAATGGCTACTCCAGTTTGTTTCTTGGGACCATTTGCTTGGAAAATTGTTTTCCATCCTTTTACTCTGAGGTAGTGTCTGTCTTTGTCACTGAGGTGCGTTTCCTGTATGCAGCAAAATTCTGGGTCCTGTTTATGTATCCAGTCTGATACGCTACATCTTTTTATTGGGGAATTGAGTCCATTGATGTTAAGAGATATTAAGGAAAAATGATTGTGGCTTCCTGTTATTTTTGTTACTAGAAGTGAATTATTTTTGTGTAGCTTTCTTCTTTTGGGGTTGTTGGAAGATTACTTCCTTGCTTTTTCTAGGTTGTAGTTTTCCCTCCTTGTGTTGAAGTTTTCCATCAATTATCCTTTGAAGTGCTGGATTTGTGGTAAGATATTTTGTAAATTTGGTTTTGTCATGGAATATCTTGGTTTCTCCATCAATAATGATTGAGAGTTTTGCTGGGTATAGTAGTGTGGGCTGGCATTTCTGTTCTCTTAGGGTCTGTATTATATCAGTCCAGGATCTTCTGGCTTTTATAGTCTCTGGTGAGAAGTTTGGTGTAATTCTTATCAGTCTGTCTTTACATGTTACTTGACCTTTTTCCCTTACTGCTTTTAGTATTTTTTTGTTTTGTTCACTTTTTGATTATTATGTGACAGGAGGTATTTCTTTTCTGGTGTAGTCTATTTGGAGTTCTGTAAGCTTCTTGTATGTTCATGGGCATCTCTTTCTTTAGGGGAGGGAAGTTTTTCTTTATAATTTTGTTGATGATATTTACTGGCCATTTAAATTGGGAATCTTCACTCTCATCTATACCTATTATCCTTAGGTTTGGTCTTCTCATTGTGTCCTGGATTTCTGGATGTTTTTGCATTTTGCATTTGGTTTGACAGTTGTGTCAATGTTTTCCATGGTATCTTCTGCACATGAGATCCTCTCTTCTATTTCTTGTATTCTGTTGGTGATGCTTGCATTTATTACTCCTGACCTCTTTCCTAGGTTTTCTATCTCCAGGGTAGTCTCTCTTTGTGATTTCATTATTGTTTCTACTTCCATTTTTAGATCCTGGATGGTTTTGTTTAATTCCTTCACCCATTTGTTTGTGTTTTCTTGCAATTTTTTGAGGAATTTTTGTGTTTCCTCTTTAAGGGCTTCTACCTGTTTACCTGTGTTCTCCTGTACTTCTTTAAGGGAGTTATTTCTATTCTTCTTAAAGTCCTCTATCATCATCATGAGACGTGATTTTAAATCTGAATCTTGCTTTTCCGGTGTGATGGGGTATCCAGGGCTTGTTATGGTGGGAGAACTGGGTTCTGATGATGCCAAGTAACTTTGGTTTCTGTTGCCTATTTTCTTGTCTTGCCTTTCGCCATCTGGTAAACTCTAGTGCTACCTGCACTCACTGTCTCTGACTGAAGCCTGTCTTTCCAGTTATCTTGCTTGTATCAGAACTCCTCAGAGTTCAGATGTCTCTGTGATCCTGAGCTCCTGGGTGGAAGAACTTCTGGGAATCAGGCTGCCTCTGTGATCCTGAAATTCTGCTGCTCTGAGTGCAGTGGCTCCTCTAGGATGTCTCAGGATATGGTGTTTACATGGGAGCAGACCAGCTTGGTGTCTTCCCCAGTCAAAAGGACCAAGGGAGGGCATAAATTTTTAAAAATTTTAAAATGTAAATAACAGTAAACCATACATTCTGTCCGAATAAAATTTGAAAGATTTAATTTAACTAATTGTGGAAACATCTCATGCTTTAACAGCAATACTTCAAAGCTGCTATAGCATTCAACAGAATTCCAGATAGCTCCTTTGTGGAGATTGACAAATTGATTCTAAAATTAATATAAAATTACAATGGGTTAGACTAGTCAAAGCAACCTTAGGAGGATGAAAGCTCCTGAGTCTGAAACTGGTTGTGCATCAAGAAAAATCATCGCCAGAACTACACAGAGAAACCCTGTCTCGAAAAAAAACAAAAAAAGAAAAAAGAAAAGAAAAGAAAAATCATCACAGTAGTATGGCACTGTCTCGATGGAAGCATGGGACAGATCTGAGTCCAAAAACAAACCATTTGGCGTCAACTGACTTTCAACAAGTGTGCCATAGGAGAAAGATGTCTGCAATAAGTAACACTGGCACAACAGACTCTGGTTCTTCTAGAGACATCAAGAGAACTGTGGTTAGAGACCCATCTACAGCTGAGTGGTAGAAGCCTTGTATCTTAATCAAGGTTTCTATTCCTGCACAAACATCATGCCCAAGAAACAAGTTTGGGAGGAAAGGGTTTATTCAGCTTACACTTCCACATTGCTGTTTATCACCAAAGGAAGTCAGAACTGGAACTCAAGCAGGTAAGGAAGCAGGAGCTGATGCAGGGGCCATGGAGAAAATGTTACTTACTGGCTTGCTTCCCCTGGCTTGTTCAGCTTGCTTTTATTTTATAAAACCCAGGACTACCAGCCCAGGGCTGGCACCACCCACAAGGGGCCCTCCCCCCTTGATCACTAATTGAGAAAATGCCTTATAGCTGGATCTCATGGAGGCATTTTCTCAAGGAAGGCTCCTTTCTCTATGATAAATGCAGCTTGTATCAGGTTGACACACAAAACCAGCCAGTACACCATGTTAACTTGGAATTAAGTGTCACAGTAGAGAAATAGTTTAGGACAGCATGGAGGAGAGGGGCAACTTAAGATACACTCCAAAAAAAGAGAAGTAGTAAGGCTTTTCATTTGATGGATAGGAATTATTGATCATAAGGACTTAGCAATGAGATCCATAAACTAATAAATCCCAGAAGTGCAATAAATTTAATAAAAATCCTTAAAGCTCTCCCAAGATCTTTCAAGAGACTGACTCTAACACCTTCTCTGGTCCCACCCACTAGCATTCTTTACCCTTGTAGTGATATTCCTCTTGACAACACACCCACATGAGATTATAAGAAGGACATTCTCTGGACTCCACCACTACAGCCTCCCTTTCCAATCTATGACTTACCAGTTAATGGGCCTCTCTTTGCCTGTTTCTTCAAAGGTACTTTGAAGAACATAATAGCAATCATTCTATCTTCTACACAGATATAATGAAAGGATTAGGATTTGCCAGCCAAATGCTAATAACAGCCATTACTTATTCACTCAAGCAACATTTCTACATCTCTACATCTATTTAACCTGTGTCATTTGTGACCAGAACCCTCTCCTCCTTACCCTCTCTCCACTCCCACTCATTCTTTGATGAGCAAAGGCCAACCTAACTTTTAAGTTTTAAGTAGTCTCACTCTTCTCCAACTCTCCTCCTGTCCTCCAAAGGCATTCGTTTCTCCTCTGCACTCCAAATCATTAATTCATTACATTTGCTTTTTTCATTAGCCAATTGAAAAACCTGAACTTGGAAGTTTAGTTCAGTGATGGAACACTTGCCTAGCATGCATGAGGCCGTGGGTTCAGTGCTCAGAACCACAGAATGAACTAAACCAGAAAGACTATCCATGTTGCAGCCATGATGGAGTTGCTATTGGAACATTGCAAAGAGCACCAAATGTGTTTAAATTGTGAACTTGATGCAACTGAAGAGACAGAGTAGGTTTTTGTACTTTGACATAAACATCTTATTTGCTTCCTCTTAGAGACTTTCCAACCTCTTTGTCACAGTAAGAATGAGAAACAGAACCTTAAATCCCATCTTTGCTGAACTCAGGAAACATCTCTAACCCCAAACCACACTGTATTAGAAAGAAAGTCACATGGAAGGGGAATAAACGTTGTGAGGCCAAGTAAGGTCATTCTAAGTGTCTGCAGGAGTGATACCACCCAGAAGCCAGCTAATTACACCCACAGGACTCCAGAGTGGCCTGGAAAAGGAAGATCTCAGCAATCTGAAATGGAGGGAGGAGCGTAGATGTTAATGAGCAGATTACTCGAAAAATCTAAGAATCTAATGCGGATCCTCATCCCTGCCCCTTTCAACTTGGTGACAGCTTCCCCCAGAAGAACCTGGAGCAGAGAGGGTATAAATGAGGAGTAGAATGTGTAAAAGGCTACAGTGAAGATTTTAAAGCAAAGGTCTGCATACTAATGCCACCTCCTTTGTCCAGCTTAATCCAGAATCACCCGGGTTATGTTCTCCAGAAAGAGGCTGGACCATCCTTGCCCGCAGAAACTACTTAGAAACCAGAGAAGTGACCTTCTTCTACTGACTATGGCATCCACAGTGAGAAAGCACACAACCTCGTCACCTGGGACAGGGTTTCTCCCCTGACATTTTGTCTCAGATTAAGTCTTTTGCTGTTTGTCATAGAATCTTTTAAAAAGCATCTTTAAAGTATGACACTTAAGTACCAAGAGTCTTTTAGTCATTTTTAGAATAAAACATGTCTCCAGTGAGTTCAGAGTGGTCGTCTCAATTCGAGAGTCACAATCCTTCAATAAAGCAAGTCACTTCTTCAGAAGAGCTTTGAGTGTGTCCTCAGCATTATGAGCCCCCCTCCAGTCAAAAGACAAAAGACAAGAAAATAAACGAGACAGTCTTCTAACATCTGAAGATGAGGATATAAAACTCTCAACTCCTCATGCACCATGCCTGCCTAGATGCTGACATGTTCCCACCTTGATGATAATGGATTGAACTTCTAAACCAGTAAGCCAGTCCAAATTAAATGTTGTCCTTATAAGGGTTGCCTTGGTCATGATGTCTGTTCACAGCAGTAAAACTCTAAGACAAAAGTTGGTACCAGGGACTTGGGTATTACTGTGATAGGCCTGACCATGTTTTTTTTTTTTTTTTTTTTTTGAAAGAATGTGGATTTGGGGACTTTGGATTTGGGAAGCCATAGAATGCTTTATTAGTTGGGGCTTAATGAGTTATCTTAGTAGGAATATGGACGACTGTGTGCTCTGAGTGATTTGAACTGTGCAGACCTGGTCCAAGAGGTTTCAGTCAAGAAGAACTTCAGTATGTGGCCTAGAGATTGCTTTTGTAGTATTTGGTGAAGAATATGGCTACTTTTTGCTCTTGTCTGAAGAGTCTACTTGAGGCTAAGGGGGGAGACTCATATTAATTACATTAACAAAGGAAGTCTCAGAAACATGCATCATAGACTTTGTTCTCTAAGTCTCATGGAGAGCATTTGAAGCATAGCAAGCTGAGAAAGGAAAAATATAAAATATATGGTTTGAGTATTAATGGGACACCAGAAAGTTAAATAGAGCTGAATCCTGTGTTCAAGGTTATTAAATTGAATTAAGGGAGTGGTAACCTTGGGGCATGATCCTACCCAGCTAAATTTAGATTCAAGCAGGTGGTACACACTTTTAATCCCAGGAGATAGGCATGCAGATCTCTGAGTTTATTTATTTATTTATTTATTTATTTATTTATTTATTTATTTATTGGTTTTTCGAGACAGGGTTTCTCTGGATAGCCCTGGCTGTCCTGGAACTCACTCTGTAGACCAGGCTGGTCTCGAAATCAGAAATCCACCTGCCTCAGCCTCCCAAGTGCTGGGATTAAAGGCGTGCACCACCATCGCCCAGCTAGATCTCTGAGCTTAAGGTCAAGCTACACAGCAAGATCCAGGACAGCCAAGCTTAGGTAATGAAGGAGTTGGGAAAGAGGAAGCTAGTGATATGTAATAGTAGGAGGGGGGTATATTCCAGCTCCTGCAAACAGCAGAACTCAACAGCTTTGGTCATGTGTCTCTGGCTTTATAGTCAAGAGGAGAAGGAGACTACTGGAACCATTGATGCTGGTTAGCTGGAGCTAAGAAATTAGTGGTGATTAGAAAGAGATCAGCATCATGGAGGTGAAATCTTCTGGGAAGTGTTTTCTGAGAGCAAAAGGAAGCTGTGTTTCAGAGATAGCCAAGACTGTACCTAGTGCTGCACCTGTACATGGTAATGTGTAAGAATCACCCAGGTGGTACTGGTTTTGAAGGTATGAAGGGGTCAGGGAGAGTAGCTGAGGCTTGGCACTGTGAGAAGCTATGGAAGGCCATTGGTGAAGGTGTGGCCTCAGTTGCAGTTGGCGTCCCAGGACTGAAGGGGTCATGCAAAGGAGCTGAGGCTTGACCCAATGAAGAGAGCATACGAGAGGGTATTGGTGAAGCCTAGTTGCAGAAAGACCCCAGCATATTGGAGATGCAAATACCATTGGATGATCACCAAGAACAGCAACAGTAATGGAGTGGGGTCAACCAGAGCCTATGATGCTACAGAGGGCAGAGCTGGAGATGTGAAACAAGCCCTTCGGAGGAGCCCAGAAGATCATGTGTATATAGCAGGCACTGGAACAAGAAGCTGTGAATTTGAAGTTGCCTTGGAGACCCAAAGATGTTCAAGATGCCAGAGCTGTGTCATATCTGCTGAGGAAAGCTGCTAACAGGGAGTGGAGCCAGCCCAGGAGAAAGAACTTTGTTGCAGTCAACAGAGATGAAAAAGGAGTGGAGATCTGAAGACTACATTGACATCAGACATGAAGATGCTGAGTTTGGAGTTTGCCTACCTGGTTTCCTGTCTTGCCTTAGGGATTACAGTTAAGTGATTGGATGAATCTCAGAAGAGACTTTGAACTCTGGACTTTTAACATTGTTGAGACTGCTATAGACTATGGGGACTTTTGAAGTTGGGCTAAATATATTTTGCATTATGCTTTGTTAAGGTATGGCCCCAATAGACACATATGTTTGAACAAGCCTATGGGAGTCAGGGAGTGGAATGTAATGGTTTTTATATGCTCAGCCCAGGGAATGGCACCATTAGAGCTGTACTGGCTGTTCTTATATGATTGTGGAAGTAAGACCTATGTAATGACACCAAATTACAATGCATCATGGACAGGGGAAATTTCACATGGTTTCATCCCTGTGGAGACAGGAAGAATAAGTTTCATCTAGGGATAGACTGCTGAATAATAAGATATTCAGTCCTAGTGGTAAACCTGAACATTGTACATGCCAGCAATGCTAAATGGACTCAGAAGATTATGTATGCAAGTATACACATTCATATCTGTGTATATCTACTGATATAGGTGTGTATGTATATGTATGTATATGGATATACACACATATTGTATATGACTGTATCTGTTTGCTTCTATGTGTACATATAACAGTACTAACTAAAGAAGAAGGAAAGGGGACAAGAAATGAGTTGGTTGGGGGAGAGAAAGAAGCAGAAATGATGTAAACTGTTCATGTATGACATTTACATTTTTATTATTATTCTTTAAAAAAAAATGAGAAAACCCTATAGCTAACAGCCCAGCGGATTAGACAAGAAGCTGCATAAGAAAACAAAGGCAGTGTGCTACATAAGACACGAACGGAGAAACGGGGAACAATAAAAGCATCATCAAAATACTTCTTAATCCATCAGAGTGATGACGGGAGAAAGTGACACAGAAAAGTAAAAGACAAGGAGTAAACACAAACTACAGGAATACTGGAACCCCAGTTCCAGGAGACAGACATCTAACTAAGATGTACTCACCGAAGAAAAGGAAGTGGGGCCACTATCAAGTAATTTAAGACTACAGTCTACAACTTCCACAAATGGAGATTTCCAGATATGCATGGCTGTTAGAAGATAGGTTTAAAAAAAAAAAAAAAAAAAAGAGCCACATTCACTTTGTTTCATTGAACTGTAGGGGAGAATAAGCTCCTGAAATCTTCCAGAGAAAAAAGAAACCAAATATAAAGGGGTAAGAATCAGAACAATGTCAGGCTTTGCTATAACAGCATTCGCAGCATGGTAACACTAGTAACTACGTTTAGTTACTAGTCTTTAAGTAAATGACTTGTGTCCATGAATCCAGGCAACCAATCAATCAAGATGCTTACCATCCGAAGCTAGGGAAGTGGCTCAGCACTGAAAAGCATTCACTGCTCTTGCAGACAAACAGGGTTTGGCCCTCAGCACTCACATGGCTGCTCACATCATCTGTAATTCGAATCCTGGGGGTCAGGAAGTCTGTCATCCTCTTCTGGCCTCTGTGGATACCAGGCACTCACATGGTGCACATAACATGCATACGGGCAAAACACTCATAAACATAACATAAAACTAGATAAATCTCAAAAAAGAGATGTTTAAGACAGGCATGGGATGGATGTAGTTGGCTCTTGATTCTGGGGAAACTTAAGTAGTTTTAGTGTAGGAAAAACAGGAGAGAAAAGTATTCAGACACATTTTCTGGTCTGAACATGAATGAGAATTCCACAGTTAAAACAAACAAACAAAAACACTTCTGTGAGAGACTTTTCCTAGAGAGACACCACATACACATCTATTCACCCCTGAAACGGAACCCACAACTGACCAGAGTAACGACAGCACCAAAGACCAACTTGGTGAGCCAATTGGTTTGACTGGGTTCACTAACATGAGTTGGGTGGGAGGTTCCTTACAGGAGTGGATATGACTCAATATGTGGCTTCCACTCCAAAAAAGTCTGCTCCAGCACAGGTGACGCCTCCCAGAAGCTGCAACCCTGGACCTCTCTGTGTGACTTGGAGTCCACACCCACTACAGGTCAGTGGGATTGCCTCTCTAAAACTCATGAGGCCAATCTCTTCCCCAAGTGGCTGTTTCTGCTTCAACAAACCTGGGGAGTGAACCCTCATGATTCTGCTAGGCCTGTGATATTACTTACCTCCTGTGTCCCATGAGACTGTAGGCCTCTCTGAATGGGATGTTTCAGTTCAGAGGAAACTGCTGTACAATAACACTGAATATAGGATAGACAAACATATTATACAGTGTTCAAAGGATGGAGAAAGAGAAAAGAATGTAAAAGAGACAATTTCTTATATGTCAGAAAGGAAAATGAGAAAGAATTTTCATTCCTGGGGATAAGATGGTTGCATGGCTGAAAAGAACTAAAAGTCATGATAAAAGCTAAACCATGTAAGAGCACTAATGAGCTAAGAAAGCCATTCAGGGCAGGCTGAACTTCAAGCCATCACCAAAGCTGGGTTTGGCTTCAGTGCTCTTTGCTGAATCTTGTAAGCCTGACCTACAGTTTTCAAAGCCTTCCCGGATGTAAGGATTAAGAGATAAAGCCCAGGTTCTAATTAAGGTGGGTCTAAGTAGCATCCTTCTTCCATGAAGTGAAAACTCCAAAACGGCATGTTCTAGAGAAAGCATGAAGTATGATAAAGCCTCCTCACATTCCCCGGGCTCTACAAAGGATCCTCTGTTCTCAATCTTGACAATGAACACAGTGAGTGTAGCCATGAGATCGCAAAAGGAAGCAGCAACACTCAGCTGGGGCCCTGAGCCAAGTATGATGGGTGGGTTTATAAAGGAATGACCAGGGTTTGGAGAAGCCAACAACAGATGGGGTAATAGTGGTGCTAGCATTTTAACAAGCTATTATCAGCTCTAGGCATGATGAGTGTCAAGAAACATCTATTTGAAGAGATTTGGGGCCGTGAAGAGATGGCTTGGTCTCCCTGGTAGAGCCCTATGAAATGTGTTGAAATAAATAGTTGGGACTTGAGAGATGGCTCAGCAGTTAAGAGGAGTGACTGCTCTTTCAGAAGACCAGAGCTCAATTCCCAGGACCCACATGGCAGCTCACAACTTCAGTAAGTTGAAGATCTGACACTCTTACATATACATACATGCAGGCAAAATGCCAATGCACATAAAATAAAAATATTATTTTTAAATGGATAGTAATACTACTTCTAATTTTAAAAAATGTTTCCAAATATATGTATCACCTCTTTCAGCTTTAACTAGACTGGGCATTTTATAACTATTTTTTCAATATAATGCAATTTGCGTTACAAGACTAAAGTAATCTACACCTAGTGAAATTAGAAATCACAAAGGCATTTCAATTTTAAAAGCAATTAAAAACAATATATTTTGTGGAGGACATGGAAGTTTAACAAGGTTGACAGTATATGGGGACAAAATGGGTTTTGGTTTGGTACAGGGCATCTGACCTTCCAAATGCACTGCTGCCTGCTGCCAACAGTCAGCTCCACTTGATCCTTACTCACACTCCCATCTGCAGATGTCACTCACAATTCTATCCAAACAAGAGAAGGGAGTATCTATAATATACATGATATAATATAATATAGAAAAGCATTTTCAGGTTTGGGACTTAAGTCTTCTTTCAAAACTTCATTCTCCTCCTCTCAAGATAGAGTGAGCCACATACTCAGGGAGAGACAGTAAAGCTCAAACAAATAAGCTTTGTTTTCCTCATTCTGATGCAGTTTCCCCCTAATAATTTCCCATGGAAGCTGCATCTGATTTTATGACATTCTTCTGCCACTTAATGGCTTCCTGTACCAGCCATTTATCAAGATCTGTAACTGACAGAACAACTGGACACACTGCGACTTTTAATAACCACATTCACAGAGGTGTTGTCTCCCTAGTCATCTCGTAAGAAGAAAAAAAAATGAAGATGGCTAAAAGGTGACTAGTTTCTTTTGTGATTCCCCTATAAGCACAGCAGATTAAAGATGCTTCGGACCCTGAAAGAATTAGTGGCGTATCCTCTACACTTACTTAGACTTCGTATATTTAGGCAGCTATTTGAGTATTTTGGATGTATGATGTCACAGTGAAGATTCTTCTGTCTGTGCTTCTATTAGAGCATGCCTCATGCTGGACTGCAACTAACTTTTCTATAATTACCTCTTTTGTAATGACTTTTCTGGGGGAGCCCTTGTTTATCTTTGTCTTCTCTAAAAATAACATGTTTCTAATTCCCAATGATTTCTCTGTTTTTCTTTTTTTTTTTAATTGAATATTTTATTTACATTTCGGATGTGATCCCCTTTTCCAATTCCCCCCCCAACCCAGGAACCCCGTATCCCATCCCCCTTCCTCCTGTTTCTATAAGGATGTGCCCCTACTCACCTGCACACTCCTACCTCCCCACCCTGAATTCCTCCACACTGGGGCATCCAGCCTTCGCTTTCCGAATGATTTCTTAATATATGTTTATGACATAACTAATTTATATCCTCATGTTAAAATTTATATAGAAATGATGTATATGTCATCATTTGTCTTCAAATAAAATATTGTCACTTACAGAATATTTCTCTAAAAATTCTATCCTCAGCATATTATATTATAGTTTTCTTTTTCAAATATTAAAATTACATTGTATGTGTGTGTTTTCTTGGAATTCAGGATTGGAAACAAACTTATTTACCCACTGAGTCTTTTCAGCAGTCCTGTTATCCTATCTTCCTATTTCAGTTAGATTTTTTTCATCAGCATACTGATTTCTATCATCTGTACCCCATTTCTTCCTCCAATCACTGCCCCAGGTTCTTTATCCCTTCGTAGAAAGTACTTCTATATTAATGTTTCTAACTCCACTGGAACAATAAACAGTAATGACTAATCTGACTGGTTGCTGGGGACCTGGAAGCAGCAAAGCTGAAAATTCAGACTTGGTGGTCTGGTGCCATGGCTGGTCTTGATGGTGTCAACTTTATGAGATTCAGAATCATCCAGGAGGCACAGTTCTGAATGTGTCTGTGAGTACAGTTACAAATTAACTGAGGGGTAAGATTGGCCCTTACAGTGTGTGTCATCTGCCAGTGATCCACCCAGATTTTATATCAGACCTCTTTATGAGGTCTGAGGGGAAAGCTGTTGGGAGCCGACTTTTAGCAGAAAGCGGCTAAATTATCTTTGCAGCCATCTGGAACCATATACCCTGATAAGAGATTTGGTTTTCAATGGCCTACAACAGCTGAAGCACACTCTGATATCCCACATATTTTGTGTTGCTGTTTACTGCCCCCAGCTTCAAGGCACACGTGGTATCCATGCCTTCAAGGCATGCAGTTCACGTGCTGTCCACGTGCTATCCAGGCCATATAAGCCTGTAAGGCGCACGTACTATCCAAGCCTGCAAGGCGCACGGTGCACGTGCTATCCACGCTATAGACGCCTGTAAGGCTTACGTCATATCAACACCTGCAAGGCACGTGGATAAAGTGTATAAATACCTCAGAATTCCCTTCAATAAAAGAGACTTGGTACGAGACTAGAGACTTGATAATGAGACTGAATCACACCCTGTCTTGTCTCCATTCTTCTCATCTCCTGCCCCAAGAGCCCCACTCTCTCTCTTGACCAGAGCACTTAGCTCCAAAGCGTTGAGGCAGAGTGCAAGTTCTCAACAAAAAGCAGTGCTTCCTGCCTGCCCTTGCTCATGTTTTTAGGTGAGAAGATCAATATTCATTTGCTTTCTATTGCAAGGGGAAAAAAAAGATGAAACACCATGACCTGAAGCAACTTGTGATAAATGGATTTATTTGGCTTAGACATCTCATCACAATTCATCGTTGAGAGAAGTCAGGGCAAGATCACAAGAAGGGCAGGAACCTGGAGGCAGAAACTGAAGCAGAGCCCATGGAGGAGTGCTGCTTACTGCCTTGCTTCTCCTGGGTTGCCCAGTTTGCTTTGTTATACACCCTAGGAACACCTGCCAAGGGAGGGCACCATCCTCAGTGAAATAGTTCCTTCTACACCAATAATCAGTCAAGAAAAGGCCTCTTCAGAGTTGCCTACAGGCCAATGTGGTGAAGGCATTTTCTTTATTGAATTCCCCCTTCTCAAATGACTCAAGCTTGTCTCACGTTGGCAAAATAAACTAACCAACACAATTGAGTCCTTGACAACATGACATACAAACTTATCTCTATTAAGTCATTAGTTTTTCTTTGTCCCTAATATTTCATGTTAATATTACTATCACAATATAAAACATAGTATAGCTTTAAAAGTTCCATGGTCTTTACACATTTTAACGCTTTCAAAGTTCCATCTTTTAAAAATATCAAAGTCTCTCTCAACTGTGGAATCTTGTAAAAGAAAAAATAAATTAAATATTTTCTTACTACAAGAGGGAAGAACCAGGGCCAAGTTACTAACAATTCGAAGTAAAAAGAAATTTCAACAGTATAAATACTCAGTGCCCAAGTTCTAGGATTCACTTATGATCTTGGATCCAAAGGAATTTCAAAGTTCCACTTCCCCAATTTTGCCATCTGCAGCACACACAGTTTGTCTCCTAGGCGCAGGCCATCTCCAGGCAGCTTCAGCCAGCTCCATGCAACACTGCCACTGTCCTTCCCATGGTACTGGTGTTTCTAGTGTGCTTGGGTCTCCACAGGCTGCACCAATGGCCTCTTGGTATCTTTTCAGGAACTCCAACTCTGCCATATGGTGCCAACCCTTAGCTTCTCTCCATGACCTCACTTCTGAAGATCTTACAATGCCAAAGCCACCTGGGAGACTTTTACACATTATGAAATTAGGCTGCCAGTATGAGATGCACGTTTGACCCCCTCTGAACCACAGGTTCTGTGTGCTGACCCTGAAACACTCCCCAAAAGATTTTGTATAAATGATGCTGGTCTCTTATTAATCACAGCCCCAGCTGACCAGTATCTCAGTGTAGCATAGGTTTCATTTCCATCGATGCTTTAACACAAAATGTCATATGAGCATCCCTGACAGAGTATTCGCTTCCCTCTGAAACTTTACGAGCCAGATCTCAGTCCTCTTTATTTTTCTCAGCATTCTTATCTTCCAGACTCTCAGACAACAACCTATTAAGCATTAAGCACTCAATATATTTTCAAGACCAAAGTTCTAGAAACTTCCACCATCCTCCAAAAGACTGCACAGTTAGCTCTATCACAGCAATTCTACACAATCCTTTACCAATTTCTATAATAGTTTGTGATGGGTTTCTCCACTGCCAAAATGAACCAATTGAAGCTAAATCAGAAGTGCAAAGGCAGATTTAATGAGAGGCATCTCTCAGGCAAGTTTACCAGTCTTACAGGTGGAGGTCAGGGAAATCACATGTCGGGCTAAAGCAAGGGGGTTTTATGGGTTTTCAGTGTGTGGGAGGGGTGGAGGGGGAAATGACATATGAGCTAGAGGCTGGGATTATGCTATATTATAAAGTAAAGAAGCTGAGCCCCTGGGCAGCACTCATGGGTGGATAGCTGGAAAGTTCTTTAGGGCAGGTTTTGGGAAAGAAGAGCAAACAGGGTTTCTTTGTTTGTATAGGGGATGAGCAGGGTTTCCAACCAAAGAGTTGGCTTTCTATTCCTATTATAAAACACCATGACGAAAAAAACTTGAGGAAGGAAGGATTTATTTCACTTACATATTCCAAGCAAAGTTTATCACTAAGAGTAGTCAAAGAAAGAACTCAAGGCAGGAACTGAAGCAGAAGCAATGGGGGAATGCTGCTTACTTGCTTGCTCCTCCTCCTTGATTGCTCAAGTTGCTTTCTTATCTTATATACCCCAGGACCACCTGCCTGGGGGTGGCATTGCCAACAATGGACTGGGCCTTTCCACACTGCTGTATGACTCTATTCCTGGGAAGATATGAAGAAACCCCACATAGGGAACTGATGACAGGCCAAATACCACCACAGTCCAGCTGTGCGAGTAGTCAGTATATTGGGGTTACTCACAGGAATACGGGTGAGGAGTTACTTACAGGAGCAAAAGTGACTCAAAGACAGCCCATCCCCATGGATAACAGTCGATGAATGCTGGGAACTTGCAGTGCACTGCACAGTTTGCAGGCAGCCCAACAAGCAGGAATTTGTCCTTTCCTGGTCTGAGATTCATTCAGTCTGCTAGGCTAGTCTCTGCTTCTTCCAAGATGCTGAACTTGTCTAAGGGTCTTCTCTCAGTGGACTTTATTGTTAATATACCATTGGAGAAGGAGAGAACTAGTAAATTTGGTAAGTTTCAGGGATTTCCAAATGCTCTGTTGAGTTGCTTACTTCTTGTCTTAATGAGACTCCCTACAAGGTGGACTGTTTCAATCTTAGAGGAAACTGCTACACAACATATACCCAACCATGAATCAAGAAAATGCTATACACAGTTGCCCACAAGGCAGTCTTATGGGGGCATTTTTCTCATTTGAGATTCCTTTCCCTCAGGTGACTGTAAATTGGGTCTAGTTGATAAAAATAAAATCAATCTATGCAGTGATTATATCTGCTGACATAAGACTCCTTTTACCTTCAGATGAGAAGTCTCCAGGGAGCTACAAGCTTTCGGTATTGGGACTGCCAAGAAACACAACTCCATGAGCTGAGAAAGCAGAATGTTCTGTTTCTCCAGCATACAGATGGTTAATGTTGGGGTGTTCACTTCTATTGTGTAAGCTGATCTTTTAAACCCATTTCATAAATACATTCATTCCGTTTACTCCAGAATCTTGCCTAATACATCTGGAGAAGAATATAGGTAGACGTTCGAGAATGTGCACAAAGTCTGGATCAATTTGCTGTGTCTAAATGCTTAAACTCCCACCCAAAAACAGAACCACCCCTGCCGAGGTGATACTAAACCACCAGGTGGACATTGTGACTCTTAGCTGCCCCAGTGCTTGCATGTGTACTACATGTACTGGAATTCTAGTAACAGATGAGGTGCCCTGCATGGGCTCAATCGCACAGGTTCTCTTTCACTACAGCTGACCCTGCAGCTCCTGCTCCCGACTGTCAGATGGAAAAGCAACAGAACCCATGTCTGTATTCTCAACATAGTACTCCTTGAAAACTATCAACTAGTATCTTGAAAATTTGATTACTATAGATTTTCTCTATGCTGAAGGAGCATAGTCATTGGCATTGACTATAAATAAAGTGTGACTACCCAATATGAAGTGACGACCCAAGGGCTTAAAACATGTGATTTACCAACATGGGCTCTTGTACAACAATTGCCACAGAACAAAGAAGCCACTGTAGAGCAAAACAGTATGTGCCAATGACACATGCCCACGAAATTCTCTAATTTTCCCACATATCAAGCTCCTGAAAGCACCAGCATGATGGGACTTGAAGAAAGTGAAATTAAGTTAACACCATGAAAGTTTACCACTGTCATTCACAATGTTGCACTTGCCTTCCACAAACACATGGTACCTAGTGCCACCTCCCAACAAGCATACTGCACAGGCTCAGGAATAGGGCAGAGATAAGATTAGTTCCTCTCAGTGTGACTCCCACGAGTCCACTTGCAGTTCTGCGATATAAGCATCTGGGTTTGATGCTTCTGCTTTCAGGGAGGAAAGAATACTTTCACCAAGAATCTAATGTTTCACTGAATCCAGAACAACTAATGCTGACTCATGTTAGACTCTCCTAGTTCATTAGCCAACAGGTAGAGAATGTTACTGTACTGAGGATCCATGACTTTGATTATAATAAAGAGCTTAGGTTGCTGCTGCTTTTCTGGATCAGAAGAGAGAATGCAGCTTGAAGGACTCATTGGAACAACCCTTGGTGCTACCACTCCCACTGAAAGCAGCAGTGACTGTAGTAACTATGGCTTGGCAGAGGCAAGGCCAGTGTCCAGATAAGTCTTGGCTGAAGTACCCACCAAAAGTTTAAAAAAGTAGAAGATTGGTCAAGGAATCAGATGAAAAACATCACATATGGTCTTCAGAACTGCTGCAGAAAGTAGGAACTATGCTGTTCTCCTGTCTCCTAGAGATTATATTGAGTTGTTGAGTCCCAAGCTTATCTGTTAAACAGTTTTTGGCCCTTTGGAGTATTTTTGTATATTGTTTTTAAGAATAATGCTTCTACAAATATTCATTTAAATGGTTTTGTATAGATACATATTTTCAAATCTCTTGAAATGGAAATGCTGTTATTTTTGAAAAGTAGTGTTTTATATACACACACACAAATATAGATATTGGTATAAATATAGGTATACATATAGGTATATGTATAGGTATACGTACAGGTAGATACAGATATAAATATGTGTGTGTGTGTACATTTATGGAGAGACAGAGTGTATTGTTTCTCTTTTTTGAGATGAGGTTTCATTATGTAATTCACTCTGGTCTCAGATTGTCAAGGGCCATCTGTTTTAGTCTCTCTAGTGTAGAGATTTCTAGCATACACTGCCACACCTGGATTTTCTGTTTATTCCCTTGAGCAACTACTAGACATTTTTCAAAGTAAATGAACATTACATTTCCAAAGGCATCATACATGATCCCTTTTTATATCCTTGTCAACATCTGTAATCATGTAACTATTGTAAGTATCATAGTAGACATGAAGTGATGTCTCACGCTGTTTTGATTTGCAACCACCTAGTAGCTAACAGTTATTGAACATCTTTTCTGGTGTTTATTGGCTATTTTGAGGAAATACTAACTATTGCATATAATATAAAGGTCTAGTTCTGTTGTCGTTCTTTTCTATTGCTGCTATAATAACATATATTATCACTTTGGTAGCTCAAAACAACATACATGTATCCTCCAGCATCTGTCAGAAGATTTACATGGGCATCACTAAAACACCAAAATATTCTTTCCTATAAATCTTTAGTAGGATTCATTTCTTCTCCTTTTCTAGTTTCTAGAGTGTATCTATATTCCACTGCTCTTTGGACCTCCTTACTCACTGTCAAAGCTAGCAAGCAGGTCCTCACATCTCATTTCTCTGACCTCTGCTGCCTCAGCCACTCTCAGTGTTAAAAAAAAAAAAAATACCTCTAATTACATTGGATTTATCCAGATATTCTAAAAATAGATGACTGGTAACTTGAGTGTCACCATGATTTTCCTTTACCATGTAAAATAGCATGTTTATATAAAATAGCAGGTTCCAGAGATTGGACTCAGAACATTTTGGGGATCTGATGTAGTTTAGATCCCCTTTGGGATTCTCAAAGGTCCACATACAAAAGACTTGGTTACCAAAGGTGGTAGTGGAATGTTTAGACAATAGGACCTAGGGTAAGGAAGTGAACTCAGTGGAAATATGCCTTGGAATGCAACCTTAGGTCCTTAACCCTCCCTCTCTTTCATTTCCTAGCTACCATGGGATGAATTAGTTGCCTCCTTTGCATCCTCCTGCCATGATGTACTACTCACCATAGGCCCAGCAACTATGGACAAGTACACCATCCTTCTTTTTAGGTTGATTTATCTTAGGTGTTTGTCATGGTGACAGAGATACGACCAACATATTGGTGATTACTTTACCCATCATTCCTGTAAAGTGGTTTCTATCATTTATAATCTAACTGAACATGTTTCTCAACTGGGATGATTCTGCTGGGGAAACATGCTTCCAGAGTTAACTGGGCAGAGATAATAGACATCCTACCATGCACAAGACATCCTCACTGCAAAGAATCACCTGCTCCAAAAGATGTTATCTGTTTTTGTAATGAGAAACCTTTTTAAAATCCAAAACTTGCAGAAGATGAGTTGTCCTCATCACAGTCCCAGCCAATAAATCTAGGTGAGCATGGATTGCTTACCAGGCAAGTTAGTACCATGAACCTGGAAAAGCAGGACCTAAAAGTGAGGGGGACCCAAGTCTCGTGCAATAGCCAACTTTACTCAGAACATCAGACAATTTATACTCTCAGAGTTAAGAACAGTCATATGAGTAAAGTGTACAATCACAAGGACACATCACATGTGGCAAAACATGTTTTCCAAAGAGACACATGAATAACAACAGTTAAAGTAAACTTACTCCTATCTGCTACACCTAGAAGGACGGAAAACACATTCCAAGAACAATTCTGAGTTTTTGAAGATACTGGAGTCACAAGACTCTTGCCTTGTTTTCTTGGAAGTTTTCTCACAAGCAGTCAGAATTCCCCTCACATGACTCCGTTTTTGGACTGTGTCCCAACAATGGATTGTAGCAGCTTCCAACTTGACCTCCACAAAGCACTATATATTGAGTATTCCTATAGGAAGCCAAAAGTAAATGTCCTCTGTTGTGTAATTAAATGAGAATATCTGAAGATGCAATAGTCTATTTCCAGGGAACCATTCCTTGAGGACTTGGACAAAGCCATTTTGTTTCGTAGGTTAAGTAGCTATAGTTATTACACAGAAGTCTCCAGAACAGATAACTCAGTAACATGGAAGAGGAGTGCACTCTCTTGGCACTTCAGGAAAGTGAGAGACCCCCCAACAAGGAGCAAGGTAGCATGCTAGTCTTTCTTCTACTGACCTCTTTCCTTAGTTCTTGCTGCTTCACTTACCAGAATGTCAGTAGTTGAGGAAAAAACACAGAAATATGTGTTATCTGTGAAGGTAAGTGGGACAGGTGGTCAAGTGGTTAAGGCAATGGACTGCTATGAAGATAAATGCAGACCAGGATTGTGATGGTTTGTATATGTGTGGTCCAGGGAGTAGCACTATTAGGAGGCATGGCCTTGTTGGAATAGGTGTGTCACTGTGGGAGTGGGTTTTAGTACCCTCATCCTAGATGCCTGGAAGCCAGTCTCCTCACAGCAGCCTTCAGATGAAGATAGAGAACTCTCCGGTCCACCTGTACCAGGCCTGCCTGGATGCTGCCATGCTCCTGCCTTGATGATTATGGACTGAACCTATGAACCTGTAAGCCAGCTCCAATTAAATGTTGTCCTTATAAGAGTTGCCTTGGTCAAGGTGTCTGTTCACCACAGTCAAAACCTAAGACACGGATCCACCTTCGTAATGCCTATTACATACAAGCCTCTGAAAGCCAGAGGCTTTCACAGCTGATACACTGTGAAGCTTTGGTTTCTTTTTTGATTTATTTTTTTATTTTATATGTATTGGTGTTTTGCTTGCATGTGTGTCTGTGGGATGGTGCCAGATCCCCTGAAACTGGAGTTACAGACAATTGTGAGCAACCATGTGAATGCTAGAAATCGAACCTGGGTCCTCTAGAAGAACAGCCAGTCCTCACGACCACTGAGCCATCTCTCCAGCCCAGCTGATGGACTATGAATGGAAGCAAACCTTGATACTTACCAGCTAACTTGTAAAAACTTCAGCCGAATGTAACAAACGTGGATTTTCCAGTCACAGAAACAACTTATAGTGTAGTTAACATTTTCAACGATTCTATCAACAGCCCTTTTTATCTGACTGTTAACACTGCCCGAGTAAAGCACACTGGATCATGAACAGACAGTAAAAATCATTACAGCAGCAGTACCTTCGACAGCTATGTGCTCCCCCCAAGAACCACAAATCCATGTGAATATAATTACTGCATCACAATTATATCAACATCGGCACATGTGTGAAAGACATTAATTGGGGCACACCTTGAGCTTTTACTGGCTGAGCAGTTACATTCCAACAGCAATAGCAGCAATTCACCTAATTACATATTTGTGTATAGGGTTTACTTAGCCTAAATTATTTGACAGTTCAAATACATTTTACTGCCTTGTAAAGTTTCAAATTTCAGACTGTCACCATGCCACCAGAATAAAAAAACAATGACAACTCAACAAGACACTCCGTGTATAGAAAGGAAGTTGTGTAGCTTTTAGGAATGGCTCTTATCAACTTAAAGCTCCTACAAACTCAGTCACCATGCTACTAATCTCTGAATTCTGCTGATGAGAGAAACTGGATTTAACTAGAAATTCTAAGAAGATAAGTGACGGATCACCAGACTTCCAAAATCAGAACCAAAACCAAATCTCTGATCTGCCAGTTCCAGGATCCTGAAGAAGAGACACTGCATCTCACTTGCTCCTGTCCTGTGTGGAGGGGCTAACACAGCACCTTCTACAGTCACTATCTACTGAACTGGGGTTCCACCCTGAAGCTCTACCTATTTAGGCCTTAAAAGAATTACATGGTACGATCACAGCTACTATTCCGACAGCAGGCCATTTCTCAGCCTCTCTGATCTTCTCCTGTGACCCCAGATCCCACACACCATCCAGGGACAAAGAGAATTTACCGGCTATCTGTACTTGCTTATGGGTTATTAACAGTGTCCACTCCTGGTTCCTGGTGTTGGGTGTTTTATCATTCCTACTGTCAATGACTTTACCATCACTCTGGCTTATGATATCAAGCTTCAAACTTGACTTGAGTGAATTACATTACTTTTCATTTTTGTGGTGTGCATGTATTGGTAGATGGGCATTGTATTGTGCATGGGTGTGTGCTCATGTACACACACACACACACATACACACACACACACAGACGGACAAACAAACAGACAGACCAGGGGAGGACATCGAGTGTCGTCTACACTTCACATCTTATTTTGTAACAAGGTTTTCACTGAACTAGAACCTTATGGTTTTGTGTAGACTGTCCAGCCAGCAATCTCTGAGGACCCAGATGTCTCCAGCATCCAATGCAGGAATTATAGGCACCTGAAAAAATGGGGGACTTTTATGTTGGTGCTAGGGATTTAAACTCAGTCCTTGCTTTCACACAAGCCCTTTTAACCACAGAGCCATCTTTCCAGACTCTATTCTAATTTTAAAATAAGGATAGACTCTAAAACAGAGAGAGACAGAGGCAGAGACAGACAGAGGCAGACACAGAGATACAGAGACAAAGAAAGAGAATGGAAAATTAACATGTCATATTCATAGGGAAAGAATTGCTTGAAAAATTTTGCAAAAGGTTCCCAACACAGTACCTGGCCTTTCATAGGTTCTCAATAAAGTAATATGATAACTAATTACTATTATTATTGTTGTTGTTGTTGTTGTTGTTGTTGTTGTTAGAACATAGATTCTTGAAAGAAGGTACTAAGTCTGTTTTACACAACTACTATACCTAGTCCCAAAATACTAATTTAGTGGCTTGGATATTATATATGCTCAATTAACAGATGTTTTGTAAGAGAACAACAGACCAGCACAATTTCCTTTGATTGTAAAGACAGGCTTTCTTTGCCAGTAAACTTAGACACTGTACATAGTGTTTGATTAAACTAGAAACATGAGCTTCGATGTGCAGAGCTATTTGAGATGCTCAAAACACACAAATTTAAGGTTTGTTACAATTACAGTTTAAACGTTTTTTACATAATTGCAGTGAGAAAAAAATGTATGCCCATTGTTGGATGGAATACCTACTAAGTATTATAAGATGTTTACCAAGAGCTTTTAACTTGAGAAAACCTAAGTAAAACTCAATGTACAACCTCAGTGCCACTGTAGATCTTCATCTCTGCATTTAAAGTAACAGCTTTGCTTCTGTTCTTTCTCTATAGTGAGGTCACTCTCCATTACTGACAACTGTGGCAAAAGGCACACATTTTAAACCATGTGTATCGTGCCTGCAAAATAATCTGAAAGTGCTCAATATAACATATAACAGGAAATTAGAGATAAAAATGGAACAGAAAGGTTTGTATCCATAGGTCTAGGATGTTCTCATCAACCTTGGTCAGAGAAGCTCCTTTTGCAGTGGTCAGCAGTTGGCAGAGAGATGCAAAACTGGTCAAATGCTGAGGATAACTATGTTGGCTAGTTTTATGTCAACTTGACACAAGCTATAGTCATCAGAGAGGATTTAACTTTGACTGAGAAAATGCCTCCACAATATTAGCTTGTAGACAGAGCTGTAGAGCGCTTTCATAGTTAGTGATTGACAGGTGAGGGCTCTGACCATTGCAGTGGTTCCATCCCTAGGCTGATGGTCCTGGTATCTATAATAAAAAAGCAGGCTGAGCAAGCCATAAGTAGCAAGCAAGAAATCATCACTCCTTCATGGCCTCTGCATCTGCTCCTACTTTCAGGTTTCCGACCTGTTTCAGTTCCCATCCTGACTTTCTTCAACAATGAACAGTAATATGGATGAGTAAGACATATAAACCCAACTTGCTTTTGGTCATGGAGTTTCATCACACTTATAGTAATCTTGACTAGAACAATAGTGGTCAACTCCAAATGGGATGTCTACATTATCCCCATCATTATCATAACCAACACTCAGGCAACACTGTAGACAAGGAATAAAAAAGAACTGTAAGAATCAGCAGATAGAGAGAGGTACAGAGAAATGCTGCCTTCTGCACATGACATGGCTATTGCAATCATGATCTCACAGCAGCTGTGGTTACCAGCACAAGATCCACACAAGAGCAAGCCAGTCAAAATCTTAATAAAAATGAACACATGATCTCCAGTCCCTACTCTGTTGGGGGTGGGGGGGCACTGTTGACAGTAGATGGTCCAAGTCCAAGTGATGTTTTATGACTCATTTCCAGGTAATGGCAAGGAAGTCAAGACAGAAGAAGCTGGAAGCTGCATGTTACATTGCAACCACAGTAAGTAAAAGATGGATGAGCTCTTATGTCGGCTCACCTTCTCTGTTTTATACAGTCCAAGATCTCATCCAGGAAAACAGTGCCACCCACTGTAGGAAGCCTTGGAGTCTTATGTCCCAGGAAGTCACAACCAAAATCTAGAAAGCCATGCTGCTTTTATAGTTATAAAACTTATGGTTATAGTTATATAGTTATAAAAGATGGCTACCTACCACTTGGTTATTCAAAAAGTTTAGAGGGAGAGATGGAAGTAGGGAAGATATAGTCAACTTTGTCCTAATATGCTCACTTATCGAAGAAAGAGGGTGTAACTCTTTAGGCATTACTTTAATAAAATATGAAACAATTATTAAAACAATAAGATAATCTCCATGTCTTCTGATTTCCAGTTCTTCTGTTAACCCTTTAAAAGTTAGGGCGTATAAACACATGAATGTGTGTGTGTGTGTGTGTGTGTGTGTGTGTGTGTGTGTGTGTGTTTGTGTATTGATATTAATACATTTAGAATACTATATATACATAGATATATATATAAAACCTTTTTGGCAGTTTTTTTATTGGATATTTTATTTACATTTTAGATGCCATCCCCTTTCCCCATTTCCCCTCCCTAGAAAACCCCTATCCCATACCCCCTTCTCCTTTTTGCTTTTATAAAAATTTTTTAATGTTAACCAATGGCTTTATAAATTTGGTAATGCTCAATATCAATCAGAAGTGTAATCTAATACCCAACCTAGATATATCAACTATCTTTGACAGGTGGAGACATGTGAACATCTACCTCCATGTCTGGCCCCCTTCTCTTTCTCTCTCATCACCTAGCTCTTCCTCTCCTTACTCCTCCCAACTTAGCTCCTCCTACATATCACCCTTCCTGTTAAAATAAAATTTTTCTTTCAAACTACAGTTAGAGCATAACTATACCAATTTATGTCAGTAAGGTGCAAGATAGACCTGATACCCAGTCCATCATTTTGTTGACTAAGCAGAACCTCTGTCATCTCTCCTATATAAAAGACTTAGTTCTGAACCTGACTTTTTTTCTTGGCTTTAGAATGAATGTCAGCTGAAAACTATCCTCTCAAATCTTTTCTCTCAAGGTAAATAGCCAGGATTGGCTATGAGACTATAAGTTTTCAACCCCATCAGAAATCCAGAATGACTGAGTTAACTGAAATTATGGGAAGCACTAAGCATAGCTTCTAAAACATAACCAGTTTATAGAGACCGCTGAACACCTGGACACTCCCTCTACTACAGAATGTTGGAGCATCTGATCTTCAGCCTTCTGGCCCAGGATCATCTGACAGACCCTAGAGCTGCAGAATTATTAAGGGCTGATTACTCTGTCTTGGCAGATATAATCAGTCGACTATTCTGCAAGTGTGTCCTTTTCTGGACAGTGATTTGTCTGTAGATGGAAAGAGGCAATTCTTGCCTAGTGGATGTCTAACCACAATTGGAGTAACTCCAAGGATGCTCAATTTTGTCTTAGAATCCAAGACAAGAAGCTGTCAGGAGCAGACAGGTCTCTAATCAAAATGAACATTAATACAGAAATGTTGGTAACATCAATTCTGTGGATTTCTGATGTTTTTGAAAACCAACTATTTATATAAGGCAATCTGGACTGTTGTCTGTTAATTCCTCTTACATAAAACATTTAAAATACCAGCAAGGTCAGTTGCCTAGAATGCATGAGGCCTTATGGACTGTCCTCAACATCACGCAGCCAGGCTTGCTGGTACATGCCTTCCTGGGCATGCCTGTAATCTCAGCACTCAAACATCTGGAAACAGAATGAGAAGGAGTTCAAGACCATCTTTGGCTACACAGTAAGTTCAAGGCCAGCCTGGACTATAGGAGGTCCTGCCTTAAAAATGAATGAATAGATAAACAAAAGATTAAAACTAACAAAAAATATACAAGCAAGATAAAATTTTCCAAATAAAACATAATTATTCTGTGTTGAGTTTTACACTGTGGATAATGATATGCAGAGATGTTTGCATAAAAACTGCACTGTTTTCAGAGTTCAAAAGATTCAAATATTTGATTAAGATGAAATTGGGCCATACCCTCCTACAGGCCTTGTATACAGTACAGTAAGTAGGAAAGCTTTGCAATCTGAGGACAAAGTTGCATCATTTGGCAGACTTGTTAGCATGCTTCTGCAGCAATAGTGTTTGATCTGGTGTGACAGTCTATAGAAAATAATTTACACTTGTTTAATGGTTCATAAACCCCACTTGAGTCATTCTTCTAATACAAGGAACACAGCAGTTTTAGCCAATGTCAAATAATTAAAGGAACTATCCACATGGATTAAATATAGGCCTTACAATATTTTAAAGCAAAAGCTAGTGCTGCTTCTGTATCCTCTCTCTCTCTCTCTCTCTCTCTCTCTCTCTCTCTCTCTCTCTCTCTCTCTGTGTGTGTGTGTGTGTGTGTGTGTGTGTGTGTGTGTGTGTGTGTGTGCATTTATGCATGTGTGTGGTGTATGTGCATGGAGCATGCAGAGAGCAACGAATACTGAACACACTCCTTCATGTACATGCAGAAGATAGGAAAGGCTTTGAGTGTCCTACTTTATCATTCTCTGCCTTAGTCATCTGAGGCAGGATTTTTCACAGAACCTAAAGTTCAGCCATTTTGGCTAAACTAGCTGGCCAATAAGCCCCAGCAATATTTCAGCCCTGCACAACACTGGGATGACAGTCTTGATAGCAGGATTTTTACAAGGGTTCTGAGAATACCAGTTTGGTTCCTCCTGCTTGTATAGTGAACACTCTTACCTACTGAGCCAACTTTCTGCTTCTATATATTTACACACACACACACACACACACACACACACACACACACACACACACACATTCCCATGACATTAAGATGTGTAGAAAAGAGGACAGATACTATTGTTCTCCATAAATTAGTTGTAAGAATGATGTCCAGTAGTTTTTGCTTTTACAGTAGACCCAGGTAAAGGAACAATAGACAGACGAGTGCAGTTATTATAAGTACTCAACTCTAGACTACATGCAAACGTTATGTTGAAAGAAGCAAAACTGATCTTAAGTACTCAAGGAAAAGAGTCAAACTCAGAGATGAAAACCTTATGCACTTGTGAAAGGAAGGTTTCTCAACATTCTTCCTGCAGCCCATGACTCTGCATCATGAAAGAAAGTTGAAAGTAAACATAGTGAGGTGTACTCTGTGAGACCTTGGCTAGGTGTTTGGAGAAGGAAGGGAGAGTCCCTGATCTCACATGATAACAAGGGAAGCAAATTCCAGAGACAAGATTCCACAACCAGCAATGTGCCTTTGCTTGCCCCGCTTGCCCCGAGCTGCAGTAGTTTGGAATATAGAGTAGGGATTAACTGGTTATTACAACAAAAATTTATAGAGCACCCTCCTCAAGGAAACTGGTTCTAGGACATTGCAGTGATGTGTGTATACCTGATATGTGCCCATCACTAACCACATTTTCTAAAGACCTAAACTTATAAGAACAGTTGAGATGAAATGTGTTCTTATTAGCAGCGCCTGAGTAAGTCAGGGAGACAATTCAACACAGCAAAGTGACTCTGACTATGTATGTTTTAGGGTCTTATAGGTTAGAGAAAATTCCTTTTCTATAAATGGGGGAATCTATTTTAAAATCAAGGAGAAAAAATTTAGCTCTTGTCATGTTTTAGAGCTTGGGAGACAGAGACAAGAGGACTGAAGCAAATTCAATGCAAGCTTTGTCTTTGTAGAAGTTCTGGGACAGCCAAGACTACATAGTGAGGCCCTGTCTCAAAAAACAAAACAAACGCATTAAACAAAATTAAGGCATACTTCAGCTTTAGAAAACATGTAAGCTTTAGGGTTGCTCTATTGTTAAACAACTAATAAGATATTCAGAATGAGAGGGGGAAGCAGAGCCAAACACATTAAAATTAAAACATACGGCTAGTTCATATACTTTCCTTTAGAAAGGAACCCCATTCATATGCCAACAATATCTACCATAAAAAATGTTATGATTACCTTATTTGTTCATTTTTATTTCATATGTAAAATTGTTTTTCTGAATGTATATCTGTGTATTGAATGCATGGTGTGCTTGCAGAAGCCAGAAGAGGTGTTGGATCCCTGAGACTAGAGTTACTAGGGTAAGCTGCCATCTGGGTCCTCTGGAAGAGCAGCTGAGCCATCTCTCCAGATCGATGATTAGTATTTTAGACACACATTTGGCTTCTCCCCTGGCTTCCAGTACTTTGGTTGTTCTGACCTTCTCTTGCTGACTTCAATTCTTATTGATTGCTTCAGTGTAGCAGATGCCTGAGATTTTCTTAACTTACCTCATTCAGAGGCAAATTCAAGATTTGGAGAGAAGGTTAAACAATTTGGAGTTGGGAAGTTGTTTAAACGACACAAAATCACATGTGCATAATCACAGAAAAATTAGAGATTGTGGGCAAGATAGATGGCTCATGGGTAAGAACCCTTGCTGTACTACCATGATGGCCTGAATCAAATCCTCACAACCTATGCAAAAATCTAGGTGTAGCAATGCCCAGTGGAGGGTAAGGTGGGAGACAGAGTCAGGATCTCCGGGGCTTGTTGTCTGCTAGCCTACCACAAGTCCATGACAGACCCTGTGTCTAAAGGAACAAGGCAAATAAGGGATAGAGTAGGATACCTGGCATCTTTCTCTGGCCTACACACACCTCCACATGTATGCATACATTCATGTCATGGTTCCATTCCTACGCAAAGAAGAATAAATAAAACTTTGTAAACTTAAGTAATAAAAAAAGTGAATTCCTAACAGGCAATTGAGCTTAGAAAACCAAATCTTTTTTACATCATTTTCTCCAAATTAAAAAAGTATATCTTTAATGCTCTTTAAAACAATAAATGAGGAAAAAATAAACCACAAAACTTAGACTGTACCTAATATTCCCTAGGCTATTGGGATCCTAGAGAATAAAGCCTCCTTTTCCTTTTCCTATTGCACCAGTGACCTGCAGTCTGCTCAAGTTCCTTGTCATGGTAACAGCTCCTCTTCCACGGCCACGCAATTGCAAACATGTTAAACCAACTCTTAATTAGCCGTTTCCTTATTAACTGATCAAGTACAGCAGCATGTGGTCACAGTGGGACAGATTTGGATTACAAAGTGAACAGTTAGGCAACATCTAAGAAGTCTGAAAAAGCCTCTGCATACTCTTCACAAACACCCTTTCAGGGCAAATAATACAGTACCAGCCATTGACCGAGCACACAAGTGCACAGAAGTGGAAAAGACACAATGAAAACACAGGAATGGAAGAAGGAACAATGCTTTCAAAAAGATGAAAACATTTTCAGTTTCTCCCCTTGAGTTCCTAGGACATCTTACAGTCTGATTTACATATCTATATAATCCTACATCGACTTCTGAAATATTCATTAGCAGGGGAAAGTAAACTGACATTGGGCAGTACAGTCTGGATACGTAGGAAGGCACGGGAGAGTAAGTCACTCAACTAGCATCTGATCCACACGAGCTTTGCATTCTTCTTTCACAGTCTATTCGATGTCACTTCAACCTGCTTGACTTCCTAAAAACATTCCAGCCTGGGCTCCATTTCTATCTCTGGTTCTCTTCAGTGCTGAATGTGTTCTCTTTATGGCTTACACACACACACACACACACACACACACACACACACACACACACACACACACACTTTAAGTGTTCAGCTTCATGAAATGTGTCTCTTTCTTGTTTCTTCTGCTGTTTCTAGTTTCTTCGCAGTTTTTCTCTTCTTTCGAGGGGACGGTAATCTGAGCACATTTTGACTGAGGGCAAAGGTCAGCCTGAAGCAATTCTTTACTTGAATATCATAGGAAGCGACTGTGAACTGAAGAGGCTGTACAGGTAAGAAAAGACCTGCTCATCAGGGTTGCCTGGCCCTATGCTCACTGTAAATATATAAATTTATATTATCAATTTATATATATATATATATATGTGTGTGTGTGTGTGTGTGTGCATGTATGTACACATGCACACATATATGTATGTACATATGCATATACGTGTGTATACAAATATTGAAATTTTAAAATGCTGTATCCATTTACATTCACACACTGAATGAAATATTAGAGAAAATTTCCTCCCTAATTGTGTGTTTGTTGCAGTGCTGGGGAAAAACCCAGGGCACATGGTAAGCAAACACTCTTAACTGACCAATACCACTAGCCCGGGGTACATATAGCTTAAAACATGAGTATAAAATGAAAATGATGTCATTCTAGCAAGGCTAGATAACAAGATACATGCTAAGGTTATATAAGGATGTGCGCTGGTTCCCAGACCCTCATTCTGTATGTGCGCAGATTTAGTTAAAAGTCCCCTGATGAGGTCAAGAGCAGTAGAGGCTCTGCAAAGAAACAGCTTTCAAATGTTATTATTTTAAGAAAGAGGGTCTGGAAGTGCAGCATAAGAACATGCTCACCTGTGACAAGGAAGCAGTGTGCAAAGGAGAAAATAATTTCAGTGCCTCTGAGTAAGACAGCAGTGTTGTTGTTTAAACATTTAAAGTCTGTGGTCTCACAGGATTCTAGTTAACTGTTGTTGGACAATGGGTGCATATGGCGCCTAGGTTAAAGGAGCGGTAAGGCACATAACTTTCCAACAGGCAAGTTCTCAGCTGTGGGCATGGGGAAACCTCTAAGACAGAAACTGTACCCTTTTAAGGAACAGAGGAATTTAATCCGGACTTTATTTCAGAAGCTTCCTATAGAGAAATGACAGTGGAAATCCTTTCACACATTCAAGCTCTCAGAAGAGAGGGTTCAAGGGAACTTGCCAAGCTTACTCACCCATAATGTCCCCAGACAGAGCCTTTGATGAGTATCTCTGAAAGAGAAAAGCAGACTCTGACCCAGCAACAGCCATCTGTGACAGAGGCCGTATGGGCTTTAATGCCAGGCTCAGAAGACCCATCTACACAATGGGATTCGTAAAACTGCAGTAAAATCATAATATGTGATCACTTATATTTTTAAAAGGTTGGTAGAGAGATCAGCATGAAATAAAAATAAGTGATATTATACCATCTATTCAAGTGTCAACTAAATTTAAATGAAACAAGTGTCACTGCATTGAAAAGTTTAAATTAGTAAATCAAGAATAAAGACGTGGAGCAAGGGACTATTTTCTGAATTATAACATACTCCATTAATTAATAAATTTGACATTACAACGAGTCAAAAACTGTAGGATTTGCTTTCCAAGTCTGGTTGTGTTCTGCTGATTTTGTCTAATCTGAAGATGACTGACTTGGGTAGCAAAGCCTTGGGGTTTTATTATTATTACTTCTTTTCTATCCTCTGCCTGCCTGGCTTCCTGTCTCCATTTCTCCCTATCTCCTTTGCTTCATTCTTTTTCTTCCTTTTCTATTAATTCATCAGATTTCTACCTATCTCTGGTCATTTTCCCAAATTATTTCTTTACCAGGGGAGCAGAAAGCTAAGTTATTGTTATGAATACGTCAATGTCAAGGTGGTGACAAGGAGACATTCTCATTGATGATATGACATCTACAATAAGACTTTGCCCAGCACTGACTCTGGCAGAGACTAGATCTCCCAAGCCAGGCTGGTTGGACAGAATCCCAAATATGAGGTCAAACACATAGAAGACCTTTTAGTCCCCATGAATGACATCACTTTTAAGAAAAGATGAAAATCTCAATACTTTTGATGTTCACTATTCCAGCCTTAGTTATTGTATTAGTCATTTTTCTTAATACTATGGCAAAATCAACTTAAGAAATAAAAAGCGTTTCTGCACAGTCTGGAGGTGAAGTCCACTGTAGTGTGGACTATGGTGGCAGGAGCCTGAGGTGCCGGGCAAACTGCACTCACAGGACATAGAGGGCTGTCCGCTTGCTCTTTCCTTTTTATTTGGTCTGGGACCCTGAGTGGTGCTGTCCACATTCTCAAGGAGTGTCTTTTCTCCGAGTCAAACATCTCTAAAAATGCTTTCACAGACACGCCCAGGGGTGTGTCTCCTTGGTGATTCTAAAACCCAAGCAAGATGAAAAGAAGACAGACCATCACAATATCTGTGTTACATCTCTTTTGCTTTGGTAAATAACACAATTACAAAGCTGGAAAGTCCAACAATTCTCATTTTGCTGTCCCCAAACACTGTCTCACTATTTGGTATTCTCCAACTTAAAATTTTTAATTACTTTTATTTTTTAGTTTGTGTGATGGGAAATCTACATGACAGAAGGAAATAACTAAGGTGCCCATCTCCAATGTTTAACTGAAAAAAAAATTGAACCAGTCAAAGAACAAGGTTATGATTATGATTGGTAAACTGAAACTCTAATGGGAATTTTAAGGAAGTATTTTTTTAAACAAGTCTTAGAGAAAAAATTAAGTAAGGAAATAAATGAAACCTAGAGTGAGGAAAAAATGAGTGTTGGAAAAGAGAAGTAAGGGGGTGCCCAGACAACTAAAGACAGGGCTCCCTGGGAAAAGGCAAATCCCAAGAAAACAAATGTTATACAACAGATTCTCCTGCTAAAATTACCTTGTAGCATAACGTTTCCTAACCTCAGATGAGTGAAAATTTTCCAGGTTCTATCCACACCTCCACAGGAAACAGGTTAGGTGGTATATCCTAGGCTCAATGAGATCCTGTTTCAAATAAATAAATAAGTAGACCATAGATGATAGACACACAGATAGGTAAGATAGATAGATAGATAGATAGATAGATAGATAGATAGATAGATAGATAGATAGATGAAAGAAAAAAGGAATCTATTAATGATATGTTGCTATGCTTGCAGACAGGAGCCTAGCATAACTGTCTCCTGAGAGGCTTCCTCCAGCCGTAGATACAGGCAGATGCAGAGACTCATAGCAGAACATCAGGTGGAGCTCAGGGAGTCTTGTGGAAGAGTTGGGGATAGACATGAGCAAGCTGGAGGGGCCAAGGACACCACAAGAAGACCTACAGAGTCATCTAACCTGGGCCTGTCGGGGTTCACAACATTGGACCACCAGCCAGGGAGCAAGCTGGGGCTGGACCTACATATTTTTAGCAAATGTGCAGCTTGGTCTCTATGTGGGTTCCCTAACAGATGGAGCAGAAGCTGTCTTAGTCCCTGTTCTCTGCAACTGGATCCCCTTTCCCCCACTTGGACTGCCTGGTTGGGCCGCAGTGGGAGACAATGTGCTTAGACCTACGGGGACTAGATGTCACAGGGGGAGGGAGTAATAGGGGAGAGATTTGTCAGGGTGGGTCTGGAGAAGAGAGAGGGGGCTGTGATCGGGATATAAAAAATAAACTTTTGGGAAAAAAAAATGGATCCAGAGAGATATCTCAGTGGTTAAGAGTGCTCACTGCTACTCCAGAGGACCCACGTTCAGTTCCAGCACCCACGTCTAGCAGCTTACAGTCACTTGTAACTCCAGCCTAGGGGATTTTGACATCTGTCTTTTCTGGCTTACCCATGCGTGTGTGTGTGTGTGTGTGTGTGTGTGTGTGTGTGTGTGTGTGTGTGTGTGTGTGAGAGAGAGAGAGAGAGAGAGAGAGAGAGAGAGAGAGAGAGAGAGAGAGGTCATTTTTAAAAATTGAAGCAGAGATTATAAAATGCTAATTCTTTCCTACCGCAATTAAACCCTATTTGAAATAACTGAAGTCTACTAACACATAGATCTAGAAGGTTAACAGCTGCAATGAATTCCTAAGAGTAAAAAGATTACCCTTGAATTTGTTATTCATTCTAGAAGATTCCACTTTAAAGACAGCCTTTCTGATTTGCTAGAGCTTAGTGTTAAGGGTGTTCCACTGAAGACAGATCCCCTGATCTCCCATTCTTATCCTAACAACCATTACCAACAATAGTACAAATCTTTTCTCGAGAGAAGGAGAAACTAGCTTTGTAGTACAAGCCTTAAGGCTGTGCGTGTTGAAATGTTAAATAAGGTAGTCACATGTACCGGGAGCCACCTACCTTCAAAAGATGGCTACTAGTCCTCGGTCTTTTATGTCCAATTTAAAGAATGCTGGAGGAAACCATCCTGTGTGGTCTTGAGCAATTTGCTGCACCTCTGAGGCTTGTTTTCTCAACTATAAAATGTGAATTAAATACCTACATCATTAAGTGGTTGTGAGAAATTAATGAGATGTTTACAACACACTTAACAAAATGCCTACAACAGAGACACGGCTTCAGCAAATGGGTAATAATAGCAATAGCAACTTAGTTCTGCTTTGTGGAACTGTTGCCTGAGAACACTTTTGGGGTAGAGGCCTGATATAAGCTAGGAAGAGAATTTCAGAAAGCAGAGCCAAGGTGGTTGAGGAAGATCTGAGCAGAGGAAGGAAACAGAAAGCCTCTGACCAAGCAACAAGAAAGGGGAGGAAAGAAGCTCAGAGCTACTTCCTGCTAAGGGTGGCTAGGCAGGTCTTCATGGACTTCTCCAATCTCACTTTATACACAGCAAACAAAGGTCTGGAGACACTACATTTATTTCCTTTAGTTACATGATTTCTCTGTGGCAAAAAAGAATCAGAATCGCTCTTTCTTTTCTCCTTCTTTCCATATTTTTTCTCTTTTATTCATTTTTTTGAGACAGGGTTTCTCTGTGTAGCTCTGGCTGTCCTGGAACTTGCTCTGTAGAGCAGACTGGCCTCGAACTCAGAGATCTACCTGCCTTGGCCTCAGGAGTGTTGGGATTAAAGGCATGTATCACTACCGCCCAGCTCAGAATTGCTCTTTGGGTGCTGTTCTTTTAATTTTTTTCTATGAATTCACACCTTCTGTCATATTAAAGTGAAAAATTCTACCTGAAATGTTTAGAAATGTCCAAGGGAAAGTTTTTCGTAGGAGGAAGGATTATAGGCCACGAAGGGGATAGGAAGCCCGACAGAGTCAACTAACCTGGACACTTGAGGTTCTCAGAGTCTGAACCACCAACCAAAGAACATACATGGTCTGAACTTAGGCCTCACTGCACATATGTAGCAGATGTGCAGTTTAATCTTCAAGTGGGTCCTGAACAACTGGAGCAGTGATCGTATCCCAAAAAAAGTGGGATATGTTCTGCCTGAAAGTGGGATATGTTCTCCTGGCTGGGCTGCTTTGTCTGGCCTCAGTGGAAGAGGAAGCATCTAGCCTAGCAGAGACTTGAAGTGCTAAGGTTGGAGGAATACCTAAGAGAGTCGGGTGCAGCACCAGCTCAGAGGAGAAGGGAAGGGGGTAGGGGAGATGAATTGTGGTTATGGGAAGGGGTGGCTAGGAGGGGGACAGTGAGTGGGATGTAAAGTGAGTAAAGAAAAACAAAAAGGAACAGGAGGGGCTGGAAAGGACTACAGGTCAAGAGTGTTGTTACTCCTTCAAGGCTCAGCACCCAGCCCCTCCTGATGCTGCCTGATGCTGCCTGATGCTGTGGGCAGCTGCCTCTAACTCCACCTCCAGTGAAGTTGCCAACTTTTCCTGATGTCTCCATACACCCATACTCACTCACTTATACATACCTATACACAGACATGCATAATTTTCAAATAAGATTTTTTTTAAAGAACAAGGAAGGCTGAACAGAACAGTCCATGTTGCTCTCAGTTCATTTCTTTACTTTTCTCTCATGTTGATGGAAAGTCAAGACCATGGCAAAAATATTTCCAAGGACTCACTGTACTATCAGATTTATAGAGAGTACATACTTGGTATGTATATGTGGTGGAATCAGAGGGATAATCCTAGTAATCTTAATGAGTTTCCATTGGGCATAAACTATGACAATCTGAGATCCAGCCCTTAACTTGCTAGATAAACTAGGGTAGCTTCAAAAATACTAAACAAGAAATAATTTGTCACCGGGCGGTGGTGGTGCACGCTTTTAATCCCAGCACTTGGGAGGCAGAGGCAGGCAGATTTCTGAGTTCGAGGCCAGCCTGGTCTACAGAGTGAGTTCCAGGACAGCCAGGGCTACACAGAGAAACCCTGTCTCGAAAAAACAAAAAAACAAAAACAACAACAACAAAAAAAAACAAAAAAAAAGAAAAGAAAGAAAGAATTTGTCATAATTTAAAAATTGTTAAATAATAAATTTCAAGGGGAAAACTAATAAATCTACAATTCTCTGATCCTTGAAACAAACTTCTTTGTTAATGTACAGCATTCATTTATGATGCTTATCTTTATATAATATTTAATGATGTTTTTTCTTAGTCTTTTCCATGTATTGATTTTCATGAATCAGTCTTATAGATTGTAATATCCATTATATTATCAGATCTTAATTAATATATTTATCTTATCTCTTGTTTTCCATCTTCTACTACCATTTGGAAAACAAATGCAAATATTTTACTTAAGTGTCCTTTACCACAGGGATAATTTTGAAGTTTTTCTAAAGTCTATTCTAGGCTGTAGAATTACTAGGCCAAACAATATTAAAAACAGTAGTTTTGGTTTACTAATCATGTCAAACATGTGAAGAATGATAGTTTTTACTAATGTGTTTCCTCTATGTGCTAGATGATGTATTGGCTGCCCCAGATATTATCACTATTGTCCACGATATCTCTGTGAGGTAGTTATTACTTCAACCTATTTTTCTAGGCAGACTAGGATTAGGAGATGTTGAACGATGGTATCAAAAACAGTTGTTATAATTAGCCTCAAAAGCTAGTTCTGCCTCATTCAAACACTTGTGCTCATAAGAAAGTGCTAGTAGTTCTTAACTATTGGAATCCCAGTACTTCTTTCATATTTAAAAAAATTTTTGAAAGGGGGTCTGGAGAAATATCTTGGTGGTTAAGAGCACACACTGCTCTTGCAGAGGACCTGAGTTCAGTTTCCCGGGAGCCATTTGGGTATCTCAGAACTGCCTGTAACTCCAGCCCCTGGGAATCAGGGTTACATCTGTCCTCTAAAAGCAGCTGCATTCATTTGCTTATATACCCACATACATGTAATGTAATATATATATATATATATATATGAAATAAGAATGGAAAGTTAAATATAAAAACATTCAATTACTAGTAACAATTAGAATTTGAACAAATAATGGAAGAGCTTTGTATAAATGTGACACAATATGTACAAAATTTATATGAGGAAATTTACAAATTCTTGACAAGACATCCAGGAGGAGCTAAAAAAATAGATGGATGATCTATATACATGAATGGAAAGATTCAATGTTACCACAATACTAGTTCTTTCTAACTTGATCAGCAGCTTTAGTGGGAAAGCTCAGCAAGGTTTTGTATGTGTCAACAGCTAATCAACAGCCAGGTTGATATGAGAAGACAAGCTTGTGTTAAAGACCAAAGTTGAAGAACTGATGCTATCAACTCAGGATGTACTGCAAAGCTATTCTAATTAAGACAGTGGAGTGGGTCAAAGATGAGATGGACCACAGAACAGAATAGAGAGCCTTGATATAGACCCATAGTAAATCGACAAAAAAGCTCAGGAGAAAAGATAGTCTTTTCAACAAATAAAGCTAGCACTGTTCATTCACATCCAAAAATATGAATCTAACCTAAATTTTATATAATTCACAAAAATTGACTCAAAATTGAACATAGATCTGATATGAATGAAAAACTATAAAACTCCTAGAAGCTAAAAGGGAAAAAATATCAGTGACCTTTAGTCTGGTAGTGACTTTTTAGATACAACGCAAATAACATGATATATAATGTATGAAAGAAAAGTCAGCAAGCTGGGTTTCATTTTATTCAAAACTCTATATTCACAGAGACCATGGCAGCATGCTCAGGGCCTGCAAGGTTCCAGAACTGAAAGGGGAAACAGACATTGTCCTGAAGCTACCGCTAATTGACAACTACTCACAAAAAAACAAACAGACAAACAAACCAACAAATAATGTTATCTCCAAGGGAGTCTCAGTGGATACATAAACCATGCCTACACTTATGGGCAACAGATATGGCTAACACAAAACTAAGCAAATGGTATTTTTGGAGGACAGCAAAATGTTTACCTAACCTAGTGAAACTCTCAGAGGAGGCAGTTTTGAATTCATGCTATTTTGTACTAGTGAACAGAGAAACTGAAAACAATCTCAACCAGATTTGAACCTAAGTCACTTCCACCGACCAGCTTGTTCATAACAAACAAGAGAGATGCCAAGCATGGTGGCACAGGCCTTTAATCTCACTTTGGGCTCAGGAAGGAAGGCAAAACTCTGTGAGTTCCAGACATGCCTGCTCTACATAGTTCCAGAGCAAGAAGAGCTACACAGCAAGACCGTGTTTCAAAACAAAACAAGACAGAGGCACCTGACTATCTTCAGCCTTTGCTGTTCCTACAGTACACACAGTCCAAGAATACATAGAGAATGAGATGGTCAGATGTAGGGAATATGTACTTTTATCTGCATAATCTCCCTGGTGAAGAAAATCATTTTTGTTGTTTTTAAGACAAATTCTTCTCTCTCCTTCTTTCCCTCCCTTCTCTTCTTCTTGCTCCTTCTCTTCCTCCTCCTCCTCTTCTTCCTCCTCCTCTTTAAAGCTTGTTCATTGGCTGGCTATTTGAGCATATGCATTTTCAAAATTCTTCTTATGTATATGCATTGTTTTTTTAATGTACTACATTTATTTGTGTGAGCGCACATATGCCTTAGTGCACATGTGGATGTCAGAGAACAGCATACAGGAATCAGTTCTTTCCTTCCATCATTTGAGTCCCAGAAATCAAACTCTGTCCTAAAGCTTTGGTGGTTGTTGCCTTTACCTACTGAGCCATCTCACTGGCCCTTAGGGTCCGTATATTATTGACACATTGTTTGGAGGTTCTAGTAAGGAATCATGGATACTTCTAAACACATGACTGAAGAACAGTCTTCCCTTATCCATGGTCATCCTCTTCCACCAAGTAAACAGTTTGGGAAGGGATTGCATGAAGCAGCTAAAAAGGAAGAGGATACCATGAGTCAGCCACCTCAACGGATTCAACCATGGCGGCCAGTAAGATGGCATGAGCCACAGCCAATTTGCCCTCACATTCAGATACACTTTTGTTGTTCATTTGGTCTTCTCCTTCCACAAACAAGTACTGTTACTTTGATCCTTTGTGGTGTAGAAGACGGTTTTGGAGTTGTGTGTTTTAAGCTCTGAAAGAAAATATCCACAATCCTAGATTACTTTATTGAGGAAAGCTATTGAAGAATAAATAAAGAACTTATAAGATGATCATTAAACCCAAGGAATTCATGATCATGAAACCAGGATTGCTAACAATACTTTTAATACTTAAAAGACTCGTACACAAAATAAGAATACAACCATAGAGTACAGAAAAAAGTAAATTCCAGTGAAAGACTGTATAAGAAATGAGAAACAGAGAAAAAAATAGAAAAACAACAAAATGTCAGGAATTAGTATATACCTTTATGTTATAAACAGGAATATAAATAACTTTAATGTGCTAATTAAAAGACATCAGCTGGCTAACTGGGTAAAAGTAAGAATCAACTGGTTGCTACCTGTAAGAAATACACACTTATGTATTTATACAGAGAAACTGAAAGTGATAGGAAGGAAATGATACCCTTCACTAGAGTTTAGAAGCAAGCACAGGTAGCTGTAGACATACCTGACAAAGCAGATGCCATTCCAAAAGATGGGGAAAAAGGAAGGTCACCATATATTGGTAAAGGGAAAATCCAGAAGCTCTATTCATCCTAAGTACAAGTATATATGTACTGAATGTCCATGCACAAGATGCTATAAAATAAACATTAGTGAACATAAGTTGACTTATATCTTTAATACTCAATAAAAATGGTGATTCCAGTCTACATTCTCAAAATACAGATACAAAAATCAACCAAGGAACTTCAAAGTTTCATTTAAACTAATATAAACCAGAAATCAAATGAACTTAACATATATGATATATATATACATATATATATATATATATATATATTTGTCAGATATGTCATAGATATATATATGGAGAGAGAGAGAACAGTCTGTTCAACAATTGTGAAATACAGGTTGTTTTTCCAGCACCTCATGTAACTTTCTCCAAAGCAAGTTATCATTTTTAAGGCATGCAAAAAGTCTTAATTGAACTCAAAATATTGAAATACTTTTTTGCAACTTTCTAGATGATAATGGAATAAAACTAGAAATTGGAAGCAAGAGAAACAGTAAATGTAATTTGAATACATAGAGAAGTGTACGACACGGAGTGTTTGATAAGTCATGAAGAAATTGGGAGGAAATTTAAAAATTCTTAAAATCAGATGAAATGGAAGAACAATATATTAGAATTTGTATACATAGAAAGAACAATTCTAAGAGGAAAATGTATGGCCACACATAGCTACATTAAAAAAAAAAAAAAAAAAAAACAAGAGAAGTTTCAATAAATTACCTAATGATGCAGCTCAAGGTCTTAGAAAACAATAAACCAAACCAAACTCAAATCTAACAAAAGAGAAGAAATAGTAAGAATTAAGGAAAAAGTTAATGAAATATAGACTAAAAGAATAATATAAAAAAAGTCATTGAAACAAAGAGTTGGTTCTTGGAAAGAGTTAATAAGATTGAGAAGCCCTTAACCAAACTAACCAAAAGAGAAAAAGGGAACCCACCTTCATAGAATCAGAGATAGAAAATGAGCTATTCCAATGGGTACCATCTAAATCTTGTGATTCAGAGGATCACAAGCAATTATTTTGAAAACACATATTCTAATAAACAGGATAACTTTGAAGTAGATACATTTCTAGTCACATATGAACCAAGCTGAACCAAGAAGCTCACAAGCAACTTAGATACATAATGAGCAATGAGATTGAAACAATAATTGTTTCCCAACAAGGGAAAGGTGAGTGACCAAGGACTCACTATTGAAATTCATAAGGTGTATAAAAAGAATTAAGATCACCGCTCCTCAAATTAGTCCATAAAGTGTAAAGAGAAGAAATGCTTCCATATTTATTCTACGAGGCCAGTATCACCTTGACACCAAACCCAGCAAACACAAACAAAAATCATATACAAATATCTTTGATGAACATAAATCCTCAACAAAATACTTGCAAATAGAAGTCAATAATACATTAAGAAGATAATCTCACACACCATGTGTACTTAATCTTTTCCCCAAGCATCCTGACTATTGTATTTTGGCTTTTGTTCTCTTGATGATGATAGCTATGCTGACTAGGGTGAACTGGAATCTTAATGTGATCTGTATTTGTAGTTCTTGTATGGCTGAAAGTGTATGTGCTTATACAACACCTACATATCCTATTTTGAAAAATATTCAGTTCATTCAACCATATTTTGGTTGGATTATTTGTTCTTTCGGTGATTTTTTTTTCAGTTTTTCATATTCTAGATATTAGCCCTGTCAGGTGAAGAACTAGCACAGATTTTCTTTTATTCTGTAGACTGTCTCTTTTTTGTTGTTGTTATAACATCTTTTTTTTATTGGATATTTTATTTACACTTCAGATGCCATCCTCTTTCCCCATTCCCCCCTCTTAGAAAACCCCTATATCATGCCCCCTTTTCCTTTTTGCATTTATACACTTTTTAAAAAATGTTAATCAAAGGCTTTATAAGTTTGGTAATGCACAATCAGAGGTGTAACCCACTACCAAACCTAGATATATCACCTATCTTTGACTGGTGGAGATACGTGAACATCTGCCTCCCTGTCTCCCCCCCTCTTTCTCTCTCTGGTCACCTAGCTTCTCCTCTCCTTCTTCTCCTCCTCTCCTTACTCCTTCTCTTCCTCTCAGTAATCCTCCCACCTTAGCTCCTCCTACATATCACCCTTCCTGTTAAAATAAAACTTTTCTCTCAAAATACAATTAGAGCATAATTATGCCAATTTGTATCAGTGAGGTACAAGATAGTCCTAATACCCCGTCCATCCTTTTGTTGACTAACCAGCACCTCTGTCATCTATCCTAACTAAAACATTTAGTTCTGAACCTGGCTTTAGGATGAATGTCAGCTGACAACCATCCACTCAAATCTTTTCTCTTATGGTAAATAGCTATAAGTTTTCAACCCCGTCATAAATCCAGAATGACTGAGTTAATTATAACTGTGGGAAGCACAAAGCATAGCTTCTAAACCTTAGCCAATTTATAGAGACCTCTGAACACCTGGCCACTCCCTATACTACAAAACTTTGGAGCATCTGTTCTTCTGCCTTCTGGCCCAGGATCATCTGACAGACCTTAGTGCTGCAGAATTATTAAGGGCTGATTACTCGGTCTTGGCAGATATAATCAGTCAACTATTCTGCAAGTGTGTTGTTTTCTGGACAGTAATTTGTCTGTAGATGGAAAGAGGCAATTCTTGTCTAGTGGCTGTCTCACCACAACTGTAGTAACTCCAAAGATGCTCAATTTCTTCTTAGAATTCAAGACAGGAAGCTGTCAGGAGCAGACAGGTCTCTAATTAAAATGAACATTAATACAGAAATGTTTGTCACGTCAATTTTGTGGACTTCTGATGTTTTGAAAACCAACTATCCATGTAAGGTAATCTGGACTGTTGTCTGTTAACTCCACTCAGCTATTTCTAAATAAAACATAGAAAACACCCTAACAATAAACTCCAAGCCATGAATTTGCTATAGTCCCTTAACTCACAGGCTGATCATCTCAAATATGTTAAAAAAGTTAAAGAAGGACTGGGTCTAAGCCTTGTATTCCTAAATGTGTTATACTGGTACAATGCCTATGAGAGTATCAATGTTCATCTCACTTTTATATCAATAAGAAGCTCATACCAATGAAAACCTTAAAATTTTTAATCAAAGTAAATTGGTCTCTTAACTCTGTTTTTCCTTTGTTACACAAAAGTCTTTCAATTTTATACAATTCCATTTGTCATTTCCTTCTCTTCTTTCTTGGGCTATTGCACTACTATGCAGAATCATTGCCTATGCCTCTATCTTGAAGTATTTTTACTATGCTTTCCTGTATAGTTTGAAGTTTCAAGTAGTCTAACTGCTATGAAAATCAGTATGAAGGCTCTTCAAAGACTAGATATAAGCTACCATATGACCCTGCTATGCAACCTCTGAATATATACCCAAAGGAATAAAAGGCAGCCAAAATAAATGTTTACTATAGGTAAGTTATAGAATCAGCCTTAATGTCAATCAACAGGTGAATGGGTTAAGAAAATGTGCTATTTAGCCAACAAAAAGAACAAAACTATGTCATTTGCAACAAAATGGATGAAACTGAAAATGATTTTATTAAGCAAAATAAGTCCTACTCAAAAAGCTCTTGAATATTTCTCTTATACGTAAGATGAGAGTAAAAGTTGGCTATTAGGAAAAAGATGGTTTTGAATAGTTGATAAACATTAATAAGAATTTTAAGTGTCAAAGTTGACTTATGTAGCTTGCAACAAGAACCCAGCCTGTTTGAGAAATATGAAATTTACCCTCACACATGCAGGGAGAGACTATTTGGACTGTACCTCAGTAACACAGTGCAAATGAGCAGTGTGGCACAGGAGCAATAAGGAGTAAGAGAATATGCTGCACAATGCATCGGATGGGAAACTCGTTCATGCTCTCATCCACTGTTCATCTTTACTGCTGGTTCTTGTTTTACTGTAAACAAGGTACCATTTTTGCTATAGTGGATATAGATGGACAAGATACAATAGCCGTCAGAAGTTTAGGTTGAAGTGGAAGAAAGAAGCAGGGTTGAAATTACAATAGTTTAGAAATGAAATCAGCAAACATTGTAACAGGTATGGGCACTAAGGATGGGTGAGGAGATTTATATTCACTGATCACAAGAGCAGTGGTGTCAAGGAATACAAGAAAAGTTAGGTAGAGAAGAGCAAAATTTCCATTGTAGACTTAAGTACTAGGCTTAAAGAAGCTACACAGAGCAAAAACCTAGACTACAGTCAGAAACAAGGGAGCAAACTTCAAGGGAAGTTCAGGGCAGAAACATGAGAGAACTGGGGGATCATTTTCATAGGGGTGGAAGGTTGTGAAGCAGTGGGGCGTGGTCTAGTAGAGAGGTATGTGCATCTACTGTAGCAGGAGAAAGATATAATGCAGAGCAGGAAAAGAAGAGGTACCAGTTGGAGGAAAATATGCATTCAGAATCCATCAAGACCATGAGTGTAAATAAACGCAAATACTACTACACATGAATGCATTAAAAACAAACAAACAAATAACATCCAATCATACAAAATGTAGTAAGAGACTGCTTCCTGCTGCAGGAGTCTGGGAGGGGCTCACTGACATCTAACATGTAAACCAAGTCATTTGACTAGAGTTGCTTTTGGGGAGCCTTGATGGGTTGTTCCTTTTAGAGGAAGCACCACAAGCAAAATGTACAGACAAGAGGAAAAGGCACCTAAGGAACTAGACTCGCGTTAGGTAATTGTGAAGAGCACCGCCTATGGGCTGTGAGGCATTTGCAATTAGGATGTCCACACAAGACGTGGGTTTTGGATAGTCTTGGTCTATGCACACAAACATTCCTTATCTTGTGCTAATATAAAAGTTAAACAGACATCTCACCAGGCAGGGAACAGCTGTATGGGCAAAAATGCTGCTACAAGGTTGCATAGGAGAATCTTCTCTGATGAAGATGCTCTGGAAGTTTGCAGTCTCATCCTATGTCCACTGGGAAGTCCTTCAACTGTGACAGGTGGGGAGGATGGCACTGACAGAGGCCCAGGAAGTCCTTGTGGGCACAGCCAGTGCTGACAAGCAGGATGTGTGAGCCCAGTTGAACTCCAAATGTTGGGAGTTCAACAATCACCTAGCCCACGGAGTGCATAGCCCCAAGTCCTCTTGTGAGTATCAACACAAAGCCTAGTAAAGCCCCATCTCCAGAGCACAGCAGTGAGGTCTTAAGAGATCATTCCAAAAATTCCAAATTTGTGTCATTTCATCAGATGATACTTTTGGATTATCAGGGCTCACACTTGGGGCAGGTTCACTAGCAGACCCACCTGCCACAGCATCTTGGGGTTCGTTCATTAGCATATCAAGGCCTGCCTCTGGTCAGCTCTGCCTGTTGGTAAGCTCAACCATCTTTTATTCTGCGTCACAGAAAATGGCTTTTCACCTTACACAAAATCGTTTTAGCTATGTCTCTAACAGTAACTTACCTGACTGATGGAACTGCCTGACTCTTTCAGTGATCATTGATTTTTGTAGAAAGATTGGCATCATTTTTCCCATTGGTAACTTTTTGCTGTGTTCAAGGTGTTCCTATTTCTCTGTGAACTTCCATTATTGTTGTTATTACTGGTATGAGCAGTTCAGGAACTGCACTTAAATGACATGGTGTGAAAGATGTGGATCTGGGGTTGTATTAGCAGATGAAACTCCACAGGTAATATTTCTTTCAGTTATCTCTTTAATACGACCAAATTTGTTTGGTGTACAAATTTTCTTGTAGTTTGTTAAAGATTTTTTTCTTCTTAAAGGTATCTGATTGTTTTTGTGTTTAAAAGAAAATAACACAAATAAGCAAGAAAACAAATTTTGTTGCTTGGTTTTGCTCTGCTCTTGTAAAAGACTGAATGTACTGCATTTCCCAGAACTCACATTGGGCAGTTGATAAGCATCTGTAATACCAGCTCTAGGGGATCCTACACAATCTTTTGACCCCTGTGGTACCTGTATACCTGTATTCATGTGGACACACACACACACATACACACAGCAATAATTAAAATTCTAAACCCGCCCTGATCTAGTTATAAGTATGTTTTATTAGTGTTTTGTTTGCTTCGTGGCTCCTTTCTCTCAGCCCATTACCATGAGAACTGCAGTTTCAGTGGTTCTTCCCAGTTGAATCCACATGGCTTATCATGTGTCAGCAAGTAACTGTCAGTTATATTACTTTGCCTGCCAGACATGATAAACTGTTCAAACTAAGGAAACATACACAAGAGCTAAGGTATTAAGGCATACCATTTCCAACAACATGTGTGGTGCTGCAGACAAACTGTGTTCACCTGTCATAGGCCCAGTCTGAATTGAAGAATTCAACAGATAAAGTATTGGGGGAAAATCGTATTTGTGCAGAGTTCAACACAGCAAACAACTTCACTATTTTTGGTCGATTCAGACTATTTGAAATGAAAGAAAAAGTATTATGGATCTTGTGAAAAAGGTTTACAAAGTTGTCTGGGAAAACAGAAAAAAGAAAGAAAGAAAGAAAGAAAGAAAGAAAGAAAGAAAGAAAGAAAGAAAGAAAGAAAGAAAGAAAGGAAGGAAGGAAAAAGCCAGAAGCTCCAATGAGCTATATCACAGACTCTGGCCACTGTAGTGGAGGGGAATTGATTGTCACGTCTGAGAAGGCAATTGCAATGAACATACAAGCACAGTCACCTGCCCCCATCAGGTATCATTCTCGTGCTCCACAGAGAGTGGCTAAGGAAATGAACTCTTACAGCGTAACCTCTTGGTGGGAGGAGTGTTGTTAGGGGAGGAAAGCCTAGTAAAAGTGACTACTCCAATGAGTCACTAATGCATGGTTTAGTGGTGCTCAGCACAGTTACAGTGCAGTACGCTGTAACCGCTACGTTTCCAGGTGCGCTTTATACTGTTCCAAACTGAAACTCTGTACCCAGTGAATACTAACTCTTTATTCCTCCTTGCCCTGGGTTAAATGTGGTCATTCTCAGAAAAACTCATGTTGAAATGTAATTATTAAGCAATTGTACTGAGAGGTGGCAACACCTCCAAGTGGTGATTATCTCATGGGAAGTACTTGTTCTGATGAGACTGGTTTGACTCTCTCAAGAGATGACATAAAGCAAGGTCGCCTCAATTCCTCTCTCGGTATACTTATCTATCTCTTTTGTGTACATACTTGCTTCTATATCTTTCTCTTGTGATGCAGCATGAGGTCCCCATCAGAAGCTGAGTGTATGTTGGCACTTTGTCCTTAGACGTACAGAACTGTGAGTAAAATAAACTTGTAATCTTTATAAACCTCCCAGACTTCATTGTTTTTGCTATAGCAGCAGAAAATGTACTGGACATATTCTCTTTCCCCGACCACTGGTAATCTCCGTCTTACTTTTGCTTTCTGATATTGAACTATTTTAGTTATATCATATAGATAGAATCATAAGCTATTTTTCCTTGTGTTTGTGGCTTATTTAACTTAGCGAAGTGTCCCTATTTGCTCATCTATTGTATAGAATACAGCAGAATTTCTTTCTAAGGCTGAATAGTATTCAGTTGTATATAGGGGCAGTGTTGTTTGGTCATATTCATTCATCTGCTGATATATATTTGGAGTGTATCCACTTTCTGAGCATTGTGAACAATGGCACACAAGTATCTGTTTGAATGCTTGTTTCTGTATCTTTGGGTGTTATAGCATGGAATTACTTCATCATATGTGATCTGTAATATTTTTGAAAAACCACCAAACTGTTATCCACTCCAGCAAATCCATTTTACATGTCTTCCAGCAGTGTCTAAGGGTTCTGGTATTTTCACATCTTTATCAACATCTGTATTTCCTGTTGTGTAGATAAATAGACATTAATATATCTGATAACCACCCTACAGCAGAGGAAGTGACACCTCGCTGTGGTTGCCATTTGAATCACCCTAACTGCAAGCTGCACTCAGCACCTTCCTACGTGCTCAGCGACACCCTCCTGAAATGTCTGCTTAGTTCTTGGCTTTATGTTGTAATTGTTCATTGGCTTGCTTGTTCCTTTTGAGATTCTTGCTATATCCCCATGTTGGCCCCACTCTCACAATCCTGTTGCCTCTGTTTTCCCAGTGCTGGGAACACAGGTATGTAGCACATCCATTCCTTTGCCTATGTTTTAATTGCACTATTTGTCATGGGAAAATTCTTTAAAGCCTTTGTTGTCTGAGACAAGAGAAAGTGTCTTGTTATACAGCTCTAGGATGGCCTCGAACTCATGATAATCTGCCTCAGTCCTGGGAAGACTGTCCCAACACATAGGAAGCATGGAGTACCATACCTGCCTGGTAAAAAGCTTGGGGACACGTTGTGGCTGAGCCGGAGCTTTCCTGAGGGACGCGCCTCTACAGGACATCGGAAAAAACATCTACACCATCCGGGAGGTGGTGAGAGAGATTCGAGACAAGGCCACGGCACAGGTGACTGGCAGTGCTGCCCTACCACCTTCGGTTCAAGGAGCCCTTCCCAGAGTATGTGCGGCTAGTGACTGAGTTTTCCAAGAAAACTGGGGACTACCCCAGCCTCTCTGCCACAGACACCCAGGTGCTGGCTCTGACTTACCAGCTAGAAGCAGAATTTGTCGGGGTGTCTCATCTAAAAAAAGAACCAGAAAAGGTTAAAGTGACCTCTTCAATTCAGCACCCTGAAACTCCTCTGCACATTTCTGGTTTCCATCTGCCCTCCAAGTCTAAACCCTTACAAGAAACGGTGGATCCGGGCCAACCAGCTGATGGGCCTGAGAACCTGGAATTCAGTTCCTTCATGTTCGGGAGGAACCTTTTGCCTAACATTGACCATGAACTGCAAGAGCTGCTGATTGATGGAAGGGAGGAGGAGGAGAAGGAGGAGGAGGAGGAGGAGGAGGAGGAGGAGGAGGAGGAGGAGGAGGAGGAGGAGGAGGAGGAGGAGGAGGAGGAGGAGGAGGAATTTGAAGACAGTGATGACGACGATGGAGGTGGATGGAGAACCTCTAGTAACATCAAGCAGATCCAGTAAGAGTTGGAGCAGTGTGACATCCCAAAGGACGTGCAAGTTGGCTGTGTGACCACAGACTTCTCCATGCAAAATGTTCTACTTGAGATGGGGCTGCACATGCTGGCAGTAAACCGCATGCTGGTCAGAGAGGCCTGGAGCTACATCCTGCACTGTCATGGCTGTTTCAAGACGACATCGGACATGAACCGAGTGTTCTGTGGGTACTGTGGGAACAAGACCCTGAAGAAAGTGTCTGTGACTATCAATGACGACGGTACCTTGCACATGCATTTCTCCCGAAACCACAAAGTTCTGAACCCACGAGGCCTCCGATACTCACTACCAGCTCCAAAAGGGGGCAAATACACCATTAGCCTGCATCTGACCGAAGATCAGTGCTTCCCCCAGCTGCAACTCTCCCACAAGGCCAGGCAGAAGACCAACAGGTTTGCCCCTGACTACATAGCTGGGGTTTCTCCCTTTGCAGAGAATGACATCTCCAGCCGCTAAGCCCTCCTGCAAGTCCAGGACAGCATGTTGGGAGCTGGGAGGAGATGCTTAAATCCCAATACTTCCAGAAGTTTGTAAAGAAAAGGTGACATTGCAAGCCCTGCAGGCAAAGCAGACTGCAGGTAGCTGCTGAGAAGGCTGTAGTATCATCCCCGGTGTCTACTCTGCAAACCATGTCTGAGACTCTGTTGCTGTATGCCATTGCAGCCCCACATGACTGTCCTGCCTGTGAACTCCACCAAGGGAAGGGAGCAGAAAGAAGGGCACCCTGGAGCGAGTGTTGAACCTTGAAGTTCAAAGAAAGAAATAACCAAATGGTAATCTTTTTCTAATAAACTTGATGGCCGGCTCCTCTGTGTTTACGTTCTTGTATCTTTGGTGGACATGGACGCTAAGAATCAACTATATCGTTGTTTTGTTGTTGGTTTTTTTTTTTTTGCCAGAAATTATAAATATTCTACAATAAAACTTTAAAACTTTAAATTTGAAAAAAAAAAAGCTTTGACCTTGAACGTCATTCCATTTTCTAAAAGTAATAACCAGAATTACTAATTCTCACTTATTCCCAAGTGAAAAATTTACCTTAAAGTTAACTAATTTTGTATATCAAGTTTACTCTAAGAATTGTAACTATTAGTAATTGCATTATGTTGATTTCTAAATTTTGTAAGATTTAACTGCATTTAACAAAATTCTTATCCTTGTGACTAAGATAAATTTTAATGTATGTTTCAACAGTTAAAAATAAATTTTATCCTGCTAACATATCATTTATTTCACTGTCTTATGTTTATATTTGTTTTCCCTAGAAATAAAATTATTTTCAAATTTTAAAAGAGGCATTTCATTTTTATTCATCAATTTGAATGGTTTTAATTTTTTGAGCTAAGAGTAAGATGTTGGAATGGATATAAACTGGTTATGCAGAAACTCTTACAGGTTTCTAACTTGAATAATTCAGGGGACATTGAAGAACTCTGTGACTGTTATGATTTAAACTTGAAAGGATGGCTTTTGGAAGGCTAGAACTTTATCTGAGCGTGTACAATATATAAATTTACATAATGTAGCCTGAAAAACTTGAGGGCGCCCTCATCTCTCTTTCAGGCTATTTAAAACTTTTAGAATGATTTCCTTGCTTCAGATTTCCATTTAGAAACCACTGTCTATAAAACTGTAGCCAGAGGCATTTTAAAGACATATATAAATTAGATATGAATGCCAGTTTGCTGCAAAGCACAACAGTAAATATCCCAGTGGCTTTCCTATCATAGTTCAGAATAAAATGCAAATCCTTCAACAGGCCTAGAAGGGCCTTCAGTGGTTCAAGCTTCTCTGCCTTCCCTGCTTCTGGACACTAGGCTCTCCCTACCTTACTTATGCACTAGTCTTCTGTACTGGGTCTCTCGTTCAGGAAAGTTCTCTTCCCAGCCTTCAGTTCCTGTCTAACTCACTTCCTCATTTCATAGAGGTCTGTCATAATGTATCACCGTTTAAGGAAAGCTTCCTTGGCCTCTGTGTCCTGCTTTCTGGTACATGTTTTTCAGTCATGGTACCAACTATGGTTTGAATAAGTATCTTCCGAAGGCCAAGAGGGTTTTCAGCCTATGGAGCCACTGAGATGAGGGGGACCACTTAGGAGGTCATTCGGAAACATGTCCTAGGAGGTTGGTCTGTGTTGTTTCTGTTTCTAACCAGAACGGGGAGAGCAGTTCCTGTGTGCTCTTTTGCCACTGGTCCAACAATAGTATAAACAACCATGGAATGGAAACACCAAAACTGTAAGGCAAACAAATCTTTCCACTGTTCTCCTTGTAAGTTTCTTTATCAGAGGTATGTGTTAGTGACAGAAAGCCGACTAATAAAGCCCCTAGTAACACCTCATGTGATTATCCTATTACACATTTACTCACTTACATGTGCCTCAATTAATAAATGACTTCATTCAAGCATGGGCCACTCTGGTTTGTTTTATATACCTAGTAGAACATCCAAAAACTTGTGACTATTTGGTAAATATCCAGGGGGGAAAACAAATGCATGGAAAATCTGGGGATTGAAAAGGCACTTGAAGGTATTTTCTCCCCTGTCTTGTTGTAATTGCGGTATAACTTAAAAAAAAAAAAATCTTGCTTGAGAGCAAATGTCACAGAACACATGCAGAGGTCAGAGGACAACTTGTGGGAGTAGGTTGTTCTCTCTTATACCATGTGGGACCTGGGGATTGAAATTAGGTTATCAGGCTTGCTAGCAAGCGTCTTTGCCTATTGAGACATCTCATTAGCCCCAAATGTCACTATTTTATATACAAATGACAGTAAAATTCAGAGATACTTGTGATGAAAACTGCTGAATAATCAGAGGACTTGCTTTCCAGTGCCCATGTCATCAGGGGCTTTTAGTCATGTGTACAGACACAGGCATATACATGTACATATAATTTAAAAATAAAATATTTGATAAAGATTTCTTGGTAATCAATTTTTAGGAGCACTATAAAAGATTTGCTGTTCTAAGATTTATTCTTTTCAACATTTACACGGCCATTCATGGACAGTGAAGGAAAGGGCCTTCGGATACTCGTTACTATTCCCCCAGAGATAGCAAGAGAGAAGCTTGTTTTTAGAAACAGAATGTAAATATCACACAGTCATCTCAATATTTATAAGTAGAGAATAAAATTTGTGATCCTTCTCTGTCAGGTCTCCTAAATCCTTTAATTAAGCAGATGTGTTTTCTGCAGTGCCTTAAACAACAACAACGAAAAGAAAAACAAACCAACCAACCAACCAAACAAACAAAAAACCAGCTAACTTGGTTAGTTGTTACTTTACCATTTTAAAATCTTCATATATTTTTAAGATTTTTGCCTATTCTTTTGAGAATTTCATATATGTCCACAATGTAATCTGATCTAATCAACACCCCACTGTGTAAGTGGTGAAGCTCTGAAGGGCAAGGCTTTTCCTACAGAAGTGTTACAGTTCTGCTAGAGCTGCAGGGAAGGATTTCTCCAGCTAAAGTGTTATGGCTCTGCTCTAGAAGGGACATGTTTCCCCAGCAATAGCTCTGCTCTGGTGAAAGTTACTGCCTTGTACAAAGAAGTACCCTGGCAATTAGGAGCCAAGGAATACCACAAAGTCACATGGTACAGAGATTATTGGAAGAGGAAACCCAAGGAGGTTGCTGCCTCTGCTCTGGAGAGAAGCAGCAGGAACTGAGCAGAAGACAGACTTTCTATAGGTATTTTGTGTGGGTGTGTGGAGTGGGGTGCTTTCCAGGGCGAGGATTGGTGGGATTTCAAGTCCTGAGCTTGTGGATTTGTGAGTTTCTGTGGCAAGCTCAGCTCTGTTTCTTGGCCCTGGTCTTGGCGTCAAGTGAGGGTCTTTGGCCCTTTCACTCTACACAGTCCCCTCTCCAATTTTTCCTAGACACCCCATATTTTCCTCCCAACTTTCTATTCCCACCCCTTTTTTCATTTTTCTCTTTTCTCTTTACAGACCTTTGAGTCCAATTAGCAATGCCCAAATGCACATGAATGTAGGGCCAGGCTGCAGAGCATGGATGACCTCTGAGCAGAGAGTCAACACCTCTTAAGAAAACCGACTTTCCTTCCTCAAGCAGCCATTGTCTACCAATAACTCTGAGCGGTGGGGCCTTGTAAGCACCAACCCCCACCCCACAAACACACACATGCTGGAATATGGATTGGCTTGATCATGTGCTGGTCTTGGACAGGTAGCCTCAGATACAGTGAGTTCATGTGTAGCAGCTCTGTCATGAGCAGGGGACACTTTTAAACGTGGCACAGAGAAATGAATCTAGAAGAATCTTAAAACCTGTTCTGACCCAGAATCAGGACTAAGTATCATTCCTGTATATTTCCCAGGGCTGCTATAACAAATAGCTAGAACCTGGATGCCAAAAACAGCAGGTGTTTTAATTCCTCATTGTTATGAAAACTATAAATCCAAAATTGAGTTCTTGCTCCCTCTGAATGTTCTAGAAGAGAATTTCCCACTGGGGCTTATACTAAGAGTTCAGTTATATTGAAAGTTGAGACTGCCACTTGGCCATTCTGGACTCCTAGTTAACTCTCAAAGCCAGGGAGGGATGATTATACTATCTGTAGTGACTAAGCCAACTAAATAGGTACACAGCTGAAGAAGAAATGCAGGGAACTTTAGGGCTGTTCTTGGTACTTAGTGTTCAGACTCTGAGGGTAAACTCTAACACTCTCTATGAATTGACTGCTCAGGAAAGTTTTGGTCAGTTCATAAGGCAAGGAACCTTACCAGCTAAGATATTTCCTGAAGGCAAACTGAGTATGAAATGATCACGGTAGAGATAGCAGTTATAAATGACAGTGATCAGAATGTTAGCACATGCACATACAAGGGGAACAACAGTTATGAGCATTTTGACATAGGTCTGAACATTTTAACCAATTATTTTCTACTTGTCTCTATTTCATTCTTCTAATACTGGTTAATGCTAGGTAGCCTTATATGTTGGTATTTAAGTTTCAGAATATTAAGGAGGTTCTGCCATTTACCATGTGGAGGAATAAATGTAACTCAAAGGCCTTGTCATCTCTTTTGGAGAGGGAATGACATGGCTAGGGTTGTACAAGAGAAAGCTACATGTCCCAGGAAGAAGTATGAAATGAGTGAGCATGGATGTCAGGGCAACACTCGTGGAACTGGAGTAATTCTGCACTGATAATCAACTTTGCTAACTAGGACTGCATTTCCTAGAAGTTGCCTTCTCCCTGCCCCCATTCCCCATTTTATGGTTCTGGTTTCAGCTACCCACAGCAGAGACTTGGAAGATTTGAAAAGTGGATATGAAGTCATTACATGTGGAAGTTCTATACAACATCCTAGGTATTGTGGCAACTTGTGCAAATGTCTTATTCTGTCAACTTGCCTCATGTTAAGGAGTAGCAGCCCAGGCCTGCAGTATCTCTAACTTCTCTGTATCCAGGGCTAGCTCTTTGGCTAATGGCACCAGCTTCTTCTGGGTCACTGGGGTGAGACACAGTGAGGAAGAGACAAGGATTCCAACTTTTTTTTTTTCTCATAGATCACAACTTGTCCAAGCCTCTTACTTCTTTGCAGCTGACTAGTGACTTCACACTCACTACCAGACACTGAAGCCTATGGCTTTTATAAACCTCTTTACCAGTTCCCCTCCCTGCTCCCACTTTAGTGGCTTTTCTATAAGCCTGTAATCATTCCTCCCTAACCTTACCACACCAGCTTCTCCATAAGAAAGCCTGTATTATAATAACAAATCTCTATAATAAATCCTTTTTGCACCACCTTCAGTAATTCTGCTTCTTTGATCCATATTCACATTCACTTTGTTTTTTCATCTCATAAGAGTTGTGCTGACTAATCATCTTCTTTGGGCAGTTTTAGAACTATCTTGTTTAAAATACGCTGGACTATGTTCCATTATCAAGTTAAACTGCAGTAACTCTGCATATTCAGAGGACATTCTTTTAAACATCCAAGTCTCGTGTATTCCACTATATTATAGTATAAAGTATACTAGCATATAAAAATACAAAAGCATCCTTTGTATGAACCTTGACTTGCTTTTTTTCCTTTCCTTTCTTTTTGTTGTTGTTGTTGTTGCTTTAGGTAATGGGATTTCTTTCATTCCTTAAGTTTAAAGTTTCTCTCTGTGGTGGTTAATTTTACGTGTCAAGTTGGTTAGGCTGTAACATCCAGTTGTTTAGCCCAATTTAGGTCAAGATGTTGGCAACACTTTATAATCTGAGGATTTTAAGCAGACTATTCTCTTCAAAGTGGCTGGGCCTTGTATATTCTGTTAAACGGTTTACGAGCAGAGATTTGGGTTTTTCTTTCTTAAGACTCCAGCACAGAACTCCTGCCTGTTTTTTCAGCCTGGCAGTTTTCTTACTGGTTTCAGATTCCAGAATGCAAAGTCTGTTATTACTGTCTGTCTGTCTGTCTGCCTATCTACTCTCCAGACCTCAGCTTTTGCAATCTTGAGCCAATCCCTTGAAATCTCTCTTTAACATTCTCCCCTCACACCTTTCTGGTGTTCCTCTGGTGAACGCTAATGCCTTCCCAAGAATACTGAAAACATAAATTTCTTTCCTTGATGTATTGCATGGTGAGGTGGAAAACCCATGGCTCTGAAGTCAGACCAGCGTTTACTATGGTAAGTGACTTAGTTTTGGAAAATGACTGCTTAACTTAAATTAGATCGTGTAACTATAGTGTTGGGTAAGAATACTGTATATAAAATACCTGCCAGGGCTCTTGGCTCAAACAGGTACCCTGAAATAGACCATACTGGAGATGTACTGTTTAATTACCTATTTAGTGGTGAGTCTTATTTTAGTGGTGAGTCTTATTATTATTCTTTAATCAGCTTAACAGTTGGCTATTATCAAATATGGTATATTTTACTCAACAAAATTTTACCAGTATCAGCTTTGTGTAGAGGTACTCAATTGTTTTTTGTTTTGTTTGAGATAGCATTTCACTATATAGTCTGTCTGGTTTTGAACTCACTATGCTACCTGAGCTGATCTTGAACTCTCAACTCTTCATCCTGCTGCCCTAGCTTTTTAAGAGTAGCAATTACAGGTTTGTACCACCATGTCCAGCAGTTGTAGAGTACATATCACTTGAGGTTAGTTCTTGAAATTTATCTGTGTAAGGTGTAGGGCAAGTTTGTTTCTATGAATCTACCTCCAATTTAGTCCGTTGTTTGGTAACGACTTTCTGAAGAGTAAATGGCCCACAGTGCTCAGTGTAATCCCTAATGAGATGCTTAACACATCTACTATGCGTTATGGGAGTAATTAGAATTTCAAAGACAGTGAGATCAGTTGTTGCGCTAAAAGAATCTCATTAGTGCTTCATCATCTAGTGAAGACAAATTCCGTGACACTGAATGGATCATAAAACATGACAAAGACAAGGCACGTAGAAAATACACAGGGGCACAAAGTTTAAATAAGAGAATACACCTTTATCCCTTTATCTGATCATGCATACTCAATTTGTAACATCTTTAAGCTCAGGCTCAGCACTGCACTTCTAAAAGCCTGCCACCTTGCCGAGGATCATCTGGAAGACTGGATGCCCTGAGAAAGGCTCCAGATCAGTTTTGCCAGAGGAAGAGTTTGTTCATGTTGAAGTATGTGATGCTCAAGGCGTCTGAAACGATCGGCTCCTGCGGTAAAGCTTTGGCACTTTGGGGCAGAAACTTAAAAGAACAAGCAAATTAAGTCCTCGTCTTACCAAAACAGGTGAAAAGCTCTTCTACATCCTAACCAGCAAACACTAACATAGAAGGGTAATGGCTGGCTAGGGGAACTTTTGATCTCTTTGTCACCTTTGTCTTCTCAATATCGTCATTTCTCGTTTTCTTGGTAGCAAAATTTCACTTTTCTCCGTCCAAAGACCCTCCTTCTCACTCAGGAGTTTTTCGTCCCTTTTTCTGCCCTGCAGGCCCCGAAAGCCTGGGGGCCTCACCTGCCAAGGGAAAGCCACTGGAGCCTTGCCTTGGTGGGGCACGGACGGTGACGTAGCGGGAGGACCAAGTCCCGGAGATCTGATGGCGTCACCGCCGCAGCGGTCTCCCGCGACGCCCCAGTGCGGGAATTCCAGAGGGGACGCGCGCGGTGCCCCGCCGGGCGGAGCACGGTGAGGTGAGGGCGCCCGGTGCTCCCGGTGCTCCCGGTGCTCCCGGCATTTTGGGTCTGTCCGACGCATTAGCGCCGGTCGGGTAGGCCGAACAAACTCCCCATCCGTGCGCCCGAGGATGCTCCGCGGAACTCTCGTGCACACGCGCCGCGAGTTGCGGGGAAGGCGGGAGGGGCCAGGCGGGCGCGGGGCGCGGCGCCGAGGGGAGCGGACGCGGGCCGCCCCGGCCGGACAATCGGCGGGCTCCCGGGCGCGGCGGCGGCGCGGGGCGCGGGACATGCGGCGCGGCGTCGTGACGTCACGGTGGCGGCGGCGGCCGTGGTTGGCGCAGGGTCCGCTGCTGCAAAGTGTGAATTACGCCGGGCTCGCGCCGGCGGCGGAGCGGAGTGAGGCTCGGGGGAGGGGAGGGGAGGGGCCGGGCTCCGGCGGCCGAGCTGCTCTCTGGTCCGCGCCCGTGCTCCCGGACCGGGCCAGCTTTCGCGCCGCGGAGCACCGGGGCAGCGGGTTCCCCTTTAACGCCGCCCGCCGGGCTTTCCGCGTCCGCTGCAGCCCTTCCCGCCGCCAGCAGCTCGGAGGGCTGGGAGGCAACGGCGGCCGCCTGCGCCGCCCGCCCCGCGCGCGCCTCGGCCCCGGGTCCCCGCGGCGCGGCCCCCTCGCAGCGCAGGGGCGGGCGACCGCGGACTGGCGGGCGCCGCGCGGATCCAAGGCGGACGTGTTCAATGGAAGTATGCTACCAGCTGCCGGTGCTGCCCCTGGACAGGCCGGTCCCCCAGCACGTCCTCAGCCGCCGAGGAGCCATCAGCTTCAGCTCCAGCTCCGCGCTCTTCGGCTGCCCGCATCCCCGGCAGCTCTCGCAGGTAACCGCCGCCCCCGGGCCCGGGCCCGGGCCCGGGCCCGCAGCTCTGTGCTTTTTGTCCTCTGGAGGGACTCGGGCCATTGTTCCTGCCTCTGTAGACCGCTCTCTCCTTCCAAGAGCCTTTCGCCCTCGATTGTGCTCAGTGCCCCTCTCCTCCACGACCCTCGCCGCTGCTAACCCGTCACGCCCGCTGCAAGCCCCAAGCAATGACTTTGTCCTCCCCCCTCCCTTCTCCGCTTCTCCTACAAGTTAGGCCTCTTGTCCCTTAGCGGTGACCCGGAGCACACCTGTTCGCCCCCACCCCCGACCCTCCCCCACACCTGTGCTTGTTCACGAGCCTTGTAGCGCTGCGCCGGTGCTGAGGTTCTCAGAACAATGGGCCTAGATGTCCCATTGTGGTCCTCACCCGAACTGCGAACTGCTCCTTTTTAGCGAATGGGCCTAGGTGTCAGGAACTAGTGTGCAAAGTTGATGGTTTCCAATCTGTTCTCCCTTGATAAAGGCGTTTTTTAGTACAGAAAGCACTGATAAAGCATTCACAAAGGACTTGGTTACCGATGGCCCTACACCAGTTGCTCGTGAGCATTTAAAATTGTTTTCTATGAAGTCTTTGGCTCTACTTTGTAGTTGGGTCAAATTTGGTTGCCAGATTTAGAATAAAGAGAAAGAAGAATTTTACTCTGTTTACATAGGAACCTGGTCCCTCGTTGCCTGCTGCTAGAAGTCCTATGTTTATGATGTTACTTTTGGGATGGCTACTGGAAGAGTATACTCACATTTGCTCGATTAGAGCCATTTGGGAGCCTCAGCCATTCATTCATTCATTCATTCATTCGTTCGTTCGTTTGCTTGTTTATGGCAGAGCCCTTCTAAATTGTTCAGTGTTGCTTTTAACTCATAATTTTCCTGCTTCAGACTTCCAAGTACCAGGCCTGAGCCATCACCCTGGGCCCCATATTCATTTTATAAAATAAAGTATTCTTATTTTTTTCTGTTGCTTACTATTTCTTTACCCTTTATAGCACATTATTTCTCCCCTTAATTATATTGTAAGTATTACGAGTGAAGTGTTTTTAAAAACAGATAGTATGGACAGCATCTTTTAGAGATTTTGCTTATTGTACATCTCCACTAATTTCTATTTGTCATTTGCCCTTCTTTCTCTCTCCCTTCCTTCCTTTCTTTCTTTCTTTCCTTCTTTCTTTGTCTTTTTTTGGCCTGCAAGATAGAGCAGGAGGTTCTATGTGAGTTTCTTTTTGAAGAATTCTTACTTATTTAAGGTCAGACTCTTTTCTGACACAAGGTAGTATGCTAATGAATTCAGTGTAAAATAATACTAAGTGGAATTTCAAATAGTCCTTTTGTCACTTTGAAGTATAGTTTGTGAGTTGTACTTTTATTATCGCTTAACACATTTTAAAGTCCCAGAATAATATCAAAAGATACAAAAGCACTTGTGAGAAGGTTTTTAATAATAGTAATTAAATGTCTTTAGTGGAAGTAACTTTATTTCTAAATACTGTTTTCTTCCTCAGATCAGCAGACATGACAGACACGCACTTTCACTTACACAGAAATAGTAAAGGCACACTTTATGTAAAGGTATAAAATACATGTCACGTGTCTCTGTTTTCTGAGTAGGAAGTGGACAGAAGGGAAGATGCCAAGGGATTGAAAGCAAAGGTGTTCTCAAGAGTACCATCTCGTGTCTTAATCACCACACAAGATCAGCTTAAGCCTCACTTTTCTTCCTTTGTCCATCCCTAGACTGAGATTTAAATGGGTAATGGAATTTTAAAACTACAACTGTGGCAAAAAACAACCAACCAAACAAAACACAAATTCTATAGAACTACATCTATTTTCCTAGCTTTTAAACTTTTTTATACAGTTTCCAGATCTCCAAGAGAGTATGTTGAAACTCCTTAGGTTTGAGACAGAAGATTTTCTCAATGAATACATACTTTTTTTTCCTGGTGAACATCACTCAGTATTACAGGGATTATAACCTCACTCAGAAGCTGAGATGGGTATATTACCATTATTAACGCTTTGTGGATCACTTAAGAGTAAACATGTGTTGGAACTGAGTACTTTGGGGATGGATGAGATTATGTGATGGGAAGAAAGAGGTGGATGATCTTCCCATCTTATTCAGAGCTCTTTAAAACAAGCCTTTGGTTGACTCACAAGCCATACCCTTGGATCTTTAGTTCCTAAGCTAAAGGTGACAGAACTTGGAAGAAGTTTAGGTGGTTTTGTAATTTTATTTAAGAGACTTAAATTTTTTTTCTAGTTGCTAAGTAGAATTTTAATTACAAATTTTCTATTTTAAAATATGTTCAAAACTAGTTATTTCAGTTCTTCATTTTTACCACAGTATTAGAGTGCAGCTCATAGTAGAAAATTAATAAATATTCAAGTGTATGAATAGATGAGACTACCTCAGACTGAGCTGAGTACTAATTTTAAACATGAATCAGTGACAGATCAATGTACAATAATGGCTCATTCAAATTTTGTTTCAAATGTAAGTTTACACAAAAAATGATCCATATAATGTAAAGAAAAATTGTGAGCAGGTAGCAAAGGCACTCAGAGCCAGATCATGGAAGCCTGGCCTCCCAAGTCCAGTCCTCCAACCCCATGTAAAGGCAGAAGGACTGCTGCTTGTGGTTCTCCTCTGACCTCCACATTTAAGCTGTAGTATCAAGACACACACACACACACACACAAGCACACATACAAGCACACACACACACACATATATACACACACACAATCATAGTAAAAGTTAAAACAAGACTCTAAGCAACCAACATAGGTCTGGGCATCATCTCAAAGCCAGTGAGGTTGAGCAAACTTTTCTAAGTAACAGGAAATCTGAACTGGAATTACAAACAGCTATAGGCCATTCACCACGTAGAAGCATTAGTTGACAGCTGATATACCACAAGGGAGGGATGGGGAAAAAAAATTCTCACAAGCTAGCAAGATTTTTAAGGGCACCGTAGGGATATTTAGCTTAGAGACTTGAGTATTGTGTAGCAAAGTGATTATTTGTCAAAAATTACTGCATAGAGTCAGATTTTTCTAAGTTGAAAGATTTATTCTGGCTTTTTTTTTTTAAAGGATGTGTGCCAGTTAATGCTTTTGTTCACATGGTGAAGCATCCCTGGTGAAAACCTCTGCAACACATTGACAATGGATCTTAAACCAGTCGTATGATACTTTTCAGACAACTAATATGAGATTCTCAATTACTTGATGAATGAGGATAATAAATGAAACCTACTTGTTGCCATTTTAGATGCCTGTTGCATGGTGGAGTTTAAACAGTCTTTCAGAACAAAGTTTATATTTGAAAAGAAGAATAGGGGATGCCATTTGAAGTGTAAATAAAATATCTAATAAAAAATGTTTAAAAAAAAAGAAAAGAAGAAAAGTATAACTTCTACTGTCTTCACTGTTGATGTTTTACATATTTATTATTCAATAAATGTGAAAGTTGAGGTAGTGAGTTAGTCAGATTTGTAGGCTTTCCTGGCTAGTTTGAAGTCAGCTTTGACACAAGCTAGAGTTATTTGGGAGGCATGAACCTCCTTTGAGAGAGTACCCCAACATGATTGGACAGCCTGTAGTGCATTCTTTTTGATTGGTGATAAACGAGGAAGGGCCCTGCTCACTCTAGTTGGTGCCACTCTTGGGATAATAGTTCTGAGTACTGTTAGAAAACAGGCCGAGCAAGCCACGAGAATGTAAGTAGCACTCCTCCATGCCCTGGCCCAGCCTCCCTGGATACTGAATTACAAAATCAAGTTGCTTTGGTCATAGTGCTTTATCATAGCAATAGAAAAGTAACTAAGATATAGGCATAGGAACACATTTTATTTGGGTTAGTAATTTGAAGTTTAATTTTTAAAATATAAAAATTTAAGTGTTCTGAAAATGGACCCCCAAAGTTATTAAATTAACAAGCTGGCAAGCCAAGGATGGGTAAGATTCTGCACAGAGCCTTACCAACCTAAGACAGAAGTACATTGCCTTTGATAATGCATATTCCATGACAAGTAAGGAAGGCATTCTTCTCAGAATGACCTAAGAGAGGCTCAGTCTTGTTAATGAAATAAAAAAGGGCCAGAGGTGGAAAGCCTTTGGGGCCACTTAGCAAGAAGCTGACATGGGCCAAGGACATGGAAAGGGGCCTCTTGGCAGGAATAAGACATTGGCCAAGGACAAGGAAGTAGGCTTCAGGCAGGAATCTGACATTAGACTAGAACAAAGAAGCAATTTCAGGTAGGAGTTTAAATCGTAGGCTACAACGAAGAAGTAATCTCAGGCAGGAATCTAAATATTAGGCCAGAACAAGGAAGTAGGCTTCAGACACGAAAATGACCTTGGGCTACGATAGGGAAGTAGGCTCAGATACTTTGGTCATCCTGATAAGCCTTTAAAAACAGTAATCTCGGGAGTGTTCACATAACCGGGTTTAATGCCTTGTTTTTTCTTTGACTATTTGTGTTTATTGTGTTGCTTGTTCCTTGACTATTTGCATCTATTGTATTACTAGATCCTCAACCTAGAACTGACCTTATTACATGCATGTAATCAAAATGATATACAAGCATAAAGGAAGATGGGGTATAGGATAGGGGGGTCTAGGGAGGGGAAATGGGAGGATATCTATACTGTAAATAAATAAAATATCCAAAAAAAAAAAAATCACTGAAGAAAAACGTAAAAAACAAAAAAACACACTCCATTACAACAACAGTTCTTTGTTTCCCGCCTTCTCTCTGTCAAGCTCTGTATCATTTGATCCTCTGGATTTTGTATAGTAAATTTTCAGGAAGGTTAGGCAGTAATGGAGGGAAGATTCGAATTTAACTGTGTGCCTCTAAACAAATGACAGTCACAAGTGTGTACTCCTATGATTATGATGCAGTTACTTCTATAATAAAAAATAACTTTACAAGTTCTAAAAAAAAGAAAAATTTAAGTGTTTTTTTACTGAACAAAGTGTTAGGATACAGATTATGAATACAAGCTATATTACATAATCTTATTTTGTTGTTCCAACTTGCCTAGAACTTACAGTGTGCTTGAGACTGTCCTCAAACCTTTCTGCCTTTGCCTTCAGAATACCAGGATTAATACCACAGTGAGTCAACTTTGAGGTCTCCTTTATAACTCGTGCATAGCGTCCCTCCCCCTACTTCCCACCCCCACATGGACGACACTACACACGAGTTGTAAAGGAGACCTCAAAGTTGACTCTTTTTGTTTGGGTTGTTTGAGACAGGTCTCAGGTAGCCAGCCTAATCTTGAATTTACTGTATAGCTGAGGATTTTGAACTTCTGTTTCTTCTACTTTTATTTCTGAAGTTCTGGAATTGCAGGAATGCAACACTATGTGAAAATATTTTTATTCAAATATACTATTTCATGCAATGAAAAACCCATACAAACTCTTGCAAATACAGAATACATATAAGACTCCTTGTATTAGATGTTAAAAAATTTAAAAGATTCATAATTTAAAAAAAAAAAAAAAAAACCTACTTTGATCTTGGCCTAACTTTTTTTTTTTTTCCCTCATACAGATTGAGGGAAGAAAAATATCTGTGAGGTAGTTACCATATTGAAGTTACCAAGTGTGATGACACACCTAGGATCCTGGGATAAACTAGGGTAACCCAGGGTAGCTGTTGATCTTTGGCCCAAGGACTAAAGATTAAGTAGATGTTTCTAGACAAATTAGTAAATGTAGGGGAAAGGGGAGAAAGGGTGCGTTGTGTAGATAGATCTGTACTCTGAACTCTCCAGTGTGATGTCACCGTGATAGCCACTAAGTATGTAGGTAGTGGTGGTCAGTTGAAATGTGGGTATGACTCAAGACATGAAATTATAGTTGAGTTTGAATAAAACAACTGCAAAGCAAGGCAACAGCAAATCATTGTTTACTGATCGTTAGCAAGACTCAGGTTGATGGATCAGCAGCACTTTCTTCAAATATTGCACATTTTCTGTCAAGCTTTTGTTGGTGTACACAAAACTCCCTTTAGTGGATGCCTTCGTGCCTGCTAGATAGTCTTTGGAGTCAACCACTAGCTCGTGTCAAATGGTAAGAACATTGATTGTTGTGGCTTTCTGTCCGGTCTCTGCCCTGTCACAAATACCAAGACAAATAGTCATAGTCCTTTAATCTCTATTCATCTGTCATCAGACCTTATAAATATTTGTTCCTGTAGTAGAAGGGCTGCACCTGGGTTTGCTGATTACAGTAAGCAAGAGTGTGTGCTTTCTCAAGTGATGTTTGAACTATTTGCATTTTTATAGTGAAATTTCATTTGCATATCTTGCAATCCTTTTTTACGTACTCTTAATCCTGCATTACATTGTAAGTGTGCATTATGCAAAATTTTTGACTCTTCACAAAGCTACCTATGAACACTGATGGGGATGTAGGCACTTGTAAGGGGCCTGTGCTGCTGCTCTTGTAGCTGACACGTTCGCCAAGCAGAATGTTTTACTGCTGCTCCATGGCTCCACCTATTGGTAGAAATGGATCTTGGTTTGGTTTGGTTTTGTTTTGTTTCCCCAGAAGATAATGGCTGACTTGGTAACTTGCGTTTCAGCAAAGCCTACACTACTCAAAGTTTTGAATAGACTGACATACAACTTTGGACCATCAAAGGTTCTTGGCAAATGGTGCTTAATAAAGAAATATTGCCCTTGCTCCAATAGTAAAAATAATAATTACTAACACCTACATGTTTGTTTTTGGTTTTTTTAGCTAATGCTTTTACTCTCTATAAATGTTCTCTGTAAAATAAATGGCATGACTCCCATTTGTGCGCAGTAGTAAATGGGGCTCGGGGCCGTTAAGTACCTTGATAGAGGCATCTCTGTTTCACTGCCTTTTACTAGTTTCGCCTGCCCCACCTAGGAAGGTAAGGACTGTAGTCGGAAGTTCAGGTTCACGGATTATGTGTGGATTTTGATGGCCTATGAGAATGAATAAAGAAAATGAATGTGACACATTGGATCACTCTGGGCTTTTCCGAGCACAGAGTAGGTCATTCTAGAGGTTGTGTTGTAATGAAGGTAGGACTAAATCATGCTATTGGTGACCCAGGGTGGGAAAAGATTGGAAACCACATAGTTTGATGGGTGAGTAAAGGAACTGGACACACCTTATGTGGAGGGGGAGACTGAATGGGAGGTGGGTGCTGCTGTGCAGGATGGTGGAGTACTAAGCCTTCTAGCATTTGCAGCTCTGTCTTGTGAATGAGAGGAGAAGAAAGGCAGATCTGAATTCGTCCTATATTCCGGAACACTTGTTGTTTCCCGTTTGCATTTTGTGTCAAGTGTCTCTAATATAAAGAAAACATAAGCTTCGTTGTTATTTGTCAAGGGGACACAAATGGGTTTCGGGAGTGACGTAAACTCCTGGTGGGTCTGACTTCAGTCTGTGTCCTTTCTGCTTCATTTAACCACATGAGAAAGCACATATCTTAGTTACTGTTCTGTTGCTGTGAAGAAACACTATGACCAAGGAAGCACATAAAAGAAAGCGTTAGATTGGGGCCTTCCATAGCTTCAGCATCTGTGATCATCACGGCAGCCAGCAGCAGACACTGGAGCAGGAGCAGAGAATCTCCACCCTGCTCAGCAGACCGGCCTGTTGGAGGCCTCCTCATTCACGCCGCCACAGGTATTGCTGAGTATAGATGGAATAAGGACCAGTAGCTGGGAACAGTGGGCGGTGGAAAGGGCTTGAGATGGAACACTTTAATGAAGTGTTTTAATTAGTGCTTCTAATCCTTAAAAACTCTGAAATACCAGGGAGTCACTGAGCTTGGACACTCGCCTGTCTGAAGCGCTGCACTGCACTTTAAAAGGGGCTTCCCCACTCCAGTTTCCTCACTCCTGATATGGTTGGTTCTAACTTTCAGATTTACAATTTTCCTTTTTAGAAATAGAAGGTTACATTTATGGAATAGTACCTGAGTTATAATCTACTGTGGGTCTCCTCAGGATGACATTAAATTAAATAAATGCTTATAAAGTTAATGGCTTTATTTGTGACTTTACTTTTAGGACTCTATCCTGAGTTATTAGAATTAGAAATGTTGATAAAGATAAATTGTTAAGGATATGTTTCCCATTATTTGTCATTATGGAAAATTAGGAATAACAATTTCTCAATGACTAAGTTCAGTTTTTGTTATAAAATATGATAATTAAAACATTTCTGTTTTATACAGCTACTTAAACACTTTGAAGAACTGAAGGCATAATAGCTTGGATCACATACAGCAAAATACATTTAGTACTTTTTTCCTAATTTTTTTTAAATGTTGGAGCTACTAAGTACATTAAAGAACATGTAATTGTGTGGGTAAAATGCTTAAAACATAGCTAATTAAGTGGGGAAATTTTGAGATATCCTAGAATTTCCCAATTAACCTACAATCTAAAAAAAAAAAAAAAAAAACTCAATGTATAAAGATATCACATCATTCACACTCACAGAAACACACATGCTTGCAAAAAGAAAAAGCTAGCTATTGCTCCAAATGTTAACACTGTCCCAGGATGATGAAATTCAATTTAAGTAATTTCTATGTTTTATTTAGAAGTTTACATATGCAGTTTATGTTATTGATTTGTCCATTCTTCTTTTCAGATCAGTATTTAGGAATGAGAAAGTGAAGCCAGCTGTATTTGGGTGAGATTGCTGGCAGACATTGAGCTGCCTCATGAGATTGTAAACTCTTTGCTATGGTGAGGATGAAGACAGTGGCTTGAGAGATGCTGGAGCACCACTGTTGTAGGGGAACTGACCAGCCTGCTTCCTTCTGGAGTCACCATTTAATATCCTCTGGTAACTCAAGTCCACCAGGTCTGCTTGTGTGGCGCTGGTCGCTGTACAGTAGTTTCACCCTGTGAGGGAGAGGCCGGGAAATAGCATGGACAAGACGTCCATGGAATAAGAACTGTATCATCAGAGCTAGTGAGAGAGCCTTTAAATGGCACTGCTAGAGGGCATGACTGGGCAGTTAGGAGTCAGGCTTTGTTGCCTCTGGGATGGTCAGATAGTCCCTACGTTTTACATTTGGAAGAGCATGTAGATCATGCCAAGACAAGAGGCCCACCAGTGAGCTGCACCCCTAGGCCCTCTGCTCCACTGTGCTCTTCATTTGGGAATCAGTCCAGCATATAGCAAGGAGGAGGCAGGTCAGACCTCATAGTAGACTGAGACCCTTGCTGCTGCAAGACCCTTAGACTCCAAGTAGTGCCATCCAAGTCTCAGTATTTGTAATGACAGAGTATTAGGTTTGTCACTTAACTCACAACTTAAGATGGGTCTTGTTAAAATTCTCCATTAAAAGCACATGACCATTCATGACTGTATCAGCTTTCTGTTTCCTATTCTTTTTGAACTCATACTTTCTCTAAATGCTATTACCCCAATGTATCCTTTTAGACTTGAGAACATGTTTATTAGTCATCTATTATATTTTTTCCACAAATAAAGTGAGCTTTAAAGTTGAAAGTTTCTCATGAACTGAGTAAATGGTAATGAAAAATGCTTGAGTTTCCCCAGGCACCAAGTTCTGAATTCTAGGACACAATTATAACATAAAAATATGGTAACGCACAACTGTAATCCCTGCACTCTGGCGTAGAGGCAGGAGGATCAGGGGTTTATGGTCAGTCAGCTACATGGTGAGTCTGAGGCTAGCCTGGGTCAAGACTGTCTTGAAGTCAAAAAGCACTGAGTCTGCAGGGCTGTGTCAACTTCAGATTTATTTTGGTCTGAGTTATTGCTGCACACATGGCTGGTAGTAGAAAATGGGTAGTAGTGGGAAATTTAATAAATATTAAAGTAAAACTTTACCAGAGATGGATTTTCAGTGGTGTGACTTCATTCAGATCTCTCCATTGTATTTAACACTAGAAAATATGGCCTTGAGGCCCCAGGGAGTGGGGAGGCCTGGCAGGGTGGCGGGTGGGACAGGGGGAGGACGAATGGGATGAGGAACTGTGGGAGGGTGGACAGAGAGGTGGACAAGAACTGGACTGTTAGAAAAGAAAGGAAAGGAAAGGAAAGGAGAAAGAAAGAAAGAAAGAAAGAAGGAAGGAAGGAAGGAAGGAAGGAAGGAAGGAAGGAAGGAAATAAGGAAATATGGTGTCTTGCATTGGTTCGATACCTTTTTATCATAATATTGAAAGTTTGTTAACTTTTCATTACAATAGCAGCTTACAAAGAGAAAAGACTTATTTTGGTTCACATTTTATACGTTTCGGTTCAAGATGAGTTGGCTCTGTTGCCATTGTTGTCAGAAGATTTGAGCATTTCTAAGAAGCACATAAGAAATGTGTACAGCCTCTGATAGCAAAGGAAACACCACAGATGACTCTCGGGGAGGCAGGGGAGTACTCTTATGTTGGCAATGATGTCAAAATATGATTATTCGTTTAAGCCAGTGCATATGTCTGTGTGTGCACGTGCGTGTGTTCGTGTGCGTGTGTAGAGGGACAGGGGAATAGGAATGGAACTGGACTTCAGACACAATTGTGAGCCATTGCTTGGTTGCTAGTAATCAAACCTGGTTCCTCTGGAAGAGCAGTCGTTGCTAGTAACTGCTGAGCCATTTATCTCTTTAGCCTTGTAAATGAAAATTTTTAATGTAAATAACTTTTTGGATCCTGGAATTTGTCAGTGGAGCATTTTTAAAAATAGGTTCAGATTTATAGCCATGTTTTTTTAAAAAATGTGTGTGTGTGCATTTGCCTGTGCCTGTACATGCTACAGTGTGTATGGAAGTCAGGATGACCTGCAGGACTCAGTTCTTTCCTTCTGTTGTGTGGATCCTGGGGAATGGACCCACATTATCAGGCTTAGTGGCAAGCACCTTTACCTATCAAACCATTTTGTATCTAGACTTTTTTAAAATAACACTTGTTATTTTTAAATAACACCTGTATCTAGACTTTTTTAAAATAACACTTTGTGTTAAATGACAGGTATTTTAGTGTTCAACAGTGGAGAATTGGTTAAATTCATAGTATTTTATTTTTCCAGTGCTAAAGATCAAAACCAAGGCTTTAGATGTGCTAGGCAGGCACTCAACCAGCTAGCTACATCCCAATTGGATGGCATTTTAATTTAACAGAAAACAATATTAAATAAAGTGATGCCATCTAGCCAGATTTATCATGGGAAAATTATACAACCATTTGAGTGAGGGCATAAATTAGTTGAAAATGGTAACTGTTGCCTGCTTGCCTTTCTTCCTTCCCTCCCACCCTTTCGGGGAGTGAAGGCATTTTTGAGATGTCTCACTGTGCAGCCTTAAACTATCCTCCACTTTCTAGGTGCTGGAGTGATGATAGGCATGTGTTACCATGCCTAGCTAATTAATGTAGCTTTCTAGGTAGGTATTTATAGGTTAAAATTATGATGGTGCTATAGATACCAGTATATCGATACGCAAACTTTGTAAGGTTATTCATGGGATATTAATGTAGCTGTCTTTGGGTAGTGAAAACTGGGGCAGTTTTTACTTTCTTTATACTTTGTTGATTTCTTGTTGCTTAGTGAGAACTTTTTTTTTGTAATCTAAAATCAACAAAGATATTCTTTGAAACCTTCCCATTTTAAAATGATTTGCATTATTACTTCAATTTGAAAACTGTTCAAGTAGAATTTTAAAATTATGAAAAGACCAGGCTCTAGCAAATTTAGTAAGATAGTAATGTATTCACCACTGTGTTCCTGGTGTTAACCATAAATATAGATACATTTTATTCAAGTAGACAAGTGTTGTACAACCTCTTCACATTTAGAAGTTTGTAGCCTGTAGTTTTAAGCTACTGTCTTTGCTCCAGGATCAGCAGTGCTACCAGACCCCTCCCGGCGTCCCTTTTACTCTACCTTCCTTTAGCTCAGGGAGGTGACCGAGCTCCCAGCCCTTTCCCAGCTTCCCTAAATCCACGGATAAAAGACACACAGTTTGTTCCTTTATAACTTGCCTTCTTGGCACAGTTGCTGGGCCGTGATATCTCCCGCCCGGGAAAGCGTGTCCTTACCAATTTAGTATCTCTATCTCTCCATCTGAGCTTAGTGGCCAGTCCCACCTGGCCTCTACCAAATATCCGTGGCCACCCGCTTATAGTAGTTGCCACAGGCCCCAACTCCCCCGACCCACCTCACATCGTTGCTGCACTCTTCTTCCTCAAAAGCATGGCAGAAAAATTCCTCTCTCCTTCCTCCTGGGACCCAGAAATCCTGCCTGTTCTTTTCACCTAGCACTTGGCCCCAGCTTTCTTTGCCGACGATTCAAGAACCAATTGGGGACAGGACCTTAGCATCAGAACCTCCCCCTTCAGAAGTTTTACCATAACTAATTTTTATACAGTTTTTACTCTTAGGGAATTCCATACACTATCTTGATCATATTCACGTCTGCCCCACCCTCTCCCATGTCCTTTGTGGGTTGGGTTTTTTTTCGTTTTAAGAGAAGACACCTCACAGCAAATTTCTTCATCTTCTGGCCTTTAAAATTTTTGTTCCTCATTTGTTTCCCACTGTGTTCCTAAGCCTTAAGTTGTAGAAGTTGTGTTGTAAATGTGGTAATTGGGTTGAGCACAGTCAGTTGTTCTTTGAGTTGTGACCAGCCGTGATCGTTTTGTAACGATCTCTGTCTTCTCCACAAGAACTTCTTTGGTGAGGAGGTGAGGAGTGAGACCTACACATACCTGTGGGTACAAGGGAAAGTTCGTAGAATACAGTTCTAAGAATACTCTTCTAGAGACTACACATAACAGGGTTCTCTTATGTTTCATGACCTAACTACTGGTAGCCAGATTTACATGCCAGGCATGAGTTTCCGCCTGTGGAGCAAGCCTTCAGTCCAGCTACATTCTGGTTACCCCCCAGGATTTAAGTGCCACCGTCGCACCCTTTAGAGTCTTCCTCATTGGGCATCACGGTTTGTTGACACTGCAGGATAGTGCCGTTGATTGCTTTTCTCCCTTGGCAGGTTGTGTGGCTTCTTCACTACCGTGTGAGCTATCCTCAGTGAGATCCAGATCTGGTGTCCAAAGTGTGTAGTGTCTTCAGCAAAAGGGCATTTTCTGGAAAGTACCAAGGGCAGCAGCTCTATCTACATTGTTTTGAGGTCTCTTGAACTCCCTTGAGCAACAACTCAAAAGATTTCCTATGCCTGGCAGTGGAGTATCTGCTAGTTTCTAGTGTTTGGAGGAGCATTGCCAACCTTAATTGGAGTATCTTCAATTAAACAACATATATGCATAGGAGGGGGCAGTTTTAAGCATAAAATAATTTCCTGTGGCCTTTTCAGTCATCTTGTGTTGCTTATCTTTTCCCCTTCCCTCTCCCACAGTCTTGTCATTTCCCCCCCTCCACAGGTAAGTCTCCCTGGTCCTCTTTTCCCATGCCCCCTTCAAAGGAGAGGTATGATGGTGGCTAGCACACACACAAAAGCTTCATTGCCTACCTCAGAGCTTGTACCAGAAATTAACTTACTGAAGTATTTCAGTAAGGTATGTAGAATACAAAATATAAAAAGTAGACTACGGAGCTCAGTCCCCCAATGTCTGAACTGCAAAGCTGAAGGGCACGTGAAGACAGCGCAGGAATCTGTCCTGTGGAGGAGCAGACCTGGCTTTGACTATTGAGTCATCATCATTTTTAAAGCAAGATGACCACTTTAAAGACAGTGAAACTTGGTGGGGAATGGATGCAACTGGAAATCATTGTGGAAAGCAAAATATGCAAGGTCAGATAAGTAGTGCATGCTTTCTCTCATTTGGAACCCGGATATGGGGGGGTTGAGGTAGAAAATTCTCTCTCTCTCTCTCTCTCTCTCTCTCTCTCTCTCTCTCTGTGTGTGTGTGTGTGTGTGTGTGTGTGTGTGTGTGTGTGTTACCATGTATGTTTATGTGTTGGGGGAGTTCACAGGACTTGGGGTGGGAAGTAGAGTAGTGCGTTCCATGTGAAAAGAAAGCACAAGAACCAGGCAGAGGGAGAGTGAAGTGGGAAACTGATAGGGCGGAGCAGAGGACAGCAGTACAAGTACACATGAATGAAAATTACATAAAGAAACCCAAGGTTTTGTGCATTAGCATTAGCTTAAATGAATAAGCGTGATTAACGCAGCCCACTGTGGTGCTGGTTGATATACAATGCTGAAATAAATATGTGTATCAAAAATTCAGGCAGGAACCTCTCACAGTGTTACCTGACTTAGAGGAAATACCTTTATAATTATATTAGAGGAGATCATTTGTTATTGGGATGGGACCTAAATTCAACAGTGGGTGTCTATGGATACACAGAGACTAAGACATACTTGAAGAAGAAAGCTAAGTGAATCTGCTTGCTGAGAGCTGGCATGAGGCAGCAACACACCAGCAAAACCAAGGCTTATTGGGTTCAGCAGGAACTGGGAAGGGGAAACCTTCCGAAGCACACAGTTCTCTCAGTGCTTTGGTTTATGACATCATCACATACTGGGGAGAATAAATGTCTGTTTTAATTCATCTCATTTATAGTACTGTGTTACAGCAGCCATAAGAAATAAACACAAATGGCTTTGTTTCAAGTTTTTTACTGTGTGTATATTATGTGTGTGTATGGATGGAGACCAGAGGACAACTGTGTGGTATTTTCTCTTATAGGTTCTTTAGGAACCAGAAAACCTGGTTACAAAGTGAGACCCAGGTGCTTGATTCCAAGGACAGATAGGAATCAGCTTACAAGGTCCCTTTTCTATACATCTGGTGTCCTTGTTATTGCCTAGGCCGGGGCACCTTTGCCTGTACTCGACGTCTGTTTCCATAAGTGGTTGAATTTTTTTTTTCTTTTCTTTTCTTTTTCTTTTTCTTTTCTTTCTTTCTTTCTTTCTTTTTTTCTTTTTTTCTTTTTTTTTTTTTTTTTTTTTTTTTTTTTTTTTTTTTTTTTTTTTTTTTTTGAGACAGTCTCTCTAATTAGCTCTGGATGTCCTGAAACTTATTATGTAGACTGGTCTGTAACTCACAGAGATCCACGTGCCTTTGGCTCCCAAAGTGCTAGGATTAAAGGTATGCACCACTGGTCAAAGTTGAAAGTTTCTAAAATGCAGGTTAAATCATGTCAACCAGCTCAAAATAGCAAGTTATTCTGCATGTAAAATCCAGGTTCCCTTTCTTGGTGTGGACCTACATGACCAGGTCCCATTCCTTCCTCTCTGTCGCTTACAGTGGTCTCTTCTGTCTGAATGTGCCAACATTTAGGCTCAGGATTCTCCCAGGGCTCTTTGCCATCGGCCTCAGCCAGTGTGCAGAAGAACTTTGGCCTCCTTATGTTAAATCACATGTAAAATAACTTCTCTCATCTATCTCATCCTTGTTTTGTTTGACATTTGACACGCGTGTGCCCCTTACTTGTCTGTCTCTACCTGCTGTTGGCTCCATTTCCCCTGCCACTTCTGCAGCCATAAAACACAGGCTGAGCACATCCACTCTGGTGTCTCTAGTGTGTAACAGATTAAGGTTCTGGACAGAGAAAAATGAAAAAATTCTTAGGTCAGAACTTAGACTACCGTTAGCTTCCCTTAGGATCAATCCCAAATTACTTTATAATTTCATCTTTGTCCTGTTTCTAACTTGTCTTCAGTTTTATTGACAGTTCCTTATTCTTTAAATATATGTAAATCTCACATAAGAATGTACTAGAGAGATGGCTCAATGGTTAAGAGCACCACCTGCTCTTGCAGGGTACCTGGGTTTGACGCCCAGCACCCACATCATCTAACTCCAATTCCAGGGGATTCAGCACCTCTGAACTCCATGGGTAGCAGTAGGTGTTACATAGACAAAACACACATATGCACAAAATTAAAATAAACAAATATATCAAAATAAGAAATTAAAAATTAGCCGGGCGGTGGTGGCGCACGCCTTTAATCCCAGCACTTGGGAGGCAGAGGCAGGCGGATTTCTGAGTTCGAGGCCAGCCTGGTCTACAGAGTGAGTTCCAGGACAGCCAGAACTACACAGAGAAACCCTGTCTCGAAAAAAACCAAAAAAAAAAAAAAAAAAGAAAGAAATTAAAAATTAAAATTCATCCGACCAAAACCAAAAATAATAAAAACAAAAACTGATTTAGAAAAATCAGTTGTCAGTAGCAGCACAGCTGTGATGGGAACTTCTAGGGTTTGAACTGAGCTCTTTCCAGATAAGCTTTCGGTGCTGTGCTGGTGTGGTGGGGAGCCACAGGGCTGTGCTGAAGGCAGTAGGCCTGCAGGGAGGGGCTGTGATGGGGTCTGTGAGGGGGATGCAGGGCTTCTGTGGCTGTGGGGTAGGGGAGCTGTAGGGGAAGCCACAGAACTGCGAGGGTAGGGCCTGGGGGTGCTGCTTCTCTGGGTGAGGAGGAGGTGTAAACCCGGATTTAGGATAGGAATCTGCCCTTCTGAGATGTAAATAGCAAATGCTTGTTTTTTGCTTCTATAAGAAGAATTAGGTGATATTTAAATAGAACTTTATGAAGTAACTCAGATTTGGTGGGAGGCCTAGAGAGTTAATCTATGCTTGTTATAAAATACAAGGCTATAAAAAATTTTGAAAAAGAAGAACCATCCCCCACAGTGCTACCACTCAGCTATAACCACTGTTAGTTCCTAAGCTGCTGAAATCATACCCATCTGTTTCCACGAGCACTGTGGGAGTGCCTTTTTATGCTTTGCCAATGGTTTTAGTTTCTGTTTCTTAGATTCTCTTGATATTAAACTTGTAATATATGCTTTATATTAATTACTATGAATCTTATGTTACTTGTGTATTTACTGCCTGTATTTCTTATCATTTTAGTATAGCCATTAAATCAAATTCCTAATGTTTTTATCTTGAGAAGAGCCATTTTGTCATGTTTGTAATAAACTCCGACTTTTTAAATCATAATTTAATAAAAGGACATTCTGCTTATATAGACAAGATTATCTACTAAGTCTTAACTCTCTTTAGTGATGTAATAAGAGGAGTAAGTTTATTGTTAATAAAATTTTCAGTATTTTAAAGTCTTCAAATGTAAACTTGGCTTCATCATGACTTTGATAATGATTCCTTTCATTTTAGTAGCTGCAGTGAACACTGGACTTATCTCTGTATTAATAAAAAGGAAACTGACATTTTAATTTTTTTTGACTGAGAATGTGTAATTGTAGGGGGAATTTATGCTTGAAAAAGAGAGTCTTGAATACTAGGTGTCCTGTCAGTGGCTGTCACAGAGCTCCCCGTCCTCATGCTCTAACATTACGATAGCTTCACTTCTGTAGGGCTGTGATATTAAACTTAGGACCCATTTTAGACACTGTTCTGAAATCTCCCAATTTCTAAAAACAATTTCAATCTCCAGAACATTACAGAGGATTTTAGCACCTTGGGATGTTCAACTTGTGTAAGCACAGAGCATGGACCTTCCGATGTGAGAGATGTTCTCCACCTGCTTCTTCCCTGTGTATCACAAAAATACTTTGTGAAAGTATCCCAAAGTCATTTCAGAGAAGAACTTTCTGGAAGAGACTTTTAGGATATCAAACCACAATACATGCGCTAGGAGATATCTAGAACCGAATGGTTTTAGATCCTGGGTTGTCTAGCTGTGTGGGTTGCAGGCTGGTGACTACCTCAATCTGACTCTGTCCCTGCACAACAGGCCCAATAACTGGTGTCTCTTCAGATTTCCATGAGAATTAAAGTGGGGATAAGACCACACAGCCTGCGACTGTTGTGCTTCTTACTACACTGGCTACCCAGGTCCTGGTGGGCTACAGTTGCTTCAGGGGAATTGCACTTGAGGTACACATGCTACGGCTTTGGATTTTCATTTGAATTTTCAATAGTTTTACTCTGTAATACGCAGATTTGCAGAAAAGATACAAAGCAGCACAGAGTTTCTGCAAAGTCTCCTGCTGCTCATGTTACCTTAGTATGTTACATGTCAACATCTGTATGTGGGCATAGGCACTGCAAACACACACGATGGAAGGAATCACTTACTATGCCATAATTATCAGTTAAATTACTCGATACTTAGATTTGTCTTATCTCTCCAGCTATCAGCTGTAATTCCTGTTGAGTTCAAGTTACTGGGTACTAGACATATAGGTTTTCCCATTATTATTGTGTATTTGATATGATAAATTTAATGATATTCTGGTGAGATCACTCAATAAGCAAAGAACTTTTGTTAATCAAGCCATGAAACCACACAGGGAAAGGAGGAATTGAATTCTTGAAAGTTGTCCTCTAACCTCCATAGTTTCCCTCCCCCCCTTTCCCTTCCTCCCTCTCCCTCCCTCTCCCTCTTCTTTCCTCCCCTGCCACCCCTTCCCTCCCTTTCTCCTGTTAGCCCTCTCTCTTTCCCTTGCACACTTGAATGTTAAATATACATACATACATACATACATACATACATACATACATACATACAAGTTAAAAACAATGATATTAAAAAGAAAAACCTAATTTTCAAGGTGAATTTTTACCAGGTCCCTAGTTCAGCAATTTTTACTTTCTTAAATGCTTTTTCTGGCCAGGCAGTGATGACACACACCTTTTATCCCAGCACTAAGGAGGGAGAGGCAGAGGCAGGAGCATCTCTGAGTTCGAGGGCAGCCTGGTCTACAGAATGAGTTCCAGGACAGCAAGGCCTACACAGAGAAGCCCTGTCTCAAAAAGCCCCCCCCCCCCCCCACACACACACATTCAAAAATTGTTTTTTTATTTGTTTACATTTGAAGACATGTTGGTGAGTATATGGCTGTGTATGCTATGTCATACAGTACTTGAAGCAAGGGGAATCATCAGAGCATGTCCTGTGAATCCGTAAATCTTGAGCATCTTAACAGCACTGTTGTAATGGACATGTGCTTACGTAACAACACCTTAGTGTCTGTCATGAAGTTTGCTGTGACGAAAGCAACTGCGGCTGACATTACTTCTCATGCAATGCTACTTATAGTCCTCTGTTAACATCCCTAGAGACGATAAAACAGTAAAGTCAGTTACAGATGTGATTCCGCATCTTGCAGAGTGTGTTACCTCTCATGAGGAGTTCATGGTTGTAGTGCTGTGGATTCACAGCTGTTTATGCAGTGACAGTTGGGAAATTAGCAAGGACTGCCGTGTACTGAATGCTTTAAGGAACCTGACTGGGGGCACCAAGTGATCAGGACAAAAGGGAGGAAGCCCTTCAGTATTTCTTTGTGTTGTGATTGTCTTGGGATAGAAACGCACAAAGGACTTGATTCATGTTTTTATTCCAAGAATTTGTATAGAAGTAAAACTATGACTCAGAATGTTTAAACTTGACTTATGTTTTAAATAAAAGATCTTGAAAAGTCAATCTTTGTCATTATTTACAATTGCACTTCAATCTCCAATGAGAAGGTTCTCTCAGGTAGTCTTTCCACTTCTTTGAAAACAGGGTTATGTGAGGATGCTGTAGCTCAGAGCCCTACTCATGAAGGTTCTTAGACAGTTGACGGAGGTGTTTGCTAACACTTCAGACATACAGCGCTTCAGTGACCTGCACCCCTGTGAGCAGCTTCTAACAGTCCAGTCTCCCCACAGAACACTGAACACCACAGGGACTCCGTTGTTCCCATCTTTCCTTGACTTTTTACTGTGAGTTCAAACAGTAAGGGGGGCACATTATCTGAATCTGTTGACCTGCTCATTACAACTCCTCCTTCCACAGCTTGTTGGGATTTGTTTTCTCTGTCTGGAACAAGGAATTAAACAGCTTGAAGCTTCCCCATCTACGTCTTTACCACGCACATTCCTCCAAACCACGTGTTAAGTGCCTCTCCCTTTTCCTGTTGATTGTGCTCTATTCCTCCCCTTCACAGTTTATCCCATCAAGAAAACTGCATGCCACAATCAGACTTTAGTTACTGTGGTTTAATAATGTAATAGTTGTTAGGACTGTTCTCTCTGATTACTACTTGTCCTCTGCTTATTTATTCTTCTATGGGAGGCTTGTCAAAACTCCCCTTTTTCAATACACAAAGTATAAATGTCTGATTGCATTTTTACCCAGATTGTTCTTATGTGTCGTCTGGGGTAAATTGGCATTATGAAGTCATGTGAGCATTTATAAAGAATAATCAGAGTAAATTTAAAGGAGCGCCGGCAGTTGGTCAGGGTCTAGCTGATGTTCTGGGCCACTCTATCCTTCATGGAATTCTCTCTGTGTCCATCTTGCTCTACCAAAGAGACCTGTTGTTAATGTTGCTGGCCTGTAACAGTTGGCTTGTGCAGTGGAAAGAACAGTTAGGATATATACTTTCCAACTTCTCATCTGACTCCCTAAAGCCAGACTTCTCCTAGGTCCAAGACTCACAGCTCCCCACAGATGCTGGCCCATAGATGCTTCACTAAGTAGACTTAGTAAATGGAGCTCTCTGCAGTTGCTGTGGGTTTCTTTTAGCAGTTTGACTCACAGAGCTGTTCTCATCGTCTGCCTTTTCTCATTCCGGATAAAAGTAAATAGTCTACTTTAGTTACTTTTTTTCTCTTTTCTTTTTTCCTTTTCCTCCGCTCCTCTCTCCCCTCCTGTCTCCCTCCTTTTCTTCCTCCTTCCTTCCTTCTTCCCTTCCTCCCTCCCTTCCTCCCTCCCTCCCTCCCTCCCTCCCTCCGTCCCTCCCTCCCTTCCTTCCTTCCTTCCTTCCTGGTGGTAGTGGTTGTTTCGAGACAGGGTTTCTCTGTGTAGCCTTGGCTGCCCTGGAACTCACTCTGTAGCCCCGGCTCACCTCAAATGCAGAGCTCTGCCTGCCTCAGCCTCCTGAGTGTAGGGACTACAGGCATGCACCACCACTGCCCAGCATGTTTTATAAATTTGCTTTAAAGTCTTTTCCTCTTTTGAGACAAGGTCTCCAGCTCAGGCTGGCTTTGACCTGCTGATCTTCCTGCCTCTGCCTCCTAAATCTAAAGGCTGAGGTTCAGCTGTGCATCTGCCTGGCTTTCTTTTCCTTTCCTGTTTCATTTACTTTTCTTCTCTCCTTCTCTCCTTTTTTTGTATTTTATTTTGTTGTGATCAGACCAAGGACCTCTCACCTGCTAAGTGCACACTCTGCCTACGAGCTCCACCCCATCTCACACTTTCCTTCATAGTCTTTTACAGTTTGGTTGCTTTTATGCATTTATACCGTTTGCTTTGTTTTTTGACAGGATCTCATGTATCCCAGGCTGGTCTTGCATTTGCTTTGTAGTCTAACTGACCTTGAACTTTTGATCCCCTTGCCTCCACCTGCATGTTAGGATTGCAAGTATGTATCACCATGCCTAGTTTATGTGGTGCTGGAGATCAAAACCAGAGCTTTGTGCATGTGAGACAAACACTCTACTACTGAGAGTTAGTTATATCCCAAACCATGAGTTGTACTTCTTTTAAAAAGAATCTCTTTTTTTGCCATTAGAAACACCCCTCTCTCTGGCTGTTCTGGAACTCACTTATATAGACCATGCTGACCTTGATAGAGATCTACCTACCTCTGCCTCCCAAGTGATGGGGTTAGAAGTGTGCCCTACAATGCTCAGCTGACTCTTGATTTTTGTAGGTTACTTTTGTAAAACAGCTACAAATTAAACGTTATTTCTAATAGTTTTCTGTGCTCTTGCTTATTTAGTTAATAGTTTCTTACAAAGAATTTTAACTCTTCCTTTTCTTCGTTTCATTAGAAATATTTATCTGGAAATAGATATTTATTTTATCTTAATGTATTTGGGGATATCTGTTGAGGTGCTCAACACTTTAATTCATATGCAAATAACTTACAATCCTATTTATAGGATTCTTTTCATTAGGTAAGGATGCTATTCCTTTAATGATCCTATATGCTGATATTTCATTTAGGACTACTGGAGTTGGAACTGGAACTGCTCTACTCTCTCTTTCCACCCAGTGTTTTGGAAGTAGCCCTGTTATGTCATCTTTGATTTTGTTTTATTTGGTATTTAGTTAGGTTAAATTTAAAGCAGTAAGGACATTTTACACATACACACCCGCACTCAGAGATACATACATACACTTTTGATAGGAAGTCTTGAAAGCAGTGGTTAAGGTAGCTTGCTGTTAGGGAACTGGTCCCCTGCTTTACTGGCTATCAAGCTGTCTAGTATCAAAGGGGAACAAAGCACAACAGTTACAGGTGTCACTACTAAAGCAGTGGCATTGGTGCCTTTGCTCACCTCTCAGTTCTTTTCAATTTCTCTTTCTAATCTGAGGGAGTGGTGTGGTATTCTTAGCATCCATAACAAGTGAGATCAAGGATAAGAGATTGTTGCCTGACAGAAATTACTTGACAAGATAACCTTGAGATAAAGTAAGTCTTTGAAGTCCAGTGCTCCTTTACTTGAGCATGCTGTCTTTAGGAGCATGTGGCAGCAAGTGAGTAAGTTAGATTATGTGCATGCTTTTAGATGGAAGAGTAGCGTATTCAGCATTTTTTTCTTCTATATATTATAGTTCAAGTTTCTGCCTATAACACCAAGAGACTGTCAGAGAACAGATTTTATTTAACTTTATACTACGGGCAACAGTCCAGAACTACCCAGATAGAGTCCTTCCTGCTGGAAAAGACTGCATGAGCCCTTCCTCCACAGAGAGGAAGAAGGGGATCATCTTATGCTTAAGCAATAAATACTAAATTTATTATTAGTTTTAAAAATGGTGTTTTTCCAAATTAATGTCACAGTGAGAATTTAAAAGTTTTACACACATACACACATTATTTGCAGCCTTATATATAGCCAGAGTTAACAAGGTAACATGAGCATGCTGGTGTTTATTTCAATAATCCTAATATGTCCAACATATACTCTCTTCTCTTATTGTGCATGTTTTCTGCTCAGGCTTTTTACTTAATATAGCACAGCAATTTTGCATTATTATAAAATACTCTGAGCAATGAATACTAAATACCTTTTTTCTGAAGTCATCAGTACCCAAATCCATGAACTATTTTGTTGGTAAAATTTTAATTTGGAATTACCGTATTAGGAATTAAAAAGTATATTTAAAGAAAATAGAAATCTGAATTAGAGGTGTTTGACAGCTGTATTTCTGAAAGAAAGTAACTGTGGTTTGTACTGACAGGTTCTGTAAGGCACATATTTTTGCTGTAGTTGATTTAAGTGGTGTTGCAATGTTGCTGAAAAGATTTGGGTACAGAGCTGGTTTCCCTGAGCTGGTATGAGCAAGTTCTAGCACATCATGCTGTATCAACAAGAAGGGTGGTAGTTACAAGTAGCAGAAAACATTCTCTGGGTTCCTTAGACAGGATAGAGAGAGGGCCAGTGAGGTGACTCAGTGAGTGTAAGTGCTAGCTGCCAAACTTGGGAATCTGAGTTCTGTCCCCAGTAACCCATAGACAGATATAAATGGATGGACGGACGGATGGATGGATGAATAAACAAACAAAAATAAATAAAACCCCAAACAGACTGACTCCGTGTTAGGCAATGCCACAGTTCAGCACCATCAGCCAGTGTTCTTCTCTTTCTGTTTTGCTGTTTTCAGTGTATTAATATTGTTCTCATTCCAGATGCATTATGATTGCAAGAAGGCTTTGGTAAATACACTACACAAACATGACAATTTCCAGAGGCAGGAAACGTCCCCGTCTTGCATTCTGTATAGAAACCTGTTCGGGAGGTCCTGGCTGTAAGTTACAAGCTTTTTCTAAGGCTGTCTGTGAGAGCAGCAGAAGTAAGACAGCCCATGGTGACTTGAGATGATAACACTATTTACATAGTCACAACTAATTTTATATGGCTAGCATCACCCTGATACAAAATTCTGAAACAAAATACCAGCAAACTGAATCCAGGGGCTGAAAAGATGGCTGAACAGTTATTAAGCACCACTTGTTCTTCCAGAGAAATTGGGTTTGATTCCTAGCACTGACATGGTAGCTAACAATTGTCTATAACTTCAGTTTCAAGGGTATCTGACACAGTCTTCTGGTCTCTATGAATACCAGACAGACACATGGTTACACAGACATACATGCAGACAAAACACCCATACACATAAAAGCAAATTAACTGATTAAAACTGAATCCAGCAATATAGAATTTTAAACCATGACAAAGCAGAATTTATCCCAGGAATGTACGGTTACTTAACATTCAAAAAAACCAACCAGTGTAACACACCATGTCAGTAAACAAAAAACTTAAGCCATATGGTCATTTCAATGTCTGCAGAAGAAACATTTAGCAAAATTCAGCTTTCTTGAGAAAAATACACAGGTTCCTTAATTACTTTGATATTGCTGTGATACAACACCATGATCAAGACAACTTACAGAATAGTTTATTTGGAGCTTACAGTTTCGGGGGGGTTAGAGTCCATGACCATCATCGTAGTGGAGAACATGGCAGCAGGCAGGCAGTTAGTGCTAGATCAGTAGCTACAGGGTCACATCTGATCCACCAGCACAAAGCAGAGACAGACAGGCAGACACTGCTAATGTCATGGGCTTTGAGCCTTCCCCCACTGACACACTTCCTCCAACAGGCCTCACCTCTTTATCCTTCCCAACAGTTCCATCAACTAGGGACCAAATATTAAAATATAGGAGCTTGTGGGGGTCATTCTCATCCAAACCACCACACTAGAAGACTAGAAATAGGAAAGAACGTGCTCAATCTGACAGGTAACAAGCCAACCAACCACCACCTGACTCCTGTTGAATTTAGTGATGGAAGACTGGATGCTTTTCTTGTTAGATCAGGAATGGGATAAAGAAGTCTGCTTGTACTGATTCTGTTCAGTCATGTATTAGAGATTCTGCCAAGGTAAATGAGACAAACTAAAAATAAACAGGGATTCCTATATACTGCAAAGGAAGTAGAACCTACCACAACTAAATGAGCATCTGTGTCAGAAATAGGAAGGAAACTTCTGAAGAGTTATTAGAACTAATAATAGAGTTCAACAGAGTCACAGTGTGCAAGATTAGCACACAAAATCAACTGTATGTTGACACCAACACTTGCAACCAACAACCTGAACATGAAATCCAAAAGGGAAACCTGGAATATGTAGTGAGTTCTGGGCCAGCCTGTAATGAGGAAAACAAAAGCAGGCACAGGAGACACAGAACGATTTCTAATGTATACAGATGGAAAGATGCTATTGTTAATGTGTCAGCAGGGCCCTCTCCAACTTCTGTAAAGATTCCATGTAACCCTTTCATAATTCTAGCTTATGTCACTATAGAAATTGACCAGCCAAAACTTAGAAGATAAATGGAAATGTTAGAGCCCACAAATAGGAAACAAACAACAAAACAAAACCCTCATCTTAAGAAGAAAAAAAGAAAAGGTCAGTGTAGAACCAATATTTCTCCACTTTGGAATTTACTGGAATCAGAGCATGATAACTTCAGTAGGCTTAATCACAGACACAGATCGAGGAGATAGAGTTGAAAATCCAGAAATAAACTGGTGTCAAGAGTCAGATAGTTTTTAACAAGGGTGCCAAGACCTTTCAGAGAGAAAAAGAATGCCCATTGAATAGATTATAGAACAACTGGATAGTCATGTGTAATATCTGAATATCCTTCTGGGAAGAAAGCCAATTCAAACCCAAAGCTCTCTTAATCAGTGACACATGCATAAAACATTCAGGACATGTGTAAAGGCATCGGGAGACAGACTTGTTTTATGTTTGTATGGGCACAGTGTTAGTATTTTGGTAGATATTTTCAGAGTTAAAAATTTTAAATGTTTAAATAAACACATTTAAAAGATGTAATTTACATGCAGCTAGGTCTGTCCTCTTAAGCTGTACAACTAAATAGTTGTTAGTAACTTTACAAAGTTTACATTTTTCACTGATGTCTAGAGTATTTTAATAACTTCAAAAAATCCCAACTTACTAATTTTTTTAAGTGATGGGACTGAAAAGGTGACTCAGTGGTTAAATACTTGCTGGCCTTGCAGAGGACACTGAGCTCAGTCCCCAGCAGGACACTGGACAGCACTGGGCAGCTTGCAGAACCCTGTGTATAACTCTAGCCCCAGGAGACTTCTAATACCCTATTCTGGCCCTGTCATGTATATATGCATATATGCATATAGACATAGACTCATATACATAAATAAAAGCAAAAAAGACTTTTATTTTAAAATTATTTTTTAATCCTTTCTTACAGTCCAGTCTTCATCGCCCTCCAAAAAAGACTTCAGTGAGAAAAGTAAAAAGCAAAGTCATGCCCAATAGCAACCATCGCCACTCCTCCTTCCTCTACTCTTGATAATAAGCAATCTATTTTTTTTATGTATTTGTACACTGACGGCACCTATTTTATACTACAACTTTACAGTAGTGTAAATTGCCTCAGAATTAAATTGCTACTTAGGAAGTGGTTTGAACATTTGTTTTGTAATATTAACTGTAGATGATCTTAAGCTTTACACATTTTAGTCAATGTATATATACACACACACACACATATGCATGCTTTTACTGAAGACATACATGCTCTGGTTACAGGACATAGAGAAGTCAAGCTGGAACTGAGGGAGAATTTCCCTTCCTGCTGTGCTAGACAGTGCTGCTGAGGAGAAGTGTCATCAGCTGTCCTACTCTGAACCTGTATTCTATAACAGCACTGGCAGGCAAGAGCTGCTCACTTGCACTACTAACTAGTCTGTTATGACAGGTGAAGTGTGGGTAACTACTCTTTGACTGAAATCCAGGCCTGTTCCACAGGAGGGAATGCATGCCTGGTACTAAACCTGGTCAGAAGCCCATGACCGAGGGAAGCTACAGCTGTCTTGCTAACTGGATGTGCCTGTCAAATGCTCTCTCAAGCCATCATACTTAACCTCATAGGTTAGTGTTACTGTACAAGTTGGTCAGAGGAGCACTTTTATGTGTGTGTGTGGTGGACAGTGGTTAGTGACAGATTCATAATTGGTTCAAATGTTGAGAATAAATGACTTGAATGTTGAGCTGTGAATTTGACAGCCGTATCATCTCCTTCAAGGCTGAAATACCCAGTAACAAATCACAGCAGATTGAGCAGGAAAAAAAAAAAAAGTAAGAATGGGTGACTGTTGTGGGCCATTGTCCTCTGGGTATGATATGTCCATGACACTCTTGAACTTTAAGCAGCTGTAATAACCTACATAAAACCTGCCTGAGATTGGGCTGGTCACCCTCCAGTCATGGAGGGAGTAGGGATTCATAAGGGCCCACCCTTTCTTAGGGATTTAAGGCAGTTTATGGTTCCTGGGGGAGGTAGACATCTTTAGTGGTGTAGCCATTGGCAAGGTGCCATGCTTCTGTAAATTCCCTTTCATCCATGCTTGTGTAAGCAGCCCTGATGAAATTCATTGGGATACACGTCTGCACACTCAGAATAGTGGGAGTTGGGAAGAAACAATTAGTGAAGATGAATATAATCACATTATGTACATGTGTGCAAACATGTCATGAAACACACTATTATAGATAATTAATATATGGTAAAAATAAAACCCTGGTGGCTGGGTTTCAAAGTGAAGTCCTCTATTCAGTGCATAAATCAGCATGTTCACTTTTGGCCCAGTACCTTGCTGGGTTTATTCTGTGCTTCTATAGTATACCTTGAAGTCAGATGATGTCTCCATCATTATTCTGTTTGCTCAGGATTACTTTGGGTCTTTGGAGTGTTTTGTTTTTTCATAGGAATTTTATGATTTTTTTTTCTTGTATTTCAGTGAAGAATGGCACTAAATTTTCCATTGGGATTACATAAACACTGCGTTTCTTTTGGTAGTGTTTCAGGAAATATAGAAAACATGCAAGTGGCAGTTCCCGCACTATGCCCAGCACCTGCAGGCCACATGGTACCAGAGCTCCAAAATCTCTCTGTCCAACTTGCTAAGTTCCCTCTGGCAGGTGGTACCATGCCATCCTCATGCTTCAAAACCCCCATGGCCTTTGTGGTGCACATGTGGCAAACCCCTGCTTTCTCTCCTAAACTCAGTCAAGTCGCCAAAAGAAGAAAAACACCACACAAACTTAGTTCAGAAACAAGGGTAACTCAATCTATGGATGCAACTACTAGAGTGCTAATCTTGTAAGCCATATAAATCTAATTCCTCCGATGGCAAGTCCTAGTGGATTCACCATAAACCTGGAGACTCAAGTAGCTATATCTTCCTCTATCACTATCCGGTCCAAACCACCTTTAACCTCTCTCTCCTGCTTCTTCTCTTCCTCCATCCAACCAGGAAGTCTTGCCTCCTCCTTGCCCAGTGATTGGCTCCTTTATTCATTAGGGGATTGGTTCACAAGAAGTCAGCTAAGTACATGACTCATTCCTTGTCCACAGCCCCTTCCAGGAGAACAGAATTAGCATTAGAATACAAAAAGCACCAGACCCCTCCACAACATGGTAGCGTGGCCATTTTCACACTATTTATTCTTGCAATCCACCAGCATAAGAGATCTTCCTTCCCGTCTAGCATCTTCCTCAGTTTCTTCCTCCAGTATGAGAGTTTTCATTGTAAAGGTCTTGATAGCTTGGTTTCTGGTGGAGCACTGGCTAGAGATGGCCAGAGGCCGTGCAAGGAACTGAATACATTTCGCCATGCTCTCAGACTCTAGGCTCCTGACACGCAGTCTAAGACCTCCATTGATCAGTGCCTTTCAGTCACATAGGGCAACGCCTCTACCAGCCCCTCCACAGGTAGAGGGTGTGACTACAGGCCTCAGCCTCAAGAGGTCTCCATATTAATGACATACCTGAAAGCCAGAGGGTGTAGCCAATTAAGCATTCCTTCTTAGACCCTCCCCCCTCCCTATTTAACTCAGGTCTGCCCTGAGTTTGCGGGGAGAGGGGAGTGCAGCCAGATTCATCTACTTTACCCCCATGACAATAAACCCTTTAAAACCATGGACTTCCTCATGTCTTTGGGGCCCTGCCATGTGGAACCGTGGAGAAGGCCTTTAATGAGCCATTTCCACCATTGCCGCCTAATCTTCCACTAAGGACTTCTCTATGTTCTCACCATGGAGGCCACCAGCTCAACCAAGCTAGCCGACCCAGCGATCCAGCCAAGCCAGTGTAGAGTCAGCCATAATCCAGCCAAGCGAGTGTCTTAACCAAGAGTCTCCCTCCCCCTCATTCCTTTAGGCTACTGCCGATCCAGCCCAGCCCGTATTACACAGACAGACAGACAGACACACACACACACACACACACACACACACACACACACACACACATCTCTGTTCTTTTGCAGCTCTCTGCGTCTGGAGACCCTCTCTCAGAAGCCCTGCTCCAACAGGACCTCAGACTGAGTGAGATCTCCGAGCACCCAGACAGACCCCATAGCGTCTGCCCAGCACTGCATGGAGTGAACTCGGTCAAAATCCCGTGCTTCTGCTCCCCAGAGCTCTGCAGGAACCACCACAGCCCAACAGGACCCACACACGCCCACTCATGAGCTAACCATCTCACAGCCTTTCACTTTCTTAGGTTTATTTCAAGGTGAAGGAGGTTAAGGCAATTTTGGATGAGACTGTTCTGGTTTCTTAATGTTTTGTTATTGGTAGGTTAAGAGAGCTACTATGTTAATTTTATATCCTGCCATTTGCTAAAATGTCTATCAGATCAGACCTAACAGTTTTCTGGTGGAGCTTTTAGGGTCTTTTTTGTTTAGAATCAGATCATCTGCAAATTCCTCTCCTATTGATATGCTGTTGGGTTCCTCACAGTACCATGTCAGGTATATGTGGAAGAAGTAAGCCCCATGCTCATTACTTGATTATGTCAGTGGAAGTGCTGTGCAGTTTGCCATGTGGAGTGATTCGGGCTGTAGCTTTGTCCATATGGTCTTTATTATGATGAGGTATGTTCCTCCTATTCCCCTTTTATCAGGCTTTTTGTAGTGAAGGATGTTGGATTTTATCACAGTCTGCGTTTGCACCTTAAGACCATTTGTGTGATTTACTACACTTACTGATTTGCATATATTTAACTACCCCTGGAATGAGTGATCTTTCCATGTATTCTTGAACTAAAATTCTGAGTATATTATTTTAAATGTTTACTATGTTCAGCAGGGAAGATTGGTTTTATGATTTTCTATTTTCTTTTTCTGTCTTTATCTGGTTTTAGTGTTAGTAATACTGGCTTATTTAAAGGAATGTTGAAACATTCCTTCCTTTTCTACTTCATGGAATAATCTTGGACCACTGATGTCAATTCATTAATGCTCTAGGAGAATTTACTATTATCCATCTCAGCTAGACTTTTCTTAGTTGGAAAATATATCATTATTTCAATCTTGTAGATCTGTATACACTGTTTATCTCAGTTAATTCTGGTAGGCCATATGTGTCTAGAAATTTATCTGTTTTTATAGATTTTAGGTATGTCTTAATTTTCTGAGTTACATTGGTATTTGTTGTGATGTCTCCATTTTTACTCCTAATTTTATTAATTTGGTCATTCATATATATATATACATACATATATATATATATACATACATACATATATATATATATATATCTAAAATTAGATAAGAATTTGGTGATCTTGAAAGAGCAACTTTCTTTCACTGATTCTTAGTGGATTTTTAGCTTCACTTTTTGGAGGGTCTCTGCAAACACCAGAGCTGGCAGAGTGTCAATCCATATGCGGCAAGAAGGAAATTCAGTTCAGTAGGACTCAATAACAGGTATTGGTTCAAACTTCTAGAGTCTGACCCTAGGCAGTCTGTTTTAGGCATATGTAAATAAAGCAAAATTTGGAAAAAGTTACCTGGTGATAATTACTCAATTCCATGTAACAAAGCTTAAGGCATGACTACATCAAAACTCTTTGTAAAATACATGTGACCTCTTCCACAAAAATGGGTTCTATAAATTGGCTACATGTGACATCTTAAGGGTTTGGGGGAAGATCTGATGTGGTTTGGGTCATTCAGGCAAAGGTCACCAGACTATCAATTGCCTCTGCTTCTGTGTGTAAAGTACATGAGACATCTCCTGTAAGGATGGTAAGATTGACTGAGAAACAGTGTTCAAGATAAGGGCCTGGGGAGAATGACCACGATAAATGCAAGAGCTGGGAGCCAGGTGTGGCCTGGCTGTACAGATAGTGCAGAAGTCACTATATGTATGGCCAGCCTTCCGGGTAGAAAACAGGGTGTACATCTATTCCTTTGAGAAGATAACCATGTGTGCTTAATTAACATTTCTGTTTCCCTGTGCTGTCTGTGAGCACAAGGACCCATGTTCTTCACGCCATTTCATCACTCTATCCCTAGCTCAGGTATTACCATCTGCTCTCTTTGGATTGGCTTGTTCTTGTTTTTCAAAACCCTAAGGCGCATCATGAACTCATTCTGCTGTGTTTAATACAGGTCTTAGGCCCTTCCACTTCTGGGCTGTTTTCATCACATGCATAGACTTTGCTATATTGTGTTTTTGTTTTCATTCAACTCTGGGCATTCATAAGTTTCTTTTTATTTCCTCAAGGAGACATTGATTATCAACAGTGCTTGTTCAGTCCCATGAGTCTCTGTGTTCCACAGCTTCTCTTGAGGTTTGATTGTTCTCCTATGGCCAGACAGAATTATTTTAATATTCATGTACTTATTTGGACTTGCTTTGTATCCAATATATGATCTGTTTTAGAAAGTGATCCATGGGCTGCTGAAAAGAAAGTGTGTTCTGAGGAGTTTGAATGGAATGCTTCACATGTACTTGTCAGTCCGTTTGCTTAAGATGTCACTTAACCCAGATGTTTGTTTATTGGGGTGAACTCTTTATGTATGTATTATTCATCTCTGTGTGTGTGTGTACACTGAATATATAATGGTTTCTTTATTGTCCATAAAATGAATCTAATCTTTTAGTTTTATCAAACTACCTATTTCAGTTTTTGGTTTTTTTTTTTAATAAGCTTCTCTGGTTAAGTTGTGAAATAGTCTCAAAGCCAAAAGTAATCGAATTTTACCTTTTTCATATACATATGTTGGAGTTTTTAAAATTGATACCCCTTTCAAGTCAGGGTACATATCTATTGTAAATTGAGAATAAATTGGAAGAAAGATAGGCAGTAATAATGTTCAGGCTGTGTCCAGGAAGCTGTGAGTAATTATTGGGGGGCAGTAGGGTATTCAGGATAAACAAGACAATAGGGTTACATTTGTGCCACGAGAGGAAAATTGTTGTCCTCTATCATTTTTGTAATAAGAAAGAAAAGGCTATATACTGAGGTGTTAGTCATGCCGTCTGATGAGAGGGCTTATTGTTTAGTTCTCTTTGGTGGGTTCTTTTTTCTCTCTTGTCTGTACAGATTTGTCTCCGTCAACTGATAGAGTACCTTTTTACTTAGAGATATTTTGTTATGTTGAATAGGACATACCTCTAGGTCTGTGTCTCGTGGTGTACATAAACATAGATGCACACATACACTATAGACGGCAAAGACTGACCCTTAGATTCCAAAGGTTGTCCTCCCCTCCACACATGTACTGTAGCATGCATGTACTCACTCTCACATACAAAAGTACAAACATAGGTGCATCAAACATACACTTAATGCATACATACGTACAGAAATGTTTTACAGATGTTTTCTACAAGTGCTAAGAGGCTACATGACTAGGAAGAGGAAGCCTTGCATTGAAGTCAGTGATCAGATGGCCCATAAACGGTGCTTCTTGCTCCTGCTGTAAGAGCATATTTATTGTTTGCATAAATTTCAGACCTGAGAAAGAGAATTCCAAACTTTGAAGAACATAAAAGAATATTTTATATATGTTTTATTGGGTTAAACCTAAAACCAGTGTTTCATGTCCTGCCATTTTAGGAACTGATTTCCTGCCATTAAGTACATCCAGAGTGTTGCATGACCATCACAACTCTCCATTTCTTAAACTTCGTCATCATTCCACACAGAAACTGTATGCCATAAGCAGATACTTAAATCCTCTCGTCCACTAGAAAAGTTCCTCCCATTCTCCCTCTTGTCTCTAGGATGAATGGTTTCAGTACAGGTGAAAAACCACGCCCACTGAGTGCTAGGCTTGCACTATCACTGAGCTAATTCCCGGGATTTATTTTTTACTTATTCACTTTATATCCCACTCACTGTCCCCCCCCCCAGTTCACCCCCTCCCACAATTCTTCCCCTATCAGCCCCACCCCCACCCCTTCTCTGAGTGGGTGCCCGCCCCCTGGGTATCTCTCTACCCAGCTCATCAAGTCTCTGCAAGGCTAGTGCATCCTCTCCCACTGAGGCCAGACATGGCAGCCTGTACAGGCAACAGCTTTTGGGATAGCCTCGTGTGATGTTATATGTATGCTCGGCCCAGAGACTGGCACTATTAAAAGGTGTGGCCCTGTTGGAGTAGGTGTGTCACTGTGGGTGTGGGCTTTAAGACTTCATCCTAACTGCCTAGAAGCCAGTAGTCTCATAGCAGCCTTCAGGTGAAGATATAGAACTTTCAGCATCTCCAACACCGAGCCTGCCTGGATGCTTCCACCTTCACGATAATGGATTGAACCTCTGAACCTGTAAGCCAGCCCCAATTAAATGTTGTCCTTTATAAGACTTGCCTTGGTCATGGTGTCTGTTCACAGCAGTAAAACCCTAAGACACCCCTCTCCAGTTGTTTGTGACCTACATGAAGACCAAGCTGCACATCTATTACATATGTGGGAGGAGACCTAGATTCAGCCCATGTATGTTTTTTGGTTGGTGGGTCAGGCTCTGAGAGCCCCAAAGGTCCAGGTTAATTGACTTTGTTGGTCTTTCTGTGGAGTTCCTATCCCCTTCTGGGCCCACAACCCTTCCTCCTATTCTTCCATAAGCATCCCCAAGCTCCATCTACTATTTGGCTGTGGGTGTCTGCATCCATCTGTCTGAGTCAGCTGCTGGGTGAAGCCTCTCAGAGGACAATATGCTCCTGTCTGCAACGCAGAGAGTGTTATTAATGCTGCCAGGGATTGGTGCTTACTCATGGGATGGGTCTCAAGTTAGGCTGATTATTGATTGACCATTCCCTCAGACTCTGCCCTATCCCTAATGAGTGCATTTCTTGTAGACAGGATATATTTTGGGTTGAAGTTTGGTGGGTGAGTTGGTGTCTCTACCCTTCCACTGGGATTCCTATCTGGATACAGTTGGTGGCCTCTTCAGGTTCCATATCCTCAATGTAGTGAGTTACAACTAAGATCACCCCCATTGATTCTTGGGTGCCTCCCTTATCCCAGGTCTCTGTTACATCCTGGAGTTGCCCCCACCTCCTCACTCCTGTCAGTTGCAGATTTCCATTCATAGTCATGGCCATCTAGCCATCTCTTCTGCCCTTCCCCACACACACTGACATTCCCCCTATTCCCCTCCACATTCCCCCTGCCTCCCAGTTCTATTCCTCTATCTGCCTCTTATCACAATTTTATTGATAAATAGGACCTCATGAAACTGTAAAGCTTTTGTAAGGCAAAGAACACTGTCAATAGGACAAAACAGCAGCCTACAGAATGGGAAAGGATCTTCACCAACCCTACATCTGACAGAGGGCTAATATCCAAAATTTAGAAAGAACTCAGGAAGTTAGACACCAATAACCCAAATAACCCAATTAAAAATGGGATATTGAGCTAAACAGAATTTTCCATAAAGGAATTTTGAATGGCTGAGAAGCACTTAAAGCCCTTAAAGTTCTGAGTCCTTAGCCATCAGGGAAATGCAAATCAAAACAACTGAGGTTCCATCTTAACATTCATTGGAATGGCTAAGATCAAAAACTCAAGAGACAGCACATGGTGGTGAGAGTGTGGAGAAAGGGAAACACTTCTTCATTGCTGGTGGGATTGCAAAATTCTACAACCACTTTTGGAAACCAATTTGGTGGATTCTCAGAATACTGGGAATACTTCTACCTCAAGACCCAGCTGTACCACTCCTGGACATATACCCAAAATATGTTCCAACATCCCACAAAAGCACTTGCTCAACTGTGTTTATAGCAGCCTTATTCATAATAACCAGAAACTGGAAACAACCTAGATGCCCTCAACTGAAGAATGGATAGAGAAAATGTGGAACATCTACACAGTGGAATACTATTCAGCTTTCAAAAATAGACATCATGAATTTTGCAGGCAAATGGATAGAACTTGAAAATACCATCCTGAGTGAGGTAACCCAGTCCCAAAAGGACATGCATGGTGTGTACTCACTTGTAAGTAGATATTAGCCATAAAACACAGGTACCATGCTACACTCCACAGACCCAGAGAAGCCAAACGAGAAGGAAGGCACAAGCAAGGATGCTTGAATCTTGTTTAGAAGAATTTTTTTAATGAGAAAGTTTTGTTGCTATTAGATAACACAGATTTTCTTGGTTACTTACTGTTCTATTGCTGTTCAGAGACACCATGGGCAAGGCAACGTTTTTTTTCTTTTTTATCTTTTTAATTGTATTGTTCTGTGTGTGGATTTTTTGCCTGTGTGCATGTCTGCGTACATTTGCCTGCCTGGTGCCTCTGGAGGCCACAAGAGGATATTGGATCCCATCCATAGAAGTTTATAAGCCACAGTGTGGGTGCTGGGAATTGAACTCAGGTCCTCTGAAAGAACAGCCCTTAACCACTCTCTTAATCACACTGAGCCATCTCTCTAAAGCAGCCCTTATAAGAGAAGGAATTTAATTGGGGCTGGCTTATAGTTCAGAGGTTTAGCCCATTATTGTCATGGGGGGAGCATGGCTATGTACAGGCAGACATAGTGTTGAGTAGCTGAGAGTTCTACATATGGATCCACAGGCAGCAGGGAGAGAGAGACAGTGGGTCTAGTTTGGGCTTCTGAAACCTTAAAGCCTACCCCTAATGACACACTTCCTCTAACAAGGCCACACCCACCCTAACAAGACCACACCCCCTAATCCTTCTTCAGTTGTACCACTCCCTATGACTAAGCATTCAAATATATGAGCTTATGGGGGCATTGTTATTCAAACTACCACATGATTTAACTTTTAAATTTCTTTACCGAATAGTAATTATAAGTGACTTTTAAAAACATGAAGCACCATGTACTTCAATGCAAATCACATTATTTTTGCCTTCTAAATTCTTTGTCTATTTCAAATTAAACTATTACAATCATATGCTTCCTGTTCTAATGTAAGCATATGGTGTTGAGAAAATAATTCTTGATTTGAATGTTTTCTCGTGAATTGTTTTAGTCTTCTTTAATTTCATTTACTGATTGTCTTAACTGCCTTTGAAATCAGTTTTTCTAAAGTGGACTGATTTGGTTTTGTGTGTTTGCCAGTTTTCATGATTTTGTGCCATTTTCCCTACATGGTCATTTTCAAAGTTCATGTGATTTAATTGTGGCTCTATCTGAGTGTGGAGTGTGGTGACTACTGTTTAGTGTCCTCCATTGGTACTAGTTACTGGAGTTGATCTGTTGTGACTAGTGTTCACGGTCCTCCATCAGTACTAGGTACCAGGTTGCTCTAAACACTGGCCAGATCCTCGACTGTGTTGGGGTTTGTTGTTTTTCTTTCCTTTTCTTTCCTTTTCTTTTCTTTTTCATTTACCCAAGAGATTTGGAAAGAATAAGATACTGGTTTACCCTGTGCTTTTGCCTGAGGAAAAGCCAGTGGATGTGTTTTTCTTGCATTCCAGCCTGGACCTCATTTTGTTGAGTGTTCTGTTTTCAGAGTTCATGGAGTCATTGTAGAAGATGTCTCTGCAGTTCCCAGCGGTTTGCAATTGTCGTCCATAAGACCCAGTTCTTTGAACTTCTTCCATGTTGGAATATTTTCAGAGTTTTTGTTAAATAGATACATTCACCCTTCCTAGTAAATAACAAAAATGATAAAGACACAGATTTTTGTCTTAGTTGGGTGTTGGGAGCCGACTCCTAGCAGAAAGTGGCTATCATCTTCGAAGCCATCTGGAGCCATATACTCCGATAAGAGACTTCGTTTTCAACAGCCTACAACAGCTGAAGCACACTCTGATAAACATCTTGTTTATCCCACATAGGTTGTTTTGCTGATTAGTGGCCTCAGCTACACGACACACATGGTATCCACGCCTACAAGGCACGTGGCAAAGCGTATAAATACCCCGGATTTCTTTTCAGTAAAGGAGACTGGAAACTTGAGACTCAATCAGAACCTCTGTCTTGTCTCCATTCTTCTGTCTCTTTCCCCTTCACCCTCACTCTCTTGCTAGACCCTGACCAGCAGACCGGAGCAGCAGCTCGGGCAGGACATAGTGGCCCCCAAGTCGGGCAGTGTGGGCCTCGACAGTTGAGCATTGTGCAAATCAGTGTTCATGTCGGAACTGAAGAATTTTAATATTAGCTGGTATACTTTGCTTTCATCTCCTGAAAGGGAAAGGGGGAGTATTGGAACCAGATTTTTGTCTGTGCTGAATCTAAAATGGGGTGCAGGTGTCAATTTGCTGATTGGGCGTTGTGTTTGGTTTTAGTTTCTTGTTTTTAGAGACAGGGTCTTGTAAATTCCAGGCTGTTGTGTAATTCATTGTGGAGCTGAGAATGACCTTAAATTCCTTGTCTTGATCATTCTGCTTCCAGCTCCAGAGAGCTAGGATTTTAGGCCACCTTGCCTGGTTTATGTAGTGCTAACAATCCAGCCAGCTCATGCTTGGTGAGCATTTAGCAAACTGTGCCACATCCCTAGTCTTCAGTTTGGTATTTGTTAAACCTTCTTGTCACTTGCTGTGATGGCTATTTTTGGTTGTCAACATAACTATATTTGGAATGAACTACAATCCAGAAATGGAGGACACGTGTGTGATCTAGATCTTGAGGCACAGTGGCTGTGCTTATAAAGATCTTGGGAAAAGGAATTAAAGCTCAGGCCCAAGCATGTTGGTATACATCTTTAATCTTAGCACTCAAGAGACAGACGCATGCAGAGCTCTGAGTTCAAAGTCAGTAAAGCAAGCCGGCAAGCAGCATCCTCCATGGTCTCTGCATCAGCTCCTGTTTCCAAGTACCTGCTCTGCTTGAGTTCCTGTCCTAACTTCCTCCAATGATGGATTGTGATCTGGAAGTATATAAATCCTTTCCTTCCCAACTTGCTTTTTGGTTGTGGTGTCTTGTCATAGCAATAGAAACACTTGCCTTGTGGATTGTTTCAAGTTTCTTTTCTGGCCTTAGTACTGCTGAGGTATGAGAGGACCAGGAATATTATCTACAAATATGTCTATGAGAGAGGATGGGTGATGGAGCCCGGGGGTTGCTGTTTAGTTTGAATAATTAACCATTTGTAAGTTTTAGACTGCTATCCCCCCCTTCTGTTTGTGAGGGTAAAGGTTTTGATTTAGACATCTTTATTATGATAATCCTAGTCTCTATGCAGCTCTGGTTAGTGTAGGGTTACTCCTAAATCTCCCGTTCCAGGCCAGCTCTCCCCAGGCCTTTGGACCTATGTAACCAGCACAGGATGGATGGATGTTTCAACTTAGCTGTCCTCAGATACACAAGCAAATCAGCCCCTTACTGTCCCACCTATCTGCCCTTAGGGCATCAACTCTTAGTGAGGCAGTAGCTTTCTTACAGACCACTTTGCAGACTGAAGTCTTCTTCCCATATAGTAGAACCTATTTTTTTAAAAAAATTGAACTTGTTCATGACTCTGTCTTTGCATACAATTCAAATTTCTTAATATGATTGACAGAAAAGTTTTACTGCTCTTCTAGACTCAGTCACTTCACCACTTCAAGTTTAACTTTACACAGTAATTGTGTACCTGTGGACATACTGTGCACACAATTCTGGGGATTTTAACAAGTGTGTTCACCCACACAACCACCCTCTTAGTCAAGATAGGATATTCCTCTGTAGTTGTCCCCTCTACCCCCCCAGCCACCCCGATGAGGTTTGTGTCATTGCTGTTCAGTTGTGATTTCTGGAATCTGGTTTAAATGTTTATGTTTCCTGCTGTTCTAACTGGCTTTTTATGATGCTTTTGAGACTGCTTCTGCAGATAAACATGCTCATTTTCATTGGCTGTTGGGTTACAATGTGCCAAAACAGTGTAGCTCCGAGTGCCCAGTGGCCTGAACTGGCTGCTGAACCCCACCTTACTACTGTTGTTCTGTAGAAATTTTCTTAGCCTTTATTTCTCTGCTTTCTAACTTTTTTCTTTTAATTAGAAGTTTGTAATTGCCTGTGTTTGTTCTTTCATTGTATGTATTTGGCTCTGTTACTCATTTTTGTGCTCTCCTCCATTGCATTACTGAGGAACGTGCCTTTGCCGTATACCATAATGTATGTGTTCATTGGTTGATGGGTGGCCACGTTGTCACCAGTCTTGAGTGTGATGAGTGAAACAGTATGAACATTTGTGTTCAAGCCATCTCTTGCCAACACAAGATATTGTGGATCCTTTTCTTTTTATTTTAACCTTTTGTGGATATATTAATAGTAGTAATCGCATCTTGTGGTTTCAGGTAGCATTTTTCTGATTATTAAATATACTGAGCCTATCTCACCTTCTTTTTATGGTCCCTTTTATCTGAAAAACTGACAATGTCACATTATCCTGGTGTCTTCAGCATACAAAATATTGGGCTAGATATCAAATCTGTCATAGTGACATCACACTGTCATACTGACATCGCATGTGTCATACTGACATCACATCATCATTCTGACATCACATCTGTCATAGTAACATTGCATTTGTGATACTGACATTGGTTGTGTAATACTAACATCTCATGCATGTATCATACTGACATCACACGGTCTTACTGACATCACATGTGTACCTTCACTCTCTGAGTCCTTAAGGCCCAACACAGTGAAGAGCTGATGGTCTCTTCCTCCTCAGCCCTCCTTCTTCCCCTTCTTTCTCTTTTCCCACTGTTCACGATAAGATATTTGTGGATTAAAATGCCTCAGGTACACTTTCAAACCTCTCCGCGCCTTGTTTAGTTTGGAACATGCAGCAGCTATTGTTGTGTATCCTTTTCCACAGTGTTTTCTTCATCACACTACGGGTACAATTAAATTGGTTTATTCTTAATCTACAACTAGGGAGGTCTCATTGAAAGAAGTCTCTCGTGGGGTGAGATGGTACCTGAGGCTTATCTTAATAATGAGTGTAGTGCCTTGACTTGCACGGTTAGCAAACTCTTGGTTTAATCTGGAATTTAAGTATGCTAGGTATGTTTTGTTATTGTTGTTGTTTGTTTTTCGGAAATTTAAAGCCTCAAGAAGTGAACCAGTAGAGTGACTTCCTGTAGTTTGACTTACTAGGACTTGAGCCTAGGACTTCAAGGCCAGTTCCCTCTTTAAAAACAAGTAACAAGGCCATACACATACAGTGAGTAAGCACAAATAAATGTGACTATAAGCTTCTGACTAAAGGAAAAGTCACAAAGCTGTGAGATAAGAAGGTAAGCCTCTACAGGACAGTGGGGCAATGTGTAAGTGTTTGTAACGTGGGGGCTTCGCCAGTCAGCTAAGACCATTTAGTCATTCTCGTTATAAAGTTTGACACATTGTAACCCAATATTCCATGGAAATGAGCATGTAATTCTTCTTCATATGAAAAGAGTAAAGACATCCTGATTTCTCCTAAGTAGCTAACTCTTCAGTTCAACAGAATATTGTCTTGTGACACCAAGATAGTCTATAGGTTTGCTTATTGATCTCATGCGTATAATAACTTTAAAATCATGGAAAAGCCAAAAGTTGTCACCCAAAACTGCCAAACTCTTGAACAGGGTAAGAATAGTTTAAATCCCACAACTCTAGAGCATGGACACCGAAGGGGCCACACACAGGCCATGCTATAAGCCTCAGGCTGCTAGCACAGTAACCCGGGAGAATGCCGGATGGAGTGCACCTGGATCTCACTGAGGCTGCACAGTCTCCGATGGTGTCCATACAAACAAAATGAGAGCAGTGTGTGGGTCCTGCACCCCCGTTAGGAAGAGTGCTTGCCAGGCAAGCACATATCCCCAAGAGGAAGCACTCCATATCCATGTGGTACAGCCTTCTTGTCTTGTTCCATAGCTGTGTCCATCATTGGAGATCAGAAAAAAAAAAGTTGCATATTACTTATTTAAAATTTTTTGAACATTCATTTTCATATAAAGTTGTTAATATATGTAGAACAGCGGATTGTGACCATCAGAAAACACATATTCCTGCTGGTCTTAAGAATTGAGACACTGCTCAGTTGCAACATTATAGCTGTGAAGTAGCAATGAAAGAAAGTGTATGCTTGGGGGTTCCTAAGACATGGGAAGTACATGTGGAGGTTAGCGAACAATTCTGCGGTCTGTTCTCCTCTTCCATCTTTATGTGGGTTATTGCAGTTGAACTCGGGTCCGGCTTGCGTGGCAAGTACCTATACCTACCGCACTATCTCACCAGCCCACCAAATTTTTATTTTGTGAAATTTGTACCATTGAAAAATGTTAACTTGTGGCTTTTAGTCAAAGAGGCAGAAAAAGCCCGCTTCTATTTACTTGTTACCATTCTGGGCTGCAAAGTGGCGCTCTGATAGTGTCCACACTTGTCTATCATAAATTTAGTTGTAGTTTTTTTTAAAGACACTACAGCACATTTATATAAAGAACTCTGTGATAAGCTATTTCTGTCTGCAGGATTCCAAAATTATAGGCACTGATGTCAATGCAGATGACGTTAGCCTAATTTGGTCAAGAGAGGGACCTGCAGAGTCTCTGCATGGATAGCGAAAGCCTATTGCCAAGAGAGACAGGTGGCCTCAGGGTGACAGAGAGCCCTTGGATCACTGTTCTAGGAAACAGTGATCAAAGTCATACTTTGGTGTTTATTGATCATCTCATAAAAGGATAATGTCTGCTTGTAACTGAGTTTTTCAAATACTAATCGTATAAACCCCAAAAAGACTTTTTAAAGAGTCACACTTTCTGTTTATAGTCTAAGATTGTTTTTGAAGGTTTAGCTGTGTTTTAATGCCCTGATTTTTTCTGCAGTTGTCAATCGATTTTTTTGTTGCACTGCTGCATTTCACTAAGGATTTGCCGTGGCTAAGGGAAGTCACTGTGAAAGAATGTACCAGGCATTACTGAAGCAGGGAGCTAACTTGACAAGACTCTTTGGCCTTATTGGAAGTATTTCCTTTATGACAGGTAGCCTTACAGTTTACCAAGATATGTTAGTACTAAGTAAATGTGTCTCAAAATAGTAAAAAGTTAGAAAGACATTAGGTTTCTGTCATGGAGATAGTTTAGGATATTTTACAAAAAAACTCAGGTAATAGCCTGAAAATTGGGCAAAAATTTCAAATTGTAAAGATGTTATCAGCAATGAAGACTTTGTGATTTTAGTTGTAAATTTAATAGCTATTTCAAGTCTCATAGGCAATTTTCTGAGAACGAGGATTATATCTAGACTGTCTCTGCATTCACAGTGTCAGTGGGTGCTGGAGTGGAGGGCCATTGTAGAGAGCCGAACTCTTAGCCTGGGTTAGAAATGAAAGCCTAGTTCCTGGTCCTGTTTCCCAGCAGATTTTTTCCACTTGACTAAAAGCTGCCCTTGTGGACATTGGGATTGAGATCCAGAATCAGGTTGGAGCCAACATGGTTAGGGCATAGCACTGATAACCCACTATGAATTGGATATTTTTTATGGTGGCATAAAACCCACATGCATACCAAAAAGGCACCCTACCACCTACCCTACACCAACCTCCACGTCCCACGCTTAGGGCTTTGTGGTGGTTTTTTGCAAAACCTGGTGTCCCACAGGCAAGCCTGGACTCTGGTGATCGATCCTTCACCCTCTCGAGTACTAGGATTCCAGATGTGTGCTACCACATGTGGCTCCCTGTTGTCTGGGCTAAAGGGTGGGGAGGGAATAAGGCTGCTCTCATGTCCAAGCCCACTAGAGTTTTAAGATGATAAAAATAATCCCAACAGAAGTCATTTAAATAAGAGGACTTTGACTTTACCTTTCTTATTCTTTTTTAGTGTTCCTGAATCCTGATTCTTTCTCTTCTCCTGTCAGCCCTTCTCTTTTAGTTCTAAAGAAAATGCAAGCCGGGCAGTGGCCCGGCAGTGGTGGCGCACGCCTTTAATCCCAGCACTTGGGAGGCAGAGGCAGGCGGATTTCTGAGTTTGAGGCCAGCCTGGTCTACCGAGTGACCAGGGCTATACAGAGAAACCCTGTCTTGAAAAACCAACAAAAAAAAAAAAAAAAAAAAAGAGAAAAGAAAAGAAAATGTAAATTCATGTGTTCACCATAAACAAAGACACATTAAACATTAAATGGTGTATGAAAAATAGCAATTTTATATTTGGCTTCTTAAAATGAGCCATATTACCAGCTGGTTGGCAAGAAGTGTGACGGTGCTAAGAGGCAAATTCCTGGGCATCGTGGAGGTGCCTGGTTCTGTGTGCGTAAGTAGGGAACTGAGAGTACCAAGGTTCTCTCTGCTCAACCTCTGCCCTTTGATTTTGATGGTTGGAGCCTTACTGGAGCAGGGCATCAAAGACCCCAATAGTCAAACCTAGTTTCATGACAAGTAATCCTTGCACAACTTAAAGATAAGAATTTGCATGTTACATCTTGTTATTGTGTCTTGCTATAGCAAGATGTGTGAAGTTTATGGTTCTGTGTTATGAATAATTTCAATTTAGGAAAACCATATTTTAGATATGCATTCATGCGTATTTCACTTTTGATAGGTACAGAATTAAGTCCTTTTAAATACTAATGAGATGACTCTGTGTATAAAGGCACTTGTGTGAAGGCCGCTAATATCCTGAATTCAATCTCAATCCTGTAAGTTAGAACACATATCTGGACACTTGAGTGATATCCCCTGACCTACATTCTGTCTCTGTCTCTGTCTCTGTCTCTGTCTCTGTCTCTCTCTCTCTCTCTCTCTCTCTCTCTCTCTCTCTCTCTCTCTCTCTCTCCTTCCTTCCATCCCTTCCTCCCTTTCCTTCTTCCTCCCTCCCTCCCTCCTCCTCCCTTCCCTCCCTCTGTCTAAGCCAAATAAGCCTCTTGTACTGAGGGATGAATGGATAACAAAACTTACATTAATTACTATTTGAATTCTGTTCAGATATGTTAACTATCATTTGTAAGGTGGGGATATGTAGATGATCTTGTCTCCTTGTGTACAAAGCCTGTGACACAGTCTTTTATCTCCTGAGTGTTTATTTCTGTCAGTCCAGCTGTCGTCAGCTCGTTCTGGAGCCTCTGCAATAATGTTCCAACAGCCTGGCCAGCCCCTAACCTCTCTGAACTGTATTGGCTAAAGTGTTAACCTCTTTAGCACAAGGCTCCCAACAGTTCTGCGTGGGGCCTGTGTTTCCTTCCCGCATCCTTGTCTGACTCATCTCTCTGCACTAGAGTTACTCAGGTTTGGGGTTTTCTTTTCTTTTCTTTTTTTGTCTCTAGCGGCTTTTTGTTTCTTTGTAGCTGTTTGGTTAATGTGGACTCTATAATTGTCTGAAGGGCAGGACCCGTGTTTGCAATCATTTTAGACATTCTTGTCATTAACATGGAGCCTACTATTTAACGGAAGCTTAATAAATTTTTGCTGATTTCTTCATTGAGAGTTTTGTGAGAGGCTCTTCATCAAAAGTAACTTGCTGGATGCCACGGGAGGTGGTGAAGATGGATGAAGAGAGACAAGCTTTGTTTCTGGACATCTCACTCGCAATCACAAGAACAAGACATGCACCCTGAATATTACAGGAACTAGACTTGCTTAGGACTTGAGAACAAATATCTTTTATTATGTGAAAATACATGACCTTGTCAGTAAATTCAGAATGAGTGACCTGTGAGGTTAAATGGCCCAGATGACATTTACAGCCACCACTGTTCTCATAAAGTAATCCCATAGTGCAAGAAAACAAGAGTGAAAAAATTCAGTACTCAGAGGTAAAGTGCAAACTGTTCTAATATTTTCAAGTGTGACGGTATTATGCTTGTAAACTGGCTTCCATGAAAAGAATGAGGAAATGTTTAGCCTTGCCAAGCATTTTTGAAAATTGCTTTAAAATACTCTGCAGAACAAAGATTACAGACATATTTGGGCTAGCCTGAGACCTTTTGTGGGATTATTAGAGCAGCTAGCTTTTCCCTGTCTTCCAGTACTATTTCTCCTGCTCTGTACTAGTGGTGGGGTTATGGCATTAAGCATGTGCTGAGCAGAAAGGTTAGCCAGGCAGTGCATTCCCAGAGGAGTCAGGTGATCACTGTCTGAAGGCAGCTGCCTGAGGTTCAAGGCAGTCAGTGTCCCCCCCTCTTCTGCCTTGGGACGCTGTTGTTCACCGGACTCCTTAAGGAGAGAGTATGTGGTGGGCTTTTGGTTGAGCCAATGGGAATCACATTGATCTGGTGTCTGGCTTTGGTTCTGATCAAGTGGATCACCTCTAAGGTATAGTGTCTTTGCTCTTAGCATTGTGACATTAATCGTTAATTTGCATATTTGATGTGAAATATCTACTTTTTGTATTGATTTTAATCTATCTAATTTCAAGGAGCTCTGAGTGAAAAGGTTTAAACTTGCTATTTGTGGGATTTGGGTTCTTTTATTTTTATTATTTTCTTTGCCACATGTTATTCCTCTTACAGGCTTTTTATGGTATCATTTTTTAGAAGCAAAGTAGCTTTCCCAGTGCTTCTTCTTTAAAAAAAGTTTGACTTTGAAGATTTTATAGAATTAAACAAGCCAGACTTTTGAATATTTGTGTTTTAAATATTTTCTTTTAGAGGAAAGGAGTGACTGATATTTATATGTGTAAAGTATTGAGGATGTTTGAAACAGTGACAAGCTTTATAAAACAAAACCCATCCTGTTGGGTTTTTTTTGGGGGGAAGGACTGTAGCTAAAATACATTCACAAAAATAATTATGACCTGTTGTTTTGAAATTAAATTCCATTGAGAAATGCTTGATAGTGTGTGAGCTAGCTAGCTAGCAACCTAGACCTGAGCCTGAAGCCGAAGACACTTGAGTTGACACTATTTGAAATTATTTTCTATACTTTCATAGAAATGGCTATATCTTTCATTTACCATGCAGCTCCTTTTGTTTCTCTATTAAGGAGGCAGATAGTAATTAAGACTCAGAAGACCTTTGTTTGCTAAGCAACAGAAGTGCCTATAAAGTTAACATTCTTCAGGCAACACTGTACGCCATCTGTTTAAATGTTCACAACAATTGTTTGAGGCAGTCAAAAGCTTGTCTTTTTAGTACATATTAAGAGACATGTATTCTTAAAAACTTGTTTTGCTATATATATATATTGGGAAAAATAGTTTTGTAATTTTGGCCATGTTTCGTCTGTTGCATATATGGTGTGATTTTTCCAGTGCTGTGTCCAGATGCTTTACTTAGACCCCAGTGTTTACATTCATTAACTCAGTTTACTAGTGTGCAAGTGGGATAAAGGTTGTCTTACAGGGTTCTTGTGTGGGTTAAGTGAAATTTTGTATGAAGACATCTAGAACATTATCTATTGTTGCTTTTGTCATGCTTGACCTTAAAAGTTATGTGTTAACTAATATTGGGGACAATGTCTACCTTTTGTTATGTACCTGCAGTGCAGTCTTTATGGAAGAATGACTCAACCTGTTCCAGAGCACCATGATTCTTGGGAGCCTGTGGTTTAACTTGTTTATGCTGCGGCCACTGGTTGCTGATTAGCTCGGCCTCGCCCATGTTTTGACCTATACTAGTTTGCTTTACAGGCTGTTCCCAGGATGGCTAACTGAGAAGAGTCACGATAGAAGCCTTGGTTAGTTCTGTTCTCTAGAGAAGTGTGATGGGAATGTGGACGCAGCCTACAGGACATCAGGACTGATGTAGACACAGGATTTTCATAAAATTTGTTTTTCTATTTTTTCTTAGAAATAAAATTCTACTAGTATGTGGCCTTAAAATTGTCATCTTTTAAGAAATGTTTGTTAAGCTTGTGTTTTGGTGTATAAAGCACATTTTTTAAAGTGACACTCTTAAGTGGAATAAAACTTTATTCTAATTCATAATGTAATTCATATTTTAAAATGAGTTACTTTAGATTAACTAGATTGCTTAGAGAGAGAACTTGATACTCATTAAATGTAAGTTATAAGGAAGTTGAGTGTGATTTGTATTCATTGGTGGGTTCAGATACTTATTTTAAAAGTTGATTCTTTTTTTTAAAAATTAATTTCATTTGGATTTATTTGGTAGGTATCTTGGGATTCAGGCTAGTTTTTAGGCTATTTATATTAAGTACTTTAACAGAACAAATTGAATATTTTATTAAGTAATTATCAAAATATACTTAACTAAGCTACATTAAATTTTACTTTTTTGCCCAAATTTTAACAAATATTTGATAGTAAAGATGACATCTTTACCATCAGGTAATAAATAGCACTGGCTTTTTATTGCAGAGTAACTAACTCACTGCGAGACAGCAGCAGTTCTGCATACTGTGCAGCCCGGGATGTATTCCTTAGGAATTAGTTCCTTGCTATTTGAGATCATACTTCCTTTACAAATTTTTTATATGATTTGCATTTTTATTTACTTTGTGAAATATAATAACTATACATGCTATAACGTTTAAAAGGTGCAAAGTTCTGTGGGACCATGAAAAGATAGCTTGGTTTCTGGTGGAGCACTGGCTAGAGATGGCCAGAGACCCAACAGGTATCCTGCAAGGGACGGCATGCATTTCGCCACGCTCCCAGACTCCAGGCTCCTGACATGAGGCAGAAGAACTCCATTGACCAGGGCTTTTCAGTCATGTAGGGCAACACCCCTTACAGCCCCTCCCAAAGAGAGGTTTGTGTCACCTAGCACTAGTAGAGGGTGTAACTACAGGCCGCAGAGCCTCAAGAGATCGCCATATTAATAAGATGCCTAAAGGCCAGAGGGCGTAGCCAATTAAACATTCCTTCCCAGACCCTCCTCCTTATAAACGGTGTTTAACCAAAGGCCCGCCCTGGGAGTGTGGGGGTACAGCTAGATCTACTTTCCACTATGACAATAAACCTTTTAAAACCATGGACTTCCTGGTGTCTTTGGGGCCCCAGCATGGGGAACCATGGAGAAGGCCTTTGACTACTGAGGGAAGAGGGTCTAAGAAGGAATGCTTAACTGGCTACGCCCTCTGGCCTTTAGGTATCTCATTAATATGGAGATCTCTTGAGGCCTGAGGCCTGTAGTTATGTCCTCTACCTGTGGAGGGGCTGGTAGGGGCGTTGCCCTATGTGACTGAAAGGCACTGATCAATGGAGGTCTTCAGCTGCATGTCAGGAACCTGGAGTCTGGAAGCAAGGCTGAATACCCACAGTCCCATTAGGGTCCGGGGTTCGAGGACTGTGCTCGGCCAGGAAATAAGCTATCCTTTCATGGTCCCACAAAGTTCCACATTAAAAGTCCTCATACTGACTCTGTCCTTTGATGTCCTTGGTGACAATGAGTATTGATAGAATTTAGTTTTGGCTGAAAGGTTTGTTCTACATTTCATGAACTTATTAAAGGATTAAGTCATACAAGGTTTCAGCCTACTTTTTCTTAGCTGATAAGTAAGCATTAAGAATATACCCTGGGATTGAAGTGGTCAAATGCTCGTGCAGACATTGAGGACCTGCATTCAGTCCTCAGGCATGTTGACACCTGCTTGTAATTTGAGTCCTGAGGACTCAGGCAGATTCTTAGGGCTCTCTGATCAGTCAGTCTAGCCTACTTGGTGAGTTCTAGGCCAAGTGAGAGACTATTTCACAAAACAAAGTAGATGGTGCCTGAGGTATTGACCCCCAGCCTCTACATATTCACACATGTGCACACACACAGACACACACACACTGGGTTGCATACCAATTCTATGTAATTTGTTAAAGAAACTATTTTTGTAATTATTTTTAGGTTGATGGTCTTACCTCCCTGGAGATTTGTAGACACATATGTTAAGTGCCTATAAATCTCAGCCAAAGTTTTATGTGGCAGAAGATCATTAATCTTATGAGTAGATCTTTGATCACACAGCTTCATTGTGCTAAGTTTTGTTGATGAAATTGTGAACACTCCCTCTCTCCTTCCCTTCCGTGTCTGTGTGTGTGTGTGTGTGTGTGTGTGTGTGTGTGTGTGTGTGTTAAACAGAAGCCCCTGCTCAGTTCTCTCCTCAGGTCTTTATGGTGTCACATCACTGAACAGATCAGATTAGTACATCGTGGCACTGACTCCCTGTAAAGAAATTAATTGCTAAAAACAAAAACAAAATTATGCCAGGCATGGTGGCACACACCTTTAATTCTGCATTCGAGAGGCAGGCAGATCTCTGCAGGTTTGAGGCCAGCCAGTTTACATACCAAGTGCTACATATAAGCCAGCCCTCATTTTATAATAGGGCCCTGCCTCAAACAAACAATTTTATGGTAATCAAGTGTGTGTGTTCATGCACTCACCATGCTACAGTGTGCCTGTAGAGGTCAGAGAGTACCTTGAAGGGATCAGTCCTCTCTTCCTACCCTTTGAGTCTATCTAGGGGATTGAACTCAGGGCCATCAGTCTTGGCAGCAAGCACTTACTAAACCATTTCACCAGCTTCTTCTCTATTTTTGATGTGCCAGGTGCTGGGATTTGGTCTGGGTCTGAAGTAGCCAGCAATGATTTAGGCATTTGGTGGTGCAGACTTAGATACTAATCAGAGGTTAAGTCATTCGTATCATCCAGATTTTGAGGTGTATTCACCTATATCAATTCTGACAAGTTTGACACAAGTGACTTGTATCAAATCTGACTATCAAATCTGAATAAACTGTTCATTTATTCCTTAGTTCATACATTTTGTTTGCAACAACTGCATTTGTTAACAAAGTATTTATTTAGCGCTTACTAGCTGCTAGGTCATATTTCAGAGGCCTCACCACTGTGGTGAACGAGACAGATAACGTTCCAGCTCCTGTGAAACTTCTATTTTAATACAAAGCAAATAGGAGAACACTAGCCAAGAGCTACAAGCTGCCTCTAACGCCCAAGCGCCGGACTAAAGGTGTGCGCTGCCATGCTGGCTGGTGTTTTGTTTTGGGTTTGGTTGGGTTGGGTTGGTTTTTTTTTTTGTTTTTTTTTTTTGTTTTTCCTTACACAGTTAACAAAAATTTGTTGCCTTTAAAGCAGTAGCCTAGAGGCAAAGCAGGAAAGCGTAATTTTCAGATGGTTACAGCTTTATTTAATAATCAGGGTATGCCTAACAATGCTTCATTCCAGCCTATGAGATAGAAACAGAGGGATGGCAGTGCTTGACGCAGGCAGGGGATCAGTAACTGTGAAGGCAGGCACTAGGCATGGAGGTGAAGTTAGAGGACAGCATGACTACATCATGGTGAGGGATATGGTAGGCATTGAGAGGCCGTAGTCCCGAGAACATGGGTTTGGGACTCACTTCCAGTGCAGTGGCGACCACTGGAGGACTTGTGAGTGGGACCTAAAATAGTCACTCCTGTAATACATAAGGGTCTGGGGCTTGGGGAAGATGCACCTGAAACACCAACAGATTGATTGACCTTTCCCCTCTCCTTCATATTGAGTAACTCTCATGATTGTTTTAGTAACCAACTTCTGTGTGGCTGGAGACACATCTCAATCAATACCCGAGTGTTTGTCCAGCCTGTCAAAGGCTCTGGGTTCCGTCCTCAGCATCCCACACCCACAGAAGAGATCAGCCTCCATGTCCATCTCAAACCTTTCACTCCTGTGTCCATTTCTTAGGAGTTCTTAGCTATGTTGTATCTGTCTGTCTCATAGCTAGAGCTTTCCAGAGCAGATGCATTTTATGTATTCAACATTTTGGGGGGACAGTTTGTTGCAAATAATATGTAATAATACAAGCATGATTACTAAATTAAATTTTAGATCATATTTCATCATCACGTACTAAAATATATGCCTTTTTTTTTCAGAGACGTGGAGCTATTTCCTATGACAGTTCTGATCAGACTGCGTTATATATTCGTATGCTGGGTAAGCACAACTTTATATCAGTGCCAGTTGGTTTTGCTGTTGTATTATCTGAGGTGGGATGTCTTGCATTAGGTAGTCTTTTCATCACTTTTTGAAGCAGAAATTGAAGTTTAGCACCTGAAAACTGATACTGAGTGTGATGAATAAAGAGGGGGCATTTTAGACTTAAGACAATTTAAAAGTCCAGTTAAATAGAACAGTACTTTTAGTGTATAGCTTTTAACTGTTTTAGAGCATTCTTCATGGAAAATAGGTTACCATCTGCTAATTAAAGAAGTGCATCCCAACATGGTGTGTAAAATGAATTATTTTTAATATAAATAAGTAACAAAATTAATCCAGCAATTGTATTCCTTTACCTTTGCTAGTCCCCAGTAATCACACAGAGAAACCAGCACTTACTTCAAGCTGTACCTCAATAGCTGAGCGGTTACATGATCTCCCTGAATCTCCTCTGCTAATCCGGCTACCTCACAACCCCGTCCAGTGATGCTTGCATATTATTTATTGATCTGGCTCGTTGGCGTTTTTTCTTGAGGTGTCTTGGACTCTCTCCTCCTTGTGTTGCGATGCATTTCCCTCACTCTCCCCTCCCCCTGGCTGGCAGAAGCTGTTCTCTCTTCTGCCCGACCATTGCCTGATCAGCATTTATTGACAAGCAGAGAATAAATAGTTAGAACTGTTTAAACAAACTTGACACAGGAGATTCTTGATATAAGAATTACAGTGTCATGTCCAGATTGAAACAAGATCTGAGGGCAGAGAAATGAGCATTTGAATAACCCAAGGACAACCTTTACCCAGTGTATAAAAATATTATGCCTACAGTGATGAGTCCAAGAATACATGATTATGTCAGTCCTCATTTTGTGCTCAAGTAGCTTACTGAGAGAACTTGATACTTAAACACATTCTACATTTCCTGATTCCACAAGTCAGTATAAGTAGCTGTGCACTTATGTGTTTCCCCTCTTCCTGACTTTGTTGGCATTATCCCTTCATTCAAGCACATCTCTTGCTCTTTACTTCACACAGTTAAACATGCAGTTAGATCTCAGTACGCACACTTGCTCCTAACTTTTCTCTTCATGGTTAAAATTCTTCCTTCAGCTCTGAGAACCTGAGGCAATTTTTACAGTTTATCTGCCTCTGTTGCTTCCTGTGGTTCTGATTGTGCTCTTACTCCTTCCTCTTTAATGCGCTCTGTGTCTTGTGTGTTACCCACTTCCGTTCTGTTCTAGTACAGCAGGTGTTTGTTCTGCATTTCCTTTCCCATCTCTTAAAACAAAGCTGCAGACATATTTACTGTGTTTCAGTGGGTATATTTTGGTAAACATAATACAGACACCTCACACTTTTTTAAAAAAAATATTATTTACTGTATGTGAGTACACTGTAGCTGTCTCCAGGCACACCAGAAGAGAGCATCAGACCCCATTACAGATGGTTGTGAGCCATCATGTGGTTGCTGGGAATTGAACTCAAGATCTCTGGAAGAACATTCTTAACCTCTAAGCCATCTCTCCAGCCCCAACACCTCATACTTTCAATAGGCCTGAGAAGATTTGTTTGCCACATCTGAAGTCTTATTATCTCAGTAGGTATTACTCAGTTCTCCCAAAATGCAGTAATTCCTGACTCCTGTATACCCCAGTTCATTGGCAAGTCTGATTTGTGGGTATCTTCAAAACCAGCACTCACCGTCTTGATCACATATCACCCAGTCCAAGCCCTGGGTTTTGCTTTGCATCTTGCACTTGTTTTCACTTGGTCTTTGTGGATTGTGGTTGACGCAACCCAAGTGAACTTTTTTAAACACATAATAAAGCCATCTTAACTCCGAGTACTCTGATGACTTTCAGCCTTGGATTAAGAGCCAGATCTGACATATTCGGTACCAAGGTCCGGCGTGATCCAGCCCTGATGCCTTTTTGACACCTCTCTTCCCAAATTCCTTTTCCTGGAACCCCTGCCATGCTGGCCTTTTTATTTGTATGTGAGCATGCTAGGTGTGCTGCTGGGTCAGTGTTCATGTTTGCTCTTCCTAGTGCATGGAATTTCTCCTGCTAGTCCTACGGCTCACTGCCTCACCTGTTGCAGGTCCCTGTTTAGACACCTCTTCAGTGAAGCCTCCCCTGATGATACTGTCCAACCCCATTCCTCCATCCCCAGTTCCTCTCAACTAACTTTAGAGCTTCTAACCCTTCTCTGGAGAAAGGAGTTGTGTGTTTGTTTTATTCGTATTTGGGAAGGTAAACTTTGTGCACTGCTGTGTCCTGGGTCTAACGTGTTCAGCAAACCTTTGTCACAATAAGAAGTAACTATGTAAAAGAAGTCTTGGTAGATAAAGATGGGGTCACAGTACATGAAGAGAGCCTTCCTTAAGGACACAGAGCAAGGAGATCCTCCAAGGAGCTCAGAGTTTCAGGAGGACAGGAAGGGGCCGTGAGACTCTTCCTGCTGTTGTGAACCTGGGTGACAAGACAGCTTTAACGGGAAAGGACTGCTTTTGGAACCTGTGGTTTAAGGACTGGCTTGTCACCTGCAGCAACACAGGCTTTGCAATGCGGTGGAATCTCCCGAAACCCGATTTCTGCATCCGCAGAGTGGGAGCTAGGACTCTTCGTATGCGTGCTGGTTACAGGATTGAGCAACGCCTGTAAGTTGTTGAGTGCCTGGTAGTTGAGTGCTAGATCATCCGAGAGTCACGTGGGGGTTATGCAAGAACAGTATCACACAAGTGTAAGAACCTGCTAAAACCCCGGGTGAGCAGAGATTACCAGTGTGCAAAGTGACTTTACTACATTATAAGATTATTGTGTGATCCCTGTCTCTGTTTGCAGGCAGCCCGGGCAGAGCAGACAGTGGTAAATGTCTGCTTCTCACTGTGGCTTTTTCCTCTGGGAAACAGATTTCATTTCCCACTGGCTTTTTATGGTTGCTGTTTCAGCCACATCAGAGTAATAATGTAGATAATTATTAAGGACTATAATTTTTAAGCGTCCTAACCCAGCCTTACAACTCAATACTGAAATTTTATTACATCCTCCAAATAAATCAGTTCTTAGCCATTCGACTCATTTGTTTGCTTTTGTCTCTTAACAGAGTCCTGAGTTTCCTTGTGGCACTCTCACGTGTATGTCACTATCCTGATTCTTCCCTTTCCTTCCAGGCTTCCCTGGCTGGCCTGTACCAGAGGAGCAGGATCCCACATGGGCCTGTTTGTACATGGGACCTACTTCCTAGTAACAGTTTTCTAACCTTACATTTGTTTGTGATCTGTCCAGGAGATGTCCGCGTGAGGAGCCGAGCAGGATTTGAAACAGAAAGAAGAGGTTCCCATCCATACATTGACTTTCGTATTTTTCACTGTATGTATTTCATTCATATTTTCAAAACTAAAATTTTTTATAGTTTTCATTACTTAAACCTTCCTAGCGTTTAGTTTCCTCAGGGGAAAAAATACAAAGGAGGAAAAATGCTGTGTTATCTTTTGACTTTTAAATTTTTTTTAAAAAAATATTGTCATAAATTATGCTCTTTCTAGATAATGTCGATAAATACAGATAACTAGAAGAGAATAATAATTAGAAATTTGTTTTTGACTCAATATCTCATGGAGGCCAGGCTAGCCTCCTACTCACTGTGTAGCTCAGGATGACCCTGGACTTGGATCTTTCTCCCTCTGTCTCCCTCCTGAGTACTACATTACAGGTGTTGGCTACTATGCCTGGCCTTTGGGGTACTGGAGACCAAAGTTAAGGCTTCATGCATGCCAGGCATGCACTTCACCAACTGAGCCTCATTTCCAGTTAAATCTGGTTTTCCGTGGGTTTTTTTTTAATATCTTTTTATTTTGGTTTTTCAAGACATGGTTTCTCTATATAACCCTGGTTGTCCTGGAACTCACTCTGTAGACCAGGCTGGCCTCGAACTCAGAAATCCACCTGCCTCTGCCTCCCAAGTGCTGGGATTAAAGGCGAGTGCCACCACTACCTGGCTTCTTAATATCTTTAATTACTTCAGATAATGCCAACATGTTTTATGCAGATAACATGATAATAGGTTTTCAGAAGTTAAATGAAGTGTCATCCTTTTGGTTTATTTAAAAATACTAATAGAATGAGTATTTTAAAAACAAACATTTGTGTGTGTGTGTGTAGATCGTAGTGGAGAGAAAGGGAAAAACAAGTTTTAAAGGTCTTAAATACTGCCGGGCGGTGGTGACACACGCCTTTAATCCTAGCACTTGGGAGGCAGAGGCAGGCGGATTTCTGAGTTCGAGGCCAGCCTGGTCTACAGAGTGAGTTCCAGGACAGCCAGGGCTACACAGAGAAACCCTGTCTCGAAAAAAAAAAAAAAAAAATCTTAAACACTGAATGTACTGAATCTGGTAAGGTTTGGTAACATACATTAACGTTAAAAAATGGGTCCAAACTTGACAGACTATAGGAGACATCCTAAACAATTCAGGATATAAATGAGGTGGAGCAGTGAGCCTGGCATTGTGAGTCACCTTTCCCTGAGGGTCACGTGCTGACTTTTAGAAAGGGGATACAAAGATAGCAGAGCCACCCTCATCATTAGAGGAGCAGAAAGAGGGCTTTATAACCTAGTAAGTGTGCTTGGGTGAGGGACAAGGCACTGTTGATAAAACATCTGTGTTTAGGTGAAGCCCAAAGCACTTTGTAAATTAGAAATGAATCCTAACTCTGAACTATCTCAAGCACTGATTATATCCTGGTGGTTGCAGGCTGTAAAGATGATCCCGAAAACAGGTGCTAGAGAAAGAACAGTTGGGGCTTTCCAGTCTTGGCACAACCAGTAAGATTACACAGGGACACTGGGGCTTCCTTGAAGGGTCACTTCTTCCCATAGCCATAAAGGACTCAAAACTACTTATTATAGATAAGCCATCTTTTAAAATGCACATCAAGAAAGTTTAAGCTTTAAGCAGCGTAACATTGAAAGAGAAGCATGCTTAGATAGTTCATAATGTAACTGTGAAAACCAAAGTCAGAGAGAAAAATAGCAAAAACAGTGAGAGGCAGAGCACCCACCTGCGGAGGGGCGTTAGCAGCTTGCCAGTGAAGACACCTTTCATTTTCTTTTTGTGTCTGTTCTCTCCAACGGGAGCAGTAGCTATGGGGGAGCACTTGTTCCAGGACAGCCTCACTGTCTTCTGAGTCCTGAGGCTAGGGCAGCTGGGCAAAGCACAGGAACCAGGACACACTCACACTTGTTCTTAAGGCCACACTGTCTCCATGCCACCCATGTGGAAATAGGACACACTTACATGTGTTCTTAAGGCCAGCATGGTCTCTGTACTGCCTGTGTAGATACGAAAGAACAGTTACAACTGGATCACTCCTGAGTCAGACATCATCCCAAAGAGCTTGTCGGATTAAATCTGTATATTGGAAATGAGTACACTGGAAAACTGACATATTGTTCTATGTTTATGGTTGCTTTAAGCTGAAGAAAACCAATATAATTCATTACATTAATAAGAATAGGGGAGAAAAGTTATGGCTAATCAATACAAAGAATAAACTGTCGAGATCTACAAGAAAAGGTTTCTACAGGCCCAGGCTTCTCTACTCCCTCCTGAGTAGTGTGGCCAGTTTCTGCAGAAAGCAGCTTGCTGTTGAGTTACTGTAGGCACTTCACTGAGTACACTCAGTGAAGGTTGGAGGTATTCACTAAAAGGTCTTATGACTAACTGGCACGCCAGTTAGAATGTGTATGCTTTTCAGAAACTTTTTTTCTTTATAAAATTGCTTTGCTTGTTGTCATTTTTATGATCTAGAAGTTTCAGCAGCTTTAAAACTATCAGTCTTTGAAAGTTTTGAGGGAATCTGTTGTAAAATCCTCAGGCTGTTGGAGACATCTGTCTCTGATACATTGGTTTAGGGTTTTTTTTCTCTCTCTCATATGCTCCCAGAATTTTAGGAAACTTAGTAAAGGAGAGAGAGAATTTGGGAAATAAGATTCCTATAAAGGATGTCTGAAGTTTAGAATAAGGGACATAATGGTAAATTTTGATGGGGAAGTAGATAAGGATGATAAAATTGTTCAAAGTATTTCTAATGGAAGTTCTTCCATCATTAGAGGCCAGGAAGAAATACACATAATGTAAAAGTGACAGAAGCAAGACCAGATATGTGGTGGTCCTTGTAGGAGTCAAAGATTGTTAGATGGGATTAAAAGTGAAAAGCATAACCTTAGGCCTGCATGCATATTCCACAAAAGCTGACTCGCACAGGTTTCAGGGCTAGCCGACACTCTCCAGAGTCCCTCCTTGTAGAATGTCGCATCTCCTCGTACAAGGTAGAGATATCTGTGGAGGTTCATTCTGTGGAGGCAGAGTTGTTCTTACTTCTGCTCCTTCTGAAGGGCCCTTCTGCTTAGATCCTGCAGCAATATGCACATTCGCTTCTTAAAATCTTGGACTTGACCAAGGCACTTGCATGTAGATGCAGGGTAGGTTTGAACCTTCAGGGATACCCAAACTTTTTAAAAGACTGTTATATGTATGTTCTCTTACATCTCTAGTTTAAAATAATATTCCTTCTATAAGGACATAAAATTAACTGGATTATTTAAGTTCTGGATGTAGCTATGTTATATTCATTGCAGCTATGGTTTTCTCTGTGTGCAACTCCTCAACCCACTTTGCTATGCACCTTTTTGCTTTTGCCCTAAACTGTGTTAATTTCTCTACTGTAACACTATGACCAAAGCAACTCTTATAAGGACAACATTTAATTGGGGCTTACAGGTTAAGAGGTTCAGTTCCTTATTATCAAAGTGGGAGCATGGCAGCACCCAGGCAGGCACAGGGGAAGCTAAGAGTTCTACATCTTGTTCTGAATCAAACAGACTGGTTTCCAGGCAGGTTGAACAAAGGTCCTAAAGCCCACGCCCATAGTGACACACGTCCTCCAACAAGGCCACACCTCCAAATAGTGCCACTCCCTGGGCCAAGCACATTCAAACCACCACAGCCATTGCCCTTTTCTACTTAAATTAAGCCCTTTATTAAGTCCTGTGTATTTTTGTATTCTTAAGTAGCAGTAATGTTTATCTGCCTCTGTGAACCTTAATTAATCACTGTCTATAGTTTTGGTATTTATCATACTTCTTCTGTTAGGGTTTCTGTCTGTTGTGTTCTCTACTTAGCATCCAGGATCAGGTCTTCTCAACAAGAGCAGGTAAGATACAGGAATGCATCAGTAACAGGTTAGCTGCACAGTGTGAGATACAGGAACGCATCAGTAACAGGTTAGCTACACAGTGTGCTAGCCGAGCACGTAGCTGTGGCTGGCTGCGTGCTACTCTCTGTGCTGCACCTCCATCTGCTGAGTAGTTTTCAGGTGCTGCTGTTACTTTTTAACTTGTAGATTATATATATTTTTTCTCTATATTGAGGAAATGTTCTTACTAGGTTTTCCTAGGGATGAGACTTCCAGATGCACTAGTGCTGATAAGCTTTTCTTCTGTGTATAGCTCATTATAAACCCCGCTTGAGCTCACATACTGAAAGTTCTGTCAGGCAGTTTCAGCCAGATAACTACCAATTGGGGGTCATTTATAGGCTCCAAAGTTTTTGAAGGTTTTTATTGTTGTTTTTGTTTGGTTAATCTGATGAAAAGACTTTGGGAGTATAGTTTAGTGGTAGAGCATTTGTTTACTATGTGTCAAAAAGTATATTTTGATGTAGCTCAAAGGGACAGAAACAAACTCAAAGCAATCTGGCAAGAAAATGTCCTGTGGTAGAAAGTGTGTGCCATAACCCAGATTGGGAGAGCAAACACACCAGGGTGGGAGCCACTTTGTTTTTTGTTTTTTTCAGAGTTTTAAAGAAGAACCTCAGTGTTAATCTCCCCCACACCCAGGAGGGTTTCTTGTCTTAGCTGACCTTTTATTATAATCCTTATTCTCTGAGGCCTATAAATACACTTTTACTTAGTATCAGCGTGTTTTTACCTTGAAGAGACTTAGCTGGGTGTGACGGCTTATGTCCATGATCCAAGCACTCAGGAATAAAGGCCAGAGGATCACCATGCTAAGGCCAGCTGGGGTTACTGAGCAAGGCCTTGTATCAAAGATAAATAAATAAATCTTACTAAAGATGTAGGCTTGGGTGTAAAAGAGAAGAAAATCAGTTAAATGATATACACCTATAATCCTAGCAACCCAGGGGTAGAGGCAAGAAGTTCAGGGGATCAAGGCCACCTTCAGGTACATGCCGAACAAGGACATCCTGCGGTAGATGAGACTTTGTCTCAGACTCCCTCTGTCTCCAATAAAGGAAAGAAAATCACTTGAGCACACAAACTTACTAACTATAATAAATTATCAGCTGTACCAAACTAACAGATTCCCTTAAGTTAGAAAGTTCAACAGATAATTAACTCAGATGGGGCCGGAGAGATGGCTCAGTTAAGTGCACCACTGACTGATCTTCCAGAGGTCCTGAGTTCAGTTCCCCAGTAAACACATGGTGGCTCACAACCATCTGTAATGGGCACTGATGCCCTCTTTTGGTGTGTCTGAAGACAGCTATAATGTACATAAAAATAAATAAATAAATAAATTGTAAAAAAAATAATAATAATAACTAAGATGCAGGGGTGAAAATTAAAGTTGTTTCCCAGTTAGGGGACAATGCAGAAATGTGCATCAAGAACTCTAAACATCTTGTCCTGTCAGAGTTCACCACCAGAACTAAAAATATATGCAAAGAGATAATCAGATATTAAAGGTGTAAGTTCATGTAAAGGAATTTACATTTTTTCTTGTTCGTGATAATAATGTCCTAAATTATGGTACTACTGAGTCATTTAGAGATTTTAAAAATGTGATATAATGGAATTAGTCGTTTATATAAAGTCATAGGTTTCTATTCAGGTTGTGTATTTGTTAATTAAGTTACATTAAGCCATTTCTGCAGTTACTTATAAAGAACTGGGGGAATTTAGATTTGGAAACATTTTGAATTTTTTATTCATGGCCTCAGAGCAGAATGATTGTCATGATTGAGGTCCTCTGCCAAGACATGCTTCCCAGAGATGTGGGATCAGTGTGCAGGTGGGACCAGCCTGGCACCCTTGATGTAGGAGTCTGCTTCACTGATTGAAGTCTCTGGGTTTTAGGTTGGTCTTTTGAGATAGAAATGTCTCAGTAAAGCCTTCATTCTTCATGAGCTTTCCCTAAAATGTCAGAATGTCATTTATGTCAGAATGTAACTGTTTTCTCAGGTACCTTTCTCCAAACGTCTCTGAAGCAGTTTTTTTGTATTTTATAAACTTTATCTTTTGTCTTGTGGAGCTCAAAAGATGATATCTGTTGTGTATTTGCATAGTTTACAAGCTTTAAAAAAAAATGGCTTCTTTAAAATAAGAGCACCAGTGTGCATATTAGAGAAGAAGACAGCGAGTGCGTGCTCGGCCGTTGGGCGGCCTGGGGCCTGTGCTCTCTAACATGGATTCCTTGCTTGCTCCTTAGCATGCTCCTTCTGTGTTGTGACAGCCTCTGCTGCTCTAGGTGTTTTCCTGTTTCTGCTTCCAAAATACTCAGAGAGATAAGGAAGAGGAAAGCAAGCTCCTTTCTGCTTCCTTCCTTTGCATTTCAGTGAGCTAAAGCCTAAGTCCCAAATAACCCACAGAGCTTATGTTTTCTGTGTTCCGCTGGCCATTATAGCTGCTCTCCTGACTGGACATGATGTTAAGAATTCCATGTTGATTGTGTTTGTGTCTCAAGGAGACGTCTCAGTAAAGTGCTTGCTCTGTACCTTTAGAGCCTTAGCGCCCTCCTACAAAGGAAGGCATGAGAGAGCAAGCCTCAGGTCCCAGCACTAAGGCAGTGGAGACAGCAGGACCCTGAGCTTGCTGCTCAGCCATTCGAGTAAACTGATGATCTCTGGGTTCCACTCGAAGTTTGGAAGGCTGGAGTGTAATGGAAGTGTGTACCTCACATAGGTGATGCCCTATGTTCAATGCCATCACTACCAAAAATACAACAAGCAGAAAAGTGGAGAGCTATTGAGGATAACCTGTGGCCTACACACACACACACACACACACACACACACACACGCACGGGGACACACACACAAGTTGGAGGGTGCTGCACACATATATTAGCTAACCCTTTCTTTGCTTAAAATTCAGCCAGTTAAGAGTTTTATGTTGTACAACCAATTTTATCCCCGACTAGCTTATAAATAAATGAGACTCAGACTGTAGTTATTTTAATTGGCTTTGACACTTCCGGGCAGGGGGTTAGCTCCTAATCTAATTTTCGAACTTCTGGCCTGGCTACCTTCCCAGCAGTGTTCCCCAAGCACTTGCTGTTTCTCCTGGCCATGTGCTCTTGGTACATCTACCCTCATGGCATCTTCTCTTCCTCGTGCTCTTTTTCTGGGTTGGCATGGTTTTGGTAAGGGTGGAATGATACGGTTCCTGCCCCTGAGACAGGGCCAGCACGTCGGGGCCTCCATGAGTGTTGATGGTTGTTGGTGGTGTAGTTTTATTTGTATGATAATATACATATTTTCAGATTTCTCCCAGATATGGTCTCCCTGTTAATCGTAATAACTCCATAATAATAATAGTCTGCATGAGTCCTGGAGGTGAAGGTGTGGCTAATGTCTCAGGAAAACGCTAGGACCTTCAGGGCAGCTCTTAAGGCTATGGAAAAAAAACTCAAAAAACATGAATTTAAAAATATATAATTTATCAACCATGCAAAACATAAGTATGCAATATGAATTATATAAGTAGCTTCACGAATGGAAAGGAACAGAACAGCTGTGCGGTGAGTCGACTTGTCAAATACTAAGGGAAGAGAAAGAGATTTTCCAAGGACATCCCACTCAGCTAAGTTTTCTGTTTATGCTTACAAGGGCAGGCAGATTTCTGGGTTTAGGGTCAGCCTGGAACATAGCAAGGTTAGGCCCAGGCATGATAGAAATGGTAATTTCAGGGTAAGGTTCCACCCAGCTACTTGATTATCTGTGCTTAACAGAGACAGGCAGATCTCTGAATTTCTTTGCAATGTCAAAAAAAAAAAAAAAAAGTGTGCTTACCTTCTCAAGAAGCTGGGGTCATTTATGCTGATGCATAGGATAATCAAAGGGGAACCTGGAGTAGACGACTGGATTGATATGTGAAATTAAAGACTGGGCTTATGATCTGCAAGAGATGAGCTACCCAGGGAATATTTTAGAATAGCAAGAGACAACTGCTTGGAGAACTGTCTCAAGCAGAAAAATAGAAGAGCTGTCTGGAGATCTCCAGAGAAAGCAGATCATAGAGCAGTCTGGAAAGCTGTCTCGAGCAGAACGTAGGTGACCAGCTCGAACCCACGATTTGACGTCAAGTCATTTACTTTTCCGATGTCAAACACCCCTCCAAGCTGAGACTGGTCCTTGGTACTCTGTCGTCTCTTCGTGGTCTCTTCTGACTGCAAGCCTGGGAACCTGAGAACCCTGCCATTCTCCTGCCTAGCCATAGGCTGTCAGCATCTTTATTTACCTATCAGGGATAACTTGGAGCAAGGTTACAGTGTCACTTGGGTCTATGTGTGGATTTGCTCAACTTTGGGTGCCAGTATGTAGCATTACAACATATACCAGAAGGCCGCACCTCAGCAGTTACAGGGTCTTATGGCCGCACCTCAGCAGTTACAGGGTCTTATGGCCGCACCTCAGCAGTTACAGGGTCTTATGGCCGCACCTCAGCAGTTACAGGGTCTTATGGCCACACCTCAGCAGTTACAGGGTCTTATGGCCACACCTCAGCAGTTACAGGGTCTTATGGCCGCACCTCAGCAGTTACAGGGTCTTATGGCCGCACCTCAGCAGTTATAGGGTCTTATTGCAGCTCCCCAAGATGATCTTTATTAGCTGTCAACCAGATTCAGGCTTATTGCTGTTCTCTGGGCCCAGCCTTTTATGTTGTCTTCATTACTGCAGCTGACTATTGAAACATACTTCATAGATTTTCCCATAGTTCTCAGGTGCACTGGGTTGCAGTTGTTTCCTTTCATCATGGCACGGCCATATAAAGCTTAGGTTGTTTGCTTCATACTTAGGTGATATGAAAAACATCTGTGTCTATGAGCTGTCTAGGGTGGGTCAGGCTGGTTTGTTGTCTTGGATTAACTGACTTCCACATGTAGCACCTGTGTAAGGGCATCTGCTGTACCTGGAGTCTGTCGGTACCCTCTGCCTCTCAAGCAGTAGTGTTTGCCTGGCACTTCCCTGACTTGTGTGTTTGCTTTTGCTTTCCTCTTCAGTTTTCCACGGCCTTCCTGCTCACAAGCTACTCTGTTGTGGTGATTGATTGGTCTGCTAAAGTGTTTCTTGTCTTCTGTATTGGATTCTTACTCACATGAACATCTAGCCTGCACTTGTCGTTGTGCCATTATAGACCAAGGTCATTACTTTGTCTAAAGTTTCTCTTAAATTAGTTGATTCCCACATATTCCTTCTCTCCCAGCTGACTAATAGGGAGTTGAGTTCATGTGGTGGTGCACGCCTTTGATCCCAGATGTGGGAGGCAGAGCCAGATTAAGCTCTGTAAGTTCGAGACCAGCCTGGTTCCACAGAGAGAGCGTTACAGGACAGCCAGGGCTACACAGAGAAACCCTGTCTTGAAAAATAAAATGAACACTTTCAAAGAGCTTTGTATCTCTTATTTAATCATCAGATCATCAGAATGATCAATAATTCTGTGAACCAGAGTTATAAGAATTGCTTAAGGGGAAAGTACTGGTGATACGTTTCATTCTTATTAGAGTTGATCTAATTTGAGATTGTGAGTTGGTCACTTAGTTGACTATGTATACACTTAAAGTTTTATCAGACTGTTTTGAAATCTTGTAAATATACAGTTAGTTCTGAAGTACTTAACGTATACAATGGCTTTCAATATTAAATACGTACCATAAAAATGAAATCTAGTCTTAATAGTTAAAAGTATAAGGCTATGTTTTTAAAGTATTTAGTGTTTATAATTATCATTTGTACTATACATATAATTTATACTTTATAGTTGTATTTATTGAGTGCTTGCTTCTTTCCCCAAAACTGTACAGAGATGTTGCGTGTGTTGTCTCGTGTGCTCTCTGCATTCTGTCGTCAGAAGCCTGTTACAGATAAGGAGCGGAGGATCATTCAGAGACTTGAATCTGCTTTATGATAAGAAACTGGAGACAGCAGGGATTCCACCCCATCTTTACCCACTCTGCCATGCTGTCTTCGTTGTTGGCACAGGCAGCTAAATAACATGGCTCATGGCAGCCTAGAACAGTGCTTCTGTATCTGTCTGTACATGCTGAGACATGCTCAGACTAAAAGTTCCTCTTAAAAGAAACATGTCCCGTAGATGTGTGACAGCTACAATTTCTCCTTTTTACATGATTTTTAGATACCCTCCCCCCCCCCCTTTTTTTTAAAGAAAACTAGGAAGGAAAATAAAAATTAGAATACAGAAAATATTTAGAATTTTTTATTCAATCTTTGTCCATCATAGAATTAACTAAGCTAGAGCTAAAACCTTAAAGTACCTACTTATAACAATGCAGATCTGAGCAGTAATTTCCCATAGTAATTCTTTGTGTACAGAGGCCGTGATTGCAGAGTGCCCCCTTGTGGATCACTGCCGTGGGTTCTTGTCTCTTTCAGGAGCCAAGGGCTTTTCTATGAAAGGACCTTTCTGATCTAGTAGTTGCCCTGCTGTGTGTGGCTTGGGGAGCAGGAAAGTACTTGCAGGAAAGACAGGAGGCTACTGCTCAATCTCCAGCCCCTTTCTCTTCTTAGCCTGGAGCCTGTATTTCCTCTCTACTGTCCATGATGATGAGGGGAAAACAGTACATTTTTAACAGTCAGCTACTCTTCTCCACTCTCTTTTCTGGTCCAGAAGTATGGAGGAAGGATACCTGGACACGGTGCCCTTGCTCATGAGCTTTGGTGGTGCTGGTTAGTCTATGGCTATGCCATGGGGCATGGTACTCTCTGATAATAACATGAACTTTCATATGCCTTTGGCTTTTTAAGCTGTGTCAGAAAGTAACATTATGTGAAAACCAGAGCAAGCCTGGGAAGTTTGAGTAGTCCAAGCCTGATTAAAGCTGAGCTATAATAACACAAGTGTAATCTGTTGTATGTTGTGCTGTGAAATGAGTAATGACTCGCCTTGTGTCACAGAGTGAGCTCATCTGAGTATTGGTAATAGGGTTGGGTTTTTGTGTAATTTGGCCAGAGGGTGAGCTTTTTAGTAATTATCTAAATGAAGAGTACTGGCTTCTTTCAAATGCCTCCTCTTTCATATATTCCTAAATGCTATTATTCATTCAGCCTGATGTCCCCCTGTACAGTGGTATCAGGTTTAACAAGGTTGAAAGAAAGGCTGGGTGCAGCCTTCCAAGCTTAACCCTTACTTGTTGCCCTAGAAGAAGTCTCTATCAGAGTTTTCAGTGTAAGGACTTTGCTTCTGCAGAGACATAGTGTGTGTGTGTGTGTGTGTGTGTGTGTGTGTGTGTGTGTGTGTGTGTGTGTTTTAGAGAGAGAGAGAGAGAGAGAGAGAGAGAGAGAGAGAGAGAGAGAGAGAGAGAGAGAGAGAGAGAGACAGTGGGCAGAGGGTGGTGAGGTGTGAAGAAAATACACATTTCCAACAGTGTCACAGCAATGGATGCTTTATTAATGATTTATAGTTTCCGAGCCCTTTATTAGATTGTATTTTGAAAGCTCTCCCAGGACAATTCTGAAAACTAATTTACTCATAAAAATCTTATTGTCCAGCAAGGCCTATGTATCAGATACTAGTGACACAAGCTTTTTCACTTGCCCTGTGTCTGAGGAGTAAAGGAGTCAGGCTGTATAGAAGGATTTACACACAAAGCTTACCATTACAGGAATCTATGAGAAAAATAGGAGTTAGAAAAAGTTGAGTAGCTACCACCTTCTATGCACATGAACAGTCGCTGTCACACACACTAAAAAGTTTATAGTCTTCCTGCTTCCTCCTGAAGGAGACTGGAACAAACACAGAGACCCACAGCCAGGCGGTGTGCAGAGTGAGGGGCCTTAGAACACTGTCTGGAAAGGAAAAATGACAATTGAAAGACACACACCTAAGCACAGGTCTGTGGAAGTGTCCACACATATTACTATGTAACTTCAGACAGAGAGGGGCAGTTTCTTACAGTAACACACAGATGCTATTGATTGCTGATGGTCATGGTCTGACTGTGGTGCTGAAGAAGTGCCGAGAGAGAGAGAGAGAGAGAGAGAGAGAGAGAGAGAGAGAGAGAGAGAGAGAGAGAGAGAGAGAGAGAGGCAGAGAGAGGCAGAGAGAGGCAGAGAGAGGCAGAGAGAGAGACAGAGACAGGCAGGCTGGCCGAAAGGTGAAAAAGAAAGTAGAGGAATTGAAAAGTTCAACCAGCAAGACCCAGGTACAGAGACAAGTGCTGCCCAGGAGGGCGTGCAGAAGGTTTTTAGGCAGAGGCCTGAAGCTGGGAAATGGACTTGGGAAATGTCAAGTAGTGGAAGGAATGGACTGTAGAGCTGAGGTGCAGAGCTAAACAACCAGAATCTTTTGTGTCCTTTGATGCTTAAAAAAACTGGATTGTTCTGAGAGTAGAGGGAAAAAATGATTCTTAGACTCACTGAAGGATACACTGTTTTCAGAGAAAAGCCACAGTGCCCAGAGGTTTCCTCTTTAGACAATTTTATATTTATATCCTGTAGGACCCTTCAGATAGATAGATAGATAGATAGATAGATAGATAGCTAGATAGATAGATAGATAGATAAAATTATCTTTAAAATACTTTAAAACTATCTCATTAGGACTTAAGATACGTTACTATAGTTGTTAATATCATCTGTGTGACTGGGATTTGGCTGTTCAGTCACTTGAAACTGGAATTTGTAATGTGTGCGTGTGGTGTGTGTTTGTGTGAGTTGCTTCTGGTTTTTAAATAGTATGTTGAAGCAACCGAATAAGAAGTAATAGTTAATGGAAATTAAACTTTAAAACTGAGTCTAAGTCCAGATGCTCTCATAACTTTCTAACGCTGTCAGAACTCACTCTTACTCTTTTTTTAATTCTTTAGTTCAAAATAGAAATAAACTACCTCCCCATAGAAAGAACTGTTCATAGAAATTAATGAATTTTCAAAATACTTGTATGTGGGACTGGAGAAATGCCTTAGCAGTTAAAAGCACTGGCTGCCCTTCCAGAAGACCTGGGTTTGATTCCCAGCATTCAGGTGACGACTCACAGCCATCTTGAACTCCAGTTGTAGGAAACCCAGCCCTCTTCTAGCCCTCCCATCCCTGCACACACCAGGTGCACATGCGCACGTGCAAACAAAGCACCGCACCGGTACAAGGAAAATGAAGGGAAAGTGCTTGTGTAACACCTCCCATACTTGCGTGGAACTGGGGGTGTTACAGCGGCAGTCTACTCGGTTCTTTAACACCTTATGTACTTGCATGGAACTGGGGGTGTTACAGAGACGGTCTGCTCCGTTCTTGCCAGTGTTTTTATGGTCACTCCCTTTCTTTCAGCTCAATCTGAAATTGAAGCATCAGTCTCCGCCAGGAACATCAGAAGGTTACTAAGTTTCCAGCGGTATCTCAGATCCTCACAATTTTTTCGAGGTGCCACAGTTTGTAGTTCTCTAAACATTTTAGATGAGGATTACAATGGACAAGCCAAGGTTTGTACAACTTCTTCAAAAAGATTTGAGTTGCTTGATAAGTTCCCTGGGGCCACCTCCAAAAAACTGATTTAGATGCCCTTTTTCTGTCTGAATTAAGCCATTTTTCAGATCTTAGGGCTGGTTTTTTTTTTTTTTTTTTCTTCTAAGTAGGTATAACAGAGCAAGGAAAACTGAGATGAAGTAGTGCATGCATTTGCTTTCTTAATTTTCTATATTAATTACTTAATATAGCATTAAGAAATGAGTGGATCAGCAGAACTGTCAACTTTTAGCTGGCACAGAGTTGGATGCTGGGAAAAATATGAGCCATGACCTGATCTGATGCTTCATGACATGATCTGATAAGGACATCACTATGGATGCATTTACCAGATAGTTCCATATAAACAGCTGGGGGGGGTGGATCCCTCTTTTAGTCAGAATATAGTCATAAAGGCTTAGCTACATCTTGACTGAAGTGGTATTTGTAAGGATTATTTACTTCATTCTTACAGATTTTACAGAAAATGTCTTAAGTAAGATTGAAGTAAAATGGGTTTGGTGTTGATCAAATGGGATTTTTATATAATCTTGAATTTTAATCTGTCTGAAAGTATTTGTTCCTTAAATTTTATAGGCCAGATATCTAAAGTTATGTGGATTGGCTCCAGGGTGTCTTCTTTGAAGTTACATTACAATATAAAGAAAAGAATCTTCCCCTGCTTGGTAGATAAGTCCGTAGGAACTGTTGATCTGCTGTTGCAGTTAGAATCTTAACCTGGCTGTTATTGCTGGCTTTGGTTCTGTGGTTTCAACCTCCACAAGTACCACACTGTTATTACTGGTGGTGTTTAATTCTTCATTGTATACCACAGCAAACTTAGGGATACAAAATAAAAGCTTTTATTTTAAAGGCCCACACAATGTGGACTTTGGATTTATTTGTTTGCCTAAAATACATTTATCCTAAGAGCTAATTGATTGATTTTACTGATAGTTTTGAATGATATTTAAAGATCATCACTAAATACCCCATAATTCAGGGGTCTCATTTATGAAAAAGAAAGAAAGAAAGAAAGAAAGAAAGAAAGAAAGAAAGAAAGAAAGAAAGAAAGAAAGAAGAGAGAGAGAGAGAGAAAGAGAAAGGAAGAAAGGAAGGAAGGTAGGTAGACAGACATGGTTAGCAAGCCAAGTATGTATGCCTTTAATCCCAACACTCAGGGGGTAGAGGGAAACAGATCTCTGAGTTCGAGGACAGCCAGAGCTATGTAGAAAGACCCTGTCTCAAAATAACAAAACAAACAAACAACCTTGAGCAGCAAATACTTGAATTACAGTTTGGTGTGAGTTTACTGTGGTCTCCAAGTCCCTGAAGTTGGACTCTTCAGTTACCATGACAGCTTTCTGCTACAGCTGAGCAAGTTAGTTATTGCCTGCTTCCCAGGTGTCGGTGAGGATTGAGCACCTCGCCCACTCACCAGTTATCCATTAGAACTCCCTGCCGGATTTTTAAAATCTGGTTTAAGAATATGTAGCATATGGGCTCTATGATGGTGAATTATTTCAGAATTCCCCTGAGTTTGTAGACCATAGGAACAGGTTGACAGACTGACCTGACCTCTATATGATTAACTAAAAAACAAAAGAATTTGTTCTCAAATGGAATTTGTTTCTGTAGAGGATGTTTGAGCCGGTGGCAAAAGTCATAACTAAAAGGAGACTGGGAGCAAAGTGTGGCAGCTCACTCCAATCCTCCAGTTCTCGGGAGGCTGAAGCAGGAGAACTGCCATGAGTTATAGACTAGCCTGGGCTGCACAGTAGAGCCCTGTCTACAGACCTAGAAAATAAAGTGAGCGAAGGTGAATCATCCTCGGTGTTTCTCAAAACCAATCAGCCACTTCTCGTTTCCGTGAACTTTGCTATGGACTATCTGCAGAAAGTGGGTGTTGCTGAGATTAAATTACAGTAGAAATGTTTGGTTTTCATTTCAGTGTATGCTGGAAAAAGTTGGAAATTGGAATTTTGATATCTTTCTGTTTGATAGACTAACAAATGGTAAGTGAAGCATTTGACATACTCGAGTTTCTGTGGTCATTAGCCTCCTGTGTTGACGCTTTAGTGTGCTCTGTCCTCGCTGTCATTCACATGGGCTGTGAACCCAGTGCCAGCATTTTGTCCTTGTTAGTCACTTTTCAAAAAGACAACAGAAATCATTTCACAATTTTTGTCTTGACAGTAACCAAGTCACGACTGGACCAGTTGGCAGTTACTACTGCCGGTTTTAATCACTCCGCCTGAATCTCATTGCAGTCTTTGTTTGTGACTGTATACAGTGGCATCTTCTGACACAGTTTTCCATGTAGAACCCTACATCCCAAAGGCATGCTCCACCAGTTGCTCTCTTTCTTGAGTGTGCTGGCCCCCGGCCTTTTTTCTTGCCTGCTGCAGAGGGTTAGCTTGTTTGCACAGCCTCCCTCTGGCACTGCCTCCCCTGCTGGAGAAGAGCATGTCATTGTCAGACTCTGTGGACAGTTCAGAGGGCTTTGGAGAAATTTCACACAGGTTGTTCTAATCTCCCCTGCCCCAGCTTAGCACTTTATGTGGGGCTGGTATTGCTTTTTGTTTGGTTGGGTTTTGGTTTGTTTTTTTGTTTTGTTGGGTTTTTTGTTTTTTGTTTTTTGTTTTTTTTTTTTTTTAGAATAACTTATTTGGCAAATTCTTGGTGATACTTAGCCGTCTTTGCCCCTTTGTTAAAGTAGGTTTTTAATAGAATTACACTAAGAATTCAGTTTTTCTGTTGATAGGGAGAGAATAATGTGTCCCCTGCTTGTCTTTGAAGTTACCTGCTTTTCTTTTCTTCTAGAATGTGTTTATTATAGAGGTGTGTGTATGCACACGCCCACAGCACACATTGAAAGCCAGAGGATAGCGTGCTGATTCGGGTTCTCTTTCCTATGGATTACAGGGTTCCAGCTCAGTTTGTTGAGCTTGTGGGTACAAGTACCTTTACCCAGTGAACTCTGTCACCTTCCCTGAGCGCTGCTGTGGTTGTTTGGGTGTCACTGTCATTTCCTCTAAGCAGTAGGAACAGAGAGAAGGGCTTTATGTGCCCTGCCTATCTCGGCACTGCTGACAGGAAGTAGATGAGAATGACGGGCATGGTGGTGAGGACCTGGAGGTTTGCCGGTGTCCACAGCACCCCCAGGCATCACTGCCTGTTTGTCTTCCTGCCTCCTAGCTGGCTGCCCTAATGGAAAGGCAGCCTTCCTTGGGGGAAGTTGTTCTTTTTCTTTTTTAAATACAAGGAGGGAATTATTAGATGCCCCACCTCCTACAGGATTTGTGAAATTTTTCTTTCCTAACTCAACACAAACATGACTTCAGTTATTATCACAAGATAAATATAGATAAAGCAACACCAGCCATAACACTTTTAAAGGCTAGCCTTACATAAAGTGATAGCTTATAGCCTATTCTTAGGCTGCTAGGATGCCTGCCATTCCTTCACATAGTTGGGCTTTTCTAAATTTGATTTTTAGAAAGTACACAACCTGCTAGTCAGGGTCTTAGGATGAAAGCTAGTGAGCTCAACTGTGTTCTGTGTCAGCCATGGTTGCTTTCCTGAGACCACTCCGTTTGAACTGGCTTTATGGAGAAGGTGGCTCAATTACTTGGTGACAGATAAAAACCACCTATTGTTAGCTACCCACCTTTGCTTTTATAGGAAGCTAACCATAGCCCCTGGAAACCACAGAAATTCTCTACTTGAAGAAATGTAACGGAACAAATGGACAGGAAAAAACTGTTCTTCAAGTTGTGTTACGTAGGTGGGATGGTTTCCTTTTTGAAGATGGGTCTACATGGTCTGTGTTCACCATTTCCAAGTTCATAGTTGCCCCTTTGTGCGTATTGACTCAGTGGTGTTTCATGTTTCTTACTCTGGTACTCTCTTGGTGGTATAGGGGAGAAGATAGGCAGGAGGGGCAGACCTCAGTGGTTTGCCCCAGAACAGGTAAACCTCATCAGGAGGAAAGCAGTTGCTGACATTCCTCTTACAGGGGTGTGAGCAAGTGGTTTGCCTGTTGCTCCTGACAGCCTCTGGTTCACTGAGAGGAGAGTGGCCAGCCTGTGTTGCCATTTCAGCGCTCATAGAGTCAATTCTAAAAACTAGTAAGGGCCACTACATCTTAGTTGCTCTGTAGGTTTATTTTTTGTTTGTTTGTTTTATTGTGGCAGTTTTACTCTAAATATTATTATTGTTTCTTTTCCTCTTCCTCATCCTCATCCTCCCCCTCTTCTTTATCCTCCTCCTCTTCCTTCTCTTCTTTCTCTTCTTCCTCCTGCTTCTTTTTCTGAGACCTTGAGAGAATGTTTTTCTCATAGCCCTGATCCTGGAATTCACTGTGTAGGCTAGGCTGGCCTCAAACTCACAGAATTCTTCCTGCCTCTCCCTACCAGATGCTGAGATTAAGGCTCTGTGCCACCATGCCTGCCTCACTGACAACCAATTTAAGGATATATTTATTACTTTCCATGTAGAGATGATATGCCAGGTCACCTGTTAAAAGAATTTTGGTACTGGCAAGATGCCTTTGCAACCAAGCCAGCACACATGACGTGCTAGAAAGCAATGACTTCTACAAGTTGTCCTCCAACTTCCAACTTGTGAACCATGGCATGCATGCCTACATATATATACACGTGTGTGTCTGTAAAAGAATCCTTATGGTCTAGCAAGAGAGTTCAGCAAACAAAGACATTTGCTGCAAAAGCCTGATGACCTGAATTTAATACTGATTCCCCAAGGTTGTCCTTTGACTTTCATACACACACACACACACACACACCATGGCACGTGTGCTCCCATCCTGCATGTTTATTTCAACACACAATAATAAACAATATTATATTTAAAAATCCTCTTTGTGGCCTGCCTCAGCCTCCATGATGTTCTGCAAGTGGTTACCTGTATTCATCTATAGGGTCTGTTGACAGTGGTTTGATGAGTTGTTAGTTAATTCTTTATTAACCCTTTTAAATACTATAAATTCTTAGTGTGAGAATAGTTGTTTCTTTTTCATATTTTATCAAGAATCATAGAGTTCAGAAGTAGAATCACATGTGCATTACTGTTATCTGTGATGTAGTAACTTATGAGATTAAACCCCTCTAAAATAGTCAATGTAACTGTTAATATAGCATATTTATCCTATATTGAGTTTACAAAATTTGAGACATATAATGAGGTATCTATAACCTGGAGAGTTTCTGTCAGGGATGGGAAATAAGCATAATGAAGATGGATTCAGACGGCAAGGATGAGCACGGCAGCCTGTGTGTGGGATGGAGGCCATCGGGAGTGAATGTGCAGTGTGTCTGAATGCTCGTGGTTATTGGGGCATCCTAGGAAAAAGAGACAAGAAAACATGGGTTGCTATGGGTTGCTAGGTAAAATGTATCCGATGGATGGGGATCTGTCTTTGAGGAAATATGGATAAATTAGTGTTTAAGGAAAAGGAAACTAAAGGCTTGGGGGTCTCTCATTCCCTGTGGGACATGAGGAAAACGGGGAAGAAGCATGTTAAAATTGTTGTGAAGAATGAGAGTCTTAAAACAGGTGCTTTACAACGTGAAAGCAGCCTGTCATTGACAGAACAGTTTTGTTGCATGGCACAGCTGACAGTGGGGAGATCTGTGTTCTGCCTGTCCTCCACTGGCTCTCAGGTTCTCTGCTCAAGTACAGAGGAGAGGTTTAACTCAGAGCTTCAGTCTTGGGGACCTTGAAGAGGTGACTGCCCTCTCCTAGTTCTGTTCCAGTAAAAATAAACACAATTTTTAGAAGGTTGTAGCCAAAGATTTTTGCTATGATTTCTATTCATTTCTATGAAGTGCTTGTAAAGGTAGATTGGCTTGTTCACTGTAGGTCAGTTTTCCCATATTCTACTACTGAGTCTGTTGTCTTAAAAAGTTTAACCTGAAAATCCTTTAAATTCTATCTTTCAGTTCTTTGTGGAAAGCTAAAACATTGTTTTCCTTAGTATGGAAGGGAGACATTAACACTTAAAGTGTAAAACTATCAAAGTAAGGAGCTGCAGACATTGGCAGAGAAAAGTGGGCTGGGATACTACTTCCAAGTCCATGGTTGGAGTCTCCATCTAGGGACAGTAGCCTGGCCTTGCATGTCTTACTAACGTAGCCTCTCCTTTTTCTTTTCTAGGAAATAGTCTAGTAAGCTTAACCTTTCATTTATTTAGTCTTCATGGATTGATTGAGTACTTCCATTTAGATATGGTGAAACTCCGTCGATTTTTAGGTAAGTGATTCTAATATATTTAACAAGACTGTACAAGAACTTGTGTAACTGTCAGTCAGCTATAACAAACTGTTCAAGATCAGAGCTTAAAAAAGGTGTTTGTATCTATACAAGACATGGCGACATTTTTGTCAGTGACAGACACCATGTATCAGCTGGCTTTACAGTCGCGTTCTTTTTCGAATGGTCTCTGCTGTGGGGTGATACTGAAATACCTAGTGATTGGTTGAATAGAAGAGACATTTAGAGTGTGAACAATTTGAGTAGGTAACCACATGGAAAATATATGTGGATCACTAATGATTACACTTTCTATACTTGGATGTCCTTCGTGTATACTAAAATTCGAGTCTTTTTTTTTTTTTCTTTAATGCAGTTATGATTCAAGAAGATTACCACAGTCAAAATCCTTACCACAATGCAGTCCATGCTGCGGACGTCACTCAGGCCATGCACTGTTACTTAAAGGAACCTAAGGTGGGTGGTGGAAAGTCACAAGACAGTTTCTGTGGCCACACACTTCCATAAGTTAGTACCTCAGCTCAGAGTCAGGAGCTTCTTTCATGAGAGTGGGATCGAACCAGATTGACTTTTCCAGATATGACTGTAAGTGGAAGAGCTAGAGAACCAGACTCAGAGCTCTCAAAGGTTTGGGTTCTGTGTTCCTACAGATGCAACTTTGTTTCAAGTGTCCCCATGTGAGGTTGCTGAGTGTGCTGGTGCAGAGCCTGAGGCCATAGGACAGAAAAGGCTGTACTTCCTCCTGTCCCTGAGGCGTGCAAGCCCTCTTCAAAGCAGAGCTCTTAATACTGTTCTTCTTGTCCCTGGACGTTCATATAAGAGCCTCACTTTAGGCAGGCGTGGAGGTTCATGCCTATAAATCCCAGCATTTGAGAAGCTGAGACAGTAGGATTACCAGGAGTTTGAAGTCAGACTAAGTAAATAGTGCCTTCCTGTCTCCCTAGCCTGTCAGAAACTGGTAATGGCCAAGTTGTTTTTCTTACTGGTGTACATTTATTGATGTCCTAAGCAACATGCTGGTTTTGGAAGAAGGGAGGGAGGGGAGGAGGGAGGGAGGGAGGGGAGGAGGGAGGGAGGGAGGGAGGGAGGGAGGGAGGGAGGGAGGGAGGAGTTTTGACCTGAAATTTTAGGTGTGGACATATTGTTACTGAACATAGAAAATGAATAAGAATGTCAGACCGCTGGAGAGGGTACTAAAGTCTTACATTTATAATGATGTTGTCCCTTGTGATAACCAGAAGAAAATCAGCCTAACGGCAGAAAGCAACAGGACAGCAGAGTTCCACTGGAGGGGCGCCACCTCTTATAGTTTTCTCTTTTAGTGAAAAGGACCTTGCAGATAGTTTTATAGATAGATACAAGTGAAATCCGACTTTCTTATACTTTAAAAGCCTTGTATTCAGGAGCTCAGACATGACTACAATCAATAGCTCTTTAGTAACAATGTTTGTTTTTCTAAAACTCCATTCTAGCCAGGGGTGGTGTAGTTCATGCCTTCAAGGACTTGGCAGACTGAATCAAAAGGATAGGAAGGTCAGTGGCTCCGTGCAAACACTCTAAAGTTGTGTGAAGGGCTGGAGTCATCCGTAGCTTTAGCTGTCAACTTGACACAAACCTAGAATCACCTGGGATGAGGGACCCTCAACTGTCCAAATCAGATTTCTCTGTGAGGCATTTTCTTAATTATTAATTGATATAGGAGGATCTAGTTCAGGATAGGTGGCAAGTAGGCCTGAGCTGTGTTAGAAAACTGAGCAAACCATTAACGGCATCCCTCCATGGTTTCTGCTTCAACCTCCTCCCCCAAGTTCCTGCTTTGGCTTCCATTGATGGTGTATTGTAACCTGGACATGTAAGATGAAATAGACCTTCCTCTCCAGGTGGCTTGTGGTTAGCATTTTAGCACAGATCCATTAAGAGATGAAAAGTAGGAGATCTGGATAGTTCAGTGTGTGAAAGTGCTTACCACACAAGTATGAGGATGTGGTTTGAATCCCTAGAACTATGTAAGAGTTGGATATCCAACATCTGTGTCCTAAGTGTCTGTAGTCCCAGCACTCCTTCTGAGATGGCAGGCAGGAAAGTCCCTGGAGCCTGACAGGGCAGCTGTCCTGGCATGTGCTCCGAGGAAAGCAATAGAGACTGTGTTTCAAATGAAGTTAGGTGAGTGAGACCAACCCTTGAAGCTGTCCTCAGACTTCCACAGCCATAGTAAGTACACACCACATTCACACTCATGAATGTGTGCGTGTTTTGTACACACACTAAACAGTCTTAATATCATTGAATTGCTTATACTTGTTGCAAAGTTCTTCTAAAAGTTTTAAGAAGAAATATATTTTTAATCAGTTTTCTGCTTTAAGTCTGTGATTTGCTTTTATATTTTCTCCACAGACATCATGACTATTATTGTGCATGTGGCGGGGTGGGGGGTGAACATGCCACAGTTGGAGTACAGAGGTGAAAGGATACCGTTTAGGAACTGGTGTTTCCTTCTGCAGATTTCTAGGGATTAAACTCAGTTGTCAGGCTTGAGACAAGCACTCTTACCCACTGGGCTATCTTCAAGCACCCCACAGGATTTTTAAAAATCCACTTGTATCTTTTTGTGTTTCATTTTTTGACCTGAGGTTGCAAAGTTATATGTAGTTATGTATTAATTTTGCACATATTAATCACATACTAATTTTCTTTTCAGAAGGTACTTGTTTAGCATTATATTAGTATTTAGCATTATATTCTTGTCATAGGTGATGTGTTTATAAAAAGATAAAGAGATACATAATATGTTCTGTGGGTGTGTGTGGTGAGGTATGGGGGAAGGGGATGTCTCAGTGGGCCCATGCCAAGGCATCCCTTCCTCCTGAGGGACCAATCACACAATGCTATAGTATAGAATAGAGTTTATTCAGGGCATGGGGAAGGGAGTTAAGAGGGTAAGAGAGACAGAGAGAGGCAGGGACAGAAGAGACATAGAGAAGTAGAGGCCAGCCATGAGCACATGAAGAGAGGAGGAAGGGAAGCAGGAAGGGTCGAGGAGACAGAGGGATCAAGAAAGCAAGAGAGAGAGGAGGGGGCAAGCAGCCCCTTTTATAGTGGGCCAGGCCTACCTGGCTATTGCCAGGTAACTGTGGGGTGGAGTTTAGACAGAATGGTAACATTCCCACGTTTTGGTTTAATTTAAAAAAGAAAAAATAGAAAGAGGTGATCACTGATGGCGAAGCAGGAATAGGGTCATCATGATATCTGGCTACTTTCTGCTGGCATTGGGGCGACGTGTCTCTAAGGAACCTAGAAGAATGGGTATGGGGGATTTTTGTCCAGTCTTAGAAGAGTTGGCTGCTTCCTGCTATCCAGGGTCTGTGGAGCCATCTGAGGATAGGTCAGAAGGGACAGGTCCAGTAGAAACGTCTGAGTCTGACAGGAGACGGAGCATTTGGAGGTTGCTTCTCTGGAGCTGTTCCAGATGCACCTGGACTTGACAAGATGTAGGGAATAAGATTAAGTACATTAGAGAAAAAAAAAATTTTTTTTTCTTAAGATGTACATTTGAAACCCAGAGGAATCCCACCCTCTGGAATAGGTAGTCAGTGGGAACTTTAGGCAGTGTACTTATCTGGATGGAGTTTATTTGGTCTGTAAGAGGCAGATCTGAATGGGTTTCCTGTAGCTCATAACAGCATGAGTTAACAACAGTCTTTAAGATGAACCTTTGCTGGACCGTATAGTGGGATGTTTTATTAGAGTTGGGCAACTTTATAGGAACTCAGATAATTCAGGACAGTGGCATAGCAAGAAGAGGAAATATAAAGCATTTCACCAATGGAAACTGAGTTTGGACAATGAGGTAACAGATTACATCTGTGAAAGCATAGCTGTCAATGTAGTCAGAAGTCTGAGAAAGAGTAAACAACAATCTACTAGTTATATATTATTTTTAAAAAAAATGACAGAGTCTACTAGCCAACAGTTCCCATGGTCTCCATGGTCTCTTGGGCTGAGTCAGTTTGGCTTTCAAGCACAGAAGATGCAGGGCTTTTTCTCTGTGGAATGGATACACGTGGCATGAGAAATGACTTACCTTGGTTTAGCCAAGTCATTTGACTCAGGTATCTGGTTTTGTCCACTGTGTTCTTCAGTGATCACATCACAATCCAGGCAGTATCTTCCAGGTGTGTCCACATCTTCTGAGACCATCTTGGGTCAACTGTTAAAGGCTTTGGGAATTCCGTCTGTCATAAATTTAATTAGCAAACTTCTGACAAGATTGAGAGCTATCTGAATTGGTTGTAACTGAATAGAATTTAGTAACAGTAGTAAAAATCTATTAAGACAGGATAGGAAGAGTCTTAAGTAACTTTGGCAGGTTGTGTAGGTAGAGAAAAGCACATTTTTGTACTAGCAAAGAAACGTTTGGCTGGGACCAGAATAAGAAAGCTGGCAGCAGCGGCATAAGATCATGGTGACAGAAAATGAGTTTGTCTAGGCAGGTTCAGGCCTGTGACACAAACTGAGCACACAGGCCATGGGAACAAGACAGGGGTGGGAGTGTGGATAGGTAAGCACTTGGGAAACCCTTTTCCGTTTATCAGACAATATGTGTGAAGATCTGTTAAAATCAAAGACAATTTAGCTTTCATTGGGTGATGGGGATGTTACTGAACTATCCATACCGGTGTCCCAAGAAGAGTTCCGTAACTGGTCACTGTACAGCCAAGCTAGAAATTCAGGTCATCATGTGAATAGCTAGGAACTATGGCAGCAATCTCTGGGAAATTGCCAGAAAGCAGTTCAACTCAGTACCAGGAATTTAGACCGGCTGTAAGAGCTTGAGGAATATATGAACTGCTTTGAGAAGGGAAGTCACCCAAGGTCTGGACGGGGCACTGAAATGTGCGTTCGAGGGTTTTTGTGATCTGATAATAGGAAGTGGCCCACAGGTCGCTCCCCACAGACCTGCTGTATTCCAGGCCCCTGGTGCAGGTTCAGTGGCTGTAGCTGCACAGTGCACATGGTGGGTCGGGTTGGAACTTGCTATGGGCCAGCAGATGAGGGACGAGAAGGGGGAGAAGCCTACGCTATGGGTAGATAGCAGGCATCTGAGCCCTGGGTGAGACACGTGGGCCAGTGCTCCCTGAGAGAGCATCTCAGCCGAGAGAAAGAAACTGTCTCAAAGGGAGAGAGGAAAGTCTCACCCAAGGGAATGAGTCCTAGAACAAGGGTCAGGGCAGCACAGGGTTAGCTCCAAGCTCAAGAAATCTTCCCTGGGACCATGTGGACAGTTACTCTGACCAGTGGGGTATGGGGGCTTACCTGTTCTAGCAAGCGTGGATATCTTGTGGTAGCTGAGGTGGGATGCAAACCTGCAGATTTCTACATCCGAGTCACAGTACCAATGATGTGTTTATAAAAAGATAAAAGAGATTTAGAATATGTTCTGTGGGTGTGTGTGGTGAGGTATGGGGAAGGGGATGTCTCCGTCTTCCCATGCTGAGGCATCTGTTTCTCCTGAAGGACCAGCCACATGAGCGGTATAGTATAGAATCGAGCTTATTCGGGCATGGGAAGGGGAGTTAAGGGGGTAGTAGAGGCAGAGAGAGGGAGAGAGTAGAGAAGTAGAGGAGTAGAGGCCGGCCATGAGCACGTGGAGAGAGGGGGAAGGGCAGGGGAAGGGGTGAGGGGACAGAGGGATCAAAAGATCAAGAGAGAACCAGAGTACAAAAGAGGAGAGGAGGGGGCAAGCAGCCCCTTTTATAGTGAGCCAGGCCTACCTGGGTGTTGCCAGGTAACTGTGGGGAGAAGTATGCCTGGCTGTTGCTACGTAAATGTGGGAGCGGAGCGGGGGTGTTAGACAGAATGCTAACAGTAGGAATATAATAAATAGGACATTTATATCATATCCGTTCTGTACAAGACCCACAGACCATTGAGAAAGGGGGGGCAGAGAGACTATCAGAGCCAGAGGTCAGAAAGGGCCTGCTAGACCCATGGCAGCCATGTTTTCCTCCACAGAACCTACACAAGATCGACTGAGTATCGTAGCATGAAGTCAGGAGAGACAGCTGTCCCTAACAGCAGAGCTCTTCACAGTTGATGGCTCTTCAGCAGGAAAGATCAGCTTCTTTAAGCGTCTGGGGCCTGGTAGTTTGGATATAGTGCTGTGGAGGGCTGCACACCCATGAGTATATACGAACAGCACAGATTGCACTTTGGTGGATTATTGTCTTTTAAGAGAACATGAAGTTTGTAGAGAAACGAGAGATGGACCTGGGAGGAGATAAGGGAATAGTTGGGTGCTGATCCCTGTATACAGGCCTGGCATTCTCAAAGAATTAATAAAAAATAGTATACTCAATATATAGTCAAAAGGTCTGATTTTTAAAAACATTTTGCATATTCTGAAGAACAATTCATTTTCTTTACTTTTTATTAAGCTCCTTCATATCCTAATTTGCATAATATAAAGAGAAGCCGTATATATTCTCTACCTTAAAAGAATATAGGGCTGTCGGGATGCTTAGTGGGTGAAAGTGCTGAGTCACAAACCAGCCTTCAGACAGCGAGAGGAAAGCAACTTCTGCAAGTCTTCCTCTGGCCTTCAAACCCTTGTCATGGCCCGTGTCCTGTCCCCTCAAAATAAATAACAATGTTAAAGACACTTTGTAGCTTCCTAGATGGAAACATCCAGTGACTTGTCACTGAGCATAGAAAGCCAGATTAGGACCTGAGTTTGTTCATTATCTTGTTGACATTTTTGTTGTGCTCTCATCTCCTCCATATGTTAGCATTATCAATGATTTATGTCCATCAGCTTTCATTGTCAGGTTATTTTACAGGGCTATAAAAGGATTATCTTAAAGTAAACCTAAATAAAGACGTACCGATGAGTGCAGCTCCGGAAAGACTGGTCCAGGCCGTGGACGCCAATGAGGCCCTGGCCGGAGCCAGGGCTAAGGGGCAGAACACGGAGATGGGAAAATGTGAGACCCTGGAGTTGGGCGTTACAGAATGAGCACCCGTTTTCCAGAAGCGGTGCCTCATGAGAACTGGGGATAGACTGAAGGTGGCTGCTCTTAGTGCTGAAAACTACAGTCAGCTAATACACTTTGACAATGGTTATTTTCTTGTTTAAGTTTGGTGACACCAAGAGTAAAGTTACATTGCTGCTATGAGTGAAATTCCTTTTCTGGCATGAATGCATTGTGAAAACGGTCCTGAATGTGGCCAGCCATTGGTCACATGAAAACACTCAACCCCGTTTGTCAGTTTAGAGTCCTTGTGTCTGAGAAGGAGTGTTTCTTACCTTGGATGTTTTTAGTGTGGTGAAAGTGAAGCCTTCCCTATCAGGTAAGCCCTGTCCCTCAGACAGCAGCACCATGCATCATAACACAGCCTGCACTGTCTCAGTGAGCCACCGCCAGGCAGGCCCTTAATGACACTAGGAGCTGTCCTGCTGAAAACTCAACAGGCAGAGCGGGAAAGCCACTGTCCCCACCGTCCCCGCTGCCACCACTAGCTCCTAGTGGTGGAGAATGTATTTCAGGGATGTGCGTGACTGACTCTGCTTCTGTTCTGCTTCAGCTTGCCAGTTCTGTAACTCCTTGGGATATACTGCTGAGCTTAATTGCAGCTGCCACCCATGACCTGGATCACCCAGGTGTTAATCAGCCGTTTCTTATTAAAACCAACCATTATTTGGCAACTTTATACAAGGTTAGTCCAGTTTCATTGGGAATTAATTTGGTTTTTGTTGTTGCTGTTTATTTTTTTAGTATGTGCTTAAAATCCCAGCTAAAGAGAGAGACAGGAGGACCCCTTGAGTTCACTCGCTGACCTGCCTCGCCTAATCCATGAGGCCCCAGCCAGTGAGAGACCCACTCAAAAAATGTGGATGACTCCTGAGGAACGGATTTAAGGTTGCCCTTTGGCCTCTACACACATGCATGGGTGCACGCTGCTCACACCACAAATGCACTCACCCACCCACAAATAAACACGTGCACAAATAAATTAATAATACTTTAATATTCTGTATTCTACAGTGTTTAATGTTTTGAAGAAATGAAAGTAGTCAAAGTAAATTTCCAATGAATGTTAATACTTTAACCAAGTTAATATTACTGACAAATAGTTCTTCATGCCCAGAAATTACTGTTAGGTAACAAAGAAATCCTTTTTATAGAATACCTCAGTCCTGGAGAATCACCACTGGAGATCTGCAGTGGGCTTGTTGAGAGAATCTGGTTTGTTCTCACACTTGCCATTGGAAAGCAGGTAAGTTGGATTTAAACCAATGTATTGCCTATAGAAAGAAAGTTACTAATTAAGCTAAACATGATGTTATTATTCGGCTGCTCCATGGCTTCCAGTTTCGTTAAACTAAGTGTGTCCTTTTTAAGTGTGTCCTTTTTAAGTGTGTCCTTTTTAAGTGTGTCCTTTTTAAGTGCAGCCGGAGAAAAGAGCTCAGCAGTTCAGAGCATTTGCTGTCCTTGGAGAAGACCTGGGCTCAGTTCCCACCTCCCACATGGCAGCTCACAGATATCTGCACATGGGACACACACATAAATGTGAGCCAGACACACAGACACTGAAAATCCAAATTCGTAAGCCTGTTACAATGTAGTTGTCGCTCGTATTTCACTGGCTGTTTATTTTTATGAAAGAGATCTCTTTTGTTGAGTACTATAAAACTCACTTCACACACAGTGACTTAGTAGTTGGACTTAGCTTTTCTGATCAAGGTTTCAGGTGTGGACCTGAAAGATTACACAGAAAGTGACACTGCATAACAAGATGCACCCAGACCGCAACATCTGCAAAGTCAATAAAACAAGGGTGATACGGCTCTGGGCCCGCATATGTATGGCTTCAGAGCTGTCATGAAGGATAATGAATAAAAAGAACAACAGAAAATAGCTTAAAAATAGTTTAATACTATTAAGCAGGCCATTTTGGTGGCATAATAAAAACCACTAATGTTAAGTAAGTCCAATATGACGGGGTTGGCAGAAACATCTCACACCTTGCCAGTATGGTTTTTTATACTTTGTGTTCAATATTCAGTATTGTGTTCATTTGAACCTGTTTGGTTTTTTCTAAATTTTAAAATTGTGTGTGTGTGTGCACTCAGGCACGGGTGAGCTGGGTGTGCTGGGGTACACATGCAGAGGTCCGATGAGGGGTGAGCTGGGTGTGCTGGGGTACACATGCAGAGGTCCGATGAGGGGTGAGCTGGGTGAGCTGGGGTACACATGCAGAGGTCCGATGAGGGGTGAGCTGGGTGTGCTGGGGTACACGTGCAGAGGTCCGATGAGGGGTGAGCTGGGTGTGCTGGGGTACACGTGCAGAGGTCCGATGAGGGGTGAGCTGGGTGAGCTGGGGTACACATGCAGAGGTCCGATGAGGGGTGAGCTGGGTGTGCTGGGGTACACGTGCAGAGGTCCGATGAGGGGTGAGCTGGGTGTGCTGGGGTACACGTGCAGAGGTCCGATGATTGCCCTCAGCAGTCATTTGTCTCCTTCCTCTGGGGTCCTAAGGATAATCTCAGGTCGTCAGGCTCAGGAGGCAAGTGCTCTCCCTGTTGAGCCATCTCGATGGCCTTGTTGAAGGCCCTTTGTTGTCAATAATACAAAAATAAGCTTATTGTGACCCTGTTGAGGGTTTTTTTTTTTTTTTAATCTCATGAGGCAGTTTTTTAAAAGATGCACTATATATGCTATCTGTATTAACATATGACATTTTTTATCCAGATAATTTGAATATTCTTATACAGATAACTGACTTAATTTTTTATGTGCATGTGTATTTTCCTTACATGTTTATCTACATCCATGCCAGGTACCTGAGAGCCAGGAGAGAATGAGGAACTCCCTGAAAATGGAGTTACCTTATGGGTAGGCTGCCGTGAGGAGGTTGGGAACCAGCCCGGTTCCTCTGGAAGAAGAGCCTGTCCCATTAACTGTTGGACCCATCTCTGGCCCCTTGATCAAACTGCTGAGAATTTTATTAGGATTTTATTAAGCATCTTTCTCAAATGTCTCAGTTGACAATTGAATAGGCTTGTATTTTCTCTGCCTGAATCTTCTTTTAGGTCCTAGGCACCAAAAAATAAGACAGAGTTGTTTCCTGTAAATACAGAAATTTCTTAGAAAATTCTTAAGGATTTTCTCCAACAGCATAATGGTGTTACATTGGTTGTTCCCCCCTTCTAAGCAAATAATTTGACTTTGGCTGACAGAATAAAAACACTTCCTTTGGCATCTCTGTATCGTGGTATTTCCCTGCAAACTCTTAGTTTTAATTTAGTTATTTTAATATTTTTAAATGCATGCTTCACAGTACTTTGTCATATATCAAGTTTAAAGCAACTTGCAGAATTTTGTAACGCTTTCTGAATACTTAAGCTTAAGGGAGAAAATAAATTGAAAGTACTAAATGTCTCCTTTATTATTTCTGTAATTCCAGGCAAGAGATGGAGGCTCAGATAGGTGCTTTGATACTAGCCACGGACATCAGTCGCCAGAATGAGTACCTGTCATTGTTTAGATCTCACTTGGACAAAGGTGACTTACACCTTGACGATGGCAGACACAGGCATTTGGTTCTACAGGTAAAGTTCTGCAACTTGCAAACGATTGGTTCCAGGGTAAATCATGTGACGGGTAGAACAAGAATGAAATATAGCAGATATTTTTTCAGGGTGGGTTAGGAGGAAAGAGCTCATCAGTCAGTGTGTGCCCTTCCTGGACACACAGCACAGTCAGGGTGTCTGACGAAGGACAGAGAAGGTCACCCAGTCAGCAATGGCTACTCTGATGAGTTTCCTCAGGAAAGGGGGGTAAGGAGTAGATGGTGTCTCTGGGTTTGTTTTTATTTTATAACTGGTCATTGTGTCTCCTTGGGATTGTCAAGAGTCATTCTAGTTTAACAGAGTTAGCATCCTCCTCATCAGCATTCTGCACAGATACTTGGTAGATCAATGGTAGTGTGAAGTAAATGTAACAGTGATTTTTTTTTGTTTGTTTGTTCATTTGACAGTATTTCCCTCTTTGCTGTCTTTTACTTTTATTTGGTTCTGGATCCCATCCCCAGCTTCATGCCCAGGAGCTCCTTTCTCTCTTCAGTGTTCTTCCCCATGGCTGGAGTCTATTTAAACTTGGTACAATGAGATCTTTTCTTCCTTAACACCCTTATAATATTTTGTTTGGTAGATGGCCTTGAAATGTGCTGATATTTGTAACCCATGTCGGAACTGGGAATTAAGCAAGCAGTGGAGTGAAAAAGTAACGGAGGAATTCTTCCATCAAGGCATGTCACATTTGAATAACTCATACCTAGCCATTTATAAGAGCCTCACAGTAGATGCATTATATTTTTAACAAGGATTCGAACATCATGTATGTGTAACCAATAACATATGGACCGTGATTTGAAACTGAGTGATCTTGGGTATTCGTGATAGCACACAAAGTAGGCTGGAAACTTCTCTGCAGAAAGACTGCTCTGAAACTACCGCATCCCTTTACCTGTGTAGAGAGCAGGATCGTGTGAGCACGTGAGGCATGTTTGAAAGAGCCGACAGAATTAGTCTTGGGAGGAACACCTCGAAAAAACTGTTCTGTTTGTTTAGTCTATTTAAATAGTGATATCAATTTGGCAAGCTTTCTATGTGTCCCTAACTTAAAGTTTAATCCTTTCATGAGGATCTGTAATGTGCCTCCAGTAAATTTCATAGATATTGTGGTGGTATTCATTATAATAGATTTAACCAGCAGATGTGTTGCATCTTAACAGTTCTCCTTTTTTAATTTATAGGAGATATAGAAAAAAAGTACCATTTGGGTGTGAGTCCACTCTGTGATCGTCAGACTGAGTCTATTGCCAACATCCAGATTGGTAACTATGCACATTTAGTTGCATCTGGTTAAAAAAAAAAATCACTTATTTTGATTAGACTAGACTAGACTAGACAATTATTCAAAACAAAGTATTCAATTTATGGTCATTGTAATTTGTAGGACAGTTGAGGACATCTTAACCATTTTAACAACGTGTACCCTTTCTTTGCTCTGCCAGCCCCTCCTATCTGCTTCAGGGACTCTTCTTAAAGGCTCAAGTGTCACTTCCAAAAGCCACCTTCCACTGTCTCCAGGCAGTCCAGAACAATGACCTCACACATTTTATTTGCTTTTGACTATGCTGTCCCACAGCCTATCACCACTGCACCCAGAGGTGGGAACTAACCATGTACTGGGAAGCACAGGACATATTCTGTGACTAGTACTGAAGCATGCAGGAGAACATGAGGATTACCTAAGGCTGACTGTGTTGTATTGAGCTTTGTAAGTAGAGAAAGTTGTCAGGGTGAAGCTCAAGAGTTTGGGTAGAATATATTTTGGGGATCTGGGGTTGAGAAGAGCCTTAGAATTTAGGTTGAACATAGTGAAGGGTGTTGATAAACATCAGGAAGGTCACGTTTCTAGAAGTTCAGGACTAACACAATCATTATGCAATGGGAGGACACAGCAGCAACACTGACTCCTATGTTGTGATTACAAAGCGTCTTGTAGGGACTGACTTGACTAGTCAGAGAGGCAGAAAATGGGCATAGCTTGCAAGAGTGCATGGTGCTGAGCCTGTGGGTCAGTACTGACTCCTGTGGCAAAGGTAGATAGATGTTCCTCTGTTGATGGAGTCAACAAGACAATAAATCTGCTGCTTTGCTTCTCCAGGAGAGCTACTCATGTTCAGAGAATAGGTGAGATGTTGGCAAAGGGGAAGGAAGGCTAGGTGAGTGGGTACCCGCAGTTCCCTTACTGTCTGTCTGCCTGTAGTTTAACGAAAGAACTTAAGTGGTTTTTAGAAATTTTGTACTTTGTGCTGGAGAGATGGCTCAGTGGTTAAGAACTTGCTGCTCTTTTGTTAGCAGCGCCCACTTAAGGTAGCTCCTACCTAACTCCAGCCCTAAGGGCCGACACCCTTTTCTGGCCTCTGCCCCTGAGAACACTCAAACATATATAAAACACACAAATATAAAAATAGGTATTTTTAAGTTGTGATTTTAGCTGAGCATGACAATATATGCCTATAATCTCACCAGTTTTGGAGTGAAGAGAGAGGACCTGAAGTTCATGGTCATCCTTAGGGACAGAGAGGAAGGAATATGTGAGACTCTCTCAAAGAAAATCAGGGCTGGTGAGTGGCACACTGGGCAAATGCACCTGCTATCAAGCATGGAAATCTGAGTTTGATCCCAGGGACCCACGTGGTGGAAGGAGAAAACGAGCTCACACAGTTGTGCTCTGACCCCCCACGTCTTCTGTGCCATTCTCACTTCAATAGTGAGAATATTAAACTAATTTTCCATTATTTTTAGACTACTTCTTCTCAGGAGTTTTGACATTGTATATTCTGAGTTAAATAAAATAGTCATACCAGGTGTGATATTCCATCCCCGAGGAACTGAAGGCAAAATCAGTGACCCCTCTTGGCCAGCAGTTGTCTCCCTGAGAATGTCCCTGGAATTGTGTTCTAGTGCCCTTAGAGTGCCACCCCATGTGTTAGCTTAAGATGTGCTTGTTCAGCTGACAGAATAGACCAGAGCACTACTGAATACATAAATTCTGATTTATAAATTACATGTACATACACAGACCTTTGAAAAGGCACTGTTTTGGCTAATACTTGAGTGGAACTGTAGAACATTAAAACTCTAGCTGTTTTAAAGATCAAGACATTTTAATGGCTTTTTCCTCTGTTTCTCAAGGTTTTATGACTTACCTAGTGGAGCCTTTATTTACAGAATGGGCCAGATTTTCAGACACGAGGCTGTCACAGACAATGCTCGGACATGTGGGGCTAAATAAAGCCAGTTGGAAGGGACTGCAAAGACAACAGCCCAGCAGCGAGGATGCCAATGCTGCATTTGAGTTGAACTCACAGCTATTAACTCAGGAAAATCGGTTATCATAACCCTGAACCAGTGGGACAGCTCCCTCCTGCAAGATTGTGGAAATGTGAAATGGTCTTGAGTTGAAGAACTGGTTCTGACTGCTGAGGATTCCAAGGCAATGATGCCAGCATTATTTATCAAGATGTCTTCTGTTGGATCATTTGAGCCCACTTTTTAATGATAAGACATGAATATACAGCAATATGCATCTGGCTTTTGTATGAAACCTGAAATGGATACGTAAAGCTCAGCAGGAGAACCAGAATGGATTAACAAAGGAAGATCAAGGTGTGCCACGTGCTTTCACAATGTGTATCCTTCCAGCCCTGAAACTTGAACTCAACCTCAGCAGCAATCTTGATGCAACCAGTCCAATACAATAGCGCACCTGTCCTTTCCACTACATTCTCTCTGAGAAAACTTCAGAAATGTGAAGTGCCCAGCCTCTGCTGCCTCTGGCAAGAATCAATCCATGTTTACAAATCAAATCTGAAATCTTGGTTCTAAATTGCCTTGGAGCGTTATTGTGAAGGAGCCACTGAGGGCTCTCAGCTGAGCTAGACTGCAGCTCTTCGCAGCGTTTGCCTTTTCTTCTTTGGATGTCAGTGTCACCAACGCCTCCCACTTGCTGTTTTGTTCTGTGCACTGGAGACTGAGAATTTACCACAGATACCACATGAAGCTTTTCACTCCGGCGCTGTTTGGCAATGCAGATTCTTTTTTTAACTATTAGTTTTTAACTTGGGGTGGGAGGGAAGGAACACCAATGTCTAGCTGTGTTCTGACTCTGCAGTGAAGACACTGCATGTTGTTTTCACTACTGTACACTTGACCTACACATGCAAGAAAAAGGTGGAATGTTTAACATACCATAATCAGCTCAGGGTATTTGCCAATCTGAAATAAAGTGGGCTAGGGAAGTGTGTCCTTCAAATCAAGGGTACTCAAGTCCCTTTCGCTGCAGTGTGTGAGAGGTGTGTTGTGTTCGGCTGTATGGATGTGTGTTTGCGTGCATGTTTGTGCATGTATGGCTGTGCATGTTCTGTCCATCCAAGTGGGAAAGGATTAGAAATGTAAGCTTTTATTTATTGTTTTAGAATGTGACATAGTAAGCAGCCACACTTGGGGGAGGGGAAGGTAGGTGAAGCTGTAAGATTGCTCCAGATGCCTTAAACTATGCACAAAGCTAAGTGACCAAACTTCTCATTTCGATTTGAAAAGTGCATTGTTTTCTTGTCCCCTCTCCCTCACTTTGATGAAATGTTACCCTTAGGTGGACCTTTTGATGTGAATAGATGTTTTCTAGGATAAAATTTAAGGACTGATTTTAGACTTAAAACATTCCACTTTTGTAATTTGTTTTCAGTGGTCTTATGTATAGCAAGCACAACTGTAATCTAGTTTAAGAGAAACGGTGCTTTCTTTGAGTTAACTTGTACCCCTTGTTACTGTTAAAGACTGTTCATTATGTTTACAGTTTGTTGCAACAGCCATCTTCTTGGGAGAAAACTTGAGTGTAAAGCCGTTTGTAAAAGGCTTTCCACACTCATTAAAACATGTGCCTGTTGCTGTTACCTTTGACAAATAAAAACTGGTCTTTTCTCATGTTTTTATCTCTGCACTTTACCTCACCACTCAGTCCTTTAGAGATCACATGCTGAATGACTTAGGTATCAGCTAGCTGTTGCCTCTTCCATTGTCATGGGTATTTTGCAGTCTAAGCCGTGTGCAGACTTTGTCTTCTGGGAGTATATGAGCTCTTATTCTGCACCCTGCAAATGCAAGGCCTGGTTCACTTTGTCTTGTCTGCTGTGGATGGTAATTCATAGCATTTGTTGGAAATTGCCTAAGAAATCACACCCTCGAAAGGGATAAAAACCTAGTTGTGTTTATATTCCTGGCCTTTTAAAGCAATGTAACAATTAGACACTTAATTCTTTTTTTGAGACAGGGTCTCTAATAAAAACCTAGTTGTGTTTATATTCCTGGCCTTTTAAAGCAATGTAACAATTAGACACTTAATTCTTTTTTTGAGACAGGGTCTCCTTAGGCTCGGATAGGCTCGGATACATAACAATGTAGATAGGCTGGCCTCAAACTCACAGATACCTCCCTGCTTCTGGGTACTAGTATTAAAGGTGTATGCCACCATCCCCAGTGCCAATTAAGAATGCCCTTCCTACCCTCCCAGACCTAACTCATTAGAAGGGATACAGTTCAGATGAAGATCGGACATATTTGCGCCTACTTCCTAGAAGAAAGTACAAGTGTTGGTGAACCCACTTGAATGATTTCCCAATTTTCTACAAACGCTGAAACTTCAGTAATTCTAATCTATCCAAAATATTTCTTTTAAGTATAATAAACTGGGTTGCTAAGTCTCCAAAATCCAGTGTGTTTTAAACTTACAGAACATCTCAATTTATACTAGCCTCATTTCCAGTGCTCGCCCATGCCCACACTCTGCTCTCCTATTAGACAGCGTGGGTACAGTCATTACCCAAAGACGGCCACTGGCCACTCCTAAAGTGACAGCATGTTGGGATATCTGACTTGTCTGGGGTCTGGTGAAATTCCCTGCAAGCTAATATCACCTTAAACAAGTTCACTGACATTGCAAAGAACAGTCTTGGTATTTTAATTTGCAATGAGAAATGTAACTACCAAACCAATCATTCTTTCACTTTAAGCAAATCTTCAGAAGCCAAATTAGGATCAGCTGGTTTACTCAAAGAATTCTGAGCAAGGGACCCAAGTTTTCTAAAGGATTCTACTCCCTGTGGGGATGCCTGCTGGTATCATAGACCTGGACTGGGTACCTTCTCCCCTGGATGCTAGAGGTCCTCTGCCAGTGGTTGCTTCTCCACATTAGCTTGATTGGCAACTCCATTAGATTAGCCCCTTTTCAGTTGAGTTTGCCTAGGCAGGCTCCACTGCCTCTGTGGATGTTTCCTTCTGCTCTGACTTGTCTTCAAGTTTAAAACCACATTGAAGTTTAGCTTTCCTGCCTGGGCTTCTCAAAGGCTCCCTTGGTGATGCTCCCAAGCCCATCAAGTTTGTTTTCTACAGCTGTGTGGGAATTGCCTGCTTCCACCTATTTTCCTTGAACAATTGATTTCTCTTAAAGAATTTAAGGAAAGATTTAGGTTACTTTTTTAAAAAAGCAAATTCATAGTAGTACAAAATTCATGGCATTTCGAGATATATTGGATACTTCAAAGAGCTTTTGAGTGTAGCAGCCATTTGGGAGTGTGGACCCACTGCTGAAGGGGAGCTGGGGTAGGTGAGGAAGTCTCTGCTTTAGAGTTGAGAAAAAAATTTAAGTCTTAACATGCTTATTAACATTGTACTCTAAACATAATAGTTTATACTGAGTCTCTTTGTACTAAAAAAGAAAAAAATTACTTTTTTTTTTTTTTTTTTTTTTTTTTTTGTCCTTTGCAAACCTGGAAACAATATCCTGTACCTGGGGTATAGGTTAGAGGTGCTAGTAATCCCTTCACAGCTCTGAAAATGGTATTTTCCACAATGCTTTTTTTGATGTTTGTTTCCTATTTAAGACTTAAAAATTGTCACAAGCTTATGTCTTAACTTCAGTAATTGCTGACTGAGACAATAACTAATGGAATTCATAGTGCTTTTAAAGAAACGTGCAAACTTGTCGCCACACCTTTGACGTGTTTTTGAAACATAACTTTGAAACTGAACTCATTCCATATTAAGAACCTGCATGGCATCAAGAGAACCCCCAAGGGTCTTCAGGAGAGCGAGCCACCACTGCAGGGCAACATGAGGGTGAACTGACAGGAACATGAAGGGTCTTATGGTTTTCAGTGTGCACAGTATGGGACAGATGTAAACGGGGCCATCAATAAACAAATTACTGTGGAGTTCCTATGCACCCTTTAGCTATCGTATTATTGCTAAGAAATTTTCTGGAAGTAGTTCAGTAATGCTGAAGTTGTATAGTAAATGTTTGGTTCCTGTTGTATGCAAAACATGGTACTTGGTGTTCAACTTTTAGAGAGCATTACAAGTTACAAGCCAAGGTCTCTGTTCAAATTGTCTTGGTGAAAGAAAAATGTGTACAAAGTGCTTGTAATTAGTTTCCGGAACTGACTCGGAGGGGTAATGCTGGGATACTGTTTGAGAGACTAGCTTAATAAAGAAACTAATACCATTTGTATCTCTTGATGCCTAAGTCACTAAGCATTCAAATTTGATTATACAGTCTCAAGTACTGAAAATTATACTTGAGTAAAATACTAACTTTATCAATTACATTTTCAACTTCATGTCTCTAAGTTTGTAAGTTATCCTAGAATCTATCTTTAGAATCTGTAGGATGGAAGTGGAAAGACAAACACTGATATTTTCAATATTTAGCTTCTTATTGGCTGTTGACTTAAAATTGAAACCTGTTGACTTAGTCATCTGTGACTTTCAGTTGATTCAGTAGCCTGTTTAAAAAAAAAAATCTATCCTGTTTTTAAGTTGTTTTTAAGTCTAAGTTGAGAGAGAGAGAGAGAGAGAGAGAGAGAGAGAGAGAATGTGTGTATGTGTGTGTGTAGCAAATTTGAAGTATTTGTTGTTTGGACATGTCCTGTAAAAAAAATTTCAGGAAACTGTAATGGTATCAAAGTTTTTTTTTTTTTTTTATCTTATCTAAAATTTATATAAAAACAATATCTACATATATAAAGTTTTGAAGGAAACATCAGTCTGCCTGTCAGCTTACTTCATGTGCTGTAGCTCAAGACTCCAAGTCTGACAAGGTGCCAGGCTGGTGGGGTTCCAGGAGGGGCGTCCTTCCCAGTTTACAGACTTGCTAATTTCTAGTTTATCCTTACATGGCCAATAGGAGGAAGAGCTAATTTTCTCACTCTTAGTGTTCTCCCTAATCCTATCATGGGGTCTCCATAATTGGACATAATTACCACCCAAAGGACCTACTCCTCTAATGAGTTAGGGCTTTGTGTGAGAAGGCTATTACACAAAGATGCATTTATTAACTGCTCAAAGTTCCTAGGTGTAGGGACACAGGTCAGCTGTAGAGCTCTTGTCGGCCATGAAAAAGTCTTTGGGTTCCATCACACAGAGTTGAGAAAAATTGGGTTTTCCATTTAAGAATCATTTTAAGAATAGAAAGGGGCTAAGGTACACAGGTAACTGGGACTCGGTACAGAGGATGTGTGTGTCACACTGGAGGCCAGGTTTACAAAGCCGAACTTCAGAAAGCATGGAATGGAGTTCAGCCATCCCATGAGCTTCCCCTTGCTGGTTGTTTTCTTTCCTCTACGTCAGTTTCTCCTTAGGAAGCAGGAGTGTGGTTTTAGGAAGTATTGTGTCCACAGTATGGCAGACATGGTTTTAAGGCCTTCACCAAGGTACCAAATCTTTTGTGTGGCTCTGTCCTCTAAAGTATTTACCAAGTAAAGGCAAATGGATCGTAAGAGCTAACTGAATGGCTGCTGTGAGCATTCTTTGGTAATTCATTTCATCATTATGCCCTTACAGTGCTAGGTGTCTTTCTTGAGGTTTTCTACCAGATTTCTGGAAGGAGTAACATGATCCTTGTTCTGTTCCTAACATACTAACTATGCTGTTGCCAATATCAGTATTTCAGAATGATGTCCCAATTGTTCTTGGTCTTTTTTTTTTTTTTTTTCACCCTTAAGATACTGCTCTCTGATATATAAAGTTCCCTGAGATGTGAATCTTTCACTCTCTAATAAAAAAGCATCTGGTTAAAAAACAGGGATGGCCATTGGAAAACAATGACAGACATATTAGGTAAAAACCTTCTGATGAAAAGTAGCCTTTGTCCTCAAATTGTGGCTTTTCGTCATGAAGTAATCAGAGTCTACTTGGTGTTATTTGGATCGTCTTACCCTTTGCCCCAAGAATACTAAAATTATGCCTGCATTATATTCTAACTGTAAAGGGCCATTTAAAAGGACTTTTGTAAGACCCATTTTGAGAACTGCAGCTTCCTCGGGAACAGTGAGATGCTGGGTCCTTACTTAACTGTGGTTTTCTATCTGTTGTACCTCTGAGACAGGGAAGTGCTGGCCTACTTACAGAATTTCCAGGAAACAGGCTCAAGAGAGGCGCTGAGAATGGTGAAAACAGGAAAAAACACAGCCATCAAGCCCTAGTGATGGATGAAGGTGCATGACAAGTCCCATGGTAACCTTCCAGCCTTTCTGGCCTCCTGGTTAAGTGTAGAAATGCTGGAATAGCCTGTCACAAGAACTAAGTTACCTTTTGCCTGGCAACTCCACAGCTGATTAAATTAGGTGAACTACAAGTTTAAGCCTTGTTTTTGAGACAGAGTCTCAATGGCTCCAGAATAAACTCACTTGCCCAAGATCATATGTGGCTCCAAGTCCAGCGCTCTGACTCAGATTCTTTATCTCTGAAAGTGTCGATACAACTCGTGTCAGATACAGTGTTCAGCTCACAGCTCTATGTTGTATAGGAGGCCTCCTGGGTTGGCTTTTCTGTGACAAAACCAGCCTAAGAGGAAAAGGGAGTGACAGATAACACAGCTCTTTAAGGAATGTATCTCTGCTTTAAAATGCATTACAAAGGGGCTGGAGAGATGGCTTAGTGGTTAAGAGCACTGACTGCTCTTCCAGAGGTCCTGAGTTCAATTCCCAGCAACCACATGGTGACTCACAACCATTTATAATGGGATCCCATGCCCTCTTCTGGTGTGTTTGAAGACAGCTAGCATAGTGTACTCATATACATAAAGTACTCATATGTGTGTGTGTGTGTATATATATATATATATATCTTCCTTCTTTTAAAAATGCATTCCAAGTTATCCTAAAACAACATGTCAGCACAAAGAATTTAGCTACAAAGCAAAGACAGAGGGAGGCAAATATACAAATAGATAATATTGTCGAAAGAAAATTCAACAGCTTGCTTTATTTTAAAATAGTAACTTTCAAATAGTAGAATGCTAGCCAAATTCAATACTGATATGAATATAAACTTCTTAGGTCAAAATATGTGGTCAGGCAATTTTTCTGAATCTCATAAAAGACAGTTTTCAAACCATATAAAATATTTAGAAACAATATACAGCAAAACATACCACAATTTAAACTAAGTAAACTATAAAAAATAGCCCAATCTTTGTTATGATTTAGAACACCTATTTTCAATAACTTAAAATATTATCTACACTTCCCATGTTTAAATTCTTCTGGGAAGAACCACTAGTCTAGATTTAAATAATCCAAGTATTTACTCATGGTAAGAGATTCTGACATTAAAGAATCTATCAGAAACATAAAAATCATGAAAACTACTAAGTACTTTAGATTATAACCAGTCTTTCCAAGCCCTAGATAATAAAGGCAATTTTCTACTTTCTAATAACAGCTAAGGTTTATCTGCATAATTCATTGGCTGGCCAATAATAAATAGCTTAAAGGGAATTTATTCACCTATTCAGTAATGTTTTATTATAAAGGATTTTTTGACCAGTATTTCAAAATTATAGATTCAATTATGCTGACATTTCTGGAAGTACTGTGCTGGCTAGTTTGTCAGCTTGACACACTAGAGTCGTCTAAAAGGAAGGGAACCTCAATTGAGGAAATGCCTCCCTAAGATCTGGCTGCAAGGCATTCTCTTAATTAGTGATTGATGGGGGAGGGCCCAGCCCATCATGGGTAGTGTCAACCCTGGGCTAGTGGTCCAGGCTTCTATAAGAAAGCAGGCTGAGCAAGCCATGAGAGGTAAGCGTAAGCAGCACCCTCCATGGCCTTGCATCAGCTCCTGGCTCCAGGTTCCCGCCCTGCTTAGTTCCTGTCCTCACTGCTTGTGATGATGAACTGAGTGAAATAAACCATTTCCTCCCCTAAGTTGCTTTTGGCCATGGTGTTTTATCACAGTGATAGTAACCTTAACTAAGACAATTGTTAACTTAGTAATAAATCATCTTTATGAGGCCACTTATTAAACTGATAAGAAAGATGATACATTCTGGCTTTTATTTAAGAAATTATTTAATTCAATAATTTGGTTTGTTACTAGTTGAGAAGTCCATTTGCTTCCCAGTATTGAGTGGTAACGCGGTGTCAACAGCCTTCCTGGTCCTCACTTCCCTCTAAGAGAAAGCAATACAGAGACTCAGCAGTAAACATCTGCTGTTTATGTAAACTCAGCTCCAGAAAACAGAAAGTAAGAACATACTCAAGTCCTGTCCGAGCATTCCCAGCTCCGATAGTGTGCTATGATAACGGTATAGCAGCTGTTCATCACTGACTAGTGAGCTCTCAGTGAAGAGGCGATAACAGTGTCCTCATTGATGCCCTTCATTGTAAGCTTTACATCTTTTTGTATCCAAATGTGTGCATATAAAACTTTTGCAGATTTTAGTGTTAAGAACTGAAAATGCACATAATAACATAATACATGTGTGTTAAGGAGAGCTCCTTAACTGACCATCTCATGGGAGCCAAACCAACTGCTGGTGCTTTCACTACTTCTTACTCCTCTAATTAGGCTAAGAAGGAGACCAATGAACACTATAGTCAGGAATTTACTAAATACTGGTGATTTCTACTAGCCAAACTCAGCTCTGCAAGCCAACAGGTGAACCAGGAGTCTTTCTGAATTCATTGTCCATTAGGAGTCTGGAACATTTTCAATTAAAGCCTTCATTTTCCCTGTAGACTTCAATATATGTGGGCCAAACTATGGAAAAGAAAGAGAAAACACAAAGCATAGAGTAAGTTAGCAAGTATCTTGATGCAAACCACAGGCAGAAAGGAGTTAGCACTGGGGTGGTCTACTCAGTCTCAGAGACGCAGCACACACCTCATAAGCCTATGTCAGATCTCACTGGAAAAACAACTCAACAGGCACCCCAGGAGGAAATGATCCTGTCTTGTTTTAAGTAAATCTTAAAATCTGAATGAATATAAGCACTATACTTTATCATAATGAAAATTTTGCCGGGCGGTGGTGGCGCACGCCTTTAATCCCAGCACTTGGGAGGCAGAGGCAGGCGGATTTCTGAGTTCGAGGCCAGCCTGGTCTACAGAGTGAGGTCCAGGACAGCCAGGGCTACACAGAGAAACCCTGTCTCGAAAAAAACAAACAAAAAAAAAAAAAAAAAAAAAAAATATTGAATTTCACTTCATTATACTTAAATAAAAAATAAAACCCTGCAGGTAAATTTAACATTGGAAAGTGCTATGCAGTGAAACCCAGGGTTAGACTCAGCTTTTTTTTACTTATGTTTCTCTATAAATTTTGGATTTCCAAACAAACTAAGTTTTACAGTGAGAAAACTAGAAATACAAAGAAACACGTCATCCTTGCTGGACACAACGGCACAACTACTTTAATCCAGCATTACAGGTGGATTTAAGCCAGCCTTGCTACAGAGCAAGTTTACATCCAGTCTCCATTTCCTGAATCCCTGATTCAAACAAAAGATCCATGATCCTTTCCCACCCAGCTAGCTACACCCTCCATATAGGGTCAGAACAGCCCCAACAGTATCCAGCAGGAGACATAAGTCAGTAGCTTAGATATGAATCTCCACCTAACATGCTACTACTCACCAGGGCTGGCTCTGAGGTGGCCTCTGACTCTGGCTTTGGAATTCCTCTTTCAGCTTCTCCTTGGCTATTGTGCCGATGTCGATATGCAAACTTCTTTTTGAGAGCCTCTGCTATGAGGGCAGCAGGGTCAGTAGTATCCACTGGCCTAGGTTTTACATCTTTCTCTGACCTTTGAGAAAGGAGCAGAAACCAAGGGGACAGGTCAGTATGTGGAGGCCCTCTATAGGTTCTCTACAGACAACAGATGGTGAGCAAGCCAATGCTAGTAGCAGGAGGAGGACTTGGACTTCAGAGCTCACCATGAGTGCCCAGTCAGATAAAGGGCCACGTGGGACAAGTCAGGGTTGCATCTTCCAACAGTATCCAGTGCCTCCAGGAGAGGGAGCATCATCCCATGCCTTCACTGAAGGAGTGAGAACTTACAATAGAGTCTACATGTGAGCTAGTGAGATGGCTCAACAAGTAAAGGTGCCTGCCGCCACGACTGATGACCTCAGCTCAATCCCCAGGACTCACATCGAAGACAAGAATCAAATCAGAATTGATCTTCTGACCTCCCCACACACACTGAAGCTTTTCTTAAAACAGATAACCTTTTTAAGAAATGAGTTGGGCATTGGTGGTGCATGCCTTTAATCCCAGCACTCTGGAATCAGAGGCAGGTGGGACTCTGACTGAGAGGCAAGCCTAGTCTACAGAGGTAGGTCCAGGACAGGCAGAGCTACACAGAAAAACTCTTGTCTGGAAAAACAACAACAACAAAAATAAATAAATAAATAAATAAATTGAGTCGGCACACGAGGATGATACTTGGTGGAATTGGGAAGCTTGCCTGAAGCATAGCTGTTTCCTGCCCTTGGCTATTCTGTGTGGAGGGGCTGTTAGAGCTGCAGAGCTCTCTGGAAGGGAAAATGGTTCAGTACTCATGTGACAAACCTGAGACTCCTAGTACTCAGGCTCTACAAGACCAAGGTAGAAGCAAGAACAAAGGTGAGGGCCTCACCTCTTGACTGACCGCAGCTTCACACTGTTCATGTCTTTAAGGACCTCTAGCATATTTGGCATGTCAGGCTTCTTCGGGTGGCCCTTAGCCAAAGTCTTCCCGGCACTGAGTCTTTGCTCTCTTCGTTCTTTAATCAGATCAAGAGCTGACGTACTTTGGTGGAGCACCAATGGAGGGAGAGGGGGAGGGGGAGGAGGAGGGGGAGGAGGTGGTGCTACAGTAACAGATGTGGAAGAATCTAAGCAACCTACAGAAGAAACAAACAAAGTTAATCTTTCTGGTAAGAGGCAAGAAAACATCACTTTCTAAAGGCAAAAGTATGTGACAGACTTCTGTATTCCTAAAAGCAATATCCTTAAAAGGAATCTATAAGAAAAATGCAATTTAATTACTAAGAAATGTCTGAATCTGAACCCAAACTCACCCCATGGAAAAGTCCCATGCAAATGAATACAGATGTTTTTAAGAGTTTAGACACACCTGTTTGTGGAGAGTAGCATAATCTCTCTTAGGAGAAACATAAAGCAGTCTATACTCATGCACATCTGTTCTCAATACATACTACTGGACAATTCAGCACTCTCACAAATATCACGAAACCCTCCATCATACTAGCTGTTTACATGCCTATAATCCCAGCAGTTGGGAGACCAAAGCGGAAAGATCACTCCAAACTCAAGGCCAACCTGATCTACATAATGAATTCCAGGTCACTTAGAGATACAGAGAAAAACCTAGTCCCACAAAACAGTATTACACTTAATTTTCAAACAAAAAAGTAATTAAGTGTTAAAGAAATAAAATACCTAAAATTTACCCTTTTTGCCTAACTCAAAGTTGGCTGTCTCTGCTGCAGAACTGTACAAATGAGAGCTTGGGTAAATAGTAATGTCCCAAGAGTTTTACTTGAAGTATTCAGACCATAAGACATCTGAACAAAGTGCAATGTTCTCTCTCCTATTTATGGTAGTTTCCCTAGTCTACCAACAGAGGGAAGTAAAGAAAACAGTTCCAGGTTAACAGAAGAAAAAGCCAGAACTCCATATACAAAGCAAGTGTCTATGCAAATCACGGAGTTGACCCCTCACCTTCTAGTGCCCAGTGCCAATCGAACCATAAGCAACATGATTCAGACACTGGGCACTTAAGTGTCTCTCCAGGACTGTGAAATAACAGGAAAAACAACCACTACTTTCCAAGAAACTTTGCAGGCTAGGATTTCAAGGCCATGGTTTCTTCTCCATGGAAAAAAAACGTGCCACACCAATGAAACTACTAGGATTAGATGAAATCCTGACTTTGGTTTCTACTCTGTACAAGAGAACAAAAGGGCTATTAGGTACCTGTTGTGTGCATTTGTTACTTTCCATAAGTAAGGGCACAGGGACTTGGTAACAAGTACCGTGATACCCGATTTAGAGCAGAAAAGGAAGGTAGGTGGAGGATCAGACGTTCACCTCGGGCCGTGCAGGTGTAAACAGCACGTCTCACAAGTTCACACAGCAACGGTTCCTTTCATTAGACAGAAAGCCACATTATGTCCTCTTGTCTGAGAGCAGCGGTTGCCAGATGGAGGAATCTAAGCTTCCCATAGAGCAGACATTCACAATAGCCCACTTAAAATGCAGCTGCCTAGCTGCATTTTCCCCTACTCTTCTCAAACCAAAGTCACACACACATCATCAGGTTTTGTGCTGTCTTAGGCAAGACTGGAGAAGACTAATAGCTTGCACTGGCCAGTCACAACAAGCCAATTCAGGGGCCACATACCTGCACTTGGACTCTGTTGCTCCTGCAGGGTCACAATCTTGGCAATCTGAGCTCTAAGGGCAGCAAGCTCATTCTCAAGTGCAGAGATCTTCTGTAAGGCCTCCTCACTGGCTAGTGTCATCTTTGGAGAAGGCTTGTCTTGAGACAAGTTTGGTAAGGAAATGTGCCTGCTTGGGGGCTTCTCAAAGCAAGGAGGGTCATCCTCAAGAGGAGGCTTGGACCTGACCTCTGCCCTGCAAGGAAAACATAAAGGTGGCCATCACAAGGTTGTTAAGGAGAGCTGAGAAGATACCTACACACTGCTCACAGGACATCATCAAGTCAGTGTTCTCCAGCTATGGGCCAGCACTGCCCCACTCCGTCACTGTCCACGGAGCCTGCTGCTCCTCCACCACTGTCAAGAGGTACCACAGAAGCTCAGAAAGGCTGCTGATTGTTTCTGGGTCTTTTCTCTTCACCTAAAAAATTTCATCTTCTAAATGGCAATCTAATTATAACCAACGGAAAGATCAAACCAAGAATGTATAAGCCTTTCTGTGGGGTCCTGGCTTTGCCTTAGTACCAGCATTTCCTGTGTTTGATTAAACATAACAAGAAATATGGGAACAATATAATCCAACCACATCCTAGAAACTGAAGGGAAAGGGGAATCATTAATGTCATTTCTCTCTTATACCCACACTGTGAAAGTCTGAACACTGGAAACACTGCTCCCTGAAGTCTGACATGCCAGTCACTGGGAACACTTCAAAACTGGAAGAATTCTTCGTGAGTACAGGAAGCAATCATAATTCCTGGTATGAAGATCAATAATAAGTAGCCTGGACTACATAGTAAGTTGGAAGCTAACACGAGCTACTCTAAAGAGCGGAAACAACTACACTGTGCCCCGATTAAGGACTTTAGGTTCCAGTTTCTTCTGCAGCTTAGGGAACAGACACGTGGCTGGCCAGGTTAATAAAGCTTCAGACAGCACTAGCCAGCAACTGAAGACAGGTAAGCCTCAGCCTTCTCCTGTGTGCTGAGCCAGTGCAGTGTACTGTGGTGTTTCAGTGAGAGCAGTACTAGAAGAATAACTGAGCCTGATCTCTGACCTCCACATGTTTGCATATGTGCATATATGTTCACAAACGTGAAGAAGTACTCGCCACACAGCACAGTACATACACAAAATAAGGCTTACATTTCTACATGCCTACAGATTAATACCATCTTTTCCTTCCTACTGAAATTTTAACAAATATAGAAACAACAAAAACAGATGTTTAAACAGATGTTTAAAAAGCAGAAAACAGCTAACTGTGATGTTTCTTTAAAACTATTTGACCAGGCCAGCTCTGTCTGCTAGTGAGATTTCTTCATGTTTTTCCCGCTTCACTTGGCTCCCAGATACTCTATGGTAGAAGAGCAGAGTAAAGTACAATGTGCTGAAATCCTGACTTTATGATTACTGTGCTGGTTTGTTTCATGTCAACTTGATGCAGCAGGAGTCATGAGAGGAGGGAACATAACTGACAAAACGCCTCCAGCATAGTGGTTCTCAATCTTCCAAACGCTGTGACCCTTTAATACAGTTCCTTGTGTTATAGTGACCCTCAACCATAAAATTATTTTTGTTGCTACATTATAACTGTAATTTTGTTACTGTTATGAATTGTAATGTAAATCTCTGTTTTCCAATGATATCAGACACCCCCTGTTGAAACAGTCCTTCAACCTTCAAAAGGGTCTGAAGACCCTTTTAAGAACTGATATCCCAGAAGATCAGGCTGTAAGCAGACAGGCTGAAAGGGCATTTTCTTAGTGATTGAGATTAACTAGGGAGGGCCCAGCCTACTGTGGGTGGTGCTATCCCTACGCTGGTGGTCCCAGGTTCTGTAAGAAAACAAACCACACAGAATAAGCCATTAAGCAGCACACTCCATGGCATCTGCATCAGCTCCTGCCTCCAGGTTCCTGTCCTATGTGAGTTCCTGTCCTGACTTCCTTTGGTGATAAACAGCAATGTGAACACAAACTGAATAAACCCTTTCCTCCCCAACTTGCTTTGGATTCATGGTGTTTCAGGACAGCAATAGTAACCTTGACTAAGATAATTATCATTCTTCCTTGATATAAAGAGAAGCCAGTTTGGGCTTTATTTTGAAACAGTCTCAGATGTCCCAGGCTGACTTTTAAACAAGTTCTCCACTCTGAGAAACAGCCTTTCTATCTGCTTATCCCTGGCTGGCCCCTCAATACTCAGCTCTGGAACTAACTTCTCCAGAAGCCAGGCTAACTTCTCTCATCAGGCAAGGCCTTTCTCCAGCCATATCAGTAACACTGACTTCTCCCAGGACCTCCAATACACCAAGTGTGCCTAAACCTAAAGACTGTGTCTGATCTCCGACTCTCAGTGAAGAACATATGCTGAGTAACTTTCTTAGATTGACTATGTAGTAAGTATTCTTTGTAAGCTTTCAAATGAATGGACACAGCTCTAACATTCATTGTTCCTTCATCTGACCCCAACTCATCTTGATATAATTTTTAAGAAACATTCTCCAAGAATACAAATTCTCTATGATCTGATGGATTCCTGTATTCCAGTGAAATAATTATTTACCTAACCCATCTTTGACAGTTCTTTCTGGCTACTTATACTAGAATATAACCTGAATGGAAGGGAATTCTGTGGTTCACAAGGACTTAGGCTGAACATTCCTGGGAACTTTACAAATATTAGCTGATTCTGAAAAATAAACCCAAAAGACTACTCCAAAAAAAAGAGCAGGGCAGGGCAAGCTATCATCAAATCAAGCTCTTAGAGTATTCCAATGCATGCTTGAAAACAGCAGACACTGCATCTCAATCCCATAGCCTTCCAAACTAACCTGAGTCTTGTTGAGCACTCTCCTTCTTCAGTGGCTACCCATCCAACATCAGCAAAAGATGCCACCACATCCTCTCCTGAGTGCGTGGGACTCCATTCCGTTGCATGGCTGGTAAGCTGGAGGTTACAAAGAGAGAAAGTCCTTTATCTGTAAAATTTAACATAGAATAAAAAACCAAAGAGATACCATCAGGCTGGTGCACACCTCGTGGGTGGTCCAGTAGCTATATGGCAGGCCTCCATGCTACTGAGCCCTGGTTCACCACCTCAGGATTTTAACTTAACATTACCCAATTTCTACATCATGATTCTTTTATTTTATTCATCTAAAAGCTTAAGAAAAAAATAGATTCTAAGTATTAAAAACCACTGATTTAGGGCTAGGAATGTAGCATAGTGACAGGACACTTGGCTAGCATGCTTAAGACACTGTGCTAACACCCAAAACAAACAAAAACGATACCACGTTTTCCTGAAATAAATGTGGAGGACACAAAGTCAACAAAGTCACCACTCACTATGGTAAACGACTGTAAGACCCTAGTAATGCTGATGGTTATTACTGTTGAGTCCCGCTGTGGTAAATGATTATAAAGACACTAGTGGTGGTGATAGCTAATACTCTGGAGGTAATGACTATGATACTCCAGTGACAGTGATGGTGCCTATTCTTATCAACCTGACTGCATTTAAGATCACTTAGAATACTCAGGAGGCAGAAGCAGGCGGATCTCAGGAAATTCAAGGCCAACCTGGTGTACAAAGTCAGTTTCAAGTCTTCCAGGAATACACAGTGTGGTCCTGTCTTAAAACAAACAAGAACCAGAAGACATATTTCTTGGTCTGAGGAGGGAAGACTTAACCTAAACATGGGAAGAGGGAAGCTGAATGAGTGCCAACAAGTTTTTCTCTGCTTTCTGATTGCAGACTATGGGCCAATCACCTGACCTCCCACCACCATGTCTTCCCCAACAGGACCGACTGCCCCATCTGTGAGCAAAAATATACCTTTTCTTCCTTAAGTTACTTGTTTAGGTATTTGGCCACAGCAATAAAGAAAGCAACTTGTTGTGTTACACTATATGCTATGTTGTTACAATGATAAGGTTGAGAGAATGTTTTAAATGCCTTAAATCTCCACTTTTACTTGAATATTAAATAACAAGGTACTAAAGTTTTAACACTATTAAAAAAAACAAAGAGCCGAGGAGCAAAATTCTCTAGCTAAACTTAAACATATGAAGGAACACTATCTTGAAAGAAATACCAAAGCGTATACTAAAATGTACCTGAGGGAGAAAACAATTTAATTGTATTAACTTAGGCTACATTTCATATGTGTCAGAGTCAGAAGGACAATGACTAACAATCTGCACATATAGTTTCCCAATTAATTCCTAAAAGTGAACTCTGGAGGGTGTGGAGCCAGCTCAGGTGTAGACTTCTTTGGAGGGTGTGGAGCCAGCTCAGGTGTAGACCTCTTGCCAAGCATACAAATACCTAAGTTCAGTCCCAGTACAGGAAGAGAAGAAATAATTAAAGAAACAAACACAAGAACTCACTTGTGAATTGAAGAAAAAGAAGCAAAAAAAGCTAGAGATACGTACTAACACATTCATCAGACATGTTACACTGGGGAACTTGTCCAGCATTCAGACTATCTTCCTGTAAACTCGAGGCTCCATACATCAGATTCTGGGAGTCTGTCTTTAGCAGCACTTTATTTTGGAGGAAAGCTAAAAATTCTGTAATTCTTAATGAAGAGTATAATGTCTTCATTTCAAAAGCAGAATCTGTCTCATACCTGCTTAACTTCTTACCAGGCTGTGCTTGCCTAGCAGCAGGAACTCTGGGCCTGGTCCCTAGCACAGCATCAACAGAGCATGGTGAAGGTGGAAGTAAGAGGGTCAGAAAGTCAGGGTCCACTCAATTACATACAACATCAGAGGGCAGTCTACGAAATGGGACATTACCTCAGAAACAAAAATAAACGAGGGTAGTAACGCAGACTCATTTCAGGGCATGGTGGTGCATGCCTGCTCTGACATTGCAACCCAACAGTAGGGAGGTAAAGGGCCTCAGGTCCAGTCTTGGCTATACAGTCAGACCTTATTTCAAATAATGGGGGGGGGGGGGGGCACGGCCTACATTTAAGGACTCAAATCTAATTTTCCAGGTTTTATAAATGACAATAATTATGGATCAAACACTGTTTTTAATTTTACATCTGAATTTAAACCCTGGGACTCACTCATATTGTGGAAATGACTTCTGAAAGTTGTCCTCTGACCTCCACATGTTTTCCAGGGAACATGCATGGTGCATGCACACAAACAAATGAATAAATAGAATTTTAAAAGTGTAAAAGTGGTTGGAGCAATAGCTCAGAGGTAGAGCACTGGACGTTCTTCCTGAGGACATGGGTTTAATTCCCAAGCATTCCATGGTAGTTCATAACCATCTGTATCTCTGGTTCCAGGGGACTGGATGCCTATGGTAGCCTCTGTGGTACACAGGTGCAGGTCTCTGTGGTACACAGGTACTGGCCTCTGGGGTACACAGGTGCAGGCCTCTGGGGTACACTGGTGCACGCAAAACACCCATATACATACAATAAAAATATGTAAGTCTTTTGCAAGGTGATGGTGGTGGTACACTCCTTTTATCCCAGCATTTGAAAGGCAGAGGCAAGCAGAACTCTGAGTTCAAGAGCAGCCTGGTCTGCAGAATGAGTTCCAAGACAGCCAGGGCTGTTACACAGAGAAACAAAAAGCAGGGCAAAACAAAAGTGTAGAAGCAGAAAATCAAAAATATAACACCTTCTAGGTGCTATTTTACAGCTTTATCTAAATATTAATTATGTTACAAAACCATACCATGTATATGATCAGGTGACACAAGACCATTGAGATGAAATGGCAACACAGTTGTCAAGATATATATCTACTACACAAGCTGTTCCCCCACTTAAGTCCAATTCAATTAAGAGGCAAAGGAAAAGGAACCCAAAGGAACTTCTTAAAAGGTGATTCACCTACGACTTGAAAAGAACATTCCCTGAGTGATGTAATCAGGAAATGGCAAAGGCAGACTCTAGGACAAGTCAAGCAAAGTACAAGTCCAAGGTGAAGTGCATGCTGGCAAGGGAAAGCAAGGCCCAGGTCTTCAAGCACGGTTATCACTGCCATGGGCATTCATGGATGACCAGGAGCATGCACAAGCTGAGACAGGATGTCTGAAAACAAAGGACTTACTGTTAATTGTAGGAAGGTCCTGTCCTGTTAAAGCTACTGTTAGCAGAACAGATTAGAGTGAAAACACAGAAAATGGAGAGCAGGAGCTACAGTTTTAAAGTCTTTAAGAAATTAAAAAACAGTAACCCAAAACTCAGTAGTATTAGAATCTTATCACAATATTCTTGGCTAATTTACAGTATTCATAAACTACCCTGAGGAAATGGACTTCAACAAATTGTTTAGTATCCATATACATACCAAAAACCACATCAAGCCTGGGCCACTTGCTCTAAAATGGCTTATGCATTTACATATAACATGTCCACTCCCACCCACAGACTTTACCCAGTAATCTCTAAATTACTTGTAATACCTAACATGACTTAAATACTGAAAGTTTATGTATGCTCCATAGACATGCCCCCCCCAGACATTCCTGATTGTAGTTCTAACCCTAACCCTGTGCTCATTAACGTATTTGCTTGTTTAATATCTCTCTAGGAAAATATCAGCACCTAGCAAAAAGCATAAACTTCAAGTTTATTTGTTAAGGAAAAATGGGCTATTTTCTTTATGTGGGTATTTTGCTTCCAGATGTGTGGGTTCCCTGTAGTGGAAATGTAAATCATTACTTTCATAGTTACATAACTATTCCAATTCCAAACACCACTTTTGAAAATTCAAGAAAACTGTCCAAAACAAAACTACCCAAAGAATTGTCGAGACTGAATTACCCAGAGGCCTATGAGTTGCAGAAGATGATCAACTCCTCCTATCCAGGTTATTGTAAATTACCTATTAGTATTTGTGATCACCTACAAGTATGTTTTCTTAAATTTAAGATATAAAAATGCACACTTGCAACTGCAGGGTATTTATTTCCTTCTTTGTTATGGAAACAATGTATCATTCATTATGTGGCTGGAGTGAGCCTGAGACTCCTGACCCTGCCTCAGCCTCTAAGGTGCTGGGATCCAAGTGTATCCCAGCTCTTCCTGCTTTCATTCCATACAACTCAGAAGTTCATAAAAACAAAACCTTCACAGTTCTTTACCTAGCCCTTCACAGTCACAAACTGACAGGATTACTGCCAGAAAGGAAACTCTCTTATTTTTTACAATTATTTAATTACTTATTTACAGTGTGTGTGTGTGTGTCCGTTACTGTGAGTGTGCGAATCAGAGGACAACTTTAAAGAGTCACTTTTCTCCTTTCACCATGTGGGTACCAGGGCCAAACTCCTCATGCTTTGCATCTTGCTCTCCCCAAGAAACATCTTTAAGTGTAAGAGGTACAGCTAAATGTTAGAATATTTGCCTAGCACAACCTAAGGCCCTAAGGTCAACCCTAACCACCACAAAACAACACAATAACAAAAGAACATGTCTTTAGGATCAGAATAGCTGATGAAGCAGCCAAACTGGCTCGAGGTCACATGGGAATTACCAATTGTCTTGTCACAGGCTCCCCAAGCTTCCCCTAGGTATTTCAGGGAGGATAAAAGTTGAGTATCTGGAATAATCACTTCAGAGTAACTAAAATTAGAACGGCCTTGACTGTTAATCCTCTCTGTTTCAGTGTTATTAACAGGAGAAAGCCTCAGAAACAATTCAGCATTTCTGAACACACTGTGCCTAGTCCCATTTCTAAGGCACATATTACACCACGAAAACATGAAAAGCACAAAACCCAGTACCTGAAATTGAACTCTTGGACACTGAATCAGAGATAAGTTGGTACCAATTTTCCTTACGATACTTCGAGATGAACCATATGGTTTTCCAGACCACAGTGCCTAAGGAAACAGGGAAAAAACCAAACAATTACAAATTTCTCAAATCGTTAGCACATGGGCCTACTGAGTGAATGCTAACATCAGTTTCAGAATGTTCAGAATGTCCTAGGAAATAAGCTACTATTTTTCAATTCCAAAATGTTAACGGATGGACAGACAGTTGGTATTACAGCAAAAAATACCTTCCTATAAGATATTATGTAAAAATATAGACTAGTATCTAGCATATTTTGTGTGTGTGTGTGTGTGTGTGCGCACGTGCACGCTGGCTTACATATAGAGGTCAGAAAGGGAGTCTTCTATTCTCTCTTGCCACCTTCACTGAGTTCTGGGTATCAAACTCAGGTTTGCGTAGCAAGCCATCTCAGCAACGCCAATATCCTCTAGCAATCTTAAAATAATATTGTATTGGGGAGTACAAACTATTTTCTTATGATTCTACACAAGAAATGCCCTGTACCTACTCTACCATGTTTTCAATTTTAGAATTTTAAAATCATAAGAATTTGGAAATATGAGCCACTTTGACTAAGGTAATCTTTCAAATTAAATCTAAAATCCATATGAAGCTTAAGGAGTGGTTTTGTGTCATGAATATTATTTTTTACTACACACAGGTGACTGCCCCAGCATTTGTGGGATAAATCCAGTCCCACTTGTTCCACTTAAAGGGCCTGTCTTTAAATCTTATAAAATGCTATGTGCCTTAGGAGTTGCCACACTGAGGAACCCCCCAGTGAGATAATACACAGTGCACTAGATGATTCCTAAAAATTCACAACACAGCCCGGGCAAATAAATGTTTGTTAGGTTACTGAAGACCTCAGCTGAAATAGTACCCTTCTAACACAGAAAATCTACCCATGTTGAATGCTATATCTGAAAGCCTAGACAGAGAGGTAAAGAGCAGTTTTGAAAGAAAAAAAATCATAATTCAAATTTTCATCTTCAATTATCTCTTAATACTAAATAAATACTAGTCAGATAAAAATATGGACATAGTTCCCTATTTAAAGGCAGCCAAAATTCTAATTTAAAGAATAAAATTATGCTACTATATTAATGTAATTGTGAATACTAATTAACCTAATGGAGACTTTATGTCCAACAGTTAGTTCCCATTTACTTACCAAAACTAGACCATATACCATTCTCAAAGCATATAGAGTATATAGAAAACAACCGTAGAAATAGCTTTAAATTCTCAAATTTTAGTAACTGAATCCAATTTAGAATACTATTATGTATGAGTCAGAGTAAAGTTTGTGGGGATACATGTGGTACCCACCTCACCTCAGGCATCTGCCTCAACCTTTTAAAAGTTTTTCTATCAACTATGCTCCTGATTTTACTGACTTTTATCTGGAAGAATTCCAGAAAATTCTATGGCAGCCAACAAAACCTTTTAGTTGTTGTTTTCCTTCTTAAAAAGAAAAAAAATGGCCGAGCAGTGGTGACGCACGCCTTTAATCCTGGCACTTGGGAGGCAGAGGCAGGCGGATTTCTGAGTTCGAGGCCAGCCTGGTCTACAGAGTGAGTTCCAGGACAGCCAGGGCTACACAGAGAAACCCTGTCTCGAAAAAACAAAAAGAGAGAGAGAGAGAGAGAGAGAGAGAGAGAGAGAGAGAAATCTTTGTAAGTAAATAAAACTGAGAGCACAATTTGAAAACTTGGGTCAGCAAATAGATTCAATATTAAAATGTAAATGAAGTTACAAAAAGAACTTGAAGACAAAGTTACCCCAGTTTACAGAAAGTATCGATAGCACCAACGATTATATAGGACCATCAGCAGTCTTCATTACATGATGGAAGAACATCCAACAGAGAAATGGTTCTCACAGGTCAGAGCAACAAAAAGACTCACCAGCCAAGAAAGGATATCAGAAAGTCAATATAGAACACTATCCTTAAGCTTTTTACCTTATACATTTTAATAGATCTTGATCTTTTAAAATAAAACCCATAGGGCAAAGGTAACTACAGCACTCAATCATTTCTTTTCCAATCTCCCATTTAGTCACAAGCCAAAGTTCTACTGTGATGCAAGAAAAGTGGAATGCTATCTATGCATCATAATGTAACAATTACCTAGTCTGAAGGGAACCTCCACCTCTCTAGGAAGCAAATTCCAGTCCATGGAGGAAGAAAGATCATAAAGAAAACCTTGGAAAGGACCTGCTCAGGTCAGGGCCAATACTTCTGCCAGATTCCCGAAACCCTCACTAGCATCTTCCCATGTGTTTAACATCAGCAGGAAAGAATGCCAGGTGCTCTCAGGAAGGGAAGTGGCCAGGGGTTCAGCTTTTAATTATAAGGAATAAGTAAACTGTTTAGGCCTTGCCTACAAAGTTAGAACAGACTGCTTTGTGTCATTATGTTTTTAAGCATACACAGTAAACTAACATAATGTTGTTCTTCTGATCCTGGTGAACTAACTACCCAGTACTTAGTATAAAAACAGTAATACAAAGCAAAAGACTATGTAATGACTGGAGTATTTATTTAGAAAGAAGTCACAGCCTCCACAAGACGGTAAAAAAAAATGCAAGGAAACAGCTAACTTCCAGGAAGTCTAATGTGAGATCCTGACACTTGATTCTTTCTCCTCCCCACCCCTTTTTAAATCCAGCCCTCACAGTGGGGAGAAACTGTAAATGGCTCAGAAGAAACAGTGAACACATGGTACTGAAAAGTCACAGGCTGTGCCCGGGGAGGCTTCGTGAACTGAGTGTACCTCCTACCCTGACTTGTGGCTGAACTGTACTTCTCAGTATACTAGTTTGGAGAAGGGCAGACTCTCTAAAAAGAAACTGCCATCAAATTTTTCTCAGATGAAAGAGTAGGCAGAGAGAAAACTGTCATTACTAGAATATTTGATCTAATTAATAAGACATTCAATTAACTTCTGAGAGAAACTATACATTGCATTATCTACAAAAACTGCTTATAAATAATCAACAATGTCTGTACTTGTGCATGCCTGTGTCTAGGAATGACAATCCACAACATTTAGCAACAGGGTTTGAAAGTGATGATAGCAAGGAAAGACAATTTGTTTTCTTTTGTGTGGTGAAATGCTATTGTAGAAGTGTTGATGTTTGAAGCTGTCATCTGGCCCTGCTCAATATTAGAAACTATATTATTATTTGAAAAAAATTTAGTCAAACAATAAGCTTCATTCTAATATTTTCTTCAATGTATATGATACAGTTTCAGTCTCATATCCCTAAAATTATTTGTAAGTTAACATGTGCATGTAACACTGGGGGAGATGGGAGAATACAAACCATTAATTACAGTTTTTAAGAAGATTCAACAAATGCAAATTCCTAGTTCCAAAGACCCATGAAAAAAATCTTAAAAACATGCTGGTATGCGACCACCCAGATACACACCACATACATTAGTAGAATCCCTAACCAAAGAGTAGTTTCTCTCCGTTCTCCCAGCCACACAATGGCTTACACTCTTCTTCCAAAGCACAAGGTGGCAACAGAGGAATAATTGAGGTGTGTGAATAGACTGCTAATACAATTCACATACTGCCTGTAATTTTTCAAATATAAATTGCTGGGACCAGTTCCAGTCATATTCAAATGACTGATGTTTCACATTCTAATACTCTGGAGACTGAGACAGGGGTATCTTAAGTTCATGCCCAGTATGGGACACATACAAGACTGTCTCAAAAAAGTCTAAATATAAACATAAATTTTGAAATTTTTTCCATATGGACAACCATATAGGATGGAGAAAGAATTCAAACATCATGAAGATGTTTTAAGTACAAACAAATGTTGGACGTGTGGCTAGTGAGATGGCTCAGCCCATAAAAACTGTAGCTCAACCTGTGACCTGAGTTCAATACTAGAACCCACACTGTGGACGAAGAGAACTGACTGGGACCTGTCTGTCTGTCTCTTTCCTTTCCTTTCTCCAATTAGGGTTGTCCTCTAATTTAAATGTACTCGTTGGGGAAAGATGGTTCAGCAGTTAAAAGTGCTAGCTGTTCTCCCAGGCACCTGGGTTGAATTCCCATCCCTTACATGGAGGCTCACTAACAATGGTCTCTAATTCCACTTCCAGGGGATCTGGTACCCTCTTCTGATCTCTTTGGCACCAAGCACAAAGTGATTCATATGCAGGCACATATATGCAGGCAAAATATACAAACACACAAAACAAAATATTACCAAAAAAAAAAAAAAAAAAATGTTGAGCCAGGCATTATGAGCCACACTTTTTAATCCCAGTCAAGAGGTAGACTGTGGAAAGCTTTTGGGGCCACTTGGCAGGAATCTGACATTGGCCAAGGAAAAGGAAATGGGCTTTAGGCAGGAATCTGACATTGGGCCATGACAGGGAAGTAAGTTCAGGCAGGAATCTAATTTTAGGCTAAAACAGGGAAGTAATTTCAGTCAGGAATCTAAATCTTAGGCAAGAAAAAAGAAGTAGCATGAATATGACTTTGGGCTAGGACAGGGAAATAGGCTCAGGTATTTTGGTCATCCTGATAAGCCCTTTAAAAAGTCACAGGAGTGATCACGGGACATTGTTTATTGCCTTGCTTGTTCCTTGACTATTTGCATTTATTGTATTGCTAGTTCCTCAACCTAGAACTGACCTAAATACTTACATGTAATTAAAATGGTATAAAAGCAAATTGGGAAAAAATAATGCCGCCTTCTGGCTGGGATCATGCTACAATGTTATCTAATCGTCTTTTTTTCTTTTTAATCCTCACTCCTTTGCTGGAGAACCTGTTGACTGGGCTGGCCTGGTCAGTAGATCTCTGTAAATTGTAGGCTAGCCTGGTCTACATAGTTCCAGGACATCAAGAGTTATAGAGTAGGGCACTGTTTAAAAAAAAGAGGGGGAAACGAGGCAGAAGGCAGTGAAAAGACAGATACAGCACAGCCTAGCACAGCATTAAGCCTTGGCTTTAAAAGCAGGATCTGCCAATATATTGTCTATAAACAAATCATTATTCCTTACACTTCTACTTTCTCATCTATAAAGTAGATACTATTATTTCATGAGTCTATGAGTATTAAATGAGCTAAGGTACTCATAAGGGTTTCTTCCCCTTCTTTTAGAAGTACCAAAATACACTAGAAAGAGGCAGGACTGTGGACTCAGACCTGGTCTCTGCCTTGGGTAAGTGGACGAGGCAGCCGAGCTGAGAAGCTCAGCCTCTCCTCTGTAAGGAGGAGTGGTCTGAATGTAAAAGCCTTGGGCACTGAGTACTGGTTGCAGCATTGTTACTGTCTACTGTAAAACACAGAGGGAAATGGCATGTAATCCCCATTACTCGAGACTGAGGGACTACAGTTACATGTTTAAAACCACACTGAGCAACTTTGTGAGACAGTATTTTATAACACTCTGTTTTGTTTTGTTTTGTTTTGTTTTGTTTTGTTTTGTTTTGTTTTGTTTTAAAGGGATAGTTAAATGCAATGACTCAACAGTTAATGGGGCTTGCCCAAGATTGGCTACTTGAATTTGATCCCTGAAACCCACACAGAGGTGGAAGGAGAGAACAGATCCGCTAAGTTACCCTTTAACTTCTAACATGTGCCTTAGTATCATCCACCACACACAAACACATGCACACCATGTTTTTAAAGGGGGACCTGGGAGATGAAGATAGGTCAGAGGTTGAGCCATGCCTAGCATGTACCAGGCCCTAGGTCCAGTGTCCAATGTAGCAAATGAATGCACACAAACAACAGACTCCAGCCAGAAAGATGGCTCAGCAGGGAAAAACCCTTGGTGCCAAGCCTGATGACCTGAGTTCCATCCGTTTTTTAACAATTGGGAAGCAGATAAAACAGGTAAAGAAGGCCAGTTTGGGCTTCTAGGTCACGTTACGCGTATTATCAAGTCCATTTCATGCCAAGTTCTTGAAACTTGCATGAAACATACACAATGCATGTTAACCACTGATCCCAGTTTCATTGTATGTGAGTCTGTCCCTTTTTATTCCCTTGACGCCCCTATCCAGACAGACACTGCCATCTAATCCATGGTTAACTATACTGGCAAGTATTCTTGTTCCTAGTTTAGGGATGAAAATCTCTGAGTTTGAAACCAGTGTAGCCTATATATTCACTTACAAGACAGCCTGGGACATACTGGAATCTTGAATATATTTTTAAAAATTAATAAAATCATAATCTCCAAAATAAATAAAAATCACCATACCTTTAATGCCAGCACTCGGGAGAGGAGACAGAGGCAGATGGAACTCTGAGTTCAAGGACAGCCTGGTCTATAGCGTAAGTTCCAGGACATTCAGGGTTACACAAAGAAATACTGTCTTACAAAACTAAAAATAAAAAATAAGTAAAAATCTATGGCATCGAATTATATAATAGGCTAAATTTTCTCTCTATTGTTACATTTTAGAAAATATGCTTTATCATTATCTATAATATCTAGTATTCAAAAACATTCAAAGTTACAGATTGTGAGACAGACAGTTAATGATTTCTCTCTCTATTGAAGCGTTTCTTCACTAGTGAATGCACTCTTCTTCAGATCATGTAACTACAGTTTTAAGTTTTAAACATAACCTAAGAAGTCAACGCCTCACTGTACAGGGAATAGACCCACCTCTGGGATTTAAACAGTAACCAAATCACAGCATACAAACAAACTTAAATGTTGTTAAAGGTTCTATCATTTTCTCAGAAAAGCCTCAGAACATCTAAATTTCTGGATTTTAGGATGGGGTGTGACCACTCACCGACTGCATGCTGACCCCAACTCGCTGAAACCACATCCTCATCAGGCACTTAATCCAGCCCAGCATGGAGATGGCTGAGTCTTCCCAACCTGCAGGTCCAGTACTTCAGGCGTCCAGAGCAGCACATGGTCCATAGAGCACACTGAAAATTTCATGCAAATACTGAGTGTGGCATAAACAATTTTCAACTGAGTACTGAGATCATTTTCATTTACAACCTCTATGTCTACATGTCTCACAAAGTAAGCTTAAAATACAAAACTTAAGAGTGCAAATTAGAGAAAAAAAAATGTACACATTCTCAGCTTGTTTACATGGTAGCGCACACATATAATCCCAGCACTCAGAAATCAAAGGCAAGCAAACTCTGACAAGTTTTAGGCCAGCCTGGCCCACATAGTTCCAGAATAGCTAGAGCTACAAAGAGACTGTGTCTCAAAATAAAATAAAATAAATAAATAAAACAATGATAATAACAACAACATAGGCATGACACGCTATAATGTGAAATCATGCAGCATGTCCAACACTAACCAGAACATTCATGCCTTCATTACTGTATAAAAATGCCCGTGACTAGACCTTAGATCAGATACATTGTAACATCACCTTGTTCTATGTAAGTTATATGAACAAAATCTTTTTTGAGTCAATGGGAATTTAAGAAATAAAGACTCAAAACTGTCAAAACAGAAATGAGTGATTTTTTTTTTTAAATAAAGCAGTCAGATGTGGTGAACCTCACATATAATCTCAGCATTTGAACAAAAAGGCAGGAGAATCAGTTGTTCAAAGCCACCCTAAACTACAAGAAATCTTGTCATAAAAACAAAACAAAACATTCCTGAGTGTGCTGGCACTGAGGAGGCTGAGGCAGAGGGATCAGCCCATGAGCACCATGGCCTACATAAGAATATACTGTCAGCAAATAAGACAAATAACAGCATCCTACCATCATTAACTTCATAAAGTTATGTGCAGTCACACCTGTAATTCCAACACTTCTAAGGCACAGGAAGAACTGAGAGCTTCCAGCCAGCCTAAACTACTCAGCAAGACACTGTCTCAGTACAAACAGGCAAACTTTTTTTTTTTTTTTTTCCCCATTTTTTTGAGACAAGGTTTCTCTGTATAGCCCTGGCTGTCCTGGAACTCTCTCTTGTAGGCCAGGCTGGTCTTGAACTCAGAAATCCCCCTAGCCACAACCCTCTCTTTCCCCACCTCCACTCCCCCTATCCTCTACCCTCTACCTTTTCTCCACCCCAGCTAATTTCATGCGTTTCCTACAGATCTGCCTCATGGTCTCAGGAATCCTACAGAATGCAGCTTTTCAGCCTGGGTCCTTTCACCAGTATGACACTTAAGCTTCATCCACCCACAGCTTTTCAGGTTGAAAAGCTAATTTCTTTTGTGCTGAATATTCCGTTCTCTAAAAGTGCCATGGTTTATTATTTATTCATCTAAGATATCTCAATTGCTTCTAAGTGTTAATTATAATAGAAAACCTGTTTATGTATATATGTGACCACCTACTTATGGGGTACCACAGGACAGTTTCAGGGGCCATCTCCTCAACACACACTTTTCTTTCAACACCAGGTCAGTCCTTGGCCTGGAAGGTGCCTGAGCAGGGTATATGTGACTGGCTAGCAAGCCCCAGGGATCTGCCTATCCCTGCTCCCAGTGCTTGGATTACAAGCATTCATTATCCACACTCAGTTTTTCAGTTGGGTTCTGGGGGTTAAATTCAGGTCCCTGTGTTTACCAACTGACCTACCTCCCAGCCCTGGGTTTTCTTGGATTTGCTTGTTTGTTTTGTTTTTTATTGCCTGCACTTTTTTTCAGGCTGGGTCTGTCATAATCCAAGCTGGCTTTAACTTAAGTGACTTTGTATTTCTGACCCTGCCTCTGCTTCTGGAGTTCAGTTTATAGGTGTGTGCCATCAAACCCAGACAGATTTATTTTTAACACTACATTGGTCAGGGTTCTCAAGAAAATCAGAACCAATAGGATGTACAGAGATAAGAAAAAAATATGAAATACTTATTCATTCAACTATAGAGACTGAAAAATGTCATGCCAAATCAAAATGGGCAGTATAAGTGACTTAATGACCTCCTCTGTGCTCTAGGGAACATCCCAACTGCACATATTCAACAGTCACTCACCATGGAGTTTTCCTAGGCAGTGCTCATTGTTAAATGGAAAGCTGGCTAGCCACTGGAATACTGCTGTTTCTACAGACTGCTCTGAAACCCTTAGGCTCACTATTACTTTAAAAGTATCAATGTTGCTTCCTGCCAATTTCTCCCTTAAAACAAAACAAAGCCCTCAAAACAGATTATGTAGCAAAGGAATGACCCCCCATTGATTCTTTTTTTCTTTTTTCTTTTTTTTTTTTTTTAATCTTTCTGCTCTGTATGCAACTCTGCCAGATGCATGTGGAAGCCTGGAGGCCTGAAGATGGCACCAAATCCCCTGGAGGTGTATTTCTATAGCCTAGTTGTTCAGCCTCCCAACATGGGTGCAGGAAACTGAACTCAGTCCTGTGGAAAGCAGCAAGTGTACCTCCCAGCTGAGCTCTCTCCAACTCTGGCTCTGAACTTGTGATTCTCTTCTGTCTCTCCAAGTGCTGCTACTTCATGCGCTGCCCCACACTCTTGGTCACTTAGGACATGCAAGTCATTCGCTCTTCCCTAAAAGTAATTCTGCACACTTGACTGTCAGTGACGGTGCTGTCAATGCTGGAATGATTCTAACTCACACAGATGCTGCCATTCTCAGAAAGGCATAAACAAGTAAGACAAGCACAAGGCACATGCTTGTCATCCCTAAATCCAGAAGATCAGTTTGAGGTCCCCCTTGGCAGCATAGTGAGTCTGAGGTCAGCCTGGGCTACATGAGACCCTGCCTCAGGAAAAAGGACAAAAATGGAAGGAAGAGGCTATGGCTGACAAGAGGTGCCAGCAGAGATCCAGGGCTCCTTGCCACTGTTCTACTTCTCGGCACAGATACTCATGTGTTGACTTTATAAAAACTCACCGAGATGTTTTACAAACTTTTCTGGGAGTGTAAGTTATACCTCAAGTAAAGTATTTCAAATATAGCCTCTGTTTTGTTGGTTGTTTGTCCGAGACAGGGTCTGTAGGGAAGGTTGAACAGGAATCAGTACAGAACACACCTAGACACCAAGCTTATTACCATGGAGGGGCAATCAGAGGAGGAGGCTGCCTCTGAATCAGTGTTTCAGCAGGAGTGGGTTGGTAAGGGGAAAAAGTAGTCTGTGTTAGGGTGAGTTCGTAAGTCCTGATTGGACAGGTTAGCCAAATAATGACCTTGGTGTTTTGTCGCAGGAATGAGTCAGTGGCCAAAAGAGGGACTAGACCTCGAGGGCTAGCTTTAGCAATGTAATTTAACAGCTTTTGGCAAAGCAGAAAAAAAGGAGGAAAAGGAAAAAACCTATCTCCATGTTTGCAACGTTTAGACCTGCCAGAGCAGGCTTCATTGTCTCTCTACAAAACCCTGGCTGGCCTGGAACTCAGTATGTAGATCAGACTGGCCTCCCAACTCAGAGATCCAGCCTCCCAAGTCCTGGGATTAAAGGCATCACAGTCTGTGGCCAGCCTTGGCTACATGAGACCATGCCTCAGAAAAAAAAGGCAAAACTACACCACACCCTGCTAAAATACAGCCTTAGAACAAGTTACACAACAGATTTTTTTTTTTTTTTTTGCTGTATATATTCTGTACATACTCTGTAATGTTTTTAAAGGCTATCAATTGACCACAGAATATTATAAAATATTATATATATATACATATGTATATGTATATATAGAGACTGTATGTTTATATATTGACTTGAAGGTCCATTTACATTATTATAAACAATGCTCTCTGAACATTATCATCATTTCTAAAAAATTCCTCAACTTTTTATTTTTCTTATATACAGAAAGACAAATGTCAAACTATTAAAGCTGACAAGAGTGGACAGAAGCAATGTTCTTCCTCATATAGTCTTTATTATTTAGCCAATGTTTGAAAGTCTTTTTACTTTTTCATTTAAAACCAAAATTCAGGCAGAGACAAATGGAGCCTTCAAGTATGAGGCCAGCCTGTTTTATAGATTAAGCTCCAGGCCAGCCAGGAGTACATGGCAAGACATAATCTCAAATTGAAAACAAACAAAAAACACACAAAGCTGGTGGTAAACTCCCATAACCCCTGTTCCTGCAAGATGAAGCTTTGAAAGATCAGGGATTCAGGGTTATCTTCAGCTTAAAGTCAATCTGAGGTCAACCTAGGTTACATAAGATTCCCCACGCACACACACATCAAATCTAGCGCTGAGGGGTGAAATATGCACAAAACCCCAGGTTCAGTCCTTAGTATCATCAGAAAGAAATCTAAAAGCCAACCCCTAGTATGCAAGAGGCTGCAGCAGAAGGATAAACAGACCCAGACTGGCTTTGACTCACAGAATCCTGTAGCCTTCTATCTAGACGTGGTTCTTTTCTCCTTCTCACAGTATAAAAGGCTTCACAACACAAGGTGAGCCTGTACCCTGCAGCTGCATCCCTGGCCTACTCAGCAATAATCTCCTAATCTTCATCCTCACATTCTTCTACCAAAGGCATCCAAGGAGCACTGGACTCTCAGATTTCCTACTAGTTTCAGTTATTTCTTCTTTGAAACTTTAGAATTTCATAAATCCAACTTCCAACAATTTAATAAGCTTTTTATTTACACATCTGTATCCTTCTAACTGCCCCCTCTACACTCTCCAGACCAGAAATTTCAAACTTTTATCTGTGCTATCTACTACAGTTTGACTCTGCCCTCCAATTTTTTTGTGTTTTGTTTTGCTTGATTCCAGCCTTTCTGAGACAAGGTGTCATGTAGCCCAGGTTGGCCTCATTCTCATTACGCTAGCAAAGATGGCTTTGATTTCCCTCTACTTCCTAAACAACAGAATTACAAGAGGTCTTGCTGCTCTTGCAAAGGACTCAAGTTCTTGAGTTCAGTTCTCAGTACCCACATGGCAGCTCTAAGAACCCCACCTATAACTCCAGTTCCACAGAGATCTGAGGCTCTTTTGGCCTCACAGAGTATTGCATGCATGTGGTGTACATCCAGGCACTCACACACATGACACAAGTATTTAAAATCCCAAACAAGTGTGATCCACCATGCCCAGCTCCCCACACCATAGGTTTTATGATAGAAACCTAATCCCCAAATAGTAATAATCCTAGGCTGGACAGAAAGACTACCTTGAGTTCAACGACAAAATTGGCTCTACTAAGTTTAAAGCTAATGGAGGCTACACAGCAAGACCCAGCCTCAAACAAAACAAAGCAAAACAAAACAAGAGGTGATCTCTGAAGGTGCTGTCAGGTGGGCGGAGAGGGTGTGTTAGCACAGTTAGTTTCTGACTAGGAGAACCAGTTTAACACCTTGTACACATGCCATCTCCCCAACTTCCCTCTCTTTCTGTTCCTTTCCACACTGGACAGCGTAACTATCCCAGGAGCAGGTGCCAAGGTGCTGAACTTCTTTCTCCAAAAGAGCCGAATAAATCTTTCCTGGATGTTCTGTTAAAACAGCAGAAAATGGACTATCTCTTAAATCCATCTTCCTCCTCCATTTCTCAGCAAATGAAACAACACGGTGATACGTAAGCCGAGTAAAGCGCGAGCAGTGCCCTGCCACATAGTCACTTGCATCTGCACAGCATTTACTGTACCCTTGGTCTCTCTTGTCCCTCATCCCAAACAAATCCTTGGTCTCCTTCACCCTGTCACTTCTTACAACACCAAAAACATCCTGCATAGATAGCAACCATCTTCCCTTCACCCTTAATATGTCCATCACTATTTCCTAGTTTCTCCCATCTGCATTTAAGACAAAATCTAAACTGAACTTGAAACTTTCCTCCGAAATTTGTTGTCTATATGTTCTTACTTGAGAAAATCACATCTATATCACCAGTTATTTTTCTTTCATTTTACATAATCATGTTGTCTTCACCAGAAACCATCTTGTTGTCTTTATTCATAGAAACCTCCAAAATTGTAAAAAGACAGGTATTCCCTCCTCCCATGCACTGTTACCCTAGTTTGTTATGATCTGGTCAGTTCTCTGTTGTCCTCCACATCATTCACAGTCTACATGGTGACAGTCATTAAGGTAACTCCAAAGTTTCAATGCTCTTCAACTTTCAACCTGCAGTCAACATTTTACTTACCACTATCTCCTATCCTAACTTAGGTCTCACTAATGCACTGCTTCAGTTTAGCTACACTTCCTCTAAGAAGTCCTTCCTGGTCAACCAGAATCCAGACCCTCCTGTGCAGCTGGGCACATGCCTTTAGTCCCAGCACACCAAAGGCAGAGGTGGGTGGACCCTGAGCTCAAGGCCAGCCTGCTCTACACAGTTCCAAGACAGCCAGGCCTACTCTGAGAAACTGTGTCTTGAAAAGCAAATAAATAAATAAATAAATAAATAAAGACCCTCCTGTGCATATATTTCTCTGTACATTGGCATATTAAAATCATTAAATGCCCAAACTGTGTTTCTTGTTCATTTGACTTCATCTATTTGGATAGATACTACAGCTCAGCCTTTAGGACAGTATATAGTAGTTGTTCAACTGTTAACTGGCTATCAAGACACATATACTGGCCTACCTCTAATCCCAGTGTGTGGGAGGGTGAGGCAGGGGAATCAAGAGTTCAAGGAAACAGAAACAAGATGGCTTAGGGGTAGAGGTGCCTGTTGTCATGCCTAAAGACCCACATTGGATTCCCAGGACCCACACAATGGAAAAGAAAAATGTAATAAAAACAATTAAAAAGAAAAAGAAGAGTTCAAGACCAGCTTGGATTAGACAGGGAGACCCACACTCACATACATATATATACAAGCATAAATACATTTACACACATACACATATATATGTTTATATGACTTTTGCTTCTATGAGTTAGGTAATATTCAAACAAACTCTCCTCTTACTTAGGACAAGTAAATGAGGTGGAAAAAGAAAAAATAAAATGACACTATCAGAGACCTATTAAGAATGTGAAGGATAACCAAGTCAAGAGCTGGTTTAGCAGGCATAGAAGCAAATTCCTTTCATTTCTGCACCTCAGAGGTAGAAGCAAGAGGATTGTGAGTTCATGTCCAGCTGGGAGATATATAAAAACAAAAGCAAATAATAAATGAAAAAGTTGGTTCTTTGAAGAGTCTATTAATTGTAAAAATACAGTGCTCTGATGAAATTCATTAAGAAAATAGAGAAATACATTAGCACTATCAGGAATAAAAGAAAGACATCAGCACATTTCCTACAGAGAATCATAAAATGGAAGACAAAACACTGAAACACTGAAAGGAGTTATGGTGCCTACCTCTGATTCAATCTGGGTAATTAATAGTTGGGAGAGGGTCATCAGTGTTTTCTGTGCAAACTTTCTTTTCCTAACTTGGGTGTCTATTACATGAATGTATGTTTTTTGATAGACTTACATATTAATGTATGTTATGCTTCATGCGATGGCTAATTTCCATCCAGCTTGGGTTTTTCCCCATAGCACTGATACATTTATACATACACATATATGTGCATGTATATAAATTTAAGTGTTTGTGTGATAGCTACTCTTGTCAACCTGAATATAAGTGGAATCAATTAGAACCCAGGCAGCTGGGTACACCATGAGGTATTTTCTCAGTTGGTCATTCGAGGTGGAGACCCACCCTGTCATGGTTTGAATATGCTTGGCCCAGGGAGTGGCACTATTTGGAGTTATGGTCTTGTTGAAGTAGGTATGTCACTCTGGGCATGACACACCTATCCTAAGACCCTCATCCTAGCTTCTTAGAAGTCAGTATTCTGCTAGCAACCTTCAGATGAGGAGGTAGAACTCTCAGCTCCTCTTGTACCATGCCTGCCTGGATGCCGCCATGTTCCCACCTTGATAATAGACTGAACCTCTGATCCTGTAAGCCAGCCTCAATTAAATGTTGTCCTTATAAGAGGTACCTTGGTCATAGTGTCTGTTCACAGCAGTAAAACCCTAAGACATAGCCTAAATGGGCCATACCTTCTGGTGGCAGCCTACATAAAGATATAGAAGAAAACTTTTTTGCCTGTTGCGCTCACTCTCACTGTTCTGTTGCTCTTGTATTATTCCTTCACTGGTGTTACAACTTCTTTGGGATTCCAATGTAAACTAAAAAGACTGGTACCTCTCTAGGGGCTGCTGAGACATCCAGTCTCAAGGACTGAACAGGTCCTTGATGCTTTTATAAGGAGATAGTGATTGTTGGACTAATGGGATCACAGCTACTCCAATAAACTCAGATATATGCACTATCAGTCTGTTCCTCTAGAGAACCCTGCATGACTAATACCATATATATATATATATATATATATATATATATATATATATCATACATATATGTATGCTTAAATATATAAATACAACGTGCTAGCCAGGTAGTGGTGGCATACATTTAATCCCACACAAGATGCCATACCAGCTTCCTAAGGAGAAAAGCAACCAACCATCTTACCCAGCTATGAGGTATGAACCACAAAACAGAACCAGTGTGGCAAGATAACCTTATGATACAAGAGGGATTACCTTAGCAGTCACCAATAGCTCTCTTATTGGATGTAAGATCCACTCATAAAGAGAAATCATGAATGTTACTAGAAACCTAGCCAACTATCCAGGGCTGGTGAAGTGGTGGATCTTAGAGAACCTACACCCACTTTATTAAGCCAGCATAATCCTACACCATGAACTACATTCTAAATTATTTATGCTTATGACTACAGACAAATGCAGTTCTCATCCCTCACTAGCTTTGTTGTTTGAGGCAGGGTTTCTCATGGGCCTGGGCTAACCAACTGCCTAGGATAGGTGGCCTGTGAGCCCCCAGAATCCTCCTGTCTATCTCCCAGGAGCTGAGATTATAAGTGCAGGCCACTATGCCCACCATTTTACAAGGTTACAGGGATCAGAGAAATCGAATTAAAACAGGCTGCAGATTGTTTCCAATGTTGCTGTTGAGGCTTGGTCTGTTGCTGCATAGTATAATGCTACGCTCTATACCTGAAGCTCTCCTGTTTACAAACTTTTGTTGTGCAAACCTTGTTCCTTGATTAAAACTATTGGTTACATAAAATTGGTTACAGCCAGTTACTGGAGGTATTAGAGGTAGCTGGGTTTAGAGTCACCTGGCTGGAGGAAGAGAGACCAGGAGGTGAGACGAAGAGGAGGAGCAAGCTACTCTGAAGGGAGAGAAACCATGAGCACATGGCCAGGACAGACAGTAAGTATCTGAAGTATCTGGGGTATCTGGGGTATACCACTGGGGAGGTAGCCAGGCATGGAGTTTGAAGAGTAGATTAGGGGTTATGACCCAGTAACTGTCAAAGCCAAATAAAACAACCATAGTCTGAATCCCATTTATTTGTAAGTTATTTGGGGATAAGCTTAAATTGGTTGTACATTTGTGTATGGATACACATGTAGAGCTAAATATACTTTTTCCTAGAAATTTTGTGATGATGGTATACAGGCTATTTAACTAGGCTACTCTAACATACATTGTAAGCAAGCAGTTAGAGAGAGAACCAAGAGTGAATGAGAATAAACAGAAATTAGAATCTATTTTTAGAACACTAAACAATACATACTAACTCCTTGCATCAAAGACAATCCACATTCTGGTGTCAAACACTAAGGTAAAACCTGGAATAATTAAGTAACAACAACTGATTAGTTGAAAGTTTGCTGTTTGAGAATGAATGAGTCTTCCTATGCTTTTGTCCCTATATTCCAAAAGTCTGCTGATCTTTTCCTCAACAGAGTCTGACTTTTGTCTTTTGTTTGTTGTTTAATTTTTATGTATATAACTATTTTGCCTGCATGTATATGTACCACATACCTGGCCAAAAGCCAGAAAACATTGGATCCCCTGGAACTGAAGTGACAGAGAGATATAAGCCATCGTGTAGGTGCTAGGAACAAAGAAGAGCTCTTACACAAGAAGGAGCAGCTGCGAAGCCCTGTCTGCAGATCCCTGTTGTTGTTTTAATGACCTAAGAAGGCTGACGATGATGCTGCATTGGTGTCTGAGGAAGATCCCATAAGCTACATGGAATTATTAGTTAGTCTAGGCTACATGACCAGCTTGGTTATCTGTTAAGACTTATTTTATTTAGCCAATATACTTGTATTTGCCAATATACAGTATACTGATGGAGCACCCTAGTAATCTCAGCACTTGGGAGAGGCAAGTGGACCCCTTTGAGTTCCAGGCAAGCCTTTTCTACACAGCAAGTGGCAAAAACAACAACAAAAAAAAGATGTATGTATGGTTAGAGACCAGAAGAGAGCTTCCTACCACTTACATCTGGAGTTACAAGAGAGTACCCACAAGCATTGCACCCCTAGCTCTATAAGCAAGCCTAGCTCAACCTCCATCACTGTCCATCAAGTCCTCCAAACATCATGTGTCCTCCACGGGTCTTGCCTGAGCATGTGCATCCATCTCAGCTGACATCACTCTGACAATCAGCTGATTCCACTGAAGCAGCAAGAAACTGCAACACACCACCAGAAGTTTTACAGAGCGTTTCTCGCTAGAGTCTGACAAATGCAGCTCAACTACACAATGTAAGGTGGATCAATACATGCATGTCATTAGCAAAGAATCCTTCATCCCATGTCCTTTCACATGCTTGCTTTAGCAGAACATCCTTTCACCTATGTCCACTTCAGCTAAATGTTCCTTCATGTGCTTGCCCCAGCAAAACACCATTCAACCAACTTTCTAAAGAACCCTTAAGTTTCCACTTCAGTTACTAGACTTGCATTTCAATTTAAAGATTAGGGTGTTGGTACAGAGTTAACAGCACATTGTGACAGAGACTTTTCTTAGCTTATAAGCACTTTATAGTCAAAACTTGGTTGTATATAATGGCAAACCCATTTCTATTACCTTCTCTTTTAAAATAATTTTTAACTTTTAAGTCAGCAGACAGCATGGGGATTGGTTTTCTCATGATCATGGTTGTGTACATGCATGCAGCCCGGTTTTGTGATTGGAAACAAGTGGCTCCTGGTAGCTTGTAGGCCACAGTCAGCCTACAATGACATCTTCCTGTTTTAAAAAATTGTTTTTGCATTTACAAACTCCTGTATTGCTGTAACTTTTCAAACAGGATAGAATACATTCTCTGGGTTTTTTGTTTTTGTTTTCCTCCTCGGCTTCTTGAGACAGGTTCTCTCATTCTATAACCCAGGCTGCCTGAACTTATCATCATCTTCCTGCTTCAACTCCCCAGTATATTGCCATTATATATTAAATGAGCATTTACTATAGTAATCTCATTTGTAAAGTAACTTAAAGCTTGATCTTTTTAAGACTAAGTTTTACTATATAGCCTTGGCTGGCCTGGAACTCACTAAACAAACCAGGCTAGTCTGGAACTCAAAGACATCCACCTGCCTCTGTTACCCAAGTACTGGGATTAGGTGTGTGCCACAAAACTTTTTTTTTTGGGGGGGGGGGGGGGGTTGTGGTGTTTCTGTATAACCCTGTCTGTCCTGGAACACTTTGTAGTCCAGGCTGGCCTCAAACTCACAGAGTAGTAGTCCTGGTTGTGGTCTGACTACAAAGTCAGACCCCGTCTAAAAAAACCTTAAAGTTAAAAAATCCCAGTTATATCGAAAATTTACAACTTACGTCACTGTCTCATTGTATTTCCTAGTTTGACTTAATTTTCTTACTGTCTTTTATATTTTAACAATTAGTGCAGGGCAGTGGTGGTGCACACCTTGAATCCCAGCACTTGGGAGGCAGAGGCAGGCAGATTTCTGAGTTCAAAGCCAGCCTGGTCTACAAAGTGAGTTCCAGGACAGCCAGGGCTACACAAAGAAACCCTGTCTAGAAAAACCAAAAATAAATAAATAAATAAATAAATAAGGTAGTAAAAACATTTGAGGCCAGTCTAGCCAACAAAGTGGCTAGCCTGGAATACACAGCAAGACCCTATATCAAAAAAGAAGAAACTAGTGCTGGAAGTGGAAGTCTAAGCCATTAATTGTGACTGGATTCTACAAAAAGATTATTCATGGAGTTGGGCGTGGTGACTGGGGCAGGAGGTTGACCTAGGTTCTAGGCTGCTCAACCTAATCTACATAGAGCATTCCACCCCAGCCTGGAGTAAGGAACACAACTCAAAACGAAACAAAACAAAAAAGTCTAAGCTAAATTCCCAAGTATCCTGAAATACTCCTTAATTTTTTTTTTTCTAAGTGTGGTGAAGCAAGATTTAAATCCTGCACTTGGGAGTTGTGGGGAGGAGGATCAGAACTTGTATTGACCATCCTCAAGCACAAAACGAAGGGACTGCCAACAGAGGTTACATCAGACCAATCAGACAACAAACCATCAGTGGGAAAGCAAGGTTTGGTTAGTTTGACTGCGGATCTCAAAGTCCCCGTACTCAGGCTACACGCAAACTGCGCACGGCTAGAAAGTTCAGGGCTGCCAGCCGAAAAGGACAGGAACGTGGGGCCAGGTGAACAGGTTGAACGCCCTGGGCCGCCCCGCTCCGCGCCCCAGCCGGGACCCAGCGAGGGGGGATGGGAGCCAGGCCGGCGGCCGGCGGAGCTCAGCAGGCCAGGCGCGGGCGAGCTGGAGGGCTGCTCTCCGCTCCGGGCTCCCGCGGCCTCCCTCCCGCTCGCCGGCCTCCTACGCCGCGCCCTGTCCCCTCCCTAGTCCCCACCGCGGCCTCCCGCCGCCGTCCAGCTCCGGGTGGTAGCCATTGCCCACCTCGCCAACCGCTTTTCCACGTCCCGGCACCCACTCACCTCTCAGCTGCGCAGCAGCCCTCACCTTCCCAGCTACTCAGCCTTCCAGATTGGCTGTCCCGGGACCTTATGCCAATCAGCCAATCCCCGCCCCTGGCCCGGCCCAGGCTGGCCAGTGAGCGGCTCGCTGCGGCCGAGGGGCGGGCTCAGGAGAGGCGGGCCGAAGGCGTGTCTGCTCCCGGGCAAGGCCGGCTACCTTTCCCGGTCTCTGTGCGCACGCGCGGGGTCCAGTAAGGGGCGTGTGTTTTCTCGTGTGCCGCGCTTTGTCTTGCTGCGTCTGCCCGGGATACTTTTGTTGGTAAACTTCGCCCCTTCAGGGTGTAGGAAGACCCACATTCCGAGTGGAGTCTCAAGTGTGTGCCCTCTGAAAGGAGCTGAGTCTTTAACCTGCCTGTGTCAAGCCGTTCTCATCCCCACGCTCTGTGGGGACTTGTGTCTGCCAGGGCGATCTCTGTTTCAGGCCTCACATCCTGCAAGTATGTCCTGGAGGAGTGTAAGGCGCTGCTCAGAGGGAGTGAAGACTTTCTTTTCCTGCCGTCAGTTACCGCACCTCAAAGTCTGCTTAATTGGTGCGCATACTTCTTAATGAAGGGCTGTTCTAGATTTCAAATAACCTGCTAATGAAAATATGATCAGTCTGTGTCAAGTTAGCTATATGCAGCACGGTAATGTGTGTGGGTGCGATAAAACATGAATATGGAGGGAAAGCCTATCAGTATTTCAAGAGGCCGCTCCTAGCTGGGCGTGGCGGCTCATGCATGTAACCGCAGCAGTTTCAAGTTGGAGGCTGGAGGATCCAGAGTTGAAGGGCAGCTTATTCCACTGGAAAACCTATGTCCAGAACAATCTGGACAAAGGTGGGAGAGTTGGGGCCGGAGATGGGCAGCGGCAGTTGCTACTTAGTCTTCTCTCTTACCCTCTCATTCCCACATCGCTGGGCGGACATTGGAGCGCTGGTGTTCTTGCTCCGATGGCCTAAATTCCTCCTGACTACTGCTTTGTATTTCCTCAAGAGCTTCAATTCAGTTACTCAACAACCGCCTGTTGGGAGCCTTCTATGACAGTACAAAGATTTTCTTTTTTTTTTTTTTTTTTTTTTTTTTTTTTTTTTTGGCTTTGAACCACACCCTGAGTGATCCTATACCCTATAGCAAGGAGATCAAAACAAGGTTAACATACGTGACAAGTGTTATAATGTAAGTACAAAAGAGTCTGACAGACCGTGAGCAAGAATGGGGGAGGGAGGCCTGAGAGAACAGTTCAGGGAGGAGTGCACAGTTGGACGGTTGATGAAAAGCTGCTGAATTGAACTGATGGGGACCACAGACCAGGGCAACCATTCCTACCAAAGGACCACTGCTTCTGAAACAGTTGTAGGATTTACTGCTAAGGTAATAGTTGTTTCAGGATATCTGATCACCAGCTGTGTGTCCCACAGGTGACTCCCAGCTGCGTGACACCACACAGGCCTGTGTGATTGTCTGTGTTTGAGAAGAAGGGTATCTGATAGCACCCATCAGTTGGAGATGGCTTTGTTTTTTCTTTACAACTCCCCTTCCTTCCCACCTTGCTCTATCCTCAAATGCCCTGAAGTGACCCTGGACTTTCTGACAATCTAGATGAAAGAGCAATGACTTAACCTGAGCAGTTTCATCCCAAATTATTGTTTCCCCCAATAATGGAATCATTTCTAAGAATTGTGACCCAGCTGTGTGCCATCTCAATACTGTGACACAATGAACCTATCAACATGGTGCCTGGTACCAAACCCTGGTGAAGGAAAAAGAGGGTTTGAAATACATCCAGCCAGGAATTAACCTAGAAGAAAGACCTGCAGTCGCTATGCTTTTGAGCTTTTAAGCTTTGCTTTTTGAAAGAAAGAAAAAATATTTTAGCTTTACAGAAAAGTGCCAAGAGGTAGAAAGAAAGTTCCGGTGTTTCCTCACCCAGTGTTCCCTAATCTTACATTATTGTGATATACTTACAGAATTAGAAATTCAACATTCATACCTGACTACTATACTGGCTGGTTTTATGTCAACCTGACACAAACTAGAGTTATCAGAGCAGAAGAAGCCTCAGTTGAGAAAAATAATTGTAAGATCCAGCTGTAAGGCATTTTTCTCAATTAGTGATAAGTGGGGTAGGGCACAGTCCTTGGTGGGTGGTACCATTCCAGGGCTGCTAATCCTGTGCTCCATAAGAAACCATGCAGAGCAAGCTATGGGAGCCAAGCCAGTAAGCAGCACCCTACATCAGCTCCTGCCTCCAAGGTCTTGCCGTGCTTGAGCTCCTGTAATGACTTCCTTTGACCATCATCATAGGAAAATGACACCCTTCACAATAGTCACAAATAATATAAAATATCTTGGTGTGAATCTAGCCAAGCAAGTGAAAGATCTATATGACAAGAACTTCAAGTCTCTGAAGAAAGAAATCTAAGAAGATCTCAGAAGATGGAAAGACCTCCCATGCTCATGGATTGGCAGGATTAATATAGTAAAAATGGTCATCCTGCCAAAAGCAATCTACAGATTCAATGCAATTCCCATTAAAATCCCAACTTAATTCTTCACAGACTTAGAAAAATTCTCAAATTCATTTGGAATAACAAAAAACCCAGGATAGCAAAAACTATTCTCTTTTTTTTTTTGTTTTGTTTTGTTTTTGTTTTGTTTTGTTCAAGACAGGGTTTCTCTGTGTAGTCCTGGCTGTCCTGGAACTCACTCTGTAGACCAGGCTGGCCTCAAACTCAGAAATCTGCCTGGCTCTGCCTCCCAAGTACTGGGATTAAAGGCATGCACCACCACTGCCTGGCACAAAAACTATTCTCAACAATAAAAAAAACTACTGGAGGAATCACAACCCCTGACCTCAAGCTGTACTTAAAAAAAAATGCATGGTATTGGTACAGAGACAGACAGGAAAATCAGTGGAATAGAATTGAAGACCCAAAAATCAACCCATACACTTATGGTCACTTGATCTTTGACAAAGGAGCTAAAACCATCCAGTGGAAAAAGAACAGCATTTTCAGCAAATGGAGCTGGTTCAACTGAAGGTCAGTATGTAAAAGAATGCAAATCCATCCATTCTTATCTCCTTGTACAAAGCTCAAATCCAAGTGGATAAAGGACCTTCACATAAAACCAGATACACTGAAACTAATAGAAGAGAAGGTGGGGAAGACCCTCGAATACCTGGGCACAGGGGAAAAGTTCTTGAACAGAACACCAATGACGTATGCTCTAAGATCAAGAATTGACAAATGGGACCTCATAAAATTGCAAAGCTTCTGTAAGGCCAAGGACACTGTCAATAGGACAAAACGGCAACCAACAGATTGGGAAAAAATCTTTACCAATCCTCCATCCCATAGAGGGCTAATATCCAATATATACAAAAAAAACTCAAGAAATTAGACTCCAGACAACCAAATAACCCTATTAAAAATGGGGTACAGAGCTAAACAAAGAATTCTCAACTGAGGAAACTCAAATGGCTGAGAAGCACCTAAAGAAATGTTCAACATCATTAGTCATCAGGGAAATGCAAGTCAAAACAAGCCTGAGATTCTACCTCAAACCAGTCAGAATGGTCAAGATCAAAAACTCAGGTGACAGCAGATGCTGGCAAGGATGTGGAGAAAGAGGAACACTCTTCCATTGTTGATGGGATTGCAAGCTTGTACAACCACTCTGGAAATCAGTCTGGTGCTTCCTCAGAAAATTGGACATAGCATTACCTGAGGACCCAGCTATACCACTCCTGGGCATATACCCAGACGATGCTCCAACATATAACAAGGACATGTGCTCCACTATGTTCATAGCAGCCTTATTTATAATAGCCAGAAGCTGGAAAGAACCCAGATGTCCTTCAACAAAGGAAAAGATGCAGACAATGTGGTACATTTACACAATGGAGTATTACTCAGCTATTAAAAACAATGAATTGGAGAAATTCTTAGGTAAATGGATGGAACTAGAAAATATCATCCTGAGTGAGGTAACCCAGTCACAAAAGAACACACATGGTATACACACACTGATAATTGGATATTAGCCCAGAAGCTTGAACTACCCAAGATTCAACTTACAGACCACATGAAGCTCATGAAGAAGGAAGACCAAGTGTGGGTGCTTTGGTCCTTCTTAGAAGGAGTAACAAAATACTCAAGGGAGCAAATATGGAGACAAAGTGTGGGATAGAAACTGAAGGAGAGGCCGTCTGGAGACCATTCCACCTGGGTATCCATCCCATGTACAGTCACCAAAGGTAGACACTGATGTGGATGGCAGGAAGTGCATACTGACTGACAGGAGCCTGATATAGCTGTCTCCTCCTCCTAGAGGTCTGCCAGAGCCTGAAATATTCAGAGGCAGATGCTCACACCTAAGCATTGAACTGATCAAGGGGTTCCCAATGGAGGAGTTAGAGAGAAGACTGAAGGAGCTGAAAGGGTTTGCGGGCCCCATGGGGAGAGCAACAATACCAACCAACCAGAACTCCCATGGTCTAAACCACCATCCTGGGAGCACATAAGGAGGGACCCATGGCTCCAACTGTATATGTAGGGGAGGATGCCTTGTAGGGCATAGGTGGGAGAGGAAGTCCAGTGAAGGATGGATGCCCCAGTGTGGAAGAATTCGAGGGTGGGGAGGTGGGAGTGGGTGGGTGGGGGCACAACCTCATAGAAGCAGGAGGAGGGAGGATTGGATAGGGGGCTCCTGGGTGTGGGGAGGGGGGAAATGGGGAAAGGGGATAACATCTGAAATGTAAATAAAATATTCAAAAAAGGTTTGACTCCACAAAGGAGGATTGGAACCCCACTGGAAGAACCAAGTCAGCTGGCCAGACCACCCAGCACTCCCAGAATCTAGACCACTAACCAAGGAGTTTAGTGTACAGGGAGGGATCCATGGCTCCAGTTACATATGTAGCAGAGAATGTCATATTTGACATCAGTGGGAGGGGAGGCTCTTGGTCCTGTGGAGGTTTGATGCCCCAGTGTAGGGGGATGCTAGAGCAGTGAGGTGGGAGTGGGTGAGTGGGTGGAGGAGCACCCTCATATAGGCAAAGGGGAGGAGGGAGATGGGGTGGAATGTGGTATTTGTGGAGGAGTAACTCAGAAGTGGGATATCATTTGAGATGTAAACTAAAGGAATGATTAAAAAAAGGACTTGGCTCCAACTTTCTCAAGGATCTTGTCTTTGTTCTTTAGTCAATTTGATCATTATGTTTTATATGTGGCACTTTGTGAAAATATCTTTTTAAAACCATCCATAACATACTATACACACCCACATCTGTCATGAACTGTGAACGTCACCAGGACAGGGTAGGTGTGCTATAGTGCACAATGAGTATGTAATTACTTTTTTGGGACTAAACAAATAAAAAGAGTATGGCAAAGAAAGGGGGGGAAAAGCTCATTCTAGCTGCCTGGAAGCCACTATTCTCTTAGCAACCTTCCGATGACGATATAGAACTTTCTGCTCCTCCTGTGCCATGCTTGCCTGGATGCTCCCATGTTCCTGCCTTGATGTTAATGGACTGAACCTCTCAACTTCTAAGCTAGCCCCAATTAAATGTTGTCCTTGTAAGAGCTGCCTTGGTCATGGTGTCTGTTCACAGCAGTAAAACCCTAATTAAGACAGAAACTTATAAAAGAAAGCGTTTACTTGGTTGCTTGCTTAGCTTCAGAGGGTCAGTCCATAACTATCATAGTGAGGAGTATGGCAGCAGACAGGCATGGTGAGGCAGTACCTTGAGAGTTTACATTTTTGATCCACAGGCAGGAAGCATGAGATTGGACCTGGAGTGGGCTCTTGAAACTCTTTGAAACTCTCTCTCTCTCTCTCTTTCTCTTTTGGTTTTTCGAGACAGGGTTTCTCTGTATAGCCCTGGCTGTCCTGGAACTCACTCTGTAGACCAGTCTGGCCTCGAACTCAGAAATCTGCCTGGCTCTGCCTCCCAAGTGCTGGGATTAAAGACGTGCGCCACCACCGCCCAGCTTTTTTTTTTTCCTTTTTTTCCTTTCTTTTTTTTTTTTTTTTTTTTTTTTTTTTTTGTCTTGAAACTCTCAAAACCCTTCCCCAGGAATACACTTCCTCCAAGGACACGCCTCCTAATCCATCCCCAAACAGATCCCAACTATGGATCAACCATTCAAATATGAGCCTATTAGACACATTCTCATTCAAACTACCATCATAACAAAAGCTAAATATAATGAACTCATATCAGTAATAGAGCATTACTGATATCATGGTGCATGATTTTAATATACACATAAGGAAATGTTTTGGCTAATTGTGGCTGTCAACATGACTACATCTATAATCAGCTAAAGCCCAAGCTGCTTGACACTCCTGTGAGGGATTTTCCTGACCATTCGTTATTTTTTATTGTTATCATTTGTACTGGGATGACTCACTATGGTCTGGGCCACACCTTCTGGTGGCCACCCACGTAAAAGGACATGGAAGAAAGAAACTTTCTGTTTGCTTTTCCTCACTCTCACCAGCAAGTTCACCTCTCCTACTGCTGCAGCCAATATTAAACCCAACTTCATCAGGATTGCAACATAGATTGAAGACCAGCAGCTCCCCAGGAATCCTTCAGGACTCCTTCACCAACTTGGGACTGAGTCATCCAGCCTTGTGGGCTGAACAACTACTGGATTCTCAGACTTTCCATCTTGAGACAGCTATTGTTAGACTACTCAGACCACATCCAGCAAGTCAGTCTAATAAATCTCCCTTTAACGTATACATTCTATCAGTTCTGTTCCTTTAGGAAACCCCATTTAATACAAAAGGCTAGGCAGAAGACTATAAGTTCCAAGCCAGCCTGGGCTGTGCAGAAAGTTTAAGAAAGAGCAAGAACTGCCTCAGCAAGGATGAACGGGCTGCTCAGTGGTAGAGTGCTTTCCTTGCGAGATGAGGTGGGGGTTCAATCTGAGAACCACAAAAATTAATAAAAACAACAATAAGGTAATGAGAAAAAACTTAGTGGATCATTTGAGTAAGTCATGATAGTTCTACAGGCTTTGGGCCATTGTATAGCCATTAATAAAAACAGATCAGAATTCAGTGGTGTGAACATAGAGTCCCAGGACAAGGGAAACAGGTACGAAGACTGAGTTTGAGGATAGTCTGAGCTACAAAGTGAGATCTTGCCTGAAAAACACAAGGAGCTGGGATATGGCTTAGTGACTGAGAAGCACTTGCTACTTCAGAAGACCCAGGTTCGACTCACAACTGTCTGTACTTTAGCTCCAGGGGACTAGTTCCATTTAATTCCATATCCATCTTCTGACCTCTGCAAGCGCTAGTCATGTACATGATGCACAGATAAATATATATACAGGTAAAAGATCATACACATTAAATAAATCAATATAAAAATAAAATAATGAAATGTATCTAAAAGTAAAAATAACAAAAAACAAAGTCTAGAGTTGTAGAAACAGCCTTGTAAGATTACAATATTAAATAATACCAGAAAAATATATACTAGCCATTGAAAAATAATAGCAATTTTATTTTATGTGTATGAGACTGTTTTGCCTGCATATGTGTACAGGCATCATGTGCATGGCTGGTGCCCACAGAAGTCAGAAGGCGGCTCTGGATCCTCAGGGAACTGGGGTTCCAGGCTGCCATGTGGGTGCTGGAAGAGGTCCTCTACAAGAACAAAACATCCTCTTAATTGCTCTTCAGTTACTGCTCGTAACCATCTCTCCAGCCCCATTCCATCTTACACATGAGTACAGAAGCTACGTCTGAAAAGAAATGGTATAGCATTTTCTCAGTTGAGTTTCCTTCTTTTCCCAGATAACTGTAGCTTGTGTCAAGTTGAAAACAAAACAAACAAAATACCCTGTTCATGACAGGAGTCCATCACATAAAGAAAAGTTAAAAAGCAAGAATAACATTACTTGGAAATGAGATATAATCTACGTTTTTGTATGTGATTAGTTTGCATTAAGGGAGATCATTTATGCAATTCTTATTCTGTCTCTTGTCTGTCTTCCTGTAAGTTCTCTGTCTGTCTGTCTCTGTCTCTGTCTCTGTCTCTGTCTCTGTCTCTCTCTCTCTCTCTCTCTCTCTCTCTCTCTCTTTCCCTCTCTCTCCTTTTTGTCTGACTTTGTCCCCTGACTCTATTTCCTCTGTGTGTTGTGGAGTATATGTGTCTGAGTATGAGTGTGGGTGCTTCTACTGGTAGAAGCTTCTACTGCTTCTAACGCAGGATCTTCTCCATGCCTAGGGAAATTCTCCACCATGAGCCTACACATACATGGCTACATACACACTCCTCTCTGAACTAAGTTCCTCTGCCACTAATTTAGACAGTTTCTATTCAAATATATTTCCAGTGTATGGAACAAAGAATGGAAAGACTGATTTTCCCTTAACTGCTTCTGGATGCGGGGGCAGTAAAGCAAACTCTGTTCTCAATCGATCTTTTGGAGACTTCCCTATTTACCTCTTACACCTATACTCAATTGGATGTGCACATGATTAAACCCAGATGCATTATGAAGAGACGTGGACAGTAGAAAAATGAATATATTACTTATCAATTGAAATAGAGAAACACTCCAAGTATAGCCCCTAGCAACCAGCTCCTCCTTATTTTATGCCCCACAAAAGACCCCAGGCTGTAACATGGAAACCTTGAGAACAATCCCTCATGCATCATGTGTCAGTCCTAGCAGTGTTTCTTTTATCAGATCTGTACAATGGCTTTGCTTTTAAATAGTTACCTTACTACTTTTACGAATCTGTGGGAGCCCTGATTTCAGTCCCTTCAATTAGAGGCAGGGACCTGTACACACCTAGTCCAGATCTTGACCACAGGTAACATTTTGGCCTATTTGGGTAGTTCAGCCCAGCATGGCCAGGAAGGCAGAGTGGAACAGCTGGAAACATTGTGGCCAGGAAGAACAAAAAGGGAGTATAAGGGGCCAAAGTACGGTATAGCAACCAAGAGCACACCCCTAACCATTTCATTTCCACCCTCCACCTGTAAGAGTCTAAGCAACCTGTATGCTCCACCTACCCAAGGACCAGGTAACTTCCTAGAATCTTGCAAGTTATACTTCTTGGAAAATAACAAAGCCACATAGGAAATTCGGTAGCCATATGGTTTTGTTCTCAGAAGTCCGTATGATTTGTCACCACTTGCTGGGATTCCAGAGAATGGACCACCAGAGTTTATCCTTATCAGTATTTAATTAAAGCTTGCTTCAAATTTGATTCAAAACTGTGGAATTGGTTTTGCTTTCACAAATCTCAAGGTTAACACATCACCTCCAATAACGATGCCATATTAAGAACTCTTCTTTTGAATCTAAAATGCCCCCCACAGGCTACTATTCTTGAACACCTGTCTCCCATCTGTCAGGGTTGTTATAGACAGGTATAAAGCCTTAGGATGTGGGGGCAAGCTGGAGGAAATGGATCTCTGAAAAGGGAGAGGTGTCACATTTAAGGCTCAGCAGGCTTCCTGTCCACCTCTGCTTCCCGACAGAGATACAGATAAACAGCCTCCTGCTCCACTCCACAGCTGTAAGCTGCCCTGACTCCCGTGCACTCCGCCACAGTGGACTCCACCCACAAACCATAAGCCCAAATAAACATTTATTTTATTTTTTATTCATTTATTTTATTATATTGTGTACATGGATGTTTTGCCTGCATGTATGTCTGTGCACCCCCATATATGTATGTCTGGTGCCCATTGAGATCAGAAGAGAACATTAGATACCCTGAAATTGGACTTACAATTCTGAGCTATCACATGGGTGCTGGCAATTAAACCTAGGCCCTCTGGAAGAATATTCATTGCTTGTAACCAATGAGCCATCTCTTTAGCCCTGAGTCTTTATTCTCTTAAGTTGCTTCTTGTCAGATATTTGATCACAGCAAGGAAAAAAAAAATAACTAACAGAGTCTAGTCAGCAGTCAGTGGTGAGTCCACTCTGGGTCCAAGCCTTCACAAGTTAATCATCTCTGGAGAAGCCATAAACACTTCCTAATACTTTGTGTACTACTGTCCAGAGCTTGTCTCAGTCCAGCTGTGCTTCTCATCAAAATGAACAGTCACTGGGGATCTAAGTAAGCAAGCCATCTTTTTAACATTAGTTGGTTAGAGAGGGAGAGAGAGAGAGAGAGAGAGAGAGAGAGAGAGAGAGAGAGAGAGAATCAGATCAACCATAAAACTTGCATTTTCCATAAGAATTGTGTGTAAAGGTAACAGAAACAGTCAACAGTAGGTGGAGAGATGGCTGAGCAGTTAAGAACACTTGCTGTTCTTACAAAGGACCAGGGTTCAGATCCCAACACCCACATGGTGGCTCATAGTTATCTGTAACTCCATTTCCAGAGGATCTGACACTCTTTTCTGACCCCTTAAGGTACCAAATATATACCTGGTACATATGATATACATTCACACACAACATACAAATAAATAATCCTCATAAAAATGGTGAATGTGCCATAATTAGTCTAAATTGGTGTGATGGATAGTTTTATGTCAATCTGATACATGCTAGAGTCATCTAAAAGAAGGGAACCTTAATTTAAGAAAATGCTTCTGCAGGGCAGTGGTGGCACACGCCTTTAATCCCAGCACTTGGGAGGCAGAGGCAGGCGGATTTCTGAGTTCGAGGACAGCCTGGTCTACAGAGTGAGGTCCAGGACAGCCAGGGCTACACAGAGAAACCTTGTCTCCTGCCTCAAGCTTCCTGCCCTGTTTGAGTTTCTGAGTGAGGTAACTCAGACCCATATAACACACATGATATTTACTCACTGATAAGTGGATATTAGCCAAAAAGTTCAGAATACCCATGATACAACTCACAGACCATTCTAGGGCTCCTTGGAGAAAGGGTTGATTGTCCATCTTGGAGTAAGAAGTACACAAAATGAGTCAGTAGCATGTGTAGTTCTAGAAGAAAGAACATAGACAAAAAGCAAAAAGGTCACACAAAAGCCAACCTAAAAAAGCTTTCATGAGTACTTTGTGCAAAAAAAATAAAAATCACAGGATAAATTTAAAATAACACATATTTGTGTGTGTCTGTGTGTGTGTGTGTGTATGTGTGTGTGTAAGTCTACATTAGTGATGGACTATAAATAAATGAGGAAAAAAGACAAATTTTCCTGATAATAAAATTTCAAAACTGTATGTAATAATGTATTTAGGTATGCTCTTTTTGGGAGTTGAGACTTTATCCTATACTCCTCTTATATGTGGGCGGAATTTAGGATTTATTTTAAAGATGTGCAGAAACCGCACACACACACACACACACACACACACACACACACACACACACACGCACACAGAGAGAGAGAGAGAGAAGAGAAGAGAAGAGAAGAGAAGAGAAGAGAAGAGAAGAGAAGAGAAGAGAAGAGAAGAGAGAGAGCAACCATATATTGGAGAAACCAGCAGAAATATGATGGTCAAAATATTGCTAGTAACATGTCATACCAATAACTTGTTCTTGTGGGCATCATGAGTGAAGTATCTCCCTCCATATGTAGCGGAGAATTTTTTTTTTTTTTTGGTTTATTCGAGACAAGGTTTCTCTGTGTAGTCCTGGCTGTCCTAGAACTCACTCTGTAGACCAGGCTGTCCTCAAACTCAGAAATCCTCCTGCCTCTGCCTCCCAAGTGCTGGGATCAAAGGCGTGCGCCACCACCGCCTGGCAACAGAGAATTTCAAATCTAGGACCATTATACAAAATATCTGACTGTATGCCTCAAAACTGTAACAGTCATGTAAAACTCATGAAGAAGATTTTAAAAAGAGGAGAGTTGACAAAGGTGATTTGGTGACTAAGTGCCATGTGTGCATTCATAAAACATGAATAAAGTCTGAAGATTTGTCAGTAACTATCTTACTTATGGTTTCTATTGTTTAAAGGAAACACCATGACTAAAAAGCAAGTTGGAGAGGAAAGGTTTATTCAGATTACATTTTCTTTTTTTTTTTTCCACATTTTTATTGGATATTTTATTTACATTTCAGATGTTATCCCCTTACCCCATTGCCCTGCCCCACCCCACCCAGGAACTCCATATCCCAATCCCCCTCCTCCTGCTTCTATGAGGATGTGCCCCCACTTACCCCCCTACTCCCACCTCCCCACCCTCGAATTCCCTTACACTCGGAGTCCAGCATTCATGGCACCAAGGATCTCCTCTCCCGCCTATGACCAAAAAGGCCACCCTCCCCTACATATACAGCTGGAGCCATGGGTCCCTCCTTTTGTGCTCCCAGGATGGTGGTTTAGACCATGGGAGCTCTGGTTGGCTGGTATTGTTGCTCTCCCCATGGGGCCACAAACCCTTTCAGCTCCTTCAATCTTCTCTCTAACTCCTCCATTGGAAACCCCTTGATCAGTTCAATGCTTAGGTGTGAGCATCTGCCTCTGAATATTTCAGGCTCTGGCAGACCTCTAAGTTATATCAGGCTCCTGTCAGCATGCACTTCCTGCAATCCACATCAGTGTCTACCTTTGGTGACTGCACATGGGATGGATACCCTGTCTCCAGGCAGCCACTCCTTCAGTTTCTGTCCCACGCTTTGTCTCCTTATATGTTCCCTTGAGTATTTTGTTACTCCTTCTAAGAAGGACCAAAGCACCCACACTTGGTCTTCTTCATGAGCTTCTTCATGAGCTTCATGTGGTTTGTAAGTTGAGTCTTGGGTAGTTCAAGCTTCTGGGCTAATATCCAATTATCAGTGAGCGAATACCATGCGTGTTCTTTTGTGATAGGGTTACTTCACTCAGGATGATATTTTCTAGTTCCATCCATTTACCTAAGAATTTCTCCAATTCATTGTTTTTAATAACTGAGTAATACTCCATTGTGTAAATGCACCACGTTGTCTGTATCCATTCCTCTGTTGAAGGACATCTGGGTTCTTTCCAGTTCGAGGCCAGCCTGGTCTACAGAGTGAGTTCCAGGCCAGCCAAGGCTATACAGAGAAACCCTGTCTCGAAAAAAAAAATATTGAGATCCTCTTGTACTCCAGTCAGAAGGTCAAGGCAATGTAATCCTGGCAAGGATGTGAATGAAAGGGACCTCTTATTCTCAGCTGTTGTCCTGTAAACTAGTCTGGCATCCACAGAAATCCACATCCACAGAAACAGTTATGAAAGTTTCCAATAAACTATAAATCAATTGAATATACAATCCAAGCTATGCCATTCCTATGTATTTATCTGAAGGACACAAAGATAACCTATCTAAGAGACATTTGCACATCACTGTTTAATACAGCAGTATCCATGATTGCTAAATGATGGCACCAAGTCACTTGGATGAAGAAAATGTGCTATCTCAAAATACAGTGGGATCTTTTCGGCCACAATGGATAAAGTTTTATTGTTTGTAAGAAAATTACATAACCAGAAACAATCATATTACATGAATTAAGCCAGTCTCAGAAAGAAAAATATCATATTGTCTTTCATTTTGGTTCCTACAGCTGCTGTCTAGTCTTGTGTCAACTTGTCACACACACTAATAGAGTCATCTGAAAGCAGGAACTGAGAAACATGTCTCCTTAAGACTCAGCTGTAAGGCATTTCCTTAGTCAGTGATTGATGTGGGCGGGCCCAGCCCAATGTGAATGGTTCCACCTTTGTGCTGGTGGTCCTGGGTTCTACCAGAAAGCAGGCTGGGTAAACAGCACAGCTTCATGGTCTCTGCACCAGTTCCTGCCTCCAGTATTTTCCCTGTTTGAGTTCCTGTCCTGTCTTCCTTCAATAAAGAAAATCTTTCTCTCCTAAGGATTTACTGTAGCAATAGAAACCCTAACTAAGACACTAGATTTTATATAATTCCATAAAATCATGAATGTATACAGGACATGAAAGTAGAAGTGAAATTATTTGGGGAAACAAAAAGAAATAATGGGAAGGGTAACTAAAAGGGAGATAGAAGAAATGGGCCAGAGGGTAATGTAATCTGTATCTGTAAGAAAATAAAAAACAAAATCAAAAATTTCAAAAATGAAAAAGGATTATCTGATCTCAAAATGGCAGAAGCCACTGCTCTTCGAGCACCGTAACTCTGAGCTCTTTGAAGGGCTGTTTTTCCTTCACTTTGAACCATAGCTAAGACTGTCTCTAGCACAGTGTGTGTATTCAAAAGACAATTGTTAAATAAAACTGCCTGGATCTGAATACTGTCTTAAGCAACAGTGGTTGAGAAACTTTACATTCCAACCTGTCCCGTGGCAAGATATCTAAGACCCAAGCAATGAGTCATAAAATGGTAGGTAGCACAACTTCACAGGTGTCAAGTTCAGACACTTTTAAACCAGGAATGTGAATTCATAAAAACTTAAAAGACTTCCCCTGAGGCTTGTAATCCAGAGGAGTTTAGGAAGCATTAATTAATTTTTTTTTGTTAAGGCTTCCTTTGCTTTTTAGTTCTAGCCATCTTTTCTCAGTAATGGCATTTTGCACAAAGTTTAGACTCTGCAGAACTTTAATGGGGTAAGTGTGAATACATTCCAGACGGTGAACTTGTAACAGCTAAAGAGTTTGTCAAACATATTTTCACTGACAGGCTCAAAAAAACTGTCATTAGTTACTAATTCTGAGAGTACTATATGTCTTTTCCTAATATGCAGATTAATATTAAAAAAAACTAGTGAATTTACCTTTCTGTATTACTGAGTCATCTTTTATTAGAATATTTGGCAAATCTTCACTTACTCAACCAGATAGGTTGTGCTTGACTGGATATGCCCCTTGGACTTAGTATATTTACTTTATTTTTTTTCCTGCTTTCTACATTCACTGTTTTTAACTTAGGCTCAATGTTCTCTTACCACCAATCCCTGTCTTGGCTTTGTGAATAAAGTACACAGCCTTGTTTTTGCCCATAGGTCAGATAATATTTAGAGACTTATCCTTGTTTTCTAACAAAGTTTACTTGGCTCTTGTTTTCATTTTGGGTTTATAATAAAAAGATAATCAAGAACAAGGCAACATCAAGAAACTCAAGAGATGGACTCTTTCCTTCTTTCTTTTCTTTTCTTTTTTTTAAAGTCATGGTTTCTGTGAAGCTCTAGTTAGCCTAATTTGGGCTTGAAGTTGAAATGATCCGCCTTCAGCCCTTTAGTGCACAGATTCCGCCCTTGCGGTATGGTTTATAAATTCACTTACAAAGTACTGGAGATAATAGCGTAGAGTACAGACTGGTATAGAGTCTTCCACACTCTTTCCAAATTAATGTCCTTTCAAATTCCTTGCAACAAGAATAACAATAAAAGCACTGTAACTTTAATATATGAGCAATAGGTCAGAATCAGATTGAAAAAGCGAAAATCAAAAAAGAGTGTGATGGATGCATTTTCTAAAGAATAGCACGTGAGAGTTGGAGTATAATTCCAGAAATATTTTGGAAAATAAAACATACCTAAAGCAACTCCTCGGCGACTACTATCGATAAAACAAGTATGCCTTTACTTTGATAACTAGAGAGCAGCATTAACAAAACTCCATGATGAACTGGAGAAACTTCTCTGAACAGAAGTTCCTTACAAAAAAAGACAACATGTCTTCCAATGTCAAGTCACTTCGGCCAACCCAATGAAAGCCTTTGCATCCCTATCTTTGTTAATAAGCGGCACTGACAAGAAATGGACGAAATCCAGACACGCCCAACAGAGTGCCTACGTTCTTAGTAAAAACTACAAGAAAACGTCTGAAGATTCTGGTTAAAGACTCACAGACGCGGATGAAGGGTTACAGGTTGTTTTATTAGACCTGGAAGACTTGCTTGGACTATTCGGTTTGAATTTCTGAACACAGAAGAAGCCTTTCCTGCCGCGGGAACCCTGGGAATTGTAGTCGCTGAGCCGCGATGGATGTAAATTTGTTTAGTACTCTGTGGACGGCGAGCCCTTGGGTTCAATTCAGTGTTCTGGGTCCTCATAGGTCCGGTCTAGTTCACCAATGAGCTACTAGGTTTGAAAACATCCCTTCTCTGATTGGGTGTCCTGCCTCACGTTGCTTCATTTTCAGCCAATGGGATGATAAAGCCAGCAGAGGTGACAGGGTCACCGCGGAGCCTGCCGCTCCTCCGCCACCAGCGACTTAGTCCTGTGGTTCTTTGAGTCAGCCCGCGGCTCGGGGCCTCCGCCGCCCGTCGTCCGCCGAGGTGGTTGCGGCTCTGATGCTGCGGCAGGCTCCGGACGCCCGGAGCTCTGGAGGGTACGTAGCCGGGGCCGAGGTGGGGCTGAGGGGCCGCTGCTGCGCGGCCCGCTGCTGTGCCCGCCTCCCGCCGGCATCCCGCGGGCTGCCTGTGCAGGCTCCGGACATTTGCTCTTCTCTCCGCCTCCTACTTTGACCAGCCAGCCCGCCCTACGAGTGGAGGGTGTCCACGTCTCGGCGTTCTTTCTGTTAATCCCGAATAGCTGCGAGTGTCTGCGCGCAGGCCTTCATTCAAGAGAAGCCCGTGTCTACAGGTGGTGGGCATTTGTGCAGTTAGCGGCTCCTTTCGTGATACTGTCTCCCCAGCGTTTGCAGTAGAAGTTTCCCACTGGGTTCTGTTCTGTGCTTGCATGGTACTTGCCAGACGCTTGCATTCTTATTTTCTTTCACCCTGATACCCACTCAAGACTGTTACCTGAAGAAACTGAGGCTTGGAGACGGTAACTCAATTCCAAAAGAGTTACAGTTAGTTAATCGCCAGGAGAAGCCAGATCAGGTCTCGGTGTTTGATGGTGGTGGTTGGTTTTTAACCCCACTTAATCAGGATTTAGGATAAGTGTGTACCCGCTGCAGCTCTTAGCACGTGAGAGCTAAATACTAATTTTAATCAAGTGGTGATTCTTAGCTAAGAGAAAAGGAATACCTTTTCAACATCTGCCCAAACAAATGTCTCGTGTGTCTCTAACTCCGTGCTTCAAAGACTTTCTGCCTGACAACGGTATAGTCCTCATCTGGAAGCTAGTTGGACATTTCAGATTCCCAGACCTTGTTGCACCCACTGTGCTTGAACTTGCTTTTTAACAAGGTCTCTTAGGTGATCGCAGTGCTCCTTAAAGTTTGAGGAGGGCGATGTTTGTACACATAAAACCAAGGAAGAGAAAATAAGTCTGGGTCGTGATGGTGTATGCCTTTAATCCCCACTTTGGGAGGTACTGGCAGCAGATCCCTCTTAGTTTCAGGCTCATCTCAGCGACATAGGTCAGCCAGAGCTACGTAAGGAGAAAAGAAAGAGTAAAGGCATACATTTTATGCACTGTGACCTCTAGTCAGACTGAGATACAGAAAAAGAGAACAAAGCTTTTTTCACAGTTTTGTCATTTGCAAGATGTTTTCCTTATCAGAAAATGAATATTGTCTCTTGAGAGTTTAAATTTAGCAGTCCCAAATCTTAAAGCAGGCATCAGTGTTGACTGTTTCAACATTGTCTTGTAATCATGTAATTGACATCAGATACAGGCTTTAGAAGTAACAGAGCAAACTAAGACAGAGGGAGATGGAAAGAATCTGTGTTCATTATTTATACTTTGTTTGCCGAGGACTAGTCCCCGTATGTAAGCCCTCGTCTTCAGTTTCTCCCAGTTAGTGTTTTTGGAAGGAAGGGGTAGAGTTGCTGTTGCCCCCAATTTTTTCCAGTTTATTCATTAGGTTAATTGATGATAAAGCTGAAACAGACTGTCAGATTCACATATCCCTGTTCTCAATAATTAAAGAGTGTTTCAGAGAGGTTTAGTTTTTAGTGTTTTAATAATTAAAAAATATTCTCTATGATTGTTTTGATTGCATATATGTCTGTGCACATGCCTGGTGCCAGGAGGGCATTGGATTCCCAACAACTGGAGTTAGAATTGTAAGCTGCTTTCTGGTCGCTGGGAATTGAAGCCTGGTCTTCTGGAAGGTCAGCCAGTGTTCCTAACTGCCAAGCCATCTCTCTAGCCCCACTTCCAGTGCTGTGTGCAGAGGCTTTCATTTATATACCAGTGTAAAGTTTCAGGCTTTTGTTTGCACCTGAAATTATTTGATGTGCATAGGTCTTGGGTCTTGTCTTCAGAAACACCTACTGATGTTAATAGGCCCAAGGAAATTATATTGATAGACACTGTCCAGGTCCATGTTTCTTGACATTAGTGCTTTTGATGGAAAATACAACTAACAAACAGATGAACAAGCATATTTGTGTTTGCGCTAATGTGGTATTCATTACAGAAAGGAAAGGGGTTTTTATTTGTTTTAACCTTCATTGTGGTTAGCTGCTATAAATGTGCTCAGGTCAGCATTTTAGGTTATTTAAAATTATTGTCCCTCTTTGTGTGTGCATGTGTGTATGTGTCTCTGTGTATGAATGCCTGTGGAGGTTTGAGGTCAACTTTGAGTATATTCCTCCATCTCTTAGTCATCCTTTTTTTTTTTGTTTTTGTTTTTGGTTTTTCGAGACAGGGTTTCTCTGTGTAGCCCTGGGTGTCCTGGAACTCACTCTGTAGACCAGGCTGGCCTCGAACTCAGAAATCTGCCTGCCTCTGCCTCCCAAGTGCTGGGATTAAAGGCGTGTGTCACCACGGCCCGGCCATCCTTATTTTTTGAGGCAGGGTCTTTGCAGAACCTGTAGGAGCTAAGCTGGCTGGCCTGTAAGTTCCAGGGCTCTACCTGCTTCTGTAGCTCCAGCACTGGAATTACCAGATGTGTGTCACTGTGCTTGGTTTTGTTGTTTTACACTGGTGCCTGGGATTCAAATGCAGGTCCTTGTGCTCACTCAGTCAGTCCTACCCACTCAGTCATCTCCACAATATTCAGTATATGCATGTGTGCACATAGGGTGCATGTCTCTGCACATATGTGGAGGCCAAGGGTCTACCTCAGGTGTCTTCCTCATGCTCCCCCCATGTTACTTTTTGAGATGGGGTCTGTCAGTGAGCCTCCAGGGATCCACCTGGCTCTTCCTCTCCAGCTAGGATCACGTGCCCCACTGCATCCAGCCTCTACATTGGTGTTGGAAATGCAAACTCAGTTTTTATTGCACAGTAGGTACTTTATCAACAGAACTGTCTTTCCAGCCCAATAATAATAATAATAATAATAATAATAATAGTAATAATAATAATAATATTATTATTATTTATTTCGGTTTTTTTGAGATAGGGTTTCTCTGTGTAGCCCTGGCTGTCCTGGAGCTCAGTCTGAAGACCAGGCTGGCCTCGAACTCAGAAATCCGCCTGCCTCTGCCTCCCAAGTGCTGGATTAAAGGTGTGCGCCACCACCGCCTGGCTAAAATTATTATTTTTAATGTGATACAAAATAATTAATTTTTTTATTTTAGCATACAAAGTAATGGATTCCGTGATGGCATCTTTATACATACGTGTCATTGTATGTTGCTCTCATTAATTCCTTTCCTCCATTTATTTGGATGTCTGCTAAATTTGGAATTCTGCAGTAATCACATGTAATTATTTTTCCAGCCTGTGAAGGAAAATATTCCTCTTAAACAATTTGATAGTTAACACTAAACTACAAACACTATTCAAGTACATAGATTGGGCTTCAAGTTCTATTTTTAAAAAAGATTATTTTTTAATTATATGTATTGCATATGTGCCCATGGAGGCCCGAAGAGGGTATCAGATACCCTGGAAATGCAGTTACAGACGGTTGTAAGCAACAAACATGGATGTTTGGAGCTGAACTTGGGTCCTCTGAAAGAGTAGTTTGTGCTTTTAACCACTCAGCCATCTCTTCATCTCCAAGTTCTACCTTTTGTGTTAGGCAGTGGTAAACCTGTCATCCTGTTATTCCAGAAGCAGATAGAGAATTCCGTCTATCCTTGTGCCATCAACCTGTCTTGTGCCCCTCCTCCTGTTTTTCTTTTATTGTATGCATGTATGGCACTAGGGAATAGAGTTAGGGCTTTCATCCCTAGGCTAGTTTCTGTCTTCTTAACCCCAGCATAAGTCTCTTATGAAATCATCTGTTTTGACAGGCTCATGTCATCTCAGTACCCAGGGAGCATTAGCAGGAGGGTCCTACATGTTTGAGGCTAGCTTGGGCTATACAGTGAGACCTTGTCTCTAAAATAAACACTCGTTATGTGAACTCAGCGATCTGCTAAAACATTGATTATTTAAGAAGATTCAGGACGCGTAGTTTAGAAAGGGGTGTCTGTAACCTGATGCCATCAAGATACTAAAATAAAATGAACTTTTGACATTGAGTAGCCTTGCTTTGAAGGCTATTTTACATAAAACCTGTAATTTGGAGAGCAAATCCAAGCACTCCTGCCTGCTTCTCTTCCCTCGTTTAAAAGCTGTAGTTGCTGTGGCATTTAACCACAACTCTTCTTGTTTTGGTTGTTGAGTTTCTGGCATTGCCTGATATTCGTGACTCTTTCCTAGGTAGACCCCACTTTGAATCCTTATCAGGATGGTTTAAGCATTGGAAATTTTAAGATATTTTGACTGCAGGCCATTCTAAAGGAACAGGAAGATCATATATAACATTTAAAGGGTGATCTCCATTGAGTAGTTATCGAAGGATGACAAATAACAACAGATTGTTACAGTATCAAAGCGTGGACACCGAAAAAGCCACTGTTTTCTGTGTTTGGTTTTGGTGTGTGTGTGTGTGTGTGTGTGTGTGTGTTAGCATGCATTCATTTACAGTATATAGGTTTATGTACATATTGGTGCATATATGCCACCATGTGCCAAGGGTGAAGATCAGAGACAAGTTGTGGGCTAGGTGCTCTTGTTCGGCTATTTGTGTTCCAGATATGGGGCTTAGGTTTGGCAGCAAGTGCCTTTACCTACTAGGCCATGTTACAGTGTGTTTTGGTTTTGCTTTTGACATTGGATCTCATGTAGCAAAGACTGATCTAAAACTTGACTTTGAACCGCTCCTACTGCCTCTCAGCTCCAGAAGTGCAGGTTATCATAGGCATGTGCCACCATGCATAGCTGAGTGTCTGGTTCTTCCTATGCGTTTGTTGAGACTTGTGCCATTGAAAGCCCAAAATCTGTGGTGTAAGCTGATACTTATAAGCAAGGATACTCAGGTGCTGATGGAGGAACCTGAGTGACCACAAATCTTAAACCTGGTCATTTCTTTCACACACGTGTGCAGTCCACTGTCTTTTATCCTGACTTTAAGAATAGCAAAAGTAGCCATACTATTTTGATTTTAAATAAAGTCTTCTTTGAGTTCTTTGAATTTACTTGCAGATTAAAAATAATCATGTATTTTAGCTGAGTGGAGATGGTACACGCCTTTAATTTCGGCACTGAGGAGGTGAAGGCAGACAGAGCTCTTGAGTTCAAAGCCAGCCTGGTCTACAGAGCAAGTTCTAGTACTGCCAGGGTTGCATAGCAAAACCCTGTCTCAAAAAACAAACTAAACAAATAAATATCAGTGTATTTTATATTTATATCTATTTTTTATTTTCAATATGGTATGAGTTAAAGACCATTACTGGTTTAAAAATTGCTAAGTATTTATTCTAACACCACTGTTTTTTTTATCATGTAAGTGAAAACTACCTTTTATTGAACATGTGCTATGTGATAGGCATAGACTGAGCTCTTTGTAGTGTCATTTTTTTATGCTGTTTTGTAGCTTACGTATCAAATTCATTTTACAGATGTGGACACTGATACAGCCTCTAAGGGATTTCCCTGAATTCTAGCTACCTTAAAAAGATCTTATTTATATACATGCGTTTGTATGTCTGTGTCGGTGTATGCCACCTGTGCATGGGTGCCTTTGTAAGTCAGAAGAGGCAATGGATGGCCTAGAGCCGAGGTTACATGCTGTTGTGAGCCTGCTGAGGAAGGTGCTGGGAATTCAGGTCCTCCTGAGGAGTAGGACACACTTTTAACTGTGGTGCCATCTCTCCAGTCCCTTAAAACAGTTTCTAAGTGACCAAACATAGGTCTGGCATGACTCCCTGCATTAGATGCATAAGGAACTTGGGAGATGTATCTTGCAGTACTGAGGATGGAGCCCAGGTCAGTGTTCTAGAATATCTCTTTTGAGTCAGGGCTATGCCAGGCTAACTGAGCTTTCTGCCTCGGCCTCTGGAGTCCTGAGATCACAGACGTAGCTCCTGCCTAGGAAATAATTATTCTTTCTCTTTCCTCCAGGAGGACACTGTCCTGCTCTTTGTCTCTGTATATCTTGGTATGTGTTGAGTCTAGTGCTACTTTGTTATCTCTGCCCATAAAATAACTTTAGTAGTCTTTCTGGATTTTTAAAATAGCTTTATCCATTTATGTGTGTTAACATCTGTATATTCTTTAGAATAAGGAATATAATACAAAGTCTGATTAGTTGAAGTTGCTGACTTTTAAGTTATGAAACTTATTTCTTACTGTTTGTTTCTTTGACTTTTACATGCCCTGTACATTAGGTTTTCTCAAGTGCTCTGTTTTTTAAAGCAGAAACTTACTATGTAACCTAGGCCTTGAACTCATGAACTCATGGTCCTCCTGCTTGTTGAGATTATAGGTGTAACCTTCCAAACCAAGATATGCTAGTTACTTCTCCGGTGATAAGCTGTGTTAAATTTAAAAGGACGGTTTGGGAAGTAGAAAGAGAGCTGAGAAACAGAAAGCACTAATAAATAGGATTTCACCCAGTTCTGTACTTAGTGCCTGATGACTTGCAACAAATATTTCACTTCTCTGTGACTGTTTCCCTGTCTGTACCCCCTCAACTTCTATTACCTCTTCCTGTTGCTTTTCTGTGAGGCATTAGGAAATGGCATATACAGAGGTGGCTTCATGGACGTAAATATTCAGCTCACTTTCACCATAGTCTTCCAGATTTCTTGCTTGAGGCATGGATTAGAGAGACACAGGGTAGGCTCTTGGCTTCTTGCAGAAAAACCCCTTTTCATTTTTTGTTTCTGTCTTTTTTTTTCCTTCCCTATCTTTGGGATTGAACTCAGAAACTAAGTAAGGTGTGCTAGGCAGTGCTCTACCACTTAGCTAGTTCCTTGAGCAAATTTTCATTTTGAGTCAGGGTCTAAATAAGTCACCCAGGTGACTCTGAACTTGATATTCCTGCCTCAGTCTCCAGGGCAGTTTGTATTACAGGTGGGCCACAGGGCCTGACAAGGGCTCCTTTGGAGCTCTCCTTTTCCTTAGGAGATTTTATCTTTTGTAGATACAGTTTGCTGTGTGCCTCTTCCCACCCGCTCCCCACAGATGAGTAAGAGAAGCCCAGGCTGTCCGCTCACTGCTTTTCTTTGAGGCATTAGAAATAGAGAAATAGAAATAGAGGAGGGAAAAGTCCTGGCAGTGTTCAGTTTGAAAAGGAGAGCAAAGGTTACAAGCTTGTACGTAAAGACCATGCTTATTGGAGCCTTAGTGTTAAAATATGTATTGCTAAAATGAGATTTATTGGAATATTGAGGATGGCATATGTTCTTTCCCATATATAAATAACTTGATTTTTTTCTGTCAGCTTATGTTCATTTTATTTTTCACAAGCTTTAGAATTGCCAGTCCTTATTTTTGTGTGTGTGATTTAGATTCATCTGCTTATTTCTAAAGATATTATAATGTAGTTACTTAAAGGTACCATAGCTAGGCATGGTTGTAATTCAAGCTTTTGAGAAGCAGAGGCAGGAGGATGAGGAATACACGGACAGCGTCGGCAACATAGTGGATCTGAGGCCAGTCTGGACTATGTGAGACCTGTCTCAGTAAGTAAATAAATGAAATCCTAGTCTGCCTTGGCAGACGAGAACTAATTAGGTCAGCCTGACTTGTACTCTTTTTTTACAGAATTTAAGAAGCTTTTATTCATGTGCATGCCATAGAAGATGGACTCATCTTCTTCTACTATGAATGAAGAGCCTGATGCTCTGTCAGTAGTTAACCAGCTACGGGACTTAGCAGCAGATCCATTAAATAGAAGAGCCATCGTCCAGGATCAGGGATGCTTGCCTGGCCTGATTTTATTCATGGACCATCCAAATCCCGCTGTCGTCCACTCAGCTTTGCTTGTAAGTTGCTTTTAATACTTTGTCTTGTTTTTTTAAATTAATGCAAGTAAGAATTTTCAAAGATCTTTGATAACATGGTAAACGACTAAGATATTAGATGATACAGTCTGTATTCTGGCATGTAAACATGAAAACAATGGCATATATGTAGTTCTTTAACACAAATAGCAACATGTTGATTTTGTTCTTTAATGTAAATGATAACTATAACACTTACATAAAATGTCTGGCCCGTGGTATTTTCAGTTAACACAGTGATCTATTGTTTGTTTGGTTTCTTTCTGACATGGAAGGTATTGGCTGTGTTGGTTGGGGTGTTCTTCCAGCTCTTGGGCATAAGTCGTCTTTTGAGTACAGGCAGGCATACATCATGACACCCAGCTTGTTACTATTTTCATCCCCCACATCCCCTGTGTGTGTAGAATGTGTAGTGTGTTTAGTGGGGCTCAGCCCCAGGACTTTATGTATGTTTGGTAAACCTTCTAATGTCCCTAGGCCATCAATTAAGAGATTTCTTGAGTTCAGAAAGTTACTTTTTAGTACAAGAGGTTAAAAATCAGGATGTTAAGCACATGCTGTACTGAATTCACCCAAAAGATATAAATATGTGTGTGTGTGTGTATATATATATACACACACACACACACATATATACACACATTAATATATTAATATTATATAATTAGTATGTTAATAATATATATTAATATATTAATTTTATAATAGCTTCCTTTGTTGGGGAGGAGAATAAGACAGGATCTTACTTTGTATCCTCAGCTCGCCTAGAACTCACTATGTAGTCCCAGACTAGACTGAGACTTGGAGTAGTTATCGTGGCCCAGCCTCCCAAGTACTGGTATTGCAGATGTACACCACCTCATCTGGTTCATAACAGCTTTTTCAGATGTAACTCTTATGCCATCATAAAGTTCATGCATTTAAAGTATACTCTTAGGTGGCTTTATTCACAGAGTGGTACAGTCATCATTGTAGTCAATTTATAACATTTTTATTTTGTTATGTTGTTTGAGACATAGTCTTGTTATGTAATCAAGATATACCTGGAACTTGAGATCCTGTTGGTTCAGCCTCTCATGTGTTGGGATTATAATGTCCTCTAGGAGGGCATTACCACATCTTACTTTAGAGGTTTTATCACCCAGAGAGAAAACTGTACTGGTCACCTCTTACTCCTCAGTGCCATCCCCATTGTGTGGGCAACATCAGTCTATGAATTTGCTACTCTGCAAAAATGCTTATAGAGTTTTTATGTAGATACAATCATATAGTATGTGACTTGGTGGCATCATTTTTACTTTATTTTTTATTTTTTTTTTGGATATTTTATTTACATTTCAGATGCTATCCCCTTCTCCCTTCCCCCCCCCCCAAGAAAACCCCTATCCCATGCCCCCTTCTCCTTTTTGCTTTTATACACTTTTTAAAAATGTTAATCAAAGGCTTTATAAGTTTGGTAATGCTCAATCAGAAGTGTAACCCGATACCCAACCTAGATATATCAACTATCTTTGACTGGTGGAGACATGTGAACATCTGCCTCCATATCCCCCCCCCCCTTTCTCTCTCTCATCATCTAACTTCTCCTCTCCTTTTTCTCCTCCTCTCCTTACTCCTTCTCTTTCTCTCAGTACTCTTCCCACCTTAGCTCTTCCTACATATCACCCTTCCTGTTAAAATAAAACTTTTCTCTCAAAATACAATTAGAGCATAATTATGCCAATTTGTACCAGTGAGGTACAAGATAGTCCTAATACCCAGTCCATCATTTTGTTGACTAACCAGAACCTCTGTCATCTCTCCTAACTAAAACTCTTAGTTCTGAACCTGGCTTTTTTCTTGGCTTTAGAATGAATGTCAGCTGAAAACCATCCACTTAAATCTTTTCTCTCAAGGTAAATAGCCAGGATTGGCTATGAGACTATAAGTTTTCAACCTCATCAGAAATCCATAATGACTGAATTAACTAAAATTATGGGAAGCACAAAGCATAGCTTCTAAAACTGAGCCAATTTATAGAGACTGCTGAACACCTGGACACTCCCTATACTACAAAACGTTGGAGCATCTGATCTTCCGCCTTCTGGCCCAGAGTCATCTGACAGACCTTAGTGCTGCAGAATTATTAAGGGCTGATTACTCTAGGTAGATATAATCAGTCAACTATTCTGCAAGTGTGTCCTTTTCTGGACAGTAGTTTGTCTGTAGATGGAAAGAGGCAATTCTTGCCTAGTGGCTGTCACCACAACTGGAGTAACTCCAAAGATGCTCAATTTCTTCTTAGAATCCAAGACAGGAAGCTGTCAGGAGCAGACAGGTCTCTAATCAAAATGAACATTACTATAGAAATGTTTGTCACGTCAATTCTGTGGACTTCTGACGTTTTGAAAACCAACTATCCGTGTAAGGTAACCTGGCCTGTTGTCTGTTAACTCCACTCAGCTATTTCTAAATAAAACATAGAAAACACCCTAACAATAAACTCCAAGCCATGAATTGTTGGTCCTTGGACAAGGTAACTCCATTTAACCTGAGCCTTTCAGGCATGTAGAGGGCGTGATTAACAAGTCTCCACCTCCAGAGATTTAAATATTAGTGAGTTATCTAAAGGCCAGGGGCTTAGCTAATTAAGTTATTCCCTCCCCTCTTCCCCCTCCCTATAAAAGGCCAGGTGAGCCTGGCTTTCAGGGGAGCGCTCATCATCTACACCCACTTGCCATGCCATGAGCAATAAAAGCTTTGGGAAACACCACGTGTCGCCTGATCTGCTGCCGCCAGGTTCCCAGCCTTTGGAGCCACAGCCAGCCCAAGGTGGCTGTGTGAATGTGGGACCCTGCCGCAGGACTTCCTCCCCACCCCCGCGAGATTTCTTCCCCACAATGAATTTGCTATAGTCCCTTAACTCAAAGGCTGACCATCTCAAATCTGTTAAAAAAGTTAAAGAAGGACTGGGCCTAAGCCTTGTATTCCTAAATGTGTTATATAGGTACAATGCCTATGAGAGTAACAATATTCATCTCACTTTTATATCAATAAGAAGCTCGTACCAATGAAAACCTTAAATTTGTAATCAAAGTAAATTTGTGCCATTTAAGAAGTTATAACTTCATCTTGATAATAATTGTACAGATTTCTACCAATAGGTTATGGCTATGCAATAAATCCTAGCTAATCCTCCCTATTCCCACAAAACCACTACTTTTCCCTAGAAAGACAGCCCAACATTTACCACCTTAGTCCCCAAGCCCAGGGAATAGGGGTGCTGACTCTTCATTAACTTCTTCAAGCTGATTACCGGCATTGAGATATTAGAAGAGGGGTGGGGGGAAGAGTGAATTGATAAGCCTCTGACACTGTGTCTTCACTGCATCCAGATGGAATTCCAGGACCTCAGAGGTTTGAGATTTCTTGCTTGATGGGTAGATACACCAAGGCTGTATTCTGCAATATACATTTCTCAAAACAAATTTTAGTATCAAGATAATTTTTTTAGAGGGCTGACATTTTATTAAAGATGTTGGTTTTAACAGCTTTTCTTCCCCCCCCTCTTTTATTGGATATAATATTTACATTTCAAATTTTATCCCCTTACCTCATTCCCCCCACCACCCAGGAACCCCTTATCCCATCCCCCTCCTCCTGCTTTTATGAGGGTGTGCACCCACCTACCCCCCCACTCCCACCTCCCCACCCTCAGATCCCCCCTCCCCCCCAGGCCTTCTTGGGACCAAAGATCTCCTCTCCCAGTGGCATCTCTTTTATTTATATTGTATTGGAACAAATATCTATACTCAACAAGTTTCAGTGCTTTGTTCATTTTATGTCTAGAGAACATTCCATTGTGTAGACATGACATGACAGTTTAATATAAGGTAAAGAGGACAGATAAGGAAAGGGCAACAACCATCAGACAGATGTAGAATGGAAGAATTTCTGAGTGACATGAAATGTGGTTGGTATCTTCAACTGTAATTAATACAAGAAGGAAAGGCAGCTGGGAGGAGAATACAGTGATGATAGTTGTTTCCTATGCACCTTTGCCTGGGGTTGCTTGTGTTACCAGCCCCTCCCAGCTTCCCTTTTGTACTAGCTGCCTGTGGTTCTGGGAGGTGACCCTGATACCAGCCCAGTCCTGAGACCCTTGAATCCACTCCGAGGATGAAACACACACACACACACACACACACACACACACACACGCACGCACGCACGCACGCACGCACGCACGCACGCGCACACACACACACACACACACACAGTTAATTCCTTTACAGTTGCCTTCTTGGCACAGTTGCTGGGCACAGATATCTCCTGCCTGGAAAAGCGTGTCCTTACCAATTTATTGTCTCCATCTCTCCATCTGCCCGGAAGTTAGTGGCCAGTCCTATGTGGCCCCTGCTAGACATCCTTGCCCACCTGCCTGTAGCAGAGGCCTTACATGATTGATGTGTTCTTCTTTCTCCAAAGCATGGCAGAAAAGCTTCCTCCCCTTCCTTGTGTCTTCTTTTCCTCCTGGGACAGTCCTGCCTGTACCTTCTGCCTAGCAGTTGGCCCCCAGCCTTCTTTACTGACAAATGAAGAACCAGTTGGGGAAAAGGACTTTTACCTCAGAGCCTCCCCTTACAGATAGTTACCTTATACATTTCCTTTAAGAGATGCATCAGTCAGATGTTATTCGTGGACCTGACTTATGTCCTGGCTTAAATGAGTTCATCATAGGCCATTTTTTGTGTGGCTGGAAGTTAATGTGCAGCATATGGTAAATGACATCAAGAAGGCATTGTGAAGGCTAGCTAGATGATATGGTAAATGACATCAAGAAGGCATTGTGAAGGCTAGCTAGATGACTCGGCAGTTAGGAGCTTAGACGGCTCTTACAGAGTGGTTGTGGTATGCGCATACATAAGCAACATGTATGCAGGATATGTAAGATAAAACAATTTTTTAAAAATGTAAAGGTTTTACAGCCAGTAAGATAGCTCAGTGGCTGATAAATGTGCTTGTGACCAAGCCTAATGACCTGAATTGATGTCTGGAACCCACTTGTTGGAAGGAGAGAACAAACTGCTACAAGTTGTCTCTTGACTTCCATGCATTGTGTTCTGCTGCAGGGACATGCACACAAAATGAATAATGTAAAAGTCAAATTAAAAAATTTAATGTTCTCGGGCTGGAGAGATGGCTGAGTGGTTATGAGCACTGACTGCTCTCGCAGAGGTCATGAGTTCGATTCCCAGCAACCACATGGTGGCTCACAACCATCTGTAATGGGATCTGATGCCCTCTTCTGGTGTGTCTGAAGACAGCGACAGTGCACTCATATACATTAAATAAATAAATAAATCTTTTTAAAAAAAATTTAATGTTCTCATGTGTAGTGGCACTAACCTTTAATCCTGGGACCTAAAAAGGCAGAGGTTACTCTTGAGTTTGAGACCAGCATGGTCTACATAGTGAGTTCTAGGCCAGTTAGAGATATATAGTGGGACTCTTTGTCAAAGCAAAACCCAACCAACGCCTTGCTGTTGTGGCATTACTAATTAGACAATAAAACCGTGTTGAGACTTGAAGAAAAGGTTGTTATTTTTTTTTTAAAGTCATTTGTGTAGGATTTTCTTAAGATAATTCAAAGCTAATGTCTTCCTGGGCATGATTCACACACCTTTAGTCCCAGGATGTGGTAGGCAGGGCCAGGGTGGTTCCAAGCTGGCCAGGTAAATACAGTGGAGAACGTTTCAAGACCCAAAACAACAACACAAGACCAATGTCTTAGAAATGTAGGGAAATACTTTGATCAGTTATGACAGGAGAGAGACAGAGATGAGACCAGATTGTCACATGACCACGGGGTCACCACACATGTCCTTTACTCTGCATGCTCCATGTTTCTATAAGACATGGGTCTGTGATGGGAATCTTTGCACATACAGGGTGGAGGCAGGAGAGTCAGGAATTGAAGGCCAGCCTGGGTTACATGAGATTAAGTTGTCTTGATCAAATAACAGGCACAAACATAAGGAAAGAAAGGTTTCTTTTGACGTGGTTTTTTTCCAGAGGGATTTAGTTCATGACGAGGGCATGGCAAGAGCAGCTCAGTCCATGAGTTAATGGAGGCGAGAACATGTGGTAGACTCCTGAAATCACAGTAAATGTGAAGCAACTGAACAGAGGCTAGGAGTGGGTCTACTCACCCCCACAATTAATTTAGCCAGAGTTTCCTACAAGAATACAGTCTTCGAAATAGTCCTACAAGCTGGATCAACTCTTTTTTGTTTGTTTTGTTTTGGAAATATAATCTCCTACTATATGAAACCTGTCCTGTCTCACCTTTCTTAGTTTGGGATTAGAGGTATGGCACCTTCACAGCTGACTGGTGTAGGTAATTTTTTGAGGAGAATTCCCTAAGTATAGAAATTAGGATAGGCTGTTTACTGTGGGGGAGGGTCACATTGCTCATCAATATTGAGAACTGCTTAGTGCAGTAGTATTGGATTAATATGATCCTATGGCTGGATTATTAAACTACTTTTCTTCCCACTTCAGGCCTGCTATAGGCTCTGATCGCCTAATAGCTGGATTTATCCAGGGTTGGTACTTGGCCAGGTAAGTTGGGCAGAATGGCTGTAAGGTACTTAGAGTAGGATAATGGCAGGAGTGGCTAACTGGTGAGATTATAGGTTGGCCTGAGCAGAAAGGGAGCTGGAAGAGAAGGCTGGACCAGTGAAACCTAGAGGCTGGCAGAGGGCTGAGTTCTAAACAAGGATGACAAGCACATGTGCATCTTAATAGTTGTCCTTACATAGCATCATGTCAGAACTTTATTTTAGTTCAGTGGTCACCTCCCAGTTTTATAGTAAGCATTTTCAGCTTACTTGTTCACGTTTAACATGATCGTATGTTTTATTTTTATATGATGTGAGAGTCACACAATGGTGTGTTACATCTTAATGTACCATATGAAGATCATTTGTCTTTACCTTAGGCATTGATATTAAATAGAGAAACTAGTCCCCATCATGGCTTCCTGTCCCCATTAGCACCTGTGGTATCTTGTGTTCCTTTTTCTCCCATTGTTGTGTTATTTTCATCATATATCATACTTCTCTGTGTTTCTACTGTATGTATATATGCATACATACTGCTTTTCAGTGTTCTTTCAGTCTTTGTGTGTGTGATACTCAGAATTGAACTAGAACCCCATACATACATACCAAGCAAAAGCATTTAGTTAGCTCTAAAATATATTTAAAAATGTAAAATACGGTTGTTTTTTCAGTTTGTTTTTGTCTGCGACAGACCCTCACTTGGGACCTGCATGCCTTTGCCTTTCAGATGTTGTGATTACAGGCATGTGCTACCATTCCCAGTTTCAAGTAGTATGCCTTTTGAAAGTTTGGAGGACTTCAAGGGAAGGGAGGAATAGGAAGAGGAATTGGAGTGCTGGTGCCCTGTAGTCCAAGCTGGTCTCCAGCTTTGGTTTTGTTTGGAGACACAGTCTCATTTATCCCTGACTAGCCTGGACCTTACTTTTATAGACCAGGCTGGTCTTGAACTCATAAAGATTTGCCTTCTCCAGCCTTTAAAGTGTTGGGATAAAAGGCATGTACCACCGTGTCTGGCCTTGCCTTTAACTATTAACCCCCCTTGTTCATTTTTCCCAGAGCTAAGAATTGAAGGTCTGTGCCATCACATTCAATTTCATCTGTTGTTTATATTCATTCTTACCTTTCCCATTTTTAGGGTTCTTCATTCCTAAACATAGACTGGGATTTGTGTCAACATCTTTTTACTCTCCTGCTTGAGGAACTTTTTTTTTTTTTTAACATTTGCAGTACAGGTTTGTTATTGTTTTCCTATACTTAAAAATTATTGCTGCTGTTTGTCTCATGGCTTATGGCTTTTGTTGTTTTTTGATTGTTTTGTTTTTTTCAGATAAGGTCTCACCCTTAATAGTCCAGGCTGGCTTAGAACTTACTATGTAAATCATGCTTGCCGGAAATCTGTCTGCCTCAGCCCCACCATGCTGGGGATACAGGAGTGAGCACCAGAGCAGGCTGCCAACTTATGTGATTTCTAATAAGAAAAGTGGTGTACTTGTTTTGAGCATTTTTTTTTTTTATGCTTCATGCTTCTGTACATGTGTGTTTGTATCACGGTCAGAAAACAACTTGCAGGGTGAGTCTTACTGTTGGAATGTAGCTTGTCAGGCTTTGTGGCCAGTGAATTTATATGCTCCCATCTCAAGGGTCTCTCTCTCTCTCTCTCTCTCTCTCTCTCTCTCTCTCTCTCTCTCTCTCTCTCTCTCTCTCTCGTGTGTGTGACGTGAGACACAGACAGAGAGACAGAGGGCTCATTTGTGGAGGTCAGAGGACAGCTTTCAAGCGTGTGTTTTCTCCTTCTCCCTTATATTCTGGAGATTGACTTCAGGCAACCCTTTTACTCACTGATAATGAGTAAATGCCATCCTGATAATGGTTTGACTTTATCTGTAACGAAATGATAAGTGTATTACAGATTTTGATGTACTTTCTTTTTATTGTTTTACTTGGGATTTGTTGACTTTCTAGGGTCTGTGGGTTTAAATCTCCATGTTGAAATTGTTATCCATTGGGTTTTTTTTTTTTTTTTTTGAAGGTTTTTATTTTTAATTTTTAGTGAACGCCTTTCCCCTCCCAGTGTCTAGGTCCACGTATGTCAGCATATGCTGTCCTGTAGGCACTAGTCCTTTATGTCCGTTCATTTCACCTCCTTTCTTCCTTTTTGCCCTTTATTTTGGCTGGTCTGTTGCTACATTTTAAAATGCACTGCTCTTTATTCTGTAATCTCTAGACTGTTTCATGTCCAGTGCTCGCTCTGTATGAGTTGCTTGCCGTCTTACTGGCCTCCATGTCTCCTCCTGATGTTTATTTTTCATTCTCATCCTCAGACATGGAGTAGGAAATAGATAGCTCGTTCGATGTCTTTCTAATTTGTAATCTCTGCTTTGCATTTTAATTACTTTTTGCCTCCCTATCTGGATGTAGTTATATTTACCTGCATTTTTTTCTAACCTGATGATTTTCTAATTATGCCAGGCATTTAAATCTTTTAATATGTTGGGTTTTTGAAATTGTTTTAAATATTCCTATAAATTCTGTTGAGTTTTGTTCACTTTTGGTTTTAGGATAACTTGGGGCCAGTTTGATTTTTGAGATTGCTATGGGATTTGTTAGACTGTATGCACTTTGTGATACCTCCACTGCCAAGGTGAAACACATCCAAGCATTTGCCCCAGTGTGTGGGGAGGTCTTTGTTCTTCTGGCAAATGTCATCCCAAAGTATTTGCACCTCATCCTGAGCTCAGGGTTGGTTTGTTTTACTTTCTGCTGGAATTATTCCCGAATATACAGATCAGTACTCAGACAGGACTCTCCTCCCTTCTTAGATCGCTGGAATTCTTGCTGTGGAAGCTGCAGTGTATCATCACAGTACATGCTTTTATCCCAACATCTTTACTTGCAATCGTTCACTGGTCTGGTTTTCTGGCTTCTGCTACACTGTCAACACTGGAACCCCACTGGAGCTCCTCTCGGATATTCAGCTGCTGCCCTCTATCGTGGAGATCCTGGACCTTTGGATCTCTACCTTCCCGAGCTCCAGCAGTTCATAGACAAGTAGATGTGGATGGAGTAGGGCACGGGTGGTAGCTCAGTTGGTCAGCCTAGCAGCTCTTCCCCATTCCACCAGATGAGCCACCCAGCACTGTCCTGGCTAGCTCACCCAAAGGCCAAGGCCAACTCCCTTCAGGGCCAGCTCACGTGATCCCCTGCTAATAGGATCAGCTCTGTTACACTCCCAGGGAAAGGTGCAGGGCCTGCTCTCCTGTTCTCACACCCTCAGGGCCGGCTTACCTGTGTGCCCCTGCTACCAGGGCCAGCTCTACTGTGCTGCTACCCAGGTGAGGTGTGGGGCCAGCTCTCCCAAGTGCTGTGGCCAGTGAGGGACTGGGCCAGTTCTGCTCAGCCCTTGGACATCAGTATGGTCCCGGGGAGCAGCCCAGACCAAGGACATCCACATGGCCTTTAGTCATAGCATGGGCCATGGACATCAACACAGACCTGTGCTGCTGCAGGGCCACAGACCGAGATAGAACCCTCAGTGGCAGCAGGGACCAGGACCTCACCGCAGCCTCAGGTGACAGTGCAGGCTACTCACTCCCATCATTCTGTTCCTCACCACCCTTGTGTCTCCAGTTCCATATCTTTCTGTAGTGCTCAAAGCATCCCACTTCTCTTTCTCTCATCTCTCTACCACAGACTTGAACATCATAGTGGCATCTCAGTGGGTGGGCCACATAGCATTTTTTACTTGAAAGGCAAAGGCCCAATGAGAATATGAATGCTAAGTAGGCTGAGATAGCTATGAATGATGGTGATGAAGTCTGGGTATGATAGCAATATTTAGGTGTAATGGGAAACATCCAAACAACCTCAAAGAATCAGCATGTGAGGGAAATAGTGACAAAAACATACTCATTGTAAGAGAAAAAGGACCCGAAGAAGTTAGCTTAACTCAGAACTCGGCCATTAGTTCATCTTATAATTTTTTTTTTTATTTATTTTGATGTTTTGAGATAAGGTTTCCTGTAGTCCAGGGTGTCCTGAGACTTACTATGTAGTCAAGGCTAGCCTTTGACTCACAGCAAACTCTCCTGCCTCAGCTTCCTTCATGGTGGGATTGCAGGCACTGCCACTTTGCCTCTTTTGTTGTTGTTGTTTTGTTTATTTTCTACTTAAAATACATTTGAAGGGTGTAATACAGTAAAAACAGGACTCAGTTCATTTTGTAAGGTTCACTGTGTGCTTTCACCCAGCAGTTGATTTAAGTAATGAACAAAAGCATCTAGGGCAGTGATGGCTGTTGGAGCTACTTTTTGAGATTAATAAATGGAGTATAGCTCCTTGTAGCCTCATCAAGATGAAACGATAAACTGAAGCTTCCTAGTGTTGACCTTGTAGATAAGGTCAGAACGCTCATTCCATGCACCATTTCAGTTTCACGTCACAGTTAAAGGAGTATTAAAAATCAGTTGATGCTGAAAGTAAAAACATATTTTTCTTACTGCTCTTGCAGTAAGTTTTAGGTGACCCTAATTTTGAGCAGTTTGGACGTGTAAACTGACTCTTGTTTTGCTTGCAGGCGCTCCGATACTTGGCTGAATGTCGTGCAAACAGAGAAAAGATGAAGGGAGAACTGGGGATGATGCTGAGTTTGCAGAATGTCATCCAGAAGTAAGTCCAGCAGGCGGACAGGAATTCAGTAGTGTCCTCTGAGGTCCTGGAAAGATGCTCTGTGCAGACTGAACCAAGACTCAAATTTTATTTTCTTTTTTAAGCTTCAAATATTATTTAGAAAATTTAACAGAAGATAGACTTCTGTAGGTTTTATATCCAAAATTTTTTTGCTAATGAATATTAGTTTTCTGTGTAACCCTGGCTGTCCTGGAACTAGCTCTGTAGACCAGGCTGACCTCAGATATCTGTCTGCCCCTGCCTCCTGAGAGCTAGGATTAAAGGCATGTGCCACCTGGCCTACCTGTTTTTGTTTTTCTTGATAAATGTGGGCATTTATAGTCCTTATAAGTGTTTATATTTTATTTAAGATACTGACATGGTATCCATCCTGTCATTTTTGGAATATTAATAAATATTTCAAAATCCATTTGCTTCTCTCTCCTAAGTTTTAGAGTTAATACTAGAATATTTGCAGCTGATGTGACAGAAAGAGGGAAACAGGTTTTTTTTTTTTTTTTTTTTTTTTTTTTTTTTTTTTTTTTTTTGGTTTTTCGAGACAGGGTTTCTCTGTGTAGTCCTGGCTGTCCTGGAACTCACTCTGTAGACCAGGCTGGCCTCGAACTCAGAAATCTGCCTGTCTCTGCCTCCCAAGTGCTGGGATTAAAGACGTGCGCCACCACCGCCCGGCTGGGAAACAGGTTTTTGTTCAGATTTGAAGACAACTGAGTATCCATGGCTTTTAGTATCTCTCCCTTCTCGTTGTACTTTCTAGTTCATTAATTGCTGTTTGTGAGTTTATGCATTAGGATTTAAAATTCATTTATTTTCTCTTGGCTAAAAAAGGATATCAAGAAATCACTCACAGGCCATTGTCTAAAAATTAAAATACACGATATATGTGTGTGTGTTTTATTTTGAACTGCTAATCTTCCTGCCTTTACTCCAGAGTGTTGGTATTGGATGTCTGCCACCATATCTAGATTCTGTGGTGTACAAGAAGAAACTCAGGGATTCATTCATGCTAGTCATGCACTCTTATCAACTGAGCCGTGTGTGTGTGTGTGTGTGTGTGTGTGTGTGTGTGTGTGTGTGTTTGCGCGCGCGCGCGTGTGTGAACAAGAACAAGTTTTATACTGAATGAAGCTTTATAATAAAGTAATGAGTTGACGCTGACTTGGTAGCAGAACATCCAGACAGCTAATCATGGTAGAGGATCTGCAGCGGGACAGTATGGGCACTGTCCCTATGATTACATCATCCCGGCTTTACTCAAAAGGCCCTTCATCAGGGTCATGGAAATTGAAAGTTGCTTTTGGTGAACTTATGATTCTGATTGAAAGCTCATGGAAACTTAGAGCCATTTAACTTGATAAATACAATTGTATATATCTGTATATTTTAAATTAGTAGCATGTGTATTCCTTAAACAGGCATAGTTATTGAAGTTCAAAGTAAGTGGTACAAAGCAGATGTGGAAACTTAGATTTAAAACTAGTATTGAGCTAGGCGGTGGTGGCGCACACCTTTAATCCCAGCACTTGGGAGGCAGAGGCAGGTGGATTTCTGAGTTCAAGGCCAGCCTGGTCTACAGAGTGAGTTCCAGGACAGCCAGAGCTACACAGAGAAACCCTGTCTCGAAAAACCAAAACCAAAACCCAAAAAAAAAGCTAGTGTTGAAGCCAGGTGGTGGTAGCACACACCTTTACTCTAAGTACTCCAGAGGCAGAGAGCCAGGTGTGATTATAATTCATACCAGAAATCTCAGCATGCAAGAGGCTGAATCAGAAGGATTGCCAGGAGTTAGAAGTCAGCTTAGGCTATAGAGGGTGCTTCTGAAAACAAGAGATGGCTCAGTGGTTCAGAGCACCTGGCTATTCTTTCTGAGGACCCAGGCTTGCTTCCCCCACCCACAACTATCCAAGATGCCCGTTCTAGGGGATCTGATGCCCTCTTTTGGCTTCTGTAGGCACTGCATGCATGTAGTGCACAGGCATACACACAAGCAGAACACCCATACACATAAAAATAATAAAACATTTAAAAACCAAAATGTTGAAAAATTAAAATATAGTTTATATTTGAACTTTAAAAGTTTAAGGTAAGTTTAGGTTACAACATTTAACCTGTAAAGGTAATTTGTTAACCCTAGTTGGCTCAAGGGTATGGTTAAAAAAGGATGTATATGGAAAAGATAAATAAATTGGTAGAGTGACTGATCACTCTGAGTTTACTAAGAGAAACTGAAGACATTGTCTCGGTAGATCATCAGGGAAGATCTGAGATAAAGTTAGAAATGTTGTACATTAATGTCTTAGGCATAAAGAAGGGTAGAATTGGGTTGGGCATACTCCAGATTTCAGTACACATTCAACAAGAAAGGAAGCAGATGGGCCCAGTCTCTGGTTACAGTATAGACCTGACAGCCATCCCAGTGGGCAGCTGCAAACAAAAATGTCTCTTAGAGCAGGCCTACACTGAGCAGAAATGACAGATCTTACCAGGGGCCGCTTGGCAGGGATATCCCCTGCCCTTGGATTTGTGGTGGTTCTAAAGCTGCTGTTCTTGCTATTATGACTGTAGAAGAAAGAGTCCTTTATCTAATTTTCTATCTATCTGTCTGTCTGTCTGTCTGTCTATCTATCTATCTATCTATCTATCTATCTATCTATCTATCTACTATCAATCAATCATCCATGCATCCATCCATCTTACATGGGTATGTTTTTGGTTGTAGAAGTCAGAGGACAGCTTGAGTAAGGACCTTTAACTGCTGAACCACCTCACTGGCCTGAGAGGCCGTGTCTCATGTCTCTCTCTGTGTGTGTCTTTGTGTCTGTGTCTGTGTCTGTACCTGTGCATGTTCAAACCATTTTTTTAGAGGATAGAAGGTAAATTAGGCCCAGAGAGTATGTCTGCATGGCTTCTGATATTAACCTATTTTTTCTGTCATTTGAATAAAGTATATATTTTTAGAAGAGTATGGTGATTCCTTGCTCCACTGTTAGTAACGTATTTAGTACCCATTCTAATTTGGTCCCACAGTCTTTTTAGTAGTAGAGAAAATAAGGACATTGCAAGTCATTTGGGTTCTGTAGATCTCAGCATTTGAAGGTTTCCTTTCAAGCGTGTGTGTGTGTGTGTGTGTGTGTGTGTGTGTGTGTGTATGTGTATGTGTGTTTTGGTGCTTTTTTTGCTGCCCTTCAAGCTTGGGACAAGTTACCTCTGTTCATTAAAATAAGCATTCGAAGCATTTATATTTGAATGGTGTGTTAATATAGGTAGTCTAGTTAGCCTAGTTAGTCTGCCTCTTAGTGTTAGAATTACAGGCAGACTATTACAGGTGGGCTATCCTGCTACCTTGCATTTCCTTGGGTGCTGGGGATCCAAACTCCATTTCTCACTCTTGCATGCCACATACTTTCCCTACTGAGCTCTCTTCCTGGCCCTGCTAATATTTTTTGAAATGGTATTGTTAATGTGCTTGCCAGCAGTTTCCATCTCTCTGGATCTTTTTCACACATTGAAAATTACCTGAACTGCAGCTCTCTGCCTCTACAGTTCAACTTTAAAAATGGCTTAAACTACCTGAACCAATAAAAGAAAGACGATTTGAACAAAAAGCATGCTAGTAGTGGTTCAAAGAAATTTTATAACTTGATCTTGTTACTTGGTTTTCTAGTTAATGATTTTAATTAAATGTAGTTTTATGTTATGCTAGGATAGATTATGAATCTCAGTCATGTTTTAAATGAAACTAGGAGATTATTATAACTTAGCCAGGCCTGGTGGCTTATTATAAGTGTCTTAGTTAGGGATTCTATTGCTGTAAAGAGACACCATGACCACAGCAGCTCTTAAAGGAAATCATTTAATTAATACTGGCTTCCAGTTCAGAGGTTTAGTCCATTGATCACTGTGGGAAGCCTGGCAGTACATAGGCAGGCATGGTGCTGGAGAGGTAGCTGAGAGTTCTAAATCAGGATCAGCAGACAGCAGGAAGAGAGAGTGTGACACTGGGCCTGGCTTGAGCACTCCATACCTCACAACCCATCCACCAGTGACATAACTTTCTCCAACAAGGAGGGCCACACCTCCTAATTGTACCACTCCCTGAGTCTCTGGGGGCTATTTTCATTCAAACCACCAGAATGAGGTAGAGGAAGTTAGCCTGGACTGTGTAAAAGGTTGAAGGGAGATCTTACAGGCTACATGCTTTCCCTACATTATTGATGATTCTTAATTCTTTCCTTTTCATTCTTTGAATCAGAATCTTGTATTATAGACTGATCTCAAATTTGTGTAGCCAAGGAAGACCTTGAACTTCCTGCCTCTTCCTCCTGCATATGGTTATTTTAGGAGGATGTCACTGTACCCTGTTTATGTGATAATGCTAGAAACTGAACATAGAGCTTTCTACATGTTAGCCCAGCACTCTGCTGTCTGAACTGCACCATCAGTTTCCACTATTGCTTATTCTAAGACTCACTGCTGTTTCTTTGTAATTGAACAAGGTATCAGGATGAAGGAAACAAAACTCATCAAAATTGAGAAGTAAAATTATGAAACCAGTAAAAGTGACTATATTTATGCATTTTTTTTCAAGGACTACAACTCCAGGAGAAACAAAACTTCTGGCCTCAGAAATCTATGACATTCTTCAGTCCTCCAATATGGCTGATGGTGATACTTTTAATGAAATGAATTCACGTAGAAGGAAAGCTCAGTTTTTTCTGGGAACTACAAACAAACGTGCCAAAACAGTAGTTTTGCACATAGATGGTCTCGATGACACGGTAAGACTTACAGATGTGGTTCGTAAGACGACTGTGAGAAATTGTATCACCAAACTCGATCTTTACAGTCACTTGCTAACATTTGCTAAGAAAAAGTTGCAATATTGATATTTTATACTTAAGACAAAAAGGTCATCCTATGCTAAAGATACTGGCTAGTCAGCATACCTAGCAGTTTTAAATATGTAATAAAACATCTGACCTAACAGAAATGCAAGACTTGTAAATAGGTCTAATTACAGCTGTGTATGATTTATGTAGATGAGATATAACTTACTAACATCAGAAATGGGATAGGACAGTTCCATTAGGTCCTGTAGGTATTAAAAGGTTCTTTGGTTAGGTTAGCATGACTTTTGAGGGCTCGTCTGGATTATAGCATGGATCCGTGCATCACTTTGCATTCCATTGAGTCGTATGCAGTACTACTTTGCTTTGTTTCTACATCTTGTCTTTTTGAAACCTGCAAAGAGCCCGTGTGTTATAATTTTTTTTTTTTCTTTTTAAAGAACAGTGCCAGCATCCTCTTGGGCATATGTACCTAGAGGCATTGCTCAGCCATATGGTAATTATAGGCTTAATTTTTTTTGATGAACTATCAGATTGTTCACAGTGCCTGCACAATATTATATTTCAACCAGCATTGTATGAGGGCCTAGTGTCTCCACATCTTGTAGTAGTTTGGAGGTTTAATGGTTTTGATCTATAGTCTCATGATAACTAATGGGGTGGAGCAATATTTTAGACATATATTGGTCATTGCTTTAGTGGTTAAATTGGAGTTTATTTGTGTATGTCTTTTAGTTCAGACTTATATTTTAGGGAATATTCCTTTCCTCTTTGTTCTTTGACCAGTTTTAAATGGTCTTTTATTGCTCCGCATTGAATGTTGTGTATACTCTTAAACACTGAGCCATCTCTCCAACCCCACTTTTTGTACATTTTATTGAAATCATCAGTGAGACCATTTGGCCCTGGGCTTTGTTTGTTGGACACTTCTTTTGACCATTAATTAAATTTCTTTATGTGCTTTATTAGATCTATAATCTTCCTCCCCCCTTTTTAAATTAAGCTTTGGTTGTTTATGTCTTTGTAATAATGTTTATATTTTGGTGAGGTGGTATAATATTGGCAAACAGTTCTTTACAGTGTTTGTACAGGCTGAGTGCCCTTGAACTAAAAATTCAAGTTTTGAAATGCTTCAAGATCCAAACCTTAATTTTTAAAATATCAATGTGATGCTCAAATAGGTTTGGAGTTTGGAGAATAAAATTTTATTTCAGATTAGTAAGTTTTCTCTGCCCATGAAATAAGCCAATTCAGGCCAAATTACAGATTTTAAAGCAGCTCTTGGCGGGTTCACTGAAAATGGGGCCAGGAAAATCACGATGAAGACAGGGAGACAGAGAGGGACAGTCAGAGAGAGAAAGAGCAAAGAGAAGAGGAACACAGGGAGGGAAGAAGGGAGGAAGAGAGAGAGATTGAAAGATCAATTTGGGGTGACAGGAGGCCCTTTTAATGCACAGCACACAGCTGGCCCGAGTGGGTGATAATGTAAGCAGTTGCTAGGTTCCTGAGGACAGGCCAGTGGAACAGCCTGTGTATTACAGGGTAAGTGTCAGGGGTCCCTGAGGACAGGCCAGTGGAACAGCCTGTGTGTTACAGGGTAAGTGTCAGGGGTCCCTGAGGACAGGCCAGTGGAACAGCCTGTGTGTTACAGGGTAAGTGTCAGGGGTCCCTGAGGACAGGCCAGTGGAACAGCCTGTGTATTACAGGGTAAGTGTCAGGGGTCCCTAGTTTGAAGCCCAACATAGACGTTTAAACTTTCATTCTATATGTCTGAGTGTTTTGCCTGCATATGTATATATGTACTAGAGGCTGGCACTGGATCCCTGAAACTAGAGTTTATGAATGTTGTGAGCTACCATGTAGATGCTGGGGTCTTCCACAAGAAAACAGTTTTATTAAATTGCTAAATCGTCTTTCCAGCTTAAGAATTAATGATTTTCGAATTTGAGATGTTCAACTAGTGAGGTTTACACAAAAGTGTAAAATTTAGAAAAAACTCCCAGATCCAAATCACTTTGAGACCAAGACCAGACAAAGGATACTTAACCTTTAATAACTTTTATTTCTATAAGGTTGGCAGTAGTATTTCTTTCCTTTTTTATTCCTGAGTGCAGTGATTGGCTTTTTCTTGGAAGTTGAAAGTTTATCAGTTTCATAGACCTTTTCAAAGTCCCAAATGTTGCTCTACATTTTAAATTTTTTGAGAGGTGGTGCACACGTGGAAGTGAACAGAAGCTGCTTCTCTCCTGTCCTAGGATCAAGCTCAGATTGTCACAATGGTAGCAGGCATCCTTGCTCATCCTGCCATCATTGGTTCTGTGGGTGTGGGTTTTTTGGTTTGTTTTTTGATTTTGTTTGTTTGTTTTGCTTGTTTGGAGACCTGGTCTCACTTTGTATCCCAGATTGACCTTGAACTCAGGCAGTTCTAGCTCAGCCTCAGGAACACTGTGTTCCCTAATTAGGAATATGCTGCTATGCTTGGGCTGAGAACCATTTTTTTTAAAGGACACCAAGGTTTTATTGAGAAATAGAGTAACAGTTCTTAGCAGCAGGGAGTAAGTAGTCCCCCAGATGTGCCAAGAACCGCCTTTTGATAAAGATTTTTCTCATTTAAGATTTTTTCATGTTCTCAATTTGTTATTCCTTCTAGCGGCTTCAAAGCAACTATTTGTGTTCTTTTTCTCTTTCCCTTTCTCCCATCCCTCTTCTTTCCCCCTCCACTTACCCACTTCCTCCCATCTCCTTCAGTCCTCCCTCCCCTTCCTCCCCTAGCTTTTCCCTCCTCCTTCTCCCTTCACTTTCTCCCATCCCCTTCCCCCTCCTCTTCCTCCCATTCCCCCTCTTCCTTCAATTTCTTGCCTGACTTTTACCTTCCCTTCCCCTCTCCCCTCCCAACAGGGTCTCATGTCTTCTAGCTTTATCCTTTTTATTGCAGTTTGAACATTCACCTTTCCAAGTTTATTTTCATATGTCCCAAAGCCTTCTTTTTATTTTTGTTTAAATTTGGTTTTATTTTTGATGAATATGGACTTCATGATGATGTTCCTCTAGTGCACTTTAAGACAGCCACATGATGCCATCTTGTGTTCAGAACTCTGCGTCATTTGTCTTGTCTTCCTCTCTCCTCTTCTTCCCCCACTGCCTGCTTCTTAGTTGTTCACTGTTGTTCCCTTTTTTATGCCAAGGCAGAAGAGAAGTCTTTCACAGCTAGCTTTAGGGCTCACAGCTTCTTGAATCATAGGGTTGTGCTCTGCGGTCTGAGTTTGAAGCTCTCTGACTAGCAGGAGCCCAGTCTTTTCTTTGTGTGTGTATGTTTTGTTTGTTTGTTTCTGTTTTATCTAACTTCTTGGCTTTGTGAATTTAAATTTATGGCGGATTTGGTGGATTTTTCTATCATATCGTCAAAACGGATTTCTCTCCCTTTTTCCTGGGTCTGTCAGGGATTCTTAATTATGTGCTGTCTGTCACTTGAGATTTCTTTGCCATTCACTGGTGTCCTGTTTACTTCATCCTTTCTTTTATTTACGGTCATTTCTGTTTCTGTGTTTCTTAATTTCCTCTCTGAGTGCTGAGTTTGCTATTATTATTCTTGAGCGTATCTCATTATAAACATTGCTTTACGGTATATTTTCACATCTGACTTAGATATTTTATGCTGTCACCATAGCATGTTTACACTGTTATCTTCTTAAACATGGAAACATTTTAGGAAAATTGTTCAGTGCCCCTGTGCACTAATTCTACCACCTGTATTGTTTCTGAGTATATTGGTTTTGATTGGTTTTTCTAGTTTAGTGTAGCGTTTGTGTGCTTCTTTTAAATGTCTGGTAATTTTTTATTTACCGGGTTTATTTGCCAGATATTTTGTGTATTGTGGAACACAGAATGTGTTTGTATGCATAGCCTGTAAATGCTCCTCAGCTTTAGTCTGGTTTTCTTTTTTTTTTTTTCTGTGTAGCCCTGACTGTCCTGGTGCTCACTCTGTAGACCAGGCTGCCTACCCCTGCCTCCTGAGAATTGGGGCCAAAGCAGTCCCCCTAGTCCCTGCTCAGCTTTATTGTGAACCAACTGTTGCTTGTTAATAGTGGACCTTGAGTTTTGTTTATTATTATGTAGGATTCAACCTAGAGATAAGTTTGCTACACTGTTGAGGCAGTGCCCTTCCGAATGCTATTCCTACCCTGTGGACTCTATTGTAGCTCATGAGGATGTGTTGCTTTCCTAACCTAGCATGAGCTCATGAGTTAGTTGTTCCTTCCCCAGCTGAATTTTGCTCAGCCTCGGGTTGCTTGCTAGCATCCATCCATTGATCACAATCAGCTCCAAGTGACCGCTGCACACTTGACTCTGGAGATAGTGGCTGTCTTTCTGTGTGGCTCCTTCCTCTTTTGTCCTCCTTTCATTCTTAATTTGCTTTGCCTTTAGAATTATAGTTGCTTTAACCTACCTTAACTCTGTCCTGAACTCAGGGAGGCTTCTAAGCTCTGGTTGGTTTCTATTAGATTTTTTGTTGCTGTGTCAAACTTCTTAACAGAAATAACTCAAGAAAGGAGTTGCTTATTTTGGCTTACAGCTTTTAGTTCATGGTCCCTGAGGCTTTGGGCCTGAAACACATGCTGTGTCATTGTCCTTGGATAGAGCTGTAGAGGTGGCTGGCTACCTTAAGAAGCAGGAGTATCTGCAGGAACTTTTTTCTTTTCCATTTTTATTCTATCTGGGGCTGCTGCATAAGGGATGACCTCACAGACAATATACTAGAGATGTGCCTTACTGTGAGTGCTTCGTGTACATGTGTACAGAGTTCATGGAGGCTGGAAGAGAGTGTTGGATCCTGTAGAACTGGAGTCACAGATGGTTGTGGGCTGCCATGTGGATTCTGGGACTTGAACCTACGTATTTTGGAAGAGCAGCCAGTGCTCTTTTTAAACCGTTGAGCTGTTTCTCAGGCCACAGCTGTGCTTTCCTAATCTGCTCATTTCTCAGTTCTATCCAGTTGACAGCCAAGATAAGCATCAGTTTGATCTTGCTCACCTCAGTTTTTCTTCTTTCAGAGATGTTACTTCTCCAGTATGTAAGCATCACTAGGTTGTTTTTTTTTTTTCAGTGATATTTTGCCTGTAGTTTTAATTGTTAAATTGTTTTTATAAAGACAATTCATAACCTTTTGCTTTACTTAGGGGCTCAAATCTAAGGTGTTAAGGTTTAGTAAATAAGTGTGTGTGTATCAGGAGGTGCTTCTACAGTCTTATCTGTGACAGAATCAAATACATTAACAAATAATTTACAGAAGCTGAGCTACAAAAGCCCAAAACATTTCTAGAAAATTTCTGATAAATGAAAATTGATTAGATGGAATATATATATATATAAAATATATATATATGTAATATATATTATATATATATATATAATCTCCAATGTATCCTGTTAATTATGTTGAGTATAAATAATAGTTGCCTTTTAAAGGTAACACAAAAATCCAAAACGGGTAAGGACATAAGAATAAGGGTTCAGCACATAAGAATATTTGGTATGCAATCATGAGGACCTGAGTTGTATCCTCTGTGCATGCATTGGTGCACATATGCAAATATATACATGCCTCTCACCTTTCTTTCCCATATATACCACACACTCAAACTTAACTGCTCACAAATATAGGCCAATATATAGTAATTGTTACTGTGCTTGCCCAAATCTGAAATATAGCTCGTGTGATGAGGTCTCCTGAAGGTCAAAGCAAAAAGCAGTTTTTTGATTATAGGCACTGGATAGTGGGGATAAGAAGAGACAAATAGAATAAGATGTGGTAAAGTGGGAAGTGGGGTAATTAGTACCCTGCTTGAAACTATCAAAGGTCATGTGTGAAGGTATTTATTACCTTCATGTTGTAATGGTTGTCTTGAGGTTTACTGCCCCTATCAGTCCTAGTCCTGGGAGCTTCTAGCCTCTGTACAATCTGATCTAGGCCTAGAGTATTTTCAGCCTCTGAGACTTCCTGCTGAACAATCTCACCCGTTTTTGTTCTTTCTGTACTCTGGCTAGCTGGATCAACTCAGCTGTTGTATCTCAAACTCCTCTTCTAACTTGACTGATGCAATCTGGCTTCTCTCTCTCAGCCTCTCCTGCTTTGTTTGGCCTCAAACTACCTCTGACAATCTGATCTAATCTTCTGGCTTCTAATCTATTCTTCTCTGGCTAGTCCTGTCTTCACCTGTGTCTACCTTGTTCTCTCTTCAACCTGCCTCTATAAAACTCTTCTGGTAAAATTGTCTCCTCTCCCCTCTCTCCCTCCCTCCCTCCCTCCCTTCCTTCCTTCCTTCCTTCCGTCCATCCGTCTGTCTGTCTGTCTGTCATCCATCCTTTACTGCTTTCTTAAGTAGTTTCCCTATCCTCTCTTTTCTCATGAGAGTTGTGTATATCCTGTTCTGTCAAATCTTTCTCTGATTGGCACTTTGTCTGCCACTTAATTAGATATAACTTTCAAACATGGGTACTTCCTTCTACAAACTAACTTTACTGTTATTGTTTGATATTAAATGTGTGTACTAAGGGCAAACCTGTATTCTAGCCAGAGGGATTAAGGTGTGTTCTAAGGGTGAGCCACACCACAGCTAGAAACAGGTTTTTCCAGTAAATAACATAGTCTTGGGGTTCACAGTGTGATCAAATATCCTGCAACAGCCATGTGTTATATTTTGTCAATACTAACAGAAGAAAATAAAAACCAAAGAGAGAATATTGATAATACTTGATACTGCTGATTGAATACTTGATACTAATGATTGAAGGATGAACTATTTATAAGGGACAATGACTCAATCACCGAATGCTTTTAATTCTAACTTAAGCTTAGAAATTTTTTTCCAACATATTTTTATTGATCATTTGGGAATTTCACATCATGCACCCCAATCACAGTCACTTCCCAGTTCTTTCAGGTCCATCACTGCCCCCTTCAATCCCCCTCTCACACACAAAAGAAGAGAAAACCAAATCCCACTAGAGATTTGTAAACTAGAGTAGAGGTCTAGGAGTGAATGTTTTAGGCGTACCATATGCTGTCTGTTCTGCTTGCCTACTGTGTGTCATCATTAAGCTGCAGTCAGATGACATGAAGTAAATGAATGTGGTTGTCTCAGTAGAACTTGACAAAACTGGCTGCAGGACTGCAGTTTGATCACTCTTAAGCTTGAGGAACTCCACTTCTCTGTTTTTGAGCACTTTGTTCTGTTATTCATTTGTTCTTTCTGTGATATAAATTAGCATTGGCTGACTTCCTTCTGATAATAAAATTTATTAAAACTACATATTAATATTGAAGTTTGAGCTAGGTGGAGATGGCGCAAACCTTCAACCCCAGCACTTGGGAGGCAGAGGGAGGCTGATCTCTGTGAGTTTGAGGCCAGCCTGGTTTCAGGACAGCCAGGGTTACTCCACCCCCAACCCCCCTCAAATGAAGTCTGCAATGTGCTAGGAATTACTGATAGGTGGGAATCCAAACCTAGTCCAGATAACACATAACATTGTTGCATGCTTTTTATCAGCGGTGGACTGTGGTTTTCTCTGTGGCACTGTAAAATTATAGTGCTGCTGTTGTTACTATGTTAGATATACTTAGGTAGACCAGCAGGTACCTTCAATATTCAGTTCCCTGCAATACCCAGTATAGGAATAAGCTGTTGTAGAGGCTTACTGTAGTAGGCCACACCTTGCAGCTTATGTGTGTACTAGGCTTTGCCATGTAGGTTTGTGTAATTCTGTTCTTTAGTGTTTTAAAATGGACAGAATCAGCACTGATAAGTAGTTCATGTGGCTTAAGTTGATTTCTTTCCTCTACCTGTTTTAATAACTGTTTGCTTTCACTTTTTCAGTCTCGGCGAAATCTATGTGAAGAGGCTTTGTTAAAAATTAAAGGTGTTATTAGCTTTACTTTTCAAATGGCTGTTCAAAGATGCGTGGTGCGAATTCGTTCAGATTTGAAAGCGGAGGTTAGTACTTTCAATGACTGAATATGCATGAAGTTATAAATTAGCAAATCATCATTGAGAATTGTTCCTTTTATCTCTGCCCAGGCTTTGGCGTCAGCAATAGCATCAACCAAGGTCATGAAAGCTCAGCAAGTTGTGAAAAGTGAAAGTGGGGAAGAGGTAAAACTTGTATTTTAGTTTAGTCCTACCAAACTGGAGCTCTTGATTATTTTTTATGATTAGAAAATTATAATATTCATAGAATATATAAGAAATACATATTAATTAATAGTTAATTACTATCTCAGTAGTATAGAGAAATTTTTTCTGAAGTTCAGAGTGTTCTTGTAAGGCAAACTTTGAGCTCAGTGGAGATGTGATGCACGTGTTATATGTAAGTAAAGGATACCATTTCCTTACATTCTTTCAGTACTTTCTTTCTAACTTGAACTAGTTTTGCCCATTGGAGAAAATAAAAGTACACCTCTTTGAACAAGTAAATATGGTGAGTCGTAGCCTCTGTGATGAGTAGAATGCATCTGTAAGCTGTGAGCTCCTTTAGCTTCCTACAGATGCGTTCAGAGTACCCTGCCCCTGTTTAGCCCATTTCTATGACGATAGTTACTCCTGTCCTAGAACCAGCAGAGTGCATGAAAGAAGAAAGCATTAGACTCAGAGAATGAAGGTGATGCTTAGAGTGAGGATGTGGTTTTGGGCATGTATGTGTCATGTTAGGTCGGTTAGTAATGGCTCTTCTGGCTCCTCTGTGTCAGATGCTGGTCCCTTTTCAGGATGCCCCTGTGGAAGTGGAAGAGAACACAGAGCTACCTGAGTACCTGCCTGAGGATGAGAGTCCCACAAAGGAACAGGACAAGGCAGTGTCCCGGGTTGGATCACACCCTGAAGGTGGAGCCAGCTGGCTGAGCACAGCTGCAAACTTTTTATCCAGATCATTTTACTGGTGACTTCAACTTCAGTTTGGGGCTCAAGGACTGTGCGAACCAACAGGGGGCCAGCTTTCCATTGTTGTGGTGAACTGTCAAGTGCAATTGCAATAAATTATCATGGAAAGTTTCTAGATTACATGACTATGTATGCTGCATTTTACATCTTATTGGACATTTTCCGCACAAGACAGAGGCTACAGGTCAAGTTGTTTAGGAAGGTATTTTGGTATTGTTTTCCTTTGCTTAATTGCCTCACATTTTGTTTTGAAAAACATGGGTCCACTGTTAAAACCAAATGTATGTGTAGCTTTATATTCTGTTTTACAGAAGCATGTGATTAGGAAAACTCATTTTCTCCTCAAGCCTCAGGAGATTTCCAAAAAGTTTTGCATAGCTCAAGTTGTGCATGAATTACCAATTTTTTTCCCAGCTTTTCTTCATGAACGATCTATGACATGTGCTTTGGTACCCTTTTCTGAAAGGTGAAAACATACCTACTTAGCTCCCTTTTGTGCCTTTTTTATGTTGCCAACCATGTTTTATAGAAAAGACATTAGTAATGCCATTTTGCAAGTGAAATTATGTTCATTTGAACACAGAAGTACCTAAAAAGGAAAAAAAAAAAAAAAAAACCTCTACAAAAAGCTGTACAGTCTTCCTTGCTATAATTTAGTAAGATTACTGCAGGCCAGTTAAACACAGGGACGCTAGCAGCTGTACAGTGCTTTGGGGAGAAACTGAATGTGGCCAAGCATGGCTCTGTTGACTCCTGCTCACTTAGGCTATAGTGGCTTTTAAGAATTAAATCCACTGTGATGTTTGAGCAGCAGATGGCCTCTTGGCCTTGCTCTGTGGTGACACTGTATTCTTAGAGAAAAGTCATAGATTAAACAACTGACAAACTTGAAAAAGAAAACTAAATTGGATGCCTAGAATGCCACAGTGCCACCTTGGTCAGTCTGACGTTAGACATCGACTGCCTGGACATACCCATCCCAGAGATGACGCTTCTTATTGCCTTTTTCTGGTTATTAAGAAAGTACTGCAGTCAATTTGACTAAAACAGGATCCATGGTATTGTTTAGAAGGAAAGCAAGCCAGCACTGGTCACTTATTTCTATTTTTCCTATCTATCCAGAAAACTGACTTCAGTGAAGGTAAGATACATAAATAGAGACATACACTTGTGTTTTTCTTTAAGACTGAATTACGTGTATGCAATGCTTTCTTAAGATTTTAAAATATTTGACAACTAACATTTTCTTTTTAGAAGTCAGCTAAATGTATTTAAAGGCAACATCATTAAAACTAACAGGAAGAAACTGAAATGCATCTTCACCAGGTAGAGCTGCTGTTTTGCTACTTGGAGAATGTGAAGTGAATTTGGACCCTGGAGGGTTTCCTTGCATCTTTGTTGTTTCTGTTTTAGAGACCTTTGAAGCCACTGCTGTTGCTGGGGAGAAATAACCATACAATACTATGGCCGTGAGACCATGACATTCATTAACTTTGTGGCTTTCGGGAAGGAGGGTGTTGAAGGTATTTAGAGCATTTTCTCTATGCCTGGTCTGTGATTCAAGTGCTATGTACAAGCAGAAAGCAGATGTTTTCAGGGCACATTGCTAGCCTATATTTCTACTTGCTGCCAGAACCAGATATGTTGACAAAACAACAAATCACCTCCTTTCTATATCTATTAAAGCAAAGTTTACTTTCTGTTTCAACAGGTTTTTATTTTATTTTGCATCATCACACATTTATTTAAAAACTATAGCCCTTTTGGTAGTGATGGTCCAGGTCAGTTGGTATTTTGGACTGATGTTTATGTGTATCTAGGTGTGCTTGTTGGACTCTCGGAGAACTTAAAGCAACTATAATGGCAGTTTTTGAAATATATTGTAAAGTAATAAAAGATAACAATGAACATCAAGTGGACATTGTATTTTTAAATTTTTACTTATCAGTTCGCCTGCCTACCCATCCATCCATCCATCCATCCATCCATCCATCCATCCGTCCGTCCTCTATGTCTCTGTGTGCCCATACCTTGGGGAGTCAGGAGAGTATTAGGTCCCTGGAGCTGTCGTTACAGGCAATTGTGAGTTGTCTGATATGGTTGCTGGGAGTTGGGCTCAGTCCTCTGCAAGAACAATACATGTTCTTAATCACTGAGTTATTTCTCTAGCCCTGGGATATTCTAGTATAAAGATTGACTCTTAATTACTTTTTTTTGGGGGGGGTGCAATGCTGGGTATCCAACCAGTGACTCAAGAGTCTATTTAAACTTGTTTGAAATTATCTGTTTATATATTTAGAGACAGGGTCTTACTATCTAGTCCAAACTGTCCTGAACCATGTATGTGGTCTACCTTAACCTTGAGCTCTCGAGTCTCCTGCTTACATCCTGAATGGCAGGATTATAGGCATGTATCATCATGCCTGGCTCTTTAGCAGTTTGCAAACATACTGTGTGACACATAGTCTTAGCTCTATAGTTGCAAGAGTTAGGGGAAGTACTTCACCTGTTACTGTGTAACTATGTGTGACTATGTGTGGATCCCTGAGCTGGACAGACTAGACCTGGAATCAGTTCACTTGCACTCTTGTTATGCTTTTGGGTTTGGTTTTCTAGAGCTTTTTGTAGAAGCTTGTGTTCCAACTTCAGATCTACCCTTATTCTAATTTTAAAGAGTTGTTACAGGAGAATAAAAATGGATTCTTATAACTTGCTGCCTATGTAAGACTAGACTGTAATCTCTGAACTATATAGCAAACTGAAGGTAAATTTCTTTCTTTTTCTTTTTTTCTTTTTTTTTTTATTGGATATTTTATTTACACTTCAGATGCCATACACTTTCCCCATTCCCCCCACTTAGAAAATCCCTATCCCATGCCTCCTTTTCCTTTCTGCACTTACACATTTTTTTAAAAATGTTAATCAAAGGCTTTATAAGTTTGGTATTGCTCAGTCAGAGGTGTAACCCACTACCCAACCTAGATATATCAATTATCTTTGACTGGTGGAGATACGTGAACATCTGCCTCCCTGTCTCTCCCCTCTTTCTCTTTCATCACCTAGCTTCTCTGCTCTTTCTTCTCCTCTCCTTACTCTTTCTCTTCCTCTCAATACTCCTCCCACCTTAGCTCCTCCTACATATCACCCTTCCTGTTAAAATGAAACTTTTCTCTCAAAATACAATTAGAGCATAATTATGCCAATTTGTACCAGTGAGGTACAAGATAGTCCTAATACCCAGTCCATCATTTTGTTGACTAACCAGCACCTCTGTCATCTATCCTAACTAAAACACTTAGTTCTGAACCTGGCTTTTTCCTTGGCTATAGGATGATGACCATCCACTCAAATCTTTTCTCTCAAGGTAAATAGCCAGGATTAGCTATGAGACTATAAGTTTTCAACCCCGTCAGAAATCCAGAATGACTGAGTTAACTATAATTGTGGGAAGCACAAAGCATAGCTTCTAAAACTTAGCCAATTTATAGAGACCTCTGAACACCTGGACACCCCCTCTACTACAAAACATTGGAGCATCTGATTTTTCGCCTTCTGGCCCAGGATTATCTGACAGACCTTAGTGCTGCAGAATTATTAAGGGCTGATTACTCTGTCTAGGCAGATATAATCAGTCGACTATTCTGCAAGTGTGTCCTTTTCTGGACAGTAATTTGTCTGTAGATGGAAAGAGGCAATTCTTGTCTAGTGGCCGTCTCCCCACAACTGGAGTAACTCCAAAGATGCTCAATTTCTTCTTAGAATTGAATACAGGAAGCTGTCAGGAGCAGACAGGTCTCTAATCAAAATGAACATTACTACAGAAATGTTTGTCACGTCAATTCTGTGGACTTCTGACGTTTTGAAAACCAACTATCCATGTAAGGTAATCTGGACTGTTGTCTGTTAATTCCTCTCAGCTATTTCTAAATAAGATATAGAATACACACTAACAATAAACTCAGAGCCATGAATTTGCTATAGTCCCTTAACTCACAGGCTAACCATCTCAAAACAGTTTTTAAAAAGTTAAAGAAGGACTGGGTCTAAGACTTGTATTCCTAAATGTGTTATACAGGTACAATGCCTATGAGAGTATCAATATTCATCTCACTTTTATATCAATAAGAAGCTCATACCAGTGAAAACCTTAAAATTTGTAATCAAAGTAAATTGGTGCCATTTAAGAATTTATATCTTCATCTTGATAATAATTGTACAGATTTCTACCAATAGGTTTCGGCTATGCAATAAATCCTAGCTAATCCTCTCTATTCCCACAAAACCACTACTTTTCCCTAGAAAGACAGCCCAACATTTACCACCTTAGTCCCCAAGCCCTGGGAATAGGGACATTGACTCTTCATTAGCTTCTTCAAGCTGATTATGGGCGTTGAGATATTAGAAGAGGAGTGGGGGGAAAAAAAAGAGCAAATTGATAAACCTTTGATGCTGTGTCTTCACTGCCTCCAGATGGAATTCCAGGACCTCAGAGGTTGAAGGTAAATTTCACACAGGATCTCTTATAGGGTTCAGTGAGCTCATGATGTTTTACAAGAAATACTGGTATCCAGTTGAATTGTTGCTATGGGTCATGCGGCACAATTGTTTTAACATTGATTCATGCCGTCTCTCCCACCCTCTGTACATGTACACATACGCCAAGGCACACATGTAGAGACAGTTTCTGGGAGTCAGCTCTCTCCTTCCCTCATGTAAGTTCCCAGTATTGAACTGAGGTTGTCAGGCATAGCTTGGCCAGCAGTCACCTGTCCCTGATGAGCCATCTCATCATCTGTCCCTGATGAGCCGTCTCACCAGCCTCTTGAATCTCAAGAGATCACACACTATTAGCCTTTGACTCACCTACTCATCACTCATCTGTACCTACTCAAGAGTTTTGAGGTTGTTTCTGAGACCTAGTCATCTGTGGTTTTTATCTAAAAATTTCCCTTGAATTCATTTATTTGTTGTCAGAAGTTTTCAGAAGCTGAAATTCATATTTATCTAGAAAGTAGGGAAGTGATAAAACATGGAAGACAATGTTAATATTTAAGGCTAGTATGCAAGAACTTTTGTACTGTTGATACAAGGTTTCTGTAAATCTCAAAGTGGCATAACACTGATACATTATAACCACTGATAAAAAAGTCACAATACACACAGAGTAAATGTAAGTTTGGAAAAGTTACTCTATCAGACACTAAGTACAGTGAAAGGTTAACAGAAGAGTTGTACAATCACTATTGATTACTTTTTAAATTAATTTTATTTACTGCCCAAATATTGCACCCCCCCCAGCCCGCCCTCCTAGTGTTCTTCCCCTTTACTTCTGAGAGGGTGCCCCGCCTCTTTGTATCCCCCCTTCCCTGGTGCATCAAGTCTACAGAATTAGGTGCATCCTTTCCCACTGAATCTAGACAAGACAGTCTACATATGTGCTGGTGGCTTCGGATCATGTATGCTTTTTGGTTGGTGGTAGGGTTTTGGGAGCTCCCAAGGGTTCAGGTTAGTTGTTACTGTTGGACTTCCTGTGGGGTTGCCATGCCCTTCGGCTCCTTTAATTCTTCCCCTAACTCTTTCATAGGGGTCCCCAACCTCTGTTCAGTGGTTGGCTGTAAGTATCTGCGTCTGTCTCAGTCAGCTGCTGGTAGAGCCTCTCAGAGGACCACCATGCTGGATTTCTGTCTGCAGGCACAACATAGTAGCATCAGTAATAGTGTCAGGCTTTTGTGTCCACCCATCGGATGGTTTCCAAGTTGGGAGGGTCACTGGTCAGCTATTCCTTCAGTCTGTTCCATTTTTGTCCCTGCATTTCTTTTAGACAAGAACAATTTTGGGTTGAAAGTTTTGTAGGTGGGTTGGTGTCCCCATTCCTCTACTAGGGGTCCAGTCTGACACCCGGAGGTGGTCTCTTCAGGTTCCATCTCCCCACTGTTGGGCATTTCATCAGTCACCTATATCGAGTCCTTGGAGCCTCTGGTCTTTGGGACTTTCTAGAGGTTCCCTCCCACCCTACACCCCTGGCAGCTATACATTTCCATTCATTCTCCTGACCCTCTGAGCTTCTCTCCTGTCTTCTCCATACCTGATCCTGTTTGGTTTATTACTTGGTTTTATCTGTGTATTTGCTTGGGTATGAAGCATACACTATACTTCTGTTTTTTTTGTTTGTTTGTTTGTTTGTTTGTTTGTTTTCCCAGAATAAACTCATTGTACTCTACTTTGCAACCTTACTCACTGGTTCTCATTGTTGATATTTTGAATGTCTTATCAAGAAATATAAACTTTTCATACCACCCTCATACACAAATGACTGTATCATATCCTGTATCTTACCCAATGACTCAAATTGTTAGTCTATATTTTCTATTTTCATTTTTTATGTGAACTCTGCATATGAGAAAAAATGTATTTGTCTAAGTCTTGTATGCTTGTTATTTTGGTTCCATTCAGTTTATTTGAAAATCATATTTTTTATTTGTATGTATAGGTGTGTGAGCTTTTATGAATTTCAGTGCACTACATGCCTGAGGTCACAGAGGGCACAAGAGAGCGTTGGTTCTGGAACTGGAGTTAGAGGTGATTATGAGTAAGGTGGTTGCAAGGAAACAAACTTGGGTCCTCTGCAAGAGTAGTAGTAACAATGGTAACCACTGAGCCATGTCTCTAAGCCTATTCTCTAGTTTCATTTATGGGTGACTAGTACTCCACTATGTGTGTGTGTGTGTGTGTGTGTGTGTGTGTGTGTGTGTGTGTGTGCATGCAAGCACGTGTGGTATAGCTGGGTCACGGGTCACATGGTAGTAATATTATTAGGTTTTGAGGAATATCCATACTGATTTCAATAGTGGTTGCACTAATTTGTATTCAAAAGAAGAATGTGTTCTTTTGCTCCCTATGTGCTTACTAGCATTTGATGTTTTCAATGATAGGGATCTTGTCAGGGATATAGGGATATAATGGAATCTCAATATGGTTTTTGTTTTTGTTGATCTAATGAGTGGAATGAGTGTGGAACAGTTTTTTTCCTTAAACGTAGTGGGTATTTGTATTTCTCTGGACTGGTTAATGAGGATCTAAAGCAAAAGGAGTCTAGAATAAAGTGGAAGAGCTGGTGTATGGTAGGTTTGGGTCCTTTACTAGAGTTCACAACTCTGTGCTCCAGGGAGATCTGATACTCTTTTCTGGCCTCTGGGGCACCAACATGCAAAACGCGCGCGCGCGCGCGCGCACACACACACACACACACACACACACACACACACACACACCCCACAGTTTAAAATAAGATAGTGTTAAAAGAATTCCATGAAAAATCTGTAGACTGCTAGATTGCCATCTGCTTCCTGGAATCATCTCATTTGATCCTTGTTTGATATTTTGAAATACTTTTTAATATATGTTTCCCCCTTCCCTTTCCTCCCTTTACCCCATCTGTTCCACACATTTACTCATTAGATCAATGAAAACAAAAACCATATTGAGATTCCACTGTATCCCTGTCAAGATCCCTATCATTGAAAACATGGGGCCTTCTGCCCCTTTGCTCTCATTTCAAATTCATGCCTCTTTTTCTTTAATTATTGGAGTGTGTGTGTGTGTGTGTGTGTGTGTGTGTGTGTGTGTGTGTTCGTTCTTAAATAAATAAGTACAACCTGCTCAGACTAAATGTAAAATGTCACTTAGGGTTTGGGTTAGTATTTGTATGTATATTTTCAGGGATGACCATTTGGAGAAGACAGTTTCTCCTTCTCTCAGCATTCCTTAGTTGCCTGTAATTCTTTGGGTTTGAGTCCTCCTGAGTTGTTGGTGTGGCTGTTGTCATCCTTGTTCAGGTCATGTTTATGCAGCCATGTTGCTGCCCCATCTTCACATTAGAATGATCTGTAGGCTTTTGACAAATAGTACTGTCTGTGTCCCACCCCAGGCAGTTGAACTACAGTCTGGGTGAGGGGGTAGTGGTGGAACAGGACATGGGATACTTTATCATAAAATTGATGTGACATTGATAAACAATGAGGCTGAGCTCTGGGATTGACACCTTAAGGTTTCACTCTGCTCAGTTGACCTCTTGTTTCAACCAGCTATTTCAGAAGCTATATAAATTGTAACTTAGAAGAAAGGCTTATATATGGGATCATTGATTTTAGTAGCTGACTCCTTGTTCCTCATTTCAGCTTTCTGTGGTTTTGTATGTGGATTTTGCCCTTGTGTCTGGTGTATCATCAGTACAGTTTTCCTTTCTGCCATCCAGCACAATGGTTGTCTGTTTTGTGGCAAATTGAGGCAAATAGTGATTTGGTGTTTCTTGACATAGGGAATCCTTTATTTTAATCTTATTAGTACTACTTATTTTAAAATAAACGATACTGTGAAACATGTTGCAGAATATTTGATGACACTATCAACTCTGAGGTTGTGTTATTTACTGGAAAAAAAGTGTGGCTCAGTCTTAGCACACACCTTTAAGAGCTTTCTGCTAGAATATTGTAAACAAGAGTAAATAAAGTCAATTATAGGTCAAGAGGTGGAACAAAAAACTAGTTGACAGGAATTGAGCATAGGGTTACTAAGAGTAAGGGAGTGAGGGCAGATAGACCCAGAGGAAGTGGAAGGGAAGAACATTGAGTTTGAATAAGGTTGGTTGAGATCTTGTGAGAGGGATGCCTGAGGAGGAAGGTCAGCTGGGTGCTTTCTCTGCCTCTCTGAGCTAGTAGTGCCTTTTGTCCCAACATCTGGCTTCTGAGTCTTCACTGGTAAATCAAATGATTGAGGTTTTGTTTAAAAACAACATTTGGCACTTCAACACATGGCATGCCTACATGGACAGAGAAATCATGCCAACTTCAGACAAACTGAGAAGCCATCAGATTTGGTAAGATAGCTTGGAAGTCCTGGAGGAGAGAGTTAAGTAGTATTAGAAGGAAAAATCTTTTCCATGTTAAGGATGAAAGATGTCATAGGGTATTAGGACCTTGTATAGTGCTACTTTTTTTTTTTTTTTTAAAGATCTATTTATTTTATGTATGTGAATATACTGTATCTGTCTTCAGACACACCAGAAGAGGGCATCAGATCCTATTACAGATGGTTGTGAGCCACCATGTGGTTGCTGGGAATTGAACTCAGGACCTCTGGAAGAGCAGTCAGTGCTCTTAAACACTGAGCAATCTCACCAGCCTGTATAGAGCTACTTTGCATGACTTGAAAATAGAAGCAGAAAATGAAAAAATAAATGACTCAATTGAGATTGACATAATACCGATTGTAATTACTATCAGTCTAATAGTTTATATTTTATCCTTAGTAGCCATAGTGTTTTTTGTGTAAAATATGAAAAATGGTTTGATAATTGTGCCAAATATGAAAGTTGTTTGATAAGATACAAGCATTAGCTTTGGAACAACAGATTGATGCACTTTATCCTATTCAAGTTATTGGAAGGAGGTTCAGAGTTTTAAGAGTAAGGAGCCATTTTGAGTGTCATGCCAAATACCATTCAATTCCTGTTTAAAATTTACAGTGGCAGTTATTATAATTAGGAAAAAGGTTAAAGATACTTGAAGTGTGTTTGGCATAATTCTAACACCTCTCTTGATGTTTTAACTTTGCATAGTGAGCTTATGAATTTAAAGATTTCTGTTCTGCTGAGTATTGATTTGGCAGATACTGCTGATAAAATTACCCTGATAAAATTACCCATGGTCTGAGGTCAGTATTTCTATTTTGGTGAAGCTTCAAGAATGGCATATATAACTTGATCGTGCTAGCTCTCTTTCTCCTGGGAATACTTTTATTCCTGCCCATCATGTTAAAGCTTGTCTTTAACAACATCAACATGTTGACAGCCAAAGTACATGACTTGAAACTGAAAAAGGAGCCCCAGGCAGAGTTATTAATTTAACAGGCTGTCAAGCCAAGGACAGGCAAAATTCTGCACAGAACCTTACCAACCTAAGATAGAAGTACATTGCTTTTGATAATGCATATTCCACGATGCATAAGGAAGACATTCTTGGCATAACGACCTTGGCATAACAGGCTCAGTCTTGTTTATGAAATAAAAAAGGGGGAGAGGTGGAGAGCTTTTGGGGCTGCTTGGCAAGAATTTGACATGGGCCAAGGACAAGGAAATGGGCTACTTGGCAGGAATATGACATTGGTTAAGTACAAGGAAGTGGGCTTCAGGCAGGAATCTGACATTAGGCTAGAACAAAGAAGTAATTTCAGGCAGGAATCTAAATCCTAGGCTAGAACAAAGAAGTAATTTCAGGCAGGAATGTAAATATTAGGCTAGAACAAAGAAGTAATTTCAGGCAGGAATCTAAATCTTAGGCTAGAAGAAGGAAGTAGGCTTCAGACATGAAAATGACTTTGGGCTAGGACAGGGAAGTTGGCTCAGATATTTTGGTCATTCTGATAAGCCCTTAGAAGCGCTGATCATGGGAGTGTTCATGGAATTTTGTTTATTGTCTAGCTTGTTTCTTGACTATTTGCATCTGTTGTATTGCTAGTTCTTCAACCTAGAACTGACCTTAATACTTGCATGTAATTGAAATGTTGTAAAAGGAAAAAGGACGAGGGGGGCATGGGACAGGGGGTTTCTAGGGAGGGGAAATGGGGAACGGGATGGCGTCTGAAGTGTAAATAAAATATCCAATAATGAAAATAAGAAAATTTCTCAGACACAGAAGAATTTAGACAAAACCTTACTGTGTTACTGCATGATAAAACTGGAGAGGGGTGGCCCAACCTTGTTAGAAAATCAACCTTAATTTATCCAGTGACTATACAAGACTATCAGCTAACAATAGACACCAAGGATATGAAGAAGTTAAACAAAATTCTGTTTACATACTAGATTTGAGGAGATTTAAAGAAGTGATCATTTCATGTGGTGTGCAGTTACCATATGTGAAGCAAATATTAAATCCATGAGCAACTCAGAACAGAGTTACCCTCCAAGACTGGAAAGATTTGGCAACAGCAATTTTGGAAGCTGGTCCTCAGTTACAATAGTGAACATTGAGGAAAGAGCACGCTAAAGCCATAGAGCAATTAAATATGGCTGGAGGTATTAATATTTCTCAAGATCAGCTGCTAGGTAAAGGTCAATATGCTGAGTGAACAAAGGCAGCTTGAAGTTGATCACACCTTGGTGCTATGTCCTTTAGCAGCTTTAAGTGCTTGAGACAAGGTTGAAAAACAGAAAAGAGGTCTGAGTCATTTACCAAAATTATACAAGGCCCAAAAGAAGCCTTCACTCATTCTTTTTTTCAAGGATTTCAGCTGTAAATGGAATGTATCAGATTCAGAAGTCAGACAAATATTAATCGAATTTTTGGTTTTTGAAAATTCTAATTTAGAATGCAAAAGGATGATTAGGCCTCTAAAAGCCAAGATCAGCGCCAATAGATGAGTGGATTAGGAATATGGCTGATACTGGATCTCACATTTATGATGCTACTCTGATTGGAGAAGTGATTTCTAGAAGTTTTAATCAAGTCTAAATGTTAGGTGTTTTAATTGTGGTAAGCAAGATCATTTGAAAAAGGATTGTAGGCAAGGCATTCCTAGAAACAATGTGATTTCTAGAGATAATCTAAAAATAAGTTTCCAGCCTTCTGGAGAATGCAGAAGAATGCAGAGAATGGCAATGGCCAGCATTTGACTAATGCATGCAGATTAACAGGGACAGGCAAGTTAACCCTTTATCATTGGGAAATACCCTATATGGTCTCCCATAGGCCCCAGTATCAAATTTGATTCAGTCATTTCCTGTCAGGATTTGAGAAAATCAGCCACAGAGGAATTAAAAATTTTAGTACCTGTGATTAAAAACTAGACTTCTCAAGGTGTAATCAAGGAGAAACAGCATCAGTAGATAAAACAAAAAGCAAAAAAACAAGAACCGAAAAACAAAAACACCACCCCCCCCCCCCACTACCAAAAAAATCAGGAGAAACCAGAAAACAAGTATTTTTGGCAACCTGCTATAAATGATCAGAGACTAAAGCAAAAATACAAATAAACCACACTGAAATAGTAGGTTTAGTACTAGGTTTAGTGCTCCTGTGTCTACTAAACCTTCAATTTCAATATGATTCTCCATTTGTCTGGAAAATGGAGAATGTTAACAGATTTAAGACCCATAAATAAGCTGTTTCAGCCTTATTGGGCTCTTTATAGCCTGGAATTCCCTTGCCTTCTTTATTACCTAATGGGTGGTCTATTATAGTGATTGATTTTTAAAATTTGCTTTTAAATTGTACCTTTACAAGAATAGGATAAAGAAAAATTTACCTTCACAATGCCTATTTATAACAATGCTCAACTTGTTAAAAGGTAGTACTGGAAAGTTCTTTGAGAAGTGTTAAAAAGTCCAATATTGTGTCAATATTTTGTACAACTATTTCCTCAATCCAAACTTTGTCATTATATTGATTATCTCTTACTGGCTGATTCAGACTCCGATACCTTAGAAAAATGTTTGAAGAAGGAAAGAGGGTTTTTCCTTGTAGGGATTACAAATTGCTCCCGAAAAACATACAAAGAGGAGATTCTATTAATTATCTAAGATATAAGATAGGCTAATAAAAATGTTGACCTCAGTGGTTAATATTGGGCTGTCTTTCTAGGGAAAACTAGTAGTTTTGTTAGAACAGGGAAGATGAGCTAGGATTTATTGCATAGCCATAACCTATTGGCAGAAATCTGTATAATTGTTATTAAGCTGCAGTTATAATTTCTTAAATAGTACAAAATTTACTTTGATTTCAAATTTAAGGTTTTCATTGGTATGAGCTTCTTATTGATATAAAAGTGAGATTAATATTGTTACTCTTATAGGTATTGTGCTTGTATAACACATTTAGGAATACAAGGCTTAGACCCAGTCCTTCTTTAACTTTTTTAAAACTGATTTGGGATGGTTAGCCTGTGAGTTAAGGGACTATAGCAAATTCATGGCTCTGAGTTTATTGTTAGGGTGTTTTCTATATCTTATTTAGAAATAGCTGAGAGGAATTAACAGACAACAGTCCAGATTGCCTTACACGGATAGTTGGTTTTCAAAACATCAGAAGTCCACAGAATTGACGTGACAAACATTTCTGTAGTAATGTTCATTTTTTATTAGAGACCTGTCTTCTCCTGACAGCTTCCTGTATTGGATTCTAAGAAGAAATTGCGCATCTTTGGAGTTACTCCAGTTGTGGGGAGACAGCCACTAGACAAGAATTGCCTTTTTCCATCTACAGAAAATTACTGTTCAGAAAAGAACACACTTGCAGAATAGTTGACTGATTATATCTGCCTAGACAGAGTAATCAGCCCTTAATAATTCTTCATCACTAGGTCTGTCAGATAATCCTGGGCCAGAAGGCTGAAGATCAGATGCTCCAACGTTTTGTAGTAGAGGGAGTGTCCAGGTGTTCAGAGATCTCTATAAATTGGCTACGTTTTAGAAGCTATGCTTTGTGCTTCCCATAATTTCAGTTAACTCAGTCATTCTGGATTTCTGACGGGGTTGAAGTCTTATAGTCTCATAGCCAATCCTGGCTATTTATTTTGAGAGAAAAGATTGAGAGGTTGGTTTTCAGCTGACATTCATTCTAAAGCCAAGAAAAAAGCCAGGTTCAGAACTAAGTCACAGAGGAGGGAAAAAGTATCAGTGTTAACCAGTTAATCTCATGGAAAATGGTTGTTCTCTCAGTATATATTAGTCTGTAATCATGCCTTGGGAAAAGGAGGCAGGAAGTCAGTGTCATAGTGTGCTACATATTGAGTTGATAGCTAGCCTAAAGTATACGCCACCTTTAAGGTTAAAAGAATTGAAACTACAGGCTTCAGCCAGAGATGTATCCCTGTGAAATTCTTATGCATATATTTGTAAGGGCTTGCCACTGTAATATCATTTGAGATGTGTATATGTGTGTGTGTGTGTGTGTTTGTGTTTGTGTGTGTATTTAAAATCTTCTATAGTAAATTTAACTAGTATAAAAATGTCATACAAATTTACTCTGTGAAAATAAGTATAAGCTTCAAGTACTTTATAGAAATCTTTTATGATACAGAAAATTTAGAAATAGAGACATGTTTATTTTCAGCTACATTTTGGTCTTTAAAGTTAAAAAAGGAAGTCCAAGTTTTCTTTTTTTTTTTTTCTTTTCCTTTTTTGGTGTGAAAACTGGGGGTAGGAGTGAGGGACACAGTGAGCAGAGAAGTATAACTCCTGAGTTTATAGAAATCTAGCTCAAATGAAGTCAGCAGGTATATTGTGGAGTATTATAATAAGATATTACACCCAGTCTATTTAGTTTTTAAAATAATGATCCAAGAATTTAGCAAGATAGCTTAGTGCATAGTGACACTTATAACTAAGTTTACAATTTCTAGCCCTGGGACACACATTTTAGAAGGAAAGAACTCCCTCAAGTTATCCTCCACTTGTACACTGTGGCATATGCGTGCCCTTACCTCCTCCATATTCACAAACTAATGTAATAGAATAATTTTAAAAAATATCCAAGAAGCTAGCTACTCTTGTCGATTTTCCCAGTTCTACTATAATGTCAATGACATGGTACATGAAGGGGATAAGGGCAGGAAGAAGTTTGATCTATCTGAACTCAGAGTTATGATTGCACTTAGACACTCTACAGCTGGAGTAACTGTGGACCAAGGAATGCTTAATGTCTGTCAGTGCTCAGGATAGTCTCCAAACGCTAAGATTAGTGAGCAGGCAGCCCTGTTAGCACAATAAACACCAAAAAGTAAAAACAAAATAACTTGACTGGCAATAAAATATGTAAATAAAGTTTGTTTAGTGGCACAGCCATATCCATTGGAAATGGTGATAGTCATGAATCCAGCACAGCTGTTTCCAAATCCAGGACAGCTGAGTCAGATGCTATGATCACTGTCATTCTGTCTCTCACTTGTAGGTGTGTTGTGTTCTTGGGGACTTTCTGCATTATAATTTATTTTATGTGAGAAAATTATGTCAGCCTTTTTAGGATAGTCCTAAACTTACTATCCCTTCTCTTTTTTGGGGCAATAACTTTATCTGGCCCTATTTGGAAGTCTTCCTTATGCTCTGGGGATGGTGGCAAACACAGATGAGGGAATGACTCCAGAAATCTTCTTGGGGGTATCCACCCCTAAGAAAACCCAAGCAGTATAATTGAAACAGGGTAAACTTAGAGAAAATTGACAAACTCCAACTGACCAATAGAATTGGTAATAGATTCAAGGCCTGTCTTTACAATAAGCTTAGAGCTCTCTGAAAAAACTATTATTTTTATAATAAAAAAAATGAGAACTGAGATAGTTAACCTGATTTGGATGGAGAAATAACCTAAGGGAAAGACAGTCTTCTAGGGAAGTAATTTAAACACCTTTGTTGTTCTATTTTTGTGAACTAAGTATGGATGACAGTCCATTTTTCCACTGTGTTGTTCCAATTACCAAGGTCATATTTCCCAATATGCAACTTGTTTTCATAGATTGTTTGATTTTCTCCTACTTGGGATTTAATAAATTTAGCAAAGTAATTCTATAATAACCATTTTATGCATTTTTAATGTTCCAATGAAGTTCACATCAAAGTTAGCCCTTCATTCAGTTATTAAGAAACTAGTAGTTGAGGTGGCTTGGGTGTTGAGCTTGCCTCTCTTGCAGAGGATCAGAGTTTGGTTTCCAACAACCATGTAGAACAGTTACAACCTCCTGTAACTCTAGCTCCTGGAGGTCCAGTGCCTTTTTTTGTCTTTCATGGCCAACTGCACTCACATATACATATTCATACACACAGGCACATTTGCATACTCACAGGCACATTTGCATACTCACAATTAAAAATATAAATCTTTTTTTTTTTTTTTAGGCACTCTTACTATGTAGCCCTGGTTGGTCTGGAACTCACTATGTAGACCAGGCTGGCCTTGAACTCACAGAACTACACATGCTTCTACCTCCCCAGTGCTAGGATTCAAGATATATGATACCACACCTGTTTTTTTTCTTCTTTAATGAGAAAAACCTATTAATTTGGCTTTTTAGAATCAGGATACCTAGCTTGTACTTACCAATTTCTCATATGTAAAATACAAGTAATAGTCATCTCTCTGGCTTGTATATCATTCATTTATTCAGACAACATTTTAAAATTTTATTTATAATAAAGGTAAATTTTGACAAAAATTTGTTTGCTTTTTGAAACAGTCTTATGTAGCCTAGCCTTGTCCTTACTACACACTTAATATTTTATGTAGCTGAGAGATGACCTTGAACTGCTAATTCTCCTGCTTTTATCTTCTGAATTCTGGGGTTACAGGGATGCACTGTCATGCCTAGTTTATATGATGGTGAGGACTGAAGTGGGAATTTAAGGGTTCTTAAGAATGTCAGCTGTGTCAAATGATGTTTTGCTGGGGTATTCATGTGAAAGGATGTCTTGTTAAAGTAGACATGTGAAAGAATGGTTTCCTGAAGCAGACACAGGTGAAAGTATGTTTTGCTATAGCACATATGTGAAAGATTACATGATGAAAGAGTATAACTATCATCTCACAGACTGGGAGACTGATTTGGTTTGCTCTACTTCGCTATTCTTTGCTAACAGCATGCATGTATTGGTTCACCTTACATAGAGTTGTTGAACTCAACTTGTGGTAACTCTGCCATTGAGAGAAACTTGCCCCAGAACTGCTTGTGAGATTCCTGTGACAGTTCGTTCCTTCCACAGCCTTGCCTCAGGCTGGTTGGCAAACCTTAGGGTTTCTTTAGGGGTTGAACTACAGCTGCTGGTTTCTGTGGTGTCTGCCTGCCAACAGGACTGGACAGGAGCTGCTGATTCATATTTGGTGTTTGCTTTGGGACTGAACTGTTGAGAAAGAAGATCTAGCTTCTCCCTCAAAGAACTATCACTAGATAGGTCCAATTCCCCCATATGCTAATAACTTTTCTCTTCCACTACCTCTGCTGGGTGGTGGGCAAGAGGAGAAATTGAACATTTATTAAAATAGGCTGCAAAAAATTTATGCTTACAGGGGACTAAGTCCAGGGTTTCACACATGCTAGACAAGAAGTCTATCAACAAAGTAAATTATCAGCCCTATTTAAAAATTATCTTTAATAATTTAGTCATATATTACCTTCCATGAACATAATCTCATTGCAAATTTACTATAAAGAATAAACGTGATTCAAAACAATACTTGTTATCATTTGGAAGTGCTGGCTATTTATTATTTACATAACTGAACATGAAGTGATAGCATGTTTATTAAGTTAGTTTTGTCAAAGTAAAGTTAACCAAAGGCAGCCTTTCTGGTGTTTTTTATTATTATTTGTTTGGTTTTTGTCTATGTTGCTGATTGCATTGAGGACCACAACCCTACAGAGATGAGAGATGGTAGCAGGTGCTTGTAACCTGTTAGAAGTTTCAGCATAGATTGTGCAGAACCAAAAATCTCCAGTGTAGACATACAAAGTTAAACAATTAGTATTGGTTAATGATGCTGATATTTCTTTTAAATATTATTCTTTTGCTTATAAATTTACCCAGACAGGCGGGGATACTTGTAAGCTGGTACAACCACTATGGAAATCAGTCTGGTGGTTCCTCAGAAAATTGAACATAGTATTACCTGAGGACCCAGCTATACTACTCCTGGGCATATACCTAAAAGATGCTCCATCATGCAACAGGGACACATGCTCCACCATGTTCATAACAGCCTTATTTATAATAGCCAGAAGCTGGAAAGAACCCAGATGTCCTTCAACAGAGGAATGGAGACAGAAAATATGGTACATTTACACAATGGAATACTACTCAGCTATTAAAAACAATGAATTCATGAAATTCTTAGGCAAATGGATGAAACTAGAAAATATCATCCTGAGTGAGGTAACCCAATCACAAAAGAACACACATGGTATTCACTCACTGATAAGTGGATATTAGCCCAAAACTCACAATACCTAAGATATAATGCATAGACCACATGAAGCTCAAGAAGAAGGAAGACCAAAAGTATGGGTGCTTTGATCCGTCTTAGAAGGAGTATCAAAATACTCAACCAGAGCTCCCAGGGGCTAAACCTCCAGCCTGGGAACACAAAGGGAGGGACTCATGGCTCCACCTGTATAGGTAGTTGAGGATGGACTTGTCAGGCATCAGTGGAAGAGAAGGGCCTTGGTCCCTGAAAGTTTGGATGCCCTAGTGTTAGGGAATTCAAGAGCAGGGAGGCAGGAGTGGGTGGATGGGTGGGGGCACACCCTCATAGAAGTAAAATGAGTGGGGATGGGATTAGGGGTTTTTTGGGGGAATGGGAGAGGGGATAACATTGAAAAGTAAATAAATAAAATACCTTATTAAAAAATATAATGGAGCTGGCAATTGTAGTCGAGCAGTCAAGACTTTTTGTCAACAATTTATTATGAGAATTCTGTATAATCCTCAAAGACTAGGTATTGTGGAAGAGGCCCATGGAACTTTAAAAAGATTGGTGAGGCATGCTGTTGCTGAGACAAAGAATGATGCTGACCTGTGAGCTTGCTGAGTGCCCTGACCAGGATGACTGGGGAGCTGTATTGGACATATATTCCTGAACCACCTTTGCTTGCCTATATCCCAGATGTGACAAGCTGCCTTGCCTCAAGTTTTTAGACCTTATGGGACAGAGAATCAAAAAGAGAAGTTATAATGTCTGTTGTATTTTTCTTAAAGGTGACCAGCTATTAGGACTCAATCATGTACTGGTCTAGAAATCAATCCAATATTGGAAATAACAGTCTACACTTGGAAGCCTGGATCTGGACATTTTCAGAGACATATTTGGAAGTTAGCTGTAGTTCACTATGATGTTATAATAGCAAGAGATAAAGTTGGGACAGGATCTGGATTTCAAACAAGGGTTAGTGCATGTTTTAAGGGTCTTTTAATTGTCAAGCTAAAATTTGTTTTGTCTCTTCTACAGTATTTATTGTAAGTTGCATTGACTATATAATTTTTAATTGTGTTAGTGTGTTGAAACCTGGCATATCTGTTATGGGGGTCTATCAACCAGCTTTTGTCTTACTGTCCTGAGTATTAGAAAACCTTGATTCTCTGAAAAAAGCTTGAAAGTGCTGGAAGAAGTGAGTTTGGTTTTAAGCAGAAGCAAGAGAGTATCGGGCTTGATTATTGCTGGTATAACAGTTTTAATTTTATTAATTGCTAGCACCACTGCTTCTTCAATAGCATTGACACAAGGAGTTAAGGCAACTATTTTTGTTAACCATCTAGCAAAAAAATGTTACTAATGTATTGAGTATACAAAAGAATACCTATATATAGGTATCTGGAACAATTCAAATTACCTGAAGGAGGTTCAGAGTTCAAGAGTTAGGAGCCATCTCAAGTGTCATGACAAATATCATTGGAGTAGTGTTACTTCTAAAATTTGCAATGATCATCATTATAATTAGAAAAAAGTTTAAAGACACCTGTAGGGTATTTGGGATAATCTTAAGACTTCTCTGGGTGTGTTAACTTTGCATAGTGAGATTATGAATTTAAAAAATGCTGTTCTGTTGAGCTTTGATGCTGCAGATAATGCCGATAAAATTATTCATGGCCCGAGGTCAATATTTTTATTTTAGTCAAACCGCAGGAATGGCATATATAGCTTGATCAGCCTAGCCCTCTTATTTTGAAAATACTTTTATTCCTGCCCATTGTGTTAAAGCTTGTCTCTAACTACATCAACAGGCTGGCAGCCAAAGTACATGACTTGAAACTGATAATGGACTCCCAGACAGAGTTATTAATTTAATAGGCTGGCAAGCTAAGGACAGGTAAGATTTTGCACAGAGCCTTACCAACCTAAGACAGAAGTGCATTGCTTTTGATAATGCATATTTTATGATGGGTAAGGAAGTCTTTCTTGTCAGAATGACCTAAGACAGTCTCAGTCTGGTTTATGCAATAAAAAGGGGGAGATGTGGAGAGCTTTTGGGGCTGCCTGGCAGGAATCTGACATAGGCCAAGGAAAAGGAAATGGACTACAGGCAGGAATCTGACATTGGGCTGGAACAAAAAAGTAATTTCCAGCAAAAATCTAAATCCTAGGCTAGAACAAAGAAGAAATTTCAGGAAGGAATCTAAATCTTAGGCTAGAACAAAGAAGTAATTATAGGCAGAAATCTAAATCTTAAGCTAGAACAAAGAAGTAGGCTTCAGGCATGAAAATGACTTTGGACTAGTACAGGGAAGTAGGCTCAGATATTTTGATCATCCTGATAAACCCTTAGAAATAGTGATCACAGGACTGATCACGAGACTCTTGTTTTTGTCATGCATGTTCTTTGATTATCTGGGTTTATTGTCTTCCTTGTTCCTGGACTATTTACATCTATTGTATTGCTAGTTCCTCAACCTAGAACTGACCTTAATATTTGCATGTAATTTAAACAGTATAAAGGCAAAAAGAGATGAGGAGGAATGGGATAGGGGATTAATGGGTGGGAGGAATGGGGAAGGGGGTGGCATCTGAAATGTAAATAAATAAAATATTGAATAAAAAAAATAAAAAATAAATTTACCCAGAATTTTTTCTTGTCATCTGAGTATTGTAATAATTGAAACTGGTGCCAGAAGAAGGATTGGAGCTATTTGAAGATATTTTTATTTTTTGGTTATTTCCATTTTTGTGATTGTAGCAGAATCCTATCAGATTCAATTCAAGGTTTTATATTTTAACTGTATATGCTGGGCCAGAGAAAGGAGGTTGAGAACATACATCAGGTCACCTTGACCTGCCAAGTTATTTCCCAGAGTAGTCACTAAGTAAAAAGAGGTGTTGATCTGCTACTCCTCCAACTGGTTGTCATTTCCTTATGCTATGCACTGTGAGCTTTTCACGGAAGAGTGTGACTCCAGTGTTTAAAGATAAGTAGTTTTGGTACAAGATGGCCTCAAATGCAAGCCAACTACTTCATCTGGTACTCAACCAAAGAATGGCTGTCTGTTTGAATAGTGAAAGAAAAACTGGCTATATTGGACATATTGTGGCTCTGCCACTAACATAGTCTGCAAACTTTATAGACTGTATTTTAAAGGTGACTTACATTTCCAAGCATAATTTGGATCCCACGAAAAATTTCCTTAAGTATCTATGAAGTGAAACTCTGTAAGAAGTGCTTGAAATTTTTCATTTTCCTTTGTTATAGATAACTGCGGCAACTTTTTATCTTCTGAGGTTAGAGATGCTTTAAAAAAAAAATTAACCTTTCCATTACGGAAGTTAAAAATGACATGAGTAAAAATTTGTATTTTGTACAAATATTTTTACAGTTTACAAAAGGTTGGAAATGATTGAAAAGCTGAGGTTATTTTAAAAATCAATAAAGCAAGTCACAGTTGCATTTTATAGTGCTACACTCCATAACCATCCTATTCATGCTCTTACCAGGTGGCCAAGGGAGAGAGGTGCTCTGTGGTAAGGATCAATAAATACTTCTGTAAATGACCCCAAAGGATTGTGTATACTATAAAGTACTTGATTCTGCCATGGCATTGTGGAAGCAGCCATGGACACTTTGAATAAGACAGTGGCTGTGTGCATAGGATAGAACTATAGGACTGAGAAGAAGCATAGACTATGTATCTCATGGGACTGAGCAGAGTATGTATATAGACACTGCAAATGTTAGTATCTAGGGGTCTCAGAATGAGAGATGGCTACATCAAGCCTGGATCCACAGAGATTGAAGGGACTGTGTTACGTCATTAAAAGTTTCCCATTGTCATAGACCCCTGAGGACAGGAACTGTACAATCAGTTCAAGATGGAGTTGAGAACATTTCTTGCTGTTCATGGCCAAAGGAATCCAGGCTGCTCCTCCATGAAACATTCCTTAATGACCAGAGGAGCTGGGCCAAAGTAACCCAAGAACATATATATATATATATATATATATATATATATATATATATATATCTATCTATCTGCCTGGAGACCATCAACAACCCCAATCAAATCAGTAGAAATGGAAGACTCTTGAATGACCACCACCATGGCCACTACCACTATCACCTCCACTGTTCTCATGTTCTCTTCCTCCTCTACTACCACCTTTACAACCTCCAATTCCACCACCACATTAATTTTAGATTTAACCAGAAGAATTGGAACAGGGAACAAGAGATATGCAAAGAATCCTGGTCATGGTATAATCATGCCTTTCAGTTTTAATTTGTTAAGTGGTCTAAGAAGTCATGGTTAGGGTGTGAGAGGAGTAACTTGGTTCTCAAGAGATGATGACTTCTGCTTGAGGGTGCAGCCTCAGCTTCATGGATACTGCTCTTATCTTGTAATCTGACTTGTGATGTGCTGTTTCTGGTGCCCAGGGCACCCTCAAGCCTCTTGGTGAAGTGTCAGCATTCATGTGCAAAAACAGTGTCAAGGTGCATATTTTAGTCTGTGTTGTCCACATTGTCTAGGCTGTTCTCCTGTTTTATTCCAAATTGATGGGCTGAATGTCAGGGTCTCAATTTTGTTAGTGGGGGATCCTGGACCAGGAACTCAGATATTCTGTGTAGCAGTTTCTAACACTATTGGGTATAGGATACTTTTTGCACTGTTGTGAGGTTTCTACCAGAGAAGACCACTCAGACACAGGTTCAAGTCAAGATGAAGTGTTCATTAGCTAGCTGGCAACTATGCTGGGTGTTCTTAGGATGAACTTTTAAGCACAAAACTATCTCCTGGTTTAACCCACATCAGTTACCAAGAACAGCTAGCCAGAAGCAGAACTACAGAAGCCAAAAAGCAAGCAAGGTTAGTGTATTTAGGGACTTTCTCAGAACTATGATCCTCTATGAATTAGGTCTTTGTTCTCATTTTTGTCAGGTGTTTGCTGCCTGTATGCTGGGTTTCAAGGCCTGAATGGCACTTCCATTATGGTCTCTTTTGTGTTAAGGTGTGGGGGCCTATTACAGTACTTGTAGGAAGCCATGGTCAGTGGTTCCATTCCAAGATGGGCTGGCCTCATGTCTTCCCACTGGTAAACAATTAACTGCGCAGCTGCAAAGGCAGAAAGCCCACCAAAGTCACTGGCCAATCCCCAGGCGTAATATTGGGTGATGAGTGAAAAGTCAATCAGAAGTGAACACGTCACTCTAGGGCATATTTAAGCAGTGCCTCTTCCAGCTTTTTCCGTCTTTCCGCTTTACTGTTACAAGAAGTAAATCCTCGTTTGCAGTAATACCCGATTATTGCCTCTCGTGTCCTTATTCGCGGGCGAAAAGGGGCTTGGGAGGTGCTCGGAACATCTGGCGCCGAAAACCCAGGAATTTCAAGGCTCTGTGGAAGACCACCCAAGTTTTGGGGCAGGTTGAAAGACCGCGGGAGTCGAGGTACATCTCTGGAAGGTATGCTTGGGGTGGAAACCTTCGTTGTGACCAAATTTTCATTCACTGCCGCTGCTGCAGCAGCTGGCCTCTTGCTCGTGTGGTTTTCGCTTTTAGCCTACTTGTGTTCTGAGGATCCAGCCCGAAGCACAGCTAGTAGGGCAAGTCAAGAGGTTTCAAAAAAGGTTTGCTCCAAGCTATCAGAACCATGGTGTGGTAGCCGGCATCAAGCCATAGAGCTTGGAAAGGAGAAACAGGCAAGGAAGTCTGGACAACAGAGGCAGGCCAAAGAGCCTGGTTATAGGAAAGAATATTCAGGAGGAATAGGGGCCACTGCAGGGCCTATTAAAGTTAAGAAACTTTCACCGGCTGGTGAAGAGAAACGGGAGTTTGGGGGGGAGCCCCCCCCCGAACCCAATTAAGGAGCATGCTTCCATAAACCTTAGCAGCTCCGAGGAAGACCTAACGCAAGGAGAGGAAGAGAGCCTGGGGTAGGAAGCAGCTGCCTATACAAAGGGTAGCGGTTCTGAGATAAGACTAAGAAAGACTTTGAATTCCTCAGCCCCACCCTTGCCTCTAGCCTATGCCTCGGGCAGCACCCCTAATTCATTTCTCAGCCCAGGAGATCGGAGACAGCTACAGCTCGCATTTCAGGTCTTTGAAGCGGCAGAAGGCGCCCACGTTCATGCCCCCGTAGACAATAGACAGGTCAAAGAATTAGCTGAGGCAGTGTGTGCATATGGAATTGGAGCTAATTTTACTGTAGCCCAAGTGGAGAGGTTAAGTACAGCTGCTATGACACCAGGAGACTGGCAGGACACAGTGAAGGCGGTACTTAACAATATGGGCCAATACCTAGAGTGGAAGGCCTTGTGGCATGAGGCATTGCAAGCACAAGCTAGGATTAATGCAAATACTGAGGGACAACAATTATGGACTTTTGACATGCTGGCGGGAGTTGGCGTACAAGCGAATGACCAGACCGCTCATCCTTGGCAGGTCTACGCACAGATAGCATCAGCTGCAGTAAAGGCATGGAAGTCCCTCCCTAGGAAGGAAGGCAGTAACCTTTATTTGTCCAAGATAATTCAGACATCTAATGAGTCTTTCTCTGACTTTGTGGCTCGAATGACCGAGGCAGCTGGTAGAATCTTTGGGGAACCAGAGCAGGCGATGCCATTGATAGAACAGATGATCTTTGAAAATGCCACAGCTGAATGCTGTGCAGCCATTGCTCCTCGGAGAGCCAAGGGGCTACAAGATTGGTTAAGAGTCTGCCGTGGCTTGGGAGGTCCCCTTACTAATGCCAGACTCGCAGCGGCTAATTTAGAAATGGTGGCAGTCCTGCTTAAGGGTCAGAATCGTGGAAAATTCCCTTCAAAACATATGGCCCGATGCTATGCCTGTGGGAAGGCGGGACATATGAAGAAAGAGTGCCCAAATAATCAAATACCATCAAAGCTGTGCACTAGGTGCGGAAAGGGCTATCATCTGGCTCGGGATTGCCGCTCTGTTAGGGATATAAGAGGTCAGATCCTCCCTCCAAATCCCTCAGCCATTAAGGAGGAAAAATTTTCAAAAAACGGATATGTGGGCCCAAGATCCCAGGGCCCCAAAAGATATGGGACACTGCTGAACACTCAGAGGACTCTTTTCGCTGCAGAGCCACAAGGGGTTCCGCAGGAGTGGACCTCCGCTCCACCTCCCGAGTCTTACTAATGCCACACATGGGGGTGCAGCCGATCCCGGTTGATTATAGAGGCCCCCTGCCAGAGAGAAGTGTCGGCCTTATTTTAGACTTCTCCTCTCTTACCTTAAAAGGGCTCGTGGTACACCCCGGTGTAATAGATCAGGATTATACCGGAGAACTTCAAGTTCTCTGTTCTAGCCCACAAGGTATATTCTCCATCTCCCCTGGGGACAGGATTGCTCAATTGGTTGTTCTTCCAAGCTTACATGATTGTTTTCCATCCACTGAGAAGCTTAGAGGTGCTCAAGGGCTTGGTTCCTCAGGAACTGACTTCGCTCATCTGGTGGTTGATTTTAAAACTAGACCCACCTTACAGTTAGCAATAGAGGGGAAGAACTTTACTGGAATTCTGGACTCAGGAACGGATAAAAGTATTATTTCTTCTAATTGGTGGCCTAAGGCATGGCCTGTAAAGAGATCGTCCCACTCCCTACAAGGATTGGGATATGAGGCCAGTCCCACAGTCAGTTCTCGCTCGTTGACTTGGCAGGCACCAGAGGGTCAAACAGGAAGTTTTATACCTTATGTGCTTCCTCTCCCTGTCAATCTCTGGGGAAGAGACATCTTACAAGACCTAGGGCTAGTTCTGACCAGTGAGTACTCCCCACAAGCTATAAACATTATGAAGAGCATGGGATTTAAAGAAGGGAAGGGTCTTGGCAGGAACGAACAAGGAAGGTTAGATCCTGTCTCACAAGAATCAAACACAGGAAGACAAGGCATGGGTTTTTCCTAGTCGCCACTGAGGGTTCTATGCCCATACCCTGGCTCACAGAGGAAGCTGTGTGGGTTCCTCAGTGGCCCCTATCCTCTGAAAAATTGGAAGCTGCTACAAAACTAATTAAAGAACAAGTGCAGCTCGGTCATTTAGAACCTTCTACCTCTCCCTGGAATACACCCATATTTGTCATTAAAAAGAAATCCGGAAAGTGGAGGCTTTTACATGATTTAAGAGCCGTCAATGCACAGATGCGACTATTTGGCTCTGTGCAACGAGGCTTGCCTTTACTCTCTGCCTTGCCTAAGCAGTGGAGAATCATAATTATAGATATTAAAGATTGTTTTTTCTCTATGCCTTTGTGTCCACAAGATAGACCAAGATTTGCATTTACACTACCTACTATTAATCGTTTTGAACCTGATAAGAGATATCAGTGGAAAGTTCTGCCTCAGGGCATGGCCAACAGCCCCACTATATGTCATCTGTATGTGCAAATGGCCCTCGAGCCAATTAAGAAACAATTTCCTTCGCTGTTGCTGGCCCATTACACAGATGACATTATTATGTGTCATAAGGATTTAAGTACTTTACAGACCTCATACCCCTTATTATTAAAAACCTTGGAACAGTGGGGTCTACATGTTGCTACTGAGAAAGTTCAATTTTCAGAAATTGGTTCCTTTTTAGGGACAGTTATCTATCCAGAAAAGATAATTCCTCAGAAATTGAAGATTCGTAGAGACCATTTACATACTTTGAATGATTTTCAGAAATTATTAGGTGATATAAATTGGTTAAGACCATTTTTAAAAATTCCCTCGGCCGAGCTGAAACCTTTATTTGATATTTTAGAAGGGGATGCTCATATTTCCTCACTGAGGGACTTAACACCAGCTGTGAGCCGTGCTCTGCAAGTAGTAGAAAATGCTTTACAAGATGCCCAGTTGAAACGCATAGATGAAACCAAAACCTTTGACTTATGTGTTTTTAAAACTAGACACTTACCAACTGCTGTATTATGGCAGGAGGGGCCCTTGTTATGGGTTCATCCCAATGCTTCTCCCGCAAAGATTATTGAAAGGTATCCAGATGCAGTTGCTCAACTTGCCCTTCATGGACTAAAAGCAGCCATTACTCATTTTGGAAGGGAGCCTAAGGTTTTGATAGTGCCTTATACTGCCCATCAAGTCCAAATATTAACGGTGACCTCTGATGTTTGGGCAGTGCTGGTTACTTCCTTCAATGGTCAAATAGATAATCATTATCCTAAGCATCCCATCTTACAATTTGCCTTAACTCAAGCTATCATATTTCCACATATTGTGTCTCAGGAGCCACTCCCAGATGGAATGGTAGTTTATACGGATGGGTCAAAAACAGGAGTGGGTACCTATGTGGTTAATGATAAGGTTACATCCAAACAATATCGTGAAACCTCACCTCAAATTGTGGAATGCTTAGTGGTGTTAGAGTTTCTGGAAATCTTTCCAGGTCCCTTAAATATTGTTTCAGATTCCTTCTATGTGGTTAATGCAGTAAAAGCATTAGAAGTTGCTGGGTTAATTAAGACATCTAGCAGACTTGTAGAAGTTTTTCAAAAGATTCAGTTTACCCTGGCGAAGCGAAGATTCCCTGTCTTTATAACTCATATTAGGGCTCACTCAGGCTTACCGGTACCTATGTCCCGTGGAAATGACCTGGCAGATCGAGCCACAAGGTTGATTGCAATTGCCCTTTCGCCAAAATTAGATTTGGCTAAAGCCTTTCACAAAAGGTTTCATGTGACAGCTGAGACACTAAGATGTCGATTTAACATCTCTAGAAGGGAGGCCAGAGATGTCATGACTCAATGCCAAAACTGCTGTCAATTCCTACCTGTTCCCCATACCGGAATTAACCCTCGGGGAATTAGGCCATTACAAATCTGGCAAATGGATGTTACTCACATCCCATCCTTTGGTAAATTACAATATTTGCATGTCTCCATTGATACCTGTTCTGGAGTCATGTTCGCCTCTCCATTGACCAGAGAAAAGGCGGCCCATGTTATTCAACATTGCCTCGAGGCTTGGAGTGCCTGGGGAAAGCCTAAAATCCTTAAAACTGACAGTGGTCCAGCCTACACTTCTCAAAAATTTCAACAATTTTGTCGCCATATGGAGGTGACACACCTGACGGGTCTTCCTTACAACCCTCAGGGACAGGGCATCATTGAGTGTGCTCATCGTACCCTTAAAACTTATTTGATAAAACAAAAAGGAGAAGTTGAAGAAGCTCTGCCCACGGTGCCACGAGCTACTGTTTCTCTGGCACTTTTTACCCTCAACTTTTTGAATTTGGACAGTCAGGGCAATACAGCTGCTGATCGCCATTGCCTGGAACCAACTAGGCCAAAAGAAATGATAAAATGGAAAGATATTTTGACTGGTCAATGGAAAGGCCCGGATCCTATTTTAATAAGATCCCGGGGAGCGGTTTGTGTTTTTCCACAGGAAGAAGACAATCCATTTTGGCTGCCAGAGCGACTGACGCGGCAACTCGCGGTTCCTGAAAATGACCCCCCGAAGGATTCATCTGCAGACGCTCTCAGTTCCCATTTGGACTGTTCTAAATCGGGTTCCTAGTATATATAGTGAATTTAGATGGCTATCCTATTTGCTTCTCCAAAACCTATGCCCTTGCCTTCTTAAAAGGCGTTGCTTCTGATAACTTGTACCAATGTAACTTGCTTTATGTCCCAGTGCTGGTCTGCTTTTTCTATAAGCAGGCCTGATAGCCAGTATACCACTCTTAAAACTTATTTGATAAAACAAAAAGGAGAAGTTGAAGAAGCTCTGCCCACGGTGCCACGAGCTACTGTTTCTCTGGCACTTTTTACCCTCAACTTTTTGAATTTGGACAGTCAGGGCAATACAGCTGCTGATCGCCATTGCCTGGAACCAACTAGGCCAAAAGAAATGATAAAATGGAAAGATCCCTATCCCTTCAGACGTCTGGGACCTTGATTTTATTCCGACAGAAGAGAGATTTTGATATAACTGCAGCCCTTATCGCTGCTATTACCATCCCTGCATCTACAGCTGTGACAGCTGACACAGACATGGTTAATCAAGTTACAACAGCTACTATTGTTAATCAAATTTCAGAAAAGACCTCTGAGGCTTTGACCCTCCCACAGAAAGTGGATGCGTTTCAGGCATCCTGTTGGTCAATCAGAGAGTTGAGTTGCTCCAAGCCCATGTGGAGCAGCTCACGGATGTGGTTCAAATAAGCTGCGTGTCAGCAACCCCACATCCAGGTATTACACCTCTGAGATTTGTGAATGATACATTTATTCAAAGCCATAATCTTTCTGCTTATTTAAAAGGAAAGTGGAATGGGGAGTTGGACCAGGTGCAACAGCAATTGCAGATCCGGGATTTCGAGCCTTGATGGAACATGAGTGGAATCTGTTACCCCTGGAGATTTTACTTCTTGAATTTCTTCTGCCTCTTTCTTTCTTTCTTAAGAGTGGGGATAGGCCTGTTTGATGCAGCCCTATGTTGTGGATTAGTGTTCATGTATGGTTGGTCTGTAAGCTCAGAGCCCAACAAAAACGTGACAAGGCTGCTTTAGGCCAAGCACTCGCACCCTTGGAGCAAGCATCTCTCCCTGAAATTTGACTATCTAGGCTGAGAAAGTAGCCGATGACTGAGACCCTCAGTCGATGCACCCCAAGGGTTCAGCCCATTGCACTGGGTCGATGAGAGGTCTAAGTCCAGCCAGCCCTTGCCTGAATAACCGGTACCTGAACATTTAGAGGTGTTTGTGAGTGGGTACTCGACAGGGAATGTTCCACGAGTGTGGATAGATTTCCCGAAAGTATGCCTGATTGCACAAAGGTTTGATGCCAAGAAACCTCCCCTGGTGGTGCCCCAGGGTGGAGGCTCCCTTTCCCCGTCAAAAGGCATCGAGATTGGGTATGGGAATTAAACCCATTACAATATCTCATTTTGCACAGGGGATCAGGCCTCTGCTTTCCCTCACTGAGTTGGTGCTGCGCTTAATGGGCGAAAGGCTGTTTCATATTAATAATTTAAACAGGGAGAGATGTAGGAAGCCGGGGTCAGTGGTTCCATTGCAAGATGGCGCTGGCCTCGTGTCTTCCCACTGGTAAACAATTATCTGCGCAGCTGCAAAGGCAGAAAGCCCACCAAAGTCACTGGCCAATCCCCAGGCGTAATATTGGGTGATGAGTGAACAGTCAATCAGAAGTGAACACGTCACTCTAGGGCGTATTTAAGCGGTGCCTCTTCCGGCTTTTTCCGTCTTTCTGCTTTACTGTTACAAGAAGTAAATCCTCGTTTGCAGTAATACCCGATTATTGCCTCTCGTGTCCTTATTCGTGGGCGAAAAGGGGCTTGGGAGGTGCGCGGAACAAGTACTCAATCTTATGTCTGCATTAATCGACAGATGGATTCTCTCCGTTCCTTTTACATTTTGAATGTTGCTGTGCATTGCCTTGCTTGAAGTATGTAGAAAGAGAAGCCAGAGATCCTACAGAGATCCATCATGGAGAAGCTACACACACTCTTAGTCTCATTGCTGTACCTTTTCTGGAAGAAATAATTCCTGATTCAGTCTCTGGTGCAGCTGTGCTTTAGTGCCCACTTTTAACAGTTCTCATTTCCCGCTTCTTAGTCACATACTCAGATTGTTTCATATCCACTTCCGGTGGTGATCCTAGAGGAGATTCCTTTAATGTGGCTATTGAACATCCACATCTGACAGAGCCTCAGGCAAGTGGGTCACTCAGTCTAGCTGCTACCTCTAGCTGAATGAGCGACTTTTCACAGCTGTTAGAGAGACAGGGTAGCAGAACATAGAGTAAAATGTTCTTGTCAAAATCCAGGTCTGATCTGACAGTCACAAGGATGTAAATTTAGACAGAAAGGTGGGCAATGAATAGATATTAAGAAGCTAGAGATAGCCTAATGTAATTTGGGTTTGGGCCTGCAAAATTCTAACATGAAACCAGGGTATTTGAAGCAGACAATCAGCTGTGTAAAATCTTTAACACAGGTGAGGGTTTTTCCTGGGATCTTCAGGTCACAGTCCTTCCTTTTGGCCAAGGAGCACATTCTGTGCACAGGAGACTCATACTTTCTCAGATGCAGTCGAGTAGGCAGGAGGAAAGTCTTATAGACTTACAGACTCTTCCATCCAGGCTGGGAAGTTTCTCTCTCTCTCTCTCTCTCTCTCTCTCTCTCTCTCTCTCTCTCTCTCTCTCTCTCTCTGTGTGTGTGTGTGTGTGTGAGGATGCTTTCCTCAGTCACTTGACAACTCATTTTTAAGACAGTTACTAAGCCCAGAGCTCTACAATTGACTCCCCTGGCTGAGAAGCAAACTCTGCAGCTCTGCTTCTTCTGCTCATTCTTCTCCCCACACCAGTTACAGACACAGCTATTTGGCTTTGATATGGGTCCTGGTGCTCTGAACTCAGGTCCTTATACTTACATAACAGATGACTTACCCACTGAGACATGTCATCAGCTCCTGATGTGTCTTTTTAATTGTTGGAATCACCTGGTTTTAATTCTTACTGATTTACTTCATCTCCTGGGAACTCACAAAGGGAATAAGAGATGGTGTGTTTTTGAGCCAAATATGAGTGACTATAGCCTGGGAACAGATTCAAATTGCCCCAAATACTATGTTCTAGCCAATACATCCCTGCTATAAGCCTGGATATAGGAGTAGGAATCATTGTAGTGAGGAGAGTGGGGGTTACTGTAAATATGTGGATCAAAGAGTTTGAAGGGTCTGGTTTCCTCTGCTTGCCATTTGCCATATTGTCATATTAGCCTGTAGTGAGGAGAGTGGGGGTTACTGTAAATATGTGGATCAAAGAGTTTGAAGGGTCTGGTTTCCTCTGCTTGCCATTTGCCATATTGACATATTAGCCTGTTGTTACTTCATATCTGCTGTCAGAGATGTCAGACTCTTGGGTTAGGGACAAATGGCATTTATTACTCATGGGACAATAAAACTGGAAGCCTCAGCACAAGTGTGTTGGTTCCCTTATCCCACATCCCATGGGGGTGATTTCATGGGTTGAGATAACAAGAACACATGCAGTGGGTTCTTCTCTAGGAGGAGAAGCCAAGGCCCAGAGCCCAGTGTTTCTGAGCAAGCAGCAGATACTATGCAAACAGCAAACAGGCCAGTCCCCTTCCTCCAGAGAGGAAAGTTCTTAGACAGTGGTGTGGTGGGCTGGGGTGAGAGTGAGGTGAGGCCTGGTGCTGGGTGTGTAATATAGAGTAAAGAGGCATTCAAGCTTAGGTTTGTGGACATACGGCTTTGGTGCCTGAGGTGAGTATCTGATTATGTGAAGGCTCTATAGGATCTTGATGATATAGTTGACTCTGTAACTAGCTACAGACTCTTCTCAATATCATAAGACACGGCAACCTAGAAATATTCACTAAGCACCCAGCAGGAGAACAACTCCCTACCCCCTAACAACTGTTCTGATTCATTTTCCGGATTCAGCACCAGCTCATGGTGTTGACATTGTTAAGGATTGTAAATAAAATGATATGCTACAGATATCATACGTAACCCACAAAGACTGAAATTGTTACTATGTGGAACCTTACAGAAACGTTTGCTGATCTCTGTAATAACTAAAAAGCATCTAATTTGGTTACCTTTAAAAAAACTGGAAGGGAAAGGTATCTGTCTCTCTAACACAGGTGAAGACAGTATTTAAGGAAATAGAAGAGGGATTATTTACATGTATTTCTCTAAAGAGGTATGTATGTTTATTAACATTGTTACATACATGATGTCATGGTTTGAATATGCTTAGCCCAGGGAATAGCACTATTTGGACTTGTGGTCTTGTTGGAATAAGTGTGTCACTGTGGGCATGTGCTTTAAGACCCTCATCCTAGCTGCTTGGAAGTCAGTATTCTGCTAGCAGCCTTCAGATGAAGATGTAGAACTCTCAGCAACTCTTGCACCAGGCCTGCCTGGATGCTGCCATGTTCCTGACTTGATGATAATGAATCTCTCAACCTGTAAGCCAGCCCAATTAAATGTTCTTATAAGACTTGCTTTGGCTATGGTGTCTGTTCACAGCAATAAAATCCTAAATAAGACACATGACATAACGTTAGGCTTTTTTCACTCAACTTTCTAGATGGGAAGAATGTGGTCATCCACATAGGTCCTGTAGGACGGCCCAGAGTAGGCTGGGCCTGAGACCTTAATGCCATTGGAACTTAAAGACATTGTGTCTTCATTTCTGCCTCTGAACACTTAGTGTAGTGTAAGGGACTTCTTAAAAAGTGAGGACCAGGCTTGTGCGATGACTCAGTAGGTAAAGGTACTTATTATACAAGCTTCAGGACCTGAATTTTATCCACATAACTCACATAGAAGTGGATGGAGAGAACTAACCACAAAGTTGCCCTCTGACCTCCACACGTGTTCTCGTGTATGAAGTACTCTTTCCACACATTTTACATGTGCACATCTACACATAAAACATACACACAAATGATAAATTAAAAAAACAAAACCTGAAGTCTGAAGCCCAAGGCTCAGGCTCTTCCAGGATCCTCTCATTCAAGACTCAAATATTTGAGGAAACAAGGAGTTGATTTTCTAGATACAGGTATGGTCAACCCTTACCTCTTACTTCATGGTCCAGAACCATGGCTCAGGTAAGAGGCACCTGATTTCTTTCTTTCTTTCTTTTTTTTCCCCACAAGACGTGGGAGGAGGCGGGCAGGACTCAAACACGCGAAGAGAGAGAGACCCCCACGCCCTCTGCAGGGGAGAGAGAGAGACCCCGCAGACGCCTTACGGGCTGCGCCACTGCCGGATCGCTGAGGCACCTGATTTCTAACCTAATCCTTGTGTCTGCTGAGGAGAGACAATTACTTCTTCTCCCCAATCTTCCCTCTCCTCTTTTTTCCTTTCTCTTCCTCCTTTTCTTTAGATTTATTTATTTATTTATTTATTTATTAATTATATGTGTATGAATTTTTTGTTTCAATGTGTTTATGTGTGCCTGGTACCTGTGAAAGCCAGAGAGCATATCAGATCCCTTGGAACTAGAATTAACAATAGTTGTGAGCTGCCATGTGGGTGCCAGGAATCAAACCCAGTTCTTTTAATCATTGCTCTGAGCTATCTCTAGCTAAGTTTTTTTTTTAAGTTTCCCCCCTCTACAGCTGGCACCATGGGTCCCTCCATGTATGTTCTCAGGCTAGCTGTTTAGACCCTGGGAGCTCTGCTTGGTTGGTATAGTCACTCTCCCCATGGGGCCACAAGCCCCTTCAGTCTTCTTTCTAACTCCTCCATTGGGGATCCCGTGATCAGTTCAATGGTTAGCAGCGAGCACCTGCCTCTGTAAATGTCAGGCTCTGGCAGATACTCTCAGGCAACACCTATATTAGGCTTCTGTCAGCATGCACTTCCTGACATCCACAACAGTTCTTAAATTTGGTGATTGTACCTAGAATAGATCCTCATGTGGGGCAGTCTCCGGACAGTACCTCCTGCAGTCTCTGCTCCACACACTGTCTCTGTATTTGCTCCTGTGAGTATTTTGTTACTCCTAAGAAGACCCAATGCCTACACTTTGGTCTTTCTTCTTCTTAAGCTTCATGTGGTCTGTGAGTTATATCTTGGGTATTATGAGCTTTTGGGCTAATATCCACTTATCAGTGAATACCATGTGTGTTCTTTTGTGATTGGGTTACCTCACTCAGGATGATATTTTCTAGTTTCATCCATTTGCCTAAGAATTTCATGAACTCATTGTTTTTAATAGCTGAGTAGTACTCCATTGTGTAAATGTACCATATTTTCTGTCTCCATTCCTCTGTTGAAGGACATCTGTGTTCTTTCCAGCTTCTGGCTATGATAAATAAGGTAAATAAGGCTGCTATGAACATAGTGGAGCATGTGTCCTTGTTGTATGTTGGAGCATCTTTTGGGTATATGCCCAGGAGTTGTATAGTTGGATACTTAGGTAATACTATGTCCAATTTTCTGAGGAACCACCAGACTGATTTCCAGAGTGCTTGTACCATCTTATAATTTCACCAACAATGGCGGAGTGTTCCTTTTTCTCCACCTTCTTGCCAGCATCAGCTATCACCTGAGTTTTTGATCTTAGCCATTCTGACTGGTGTGAGGTGGAATCTCAGGCTTGTTTTGATTTGCATTTCCCTGATGACTAAAGATGTTGAACATCAACATGCTGGAAGCCAAACTACATTGCTTAAAACTGAAAATGAACCCCCAGACAGAATTACTAAATTAACAAGCTGACAAGCCGAGGACAGGTAAATTTCTGCACAGAGCCTTACCAACCTAAGACAGAAGTACATTGCTTTTGATAATGCATATTCCACAATGCATAAGGAAGACATTCTTGACATAATGACCTAAGACAGGCTCAGTCTTGTTTATGAAATAAAAAAGGGGGAGAGGTGGAGAGCTTTTGGGGCTGCTTGGCAAGAATTTGACATGGGCCAAGGACAAGGAAATGGGCTGCTTGGCAGGAATATGACATTGGTTAAGTACAAGGAAGTGAGCTTCAGGCAGGAATCTGACATTAGGCTAGAACAAAGAAGTAATTTCAGGCAGGAATCTAAATCCTAGGCTAGAACAAAGGAGTAATTTCAGGCAGGAATGTAAATATTAGGCTAGAACAAAGAAGTAATTTCAGGCAGAAATCTAAATCTTAGGCTAGAAGAAGGAAGTAGGCTTCAGACATGAAAATGACTTTGGGCTAGGACAGGGAAGTTGGCTCAGATATTTTGGTCATTCTGATAAGCCCTTAGAATCGCTGATCATGGGAGTGTTCGTGGAATTTTGTTTATTGCCTTGTTTGTTCTTTGACTATTCACATCTATTATATTGCTAGTTCTTCAACCTAGAATTGACCTTAATACTTGCATGTAATTGAAATGTTATAGAAGCAGAAAGGAGGAGGGGGGATGGGATAGGGGATTTCTAGGGAAGGGAATGGGGAAAGGGGGTTGCATCTGAGTGTTTTTTTGTTTTGTTTTTTTTTGTTTGTTTTTTGGTTTTTTGGTTTTTCGAGACAGGGTTTCTCTGTGTAGCCCTGGCTGTCCTGGAACTCACTCTGTAGACCAGGTTGGCCTTGAACTCAGAAATCCCCTGCCTCTGCCTCCCAAGTGCTGGGATTAAAGGCATGCACCACCACCACCCGGCGGGGATTGCATCTGAAATGTAAATAAATTTTAAAAAATTAAAAAAAAGTTTCCCCCAAAGAACAATGAAGCAGGAAAGGACTCTAGAAACCACTGGAAACTTTGTGTCTGCCACAGGAGTCCTTTAGTTGGGACTTTAAAAGCACCTTTCTCTTTCCATAGCTGAGAGTTCTTGCCTGTGTAATTTTCCCACATCTGGAACCTGCTGCTTGTTCTGCTAGGTGTCTCAGCCTCTATCCTCATTTCTGATGCTGGTTATGTTACTTGTGCTGTGCTTTGATTGACTATGTCTCGAAGAGCTTGTTCTCTTGTCTGGTCTCAGGAGAGCTGCAACTTGGATCAGACGCTCATCCTGTCTGTGTTGCTGACCTAGTGCTATGGCAGACAATATTTCCAGATTCTAGAGTCTGTCCTGTAATTGCAGTGATGATCTGGAGCTGTCTTTAGCTACTTTGTGGGTTCTTCTTTCTTCTACCAATCTCCACCTTCTTTCTCCTCCCTTTTAATCCGTTAATACTAGATAAGAGAGAAAAAAGGATAGAAAGGGAAGAGATACCTGAATAAAGTCAAGGGTCAAAAATGGGGTGATATTATCTTCAGATTACTTCATCAAGTTCCTTGGTGCAAGTTTGAACTTTGCATCAGGATATCTAATTTCTTTTTGTTGTTTCTTGTTTGTGCATGTCTACTCAACAGACTGTAACCAACAGTAAGGAACAGCCACTATAAGGCAGTCAACCACAACCCCCTATATTGAGGATCCAGCATTTACACACCCACTGAAAAGTCCGCAGAATTCCAAACATCACACATCACAGAGACTATCTGCCGCTGGCAAAATTATGCCTCCTTCAGAGCACAGGGCAAATCATAGTCAGCTGCTGTGGACAATCTAAAACAGTCCCACCTCCCACACCTGTGGTTAAAACAAAAACGTATATTTGTGTGGTTTTTTAAAGAAACCAAAATTCCAAAATTGTCACTACAATGATCTGCTTTGCCAATTAATTTTTTGTGTAGCTTATTGATGATGCTCATAAAACAAGGGAAACGTGACAGACTCATAGTTCACAGACGGGTCTGGTGAAAGTGGCCAGTTCCAATACAAGTAACTATATTTTATACATAAAGTGATATTGAACCTAGGGCCCTAAAAGACTTGGTAAGTTAATTTTTTTCATTTTTTTGTTTTGTCTAGCCATCCATGATGGGTCAAATATTGCATCAGAAATATTTCCCAAGTGGCTAGTTTCCCTGTATACATTTTAGAACAAAAATATACTCTGTGAAGCATCCCGTTTGTAAAAATTTCAGAGGTGAAAGGATTGGGAGTCATTCAGTTCTATTTTAATAATTAAAAAAAATACCCTTTGTATTTCTTCTTTCTAGGCAGCTCTTTGATGGTCAGATGCCTCTAACCATTAGATTTACTTACTGAGCTGATATCTGCTTCCCATACCATCATGGGCACTTCTGTCTGAAACAGGAAGAATGGGTATTCTTTTTACCACTTGACTCCCACTCAAAGTCACTTTGAAATTTTAGTTACATTCCTAAAAGCATGCTTGGGGAAAAAATGCCAGTTGGACCCAATGTTGTAGCAAAATTCACTGATTTTCTGCAATAAATTAGTTTGCTTTCCTTGTTTCTTTAGCGTTCTGAAATGGTATCCTTGAACATCACAAATTAAAGACCTTAATCCTTACCTAAAACTTTTCATTTTCAATAGTATTTTGTGGTTTTGGGAGATATTAATAAGAATAATTATTTTTCTTTTAATGATTTTTATTAAAATATAATTATATCACATCTCCTTTTCTATCTCTAATTCCTTCCATGCATTCTCTCACTTTCTTTCAAATTAATGGGTGTTTTTCTTTATTATTATCTCTCTCTTTCACACACACACACACACACACAAATATGTATATAAATGCATAAATATATAAACACAACCTGCTGAGCTCATTTAGTGTTGTTTGTATGTACATGATTTCATGATTTCAGTGGTTCGGGAGTCATCTCCGGAGAAGACTATATTCTCTCTCTCTAAAATCCTTAGTTACCTGTAGCCTTTTTTCTGGGTGTGGATCCCATTGAGATTTTCCTCTTTCATGTTATTGTGTTCATTGTTGTTGTCATTGTCCAGTTCTGTTTAGGTAGCCATATTATTGAGGTTTCATGACAATATATCTTCCTTGTCTATTCTAGAAAATACAATCTCATAGCAGATGCTCCAGTCCTCTGGCTTTTACAGTGTTTCCACCCCTGCTTCCATGATGTTCCATAAGCTGCAGGTGCAGGAGTTGTGTTAAAGATGTATTGGATGGGCAACACCTCACAGTCATTTTCCCCCTGGATTTTCATCACTCTGTGTGTGTGTGTGTGTGTGTGTGTGTGTGTGTGTGTGTGTTTTACTCTCTGTTGCAAAGAAAAGCTTCTTTGCTGAGGGGCTAAACTTACACTTATTTATGGGTACATAGATAGGTGATTAGATTCTCTTCTAAGATTCATGACCTCATTAGCCCTGAGTTTCCAGTGCCTGGAATGATTTCTTTTGGTTGATCAGATGTCCAACCAGAAAGCTGTCAGTTGCTGCTGAGATAGGCCAAGACCCCTGTTTCATGTAATTTAAAAATGTACACTTGCTCCTTCTTTGGATTTCTGCCTGATCTCTCCCTGCTAGTTCCACCAAGCCCTAAATACCATGACCATACCACTCAGCTCTACACTATTTAGCCACCTGCCTGCTAGCTAACACTCTTCAGAGATACCCGCTGTGCTCGGAGAACAGCCTCCACCACATTATTGGGTGGCTTCACTCTCATCTCTAGTTCCTCTTGTTGGCTTTGCTAAGCTGCCAATATCCATCCCTCCTGAGAATGCCTGGAGCTGCTGCTCGAATTCCACCAACTATCCACCCCTGCGGCTGTACCTCTCTCTTGTCCATCTGAATTGTCCAGAATGGAAAACAAACAATCTTAATATTTAAAGTCAGTCTGTGATGATTTGTGTATGCTTGGCTCAGGGAGTAGTAGCCCTATTAGAAGGTGTGGTCCTGTTGGAGTAGATGTGTCACTGTGGGTATGGGCTTTAATACTTTTATCCTTGCTGCCTAGAGGCTAGTATTCTCTTAGCCACCTTCAGATGAAGATGTAAAATTCTCAGCTCCTCTTGTACCAGGCCTGCCTGGATGTTGACATGTTCCTGACTTGAGGATAACAGACTGAACCTCTGAATCTGTAAGCCAGTCCCAATTAAATGTTGTTCTTATAAGAGTTGCCTTGGTCATGGTATTTTTCACAGCAGTAAAACCCTAACTAAGACACAGTCAGATGTTATAATTGCTGGGCTCAGAATCTATTGTCCTAAAATCATCAGCTATTCTATGTTGGAATTCTTGAGGTGGCAGAGGTTGCCATTGGGTCTAACCTGAACTAGCCGGGCTACATGGTGCCTGTCTCCTCTCTCCTCCTACCTGGTGGAAAGCCTCTCTTTTTTTGTGTGTCCTCCTCTTCCTGTGTGGGATCTGGAAAACCTGCCTCCATATCTTTGCCCAATGATTGTCTTCTGCCATCTTTATTTAGCCAATCAAACAGTTAGGGAAACTCCCCCTACAGATCCCTTTAGGAGTATCTTGCCATAATGGTCTTAGTTGTGGCTTATAGGCTTTACAGCTAGTAGAACTGTTGATGGACACGTTCTTCTGTACTCTGAAAGCTAGTACTCAAGGGATGATGCTTTCAGGTCAGCTTGAATTTTTTGAGTTCTGTGTCAGCAGTGGGGATTCAACTTCAACATCTTGGAGTCAACCAATGGCAATGGAAATAGCCTGTGTTGTTTTGGGAGGTCGTTGACTTCCCTGACCAAGCTTCCTCAGGCTTGGTGCTGGGATTATTGTTAGATGGTCTGTGTTTCTTGTGCAGAGCATTTTCAGCCAGAGTATCTTAGTTTTGTTTAATGCTACGTAGAAATCATTATATTGCAAAGGAGTGAAGATAGACAGAGTTGGTTCTGAATTTTGAAAAGAACAAGTCTTCAAGGACATAGCTCTGAGTTTGTGGTTAGTAAGAGAATTCTTAACTTTTGAAATGAATCCTTGGAGGGGCTGCACTATGCCAGAAAACAAACAAACAAACAAACAAAACAAAACAAAACAAAACAAAACAAAACAACCCAGGCAAATTTACTGTTTAAAAGATGGTTTGTTTAAACTACTACAACTGTGTCCAGCATGTGAATGATGACAGGCAACCATTTAGTTATGCCACAGTAAAACCGTATTAGTAAGCTTTTGTTTTTAAATTAATACCAAAATTACTTTATTATTTTTACTTATGTTTAAGTGAATGCCAATGCTCGAGGAGGTCAGACGTATCAGATACCCTTGTCCCCAAGTTGAAGTCACAGCACTTATGAGACACCTACGAACTGAATTCATGTCCATTGCAAGGGCATTATATGCTTTTAGCTGTTCTCCAGATTTCATATTAATATGTTTATTTTTTGGTGTTTGTTTTTGAAAGAGGGTCTTGAACCTGTGATCTAGGTGGCTATTTTTCAACCACCAACTATTTTGATTATAAGAATGAGCAACTATTCCTGGCTCAATGTTAAAAGTGTGTGTGTGTGTGTGTGTGTGTGTGTGTGTGTGTGTGAATGTGATGGTGCATACACACACTGAGGCCAGAATTCACATTTAGGTGTTGCCTTAGTTAGTGTTTCTATTGCTGCAATAAAACACCATGACAAAAAAGCAAGTGGAAGAGGGAAGGGTTTATTCACTTTACACTTCCCCATTGTTGTTCATCACCAAAAGAACTCATAACAGGAACTCAAGTAAGGCAGGAACCTGGAGGCTGGGGCTGATGCAGAGCCATGGGGGCATACTGCTTACTGGATGCTTCTCAGGGCTTCTTTAGTCTGTTTTCTTAAAGAAACCAGGACCACCTGCTCAGGGATGGCATCTCCAACAATGGGCTGCTTCCCAACCCACCACCAATCACTAACTGAGAAAATGCCTTGCAAGTGCATCTTATGGAGACAGTTTCTCAATTGAGGCTTCCTCCTTTCAGTAACTCTAGTTTGTCTCAAGTTGACATAAGACTAACCAACACAGGTGTCTTCCTCTATCACTATCTACCTCATATTTTTTAATTTAAAATTTTATTTTATGTTTAAGAATGTTTTATTTGCAAAACATATATCTGCACCATGTGCATATCTGGTGCCCATAGAGGCCAGAAGACTGGATCCCTAGAAACAGAGTTATGGATGGTTGTGACCTGCCATGTGGGTGCTGGGCTTTGATCTCAAGTCCTCTGGAAGAGCAGATGGTCCTCTTCACTACTGAGATATTTCTGCAGTCCCCATTTGTGCCTTATCTTTTGAGACAGAGTCTTTCACTGAACACAGAGCTCATTGATTGGTAGGTTGGCCGGCCAGTGAGCTCCAGAGATTCACCTATTTCTGCTTTTCCAAAACTAAGGTTAGAGACACTTGGCCTTTTATGTCTGTGTTGGGGCCCCATATTTAGATCCTCTTGGTTATGAAACAAACACTTTCTTCATTGAGCCACCTCCTTATACCCAGTGATTTATTAACAGTGATTTGAAGCTCAGAATTTTGTTTTGAAGTTATGATCAGTATATGCAATATAAAGAGGCATACTTGCATTCTGAAGAAAAACTGCACATTGAAAGTTATTATCAAAATCATACATACACAAAATCATGTACAGTTAAAGATAATTGGTATCATATGGTTTTGACCAGGAAATAAAAGCATTCTTCTCTATCCTTAGTGCCACTCTCCAAAATTACATCATCACTTCACTGTTCTATTTTTAGTTCTAAATGTGGCCACCACCCACTAAAGAGTATTTTTGCTTCTCTACTTCTGAAGGAATCTGTTTTAGATTATTCTGGTCAGTTTTCTGTATGAAAGATGGCTTCCTCTTCCTTTCATGCCTCCTTCCTGGATTGTATTCCTTACACTGTTATGTCCCGTGGGAGTAGAGAAAGCTCTGAGTGTATAAAGTCCTGAGTGATTGACATGGGCCAGCCATGTTAAAGGCTGAAGCCTCATGGGAAATTTTTGACAAAGCCTCCTTGTCAGGTGTAGCTCAGAAAGATGGCAAAGCTTTCCTCTGATCCAGGTTCCAGTGTTGGCAGTTTGTGAATGAAATGTCCACTGTAGCTTTTTCTCCCTGGGTATGTACGGCTTCAAGTCTGCTCCCCTAAAAGACTGTGATTAGCTAATCCTTCCTCCTTGACTTAGCTGTAATACCAGAAAACTTACCTCTCTGTGTCTGCACTTAACAAACATGCTAGGCTTCCGAGGAGCTAGACTTCTTCATTCCAGAGCCCAGGTCATCCAACCCAAGCTTATCTCTGTGTGTGTCTGTCATTTCTTCTGTGTCTATCTTTAATTCAGTGTCTGTCTTTTCTTTCTCTCACTATCCCTAGTCGAGTTTCCAAGCTGTGCAAGGGCACGGTAATGTCCTATATTATTGAAAGTTGTGTTTCAGAACTGTGAATAGTATACTTAAACGTCTATTCTTTCCCATTAACTTTAGTCAAGAAGTACTTACTAACACCTTCTGGGAAAAGCCTTCTTTCATTTCCATCCCATCACACTGCTCACCTTGAGTGTGGTCCTTTGCCCAGCATTGCTCTGAATAACCAGAAAGATGTTGCAAAATTGTCTCTGATTCCTAAAGTTAGGTCAGAAAAGATGTTGTGTGTTTCTGTCTAGCTGTCTAGACAGCTGCCTGTCATGAGTACACTTGAACAGGCTTGAGGGGAGGTCTGGATGGCAAACATTTAAAACTTCCTGTCAATACCTAGCAACAAAGTTGTCAGCCTTCTGAGTGAGCCATGTGGACAGTGTTAGAAAGGCTCAAAGCTGATTTCCTGACAGCAAGCTCATGTGAAACAGTGAAAGCCTGAGTCAGAGCAACTCAGCTAGTTTGCTTCTGAATTCTTGACTGACAGAAATTCAATGAGATAAGGAATGTTCAGATGTTACGGTACCAATAAACATATCAGCTCATAGAGACTGACAGCATGCACAAGACCTGTGCAAGTTCAAATTACACAAACTCCCAACTCAGAGGAAGGGAAGCGGGTGCAAATCTCATACCTTACCAAGAAACTATCTGCAACTGACACCTGCTGGAAGAGAGAAAAAAATCAGTTTTCTTCAATGGAGTATAACTAAGTGTATCCATCACACTCCAGGACAAGCTCCATGTCCAGGAGTAGTTGGCCAACAAAAAAAGAACTTCATTTGTGTGTGTGTGTGTGTGTGTGTGTGTGTGTGTGTGTGTTTTATAGTGTATTTTATATAGCAGTAGCTAAGACCTACCAGATATGGTAACACCATTTTTTCTTAAAAGCAACTTTCTTTCTTTTATTAATCCTTTTATATCTCTTCTAATTCCTGCCATCATCACTATTTTTATCATTAATTTATCATATGGCCTATGGTGTTCTAATTTTATTTGTTAGCTATAACTGCAAAATATAACCATATATACTTTTTTGCCGTTTAAAAAGGTTGATTCTAAACTAGCATTTAACTGTAATAATCTGTCTGTCTCTCCATCCATCCATCCATCCATCCATCCATCCACCCATCCATCCGTCAATCACTTTTTTATTTTTATTTCTGATCAGGATCTTTTTTTAATTCTCTCATTATATTTCAACTAAAGTTTTCCCTCTCCCACTCACCTCAGTCATCCTTCTCTCTCCCCCAGGTCCACTCCTCCTTCATTTCCCTTCAGAAAAGAGCAGTACCCCCAATATCAACTGAACACTGCACAACAAGTTGCAATAAGACGAGGTACAAACTCTCATATCAAGGCTGGATGAGGAAACACCTTTCTCTTTCCCTCTTTCTCCCTTCTTCCTCAAAAAAAAAATCAAACAAAAATAATCCAAAAAGACAAGAAAAATAGCAATAACAAAAATCATATACATAGATGCACAGACACATGCATGCACAGATGTGTACGCACACACGTGCACACACACACATTCACAAGAGCAGGCGAAGGAGTCAGAGACAGCCTTCCCTCCCACTGTTAGGAGTCCCAGAAGCTACACAACCATAACATATATGCAGAGTAACTAGCCCAGACTCATCCAGGCACCCTGATTGTAGCTTCAGTTTGAGGCAGGATCTTACTATGTAGGTCAGACTAGCCTGGGACTTGCTGTGAGGCCCAGTCTGGTCTCAAAGTCACCATCTTCTTGCCTGAGCTTACCAAGTGCTGAGGTTGCTGGTGTCCTCCAGCACACTCTGTTTATATATGTAAACCGCTAATATTATTGAACAAAGCCAAGAGGGATAGATCCCTGGAGAAGGAAATGGACTTTTGCTTTACCAATCCTATGTTCCTTGAGAGCTTCCTATTTGGCCTGTAATGTTTCTGTAAGTTTCTAAAACTTTTCTCAGTTAAATAGGCCTATTGAGAAAAAAAACAAGCAAACTAAGTAAAACATGTTTTTTAGGCATTGGTAAGTTCTTCTAGATTATTGGTCTTGTGATTGATGGATCACTATTTTAACTTTTCCTCTCGACTCTTCTTCTCTTACTCCATTGCAGATGTCCAACACTGGGCCATTCTGAGTGGTACATCACTTTATCCTGAAAAACTTCATGCCGTTGCAGCTAGTATTCAGAAGCCTTTTGAGACCCCTCTGCTGTGACTTTCATTCTTTTCCAGGGAACACAAGAAAGCATTTCAGGATCCTCACTTCTTCCTTGGGGTTCTGCAGTTCCACAGGTCCACATGTTGGTATCTGATTTCTCCCTTGGGGCTCTGCAGTCCCACAGGTCCACATGTTGGTATCTGATTCTGGGGACAGTGATCTTCCTTTCATCCTAAACGTATCTTTTTTTTTTTTTTTTTAAATTTTTTTTATTTACAACTTATTTAAAAAATATTTTTTCTTGGATATTTTATTTACATTTCAGATGTGATCTCCTTTCCCCATTCTCTCCCCCCCCCCCCAAGAACCCCCTATACCATGTCTCTTCTTCCTGCTTCTATGAGGATGTGCCCCTACCGACCCACCTACTCCCACCTCTCCACCCTCGAATTCCCCCACATTCGGGCATCTAGACTTTATGAGACCAAGGCCTCCTCTCCCACCTTTGACCAACAATGCCATCCTCACCTACATATAGAGCTGGACCATGGGCCCGTCCCTATGTGCTCCTAGGCTGGTGGTTTAGACTCTGGGAGCTCTGGTTGGTTGGTATTGTTGCTCTCCTCATGGGGCCACAAACCCTTTCAGCTCCTTCAGTCTTCTCTATAACTCCTCCATTGGGAACCCCTTGATCAGTTAAATAATTAGCTGTGAGCATCCACCTCTGTATATTACAGGCTCTGACAGTCCTCTAAGGAGACAGCTATATCAGGCTCCTGTCAGCATGCACTTCCTGGCATTCACATCATCGTCTACCTTTAGTGAATGCATAAGGGATGGATACCCGGGTGGAACAGTTTCCGGACAGCCCCTCCTTCAGTTTCTGTCCCGCACTTTGTCTCCATATTTGCTCCCATGAGTATTTTGTTACTCCTTCTAAAAAGGACCAAAGCATCCAGACTTTGGTCTTCCTTGTTCATGAGCTTCACGTGGTCTGTGAGTTGTATTTTGGATATTGCGAGCTTTTGGACTAATATTCAATTATCAGTGAGTGCATACCATGTGTGTTCTTTTGTGATTGGGTTACCTCACTCAGGATGATATTTTCTAGTTTCATCCATTTGCTTAAGAATTTCATGAAATCATTGTTTTTAATAGCAGAGTAATATTCCATTGTATAAATGTACCACATTTTCTGTATTCATTCCTCTGTTGAAGGACATCTGGGTTTTTTCCAGTTTCTGACGATTATAAATAAGGCTGCTATAAACATAGTGGAGAATATATCCTTGTTATATGTTGGAGCATCTTCTGGGTATATGCTCAGGAGTGGTATAGCTGAGTCCTCAGGTAATGCTATGTCCAATTTTCTGAGGAAGCACCAGACTGATTTCCAGAGTGGTTGTATCAGCTTGCAATCCCACCAACAATGGAGGAGTGTCTCTCTTTCTCCACATCCTCGCCAGCATCAGCTATCACCTGAGTTTTTGATCTTAGCCATTCTGACTGATGTGAGGTGGAATCTCAGGCTTGTTTTGATTTTCATTTCCCTGATGACTAAGTATCTTGGACATTTTTTTTAGGTGCTTCTCCGCCATTTGAGTTTCCTCAGTTGAGAATTCTTTGTTTAACTCTGTACCCCATTTTTAATAGGGTTATTTAGTTTTCTGGTTGTCTAATTTCTCGAGTTCTTTGTATATATTGGATATTAGGCCTCTATTGGATGTAGGATTGGTAAAGATCTTTTTCCAATCTGTTGGTTGTCATTTTGTCCTATTGACAGTGTCCTTTGCCTTACAGAAGCTTTGCAATTTTATGAGGTCACATTTGTCAATTCTTGATCTTAGAGCATAAGCCATTGGTGTTCTGTTAAGGAAAATTTCCCCTGTGTCTAGGTATTCCAAGGTCTTTCCCACCTTCTCTTCTATTAGTTTCAGTATGTCTGGTTTTATGTGACGTTCCACTATCCACTTGGACTTGAGCTTCGTACAAGGAGATAAGAATGGATTGATCTGCATTCTTCTATATGCTGACTTCCAGTTGAACCAGCACCATTTGTTGAAAATGCTGTCCTTTTTCCACTGGACAGTTTTAGCTCCGTTGTCAAAGATCAAGTGACCATAGGTATGTGGGCTCATTTCTAGGTCTTCAATTCTATTCCATTGTTCTTCCTGCTTGTTTCTGTACCAATACCATGCAATTTTTAAAAATCACTATTGTTCTGTAGTACAGCTTGAGGTCAGGGATGGTGATTCCTCCATAAGTTCTTTTATTGTTGAGAATAGTTCTCGATATCCTGTTTTTTTTTTTTTTTTTTTTTTTTTTTTTTTTTTTTTTGTTATTCCAAATGAATTTGAGAATTGCTCTTTCTATCCCTGTCAAGAATTGAGTGAGAATTTTGATGGGGATTGCATTACATCTATAGATTGCTCTCAGCAAGATAGCCATTTTTACTATATTAATAGTTCTAATCCCCGAGCATGGAAGATCTTTCCATCTTCTGAGATCTTCTTCCATTTCTTTCTTCAGGGACTTGAAGTTCTTGTCATACAGATCTTTCACTTGTTTGGTTAGATTCACACCAAAGTATTTTATATTATTTGTGACTATTGTGAAGGGTGTCATTTCTCTAATTTCTTTCTCAGCCTATTTATCTTTCAAGTAGAGTAAGGCTACTGATGTGTTTGAGTTAATTTTATATCCAGCCACTTTACTGAAGTTGTTTATCAGGTTTAGTTCTCTGGTGGAAGTTTTAGGGTCACTTAAGTATATTATCATATATAGTATATAGGATAACAAACAGTGAAATTCTGTCTGATTTTAGTCAGATTGCTTCAAGTTTCTCTCCATTTACTTGGATGCTGGCTACTGGTTTGCTGTATATTGCTTTGTTGAATTTTGTCAAATGCTTTCTCAGAATCTAGTGAGATGATCATGTGGTTTTTTCCTTTGAGTTTGTTTATATAGTAGATTATGTTGATGGATTTCCAAATATTGAACCATCCCCGCATTCCTGGATTAAAGCCTACTTGATCATGATGGATGGTTGTTTTGATGTGTTTTTGGATTCAGTTTGCAAGGATTTTATTGAGTATTTTTGCATCAATATTCATAAGGGAGATTGGTCTGAAGTTTTCTTTCTTTGTTCTGTCTTCATGTGGTTTAGGTATGAGTGTAATTGTGGCTTCATAGAACGAATTGGGTAGTGTTTCTTCTGTTTCTATTTTGTGGAATAATTTGAAGAGAATTTGGTATTAAGTCTTCTTGGAAGGTCTGATAGAATTCTACAGTAAGACCATCTGGTCCTGGGCTTTTTTTGGTGAGGAGACTGTTAATGACTGCTATTCCTTTAGGGGTCATGGGACTGTTTAGATGGTTTATTTGCTCCTGATTTAACTTTGCTACCTGGTGTCTAAAAAATTGTCCATTTCATCTAGATTTTCCAGTTTTGTTGAGAATAGGCTTTTGTAGTAGGATCTGATTTTCTTTGTTTTTTTTTTTTTTTTTTTTTTTTTTTTTTTAAATTTTCTCAGTTTCTGTTGTTATGTCTTTCCTTTCAGTTCTGATCTTACTCATTTGGATTCTGTCTCTGTGCCCTCTGGTTAGTCTGGCTAAGGATGTATCTATCTTGTTGATTTTCTCAAGGAATCAGCTCCTGGTTTTGTTGATATTTTGTAGTTTTTTCTGTTTCTCCTTGGTTGATTTCAGCCCTGAGTTTGATTATTTCCTGCTCTCTACTCCTCTTTTGTGTATTTGATTCTTTTTGTTCTAGATCTTTCAGGTGTGTTGTCAAGTTGTTAGTGTATGCTCTCTCCAGTTTCTTTTTGTCGGCATTTAGAGCTATGAGCTTTCCTCTTAGCACCGCTTTCATGGAGTCCCACAAGTTTTGGTATGATGTGTGCTCATTTTCATTAAATTCTAAAAAGTCTTTAATTTCTTTATTTCTTCCTTGACCAAGTCATCACTGAGTCAAGCCTTGCTCAGTTTCCATGTGTATGTGGGCTTTCCATTGTTTTTTGTCATTATTAAAGACCAGCTTTAGTTCATGGTGATCTGATAGAGTGCAAGGGATTATTTTCATCTTTTTGTACCTGTTGAGGCCTGTTTTGTGACAGATTATATGTTCTATTTTAGTGAAGGCACCATGAGGTACTGAGAAAAAGGTATATTCTTTTGTTTTAGAATGAAATGTTCTATAGATATCTGTTAAATCTATTTGGTTCATAACTTCTGTTAGTTTCACTCTGTCTCTGTTTAGTTTCTGTTTCCATGATCTGTCCATTGCTGAGAGTGGGGTGTTAAAATCCTCCACTATTACTGTATGAGGTACAATATGTGCTTTGAGCTTTAGTAAAGTTTCTTTTATGAATGTGGGTGCCCTTGCATTTGGAGCATAGATGTTCAGAATTGAGAGTTCATCTTGGTAGATTTTTCCTTTGATAAGTATGAAGTGTCCTTTCTTATCTTTTTTGATTACTTTTGGTTCAAAGTCGATTTTATTTGATATTAGAATGGCTACTACAGCTTGTTTCTTGGGACCAGTTGCTTGGAAAATTGTTTTCCATCCTTTTACTCTGAGGTAGTGCCTGTCTTTGTCACTGAGGTGCGTTTCCTGCTTGCAGCAAAATTCTGGGTCCTGTTTATGAATCCAGTCTGATAGTCTATGTCTTTCTATTGGGGAATTGAGTTAATTGATGTTAAGAGATATTAAAGAAAAATGACTTGCTTCCTGTTATTTTTACTAGAGTTGGAACTATGTTTGTGTACCTATCTTCTTTTGGGGTTGTTAGAAGATTACTTCCTTGCTTTTTCTAGGTTGTAGTTTTTCTCCTTTATTGGAGTTTTCCATCAATTATCCTTTGAAGTGCTGGATTTGTGAGATGATATTGTGTAAATTTGGTTTTGTCATGGATTATTTGGTTTCTCTATCTATAGTAATTGAGAGTTTTGCTGGGTATAGTAGTCTGGGCTGGCATTTGTGTTTTCTTAGGGTCTGTATGATATCAGTGCAGGATCGTCTGGCTTTTATAGTCTCTGGTGAGAAGTCCCGTGTAATAGGTCTGCTTTTATATGTTACTTGACATTTTTTCCCTTACTGCTTTTACTATTTTTTGGTTTTGTTTTGTGCATTTGATATTTTGGTTATTATGTGACAGCAGGTATTTCTTTTCTGTTCTAGTGTATTTGGATTTCTGTAGGCTTCTTGTATGTTCATGTACATCTCTTTCTTTAGGTTAGGGAATTTTACTCTATAATTTTGTTGAAGATATTTACTGGCCCTTTAAGTTGGAAATCTTCACCCTCATCTATACCTATTATCCTTAGGTTTGGCCTTCTCATTGTGTCCTTGATTTCCTGGATGTTTTGGGTTAGGAGTTTTTTGCATTTTACATTTTCTTTGACAGTTGTGTCAATGTTTTCCATGGTATTTTCTGCACATGAGATTCTCTCTTCCATTTCTTGTATTCTGTTGGTGATGCTTGTGTCTATGACTCCTGATCTCTTTCCTAGGTTTTCTATCTCCAGGCTTGTCTCCCTTTGAGATTTCTTTATTGTTTCTACTTCCATTTTTAGATCCTGGATGGTTTTGTTTAATTCCTTCACCTGTTTGTATCTTCTTGCAATTCTTTAAGGGATTTTTGTGTTTCTTCTTTACGGGCTTCTACCTGTTTACCTGTGTTCTCCTGTACTTCTTTAAGAGAGTTATTTCTGTCCTCCTTAAAGTCCTCTATCATCCTCATGAGAAGTGATTTTAATTCTGAATCCTGCTTTTCCGATGTGATGGGGCATCCAATGCTTGCTATGATGGGAGAACTGGGTTCTGGTGATGCCAGGTAACTTTGGTTTCAGTTGCTTTTGTTCTTGTGCTTGCCTTTTGCCATCTGGTTATCTCTAGTGCTACCTGCACTCACTGTCTCTGACTGCAGCTTGGTTTTCCAGTTTTCTTGCTTTTGTTGGTACTCCTCAGAGTCCAGATGTTTCTGTGATCCTGTGATCCTGAGCTCCTGGGTGGAAGAACTCCTGGGACTCAGTCCACCTCTCGGATCCTGAAATCCTGCTGCTCTGAGTGCAGTGGTTCTCCGAGTGCAGTGGTTCCTCTAGGATGGCTCAGAATATGGTGTCTTCAAAGGAGCAGACCAGTTAGGTTTCTGCCCCAGCCAAAAGGTGAATGTATCTTTTTCATCTCTAAGAACTTCCTTCTTTTTTTCCCCTGTAGTTGTCCTTTTATCTCCTAGAACTTTTACTTTTTTTTTCTGATTTTTTAATTAATTAATTAATTTATTTTTTATTAGATATTTTATTTACACTTTAGATGCCATCCCCTTTCCCCATTCCCCCCCACCCCCTTAGAAATCCCCTATCACATGCCCCCTTTTCCTTTTTGCATTTATACATTTTTTTAAAATAATGTTAATCATAAGCGTTATAAGTTTGGAATTGTTCAATCAGAGGTGTAACCCACTGACTGACCTAGCTATAACAACTATCTTTGACTGGTGGAGATACATGAATATCTGCCTCCCTGTCTCCCCCCTCTTTCTCTCTTTCATCACATAGCTTCTCCTATCCTTCTTCTCCTCCCCTTCTTACTCCTTTTCTTGCTCTCAGTACTCCTCCTACCTTAGCTCCTCCTACACATCACCCTTCCTGTTAAAATGAAACTTTTCTCTCAAAATACAATTAGAGCATAATTATGCCAATTTGTACCAGTGAGGTACAAGATAGTCCTAATACCCAGTCCATCATTTTGTTGACTAACCAGCACCTCTGTCATCTATCCTAACTAAAACATTTAGTTCTGAACCTGGCTTTAGGATGAATGTCAGCTGACGACCATCCACTCAAATCTTTTCTCTTAAGGTAAATAGCTATAAGTTTTCAACCCCGTCAGAAATCCAGAATGACTGAGTTAACTATAATTGTGGGAAGCACAAAGCATAGCTTCTAAAACTTAGCCAATTTATAGAGACCTCTGAACACCTGAAAAGCCCCTATACTACCGAACGTTGGAGCATCAAATCTTCAGCCTTCTGGCCCAGAATCATCTGACAGACCTTGGTGATGCAGGATTATTAAGGACTGATTACTCTGTCTAGACAGATATAATCACTCGACTATTCTGCATGTGTGTCCTTTTCTGGACAGTAATTTGTCTGTAGATGGAGAGAGGCAATTCTTGCCTAGTGGCTGTTACCACACAACTGGAGTAACTCCAAGGATGCTCAATTTCTTCTTAGAATCCACGACAGGAAGCTGTCAGGAGCAGACAGGTCTCTAATCAATATGAATATTAATATATAAATATTTGTAGCATCAGTTCTATGGACTTCTGATGTTTTGAAAACCAACTACCCATGTAAGGTAACCTGGACTGTTTTCTGTTAACTCCTCTCAGCTATTTCTAAGTAAAATATGGAAAGCACCCTAACAATAAACTCAAAAATATGAATTTGCTATAGTCCCTTAACTCATAGGTTAACCATCCCAAATCAGTTAAAAAAGGGCTGGGTCTAGGCATTGTATTCCTAAATGTGTTATACAGGCACAATGCCCATGAGTGTATCAATATTCATCTCATTTTTATATTAATAAGAGGCTCGTACCAATGAAAACCTTAAATTTGAGATCAAAGTAAATTTTGTACCATTTAAGAATTTATAACTTCATCTTGATAATAATTATACAGATTTCTACCAGTAGGTTATGGCTATGCAGTAAGTCCTAGCTAATCCCCCCTGTTCCAACAAAACCACTACTTGTCCCTAGAAAGACAGACCATTATTAACCACATTAGTCCCCAAGCTCAGGGAATAGGGGCGCTGACTCTTCTTTAACTTCTTCAAGCTGATTAAGGGCGTTGAGAGTTTAGAAGAGGGGTGGGGGGGAGAGTAAGTTGATAAGCCTCTGATGCTGTGTCTTCACTGAATCCAGATGGAATTCCAGGACATCAGAGGTTTGGGCAGGTCTGCTCAGTATGCTTGATGAGTAGATACACCAAGGCTGTGTATTCTGCAATATACAATTCTCAGAACAAGTTTTAGTATCAAGAAAAAAAAAATTTCCACCCCCAGGGCGCTGACATTTTTTTAAAAGATGTTGGTTCTGAAGACTTTTTTTTCCCGCTTCTTAAAATTGGTTGTAGTATTTACGTTTCAGATTTTATCCCCTTAGCCTACTTCCTCCCACTACCCAGAAACCTATCCCATCCCCCTCCTCATGCTTCTATGAGGCAGTGACCACACCTACCCCCCTCACTATCCCCTCCCCGCCCTCACATCCCCCCCACTGTGTGTTTATTCATTCATTTTTCATTCATTTTTTTTATGGGACCAAGAAACTCCTCTCCCACCTATGTATGACAGGGCCATCCTCCCCTACATATACCTCTGGAGTCTTGGGTCCCTCCCTATGTGTTCCCAGGCTGGTGGTTTAGACCCTGGGGGGCTCTGGTTGTTTGGTATTGTTGCTTTCCACCTGGGGTCAATAACCCTTTCTGCTCCTTCAGTCCTCTCACTAAGTTCTCCATTGGGAAACCCCTGATCATATCAGTGGTTAATTGTGAACATTGTCCTCTGAGTGTTTTAGTCTTTGGCTGACCTCTAAGGAGACAGCTTTATCATGTTCCTCACATTATGCACTTCCAGCCATCCACAACAGTGTTTAGATTAGGTGGCTGTACATGGGGTGAATACCCAGGTGGAAAGGTCTCCTGATGGCCCCTCCTTCAGTTTCTGTTCCATGTTTTGTTTCCCTATTTGCTCCCTTGAGCATTTTTATTTCTCGTTCTAAGTAGAACTGAGGCATCCCCTCTTGGTCTTCCTTCTTCATGAGCTTCATGTGGTCTGTGGGTTGAGTCTTCGCTAATCCAAGCTTTTGGGCTAACATCCGTGGAGATATGTTTGTGTAACTATCTTCTTTTGGGGTTTTTGGAAGATTACTTTCTTGCTTTTTCTAGGTTGTAGTTTCCCTCCTTGTGTTGGAGTTTTCCACCAATTATTCTTTGAAGTGCTGGATTTGTGTTGAGATACTGTGTAAATTTGGATTTGTCATGGAATATTTTGGTTTCTCCATCAATAATGATTGAGAGTTTTGCTGGGTATAGTAGTCTGGGCTGGCATTTGTGTTCTCTTAGGGTCTGTATGATATCGGTCCAGGATCTTCTGGCTTTTTATGGTCTCTGGTGAGAAGTCTGGTGTAATTGTTATAGGTCTGCCTTTATATGTTACTTTGCCTTTTTCCCTTACAGCTTTTAGTATTTTTTCTTTGTTTTGTACATTTGATGTTTTGACTATTATATGGCGGGAAGTATTTCTTTTCTGGTCTAAACTATTTGGAGTTCTGTAAGCTTCTTGTATATTTGTGGACATCTCTTTCTTTAGGTTAGGGAAGTTTTCCTCTATAATTTTGTTGAGGATATTTACTGGTCCTTTTAGTTGGGAGTCTTCCCCCTCATCTATACCTATTATCCTTAGGTTTGGCCTTCTCATTGTGTCTTGGATTTCTTGTATATTTTGGGTTAGTAGTTTTTTGTATTTTGCATTTTCTTTGACAGTTGTGTCAATGTTTTCCATGGTATCTTCTGCACATGAGATTCTCTCTTCCATCTCTTGTATTCTGTTGGTGATACTTGTGTCTATGACTCCTGATCTTTTTTTTTAGGTTTTCTATCTCCAGGGTATTGTCCCTTTGTGATTTCTTTATTGTTTCTACTTCCATTTTTAGATCCTGCATGGTTCTGTTTAATTCCTTTTCCCGTTTGGTTGCATTTTCTTGAAATTCCTTAAGGGATTTTTGTGTTTCCTCTTTAAGGGTTTCTATCTGTCTACCAGTGCTCTCCTTAAGTTCTTTGAGAGTGTTATTTATGTCTTTCTTAAAGCCCTCTATCATCATCATGAGAAGTGATTTTAATTCTGATTCCTGCTTTTCTGGTGTGATGGGGTGTTCAGGGCTTGCTCTGATGGGGGAGCTGAGTTCTGATGATGCCATGTAACTTTGGTTTCTGTTGCTTACATTCTTGCTCTTGCCTTTTGCCATCTGGTTAACTCTAGTGCTGCCTGTACTTGCTGTCTCTGACTGAAGCCTGTCTTTCTAGTTATCTAGCTTGTGTCTGATCTCCTAGGGGTCCAGATGTCTCTGTGATCTTTTCCAGCTGCACTGATTATAGTGGTACCTCTAGGATGCCTCAGGATATGGTGCCTCCAAGGTAGTAGTCCAGCTAGGTGTCTGCTGTTCTGGGTGCAGTGTCTCCTCTAGAATATCTCAGGATACGTTGTCTGAAGCTCTGAGTTCATTTGTTCCTCTGTGGATCTGGATTGAATGGAACTTCTAGTATGTCTCAGGTGGAATCCGGGGTCCACACAACAGCAGACCTGGCAGAGGTCTGATCTAGGCCTCAGATCTGAGAACTAGTTTCTAAGACACTGTCCAAATTAGAGCGCCTGGGATCCCTGCTTCCTCTGGGTTCTTGGAGGTTGGGGACAGAGCTGCCACCCAAGATCTGCTCAGTGCTCTGGCCCAGACCGGAAGGAACCAGTGTTCCGGGCCAGGAGTAACTTCCTGGGTCCTTTTGGTTCCCAGTTACTCCCTGTTTAGGGCAGGCCCTGCTGTCTGCTTACCTAGGATACTGCCTGAGTTCCAGTGCCTGGGATCCCTGTTTCCTCTGGGTTCTTGGATGTTGGGGGCAGAGCTGCCACCCAAGATCTTCTCAGTGCTCTGGCCCAGACCGGAAGGAACCAGTGTTCCGAGCCGGGAGTGACTTCCTGGGTCTTTTTGGTTCCCAGTTACTCCCTGTTTAGGGCGGGCTCTGCTCACCTAAGATACTGCCTGAGTTCGAGCGCCTGGGATCCCTGCTTCCTCTGGTTTCTTGGATGTTGGGGGCAGAGCTGCCACCCAAGGTCTGCTCAGTGCTCTGCGAACTTTTACTTAATAATACTATCTATTCCAGTTGATCTGTGTCCAGATTTCTCCTTTGTTCTTCATGGTTTCATCTCTATGATGTATTTTCTGAGTCATTTCCCATTTTATAAAAAAAAAGTATTTTATTTTTATATTATGTATGTCATTGCTTTGCCTGCATGCAGATCTGTGTACTATGTGTATGCCTGGTGCCCCCAGACGCTTGAAAAAAGAGTCAAACCTCTAGACCTAGAGTTATAGGCAGTTGTAAGATGCCACATAGATGCCTCGGTCCTTTGCAAGAGAAGCAAGAGTTCTCATGCTGAGCTCTCCCTATAGCCCTCAATTTTTCTTTTATGCCTCCTGAAATTGTGAAAAGCATGCTTTTGGTCTTTAGGGATATTCTACATTCTGTTCCCTTTAGAGTAATGTCTTATCAATTTTCTAAGCCATTTTGAAGTATACTAATTATATCAAGTTTATTTGATTACAAGTGATGGAAAACTGACTTTAAACTGAATAAGGAAAGAATGACTCTTTTGCTCTAAAATAAGCCGAGCTGTTGTAGGCCTTGCTTTGGACATACTCTAGTTTGAGCCTTGACACTGTCACTGGGATCTGTTTCCTTCTGTGTCTTAGCTCTGTTTACCTTAGCTCCATTAATAGACAGCAGCAGCCCCAGCCTTTATAGACTGAAGTTCTTGCATGGCTGAGGCCTCTCCCTGGATCTCTACAGGAATCTCAGTGTCTTACTGAAGCAGCCTCGTTCCTGAAGTAAACCTTATGTTCATACGTGTAAAACCAGAAAACTCTCCACCCGGCTATAGCTATAGTTCCTCTATAAAACAGAGGTTGTCTGAGAAAAGCTTTACGTCTGTGTTGTCAGTGCATGCAATTGCAGCTGAATGAGGAGGCTTGAGGTTAACAGGACACAAATATCTACAGGGCAGGAGTCCCAGGTATAAACCATGAATTTTTTTTCATGAGTAGACTTTAGAAAATTTCAAATATGCAGAGACAAAAGATACACAAATATTGGCCATTTAAAAACTTTTTTAAAAAGCATTTTAAATTTTAAAAACATTTTATTTGGTGACAGAGACATAGCTTAGTGGTATAGAGCACTTGTTCTTGCAGGGGATCTGGGTTCAGTTCCTGGTACCGACATGGCAGCCCACAATTCTCTGTGACTCCAGTTTCTGGGTATCCATTGCCTGCTTCTATTCTCTGTGAGTATCAGGCACACTTGTGATGCACATACAAACACGTGAAACACTCCATACACATAAAATAAATAAATCTAAAAATTAATTAAAAAGACCTTTAAATAGAATATTTTATTTTTGATATTATGTATAACTACCACTTTCTTCCCTCCAAACCCTCTCATCCACCCCTCCCTACTCTTCTTCAAATTCATGGTTTCTTATTTCACTAATTGTTATTGCATGTTTATGCAAATAAATTCCTAAATATAACCTGTTCAGTTCATATCATGTTATATGTATATTTGTTTTCAGGACTGACTGACTGGCACTGGCTGACCAATTGCTGTGCTATCCCTGGGGAAGGCCACTCCTCTTTTTCAGCTTTCTGCAGTTCCCTATAGTTCCTTGTGTCCACTTGAGACCTTGTGGGCTTTCCCCCTTCCTCTCTGGCATGTCCACTGGCGTCATCCTTGTTCAGCTTATGCTTGGAGCTGTCACATTGGTGAGACTTTATTGGTGTAACTTCTGAAATTACTAGGAGACACAAACTTTCTGATCCCTATTCTGTTTTGTATAACCTTTTTTTCAATGTTCCCCAAGCCTTGGGTGCAGGAGTGTTTTGTGGTAATATCCACTGGGATGGGGAGTTCTGCATTAAGTTGTGGTTTTTTTTGTAATGGTCTCTATCTATTGCAAAGAGAATTTTTCTTCGTGAAATGTGAAGAGTACACTTACCTCTGAGTATAAAGACAAATGTGTACAGGTTGTTGTCAGGGATCATGCTGGTTTAGACAATTTAGTGGTTGAAGATTTTTCTCCTATAATCATGACTTCACTAGCAATGAGTATTAGGTAGGTTTCTAGTGCAAGGCATTGTTTCCTTTTTGAGGGAATCTTAAGTCCAATTAACAAACTGTTAGTTACTGCCAACATTAAGTAAGGAATGCGTACCACTGTTGTGGTTCACTGTTGTGGTTCATAGATGTCATAGCTGGGAAGGACACTTGGCTGCTTCCTTCTTTTGGAAGCTTGTATGGCACTGTGGTGGTTTGAATATGTTTGGCCCCGACTAGCACTGTTAGCAGTTGTGACATTGGTGGAGTAAGTGTGGCCTCCATGGAGGAAAAACATCACTGTGGGGTGGGGTGGGGGGATGGGCTTTGAAGCTCCACCCAGTGTGGAAGACTTGGTCTACTCCTGCTTTTTTTTTTTGAAGATGTAGAACTGTCAGGTCCTCCGGCACTATGTCTACCTGAATGCTGCTGTGCTTTCTGCCATGATGATAAACGTAAACCAGACTCAATTAAATGTTGTCCTTTATAAGAGTTGCTCAGTCACAGTGTCCCTTTGAAGCAAAGGATACTCTTAAGATAGGTACCTTCTGTTACCAGGAAAACTAGTTCTCAGGGAAGAGACATTCAGGTCACCTTCATTCTGAAGTACACTATGTCTTCAACAACAGGGATTAACCTGCCACCTCTAGCAGTAACCAAGGACAACAGCAACAGGTCGTATATTTAGGAGTTTCTTGGACAACCCTGGACAACGGCTTGGAAGAGGACTTCTCATGACTGGTGCTTTTTTAGTTTTAGGTGGTATTTGAGTCTTGGACAGAGCATTGTCAACCCAGATGAGAAAAGTTTGTTAAAACAATGCATGTAGATTTATATACAGAATTATGTATATTATAGTTTTTTCCTCCTTCCAGGTAAATAGTTAATAGCATGATTCTTTGTGGAATTTTTCAGACATCCTTATCGTTATCTTTACTTACTTCCCTCCTTCTGTGTCTATGTGTCTCCCCTACTTAAGAAGCCCTTGCCCTTCCTATTTTCCCTGTTACATCACTGGCTTCATGTTATCTCCCTTTACCCTCCTCCTACCTTCTTCATTTATCTCTCTCACCCTCCCTAAAGAGAATAGCAAGATACAAGTAATCTGATAGGAGAAATTGAAAAAGAACATTTTTTATTAATACATAATTTTGCATATTTATGGGGTATAGTAAGATCATTCACATCATGAATACAAGGTTTATTGTTTAGGTCAAAACTATGATTAAGTTAAGTTATTAGTGTTTTATCTCCTCAAACTTTACTGACCTCAACTGACCACAGAATAGCACTCAAAACCACAAATGTGTTATTAACACAGGTTGCTTCCAATATTTATACTCTATTTGTTTAAGGTTGTTTTCAACCTGGTGACTGCATTAAGCAGTACCACAGTGTGCATGTGATGGTAGGAGAAGGGCTCCCACAACTTGTCCTTGCACATGCGCACTCACACAAATTCTGGTCAGGGGTATGGACATCAATTAACACTAACGCTGTGCAATTAGGATAGCCTGCAAAATGTGATTGCGTGGGAAATCCAAGGCATAGTAAGATTGGTTATGTCGTTTCCTCAGCTGCAGGATAAAATTAAGCAGACAGAGTGCACAGTAAGATAGCATGTTGAGTACGTGTTCTTAAATGAACTCAAGGTATATTATTAACTCAGCTGCAAAGTCTGGCAAAAGTCCATTTTCTTTGAAGGTGAGACGTTTTCAGAAAAATGTATCACTATACAACTCCTGCTTTCTGAGTGCTGGGATTACCAGCTGAGATCTGCCATGAAAATCAGCAACTTCTTTAGTTCTTGATAAAATAAATAATGAACTATAGTTACTAACCACGTGAAGAATATGAGAACTTATCTTTCTGTGTACTTGTATTTTGTTGGCCATTTGCTGGATGTTTTACTGAAATTCAAGGTAGCCCTAGCAAGTAGATACCACATAAATAGCCTTTTTTACAGGTCTCTTATATCATCTGTTGGAGGTGGGGCAGGGGCAGGGAAGTGGATGACTTTCAGAGACACAATGATGGAAAAGCATCCTTTGTGATCCTGGGAGTACTGAGAAAGCCAGAGACTAGTACTGATGAACATTTTATGGGAAGTGACCTGCCAGCTTTCCTGTTTGAAGAGGCCAGCTTGCTCCTGTACATAACAGCATGGGCTGTTACTAGGACCTAGGAGCCAAGACTTTCCCAACATGACAGTGAGAGCATCTGAGAGTCTAAGGCAAGGAGGGACCAGAACAAATACAGACTTGTGTGCATTCCCCTGCTTCCATGTTCTATGTCATTAACCCTTTCTCTGACAGGCTAGGCTTCGTCTTGAGTTTTCTTTCTTGCACCCCACTTTGTTCTTATAATAGAGGAAAGAAAAGCTTTGGAATGTGTGAGTAGCTTTAGAGTTTATCACTTTCCTTGCTCTTTGCTTCTGTGAACCACTTTGTCAAGACAGTGTGACCTTTCCCAATCAATGTGTTACTAAGTCCAGAGACTAACTAACCTTCAAACCAGCTACAAGAGGTCAAAAAGTGGAATGAGTAGGTTTTACTTGCTGACAAGCTGGAAATATCAACTGCTGTTAATAATTTTCTCTGGGTTTACCTAAGCACATGTGTACTTTGGTCTGTGTTACAATTGAGGCACCGGTCTCTTTTAAAAAATCTCACTGCTTTAGCAGCATAGGTTCACAGACATAGAAATTTATACATCATGTATAAAGTAGTTTATAAATTAGTCCATTTTCATGGTCAGACTTCACCCAAGGAGGTAGAGATCTGAAAAAACTTTAGATGGAGTGTAGACCAGGACTGGCTACTGGCTCTGGGGCCGTGGCCTCTGTTTCATAAATTGAGGACAAGCTTCCTCTGGTTGCTTTCAGTTTGACATATTGTTTGGCAGGTAACAAATAGAAGTTTGGATGTTTTCCGAGAACCAGTACATGAGCTGGGGCGGAGCTCAGTGGTAAATTGTGTGCTCAGCATGTGTAAGGTCCTGGGTTCGATTCCCAGCAGTACCACTACTAACATAGAAAGATCTCTAAAAGTTTACGTGTTCTAAGAGTGGACCCCAGGGGGAGGGGCTATGGGAAAGCACTCTCTTCTAAGCCTTTCTTCAGTTGCTTCCCAGCTGACATAAACAGTTTGCTTTACCAAGTGCTCCCAAAGTGATGTATTGCCGTTGTTTTGGGCAATTTGCTTTTGGTTGGAAACATCACTCTATTACTGAATTTCCTCAGGAATTTTATTGTAGACAGAAAGCTGAATAATACATTGTTTAATTATTGCCCCCTCCACCCTGATAGCTAGTGCTTGCAGACTGTATGAAGGCTGGGAAATAGAAGCTGCCTGACACCTCCCTTTCCTCTATTGTTGCTTATACCACAGGTTTTAGCTTCGCTCTGCTTCTTTGTTCTGTTTGGAGCAGGACTCCATCTTGTTCTTCTGCTCAAGTCTAGTGTGGTGTTGTCTTTGGAGACACTCACCAGAAATCTGCATGGCTAAACTGACCTTTGGTGATATCATTATATCATTCCTTACCCTTTTCATAATGTATGGTAAATGTTCTTATTCAATTTTATTTATTAAAGTATCATAGGTTTATGTTAAAATGTGGATGAGGTATTAATTTTTCTCAACTGGCAGTAGGTAAGGAAAGGCTAGGGTTTCAGATAACGTATAAGACATTCATTAGAAATTTAAATTTTTGTTAAATAACACAAGGATATTTTTCATATAAACGCATTCAAGTGTTGCTTGTCTGAAATTTTAATTTCACTAGGTGTCTTTCCCCCTCTTGTGGGTCTAGCTATATCTATCACATGGAGTCTAATGGAGTGGAGTTTCAGAACCATAGAAGGCATGACCCTCCTCCTCTTCACTGAGCCATCTGAATTACAAACATGGGCATATGTTTATCCACTCTTCCATCTTTCTTATTTTCTTCCACCTTTCTTGATGCTGTGCCAGAGGAATGAAAGGTATGGACAGGTGGCACTGTATGAATGGGAAATGAGCCTTAGGTCTCATTCATGGGATTCTGGGGAGCATACTAAGCTTCCTGTGAGGATTCTGCTACATTCCTCCCAAGTGGGAACCCTGTGTGCTTTCCAGATTTGCTGTGAAGGAAAATCAAGGAGATAGGAGAAGTGCAGTTTTCCTTCTTTAGTTCTCCAGTTGATGTAGTCTTTATTTTTAGTGTGTGTGGGCATTGTGTATGTGTCCCTGTGTGTATATGTGTGTATTCCACAGTTTGTATAGGAGGTCAGAAAACAACTTGTGTGAGTCCATCTCCTACCATCTCAGGCCTTGGCAGCAATGTTAGTTATTTACTGAGCTGTCTTGCTGGCAGGCCTAACCTTTTTTCTTGCGAGGAGGTTTATATGTTATAAATGATATGCTATATACATTGATTTATGCTTTGTTATATCAAATAAATGACTTTAACTAATAAAAAAGATTCTCTCTCCCTTCCTTTCTTTCTTTCTTTCTTTCTTTCTTTCTTTCTTTCTTTCTTTCTTTCTTTCTTTCTTCCTTTCTTATATATATTTTTAGACCGTTTCTTTCTTGTTTTGTTTTATTGGCTAGGTTGATGTCAACCGGGTTTTGGTTGCTTTTCCTAGATAATACACAAGATGGCAGCAGAGAAATGCTCATTTAAATTAATCCTCTACAGGATTGCTACAAGTGCAATAGAAGAAGAAGAAGAAGAAGAAGAAGAAGAAGAAGAAGAAGAAGAAGAAGAAGAAGAAGAGGAGGAGGAGGAGGAGGAGGAGGAGGAGGAGGAGGAGGAGGAGGAGGAGGAGGAGGAGGAGGAGGAGGAGGAGGAGGAGGAGGAGGAGGAGGAGGAAACCCTAGTGATTTAGTTCTTTCTTAGCAGAGTGCCAGTTAGATCTCTCAAGTGATTTCTGTTAGAGACAAAAGAGTGTTTTATTTTCTTTATTAAAGTTATTTTCTTTGTATCCTGTGTTTAGAATAGTCAGATGTGGAGATGTAGCAGTGTGTGGTTTCCCATGGGGTTGTCTCAGTGAGCGTTTCACAGGTGATTGAAAAGGATCAATACACTTTGGCATTGTTCACCTTCCCTCCCTCTCTTCTCTTTCAGCAGATTCGATAATTTACAACCAGCTGTCCCATCACGAAGAACAAGAAAGAAAGGGGAAAGAAGTGATTTGTAGGTTTGGAGGCCAGCCTTGAGGAGAGAGTGGGGAGAGGGCCAGAGGGGAGGCTGTGGAGGACTCTTCACCACTCTTCTGCAGTTCCCACTGGGACTCACTTCACATCTCATGCTGAGGGGTCTGCTCTCACTGTTTCTCTAGTGTGGACTTAACAATAGGTTGTGGCAGGTTGTTTTTGTTTTTGCTTTGAAGCAAAGAGGCCACTTTCCTGTTAATAACCTGGATTTTCTAATTTTAGGGTTATGAACTTCTTATGAAGTGACAATAGTCTGTTTTATAGATACTATAGTAACAAATAATATACTGTTATCTATTATTTGTTACATTAGAGTTCTTTGTTCCCCAAGCTTAGGGACCTTAAACACACACACATACACACACACCTCTGAACATGGATTTTTGTTTGTATAAATATGGGATTCTTGTTGCAAGATTTTATTTTACACAAGAGTGAACAAAACTGGAAATAAACTCTCCCATAATCTACCCACGAAAGCTTGTAGCCATCCTTCCAGAGATTTCTCCAAAACCAGGATAAATGTGCATCTCTTTAAACAAAAGGAGACCCCACTGATATTGCTCTGCAGCTCCCATTTGAATTTTACTCAGCCATGGGCATCTTCCACATGTGCGCATAACTCCCTGCTGGTGATGCAGTGTTCTCAAGGGACACTGCTCATAGATGCTGGGTTTTTTTTTTTTTTTTTTTTGGTTGGTTTGTTTGTTTGTTTGTTTGTTTTTTGCTATAATTAAAACTTTGAAGGAAATGATTTTGTGTGTTTAGTTGTGGACTTAAAAATCTAAACTTATTTTTCCTTCCTTCCTTCCTTCCTTCCTTCCTTCCTTCCTTCCTTCCTTCTTTCCTTCCTTCCTTTCGTTTCTTTCTCTTTTTTCCAAAATCTGGAACCACCAGTGAAATACCTAATAGAATCATGAGATTACACTGTAGACAGAGACTATCCAAACAGAAGAATATGTTAATGGAGCCCTCCTTTCTTTTTTACAGTGTCGGGTGAAGTTGGTATTTGACCCTGCCTGCCAGCTGTGTAGAGAGGTTCAGTTTCTCCAGAGCAGGGATAATTTGAGAACTCCATCCTTAAAAGGGCTCTCCATCCATACCCTTGCACAGCCCTACAGGGACTGCTGTGGGAAATTGGGCAGGCTAGCTGGTTAAGGTACTTGCTTACTGGCTTTTATCTGTATAGCCGAACAAGACTGAAATGTGGGCTTTCTGAGGGATCGATTCCTCCATGGTGCGGGAGATCAAGGAGCTGAAGGTTTGAAGTAGGGGGAGCAGCGCTTTGTGCAGGGGAAGTGGGCCTCTGAGAGCCAGCAGTGCCTGTCTGTTTGCCTTGGGGCACTCAGGGCGCACGCATCTGGTTACTATGGCAGCCTTTAGCAGTGCTCCTGGCTGCTCTACTCATCCCAGCCACTTCGGGAGGCCACTGGCACACACCTTTCAGAGAACCTTACAGCAAACAGCAGAAATTCAGATCCAAGATGTCAAGGCTCAGAACTTAAGGAGTTCATTTTCAATTCTCTGGACTCCTGTATTCAGTGCTGTGACCCAGTGCTTCTGTAAGCTGAGTGGTCGTTTGTTGTTATTTATTATACTTAGCAAAACAAACTTAGAAAAAGCTCCCTTTATACTCCAGTGTTCACACACAAGCATCTGTGTGTGTTCTTGCTTTAATTTCTGGAAGAGTAGTAGAATAAACCGTACTCCTATTGTGTGTTTGGTGTCTTAGGCAACGTTAAGGTTCCAAACGCCTTGTGACTTTTCAAACAGCAATGTTCTGGGCTTGTGAGTAGCACCCACATAAAAGGGATCTACACACTTTCTGTCTGTTGTTGCTGCGGTGTTTTAGGTATTGTGTCTTGGTGTTTAGTAGTGAAGGCAGAAGGAAGAACTCTGCCGTCAGTACCGTTGACAAGTGAGGCAGGTCAGTGAACTGTTTTTGTGACCAAGCAAAAAAGACAATGAATACAATCACAACGATGGTTTTCAGTGTGCATAGAAGGCTTCTAGGCAAAGAAAAGAACGTGGGCACCAAAGAGGAATAGAAAGTGGAGGCCATGGGGAAACTTTTGTGTTCTAGTGAGAGTCCAAGTGGGGCCTGCTCATGAGATGCGTGGGTGGAGTTTGAGCAAGGTCAGGCTGGAGCAGATGGAGAGAGCACACAGTGGCAGACATTCTGTATGCATACTGAAAGCTACCTTGGCAGTCTTTCCTGATAGTATATCTCCCTAGCATGGCTCCAAGGAATGAAGACATTTTTGTTTTTGAGATGAGACCTCACTATTTGCCAAGACCAGCCTTAAACTCCTGGTCTCAACTGATCCTTCTGCAGCAGCCTCCAGAGTGGCTGAGGCTTAAGGCATTCACTACTATAACTGGCTCTGAGGGATCTCCTCAGAGTGACGCCTGAGTAGAGAAGCAGAAGAAACTTAAAAGATGGGGTATGGGAAGAGCAGCAAGAAGAAACGTCTGGGAGAGACTGTGCATACAGCATCTCTACCTCGGAACGTTGCACTATGCTTTCTAGGACTGCAGCAATTGCTAATGGCCCTCCTGCCTGCCCACTGTCTCTCTTTACCCAGTAGCTCCCAGGAGCCTCTGAAAAGCCAAACTGCTCTACTGCTCCACGGGAGACCACAAGTGACTTTCTATGTCATCCAAGGTCCCACAGGGCCAGCCCTCCTCCCTCTCTGGATGGTCTATGTGTTCCCTCCATCCGGTGCAGCTTGAGCTCCTTGTTGGAGTGCCATCTAGCCATCCCATAATCAGGACCTCTCTTGGTTCTGAAGATTCCTAACCTGTCCTCAAGGGCTGTAGGAGTCCATTATAGTTTAAAGGAGTAAAACTGTCTGTTTAAAGCAGAACATTGCCGTTGTCAGCAAAAAGAGCGAGTTTATAGGGAACAAGAAAAAAAATGCAAGAGACATAGTTGTGGAAAATAGTTATGGCAAATATCACCAAAATTTGGCAACCAATTCAGTGTTCTGTCTGGGATGGAGGGAAAACTCCATGTGCCCAGAAGGTTTTGGGTTGGTGGTTTTGAAGAAATATCGGTCATCTTTCTAACACTTAAAAACTAAAGTCAGGGAGGACCAGACATACTAAGTAGCTCATCTTATGAGATACATTTAATGTAACAAAGTTGGTAGAAAACGTATTATTCACAGCACGTGAAGTTAGAGGGTAAAAGGAAAAGAGAAAGGAGACAGAGCTTTAGGTTAGGTGAAGAAACAGCAACTTCACAGCAGATGGTCTGCTCTGAGCTCAAGCAGCACAAAGGGTACTTGACATGATGAGGAGAGGAGACAGGACAGCTCCAATTCCCATAAACAAATGAGCTCCCGGAAGATGCTTAGGCACTCTTGGAATTTGGGTGGATGTTTTATGTGAGATTTCTGGACCACGGGTGATGAAAATATGGTTGGCAAGGATTGCTAGAATACTACCTTGTCCTCCAAGTATCCTAACAGGATTGGAGGTAATTAATTTTTTTTTTTTTTTTTTTTTTTTTTTTTTGGTTTTTTGAGACAGGGTTTCTCTGTGTCCTGGCTGTCCTGGAACTCACTCTGTAGACCAGGCTGGCCTCGAACTCAGAAATCCGCCTGTCTCTGCCTCCCAAGTGCTGGGATTAAAGGCGTGCGCCACCACAGCCCGGCTGAAGGTAATTTTTATCAACCTTCTTGGGAACAAATTTTGGGCAGAACAGAAATAGAGAAAGATATAAATCAGGCATTTAGATAATAAAAGGACATGTCAAAGTTCCTTCTGCTTTCGTCATTGTAAATGACTAGGTGACAAACTTCCTGACCATTTTCTGAACAGGTCATGCAACAGAAGCCCCCATCCATAGTGGAGAGCTTTACCTTTACAAAGGAAACAGTTTTGCCTCCAGAAGCTGCTGCACCTGATTTCTTTCTTATTTAACAGGGCTTGCCGAGGCCCTGTTTTGTGTCAATTGCAAGTCACATTTTAGGAATGTGAAACTGAGCAGGGCAGGATGGAGCCTTGAGATGGTGTAATTAGGGAGACATCCAAGGAGCCGCTGACATACACAATGGCGATGTCACAGGAGATAGCTTGGACTTTTCAGTTACAGGGATATCTACTTCTTTCCCATGTGACTCTGGGAAATGTACCTCTGGTTCTCACTGACCTTTTCTGAAAAGTTCTGCTCTGCCTCTCAGGAGGAACAATATATGAGAAAGAATGGCCTTGAAGGAACCTGAGCAGTAAGAGGTTTGGAAAGGCCACAGGAGGAGTACAACAGTGTGAGATAAGATTGACCCTTGGCACTCATTTTACACACACACTGGAAATACCCCAGTGTGCTAAGTGCATCACCTCCATGGCTCTGGCTCTGTAAAGCAAGTGGCAGGAGCTGTTTCAGACGGCCACACCCTCCCTCATAACCTTCATTTTGGCCAAATAGTCATTTCCCTGCACAGCTCGCTCTCATCAGACTCTGAACTTTTGTTACAGTGTCGCCAACATACTGTGTTCTCATGAACACACTTAGCCTTGAAGCCAGTCTTGATACAAGAAACATTTTGCTTCTCCTGGAAGTCTAACCATCTCCCTGAAGCCTCTACTAGTATTTTTCTGCTCAGCAGATTTTTTTCTTCCATCTTTTGCTTGAGTGTTTTTCGTGCAGATGAAAAGGATGTTGAGCCCCTCAGCAGCAGGAATGTTGCATTATATTTTTTGAACCTCCCTACCCCTAACCCCAGAACTTAGATCAGTGTCTTACCCATTTCAGACAAGTAGATGCTACCCAAATACTAAAAACATTCGAATTTTGTCAATCAATCCATCTTTGGTCCCAGAGTTTGTGAAGGGTTTTGTATCATTGAATTAGAGATACTTTTTCAGCAGACCATAATTTTTGTAAAGCCGTGTTGAGTGTATACTTTTGATGAGCAGGTTTTGCTGTGTTGCTGAGTTCATGTTGCCATGACAACCTTAACTTTTGGCACTTTCTGAATTTAGTGTCCTACTTAATTTCCTGTGCTTGGCTCTGAGAACCATATTGTTCTCTGCCTTTTGCTTGCCTATGAATTTTTAAACTGAAATTCTTCTGAAATTATCTTATAGCCTATTAGAAAATGCATGTATTAATGTTGAGTTCTTAGTATTGTTATTGATGACACCTAAATAGCACCTATTATATTTCTGAGAGAAAGGATATTTGTTTTAGATGAATTAAGAAACCATTGGTTTTAGCATGCTGAGAAAAAGACCCTGAAGTCACTCATGTCCCAGTCCTCAAAGCCTGGGTGTTTTTGTCCTGTGTAGACTTTGCAGATAGGACTGAGAATTATTGCTTGTGATGATTACTGTGGATCATATATGTGGGCAGTGCTGATAATGGCAAACTTCACCAGAGAAGGGCAGGGGCGAGAGTCAGAGATGAGACATGATGGGGGAAAGCAGGAGGTTGGGGATGCTGTAAAAAGGGGTAAGGGTGGCGATAATTCTAGAACCAATAAAATCAAAGAGGTAGATTGTCCCCTGAAGCCTCCTTCTAATACTCAGATTTTTAGAGTGAGAGTAAATTTGTAACTGTTTAAAGCCATGTAGTCTATGGTAAATTACTATAACAGCAATAAGACACTAGTGCAGTTGGGTAATCCATCTTAATAAATTTCAGGGATTACAGAGTGGAGCTATGAAGCTCTGGGCCAATCATGCACACAGCTTTGACTGAATCACAGACACTATACTCAGAGTAGACTAGCATACAGTAGAAAATGGAGAAGTTATTTTGCAGATTACAATTTAGTCTGTGTTAGAGTTAGGTCAGCAGAGTTCTCTGTAACTAATTTACTATATTTAAAATGAAATTTACCTAACAAAACAAAACTTACTTTGAGCATCGAATGTGCTAGGTTCTGGGCCTCTTCAGCCCTTGGGACAGACCCCACAGGAGTCTTAATGTGATAACAGAAGCCTTGGATATTCTGGCCACTAAAGAGCTACTAAGGTAGGCTATGTTGGCCCTTAAGAGATAATTGCTCAAAATAGACTATCCAGCCAATTTTTAATAAAAAATAAAAGGAGAACTATCTACATGACTATAAAGAGATATGATATTAAAAAGTAGAAGTGTTATTTAAGTACAAACCTAAAAATATTTTAATAAATAAATAATTATAAACCACGATTAAAATAGATATATGTTTACAGGGTAAACACCAGAAGGCTTTTTAAGACCTATAAAGGTACAGAAAAATTGTTTAAGATCCATAGAGGATGGTAGAAGCATACAAAGTATATAAAGGCTAAAACTTAATACATAAAATACTAAAGTTTCTAAGGTCTAAGATCAACAATTACAAAATTGCTACAATATATATCTAACCAAGGCTTATTTAAATCTGTCTGGCTATTAAAATATCACACAAGAGTTAAAAGTCCGAGGTTGGTGTAACTGGTCCTCTGGGTATTGCTCATGTGGTACCCTGCACTTCTCTCTAATTGTAGTGGGCTACAATTTGTATTGGAGTATTGTAGGAATAGTGGGCTATCACCCACTTTTCCTATTTGTTTGTCACTGGTAGGTCAAGATGGATGCGTCCATGCCATCTGAGTAAGCCACAGGCTTACCGGGGTCCAGTAGGGATCAGTTTATCAAACATTACCAATTCATTCATCACTTGGGTCTCCCGGTTCCTAATCACCTACATATTTCCATTGATTCTTTAGTGGGAAGATACTCTGTGAGAGTACAGTGTGCTATACTACAGAATCACCCAGGCTTTGTAGGACAGGCTGATAATGTGTATTAACTGAGGGAGAACTATGAAAAGATGTACTTGATGTCTGACTACAAGCAAGTCATGGCTTAAAAGGACTTAAGTAATATTTACCTGCTAGTTGACAAATAGTTGCTTGTCCCAAGAAGCAGTTTGTGGACACTGGATAGTTGTGGATTTCTATTGTCAGTAGGCAGTGACTTGAGCCTGGTGGTTTTGGCACCACAGGCGAACTGGAAACAGAATGAAATTGTATGACCTAGCTATTTATAGGTCCTCTGGACTTCAGTCATGTTCTCTCATGAACTGTTTCTCATGTTTCTCATGAGCATTCTCTTTTTAATTAATTTTGATGAACTAATGGCCACTCACGAAAAGGTCAGAACTACTTTTATATGTGTTTCAAAATGTCGATTAGTGGTCTTGGCTGAAGATATTTTATTTTCAGCTGTTCATGGTCCTTGAAATCCATGGGAATGTTAATTGTTGCCTGCATGTGCCTTTCCTCATGGAAATCCTTTTATATCATAACAGATTCCTTCTTTACTGAAGCTAAAGCATTTTCCCAGTGTCATCTTTGCTGGAGTGGACAGTCCTGAAGACATTCTGAATGACACCTACCAAGAACTGTTTCGATCAGGCGGCTTTGTGGTATCAGATGATGTCATACTAGAAAGTTTAACATTAGGTTGGTCTTTAACTTTGAAATCTAATTAGGTCAATCCTTGTTGGATGGATGTTTTCCAGTGTGTAGTAAAAATTTGTCACCCTGGTTTCAGAATGGAACTCTTTCTTGGGCAGCATGTCCCATGGTCCTAAAAAGCTCTGTGCCTCTGAATGGATGACCTGAGGTGCTGGTCAACTTGTCCTGGGGGTGCCCATCTAGTCTGAATAAAGATAGTTACCTAGAAGCTTTTCACTGACCATGTCCTCTTATAATGTCACCAGGAAAAAAACCCCATTTATCTGTAGCTTTGAGTGTAAGCCACAGCCACGGACAGTGGAATCATTTATGGGACTTTTAGAGAAGACAAATTACTATAAAATGAACATCCCTTTATGTTTGGACTCACTGCCCCTGTTCACCCTCCACATATGCTGCTGACTGGGAGTCTCTCTATTCCAGAAACTGGAGAACACTTCAAAATTACCCGTATCAATTTTCCCTCTCTAGTTGTATGGATTTTCCCTCTGAACTGGCCAAAGATTTATTGTACAAGTTACAGAGATTTAACCTGTTTCATATCCTTCAACATAGATCCAGTATTATGTCTGGGGCACTTCTGCTGATGATCCCTTTGGTGATACTAGAAGACATTTGTTGGTTTAGGGGATATAGAAATCTCTTATTCACTCCAACCTAAGTAAATTCATCTGGCCTTAAAAATAAAAGGGGAAACTGTTGAGGGTTGAATGAATCAATGGGAGCTTTGTGAGGCCCTGGTGTGTAGAGAAGGAATTCAGCTCCTTCTCAGAAACCAGAAATATGCTTGGCAGAGCTGGTAACAGCCTGGGCCAGGTCTGTGGTTCCAGACCTGAGAACCCTAGTCTTCTAAATATATGGAGCCGTGGTTGTCAGTCCCAAGGCTGCTGTGTGCTTGGTCTATAACGTCCGTAAGATGCCCCTTGCTCCCTTTGTGCAACATTGCTTGATCAGCCTTCTCCTGACAATCACACGGTGTGGTAGATTCAGCTGACACTGTCCCATTTCTCCCTGGGAATGGTGTATAAGGTGTTGTACTTGATACATTTGATTGGCATAAGATGTGCCTGTATAATATTTCTCAGTTCCAAACTTTCTTCTCTTCTCTGTCTACTCTTTATCTCCTGATCTCTTGGTCCTCACTCTCAGGACTGACACTGAAGAACAACAATGTGATAGTCTAGTCAAGGGATCACAGAGTGTGTAAGGGCCTCAGAGAGGAGCATATGTGACTCAGTTTACTGAGAAGTGAAATTTTTATGTCAAATCATGTGTCAAACCTAGAATGAATGGCATCTTCAGAACATAACAGTTGTTCTCAAGCTTGGCTGGACGTCAGACCTTTGGTGTGACCTCATAAAGTTCTCATTGTTCAGGGCTCCACTCCTGGCCATTCTGCCTTTGTCTTTGGGGAGTGGATGTTTCAAGAGTCTCGTGTCTATGCTGTACCCAAAAGCACTGGGATAACATTTTTGGGACATTGTTCTTTTTAACAATTTACTTGTATTTTATTTATGTGTATTAGTGTTTTACCTGCAAGTATATCTGGGACCCACTTGTGTAGTACCCACATAGGCCAGAAGATGGCCTCAGATCCTCTGGTACTGGAATTACAGATGGTTGAGTGGCTTTATGGATACTGGGAATTGAACCCAGTTCCTCTGGATGCCAGTGGATGCTCTTAACTGCTAGCCATCTCTATACCCCTTACTCTTTTATTATTTATTTTAAAATTTATACACAAGTACTGTACTTACATCTTTTTTCCCCTAGGGGACTCTTAAGAAAATAGTTAAATAATACAAATGGAGAAATAGTGTACATAGTATAATCCTTATGTACATGTAGCTGAGGCAGGAGGATCACTGTGAGTCTGAGGATAACAGTGAGTTTAAGATAAACCTGGGATACATAGAAAACCTCTCTTTCTCCCTTCTCTCCCTTTCTACCTCTCCATCTTCGTCTCCCTTTTTTCTCCATCACACACACACACACACACACACACACACACACACACACACACACACACACAGTTTGCCTTAATTTTAAAGGTACCAGTGTGTGAGTAGCCCTGCAGTTGTTGCATGCTCATTTGGGACATAACAGCTCACAGGAAAAGCAAAGGTCACAGTATTTTCTAATCTAGAGAGCCTATTGTAAATGTGAACTTTTAAGAATTCCAGAGCTATTGGCTTCATTTCTGAGGGTGATCTCTGTAACAACTGTAGGTAAGTAAGCAGACACTGATTGGATGCCCACTGCTTATGTACACCCTTGAAACTTTGTAATTGACACTTGAATTGTTGTGTAAGCTTGCTTTTAAATTTAACTTTTTTGAAAAATTATTTGAAGATAAATAAGAACAGTAGATGAATGAAGGTGTATTCCTCTAACCCAGGCTCAGAACTCAGAATGTATGAAGCCAGAAAGTAAACATTAGCTATTACTTTTCTGTGGTGCAAAACTTTGCTCTAAGAAATCTCCATTCCTAATAAGAAGTGGGTTTTACTGTCCATTCCTTGTGATTAACTCAAGATTCCTTCTCAGTTTGTTTTATGGAAGATCATTGTCATTATTATTTTATTTTTTCTTTTTTATTGGATATTATATTTACATTTCAGATTTTATCCCCTTAGCCCATACCCCCTTCTCCTGCTTCTATGAGAATGTGCCCCCACCTATCACCCCCACTCCCACCTCCCCACCCTCGAATTCCCCTCCACTCAGTGTTCAGCCTTCATGTGATCAAAGATATCCTCTCCTACCTATGCCTGACAGGGCCATCCTCCCCTACATATACAGCTGGAGGTCATTATTATTTTAACCCCCCTTTTACTTAAAATGTTTATTTATATGTATGTGCGTGTATATTTGTGTATTAGTGTATTCAATGTGTGTGGGCAGAGCCAGAAGAGGGCATGGGATCCCCTGGAACTTGAATTTATCAATGGTGGTTCTGACATGTGAGGTGTGGGTGCTGGATCTGAACTTGGTCCACTGATAGAATTATGTGATATTTTAATAGTTGAGCCATCTGTGTCACTCCACATCATCACCATCACCATCACAACTGATTATTACATTAATAATATTATCACTATTGTTATTTGTTATATTAATGATACTTCTAGTGTGTGTGTGTGTGTGTGTGTGTGTGTGTGTGTAGGTGTTCACAGAGGTCAGAAGAGAGGTTCAGGTCTCCTAGAGCTGCAGTTACCTGTGTTTGTGAGTACCTGATATGGATGATGGATCTGAACTCTGTCCTCTGATGGAGCAGTATGCATTCTTAACGATGGAGCCATCTCTCCTGCTCCAAGAAAGATTATTTTTGAAAATTAGACTCCTTGGACATTTCCTCAGTGCAAAACAAAATCACTCCAGTGTCTGTTGATTGTTTTCCACATGGCAGTGGAAACAGGCGACATTCACACAGTGGGCACTCAGCAGAGGATAGTAGCTCCGTGGGCAGATGTGAATTCTCACTCTGCTGTGCGTAAGCAAGGGAGCGTTTCCTCCTTTGTATCATTTCATGATTTTATCTGTAAACGAGGCTACCATACTAATCCAGCTCACAGAGCAGTTCTGAGGGGGAATGAGTAGAAACCGCACTATTGCTTAGTATTTATGTGAAATGACCGCATCATAGATCCTAGGGAGATTTATTATTATTGTTAGAAACAATTGTACATTAACATATTGGCAGCCAGCTTCCAATAAAAGTTGGTAGGGGAATGAAAAAACATTGTGTTTCAATGATGGTGCCAGAATCACTGGACACCACATACAAAAAATAAATCTAGACACTTAATTTATATCCACCATGAAAATTTAACTCAGAATGGCTCATAGGCCTAGGTGTAAACCATAGAATTACAGAACTAGAAAATAAGGGATGAGATAATCCTCGATGAACTTGAGTTTGGTAATGCTTTCTGGACAAGCCACAAAGGCACGAGCCCACAAACAGAACAGCGATGAGTTAGGCTCCATTAAATGCACAGCTTCATTCATGGACTGGACATAGGCCCCCTGCACATACGTAGCAGATGTGAAGCTTGGTCTTCATGTGGGTCTGTACAACTGGAGCGGGGGCAGTCTCTAAAGCTGCCGCCTGTCTGTGGATCCAGATCAGTGTGAGAGGACGTACCTAGCCCCGCAGAGACTTGATATGCCATGGTAGGGGGATACCCAGGGAGTGTCCACCCTTCCAGAGGAGAGGGGGAGGAGGATAGGGGAAAGGACTATGGGAGGGCAGAAATGGAGCAGTGATTGGGATGTAAAGTGAAAAAAAATGAATAAATGTATTAATTAATAAAAATAATGTGGAGATTCTCTCCCATGAAAGATGATCTCAGGGAAGTGAGAAGACAAGATACAAAGAGAAAATATTTGCAATAGACAGATGTAGCAAATGACATTACCTAAACTATATGAAGATCTAATAAAACCCCAAGAAACATGGAGGAACATTAAATATATATTAAGAACCGAAGCAATAAGTAGGCAAATGATTTGATTGTAAGCTCAATCGTTCAGATGAATGATAAGTATATGACACAGTGTCTCATTCTGTCTCTCTCATAGTGGAAGTGACAGTAATCACAGGATGCTTCCAAGATTCCTGATATAATGATCCAACCATCGACATCAAATGCTAGAGGAAGTGAAAACTCTTACAACAATTTTTGGTTTGCTTTTGTTTTGAGACAGGATCTCACTATGTATTCCTGGCTGTCCTGGAACTCATTCTGTAGACCAGGTTAGCCTTGAACTCAGAGATCAGTTTCCTCTGCCCCTGAGTTCTGGGTATAAAGATGTCTGCCTCCTTAAATACTGGTGTTAAACTCTCCAAGTCTATTTGTCCTCTTTCTTCCTTTAAAGAAATCAACTATTTTCCTCTATCACTTCAATTTAATTTGTGTTATGTCTCAACTCTTGTAAATCCATGTGTTTGAACAGAGGATGAGCTTGAAAGCTAACAATACCAGAAACAAGTAATGAAAATGCTGTGGGCAGGCTTTGTAGTAATGTGCACAAATTAAAATATTGTATTAGTAAGTATTCATTGTATTCTTTTGACTTCAAATGGTAGGATGGTTATTCTTGGTTGTCAACTTGACTACATCTAGAATTAACTAAAATCCAAAAATGGAGAGGCACACCTGTGAGGGATTTTTGCTTAATTTTAAGAAGGAAGATCCACTTCTAATCCAGATCTCTGAGGTGAGAACACAAATTTCTAATCTGGGCCATGCCTTCTACTGGAAGCCTATATAAAGACATGAAAGAAGGAAACCTTTTCTCTTTGCCTGCTTGCTCACAACTCACTAGCAAGTCCATTCCTTCACTGGCATCAGAAGCCACTTCTTCAGGATTCCATTGTATAATGAAGAACAGTTGAGACATGTAGCTTTGTGGATTGAACAACTACTGGATTCTTGGACCTTCTGTACATAGGCAGCCATTGTTGGATTAGCTGGTCTACAGCATGTGAGTCACTCTAATAAACTCCCTTTCTGTACGCATATATAGCAAAAAGTTATGCGTGCCACTACTGCTCAGCTATGGAACAACCTTACTCCTAAGTGACCAGTCTTGAAAGCAATGAAGAATTCTTTTTGTAAGTACAACTAGATGATAAAGCTTTGTTCATCGTTAAGAAAATATGTTATCAACCCCAAGAAGATGAGGAAGAAGATGAATTTATCATTACTATGATAAATAACATTTTGAAAAGGCCAGATACTATGTGTTTCCAAGAAGATGACATGTTGGAAAAGACAAAACTGTGAAGACACTTAAAAACAGAAAGAAACAAACTGCAACAACCAATAGTTTCTTGGGACAGATGAGTATCTAGTACACAGCTCATGCTTAGGTCAGGGCTGCTATTCCAGATGAATCTACAACGGCAGATGCACGACATTTGTAACCCAAATTATACACAGTGTCAATCTGACCCTTAGTTTAAACTGTAGACTTTAGGTCATAATGTTGTGCTATTCTGGGGGACTTGGGTGTGGCTATGCGTAGGACAGCATTTAGGGCACATCTGTGTATTTGTCATTTAGTTTTGATATGAATATAAAACTGCTATAAAAATAACATATTGCCCGGTGTGCTGGTGCATGCCTGTTATGCTAGCAGATTTGACACACTTATGCATTGTGTATTTCTGGATAACTCATTACTATAAAGTTTGAGGCTTGCAAGAGTAGCAGTTGATTTGTCACTGTTCTTTAGATGTGCCTAGTCTACCAGATCAGAGGTAGTCCAGAAGTCTAGTGAGGCACAGCGGGGTCCTCTGCTCATATAGACTCACAGTGAAATCAAGATGTAGCTGTTGGAGCTTTTGTCTGGAGACCAGTGGGAAAATCGGCCTCATCATTACATTCTGCTTGTTTGTAGATTTGAGGGTTCATAGGTAGAGGCCAAAGACTTCATGTCCTTGTTTGACAATCAGAACATTTTCTATCCACGTTCCCTGGCCTGTGGTTCCCTCCATCACCAGGCCTGCATAGGTGAACTGAGTCATCTTACATTCTACATTTTGGATTTTTTCTTCTGTTACTAGACAGAGGAACTTCCAGCTTTAAAATTCCCTGGACATTAGACTGTATCTTCCTTCTTAGACTCACTCAAACTATCTAACATGATTGAATTATGGGAGAAAAACATATTCAGTTGATAACACTAAGGATTATACCTGGTGTGTGTAGAAGTGGAGGGAGGAGGGAGTCATCTTACAATGTCACCACCATACCCCTCCCATTCCCTCAAGCTCTGTGATGAATGAATTGAAAAGTCTTCCCTAAAGTACAACTGACAGCCCTAAGTTGCCTTTGCCACATACTATCCCTTTTTTCTTGTCACACTTCCATCGAGGCACCATCTTATGGTACAATTCCCAAGTGCTCCCTGGTGCTCCCAGAGCCCATCACACCAGTCCCCAGGAGTTACAGCTGCCCCAAGTGATGTCCTTGTAGATTCTTGGCTTGAAGCCAAACCTATGCTGTCACAGCCCGGGAACACCTGTAGACTTCCTCTGAGGACAGCCTATGAACATTAAGACATCTTACAGTTATTAAACAAAACAACAAAACCAAAGACAGCACAAATCTCAAGCCTATCGTGCCTGCAGTCATTTGACTGAAATGCTTAAAGTCTTGAGGGCTAACAGCCTTCAACTATTTATCAAGAGACTAGAAATTAAGTTCTTGAAGTCTGTTGCCTGGTCCCTGAATTAAGGAGAAAATTATACCTGGTTCTCCATTCTGCTTTGTTCAGAGACAGATAATAACATTAAACAATCAAGAGGTCTTAGGGGTAGACTGAGGGATAGTGTAGGATCTTGTCGACTTTCTCATCTGTCCTAAAATCTTGGTGTTCTGGTGACAAATATGATAGAAAACTATAGCCACACCTACAAATGTTTCTATATGATCTCTGACAATACATTCATTTTTTTTTTTTACTTTACTATTTTTGGAATATCTTTTTACCTATTCTTTGAAAACTTCATCCATATATACAGTGTACTTTGATCATTAAACAGCCTCAGCTCCCCACTGCTCCTCTTCAAGCTTCTTCCAACAAGTCCTCTTCCCACTTCCTGTTCTTCCCCTGACTTTTTCTATAATCCACTGAGACTTATTACTGCCACCCACTGGAGTTGCCCACTCTTGTTTGCTTGGTCTTGTGTAGCTCTTGTGTGGGTAACTACAGCTTCTGTGAGTTCATGTGTGACACAGACATGTTATGACAAGAGCATACATTTCCCAGCATTTCTCTTTATCCTTCCATCCCTCCATCTCCTTTGGCTCCCCGTCTACCGTACAAACCAGAGGGTTCTATAGAACTTCTTCATTAACCAACTGTTAGTTTTGGTTGCCCTGCTCCTGACAGTGTGTTTCTTGACGTCTATTTTCATAGCTACAATCAGCCATTTTTTTTCTTTTCTGCATCTGTGTAGCAGATAGTTCATTTTGTTGTTTAGATAGTTGAAAACCTGCTTCATCTTAGATAATGTACTATCTAATGATTGATCATTTTATGTTGCTGAGAAACAAATCTGAGTCAGGCTTGGGGCTTGGTTTAGAGGTTTAATGGTGACAGAAGCTGGGTATGGTAGTTTATTCTTTTAATCTGGGCACTGGAGAGGCAGAGGCAGGAGGATCACAGTGGGTTCTAGGCCCAGCCCTGGGTATGTCACGAGTTCCAGAACAACTATAGTGAAACCTTGTCTCAAAATAAACCCAGAATAATAATGTTGGTAATGGTTGGTGGTGACAGGGATGTTGGCAAAGATGAGGGCATTATTGAGACCAGGTTTCTTTTTCTCTTTCTTTTTTTCTTCTCATTAAGAAGACTTGTTCCTTTTTATTTTTTATGTATGTGATTTGCATGCAGGTATGTATCACATGCATATGTGATAATGGAAACCAGAAGAGATTGTCAGACACCCCTGGAACTGGACTTATAGGTGGCTGTGAACGGGTGCTATGTGCTAAGCATGGAACCGGGGCCACCGGTTCCCCTGAACACAGGCAGGGAAACAAGTGTGACTTGTTTAAAGTCAACATAGAAAGCCAACCTGGAGAGTTAGATACCTGAAAAAAAGCCTAGGGTCTTATATCAAAGTTACTAAATATGATTCAATTTCTCTGCCTTAGGAACATCTGTAAAATGCTCTATATTTTAAATTTGATTTACTTGTACACATGCATGTGGAAGCCAAACAACTGCTTTTAAGAGTCTATTTTTTCCTTCTAGCATATGAGTTCTGAAGAATGAACTCCAGTCATCAAATCTGGTAGCCTCCACTCACTCTCTGAGCTATTGCTCAGTCCCTTTTATAATTCTGGAAAGGATTTTGACACACCACCATGTCAGCAGTCAACATGTAAAGTATTTTGGCATTTGTGTCCTTTTTAGTTTACAGTTCGTTTTTACCTGAAGTTTAACATCCTCTGTGACCAGCCTGCACTTTTCATTGCTTTCCCAAATGCTGGGAGATAACCAGTATGGTTGCTGAAACTATTTCTTATTCCCTTAATAAATAACATAGAGATCGTGATGCTATCTTGAGCTGTGAGCTAAAATAAACCCTTCCTTAAGTTGCCATGTTTCCCAGTTTGTTTCATCATAGCAATGGAAAATAAACTAAGTGATGTCCATAAAATAGCCTCGGGTGTTCTGCTGATGGGCTGTCATTGCTTTAGCCAGTGGAGACAGAGCAGACAACAGAATGCTCCAAAGTAGAACAATAGTTGCTAGCAAACTGTATCAGAGCACAGGAGAGCAGCCAGTATAGTAGATAACAGTAGTCTCAAAACATCTCCATAGGGTAGTTCTCATACCAGAGAATCCTTTCTAATAAGCAAAAGGAATAGCAGTGTGTCTTGCATAAGCTAATTCCTAAGATGGCAGTGTATACCTTCCATGCTCTGGAGATAGAAGATACGATCCATCTCTTCTCCAGGGTTCTCATAACCCAGAACTGGAAATGCTACAGCTGCTTAGAATGGGTAATTCCATAAAGAAACGAAGACCAGAGCCTGAGATGGGGTGGGAACATTTGTGGCAGCAGCTCCCCTTCCTCCCTCCCTGCTTTCCTCCCTCCCTGCTTTCCTCCCTCCCTCTTTCTCTCTTTCTCTGTCTCTTCCACCTATCATCAACACACATGCAGAAACCTTTAACTGCTCTTCAGAGCAAAAGGTCTCTTTATCCTTTAAAACATGTCTGTCAGCTCAAATATTAAAAAAAAAAAATCAAAATAGTTTCATCTATATGTTTTGGAAAGCTGCAAGTGCCAGAACGCGTTCTCACCAAATATTTGCTATGGATATGTTTATCCAAAAATGTCATTAATTCTTTTATTCTTCTTCACTATGCTCACTGTCCTCATTAGGCTATAGGGATCCCATGCAGCCTGACAGTTTCTGTAGACACACGGTGACCAAGAAAAGGCTGTGAACGTAGGTCACAAGGCCAAGGGCACACATTAGATGGGAGGAGACAGTTTCTCAACACTTTGTCATCAGTTCTTCAGGCTTCCTATTCAATACTTTTTAAAAGTCTTATCAAAACATATTGCATCTTTTTCCTCTGGTAGGGTGGTTCAGCCAGGTTACTATTACAACTGCTTTGCTTTGTGCAATGAAATTATCAGAGATTCCATTTGCTGAGGTCACATGCAGACAGCAGTGCTCTCTGCCTTATAGCCAAATGATTACAGAATGCCCTTCAGTAATTCTTTAACTCTCAAATGCCTTGGAAATAATATGCTGGAGTATCACCGAGCTGTGACTGAGGCACCATTTGTGTTCAATATGATGGTGCACAAATGATATTCCTCTATAAAAGTTCAAACTACATTAATCTTTTAGGGAGGCTCATTGACTGGGAAGATGGCTTAGATATAAAATAAAGACACTGAAGGCTCACTGTGGAGAGCATCTCTGGACAGAATTTCAAGAACAGGCATAAGATAAGGTCCATAAGTTAACCCTTTATGATGAGGGTATAAGCAAGTGAATTGCAGTCCCAGAGGAGAGGTGGGAAGGGTGAAACATACCATTAATACAGGGAAAGGTGAGCTTTGAGGCCTGAGCTATTGAAAGTGTAAGTATCCAATACCCGAGACAAACGACTCTTAACAAGAAATGGGAACATTCCCAAGTTCATGGCTCTGACCCCTAACTACTTTGCAGGTTGGAAGCATGGCAGAGTTGCCAGATAGCCTTTCCTAATGTCAACCCTTATGTTGAGGAAACATGGCGAGCAGTTGCATGGTGGATGCTTTCTTCTTTCCCTGGGGCCTGCAGATGCAGCAGGAAGCAGGGAAGTCGTGCACATCAAGAGGCGAGAGTCCTGGCTGTTGATCAGCAGGTAAAGGTACTTGCTGCACAGCCTGATGAGCTCTGCACCCGTGCTTCTCCAACTTAATAGATGAATAGATGAGTTCAACAAAAAGAGGCAAAACCGGGTAGATTTAATGAGGTGTAGAAGTCTAGCTGCTATCTAAATAGCTGATATTAGGTTAGCTTATTTAGACTAGTGTTAAATAAATCTGTGAAATATAAACAGCACTGCTTGTTTCTAGACAAATTCTAGAAGCAGTAAGTATTGAATGAATGAAATGTGTAACAACACAGAAAAACACAGAGAGGGAGGCGGCTCAGTAGGTGGTGAAGACTGGAGTTCCGACTCCCAGCATTCATATAAATATCTGGGTATGGCCATGTGTTCCTGTAACCCCAGTACATGTGGATCCCAGGGTGCTGGCTTATAGCTTTGCAATCAATGAGCTGAGGTACGGTGAGAAACTTGTTTCAGAGAATAAGGTGGAGACAGATTGAAGAAGATACCTGATATCCTGATGCTTACTTCTGGCCTCCACATATACATGCACATGTATGTGCACATATATACACATATACACCCACCCACCACTTTCCCTCATACCCCCCCCACACCACCACCCACCCCACCCTACACACCACTCACCATACTCACACTCCCCCAACAGTACACACTCACACACATACAACATACACACACACCGCCCACACACATACCACACCCCCACACCATACATACCCACACAGCCACACACAGCACACACACAGCACAACACACACACATGTGCATGTACACACACGCATGCACACACACTCATACACAACACACACATTCACACACCCACATACACACCCATTCAAGCACACACATACCCACATATACACAGAGTCACATGCAAACACCCACACACAGCACATACACACATTCACACACACACCCCACATGCACACACATAACACACACACACCTCCATACACCCACACACATACAAACATCCACACACTCACATATACACTCACATACACTCGCACACACACATGTATATGCACACACACTCACACACACAGCACACACACAGAGCGCACACACAGAGTGCACACACACTCACACACATATACCACACACACCACAACCCCCACACATTCACACACTCACAACCCATACCCCCCACATGAATGCACATACACATGCACACACACACACACACACAGAGGCATGCCTACACACGCACACACACATGTATATGCACACACACTCACACACACAGCACACACACAGAGCGCACACACACACACATATACCACACACACCACAACCCCCACACATTCACACACTCACAACCCATAACCCCCCCACATGAATGCACATACACATGCACACACACACACACACACACACACACACACACAGAGGCATGCCTACACACTCACACACACATGCCACACAGATGCGCGTGCACGCGCACACACACACACACACACACACACACACACACACACACAAACCATGAGTCACAAGTAACTTACTTGTCATCACTACCATGATGGTGTGTATCTTAGTATTTTTTTCTCTTTAAAGAAAGACAGTATAAAATTTCATAGATGACCATTTTCTCTCTCAGTATGTAGTGTATGTTCCTTTCTTAGTCACTGCTCTATTGCTGTGAAGAGTCACCATGATTTTATTCCCCCTTCCCTTCTCCCTCTTGCTCTGGCCCTGCTCGCTCTGGCCCCTGTTCGCACCGGGCTCTGCTTGCTCAGGTCCAAAGTACACTGTAGCTGTCTTCAGACACCCATATGATGGCATTAGATCTCAATACAGATGGTTGTGAGCCACCATGTGGTTGCTGGGATTTGAACTCATGACCTCCTGAAGAACAGTCAGTGCTCTTAACTGCTGAGCCATCTCACCAGCCTGACCAATGCAACTTATATAAGAAAATATTTAATTGGGGACTTGCTCACAGGGTTCGTTCATCATCATCACGTGGGTAGTATGGTGGCAAGCAGGGAGAGAAGTAGCTGAGAATTTTACTTATGATCTGCAGGAGAGAGAGGGGGGAAGGAATGGAGGGAGGGAGGGAGGAAAGGAAGGAAGGAGAGAGAGAGAGAGAGAGAGAGAGAGAGAGAGAGAGAGAGAGAGAGAGAGACAGAGAGAGAGAGAGACAGAGAGAGAGAGAGACTTGACTTGGTATGGATTCACACTTAGGAGCCTATGGAGGCCATTCTCATTCTTGTCACCCTAGTCCCCAGTGTCAGCAAATAGATGCTCAAGATCCCCATAAAAGAGATTATCCCTAACAATTAACTTATAGACACCAATTTTGTTCACTATAAAATATAATGTGTTTTGATAAAATAAGTAGTATAAAAGGTATTTAATAAATGGAAAAAAACACTTGAATCCTATCACCTGGAAATGATACCCGTCAATAATTTGGGGAACAGTCTTTGATATATCTTTAGCATCGGGGTGATTAGTGCCCCCCCAATCCTATAATGTGAGCAGCTCTTGAGTCTCTGCTGAAACAGTTCTGGAGTCATAGAGACCCATTTGGAATGAAGGATAGATTAGACCTACCTCAGCAATTTCTACCAGAATTAAGTCAGAAAGGGTTAGGGGGACCTCATGAGAGAAAACTTTGGACAGATGGTATGGGGTAAGGGAAGGTCTGTTCTACCAGCATTTCTACAGCAGCTGGGCTTCTGTCTCCTCTCCCCTGAAACTCTGTAAGTGGGTCTGTGAGTAACAAGGTGGAGAGGGGAATCCCTGAGAGCTGTTTAGCCCATTGAGAAGGAGGAATGAAAATCTCACGGGTGTTTATTACCAAGGCAGCTGTTTGCTGGTCACAAGGCCACCCCTTTGTTTTGTCTCCTCCACCAACCCAAGGCAACTGCCAAAAGCTTTGCATCATGTTTTTGTCCTTCCCCATTCCTAGAATCTGAACACCAAATGTCAGTTCTTTATAAATCACCCAACCAAAGATAGATGAAAGCCCACACATACTCCTGGCTCTGGGCTTTGCCCCTCTGCTTGTACCTTCTTCCTCGAATGTTTTCCCATCTTCTTGGTCAACATCTTTCTACTCCTTCCCACCCCCCCCCCTTTTTTTTTTAACTCTGCTCAGATTTGGTCTTTCTGAAGATGTCCTAGTCAGATTATCTTTAAAAAGAATGTTTACTTTTATCTTTTGAGTTTATAATTATTTTTTTCAGAGTGTGTGTGTGTGTGTGTGTGTGTGTGTGTGTGTGTGTGTGTGTTTGTGCATGTGAATGAAGGTGTCTAAAAATGTTAGAAGAGGGTACTGGATCTCCTGAACCTGGGAACTGACCTCTGGTCCTGTTCAAGTGCAGTAGACGCTTTAAAACATCTTTAGTCAGTCCTAGTGAGCTAACATTGCAACATTGTAACTTTCTCCCACTATAGTATCAGTCTTGCTGGTCTTATTTACTTTTATTTTTCCGTAGCATTTACCACCTAAGCCACTATTTACTACTGTTTCTTGCCTGTTGTGTCTCCCTCAGGAGAATGTGAACTCTTGAGGGCAGGGACATTTTTGTCTGGTTCCTGAATACTTAACAATAGCATCTGCTGCACAAATTGTCACCCGACTAGCATGTTTAATTAATTATTTGAATAGTTTTGGAGAATTTGGAGACTATGTTAGCATGTGAGTCAGTGGAAGGCACACTGGACAAAGAAGAGAGAAAAGATTCAAAAGCTACAGCAGAATCTGAGAGAACTAGAAACAAACAGCCCAGAACTGTCTGTATGATACTGTGTGGGGATGATCCAGTCTTTCATTATTGAATTGTCTTGACTACTATTTTTAGATTTTTTGTCTCCATTAACACATAGACATAGCTTATTTATTTGGAAAGTATCATACAACTAGGCCAAAACAGTCTATTATTTTTAAGACTAATATATATTGAACACTTGGAGTCAGAACCAATTGACCTATTGATTTAGAGGACAAGACAGAAAATCTATTTATTTGCCAAGTTCTTATTTTCTATGATAGAAGAATTTCTACAGTATCGATTAGCTGCTTCCTCCGACCACCGCTGTGCTTTAGGATGTGATGTTTTTAAGTAAAGATTACGTCAAGATAAGACTTTTAGGTTCTAATTAATGCGATGATCACTGAAACCAATATTGTAAATAAAGATTTTCTATCACACAGCCTTATGGGGAAAGATGTTGACTTTGCCAGTTAGCCTAATGCCTCGAGATGAAGCTATTTCATGCCTCCTCAGTCGGGTCTGTTTTCTGTGGAAAGAGCAGCCCAGTCTAGGCGCTTCATTCTCAGTGACAATAGGCTGCTTCATGATGGGGAAATATTTTGTCGCTTATTTTCAGGCTTGCATTTGAAAAGAATCTCTGCTTCCATCTGCATACTCTACCCCCTCGCCCTTAAGGAAATCCTATATCTTGCAGTTGATTGCACCCCAAACCCACATATGTAACTCTCCTAGAGGGTTGACACCTATGCAACTGGAGCCCCATATGGCCCAGCAGTCACTGACCCTTGACATACTTTTCCTATTCTGTTTTAAGTTTTTACATAGATTTAATTATTTTGAACTTTACTTTTATCAGAAGAATATAAAATTCAGTCAATTGGTTAAAGCATTTTCTTTTCAGAGTGAACTCAGATTTATAAAAGAAAGGTGAGAAGGAACTTTCCAGGGAGGAGTAGCCTCTCCACCGCTTTTCTTTCTTTAAGACTGAATCTCAAGCCTAGACTGGCCTCAGTCTTGTAGTTGTTGAAGTAGACTTTGAACTCCTAATCCTCCAGTCTCTATTTTCAAAGTTCTGGGATTCTAGGCATGCACTGCTATGCCATTCGTTTTTTTTTTTTTTTTTTTTTTTTTTTTTTTTTTTTTTTTTTTGTGGTGGAGATAGGAATCAGACTCAGACTCAGAGTTCTATGTATGCTGGCAACTCTGCCAAGCTGAGTTGCTACCTTCACGAGCCCCTGCCTGGAATATTTCCACAGTCTTAGCTGATCCTTCTGAATCACACATTGTGTTGTGTGTTTTTCACAGACCAAGTCTTCACATCAAGATCTCTAGTCTAGTGGCATACCAGTTTATTTTTTATTTTTTTATTTTTTGAGATAGAGTCCTGTTATGCACTTTAGGCTGGCCTTGAACTCATGGCTCTTCTGCCTCAGCTCTCCTCATTTGTTTCCAGCACACAGTATAGTATTTTTAACTCTAAGTTCAATACTGCATAGCAGTAGATCTTTAGAGCTTTTCCATCTTGCTTGGCTGCAACATATTCTCATTTTTATTAGCATGTAATAATCATATGAAATAGAGGGATTCGTTGTGGTTGTTTCATACATGTGAATAATATACTGTAATGGGCTTGCCCCACATTCTCTCTCTTGTTCCCACTTTCCCCTTCCTCTAGTCCCCTTTCTCTCCCCAAATAGCATGACTGAGTGAAACGTATTTACTACTTTCCTAAACCCCTTATTTTTGATCTCTATCTCTTTGATTACTTAAAAAAATACTTCTAAATGTTTTGTGTGTGGGTGTTTTGTCTGTCCATCACATATGTCCAGTAGAAGGCAGAACAGAATTGGATTCCCTGGAACAGAAGTTACATTCAGTTGCTACCTACCATGTGGTGCTGGGAACCAAATCTGGGTCCTCTGGAAGAACAATCAGTGCTCCTAAACACTGAATGATCTCTCCAGGCCGTAGTCTGACCACCGTAGAGACTCCATATAAACAGAATCACACTGCATTTGTTCTTTAACTGAATCATTCCAAAGTATGATAGCATCTATGTTTACCCATGATGTGGTAGGTTTCCCCCTCCATTTGGGTTTGGTATGTCCTGTACACATATACTGTATACATATATACTGCATGTATATACTGTACATATATACTGTATGTATATACTAAAGTAAGCAATGAAATTCAAGTATGATCTATCATTATTATTTCTGAGTTCTTATCCTAAATCATTCAAATCAGAACATGGCCACAATAGTCAAGATATGAAAATGCCTACTTGTCCATTAAGAAATGATTTGAGATATCTTCTTTTTGCGTATCTTTCTTTCAAAATTTAATTTACGTGCATTGGTGTTTTGCCTGCATTTGTGTCTGTGTTAGAGGGTTGTATCCCTTGAAACTGGAGTTACAGACAGTTAGTTGCAAGCTGCCTTGTCGGTGCTGGGACTTGAACCTGGGTCCTCTGGAAGTATTATTAACTGCTGAGCCATCTCTTCAGCTCTCTCTCTCTGTCTCATCTATGTCTCTCTCTCTCTCTCTCTCTCTCTCTCTCTCTCTCTCACACACACATACACACACACTCAATATCTAAATTTTAAATACAGGCTGGTTCCAACTTACAGTTCTCCGGTTTCAGCCTTCTGAGCGCTGGGATCATAGGTGCACATTGCCATGCTGTCTGTTTTCATTCACACTACTGGATAATAAAACCTTTTTAACAAGAAGGTTTCCTTAAGATATTTATTCTTCCCTTAAACTTACTTGCTTCCTTCTCACTGGCCTCCAAGTTTGCATATCATAACAGAAATGCCGAATGCCCCTGATTACTTAAAATAGAAGCGTATCTTACTGACTTATCCACTGCCTTCACTGATCACACCCAATGTGATAAAAAAGCTTATCTATGAATATAATTTCATTTTCTTCTTTGCATATTTTTCTAATATGGACGCCTATACCCCACTAAGTATCTTAAAACTTTAGCCTTTGGTTCCCAGAAACTTCTACACAAAACAAACCCCACAACCTTTAAAGCCAGATTTATTTTATTATTCATTTATGGATACGTGTGTGTCTGTGTTTATTTTCTGTATTTGTACAAGAAGGTTGCCTGTGGAGGTCAGAAGAGGGAGCTGAGTCCTCTGGAGCCCAACTTACAGGCAGTTAGAAGCTGCTGCACAGGGATTCTGGGAACTGAACTCTGGTCCTCAGAATAAGAAGCAAGCACTCACCTCTTGTGAGCCATCTCTTTAGTGCCTCAAACATAAAATGAGACTGGTTTAATTTTGATTTGAGTACTTTCTTTGTGTGTGTGTGTGTGTGTCTGTGTGTGTGTCTGTGTGTGTGTCTGTGTGTGTGTGTGTGATTACCTTTTGAATACAGGTCCTATAATGTAAGCATCTGTCTTGTTCACTACTGTATTTTTAGGGTTTTGAACAGTGTCTGGTTCATAGTACGTATTTAATAGATACGTTTATTTGTTTTTGTTTTTTTAATAGACAATTTTATAGAATTAAAAAATGTGAAACTCCCTCTTTCTCCATCCATTGATGCATCTTTCTTCATCTATCTATGTATCTATGTATCTATTATCTATTTATCTGTCTGTCCATCACCCATTTGTCATTTACCTATGTATCTGTTTATCTGTTTGTACCTATCAATAATCTCTTTCTACTTATATATGTATGTATCTGTCTATGTATATGTATCTATGTATGAATATATCAATCATCTATATCTATCTATTCATATATTTGTCATCTATCTATGTACCTGTCTATGTATGTATCTATCCATTTGTTCTTCTATTCCTCATGCCTCTAACACGTGTGTGCAAACATACGTACACACACACACACACACACACACACACACACACACACACACTTTAGTTGAGATTTTCATGTATCTTTTGGAATCATACCACTGATAACATGAGCCTTAGAGATTATCTGGTTTAGTCATCTTTTGTTTAACTCTCCAGCATGTTCCTTGCTTAGGATTCCAGGGTTATTTTGATGATAGTGGTTGTTTCAGTGCCTCTCTGATGAGTTTCGAAGTCTTACTGATGGGTGGTAGTATCTTCCGAGGGTTCATTTTCATTGTTTCTAGAATTATAGATCTCATCATTCCATTCTTCACCACCTGGGGTTCAAATTATTGGACAATACTGTAGCTTAAAAATTATTTATATTTTATTTTTTCACGTGTATGTGTGGTCAGAGAACAGCTTGTGGGAATGAAATCTTTTTTTTTTTTTTTTTTTAATCATGTAGGTTCTAGGAATTGAACTCAGAGGGTGAGGCTTAGCAACTGCCTTTACCTACTGATCCTTCTCCTTGGATCCTTCCTGCAGCTTTTGGTAGGAGAATGAATGTTCTTTTTCTATTTTTTATTTTGTTATTTCTGTACTTAAGACTTTACCTACCTGAATCGCCACCTACTCCTTGCCCCTCCCCAGGTTTTTACCTCCCTCATCAATTTGAATTTCTTTGCTTAAAATTGTCCTCGTTGCTCATTTATAGCTTGTCTATTCTAAGCAAGACATACAATAAAATCTTTGTATAAAGGCCAGTTTCTTAGACTATAGGTTGCTATTGCATGTGAGGTCACAGAACTGTATATGGGGGTTGAAAAAATTGGCAACAGCAAATATATTCTAAACAGGTAACAACCAAATATTAGTTCAAGATCAAATGTGTATGAATTGCAGGCATTTCTGGTGATGCTTCCGTGTATTGCATCACCTAACTTCACAGCAGCCTTGGGTCTGAATATATGATGTGTGTGTGTTCGACTGAGCATGCACCTTGGCAGCCAAAGCCGGCGACGCTGTAGGAAACACCTCAGCTCAGACTCAGCACTGCTGTATGTGACAAGATACAGTGTTTTTACTAAATATGCAACGTTTCCTGTGCTTATGTAAACATAAGAGCTTAATTATAGAAAACATACATTTGTAATGTCATTCTACTATCATTCCTCGGCACCATGTATCAAATTAAAATATCTTTGGATTATTTTGTGTTTGTTAAAAAGTTGGATTTTAAAAATTGTTGTTTGAGTCACTCTCATTAAAAAAAAATCATTCAATGAATTTTGGCATGGGATTAGGACAGAATTTTCAACAGTTTCTGAAATTGCCTGTCCTGGGTAGTTGGTTTTTTTTTTTTTTTTTTTTTTTTTTTTGTCAGTTTAACACAAACCCCAAGAAACCTCAACTGAAAAATAACGTCATTAAATTGGACTATGGAGACATTGTATTAATGATTAACTTGGGAGGGTTCAGCTCATTGCAGGTGGTGTCCTCGCTTGGCTGGTGGTCCAGGTGGTATAAGTAGGCTGAGCAAGCCAAGTGGAGCAAGCTAGTCAACAGCAGCATCCCTCCATGGCTTCTACTTCATTTCTTGTCCCAACTTCTCTCAATGATAAATTGTGACTTGAGAGTTATAAGATGAAATAAATACTTTCTTCCCCAAGTTGTTTTGGTTATGATGTTTATTGCGGCAACAGATGGGAAACTCATACAAGCCTTAACCATGCATGTGCCACTTTGTATTGCATATTTATGAGATAGTCAGGTGTGCTGTCTGAAATTAGGTTTTGATTGATTATAGGGCAATTCTTCGGTCATATTCTTTCAAATAAGGGACAAATGTCACAAATGTTTCAAGTGTGTAATCACCTCTTACGGTACCTCCTGGCGATGGGGCAGGGAGTGGAACTTGGCTGCTGTTGGAGAGGTGACCTGCTCACCCAGCTTCTGACAGTTCTCCTTTGTAATTGGTTCTGGAGTTTCAGCTTTTTCTTTTTGACCATGGACAGTATTTGTTATTACTAGAACACATGAAGACACACTGCTACTTCCTCCGGGGAGGCATAGGCATGATTTCAGATCTTGCCAATCCTCACCTTCCCCCCAGAGACCCTAAGAAACTCCTCTCTGTCCCATCACTTGAGAAATGACTCTGTAAGTGTTTATATGTATCGTTGGGAGACTGAATGTTTTCAAGTGACAGTGTGGGAAACAACTTGCTGATTCCAGATTTGCTGAAGAGTCAAGCTGAAGTCAATATGAAACTGTCATTTGTCATTTGGATAAGTGTGTCTTAGAAGTGAAGCAGAGGTGGTTCTGGGTCATATATCACATATATCACGCAAAGGAATTGGCTTCATGTTTCAAGGAGTAAAGCTCTTGGGGTAATAGGAAATTCTTTCATTGTGAAAATTATTCTTCATGATGAGACCTAAAATGTCCTTAAGATCTGGGCTGAGGTGATATCTTAATGGTTAGAGCACTTGGAAACATGAGGACTGGAGTTGGGAGCCTCAGGACTCACATAAATGCCAGGTAGGAGTGGCAGCCTACCTATAATTCTAGCCTCAGATTGCAAGCTGGGTCATGGAGGTAACCATGACAGCAAGGTTTAGGGTTGATCAAGAGAGCCTACCTTATTGAATAAGGTGGAGGACCGATTTGGGGTGGGTCCTGATTTTAACCTTTGGCCTTTACAAGCATACAGGTTTGGTGATGTTGCTGGTGGGCACTGCCTATATGTGTCCACATACATGAAACATAGAAAAATATAAAAAATAGAGAAAAAATTATTCAGGTGAATTCTCTTGGGATGTTGTCTGTTTGGTCACTAGAGCTTGTCATGTAGTGTGTCTAAGTTGGGACACTTAGTTTTAAACATGTTGACTTTTTGGTAGTATACATCTTTTCATAAAGAAACACTTAGAAACTCCCATCGAAACTGATGCTACATCTCTTAATATGAGAAAACAGTCAGTGTTGTGTCTCTGTCTCTCTCTGTCTCATCTATGTCTCTCTCTCTCTCTCTCTCTCTCTCTCTCTCTCTCTCTCTCTCTCTCACACACACACACACACACACACTCACACAGGACAAGTAAGTACCAGTATCATTCTTTGTAATCAAATGGTTTAAGAATTAAATTAGGCTTTGACAAGGCTGTTATCTAAGCAGCAATACATTGCTTTGAGTGGCAAGTTGAAATTCTAATTTGTCTCTTAAAACCTCAAAATACTCTTCTATTTTCTGACTGCACAAATTCCTAAACAGCATGCTTTCACCTGTAGCATTTCACAGAAATGTAACGCAAAATGTGAACATCTCAGCATATTAAGGTAGATGTGCCCACTGACAGGACAAAGCAATCACTTTCTTTATTCTTAAAGCGGCTGTTCACAGAGATTAATTGCCCCATCAGTTACCATCCTTGGAAAAGTATCATTGGACAAAGACACACATTTTAATTTGTTTGTTGTGTCTGGTCCTATTAGGCTCGATAGCCAGCCATTGTCTTCAGGAATGTCTCAGCAGCAGTGGTTGGCTGGCATTGTGCAAGATGTGATGACTTCAAATGGGACATTTTGAGAATTATTGCATTTGTGCAACACTATTTTAAAATAGAAACCCTTTCCAGTTGAAATCATCAGTGTTTCAATGAGAAAGCACCCACTTTCATTCCTGGGCATGGACATATTTGCTTCTGAAGTCATGTTATGATGGAGAGCTTTGTGTCATTAGCTGACTGGCCTTTGTGATCAACCACCAATTTTTAAGAAATGATTGGTAACACATAAAATGCCCAGTCAGCATGTTGCTCTTCCATTTTTCTTCATTACAGTTAAAAAAAAAAAAACATACAAAAGAAAGCAAAGATATCATTTCTCAAGATACTGTTGTTCCAATTCTTTTTTATGTAAAAATGTGTAACAAAGATAAACTTATATCTACTTGAACTCTACAGAAATTCTACACAATTTAGTAACTGCTAAATCAATGCATTTTTCATACTTTTTGTTTATACAACTGCAGAATGACTATTCTTTTCCAGTCTGTGGGCTAGACTGTAGGAGCATAAAGTAAGCAAAGCCTTTTCCTGCCCTACAACCTCAAAAGCTGGGAAGGGAGATGCTTCTGTGATGAGTTACAACTTAGCTGCAGCCAGTTAGTAACCTGTAGAATGTTGCCCAAACCTGCACTGGCGACTGATCAGTCCTCCGTGGAAAATCTGAGGATTGCCTTAGTGACAACTGCACTCACTCAAACTTAGTAAATACTTCCTGTCTCCTTTGGGACACTTATTACTGGAAGTCCAGGGACTTGGCAAGAGAGGTACAGATTTGTCACCCTCATTTCCTGTTCCCTTCAGTAATTTTAGCAAAAGTAGCTGCTTCTTATCTCAGAGTGCATTGGCTACTGAAACTCTTATTGTTTTTAATTAGTACCTCAACTTTTAAGGACAGAGCTGAGAGCAGAACTTCCATAGCGGAACTGTCGTTCTTCCCTCCAGACCTGTCCTATGCTGTCGCTCTAGACACTCCAGACAGAAATATGACTGTGTGTCTTAGAGATTAGCTTTCTCCTCCTTTTCCTTTTGTTTTTTCTACTGATCTCACCCAATACATGGTTTATATATCACTTATGATGTGCATTCTTTTAAAAAAATATTTATTTTATTTGTATGTTTGTATGTCTATGCACCATGTGTGTGCATGAACCCTTAGAAGTCAGAAGAGGCACTGCATCCCCTAAAACTGGAGTTAGCATGTAGCAGCTGAACCCCAGCCCTGTGCAATAGTAGCCAGTGTTCTTAACCACTAAGCCATCTCTCCACCCATATAAGATGTAGGTAACGCAACTTTTGCCGCCTCTGGTTTTAGTTCTCACTTCTTATTTCATAAATTTCTGAGACTCCTCAAATACAGTTTAAAATGAATGTGTTCTCTTCCCCGCCCCTCATCTTCTAGCCCTTCTGCCTTACTGCACCTTCCCAGTTTCTTTTCCCAGCTAAACACGTCACCACTCATCCACGGATCACACTGTAATACAGAACCTTCTTTCTTCCCCATTCCAACTGATTGCCTGGTCTGGTTAGTTTCCCTTGTTACTCTCCAACAGGCAAATCAAGCTTGGATATTAGCAAACACTGAGAGTTCCTATGCCATTTCTGTGTAAGTCAATGAAAGCTCCCGGTGCATCCTCTTTTGAAATGTACCACACTGTCTACCTTGAATGCTTATGAGCTTTTATGCCTTATAAGATAAACAAAAGAAAAGCAAACTCTTTAGGTCCTTCAAGGGAGATAGGTTGGATGCTCTGCCTCCTGGGACCTCAGGGAATCATTTGGTTGAGGTACTCTTTGCAAAGAACATTTTTAGAAGGAGGCTTTAATGTGCTCAAGAGAAATATTTGGAATAAATAAAGGGGTAGAAGATTGACCTGAATGTGCCAGCAAAGTTTAGTAGAAGCATGTCTTTGATGCAATTCATCTCCAAAGTTAGTAGAATGCTAACTGAGGGGAAAGTGTATGTGTGTATGTGTGTGTGTTGTGTGTTTGTGTGTTCTTGATCATGGCTTCTGGAAACCAAGTCACCAAAAAATCAGAAAACAGGAGAGTGAGAGTTCCTGACATGGACCCTGCAGAAAAACTCAGAGTGAGGACAGGTCTGGCCTAGAGGTTGATCTTAACAGAATAAGAATTTTTCTAGTCTGGTTAAGTTAATACGACTTTATGTAGGTTGGTAAGAAGTAACTGTTACTGACAGAATTGATGTTCTGGAAGCTGTCGCAGTCTTGTCCAGAGATGACAGAGAGCTTTAGTGATGGAGTTAACAAGTGACTGTAGCTGATGGATGGGACAGGGTTTGGATACAAAGACAGCTTTAAATAAACCTAAAATATCTAAAAATAGATTCCGAGTAATGTGCTTGCAATCTCCCTTTGCACAGGTTATGTTGATTGATTCTTAGCCCAGCAGTGAAATTAATACAAAATTTCTTGTTTGAAAAATAATGGCCGAACTTTTCAAAAACATCTTAGCATAGGTTAATCATGTGTGATAAAAATGTTAGGCTTCAGGATGACATCTTCATGCATATGTATAATGTCTTTTGGTCATAGCCACCTCCATTACTGTCTCATGACCCCTTCCATTCCTACTGATCCTTCCTCTTCTCTTTTCACGTCCTTTTGAGTGCTGACCCAACGGGTTTAATTGGGATTACTTACAAAAGCACAGGAGAGGGATTATCTACAGGAGCACTGGCAGCCTATCAGTGAAGAGAGCATCTCTTCCTACTCCCAGCTACAGTTAACCATGAATACCAAAGGTAGGGCCTCAGGAACCCCTCCCATCTCATGCAAGTAACCACAGCTGCTGTGAATTCAAGAGTTCAAGTCAGACCCAGACGATGAGATTCCCTGACAGTCTCCATGTTCCTCCAGCTCTTACATTCTTTCTGATCTGTCTTCCATAATATTTTCTGAGCTCTGAGGAGAGTTAAACAGGGTCCCACATAGCTGAGCATTCAACAGCCACTGACTCGCAGCACTTTGACAGTGGCAGAACTTTAAATCCTGAATAGAGTCCTGTTTTAAAGCAGGGTATTTAGCTGCATCAACTTTATACACACTCATGGGTGTTGGGGTAAGCAGTAACAGTTACCAAATTAGCCCCTGAACACATGTGATTTTATGCCCTAAGCTAAAGTTCTCAGATCTTAGCTGAGCAGGTTCTTGCTTTATATATAAGATCCAGAATGGGGATATTTAATTCATGTAAAGTCACTCAGGCATTGCATTTCGACTACTAACAGACAATGACTTCTAAGGCCTTACTTTCTTTTTAAATTTTTATTTATTTTTGTTTTCCATTAATTACTTAATTTACATCCTGTTAGGAGCTTCCCCTCACTCCTTTCCTCCAAGTTCCTCCCTTCTACCTCTCCTGCCCCATCCTCCCTCCTTTTCTCCTCAGATGGCTATCAACCATCCTTAGCATATCAAGCTGCAGTAAGACTAGGCCCATTTCCTATTGAGCCTACTCTGCAGCCCAGCTGGGGAAAGGGATCCAAAGGCAGGCAATAGAGTAAGAGACAGCCCCTGCTCCTGCTGTTAGGGTTCCCACATGAAGACCAATCTGCACATCTGTTACAAATGTGTAGGGGACCTAGGTCTGTCCCATGCATGCTTTCTGGTTGGTGGTTCAGTCTCTGTGAGCCCCTGTGGGACCAAGTTAGTTGAGTCTGTAGGTTTCCTTGATCCCTCTGGCTCCAACTTCTCCTCTTTCTTCCTCTGATTTTCCCACGTTTGGCCTAATGTTTGACTGTGGGTCTCTGCATCTGTTTCTATCAGCTGCTGGGTGAAGCCTCTCAGATGGCAGTTATGCTAGGCTCCTATCTGCAAGTATAGCAGAATATCATTAATACTTTCAGGAGTGACCTTTCTCTCATGGCATGGGTCTCAAGATGGACCAGTCATTGGTTGGCTATTCTCCCAACTTTTGCTCCCTCTTTATCCCTGAACATCTTGTAGTCAGAAAAAACTATGGGTTGACGGTTCTGTGACTGTGTTGGTGTCCCCATCCCTCCATTGGAAGTCTTGCCTAGTTATGGGAGATAGCCACTTCAGGTTCCATATTCCCTATTGTGAGGAATCTTAGCTAGGGTCACCCTCATTGGTTCTTGGGAGTTTCCATTGTCCTAGGCTTCTTGATCACCCCAAGATGCTGTTCCCCATTTCACTTCTTTTTCCAGTTCTCTCTCCTTCTTTCCTTTACACATTTGATCCCTCTTGTTCCCCTCCTCACCCCATCCGGTTCCCTCATTCTACCTACCCCCAATGTCTATTTTATTTCCCCTTCTCAGTGAGATCCAAGCATTCTCCCTTGGGCCCTCATACAGTTTATATCTAGAGTGTCTTCCAAAATCCCATATGGAAAAGGCATGTTGGTGTTATTAGGAATAGCTGGAAACATTTAGAGGCTGAGTGTAGTGGAACTCCCTATCTGTCCCTTCTCTGTTGATTGCATCTTGGCCACGAGGCAAACAAGTTTGCTCTCCTTCACACTCATGCCATAATGTGCTGCTTTCCCACAGCCCCAAAGCAACAGGATTAACCTGAAACGCTGTAAGCCAGAATACACCTTTTCTCTTTTTAGCTTGTTTCCAGTACAACAAGACACCAATGGAAAGCTGCTGACCCAGGAATCTTCAGTATTGTCAGAATCTCTTCTGCTTCCCATATTGGCTGCAGGGGCTCAAGGCTGGGTTTTTCATGGGGATACCTCACTGCTGCTCCAGCTACTCTTCCACTGGACACCCTGAGGGGAGAAGCAGAAAACGGTCCACATGCGCTTATAAATTTCATTCGTGAGCCTATTGCAATTGGAACTGAAGACGTATAAAAATGGAAGCTAATAATGTGTATGCAAATTCATAATTATTGCATTTACAAACCCTACCCATTTATGTTTTTCTTAATATGTGTTTAGAGAAAAAAAAACCAAGGGCCTCACTAAGTAGCCCTGGCTGTCCTGGAACTCAGTAGGTATAAATCAGGCTGCCTTGGAGCTCATAGAGGTCTACCTGCCTACTGAGCGCTCATATTGCAGGCATGTACCATTATGCTTGGCATAATAACTGTCTTTTCACAGAACAGCTGGGACTTTTGATAAATCTCAAGTTGCATTTAGGGAACAGATGTAGAAAAATATGAGGGCAGGTTGGGAAGGTTGAGTGCACACTCTTGGACATGAATATGTAATTGTAACAGTTTGTATACATTTATCTCAATAAACTTGGAATGCAAATTTCTCAATATTGAAAAGTTTCTTGGGGCCAGTGAATAGCTCAGCAAGTAAAGGTGCTTCCTGCATCAGTCTGGCTACTGAAATTTGATCCCCTGAACCCACCTAAAGGTAGAAGGAGAGAACCCACTTCACAGAGTTGTTGTCTGACCTTCTGTGGAATGGACATCTTACCCACCCACATGATACACACACATTTAAGTAAGTAAATAAATAAATAAGATATATTTACAAATACAACTAAAATGAAAAAACATTCAGTGCTAATCTTTTTGAAGACAAAGGATTGCTATGACTTTGATCACAGTCTACTTTATTGGCAATAGTCACCCACTCAGAAAATGTTACTCCTGCATGTGTGCATATAGGCTAAAGATCAACCTCACGTTTTAGTCCTCTTCCATAAGGTCCCAATGACAGATCAAAGTTTGAGCCCACTAAAGCTCACCCTCGGGAGCTAAAGGGTATATTGGGCTTGCTTATAGGGCATGGCTGAGGGGTTATAGGCAGGAACATGGGTTACCCTAAAGTATCAGCACTGAGAAGTCTGAAACCAACATGGATGACAACTTCCCCATAGCTACATAGATGGAGCCCCTTTTAGTCTTCTCCAGTCTGTATGCTCTAAGACCTCCCTGAGATTCCCATGGCCATATGTATTTAGGACAGAATTGCTTACAGAAGGCTTAGGGGAGTGTCTGGGTACTCAGCAGAGAGTCCAATGTTCCCTCCAAAATCCCTCCTTTTGTGAGGAAGCTCCATCATGACTGGTTCTTTCCAAAAAGCACAACTGATAGGTAAAGATCACGGCTCTTTGCTCTGAGAGTCAAATTCTTTAAGGTTACTTAAACAAAGAAACACTCCAGGCATGATGTTTTAAGGTAGGCCCACCAGAAACCACCATATACTCTTAAAAATTGGAAGGAAAGTCTTCAATGCTAGTGTGTGGGGAACTTAGCCAAACCATGCAGCCCCTGAGACTTTTTAAAGCCTTTTGGTTTTCTTATGCACAAGCCCTGCATCCTGGTTGTCACACTTCAGTTAGCAAGAATAGTTATCTGCAGCAACCTTCTTAGATTTTTTTTTACCTTTTCTCCTTTGGGTCTAAGATAGCAGTTTAAAGAAATTTAAGGACATGATAAGCTTTTTAAAAATGTATCACATACATGGAGAAGTCTCTTTCAGAGGTCATCCTTCAAATTCGTTCCTAGTTTGTTTCCTCTTTCATTTTGTTTTTTTTTTGCCAAGAAAGCAGAGGGAGGTGTAGTCAGTCACTTGGCCTCTTTGTAGAGTTTTTTTTTTTTTCTGTAAGGACTCTGACCTCCTGCTGTTCTGAGTCTTTAGTGAATGTTTGTACATCCAGATATGCAGGCTTTTCTCCCTCAACAATGAATAAATTAAATTTTAGCATATTTTGCAATCTGGAAAGGCTGAATTTTCCCTTAAACTATCAAATCCTAGGTTTTTTTTTTTTTTTTTTTTTTTTTTTTTTATAGCATTCTCCCTCAATCTGCCAGCAACCTACTAATGACGATGTTGGCTTTCTCCAGGGTAACATGCTGTCTCTACTATGTTGTCGAATCTCCTCTGCGGCTTCACCAGCAGAACATTGAGATTCACACTTTTGAAATTATTTATTGTTAGTTTTTGCTTGTGTGTGTGTGTGCTGCATGTGTTTGTGAACATTTGCATGTACGTGGGCACATGTGTATATATGAGTGTGTGTGTGTTGACAGCATGTATGAGAAATGTTCCCTTGTCCTTTCAAGGTTTCAGGGGCAGCTCCCCTTCCTTAGCACCCAGGCCTTCTCCTCAGAGCTACCTCTGACCAAATGATCACCCCTTTGACCACCTGATCACTTCTTTGATCATGTGATTACTCTGACCACCTGATCACTCCTCTGATTGTCCCTCAGACCACTTGATCACTTCTTTGATCAACCGTCTGCTCACCTCTTTGACCATATGATTATGCCTCTGACACCCAATCACTCTTCTGACTCCTGATGACCCTTCGCTCTGAATACACTTCTTTAGTCACCCCTCTGATCATCTTTTTGACCATTCCTCTGATGTCTGATTATTCCTCTGACCCCCAATCACCCCTGTGAGCATGTTGTCACTCCTCTAACAACCTGGATATCCTTAGAAAAATCTCATATTTTAAGGTTAGTTTATCATAAATGTTAATTCTATGTACAATCTTAGTTCTCCTTTTCTGTGCCAACAGATGCATTCACAGGTTCATGGCAACCAGGCCATGGCTATTTTTGGATTTCATTACTTTGAGGACTCACACTAACTTTTGCCTTGTTGTAGAACTTGCTCAGATTTTCCACTTCTTTTTGAGTCAGTTTTGGAACTTTGATTCTTGCTGAGAGCTTGCCATTTATCTATTTGCTCCACTGAGTTGAACCAGTTTCCATTGGATCTTTTCTCTTGTCAGATAGGGTTTACAGTTTTTCTTTCCTTTTTTATTTTTGAGATAGGGTCTCTCATAGCATTGGGTGACTTTAAAGGTGCAATGTACTCAAGATTTACCTTGAACTTCTCCTCCTCCTGCTGAAAATTCCTAAATGCTAAGGTTACGTGTGTGTGCTACAATGCCTAGTTTCTTAGTTCTCCTTAAAACAATCTCTTTGTGTGTATGGTTCTCCTCTCCTTTCCATCTTTCTCTTCACCACAGCTCAGTTAGCCAGGCTGGCTAGCCTTTAGGAGATGGTTGGTCCTTCCCACTCCCTCATGTGCTGTGGGAGGCCACTGCACTTGCTTTTTCATCTTTGGTCAAGGGATCTGAGCTCAGGGGGTCAGGATTGAAGAGTAAGGTGATGTAACCTGTGACCCACTTCCTCAATTTCCACAATTTCATAGTATTTTTAGTATGCAAAATTAGGTGGTTAATTTGAGTCCATTTCAAACACTGTAGGTATTTACAGCTGTAAGCTGCCCTTGGAGCGTTGCCTCTTTGCTATGCTGGGATTTTATTCTCATTAACTTTAGAGAATTTTCCATAATTCTCTTTGTGAATTATTCTTTGCTCATTTATAAGTGTGTTGTGGAACTTCCATGTCTTTGTAACTATCTTAAGGTTTCTTCTGTTAGTGATTTCAAATTTTACTCCTTTGTAAGCAGGGAGCATGCTTTGTATGACTTCATCCTATGTGATGTATTGAGACGTGTTTTATTGTCTGACACATGGACTCTCCTTCAGAGTGTGTATCCTGCTCTTGCCGGTGGAATGCTCTGTGTCTGTCAAGCTTCTGATATCATTCTAGCCTTGCAGTCTTTGTGTTGATCTCTTATTTGGATCTCTGTTATTAATTTTCTATTTTTCTCCTTAATTACATTTTAATTTTCTACATCCTAAGGTTCTGATAGGTATATGCACATAAGTGTGTGTGCATATGTGTTTGTTCATAATTGGTTTGTTTGACAGTTTGAAAATTTTTGCTTGTCCACTATATGGTTTTGAGTTATTTTATTATTAGTTATTTTGAGGAAAAAATTAACATCTTATAGAATAGTCTAGTTCATGTTAGTATAAACTAATTTTATAGTAAACAAAAAGTTACTCTAAAATAACTTGTCTTCACTTTCTGTATTGTATAATTATTGTTATAAACAAAACTCTATGCATTATCATTAGAATTCATAATTACTGCTTTGTTTAGTTGTCTCCTAAATTAGAAAAGATAATTATCAATAAAAATCCATGCATCCCATTTTTCTGTAATTTTCTATGTGTTTACCTTTTATGATGTTCTTTATTTTTCTGTGTAGATATAAATTACTAATTTCTTTTTTTGTACTAATTAGTTTATTCACTTTATATCCAGACTGCTGCCCTCTTCCTTCAGGTCCCCCTTTACACAGTCCTTATCCCATCTCCCTCCCCTTCTTTTCTGAGAGGGTAGAGGCCCCTCCTGGGTATCCCCCCCTCCCCTGACACATAAAGTCTCTGCAGGGCTAGGTGCATCCTCTTTCACTGAGCTAGAGAAGGCAGTCCAGTTAGGGGGATTGAGTTTCTTTTTATTTCAGCACAAAAATGTTGCCAGTGACAAATTGTCTCCTTTTATTTATGTGATGTTAAACAAAAGAAATTCTAGCACTTGTTAAGATGATAAAGAAGATATTATTCATGACTATTCCAATATTGGAACAATGGAGACTAATATTACTGCAATGGGGACTCAACTTAACATCCTGATTTATTTAGTTTTATAAAACTGATTCAATGCTCATGTACAAGAAGACAAAATGTACATAATTGTTACTTTAAGATATGTTGGTATTATGTCGATAAAGTAACAAAAGAACACATTACTGAATGTGCAAAAAATTGTTATTCAATTGCATTCATTTATTTTTATTTAAAAATTCCTCAATGATTTTATACACATATATATTGTTGTCTTAGTTAGATTTCTACTGTCATGATGAAAGCCCATGACCAACAGCAACTTGAAGGGGAAAACGTTGATTTGGCTTATAGGTTTTAGTGCATCATCATGTGAAGCTAAGGCAGGAACTCAAGGCAGGAAAGTAGAGGCAGGAACTGAAGCAGAGACCATGAAGGATACTGCTTACTGACTTGCTTGCCCATGGCTTGCTCAGTCTGCTTTCTTATACAACCCAGGCTTCCCTCTCAGGGGTGGCACCATCCACAGTCGGGTTGGCATTCCACTTTAATTGTTAATCAAGAAAATTTCCCACAGATTTGTTTAAATTGATGGAGATATTTTCACAATTGAGGTTTCTATTTCCAGATAATTCTGGTTTGTGTCAATTTGACAAAACAAAACAACAATAACAACACCAACCAAAACCAAAACCAAAACAAAATAACCCAGCACAATTGTGTTTTGGGAGGTTTCAACTCTCATCATCTTCTCCTATATCCCTATCAGTCTCTTTCTGAAACATCCTTTACAACAAGACTTCTCCAACTTTGCTCTCTGTTGTTCTCTTCACTAAGTTAACTGTATCTGTTTGCACAGCATGGGCTAGGAGGCTGTTTACTGAAACACAGGAAACTTCTCAGTGACTACACCATGGAAGAGAACAACTCTCCTTTCCTCAGAACCCATTACCTGCCCAGAGTCTATCAGTAGGAGGGTCTCTTGAACCCTTTTCCGTACACAGTGAAATGTTGACAGGTTCGTTTTTTTTTTTTTTTTTTTTTTTTTTTTTTTTTTTTTTTTTTTTTTTTTTTTTTTGCCAGTAACCACAGCTGCCATGAATCCATGAGTGTAGTGTCCACGTCTTGTCCGGAAGACACTGTTTTCTGACACTTATCCCTAACTCCTGGCTCTACAATTCTACTTCCTCTTCTATTATGTTCCTTGAGCCGTGGGAATGATGGCAGTGATTTCCCACTTAAGAATGAGAATTTCTCCATCATTCATGATGCACTTTGACCAACTGTGAGTCTTAAGACGCTTCTCTGATGGTGGCTGAGGGCAGCACTAATCTATAAATATAAACATAAGTATTTAGAAGGTGGTTTGACACCATGTATGTTTAGCAAAACATCAGTATTAGGTTCTCCCTTGTGTCCTAAGACCTCCCCATTTATGGGATTTTTCTGCAAAGTTTGTATAAAAACTGTAAAGTTTAAGTAGCCAATGACGTCTCTATTTGGGTAGTTTTTGATCAGCTAATGATTGGATGCAGACATCTGTAAACGCCTTAACTGATACAGTTCCATGCCTTTTTACCAAGTCGATCTTTCCCAATTCTGTAACCTGTGTGTATGTGTCTATGCATGTGTGTGTGTGCATGTGTGCACATTTACATGTGTGTGCACTGTGTACATGTGCATGTGTGTATGTGTGATTGTGTGTATGTGCATGTGTGATTATGTGTGTGTATGTGCGTGCATGTGTGTGGTGTGTGTGTGTGTATGTGGTGTGTGCTGTGTATATGTGTGCCTGTGTGGTGTGAGAGTGGTATGTTTATGTGCGTGTGTATGTGATATGTATATGTGTGTCTGGCTGTGTGTGATGTGTAAGTGTATGAGTGTATGTGTGTGCTTGTGTGTGTTTGTGTGTGAGTGTATGTGTATGTATATGTGTATGTGTAGGCATGTGTGTGGTGTGTGTATGTGTATATATATATGTATGTATGCATGTGTGGTGTGTGTGTGGTGTGCTGTGTTGTATGTGTGTTTGTGTTTGGTATGTATATGTGTGTGGTGTGTGTATGTGTGTGTGTATGTTTGGTGTGTGGTATGTGAGTGTATATGTATTTGAGCATGTGAGTGCACGTGCGTGCATGTGTGTGTGTGTGATGGGGCATACAGCCCCACTCAAATGCTGCCTCAGGCAGCAGAAACATTAAGTTGTCTCTTGCCCCCTCCCCGCTTCCTCTTTCTTTTGGAGTTAGGGTCTCTTCATGAAGTCTTGGTGACAGCTAATCCTCCTGCTTAACCTCTGGAGTTCTGAGATTACAAGAATGTACCACATGCTTGGTACCCTGCTTTTGCCAAACACCTCATAGAACATACTGGTTGTAAAGGAAGAGTGTGCCAAGGTATACCAAATAAACCCCAGGAATGGAGCTTTTAGGGAATTCTGGGATAGGCCAAATTGTGATCATTCTCCTGAGGAGCTTCAGGATTGCCCCCTTTCTGCAGCTGTCAGACTTCAGATTTTCACTGCTATTGTAAAGTCTTTAGTTTCATGACTTCCATTTTGAAGTTTTCTTTACAGTATGTGGAAAGAGGAAAAAGAAAGTGAAATTTTTATTTATAACAGTGAAGAAGAAAAACAGTGAAAATGAAGAGTCGTAGCTCATTTGAAATACTGTCTACCTTTGTTCACAAAGCATTTTACAAAAAAAGAAAAGTGGGCCAGTGACATGGATCAGTAAGTGAAGGTGATTGCAGCCAAGCATGAAGACTTGGGGTCAATTGCTGGTATCCACATGGTGGAGGGAGGGAATCAACTCCAGCAAGCTGTTCTCTGACCTCTGTACTCATGTACACACGCATGCACACATACATGCACACATACATATACACATGCATATATGCATGCACACCCACACACATGGTTTTAAAAAGTGCCATTTGTAATATCTAACCACCACTGTAAACAATAGCAATTTCTCCATAGTGGTGGGTGAGTTACTCTCAATGAATTTCAGAGTGTCATAGTGTGTTTCCAATCCCATTTCCTTCATGTTGATTTAGCCCAACAAGTCTAGACACATACATAATATTTCATAGGCACAATTAGGCTCAACATTGGAAGAGTTGACGTTTTCATCAGAAATCAACTTCTTATTCCTGAATTGCAAATGACTGTAAGAGTCGCCTGCCTGTCGAAGGCTTAGAATAAACTCATTTGTTAGGCCTACTGTGAAGTTTTGGGTTAGGATGGCATTTATAGCCAATACCATCCTTGTATTTTCCTAAACTTACCAGACAGTGATATAGATCATGGAATAGAAGATGAACAAATATAAAAATAGAAAAGCAACAAACATAGAAATCTGAACATTATTAAGAAGATAGGATTACTGATAATATTTTATATTCTTGTGCAAATTTCAAGGGGGTTGGGAATTAATTCAAGGTAGTATGATTTGTATTTTTGTATTTGCTTTTTTTTTCTGTAACTGTGACTATTCTCTCCAATTGGATTGAAGATAATATTGCTGACATATAGAGTTAAATATGAAATCTCAACATTTTAACCAGTCAAATGAAAAGTTTTTGAAAATTTCAACATTATTTTTTATCCTTTGGAAGTGAAACATTTTTTTCTTCTTATTTCCTTGATGCTAATTTAAATTTTCTAAGACAAAGCCTGAGTGAGTATTCATTAAAATTGCTTAATAAAGTTACAGACAAATAGTTAAATGATCAAAACTTGGCATTTTGGAAGGAAGAGGCCACAAAGAGCATTTTGACTTTTCTGACCCTGCGTTGCCATAATCCCTGATTATGTGAACCTTAGCTCACCTAAGGCCAAAGTGTTTTTTTTTTTTCTTAAAGTTATTGCCATACAGAAATTCTTTCTACTTTGGGGTTTCTTATTTTTGAAGCTTTCTCCTAAATTCATTACCAAATAAGACAAATATTTGTCTAAATGTCCATGTAACAAATATTTTAGAAAGTTACTGGTTGCCCTGATTTCATGGTGAATAATGGTTTTGGTGATGTGGAAAGCTGTACATGTGTTTCTTCCCCAGTCTTGCTATAGAAACACGTGAATGTAGCTGCTGGTTTATGGAGTGGGGAATATCTATTAGTCTCTGGTGGCTTGAGCCTACATAAATGATTCCTTAGGGCAGCGAGATGGAAAACTAGAAATCTAACTAGCTGTATGCCAGACAAGGACTAGACTTTCTTGCATAATTAACGTGCAAAGCGGGAGCATTGCTCTCGATGGCCTCTCTGCCTCAGTGGCTTGCACAATGGTGAATGATGGCCGTTTGTTTATCAGGGAGTCTGAGAGTGGCCTTTGTCTTATTTTTACACCTCATTGCTTCTCCATCTCTTTTCTCAAATCTCATTTAAAAGGTATTTAGATATTTTCCCCCTGCCCATCTTTCTTAATTTTACTCTGCCTCTATTGATGGCTGTGTGATTCTACAGCCTCGACAATATGCTTCCCAAGGTTTTGCCAATCTTCTTTAACTCAAATTTTGCTATAAAATACCTACAAATTTAGTTTGTGAGACTTGGCTTAGTTCATGAGAATATAGTTTTCTAGATTAGTCTGGAACAGAAGACACTTTCTAGAATGTAAATTGGTGACTTACAAAATTATCTTAAATTAGCTCCTAATATGCTTATAAACTATATATTCTTTTTATAATATTTATTTTTATATTATGTATATGGATGTTTTGCCTGCATATATTTGTGTATGTGCATGCAGTATACTCAGAGGCCAATGATATGGTAGAATCTTTTGGAAATGGAGTTACAGATGTTTGCTAACCACAATATAGGTGCTGGTAACTGAACCAAGGTCCTTTGTAAGAGTACCAAGTTCTCTTAAATGCTGAACCATCTCTCCAGAATGCTAAGCACCATTCCTAGTTTAGTGTATAAAAAGACTGTGTAAGAAATATTTATATGTTTAAATATGAAAATGTTCTTAAACACAATTATCCTTGGAGGAAACATTTTTGTTTATTGTTGGTTTGAGACAGGGTCTTATTTTGTAGTCTTGATTGGCCTGCAATCTATGTTGGCCTCAAATTCACAGAAATCCTCCTGGCTTTTAAGTCCTGGGTTCTGGGATTAAAGGTGTGTGCCTCCATGCTGCCTAACGTTGTTTTACTCTACAGAGGTGTTGGCACTGATGATATCCTTAGGGTGTTTGTTGGGTTGGTAGCTACCGGCCAGTATAGAAGATGATTAGAATGTTCTAACCAGGATCTCCTGTCATTAAATTGTAGGGGAATCTATGGTAGCAGCATCTGCCAACATATGAGTTTCTCATTGCTTCCGACTGTTTTCTACTTGTAGAACAAAAGGCAGAAGTTCGGGGAAGGGATGATAGCAGTCTTCTCTGGTCACATCTTACTCTACTATCTTTTCCAAGGGCACTAAAATGTTGGGGAGGTAAAGTTCAAATAACCTTAACCAAATGCATGAATTTTATTGTATTTATTTATTTACACAATACTGGAGATTGAACCTGGGACCTCGCATATACCAGGTAAGCTGAGCTGTAGATTCAGCCTTGAATTTTGCTGGATTTAGACAGAAGTTATTCTTGGTTAGTTGGGGATATATATTAGTCAGCTTTCTATTACCAATGACAAACACCTGAAGGAATCAGCTTGTAGAGAAGAAAGATTCATGGCTCATGGCTTTTGAGGGTCCAGTCCATTCTAGCTTGGCTTTGTTGCTTTAGGTCCTGTGTTGAGACAAAACATGGCAAGGATTGAGTAGTCAACAAAGTTCTCACCTCAGCTTGACCAGGAAGAGGGAGGAAAAGGGGAGAGGGAAGGGAAGGCAGAAGAGGGGGGAAGGGAGAGGGAGATGGGGTAGGGCTGAAGGGAGGGGGGAAGAGAGAGGAAGAGGAAGGAAGGGAGGGAGAGAGGGGAGAGAGGAGAGAGGAGAGAGGAGAGAGAGAGAGAGAGAGAGAGAGAGAGAGAGAGAGAGAGAGAGAGAGAGAGAGAGAGAGAGAGAGAGAGAGAGATACTGGAAGGAATCCTAACATCCCCTCTAAGAACATGTCCTCACATTTCAATAGTACCACAGGTTATGGACCAAGCCTTGTAACACATGGGCCTTTAGAGACATTTGAAATCCAGACTTCAGAGGATTCTTTTTTGTAGTGTCTGACTTCAGTCACAAAAATTAAATAGAGATAAGAGGCACTGGCAGGATCTAGACCCATGTTGGCAGACGCTACTCTAAATACAATCAGATTTTGTCAAGCAAGATCTGCCCTTTGAAAAGAACCTTCTATTTGCTGAGTAAGTCTTAGATTACCAGTGGTGGCTGGCTATACTTCTCAGGTAGCTTATAATTTGGACAAAGAAGTGGTGTGTGCTTCTTTCTCTACTGTGAGTGCTCTGAGCATGTCTGTTTCTGGGCTACCTTCAAAGTTTGTGAATGCCAACATGTTTGTCTGTATTATTCTTGGCAATGTTGGCCCTGGAGAGAGTATTTCTTGGATGGATGCTGCACTGCAGGAAATGAAGGTTTCTGGCCAATGTGGTGCTGTTCCAAGGAGCTGTGCCTTCCAGCGAGGCTCTCTGTAAAGTGCACCATGCCATTGCTCAGATAAACATCTATCAGCATCTTCGGGAGATCAGTTATGATCAAGTGCTTGGAAGGAGAGCTTGAAGACACAAGAGAGACTGCAAGGTTTTCCTTTTCCTATGAACTACTAGCTCAAACATATCACAAGTCTGTTTCTTGGAGTTCCAGTATCTTTTCCCTAGAGAAGAAAGGCATGCCATTAGCCCATACTTGCTTTACATTGTTGTCTTTCATGTGCAGGTTGATTTAGAACTCTCTGAGCTGAACTGAGCCCTTGGATGTGAGTTGCTTTTTTGTGATGAGATTTGAGAGAAGGTATTTGGGAGAAAGCAGTGATCTCTAATTATTATATCCTCACTGAAGAATGTAACACCTAGTCCACTGAAACGGGAGAGACGCTGCCATGGTTTCCAAGATTCTCGAAGACTTCCTCAGTGCTTCTTGAAAGAGTGTTGGCCAGGACTAGTCTACACTTTTATAATCTTCTGTTTCTCCCTCTCATCCTCATCACTGTTTTTGAGTCAGGAATCTCAGGCATAACCCCGTTCTTTCAGGATATTATAGGAAATTGAAGCAGACATGCCCTTGTCCTTACTCTTCTGGCCAACATCTACTGATGCCCATTTGTGGATACATATAAGCATTGCCATGAGTTTTCTTCTTATCTGTGATAAAGTGTTTGGTACTTCTAAGAAGTCAGTCACACTTTGGTGCTTGGCTCTGCTGCAGAGGTCGAAGGTCACTTTTCTCACAGCAGTGATATGAGGACTCATATTTTAAGACAGCCTGGTAGCTGACCCCTGGATGTTTCCTCATGCTGCTTCATCTGGGACATTTTTTTTCTTGTATAGGATTAAAATCTATGTCCCAGTGGTCTGTCTTATTTCCCCACAGTATCTTTCAGTTCAGTGCCCTCCAATTATGATGGGTTTGCCTGGATATGAATGCTTTTGGATAAGGCTGAATAAGCTTCCTGGAAGACAGATGTTCACTCTATAGAGATGTAATAGAAAATTCACTGGGTGTCTAATTTGCCCTGGGTTGATGCTGTGAGTCAGGTTCGGGTGCTTTGTCTTCACTGTAAAGTTTTCATCTACTGCTTTGAAGATAGAATGAGGACTTCGGATCAGTTAAGATGCTAATCTCAACTGGTACCTCCATCGTTGCTCCTGCAGCCTGCACACTTGCTATCCTTGTCAGCCAATCATTCTGCCTCCTCTTCCTCAAGGTCCACAGTGATAAAGTTGCTGTGGTAGTTACGGCTCTCTCTGAACTCATTTCTTCTTTGCCCTTCCATCTCCCTTCTGGTGGTTTTCAGGGAAGAGCTCAGCTACATCTGATAAACACTTCTGCTTTCAACATGAGGTACGAATCACTTTTTAAATGTTTCTCTGAGTTTAGCCTTTGTGATGTGTATTTTCATATAAGCAAAAATAATGTCTACAGGCAGCTACTATGCACAGACATGTGAGAACCAGTTGCTAACATAACAGAATACAAACAAACTACTTAGCAAATGGCCCTTCTCTTGGGAGCCTGGGTAACCCTGATGCTTTGCCTATTTGGTCCCTCCTTTGAGAACTCCCCCTAGTGAGGCTTTTGTCACCCTGCCCCAGTGCAGTGTTTTCAACATTGATGGGTGATACTTATGCCAGCCAGGTTTTGACTTTAAGTGCTGGGTATGATTATAGAGGTCTTATAGACAGAGCTTCCCTCCTGAATTTTTAAATTAGTTTCTAAAAATTTATTTTCAATGACATCTACTATCTATCTATCTATCATCTATCTATCTATCTATCATCTATCTATCTATCTATCTATCTATCTATCAATCTATCTATCTATCATCTATCTATCTATCTATCATCTATCTATCATCTATCTATCTATCTATCATCTATCTATCTATCTATCTATCTATCTATCTATCTATCTATCATCTATCTATCTATCATCTATCTATCTATCTATCATCTATCTATCATCTATCTATCTATCTATCTATCTATCATCTATCTATCTATCTATCTATCTATCTATCTATCTATCTATCATCTATCTATCTATCTATCATCTATCTATCTATCTATCATCTATCTATCATCTATCTATCTATCTATCTATCTATCTATCTATCTATCTATCTATCATCTATCTATCTCTGTGTGGGGGATCAGTACATGTGTGTAGTTCCTGTTGGACCCCCATCTCTCAGCTAGAATTACATGTACTGGTGAGTTGCCCAGTGTAGGGGCTGAGATGCTGAAAATCAAACCCTGGTCCTCTGGAAGGGAAGTATGTGCTCTTAACTGCTGAACTCTCTCCTTAATGGTTATAAACTTCCCGAGGGCCACATATTTTGTTCAAAAACTTGACTTTCAGAATTAGGTATTTTTAGCCTCCTGGGACTGAAAACAAGTGTCAAATTAGAAAATGAATATCAAATTCACACCAGCTCCACGTTAACTTTTGAACAGTTCCCTAGACCAGGGCTAAAGTCTGTCATTTTCTTGAGACTGATCTGACTCTTGAAGTTTGAGGTGGGAGTAATTGCCTATTTAGGAATCTTCCCCTCCATGTCACTATGAAAAAGTCCTAATCCTGGCTACGTCTCCACAATCACTTCTTTGTTTATTTGGTTAGGTAGTGTGAAGTAGAGGCAACCGGCTTCTGGAAATTAAGACTTGTCTTTTCCATTTAAAGTTTTTGTCTTCTGCAGAGGAATTAATTTATATTGTACACATAAGCTCTGGAGTGGAATTTCCAGAACCCTGAAACAAATGGAACAAACTCACTTCTGTGTGTCAGTGTGTGGCTTTATGGATGGAATGAATAAGCATGTGCCCAGTGCAGCCCATCTCTTTCTCTCCTGTCTGAACACTCCCTCCGCCTTTAATGGAAGATGCTCATGTAATCTAGAGGTGATTGTTCACTGTACCAGCACTGATGTGCTGCATTTTGACCAAATGACTAAGTTTGCAAATAGACTATTTATGTCGAGTGTGAGCAGTGCTTCTCCACCAAAGTGCATTGTTAATGATCTACTTTAAGAGAAAGTGGGTTTAGAAGTAGCTGCCCAGGAATTTGATTGGCTGGCACCCGTGCCTTGTCCTATAATTACCCAATAAACCATAAGGGCTTTGTTGGCACATTTGTTCAAGCCTGTCATGTCAGACCAGCTGCCACCCAGCGTTCTAAGTCCACTTTTAATATCCTCTTTAAATTCTTTGTGGACAAATTTAGTTCCTATACACCTTTGAAAAATTGTGAAGAAATTTGTTATTCATGCATTTAAAATTTCATGATAAAATGCTAACTTAAAAAATTGATAGCTTTCCCCCTAAATAGCTAAATTATAAAAAACATGATCTGGACTAAGCTGTTATGTTAGTTTCTAAAATGTGTTTCATTTCTTAGTACATTTAGGACTTACACTAAAAAAAAAAAAACCCAACAAAAACCAAAAATCAATCAATCAATCAATCAATCAAACAAACAAACAAAAAAACCCAGTTGTAATATAACCTAAAAGTTGCAAATTGTGTTTCTCTTCTTGAAACCAACACTTGAAACTAGCAGGAACAATGCACTTGAAAACATCAAGAAAATGCAGGCAAAAGTAATTTGGTTGTTGGTATTCGGAATGAATCTGTTTCTATGGTAAATAAATTAATCATGTCGGATTAGAAAAAAAGAATGCATTAAATATGGTCTTTTTAAATTACTTTATGATTCTGAAGCTATGTTCTGGAGAGAAATAGGAAAGTTTTGAAGCTGGTTTTAGTGACTCTATGGCTGTCCCTTGAAATCTATTGATCTTAGGTTCCCCATGGATACACAAGTCTGCAGATCCTTAACTACCCTTTGGAAAATGGTATAGGAACTGCATCCATGCACCCATCCTTGTGCTTAACATCACCTCTGAATGACTTATAACACCCAGTCCACTGTGAGTGTCATGTAGAAAGCTGCTCTGTTGTGCTGACCCATGGTAGGTTGGATTCCTGGATGTGCAACTCTCAGCTATAGAGTGCTGACTGTGGGGCAGTCAATGGAAAGGTTCTCAGCACTACAGGCATTTTAGGCCTTTTATGTAGGTTTCAGCTCTTCTACTAATATCTCATATATATATATATATATATATATATATATATATATATATATATATTATTAGCTAGAGGATGAATAGATGGCATTCTACCATTAGTTGTTTGACATCCAGAATGAGTGTCCTGCTTTTTTGGACTGTGTTGGCACTGTCCAAGCTGACACGTGATTAAGTATATGTAGAGACATGGGCATACTGAATAAAAGAGGAGGACAAACACTGGCTAAAAGAAGTCAGCTCTTTTAGTGCCTGGCTGGATTGTCCATAAAAGAAAAGACATGGCTATAGCACAAGTCTCTGCATCAGTGTGAAGTGAGAATCTGGTGTGTCTCTGGCAGAACTTTGGCTCTATGGGGAAGGGAATGTTGGCAAAGGGCTAACATGGAATAGAAGAAATTAAATGCACTTGACAGTAATTGGCTGAAGAAAATTCAGGAGATGAGATTGCAACAGAGAACAACAAAATAACACAATTACAGACACATTAGCCATATGTCTCCATCACATGGGGAGCTCAGCCACAGGAGTGACCAGGTGATGGCCTTCACCCCAACTGGAAAGCGGATGGCAGGGCTGTGGGGGATTGCGAACTAAAGATGGAAAATGTGTTAAAAAGTGAAGGTCAAGGGATAGTAGTAGCTGCACCCAGAAACTTCCGAGGACTTGATAAATAAGGGCGGCTTGCAATACCAATCCTGCAATACCAGATTCATATGGGTGGATCCTATAGATTCAGCAAAATTCAAATTGTTATTAGATCTCAACACGAGTCTTTGTCATGTGTATTTTGTCCTTTCAAATATTTGTGTGGGGAGCAGTCAAATGCACTACCCTTCCATGGAAGGGTGAAAACATTTCCATGACCACTGATCCTGCCTGGCACATGTTCCAACCACAGTCTGGGTCACTGCTTCACAGAGTGTGGTTTGCACACTTCTTTCTGGTGCAGTCTTAGATCTTTTAGGCAAGCACTGTGTCCTCAGAATCTAACCTAGAACTTAGTTCAACAGTGACCACTCAATTGTCAGGGAATAAGTAGTTGCTTCTGAGATTATGTGCCTTTGACTAGAACTCCTGTTGAACAGAGTCCTTATGTGTTTTATTTTCATGTCCATTAGATTCATACTTGTTCTGTAGTTGTTTCCAAGATACTCATATAAGTAAAGCACAAGTGTGATAAACAGACAAAGAAAGGTGAACAAAGCAGTCTCATTTTAAGATATAACCCCTTGCCTCCGGCAGATATTCTATTAGTAGTGACAATGCAAAGAATTTAGTTATGAATGCATTTCTAAAATGTGCAAAGAGATATAGATGAATCTTATGGAAAACTCTCTCTCTCACACACACATATATATGTATATATACACACACATATATATACATACACACACATACACACACATATATATATATACATATATGTGTATATATATGTGTGTGTTATACTCTGATATATATTTATATATTCATACACACACACACACACACACACACACACACACACACACACACATATGAATTCAGACCGGGATTAGTGTGACTGTAGTATCTTCTTCCTGAACCATTGAAGAGCTACTGCGACTGTCCCTTCCTTTGCTCTCTTCTTTGCCTCCCTCTTTTCTCTTCCACCCTTCTCTCTTCCTCTTTCCTTCCTTTCGTCATCTCTTCTTTTGTGGGCCTTGTACGTATTATGTTATTGCTCTGACATTGAGCTGGACATCGACTGAGCCTTGCCATGTTCTTCTTTGTTCAAATGTATTATTCGTAAGCCTATTAAGAGTATTGGAGACTTCTGAGGCTAGCTTACTGTTTTCCTAGCTAGCTATAACCTGCTATTTAAACTAATTGCTGCCACAAAGGGTTGGTTAATTTCCATCCCTAACTACCCGTGGGTTGTTGCTCTGGAGGAGTGAGGAAAAGGATGGAGGTCCTGACTTTTCTTTGGCTGTAATATCTTTGAGGTCCATGCTTCAGATGTTTTTTCCTTAGCTTTTCTGATTTCCTTAGGCAGGATCAGCCCTCTGTTTTCTGTATTGTTGTCTTGGAAATCTTTGCTTGTCACTATTGTTCTCTGTACCCTAGCCCCAACTTCTACAGTTTTTCTCCAGGACCCCAGCCTTGGCCTGTCTGGCTTTTACCATTCAAGTATGATTTTGTATCTTTCTGAACAACTATTCTATTAGGCTCTCATTTGTTAGCTCAAAACGTTCTCCTTCCTTGGTTCATGTCAGAACAATCAATGATTCTATATTTAGCTTTTAAGCCAAGGCCCTAAATCTGGTATAATATGATGATGATGCCAAGTTCTCCTTTCCTTTTAAGATAAAGGCACTCCTTAAGTTCTACTGAAGATAAAAACCATGGAAGTTCCCTGCCAGTCTCTCTCTCTAAAAGAGTTCATCAGAGGAGGATGTGAGAGGTACCTCTGTGGCCTCCACATCAGGGAAAGAAGCTTGGATGCTCTTCTTTTGGGGCTGATAAGGAAGGATCTTCCCATGGGTCTCAGTCCTGTCTAATAAGTACTTTCCAAAGCACAGGTCAGCTTCTGTTTCATGGACTGGATCTAAAGCTCTCTAGGTAGGCACATTCTTTCACATTTTAATCCTTAAAATTAAGTCAGGTTAATATTAATATTGAAGAATTAAAAAATTTAAGGTTTGTTTATCATATGTGTATGAGTGTTTTTCCCCCACAAGTATGTATGTACACCATGGGTATGCCTGGGGCTTATAGAGGCCAGGAGATCCCCTGGGACTAGAGTCCTGGATAGTTAAGTGTCATTATGCAGGTGTTAGCCACTAAACCTAGGTCCTCTGAAAGAACAGCAAGCACTCTTAACCACTAAGCCAACTCCAACTCCAATAGAAATTTTTTATTGATAACAAATCATACATTTATTAATAAATTTATCAATTTGTTAATTTATATAGCCTGATTATTTATTGCAGATGAAAACAAATTTTGTATACTAATAAGATGGGTGGCTTGTTCATTTTTACATAGGGAATTAAATCTTGGCTGACTATTTGGTATTACACATATAGCAGCACATATTTAACTTTTTTGGAGTTGACCAATAATTTGACTTTATAATTATAAATGGCGAGAATGCTATTTTATATAAATATGTAGAAATATATTTAAGGACATTTCAGAAATTGGAAATTCTATCCTAATCTTAAGGTAAAATTCATCAAACATTTTTTTTTTTTTAATGAAACAAGTCAGCAACTCAAAGAGCAGCTTTCAAAATCTAACATTCTAACATAAAACAATCCAAGGATAGACTAATTTGATGCTCACAAGCTGAAGAATGAAGATAGGAAAATATGAGAAGTCTTTGTTTTCTGTAATCAAGCCGTCGTGTTTCTGTAAGAGCAGAAAACTTTGCATATCCTGTAAAAACACTGCACTTCATTATAGAATGGTCTCAACGCTGAGCTGGGGGTTTCAGCAGACAGCACTCAGTGGTTGCATGGTATGGGAGCCTATGAACCGCACATGTGCATGTTGTGCGTGCAGTGCAGGGCTGCAGTGCAGTTGTGTGACAGTCTACACAGTACACATTTTATGTGCAGATCTAATGCTGCGGGGCAGTTGGTGGTGGCGGTGTACACAGTGCCCGTGTGCACCTTGTGTGTGCAGCGCAGTTGTATGATGGTTGTCTATGCAGTACATGTGTGGAACAATGAGGTCATTGCTGCCAGAAACACCTTAGATTTATTCTGCATTTAATTTGAGTTAAAGTTTTGGTTGCACCTTCTGAAACCTTTTACAGTTGCCAATGTTTTTTCAACATAGAGTCAGTTATGTGATCCCATGGAAACATTTTTCATAGACCAAAAATGTAGCTTTCCTTGCATGTAGCTAAAACAAACAGACAAACAAATGAAAAAAAAAAGCCCCATACAAACAAAAACTGCACTTTAAATCCTAGAGAATATGATATGAGAAAAAGGCATGCTAACTCTGCATGCTTTATCACATGGAAGGCGTGGCTGAAGGGCAGGGCCCTGACTGAACTCTTCAACCCAGTACACAGAAGAGCAATCCCTTGCACCAAACTGCAGACGAGGGTGAGGTCTGCAGGTCTGGAATATAAGTTTTTCATCATGGGAGGCTAGGAAGACATGTGAGCCATCTGTCTCAGCTCTTACCCATTGTCACAAAACCCCGATTTCAGTAATAATTAATGGGAATTTTAGCTTTATCTCCAAGGTTAGGGATTTGAAGCCAGGATTTCAGATATGCATAAGTTTCATATTTTCATTTCATTCAGAAGTTTCATTTTTGCACTTTATCCTCCTAAAAATATATAGTTTTGCATCTCTACAAAAATTAAATCCATGCTGGGCATTCTCAGGTTTAGGATTTAGCCGTGGAATTAGGGGAGGGTCATAGCATTCCATAGGTTTTCAGCTGATAGGTCACTCTTGAAAGGTGTTAATTTGCCTCTCCAGCTCTGAATTGTTTTGTAGGCGTATTAACTGCTTGGTGGATAATACTAGAACATTTTAGGTCTCAAAGATTGGAATGTCTGATAAACAAATAGCTTGATACCACAGAATGTTCATTGTGATTACAGTAGCCTGTGTGATCCAAGACAGGCAGGGCTTTGCTCTGAATTCCTAGCAATGGCTTTCAAAATAAGCAGTTCAAATGAAATATGCTTTCTTTCGACAGCTAAATCAAAACTGTAGGGGTACAAATATTTCTTGACTCTTGAATGCAGGATCACAGGGAAAGGCAGCATCCCAGACCAGGAAGATGCTTTGGTCCAACTGTTGTATCTATTGATTGTTATGATTACTTTTTAAGGGGCTTTTTTAAGGGACCACTGCTATGGTGTGGAAGGCTCCTCTGTCCTCAGCTTCACTTGATATCTTTTGGGGTGGGGGTGGTTGGTGTGGCTGCACCTCTGTGCCAGCTGAGGAGAAGGGGTGAAGGGCAGTATCGTGCTTGGGGAAGATCATCTTGGTGCGGCTGTACTTCTGAGTGAGCTGGCATAGGGACAGCTCCTTGATGGAGATGCTGCTGAGATGCAGCACCAGGTGCAGGGTGGATCTCTGTGGATGTTCTAGTTAGACAGAGTGTGGCCATCTTCCAGCAGTCAGTGCTGGTCTGGCAGATGCCTTTCTTGCCTTGATGTTCTCTATGATGCCACTGGGCTCGACCTCAAGGGTGATGGTCTTGCTCACAATGGTCTTTATCGAAATGAATGGTTGACAACCTCTTTGAAGACAAGTTTATAGAGTTGTGAGATAAAGTTTCATGTATCCCAGGCAAACCTTCAAAATCTTAAGTTTCCTCTTCTGCATCCTCAATGATAGGGTTACAGACATGCATGCCTTGTTTGCTCATGATTAACACCATCTAATTTGACTTAAGGCCTGTTCCACAGTATAGAATCTATGCCTGTTACCTTTACCTAGACCGAGAAGCTGGCTTAGAGGGTCATGGGCTATGTTGGGAGAACCTATTATTCTGCTAAATGAACACAGTGTTAAATTGGCCACTAATGACTTGTAATAGATTAATACATCTCTCCACTGTCAGCATAACGGTGTTTTTCTGCAGTAGATGATACTTAATGTAAAGACCCACAATTGAACACATTTCAGAGAGTGAGAGACAGTGGTGTGCTCTGGTCTACATGGGACATCTATACCATAGCCCTTCCTCCAAAGGTCAGGAATCACTGTGGAAGATAGAGATGAAAGATGGTTAAGCAGAGGCAGTGGATGACTACAGATGAAGCCATGTTTTCCAGACACATGAGCTCACAGTGATTGTGACATCGGGTGAGATTCTGAAATACACGTGGGAGAGGATCATGACGCTCCTCCCCTAGCTGAAGATCTACCAGCAATTGATTCTATCAGTTTTTGTGAGAAGGTACTCATGCTCCATCAATTGGTTATAAACTCATGCACATAGACATGGGTTAAAACACAAAAACTAAATGCAACAAAGTTGCACAGAATATGTGGTTGGGAAGGATGGGGAGAAATTATAAAAAAGGAAATGGGGCATATTAGATCAAAACAATTATGTCTATGCATGAAATTCTCGAAATAATTTTTTTAACCACTGTGTATCCTCCAGGTACTCTGAGATCATAAATGTGTCTCAGTTAATTTAATCACTGTAAGATTCATGTGTAGATATAATATTTTTAAAATTTAAGGAAAGGAACTATGGACAGAGATGTAGGTGTCCTTTATAAAATGACAAATGTAGTGCAGCAGGTCTTTCTGACAACCACACTAACACTCTGAAGCCCTTTACTCCACTGTCTTTAATAATTGCTTATTCCAATAATAGTCTTCTGTTAAAAAAAGAATATTGCATCTTCCATCTTTCTTTTTAGGAAAGATTTAATATTTTTATTAAGGTGTATAAATGTAAGCCATGTGTATGTGGGAGCCCATAGATGCCAGAAGAGGGCGAATGCTCCCTGGATCTGGAAGTCCAGGTAGTTATTAGGCACCTGGCATGGATGCTGGGAACTGAACCCATGTCCTCTGGAAGAGTAAGAAGTGCTCCTAACCCATTGAGCCATCTTTTCAGCTCTAACCAGTTAACTTTAGTATGACAGAATTCCTGAGATGAGGTAATGAGTAAAGACTGACAATTCTTTTCTCATGATTTTGGAGGCCAGGGAGTCCAAGATCAAGGAGTCAGCTTCTGGTGTTTGCTGGGAGTCTTTTTCGCAGTAAGCTGAGTCCAGGTACTCTGTCTGCACACAGTGGAATTACCAGGGCACAGGAACTCTCCTCTAAGAGTTTCTTCATTTCCACCTAGACCTGATCCCCTAACAACCTCCTCTTCACCTTGTAGTCCCCGTGACTATTCAATTCCAGCATTAGAATACTGGGAGATATGCTCAAATGATAGCACTTTGTTAGATAAAATCTTATTTTACTATTACCTTCTATTTTCTTTGACATCTGTCTTTATATAGCTCAGTTTCACTTCATACTTAGCATCCTCCTGCCTCTTTCTCCTGAGTGTGGGAATTAGAGGTCTGTGGCACAATGTTCAGCTTAGATACAATTTTGAAATGATTAAAAGCAATATTGGCGCATGGGAAATGTCTTGTATGTTGCTGTGGGTGGGGTTCCACAGGTGTAGAATTGTGTGAAAATGTGTTAGGTTGTACATGTCAGCCTTGTTGACTTTACTCTATGTATAGTTAAGGCCCCAAAACTTTAACAGGTAGGTTGTTTTTGTTGCCTGTTGATTAGGTTACTCATGTACCCCACGTTTGGCTCATGGCTGACTACAGAGAGGAACTTCTCGAAAACTTATGTTGATTGGAGGATCTGGGACACAGTGTGGTAAGAGTTCTGTATGATGGGTGTTCTTAAAAACTCCATTTTTAAAAATCTCTTCTGAGGATAACATGGGAGCCTTGTTCTGAGTGAGTCTGCCTTTCTGTGTTGTCTCTAAGAAACAAGATACAGTATTTGTTAAGACAGAAATCCAAGGGGCTGCCATGCTCCCATAAGTCCCTCCTCATACCACTCTGAGGGGGAAATGGGTGAGCTCCGTTTGTGCATGCTTGCAGACTTGCCTTCCATGCCAAGGAAAGGAGTGCTGTAGTATATCATCTTTTCACTTGCTTTTTATAAAAATATTGACACACACACACACACACACACACACACACACACTAACAATTAGGAAGATTTTGAATTTAAATTGGCACAATTATCCACTTTATAAAGAATGTCCTTCAGAATCGCTGGGATGGCTGGAGTAATTGTGTATGAGCCCCAGGGCAGACACTGTGCTTCCGAAATGGAGCACTGAAGCTTTCTCAGCCGTGGCTGCTTGGAGACAATAAAGTATCTCTGAGTGCTGTGTAAAACTGAGTTTTTTAATTGGATATTTTATTTACATTTCAGATGTTATCCCCTTACCCCATTTCCCTCCTGCCCAGGAACCCCAATCCCATCACCTTTCTGCTTCTATGAGGATTTGTCCCCACCCCAACTCCCACCTCCCCACCCTCAAATTCCCCCACACTCAGCATCTAGCAGTCATGGGACTAAGGATCTCCTCTCTCACCTATGCCTGACAAGGCCATCCTCCCCTACATATACAGCTGGAGCCATGGGTCCCTCCCTATGTGCTCTCAGGCTGGTGGTTTAGAATCTGGGGAGCTCTGGTTGGTTGGTATTGTTGCTCTCCTCATGGTGCTGCAAACCCTTTCAGCTCCTTCAATCTTTTCTCTCACTCCTCCATTGGGAACCCCTTGATCAGTTCAATGGTTAGCTGTGAGCTTCCACCTCTAAGTATGTCAGACTCTGGCAGACCTCTAAGGAGACAGCTATATCAGGCTCCTGTCAGTATGCATTTCCTGACATCCACATCAGTGTCTACCTTTGGTGACCTCACATGGGATGGATACCCAGGTGGAGTGGTCTCCAGACTGCCCCTCCTTCAGTTTCTGTCCCACACTTTGTCTCCATGTTTGCTCCCTTGAGTATTTTGTTACTCCTTCTAAGACGGACCGAAGCACCCACACTTGGTCTTCCTTCTCCATGAGATTCATGTGGTCTGTGAGATGAATCTTGGGTATTTCAAGCTTCTGGGCTAATATCCAATTATCAGTGAGTGAATACCATGTGTGTTCTTTTGTGATTGACTTACTTCACTCAGGATAATATTTTCTAGTTCCATCCATCTACCTAAGAATTTCTCAAAGTCATTGTTTTTAATAGCTGAGTAATACTGCATTGTGTGAATGTAACACATTTTCTGTATCCATTCCTCTGTTGAAGGACATCTGGTTTCTTTCCAGCTTCTGGCTATTATAAATAAGGCTTCTATTAACATAGTGATGCATATGTCCTTGTTGTATGTTGGAGCATCTTCTGGGTATATGCCCAGGAGTGGTATAGCTGGGTCTTCATGTAATGCTATGTCCATTTTTCTGAGGAACCTCCAGACTGATTTCCAGAGTGGTTGCACCATCTTACAATCCCACCAACAATGGAGGAGTGTTCCTCTTTCTCTACATCCTCACCAGCATCTACTATCACCTGAGTTTTTGACCTTAGCCATTCTGACTGTTGTGAGGTGGAATCTCAGGGTTGTTTTGATTTGCATTTCCCTGATGACTAAGGATGCTGAACATTTCTTTGTGGGGAGCGGAACTCAAGATGGCGCCTGGCTGGGTGCCAGATGCCCCTGGCGTGTTGGCTCACCATTTCAGGAAGCCTGGGTGGCACGTAGGCTACGCTTTACTGCGCATGCATTTTGCTTGTTCATCGTTACATAAGATCGGGCCATGTGACAAATGTGCTCAGCACCAATTGAGAATGACTTCGTGGCAGGCTCTGATTGGAGAGGACACAAAGATTTAAGGGCTGGGAGCTAGAGCTCGGGGTGGGGGTGGGGGGGCTTTTGCGGTACTTCAAAGTTCCTGACCGTTGTCTTCTGTCTGCTGGTCGGTTCAGGAGGCGACATTTCTTTAGGTGCTTCTCGGCCATTCAAGTTTTCTCAGTTGAGAATTCTTTGTTTAGCTCTGTACCCCATTTTTTAAAAATAGGGTTATTTGGTTGTCTAGAGTCTAATTTCTTGAGTTCTTTGTATATATTGGATATTAGCCCTCTATCGGATGTAGGATTGGTAAAGATCTTTTCCCAATCTGTTGGTTGCTGTTTTGTCCTATTGACAGTGTCCTTTGCTACAGAAGCTTTGCAATTTTATGAGGTCCCATTTGTCAATTCTTGATCTTAGAGCATAAGCCACTGGTGTTCTCTTCAGGAACTTTTCCCCTGTGCCCATGTGTTCGAGGCTTTTCCCAATTTTCTCTTCTATTAGTTTCAGTGTATCTGGTTTTATGGGGAGGTCCTTTATCCACTTGTACTTGAGCTTTGTACAAGGAGATAAGAATGGATTGATTTGCATTCTTCTACATGTTGTCCTCCAGTTGAACCAGCACCATTTGTTGAAAATGCTGTCCTTTTTCCACTGGACAGTTCTTCCTGCCTGTCTCTGTACCAATACCATGCAAGGTTTTTTTTTTTTTTTTTTTTTTTTTTTTTTTTTTTTTTTTTTTTTTTTTTTTTTTTATCACTATTGCTATGTAGTACAGCTTGAGGTCAGTGATGGTGATTCCTCCAGAATTTCTTTTGTTGTTAAGAAGAGGAACACGAAGGTTCTGTGCTGGCTCGAGCACCAAGAGAGACGAGGGGAAAAGGGAGGGCTCTGGCTGCTTCCCACAGGAAGAGCTTGCTTGCTCTACTCGCTTGGCTTGAATGATGCCTCCCGTGGCTGGAACGAAGAAGTCCTTCATGATGGCAGCATGAAGGCAGGCCCCAATAACATGAGAAAATCCGGGGTTCCAAGAGTTTTATTGACATGGTGGTTAGTAGATGGTCTGGATGTGCATCCCCCACTTAAGCTGGGGGTTGGGGGGGGACCTGACTCAAATAGGGAGGGAGAGTGGAAGGAGGGTCACTCAACTTAGCTACACCCTCTGGACTTTAGGTAACTCATTAATATGGAAATGTCTTGAGGCTGAAGCCTGTAGTCATGCCCTCTACCTGTGTAGGGTGACATAAACCTCTCTGGGAGGATTGTAATGTCCTATGTGACTGAATAGCGCAGGTTAATGGAGTTCCATGCCACGTGTTAGGAACCTGAATTCTGGGAGCATGGCGGAATAGATGCCTGTCCCTTGCAGGGTCTCCAGGCTACTTCCAGCCAGCACTTCTACCAAAACCCAAAACTCCTTTCATGGCCCCACACATTGTGTCTCTCTTTAGTTTCTGTTTCTATGATCTGTCCATTGCTGAGAGTGGGGTGTTGAAATCCCCCACTATTATTGTGTGAGGTGCAATGTGTACTTTGAGCTTTAGTAAAGTTTCTTTTATATATATGGGCGCCCTTGCATTTGGAGCATAGATATTCAGAATTGCAAGTTCACCTTGGTAGATTTTTCCTTTGATAAGTATGAAGTAGTTTTCTTTATTTTTTGATTACTTTTGGTTGAAAATTGATTTTATTTGATATTAGAATGGCTACTCTAGCTTGTTTCTTGGGACCATTTGCTTGAAAAATTGTTTTCCATCTTTTTACTCTGAGGTAGTATCTGTCTTTGTCACTGAGGTGCGTTTCCTGTATGCAGCAAAATTCTGGGTCCTGTTTATGTATCCAGTCTGATAGTCTACATCTTTTTATTGGGGAATTGAGTCCATTGATGTTAAGAGATATTAAGGAAAAATGATTGTTGCTTCCTGTTATTTTTGTTATTAGAGGTGGTGTTGCGGCCCAAGCTGCCCCACATTTGGGGGCCAAAATGTTGTGGACCACTCTGTCAATGTTGGAACCTGCACTGCCAGAGCCTTGGGGGCTAAGTGTTAGAGCCTGCACTGCCCCAAGCTGCTCCGGTCTGTGGGTTGGGATTCAGCAAGAGAGAGAGAGTGAGGACAGACACGAAGAATGGAGACCAGACAGAGTGTGATTCAATCCCGTTTATTCTTCAGCCTCTCTTCTTCTCTCCAAGTCCCTAGTTCCTAGTCCAATTTCAAGTCTTGAGTTCCTAGTCCCTAGTTCCAGTTGCTAGTCTCTTTCCCAGTTCCAAGTTACTTACTTCTTCCAAGTGCTACGTGCCTAATGTCTAATTCCAAGTTCTTCCTCCAAGTGCCAAGTGCCAAGTGCCTAATACCTAATAATAATAATTTCTTCTGTCTGCCTCTCACCTTTTATATGTCTCACTTCTAAGCTATGCCTCTAAGTCATGCCCTTAGGTCTTGTCTCTAAATCTGATCTCTCAGTCACACCCTTAAGTCACACACCTTTAAGTCTCACACACCCAAGGTATCTAAAACAAGATGTTATCGGAGTGTGCTCAGCTGTTGTAGGCTATTGTAATCAAGTCTCTTGTCAGGGTATATGGCCCAAGATGGATGCATGGATGATAGCCGCCTTCTGTTGGCTCCCTACAAGGTGGAATTATGTTTGTGTAGTTATCTTCTTTTGGGTTTGTTGGAAGATTACTTTCCTGCTTTGTCTAGGTTGTAGTTTCCCTCCTTGTGTTGGAGTTTTCCATCAATTATCCTTTGAAGTGCTGGATTTGTGGAAAGATATTGTATAAATTTGGCTTTGTCATGGAATATCCTGGTTTCTTCATCTATAATGATTGAGAGTTTTTCTGGGTATAGTAGCCTGGGCTGGCATTTGTATTCTCTTAGGGTCTGTATGATATCAGTCCAGGATCTTCTGGCTTTTATAGTCTCTGTTAAGAAGTCTGGTGTAATTCTTATAGGTCTGTCTTTATATGTTACTTGACCTCTTTCCCTTACTGCTTTTAGTATTTTTTATTTTTTTGTGCATTTGATGTTTTGGTTATTATGTGATGGGAGGTATTCTTTTCTGGTCTAGTCTATTTGGATTTCTGTAGGCATCTTGTATGTTCATGTACATCTCTTTCTTTAGGTTAGGGAAGTTTTCTTCTATAATTTTGTTGAAGATATTTACTGGCCCTTTAAGTTGGAAATCTTCACTCTTATCTATACCTATTATCCTTAGGTTTGGTCTTCTCATTGTGTCCTGGATTTCCTGGATGTTTTGGGTTAGGAGCTTTTTGCATTTTGCATTCTTTGACAGTTGTGTCAATGTTTTCCATGGTATTTTCTGCACATGAGATTCTCTTTTCTATCTCTTGTATTCTGTTGGTTATGCTTGCATCTATGACTCCTGATCTCTTTCCTAGGTTTTCTATCTCCAGGATAGTTTCTCTTTGAAATTTTTTTTTATTGTTTCTACTTCCATTTTTAGATCCTGGACGGTTTTGTTTAATTTCTTCACCTGTTTGGTTGTGTTTTCTTGCAATCCTTTAAGGGATTTTTGTGTTTCCTCTTTAAGGGCTTCTACCTGTTTACCTGTGTTCTCTTGAATTTCTTTAAGGGAGTTATTTATTTCCTTCTTAAAGTCCTCCATCATCATCATTAGAAGTGATTTTAAATCTGAATCTTGCTTTTATAGTGATATGGGGAATTCAGGACTTTGGAGTGTGGGAGAACTAGGTTCTGATGATTCTAAGTAACTTTGGTTTCTGTTGCTTATATTCTTGTGCTTTCCTTTTGCTATCTGGCTGTCTCTAGTGCTACCTGCACTCACTGTCTCTGACTAGAGCCTGTCTTTCCAGTTATCTTGCTTGTGTTAGAACTCCTCAGAGTCCAGATGTCCCTGTGATCCTGAGCTCCTGGGTGGAAGAACTCTTGGGACTCAGGCCACCTCTGGGATCCTAAAATCCTGCTGCTCTGAGTGCAGTGGTTCCTCTAGGATGTTTCAGGATATGGTGTCTGCCCAGCCAAAAGGACCAAGTGAGGGGTCACAAATTTTTTAATCTCTTTACTGCAGCAAGGAAGTAGCCTTGGTGATTGAACTGTTCTCTTGATTTTCCAGGTAAGGAGACTGTGGGCTGGGAATGACATTGGGTGGCCTAGAGAATCACAGGGACTGCTCCCTCCTGTGTCTGCATTCACAGCATGAAAATTGCAAATTACAGAGACTTTTGGCAACTGTAAGTTTTGCACTTCTAATTTTTTTTTTATAACTTTTGGGGTATAATAAAGGTCATCCAATTTTTCAGATTCATCCATCTAAACTTTTTTGGTCCATCTGTTTTTGTCCTGGCAGGCATAGTAGTAAATGCCTCATTTCAGAGCGGCTTCACTGCTCTTCCAGAACACGGAGAAGAGAGCACTCAGAATTATTATTAATTTCTAAATTAAATGGGCCAGGTCTTATGCTGTCCTAAAAATGGAAACATTCCCCTCCCCAAACTATACAGGGGGTAAGATTCGAGTGTGGTTTGTGGGAGAGGAGCTGTCAAAGTCTTTGCATGAAAAGACAATTAACTGTTGGTGAAGCTGGCAGTGGGGCCCTGGAGAAGGAGGAGGAGCAGGAGATGAGAGGGTCAGGTTGTGATTCCCTTCGGCAGTCCATGTGGCTCTTTGCTGGCAGTGTGCCCCTCGATGTCAGAGTGAGCTGAGTGAGCCAGGCACAGTGCAGTGTGGGGAGAATATGCGGTACTGCGGCTGAGCTCTTGGCCATTATCTTTCTTTGCCTCGTTTCTTGTTTTTAAATAAAGACAGTTTTGAAGGTACAGGATAAGCTCCAGCAAATTATTTTTTTCAGGAGGCTGTGTCAAACCCTGGAGTAGATTTTTTGGATGTGGAGTAGAGGACAAAATTGGAGTTGAAAAGGGACAAAGCTAGCTGAGGTTAACTATTATTATCAAAACTTGGCTGAATCTGAGCTTTGTCCTCGGATATGGTAAGTGGAGCTGGTCATTTGGAACCAGCCTGAGAAGCAAGGCCAACAAGTCTCAAGGTACTTGTTCTTGGCTTTGCTGTCAGCTTGCTCTGTGCTTGGGAGAGATACTTCAAATCACCTTCTTCTTCTTCTTCTTCTTCTTCTTCCTTCTTCTTCTTCTTCTTCTTCTTCTTCTTCTTCTTCTTCTTCTTCGTCTTCTTCTTCTTCTTCTTCTTCTTCTTCGGGAATCCAGAAAAGTGTGTGACATTTAATCAAGCACTTTGAAGCTCTGCCAATTTGTCTCCCGCCATCCTTTGTGAAGCTAGCTGATATTTCTCCCACCCTCCTTTGCCTAACAAATGATCTCAAGCAGGAGGTGCCAGGGAAAGGGTGGAAGAAACATGGTAATTAGCACTATGCAACTCTGCATAATTGAGTACAAATGGGCCGTCAAGGTCATCTGGTCCTGCTTCTTGAGGTAACAATGCTACAATGTGATTGAATTCTTTCATTTAACTTTATGGACTATATATAGCCAATAGTTCATAGCTCGTATGTATGTAGCACTCTGTGCTGCATTTGCCTGCAATTTAAAGGCTTTAGCCTGCCCAAGGCACTGTGCTGAGTGTTTTGTAGGTACTAACTCATTTGGTTGTTACAAAAGACTTAGGAATAGATGGTTTTAAAATAGTGTTTGCTGTTCTAGAAATTAACGATTGCTTTTTTTTTTTTTTTTTGGCTTAATTGGAATAATTTCAAGTTTACAGAAAAATGACAAGAAAGAAGCAGTTTTTTTTTTCTTGAACCATCTGAGAGAAAGCTGCAGACATGGTGCTCCACTGTTGCAGAACATAGTATCAAGTGTATTCACCTCAGCAGCCCTCATTTTCACGGAGACGATGTGACAGCTGGGGAACCCGTAGGCCCTGGGCTGTGTGCTGTGCTCAGTGGCCATGCCTTTGGAAACCTGCCCTGTCTGAAACTGTTCTCCACTTTGCTATTCATTTGGTGGCCTTGGTTTCTCTAAAGAGAGCGTGCCAGTTGTGTGGGTTTTCTTCTTTTTCTTTTCAGATCATGGCTCTTTATGTAGCCCATCCTGGTCTCAGATGGCCAACCATCATCACAGCCTGTTCTATACAATAGTTCTGAGGCATCATTCCTCATGGTGAGATTCAGGCTCTGCAGATTTTTTAAAGGATCATCTAAGAACTGATTGTGTTACCATTGGCTCCTATCAAATGGCACGTGATTTTGTCTCTTTGCTGTGCTACTAATCTTCATTGTGTGTTTGTTGTGAGTCTATACATGGGGGTTGCAAAGGCCACAAGTGTAGGTCAGGGGTTGACATTGGTATCTTGCTCTGTTACTTCCTCTTTACTTTGGGAGACAGAATCTTTGACTGAACACAGAGCTTATCAATTCACTAGACTGGCCAGCCCTACTCCTCATCATTGGGACTATAGCTTTGAGCTGTCTGTCACTCCTGGCTTTGTACCTGGCTACTGAGGATCAGAATTTGGATCTTCATGCTTGTGCAGCAAGTATATTACCCACAAACCACATTTCCAGGCTTTGTAATACCAATCTTGAGTTCTCAAGATCCCACTGGGCCTATTGCAAAGTTACGATGCCCCATTTGTAATTGTGGGGCCATTGATGTTTCCCACTGAAGTAAGGTTGATTTTCTGATTTCACATTGCTTTTACAATAATCAGATGACATTTCATTTTAAGGAAAGTCTTTCTCCTCTCCTGATCCATCCATCCATCCATCCATCCATCCATCCATCCATCCATATCAATCAATATTGGATAGATGCCAAGATTCCTTTTCTTTTTCTCTCAATGGCTTCTAGCCTATTATTACCACTGTGTCTTGGACACTCATGACACCAGGTTTTTCCAGTGAGAATCCCTTTTGTGTTCTTCTGGCAGGGTATTCTTTAAGCAACGAATGCTCCAGAGTTGCTTGTTTTTTTCCTGGCCCCAGCTAGGCCACCAGCTATTTCTGAACTAAGCTCAGAATCATTTTACTGAAACATTGTATTTAGATAATGGTATCTGGTTGCTGGAAGGGAACATTTTCAGAGGGTCATTTTCTTTAGGACATACTTGCAGATATACATCTGTGCTTACAGCTATAGGTTCACACTGTTTGCTTCCTGACTCCCATTATCTCATAGATTTCGCCTTTATGTTATTGAATTGTGCCAGTCACTGCTTTGTACCCTCTGACATGTACCAATGCTTCTAGCATGCACCATCTCTGCATCTTTCCACAGGGAGGGCTCCAATACACTGTGCAGACGCCATACCACTCTGTCTTATTTATAGATTGAGTGTCTTCCAGATTATTGACAGAGAGAGAGAGAGAGAGAGAGAGAGAGAGAGAGAGAGAGAGAGAGAGAACAGAGATGAAAGAAAAATTCACTAGAAACTTAAAAAGATTTTAAAAAATCTCATGGTGTTTAATTGCATTTTCCCATTATTCTTTGCTTTCCATTGAAAAACAATCTCTTTTATATATGAGAAATAAGTTATATGGCCTTGTCAGGAGTCAATGAAAGTAGCCTATTCTATCTAGGATATATTTGTCTGTGTCAAATGTCAGTGACCTTCAAATATTTGTGGCTTAGACAAGGTAGAATTTTTATGAGTAGCTATGTATTCATTTTTAAATTATATATATTATATATAATCTCTGTCTGTGTATGTGTTTGTGTGTATGTGGCATGTTTGTGTGCATGAACATAGGCAGTTACACATGTTCATGTAAATACATGGAGGCCAGAGGACAGCCTTGGTTATTGTTCCTCAGGTGTTGTCTGCCTTGTTTTTATTTTAAAAATTTGTGTGTGTAGCTAAGTGTATTATGGCATGTGTATGTCATAGGTCAGAGGAAAACTCAGCAGAGTCAGCTGTTCACTTTTATCTATGTGTGGGTCCTGGAAATCAAACTCAGGTCTCATCAGGTTTGTGCAGCAAGCACAACCTGAGACCTTTCACTGGTACCACCAGTTTCTGAGACAAGGCTTTGTATTGCCCTGCAACTCACCAAGTAGGCTGGACTAGCTTGCCAACAAACTGCAGGAATCTTCCTATCTCATATCCTCAGTGCTGGGGTATTGGTACATGTGACTGTCTGGCTTACTTTATTTTTATTAAGGTTCTGTAGGACTGAATTCATATCATAATGCTTTCAAGATGAATATTTTACCAACTGTGTTATCAGCCCACTCCTAGTAGTGTAATTTTTAAACCCCTAGTAATGGCTGCCTGTATCTTCATAGTCTGGTTAACTCTAGTCGTCGAAACAAATGCAGACATAAATACAATAAACTTTAACAGTCACGATTGTTCTTCACGTTTCCTACATACTGCTTATCAGGAGTGTACTTCATTTATAACTCAGCAGTGCTAGCCTCAGTTAAATTAAACTGATACCTAAAAAAGAGTAAAAGACAAATATCCATCAGATGTTAACTAAGCCAACAGTTACCCTTTCTTTCCATAATTTGCCTAGCCCAAACCATGGACTTAGAGTTTTCTGTGTCAAGTTCTCCCCCCTCCTCCCTTATCACACTGTAGTTCGAAGATGCAGAATCAAATATTAGCAAGCACTCAAACTGAGAAGGGGTGGGCCAGTTCAGAGCAGGCCAGAATCTAGAAGGAGGAACCTGCATTTAAAAGTACAACCAGAGTGCTTTTAGAGTTGTTTTAATTATAGGTGACCATGGACTCTAAACATGTTTATGCATGCTTTTATGTAAAATAATTTCACAAACTGAGACCACATCATGTACTGTTGTACATATTGCCTTATAATGTAAGCAAATCACCCGACAGAATTCGTTCCTAAAATAAAATGACCTGAGAATTTTGGAAACACGGACTAAGGCTTGGTGACCTACTGAGATGCCACTTTTGGTGCAGCCATCAATGAGAATTTACTACTGCCTCCTGTGCTTGTTTCCCATCTAGAAGATGAAATTGTAGTACCAATTTATAGCTATTACTCAAGGGTGTTACTACCTGAAGTGGGACTTATCACACAATAGGAGGATGGGAGAGGTCCTTTTTTGTAGTTACAGATCCTAGAGAGTTGTCAAGTCTTTGTCTTCCAACCAGCACAAGAGCCTTTTATGAAAGTTAGGACAAAGTTTCAAAGGTCCATTTTGCTCACAGTAGACAGAGAGCTGGGGCTATAGTTGGTCTGTGGGCTGCTCTGATCGTTGACATTAACTGGCAGTTTCACAGAATTTAGAATCCTGTGAGGTTATACCTGTGAGGTATTGTCTAGATTTAATTGATTGAGATGCAAAGACCCACTCTAAATGTGGCCAGTACCATCCCAACAGTGGATGTACCTTCTCCAGGTACCTTGTTATACTGCTCTCTTGCCTTTCCTCACCTTGACAGACTGTAGCTTCAAACTGTGAGCCACAGTAAACCCTTCCTTAAGTTGCTTTGCTCAGGTATTGTGTTGTGTCAATGAAGAAAGCAACTAACACAGTCCAACTTCCTCTACAGAACCCAGTGGCATTTGTGAAGCTGTTTGAAAGCAAATAGAAATAGATAAAGTGGAACTGGAGAGATGGCTCAGCAGCAAGAGCACCGACTGCTCTTCCAGAGGTCCCGAGTTCAATTCTCAGCTACTACATGGTGGCTCACAACCATCTATAATGTAATCTGATGCCCTCTTCTGGTGTGTCAGTGACAGTGTACTTATATACATAAAATAAATAAATAAAATTTTAAAAAGGAAATAGATAATATATGTATATATTATCTACTTTTGCCACAAGACCACTAAACTTGCTTGATTGTTCCACAGGAAGTGATGTGGCCATGGAGCTTTATAAGTTCAGAGGTCAACATCCAACTTTCAAGTTGAAATAATTTTTCCAGGTTTCAACCATTAATATTTGGGGACATGTTGGGTTTTATCTTCTCTTCAATTTACTACAAGCACAGAGCTGCTACAAATGTTTTAATTACATAAAGTGGGTTTTTCAAATTTCCCTGACAACAGAATAAAGCCTAAATGTTGGCTGAGTGTGGTCTATTTCCCCTTTTTCTCTTGGTGTGCCCAGGTGCTGCTGCACACCAAAAAGGGAAAGGACGGAGTGGAGCTGAGTTTTATGGTCTGCATTTCCCTTGGGGCTTCTGGGCCACAGTGCACACTGGGCAGAAAAGGGTGAAGCAAAGTTTGGACTGGGTAGATCAACAGGATCCAGTGAATCCTAAAATCATCATAAGCAGATCTACTGAAGAGTTTTGGGCTGAACACACATTGTTTGCAGAATACTTAAGTTAGCTTGTAGCTAGACCAGATCATTCAGCACCAAGCTTTGATAAAATGTAGAAAATTCATAACTTATGACAGCCTGAGTGATGAACATGAAGGGTTACTAGGGCTACTAACACTTGCCTTGCCCCAGAGGCACGAGCCCAAGACTGGCTCCAAATGAAACACATGATGTACAGCTTCCAGCGAGTGTCTATCACATTTGCAGAACTCCAAAGGAAAAACATCATTACTTGTGGAACAGCTCTGCTTCCTGTTATGATTAGTCTAGAAATTTTTACTTTGGCTCCTTTCCTAGTTTTGTCACATCATGGCAAATGCCATTATGGTAGAAGGATATAAGCAAGAGAGATTTGATGATATAGGAAAATTTTACTATCTACTCTCCTTATTCCTTCAAGGATTACAGTCATCCTTACCCAGGCTTCAACACAGTTACAGAGAGATAATGTAACATGTTCCCAAACCTCAGCACAAGGGACATCATGATGGATGCACCTCAGGCTCATAGGCAAGTCACGAGGCCTCAGCCCTAGACAAGGCACTGTTGGGCACAGTCTTGTCTAAGGCAGAGCACACGAAATGTTTACTAAAATCCCAATGGTCAACCCTGAAAACATATGCATATAAATAATATGATATGATCTGAGCAGGTTGTATTTATACATTTAGGAGTATGTGTATATAAAATTATATATATATATATATATATATATATATATATATATATATATGATTATATATATATATATGATTAGGTTAAAATATATAAACAATGAAAGAAAAGACCATGAATTTGATAGGGGTGTGGTTTACATGGAAGAGTTTGGGAGGAGAAAAGGGAGAGGGGAGTGATGTAATTATATAATAATCTCAAAAAATTAAAAAATATTTTAAAAAATTTTTTAATTAAACATAATCTTGGGCAAGAATATGTGAGTTTTTGTATATACGTTTGTAAACCACTTGAGTTCCTCCTGGGAAGAAGCAGAGAATGGGACATAAAGCCTCAGTGTATACTTGGGTGTATCAAGGAAAGAGAAGACAACCCATGCAAAGATCTTACATATTTGAGAAAACTTTTGAGATTTTTTGAAGGGTGTGTTAGAAGGATGCCAATTGCTACATAAATTCATACAATCGTTTCTCAAAATTTCCTTTAAATGGTATTTTTTTCCTTTGAGAACAGTACTTGTAGAATTCTTAAAAGTTATATGATACTCGATATCCAGATTTTGTTTTGGGGTCACCTTTCATGTGAGATTGTACTAAGCACTTTAATAAACATTGTACAGTTATTATCTCACTTAATCCAAGCGTGCACACTTGAAGGTTGTACTTTTCTCCTAGACCTTCAGAGGAAGAAATAGGAGGCTAGTAAATTCATCAGACAAGTGGGGCCTCAGCTTCACCGTCTGTGATCTGGACTTGCAACTGTGCTCTTTCCTTCTCTATTAGCATCTAGAAAACTACCATGCCGCCACCTGAATCCTGTCTCTTCTTTATCTTCAAGGTCTTCATCTTCTCTGGAAGCTCTCTGGGAGCTGAGTTAGGGAGAATGTGGAGTGGTATGAAATGGCTTTTCATTACCTCGTCTGTGGTAAGATATAAATTTTGTCCACAGTGCATAGATTCAGTAATATGGCTATGTCTCAGGAAGTCTTGGGAATCAGGTTTATGGATACTGTCTGTTGGCTTGCTTCCACTCCTCACCTTCTGGATGCTATGAACTATGTGAATGACTCTGCCACGTCTTTTCCACCATTACGAACTGAAGCCCATGGAACACTGAGCCAGAGTATGTTGTTTGTATTTTTGACTTGTTTATGTAAGGGGTTTTTGTTTTTTTTCTTACTGTGATGTAAAATGCAGTACATTGATTGAGTATAAGGTTTATGTTAAAATTAGAATTTAGAAAGGTATACCCGTACTAGTGCAATTTTCATTGCTATGACAAAATACTGGAGACAGGATAATATATAAAAGGGAGAAGCTTATTAACTTATTCTTGGATATTTAAGTACAAATAACATGGTGCCAGCTCTGGAGAGGGTTATTCCTAGTTTTGTCACATCATGGCAAATGCCATTATGGTAGAAGGATATAAGCAAGAGAGATTTGATGATATAGGAAACCAGATAATGGGAAGGAGAGCCCTGTCTCTTTATAGAATCTCCTTCCTTTGGGAACAAATCAAAGTCCTATGAGAAGTACATTCATCATATGCAAGGGCAATGTCCAGTGACCTGATTACTACCCACTAGGCCTTACCTCTTAACAATTCTACTATCTTGGCACTTTCACATTGAGGACTGAATGTTCAGGACAGGAACCCTGGGGGATGCACTCAAAATACATCCAAAACTGAGCAGAGACTAGAGCAGCAGGTAAAAGCTTCAGATGCTGAATTATATTACACAAGGAATTTCTGTGATGTGGGCTTGAAGATTTAAGAGAGGGGATGAGATGGGCTTCCTAGAGTAGGCAAGGGTCTTACAGGTGCAGTTGGCGAGGATAGATTTTTCAGTTTTAAGTACCAACAGCCATCTCCTTCTCCTTTCTGTGGCAGAAGGAATTGCATAGAGAGTGTGTTACCCAGTTAATTTGTTTGGGGAGATGTGCATCTCCAGTAGTTCTGGTGGTCCTCAAATCTCTCCCTCTAGTCACATGCCTCAGATGTTCTCAGATGTTCTCAGATGGTGACAATGAATACACCCATATTTTAGAGTCTTCTTCTGGCCATCTCCCCATCACTAGATATTCACATGTTTTATGTCCATACCACCTTCACATGTGCTCATATGTCAGTGAAGCCCACTATGGCTACCATATGGCAAACTGTAATGAAGGGTACCTGCAGGTGACAGGCAGGGAAACGGACCACAGAGAGGTGAGACCTGCAGGTGTCAGGCATGAACATAGATTATGAAGAAGTAAGTGTCAAAATTCATTTCAGATTAACTTCACCAACCTGGATGAAAATTTTGGGGAATCTGATGGCAGGGGGTTTATTGTCAGCATATTTAAGCCCAGTATAATTTGGAAAAAAACTTCCATGGTGTAATACAATTCCCAAGGCACAAGGAAACATAATTACATTGAAACTCATTGAAACTCAATTCAGATACATGTCATTTATTCCAAGAAGATGAGTTCTAGAAATAAGCTACCTGTGCTAGTTTAAGGGTTTAAGGAAGGATCTGGCCTGGACTTGGTCATACAGAAAACATGGAGGTCATTTGTGGTATTAGCCACTCTAGTCCTGGTTGTGTGAGCTTCAGGGAACCCCTGTCAATACAGAAAATATAAGGGCCATTTGGTCTCTGGTCCTGGTTGTGGGAGCTTGATAGGGCTTGGCCCAGCAAATAACACAAATCACTGGGCTATTGATCACCGCCCCGCCCCCTCCCCCTCCCCCACCCCCGCCATTCCTAGCTTTCTGGATAGAAGAACAGATTTTACATTTTTTCCCAATGAAAAAAATCATGTGTGCTTAGCATCCTGGTCTCTCTCGAGATCTGTGGGTGCAGGGATTTTTGTGCTGTGCTCACAAGAGTGTAACCCTTCTTTCTGTCCTGACTCTCTATCTTACCGCAACACTTTCGATATTTGAGCATATATATCAATAATGGATATGCTACTTACATTACCTTTACATATGTTGCTTTTTTTTTGTTGTTGTCCACCTCTTACTACTAGAAAAGACACTATAAAGGAAGGAGCCTTGGTCTTTCCTTATGTGATGCACTTTAATTCTACTTAGAATGTGATTTACTTACAAGTGACCAGTAAATATTTGCCAAGTGATAATTTATTCAGAAATAATTTTTCCAGGAAGCTCTGGAAAAATGGCAATACTCCAGATCTGGATTGTTCATTTCATTTTCAGTAGGTGTTTAAAGTTGAGGTATTGTCATGTTTTTGCCACTTTTTAATGATGAATCTTGTATGACTGGGATTTATTGAAAAAATCTGGACAACATCTTTTAAAATCTTAGAAACATTTTTCTACAAAGAGCTAAGAACTATCAAGATAGTAAAGACTTATTTTGACAAGACCTCAAAGAGAAATCTAGAAACACCAGCCCAGTACCTGGGATGACCTTTGCCTAGAGAGGAGAGGGAGCTTTTGCTGATTCAGATGTGTGGAAGACAGGACAGACTGAGGACAGGCTGAACTGTGCTTGCACTGGCATTGAAGACAGTGTGTGTGTGTGTGTGTGTGTGTGTGTGTGTGTGTGTGTGTGTGATGTTGCAGATAGAGGCTGGTGGCCCTACAGAAGTGAGAGTTGTTTGAACACCAAGATTGACTGACAATGGGCTGCTCAAGAGATGACTCTAGGGATGGCAGCAATGCAGACACAAGCCAAGCACTATACCTGGCCAGGCTTTTTGGCATCTGTGGTTCCAGAACTCGAAGCTCACAAATTGATCAGAAGATCTTACCTTGGTGGTGCCTGGGCTCCTGGCAGTAGAAACTGAACATCTTGTTGCAGAGGGAGAGAAAGGTCATGTTTGTCTTTAAATTATTACTGTCAATTATATAATTAAAAATAACCTGCATACAAAGACACAAGGAGTCATAAATTAGAGCCATCATGAACTGAACACATCTCTGAAGCAGATCTGAGGTCATCAGGAAAGTGAAATTACTGGAGGCAGACTGGCTGAAGGCATGCTGGGGGAGGTCAAACTCAGGCTTGACCCTTTCATTAGAAAGCTGGAAACTGTAAAAAGAAACATTGTGTATTTGGAAGAAATAGATTATGAATCCTATAATTGAAAAATACAATGCCTGGACTTGTGGTTGTGTCTCACTGCTATGCAGAGACCATGCACTGTCCACATCTTGTGGGATAGTGTGGTGTTGGTGAGTGTCTGTGTCACTTAACTTTCTAGGACTACAGGTTTTTTTTAGTCCCTGGGCTTCTTAACTTTCTTTCCAGTTTATCAATTCTAAGGTAAGATATGAGGCAGTGGCTGGAGGTGAATGTGTCTGTTCCAGGAATTGAGTGTGTCTGTGTCTCAGGAGGCCAGTGTGCCTGTGTCTCAGGAAGTGAGTATGTCTGTGTCACAGGAGGTGAGTGTGTTTGTGTCACAGGAGGTGAGTATGTCTGTGTCACAGGAAGTGAGTGTGTCTGTGCTGCAGCACATGAGTGTATCTGCACTGCAGGAGGTGTGTCTGTGTCTCAGGAGGTGAGTGTGTCTGTGTCTCAGGAGGTGAGTGTGTCTGTGTCACAGGAGGTGAGTGTGTCTGTTTCTCAGGAAAATGAGTGTCTCTGTGCCGCTGGAGGTGAGTGTGTCTGTGTCTCAGGAGGTGAGTGTGTCTGTGTCTCAGGAGGTGAGTGTGTCAGTGTCACAGGAAGTGAGTGTGTCTGTGCTGCAGCACGTGAGTGTGTCTGCACTGCAGGAGGTGTGTCTGTGTCTCAGGAGGTGAGTGTGTCTGTACCGCAGAGCCTCTCTCTATAGTGCAAGTTTCCCCTCATAGTTTTGCAGTTGCTGCTTTTGCATATCTGAAGAGATGTGTTTTCTTTATTGCATCATTTGCTGTGAGATACCAAGTTTAACCATACACTACCCCTGGTTTTCAAGACACTAGGCTGAGAAGAGGGGCTGAGACCAGAAACCTGAGCCCCTTTGTCTTGATTTTAGGGAATCTGGTGACTCTCGGGGTGTTGGCATTACAGAAGTGTTTCACAAGCATCCTAAGGCTGTGATGCTTTAATACTGTTTCTCAAATGTGGTGAACCCCCAACCATAAAATTACTTTTGTTGCTACTTCATAATGGCACTTTTGCTAATGTTACGAGGCATAATGTAAATATCTGATGTGTGGTCTCTGTGAAAGGGTTGTTCAACCCCCACTGGGGGTTGCTCCCTATAGGTTGAGAGCATTTCTTGTGAGCCAATCACATTACAGCATTATGTAACTGTTGACATTTGATTTACAGTGATTGACACTTCAGATAGCTTGGCACAATTGTTCTCTTGTTCTTTTGAAAGCACTTGCTTAGTGTGGCATTCTAACCTGGATGATGTATTTGAAGGAGAGCATAGTAGAAGACACACCGTATAGTGTAAAGGTGAAACATCTGCTTAATCTAAAATGTGGTGAGAGAAGATTGAATTATTTCATTTATACGTTAATGATTAGTAGGGAAGTTGATGGAACCAATGCTGGAGACATGTTTCACGAGTGTTACAAACAACATCTCCCTGATTGCAGACACTCTGTATGTTTGTAGAACAAACTCAGATTTAGGAGCCAGGTCCATGGTCACTGGAGGAAGATGTTGGAACAAATTGAGATTTTTGACATACAGAGGAACTGGCTGGGGTTTGCAAGAGGGCATTTTGCTCTTGGTGGACCAGAAGACAGCCGGGGTGTAAATTGAAAAGATGGAAAAGGGCAATGGCTTTCTTAGCACAGGTTCCAAGCTGGGCGCAGTCATCCTGGGGACTGAGGGAAGCATGGCATAGCCAGCCGTGTTCATCCATTCTATTTTATTTTTCCTTCATACATTACAAACTGACTGCAGTTTCCCCTCCTTCATCTCCTCACATTTCCCCCAAACTCCACACACTTCTCCATTTCCCTTCAGACAGAAAAGGGATTCTTAGGGATAGAAGCCAAACATAGTATGACAAGTTTAATAAGAGTAGGCACCTCCCCTCATATTAAGGCTGGACAAAGCAATTCAGGAGGCAAAGGCTCTCAAAAGCAGGAAAGAGTTAGAGAAATACCTGCTTCCTACCGTTAAGAGTCCCATAAGAAAACAAGCTACACAAGCATAGCATGTGTTCAGGGGACCTTGGTCAGACCCATGCCGGCTCCCTGATTGTTGGTTCAGTCTCGGATCATCTATGAGCTCAGCTTAGTTGATTCTGTGGTTTTCTTTTAATGTCCTTAACCCCTCTGGCTCCTACAATTTCTTCTTCTCTCTCTCCCACAGGATTCCCTGAACTTCATCTAATATTTGGCCTTGGGTCTCTGTTTCCACCAGTTGCTGGATGAAGCCTTTCTGATGACAATTATGCTAGGCTCTTGTCTACGAGGAGAGCAGAATATCATTAGAAGCCATTTTATTGACTTTTTTTCTGGTCATGTTTGATTCTACCCTAGGTCTCTGTGTTATCCAACCTCAGGGTCCTGGTCCTCCTGGCAATATCAGGGGTGGGATCCCTCACATGTCATGGATTTTGAGCTGAACTGGTCATTGGTTGGCCACTCCTTGATTTCTGTGCTACCTGTCTCACAACACATCTTGCAGGCAGAACAAATTATAAGTCAAAGGTTTGTGAGGCTGTGTTGGTGGCCCACTGGAAGTCTCACTTGGTTAAGGGAGATGGCCAGTTCAGGCTTCATACCCTCCCACCCCCCATTACTAAGAGTCTTAGCTAGGGTCACCTTCACAGGTTCTTGGGAGTTTCCATTGCACTAGATTTCTAGCCTGTCCCTGAAATGCCCCCTCCCCAATTCTAGTTGTCTCTCTAATGCTTTCTCCTTCCACTTTTCCCCAACCTGATCCCTTCTGTCCCCATCTTCACCCATCTGCAGTCCACCCACAACATCTATTCATTTATCCCTCCTTGAGCCTCCTTGTTGTTTAGCTTCTCTGAGTCTGTGGATTGTAGCATGATTATCCTTTACAGTAATTATCAGCTTATAGTAGAATAAATCCATATTTGTTTTTCTGTGTCTGTTACTACACTCAGGATGATTTTTTTCTAGTTCCATCTATTTGTCTGCAAATTTCATGATGATGAGGATGACACACACACACACACACACACACACACACACACACACACACACACAGACACACACACAGTGGAGTGATACTCCATTTGGTAAATATATCATTTAAAAAACATTATATGATTGAGGATGTCTAGGTTGTTTCCAGTTTCTGGCTGTTACAAATAAATCTGCTATGATCATAGGTGAACAAGTGCACTTGTGGTAGGATAGAGAGTAAGAGAGGAATAGTTGGGCCTTGAGGTAGGTAGATTCCCAATTTTCTGAGAAACCACCATATTGATTTCTAAAGTGGCTTTCTAAGTTTTCAACCCACCAGAAATGGATGAATGTTCCCTTTGCTCCACATCCTTACCAGAATGAGCTGTCACATGTTATTGTCTTACCTACCTTGACAGATGTAAGCTGGAATCTCAGATTTGTTTTGATTTGCGTTTCCCTGATGGATAAGAATATTGAACATTTTAAGTGCCTCTTGGTCATCTGAGCCTCCTCTTGGTAATTCTCTACTTAGATTTGTACCCAATTTTCTAATTGGATTATTTGGTTTTGATGCCTACTTTCTTGAGTTTTTATATATTGTAAATGTTAGTTCTCTGACAGATTTAGATTTGATGAAAATCTTTTTCCATTCAGTAGACTGCCATCTTGTCCTATTGATGGTGTCCTTTGCCTTTCAGAAGCTTTTAAATTTTATGAGGTCCCATTTATTAATTGTTGATCTTAGAGCAATTTGCGTTCTATTTAGGAAGTAGTTTCCTGTCCAATGAGTTCAAGTCTATTCCCTACTTTTTCTTCTATCAGGTTCATTGTATCTGGTTTTATGTTGATGTCTTTGATCCACTTGCATCTGAGTTGTTTATTCTGTTGGTGATCCTTGTGTCTGTGGTTCCTCTTCATCTACCTAGATTTTTCTCATCCAGGATTCCTTAAATTTATGCTTTCTTTATTTCTTCTATTTCCATTTTAGTATCTTGAGCAGTTTATTAATTTTCCTCACCTGTTTGTTTTATCTTGAATTTCTTTAAGGGATATATTCATCTCCTCCCACTGTTTGTGTTTTCCTGGATTTCTTTAAGGGATTTACTCATTTTCTCTTTAAGGACCTCATCTTCAAAACATTGACTTTTAAGGGTTTTTTTGTTTTGGTTTTTCGAGACAGGGTTTTTCTGTGTAGCCCTGGCTGTCCTGGAACTCACTCTGTAGACCAGGCTGGCCTCGAACTCAGAAATCCACCTGCCTCTGCCTCCCAAGTACTGGGATTAAAGGCGTGCACCACTACCGCCCGGCAAGGTATTTTTTCTTGAGCTTCAGCTGTGTTGGAGTATTTCAGGATTGCTGTAGCAGAAAATCTGGGTTCTGGGGGTGACATATTGGCCTGGTTATTGTTGACTGTGTTCTTTAACTGGGGTCTAGGTATCTGAGTCTGTGATGAACATAGGTCTAGAAGCTAATTTCTGAGTTTACTTTAAGATGGGTGTTTTTGTTCTCTAGTTTCTGTTTTCTCTTTGGTTTTCTGGTCTTTGTGGTCTGTATTTCTTGGGGGCTGGTATGACCTCTGATTCATCAGAAAGTCTCTGTCAGAGTTGGAGCTGGACTTCTAGTTAATGTGGCCTTTGCTTCAGCAGGGAATCTATATTCTTCTGACTGGTAGTGCTGACTGTGCTTGGGCAGCAGGTATCTGTTAAGGGGAATGGCAGTGGGGGCAGGTGTTGTTTGTGGTGGTTGTAGTGTCAGCAGCTAGGGTCTTTAGGCTAAACAGAGGGGATGGGAGGGTCAGATGGCAGGTGGGGCTCTTTCCTATTCTGACTGGCCTAATGTGCTCCTAAGTAAAGGATATCCATTGAACTAAGATCAGGTACATGAAAACAAGGGACAGATAGGCAGTAGATGGGAGTGGTGACATTGGGGTGGTGTCAGCAGCATTGGGCTTTGAATTGATTGGGCATTCATTTATACTTAAACAATTATGCTCTTCTGTGTTTTTTATATAATATATTATAATAATGTACTTTACATATAAACAAATATCTAAAGATATATATATCTTTAGTTTTATATATATATAACTAAATATAAATATATTTATTTATTTATATATAAATCTATCTATCTCTATCTCTATCTCTATCTATCTATCTATCTATCTATCTATCTATCTATCTATCTATCTATAACTGTTCCACAGTTGTGGCTGTTCCACAACTCATACCTCCTCCCCCAACCGCCATCTCCAAGAGGATGTCCCCATACTCCCACCCCCATTCTGCCAGACCTCTCCATTCCCTGGGGCCTTAAGTCTCTTAGGGGTTAGGTGCATGTTCTCTGACTGAGTCCAGACCTGGCAGTTCTCTACTGTATGTGTGTTGGGGTCCTCATATCAGGTGGTGTATGCTGTCTGGTTGGTGGCTCAGTGTCTGAGAGATCTCAGGGGTCCAGGTTACTTGAGGCTGCTGGTCTTACAGGGTAACACCCCTCATCAGTTTCTTTCAGCTTTTCCCTAATTCAACCACAGGGGTCACCAGCTTCTGTCCACTGGTTGAGTGTAAATATCTGCATCTGACTCAGCTGCTTGCTGGGCCTTTAGAAGGGCAGTCATGATAGTCCCCTGTTTGTAAGCACATCATAGCACCAGTAGTAGTGTCAGGCCTTGGAGCCTCCCGTTGAGCTGGATCTCAATTTGGGCCCATCACTGAATCTCCTTTTCCCTGGGCTCATCTCCATTTTTGTCCCTTCAGTTCTCTCAGACAGGAACAATTCTGGGTCAGAGTTTTTGACTATGGGATGGCAACCCCATCCCTCCACTTGATGCCCTGTCTTTGTTCTGCAGGTGGACTCTACAAGTTTCCTCTCCTCACTGTAGGGCACTTCATCTAAGGTCCCTCTCTTTGAGTCCTGAGAGTCTCTCACATCCCAAGTCACTGGTACATTCTAGAGGGCCCCTCCACCTCGTACCTCCTGAGGTTGCATGTTTCCATTCTTTCTGCTGGCCCTCGGCTTCAGTCCTGTTTCCTCCACCGAATACCTGATCATGCTCCACTCTTCCCCTCCCTGTCCACATCTGGGTTGTTTCCAGCTTCTGGCTATCACAAACAAGGCTGCTATAAACATAATGGAACAGTGTCCTGGTGGCATGGTGGGGCATCTTTTGGCTATATGCCCAAGAGTAGTATAGCTGGGTTTTCCGGTAGATCTATTTCTAATTTTCTGAGAAACCTTTAGATTTATTTCCAGGGTGGTTGTACCACTTTGCAATCCCATGAACAATGGAGGAGTGTTCCAGAGGGAACTTTTTTTTTTTTGGATATTTTATTTATTTACATCTCAGATGTCATCCCCTTTTCCCATTTCTCCTCCCTAGAACCCCCTATCCCATTCCCCCTCCCTTTTTTTGCTTTTATGCCATTTGAATTACATGCAAGTATTCAGGTCAGTTCTAGGTTGAGTAACTAAGGAATACAATAGATGCAAATAGTCAAGGAACAGGCAAGACAATAAACACAAATAGCCAAAAAGCAAGCAAGGCAATAAGCAAAATTCTGCAAACACTCTCATGATCACTGTTTCTAAGGGCTTATCAGGATGACTAAAATATCTGATCCAACTTCCCTGTCCTAGCCCAAATTAATTTTCATGTCTGAAGCCTACTTCCTTGTTCTAGAGTGACATCACTTATATCACTTACATCTAATATGCCAGTGAGATGAGGGAGTCCCTGCAGGTGTCATACAGTGAAGTAAACTGCAGCAAAGAAATAAGAAGCACAACCCAGTTCAGATGGACTTCATTAACACATTTTGGAGAGTCTAGTAACAGGAGGTTTATTCCCAATGTATTTAATCCCAGTATAATTTGGAAAAAAGTCTCCTGGAGTAATACAATTTCCATTGCATTAGAAAGTGTAATCACATGGAAACTCAATTCAGGATCTTCCGAGAAGATGGGTTCTAGAGATAAGCTACCTGTACTAGTTTAAGGGCCTAAGGGTCTGGCTTGGTCTCAGTCATACAGATGATGTTAAGATCATTTAAGCTATTAGCCACCTCTGGTCCTGGTTGTGAGAGCTTAGGGGAGCCTCTGGTTGTAAGGGGTATTTAGATTAGCCACCTCCTGTCCTGGTAGTAAGAGCTTGATATGGCCTGGTCCAAAGATAACACAGATCTCGGGACTGTTATCAGTTCCAATTCTCAGCATTCTGAATCCAAGAACAGGTTTTCATCTTTCCTATTGGAAAAACTATTTTGTGTGCTTAACATTCCTGGTGCCTCTGAAGATCTGTGGATGAAATGACCATACTGCTATGCTCCTAACATTAAGTTCATTAAGTTAGTAAACGCTCTTCAGAAGCTTTCCTTATGATCCCAATACTAGACAGAGACCCTCTTGCTGTCTTGGGGCACCACAGGAAACAAAGCCCCTTCACAGTCAGAATCCCTGTTTAAGGTATTTGTCCTCTCCTTCGGGCATGTGCATATGTTATTTTTGCTTTCTCTGGAATATTTTTCCCCTATCCTAGTCAATGATGTGCCATCTTACATATCTCAGTTTATGTTGATTCCTGAAAGACGTCTTTTAGCCCCACCTTGAACTCGATCCCTATATTATTCAGCTTTCTATTATGATGACAACATATCTGTAACAATTAACTTTAAAGGGGGAAGCATGTATTTTGGTTCAGTTTACAAAGTTGTGCTCCACAGTTGGTTTCTTTTGAACCCATAGCAACACATCACAGTAGAAACTTGTTCTATAGGAAGCTCTTCCCTCATGGTTTGATATAGTTTGATACAGACCTTTAATTCCTGCATTTTGGAAGTAAAGGAATTCAAGGTTATCCTTTTCTACATAGAAAGTTACAGAAAGGTCAAGGTGCCAGGGTCTAATATTTCCTTCCAGTACACTCCCCAACTCTATCCTTACAACTACCAGAAGGCCACCACTAGGCTCTACCTCTTAAAGCAGAGGTTCATAACTTGTGGTTTGATATGCATATATCTTACATATGATACATTTACATTATTATTCATAATTTTAGCAAATTACAGTTATGAAGTAACAACAAAATAATTTTATGGCTAATGGACACTACAACATGAGGAACTGCAGGATTAGGAAGATCAAGTGTCTACTACCTTCCAATTGTATCATGAGTCTTGGAAAACCAACACTTTATCACATGAGCCTTTAAGGATACGTATGTATTAATTCCCTATCAATCCCTCTTTCACCTGTTCACATACTCCTGGCCTTGGTTCTTCAAACTATTATTTGTTTATAACTTTGAATCTGTATTTGATGAATGTGCACTTCTACTACTAAATTTCAAGTCTCATGGAAGCATAAATGCAATGGCATCCCTTGCCTATACATTAGTGAGACTTCTCACTGCATATAGCACCACAGTGTCATGCTATATTCTATATTTACTGAACACTTCTTACATGGGTGAGACCATGCCATGTACTATAAAAGCAGAACATGATGGAAAAATACAGAAAGACACATGACTAGTTTTGCTATGTGTATGGGGGTCTACCTTTTGTATTTCTGTATAGTCCTGTCCCAACATTGAGTATGTATGCAGAAGATAACAACAAATAATGTGTGGGCAGATGAGTAAGTGAATAAATTAGTCAACAAACCTTTGTTCAGTCAAGAATAAATTAAAGGGCTGCCTGTGAACATATCTCCCAGCTTGCTCTGTCATTTATTAAGATCAAAGTCACTTATTGTGGATAGCTTTAGTCAAGTAGACTTTTCCAGTGTGAATTGATGATATCTTTGTAATCCTGTTATTCAACACAGTACTTTACACATAACATAGGTATGTAACTGATCAGTGAATAATGGATGGATGGTGGGCATGTACATAAAAGGAACCAATCTAATATTTTTATTTGCACACAGATATATTTGTCCTTTTACAGACATATGTCATAGGACAGAGAGATGGCTCAGAGGTTAAGAGTCTTTGCTTCTCTTCCAGGGGACCAGCATCTTCATCAGGTGGTTCACAGATGCTGTAATTCTGGCTCCAGGAGAATCTGATGCCCTCTTCTGACCTCCTTCATTGATACTGCATACATGTGATAAACATGCCTAAGCTCAGGTACAAACACATGTGAACAAAATATATGAGGAAATAATTTTTAAGGCATATATATTTAAAGGGGACTTCAAATGAGTCAAACATATTCGCAAATATTTATTTTAAAATTTAGGGAGGTTAAAATATAGGGGAAAATGAAAGAAAAAGAATACACTCTTTATGGGCCAATTGAAGGCATGTCATTTATAATATACATTTGACACTCACATACTGAACTGACGCTTAGCTTTTGTATATGTGTACACAGATTGTCAGTCTCAACTACAGTATGAGCTCCTTAAGATCTAAACATATATTTTTACATTTTAAATATATTTTACATTTTAAAATCTGTATCTCCTTCAGCTTTTACATCAGGTAGGACAATACCTCTCATGTAAGAAGTACCCAGTAAATATAGAAAATATTTAACACTTTGCTTCTTTAAACAAAGCTGAATGTCCAACTGAGTCTCATATTCTATATACACATCCAAGTTTATTTTCTTGAACCTCACACAGTCTTTATCCTGAGGTTGAGGGTCTGACTGTTAAAGTGATACTATTGTCCAGGTAGTATACACTGGGCATAAAGACAGATAGAGATAAACATAGTCAATTCAGAACTCAAATTAACAAAATTATCACTTACTTCTGTAATAATAACCACAATTACAGTAAGTTTAAATAGTCTTTTTAGTTATAATTACAACAACTATAATTCACAATTTGGTTTAATTTCATAATCCTGAAAAATATTAAAATGTGACTTCTTTTATATTAGGGCTCAAAGGTAGGACAAGGACTCATGTAGCCCAGGATGGCCTCAACTTGCTAAAACGATGGCCTTAAATTTCTAACCATTCTTCCTTCACCTTCTGAATAATAGGCTTACAGGCATGCACCACCATACCTGACCAATAAAATATGGTTTCTAAAGAAAAGACATCTGAGATGTTGAGTATGTGTGAAACGTTGCTAAAATCCTAAAGAATAAATGATTTATTATTACATTTATAAATAATATTTTGCTAATTGTTGAATGTTCATATAGATTAAGAACAGTTTTGTAATGGACAAATGCTAGATCCAATCAAGAAGGGTAGAAGGATGAGCTGTGGATTTAGCTCAGTGACAGAGTACTTTTCTAGCCAAGTGCAAGGCCCTGGATTCTGTCCTCAGCTCCAGGGAGTGGAAGGTGGGGGAGAGAAGAAACAGAATGAGGGTGGACCAGGAGGGAAATAAAGTCTGGACTGTAAAAAAAGGAATAAATAAAAAAATTAAAAAAAATTCCCTCTGACTGCTGGGGGAATAATCTGATCTGAGCTGGTCAAGAGAGGAGCTTACAACTTGATAGGGAACTCTTGTCAGTGTTTTCTCTTGCTGCTTTTAATTCTCTTAGGGGGCATTCTGTGTCATTGTTTGCTATAGTTAGTATTTATTTTCCTTGTCTGAAGATGTAGTAAATATCATTTAGCTTTGAGCTCTAACCACTGTGAGCTTTCTAGTGTTCATCTCTTGACTCCAAGTTTTACTTTCTGTGGTTTCATAAACCCACAGTCAATTGTACCCTGAAAGTATTGAATGGAAAGTTCTATAAATAAGCTATTCATAAGTTTTAAATAGCCTTTATTATAGTAAATTATTATAGTTATTCTAGTTCATCTCTAGCCATTGTTTTTCATCTTTACCATGCCTAATGTATAAAGTAAACTATATCATGATGAGTATATACAGGGCTTAGCACTGTGATCTTAGGCATGCACTACGGGTCTTGAAATACATCATTTTTTTGGTTAATAGAAGTATAGCACCTGGGCTTGGGATTTGAATTTGTGGGTGGACTTTTTGGAGGACTTCAGTTTACACAGAGACTCCTGTGACTCACCTTGCAGTCTCCCCTGTGTGTTTGGCATGCATTCTAACTTTGTCTCTGCATTTTTCTTCGTGAGTTAAAAGCAATGGACAAAACACTTTTATTTCTTTTTTTAAAATCCAAATTTACATTCTTCTTACTTCCACTGGCTTTCATTAATGGACAGAAAATTCACATTATCAAACCTTTGTTCTGCTTCTTGGAATTTTCTTGGGCACATGGTAGGTGTTTAGTAAATAGCAGACAAGCCAATAATGATAAAAATTTGGTATAGCATCTAATCTTATTGCAGCTATTGAAAAAAACACTTCCTGAGTTTGATGGGATCTTTCAGAAACTAGAGAACAATATTAGACTGATGATAAATGTGTAAATATTATTCATATTTAACACTTAATACTGAATGTTTCCATACAGCTAAATTATATGTAAAACTCTTGACATGTTTTTATCTGTTTCTCTTAGTTTTTCTACACTTCAAAAATATTTTGTTTGTTTGTTTGAAACTAAACCCAGTGGATTAAGCCATCTGCCTACTATTTTCAATATGAGATAATTATTTTCTCCCAAATGAATGAATGAAATCTCTTTGAATAGAAACTCTTAGGGGCAAGAATTAATATTTTCACGTCACTTACTATTCTTCAAAGGGAAATGAAAAGTCCCATAGCCATGAGTCACCAGCATCCCAAGCTCTTCACACTAGGCATTGTCTCTGTGTTTATCAGAATCTATAATTAGCAACCATAAAGTTTCATGAAACAGTTCTCCATTTTCCCAAATTGTCAAAATATTATCTATATTTAACAGCACAAAATTAGAACAAAAGAATCCAAACGTGTTTAAAACAGTTTTAAAATAGGTAGCTAGCTTCCCCCAGACAATGGACATTTCCCCATGTCTGGAGCCCACGCCTGTTTCAGGAAGCTTTTCATTCCTTCACTTGTTTTCTCACAAGACTTTTCAGCCAGACAAGGAATTGCTGGTAATGTGAGGTGGTTGCATGCAGCAATTCGAAGTTCTATGCAAAGAAAGTGGTTTTTGGAGAGACAAAATAGCCATAGCAATGAGTGCAGGTATTTAGGGACCTTTTCCTTCTTAGTAATCTCTGGCGCTAACTGTGCTTTAGATGTTTGATATAATGGGGTGGAAGATTTGTTTGCTATTGCAGACAATAGCTGGGAAGAGCAGCGTCTTTTTGGAAACATATATTATGTGTCCAGTGCTTAATGTAGTGACTCATTTAATACACAGAGTGGCTCTGAAATATGTCTCAAGGCTACACAGATGTGGTAGTGGGATGGGACACCCTCTAGCCTCCCTTCCCTATCCTGTCAATTTTCATAGAGAACTTTGGCTTTAATGCCACAAGAATTCAGAGACATAGATTAATTCATCACGAGAAGGTTACAGCAGTCATGTTAGTCAGACTTACTGTGACAGAGTTCTATGTAAACAGCTTCTGGGAGGAAGGGTTCATTTTGGATCATGGTTTCAGCTGATGGTTGCTTAGTCCTATGCAACTGGTAGAATACTGAGGCAGCAGGGAAGTATGCAGCCGGTGAAGGGGGTGGAGGTTGCAGTTCTGTGGCTAAGGATATGTCTCCACTGACTTACTTTTACCAGATAGGCCCTGCTTTATACCTTATACACACGGCAACAATGCCAGGATTCTCTGAATCCATTGAGGGACTGATAAATGGAATGCAAGGACTTCCCCCAAGCCAATCAAAAGCTTACTACACAGGTTGGGGAGACATTTCATATTCAAACCATGAGTAGATTTATTCTATGGAAAAATTTTGCCTCATTCTCAACATGGGACCACCCTTACTCTGGGACTTGAGAATGTGCCTAAACTTAGGGCAGGGATGGTTTGAGGCCATTTGTCACCGTTAGCCCCTTGGTGGTACCTTTATCAACACATTGCTAGAGGAATGCCAGGCATTTTTCATGTCCAAGCTTATCTTTTTTTCTCTCTTTAATCTGACTGCACCATAGTTGCTTCTAACTTCTTTTGGAACTGTGTTCAACTGCACAGCATTTTCGAGCAAGGCCGTAAGGAGGAATATCAAGGGAATGGCTGGCAGTGGCTCGTCCTCGGTGGGTCCGTGGTGGCATCCTGCGTTCTCAATTTTAAATGACCAAAGCTGAGAAGTCAGAGTCTTTCTGGCAAAATTTATGTTAAGACATGCACACAGAGCTACACTGTAGTTAAGCCGTAAGTGCTCCAAATACAGAGAACAAAGCCGATGTGTTGGTATTGAGGGTGGGTAATCAGTGCTTGTCATAGATATTTGATGGTGTTGTTTTATTTCAGTATGGATTGAGTAAAGGAGAAACTATAAGTTTCAGTTTTTATTATATTATTATATAACATATATTATATCAATATATTAATTATATATAATATATATTTTCTTTAAAAATGGTATAGACAATGTGTGTGTACTTGCCACAGTCCGTGGAGAGAAGCATTGTTACCTATGCATGACTCTTAAAAAATCAGTCTACCACTTCTCAGAAAGTTCTGCTTTCTATTAAATTGCATTTCTTTGAATCTTCCCACAGACACTTGCAGACTTTAATGAGATATTGCTTCATTTTAGGTGTTTTTGAATTTTACAGAAACAACCATCTAGTTTATGCTTATGTTGAGTTTTATCTTTTCATGAAGCACTGGGCTCTGGAGAGTAACGTTTGTTATTGCATGTCTCTCTATTTGTGACTCACTAGTGCACCAGATATATGTTTATGTATATCCCAGTGGATGTATTTGTTCTACATTTGATTGATATTTGCTTTTGTTTATCCAGTACTTATGATCATAGTTAGGTGAATACCACAGTAATTTTTCCAGCTACACAAACCTGAGAGGAATTTATAGGTTACTGAATGTTCATTTTTAATTTTATCAGCTAATTTTAAGATTCCTATAGTAGTTACATTAAGAGTTACATTAATTAAAGCCTAATTTCTTCATTGTCAAACTCCAAGCCTTTGTAGGGCTGGTGTATAAGCATGCATTTCCTATGGCTTCAGCATGTGTTTCCTCAGAGTTGAAACACTTTTCAAATGATTTTGGTTATTTATCTTATTACAGTGATGGGCTTCTTCAAGTGTTTTGTCTCATTTTCTTTTGATTTGTCTCTTACTGGTTTTCAGGAACATCTTAGACATAGATCCTCATCTTGTGGCAATCGTAATGAACATGGACATTTTCAGGGCTTATGAGGCTGGTTTAGTATAATTTCAGCATATGTTTTACTGTAAATGCCACGAAAACCATTCTCCACCTCAACATAATGAATATTTTTATCCTCTGTTTTACTAAAAAGTTTTGGCTTTCTGCCTTTCATATTTGAATTTCTGATACACGTAAAATCTATCCCATTTTCCCACATTTATATGGAATAGATGCTTATTTTTTCTCTTGAAAATGGGCAACAGGTGTCTAGAACATGCTGCTCATGGGTCTACAGAACTAGGTACAAACTGCACGCACATGGCCTTATTTCCATTCTTTTCTCATGATCCATTTTGCTTATCCCTATCTATCTCTGCATTACCACACTAACATCTTATCATTTTTATAAAGCTTTGTACTTGGTAAGATGAATCCCATTTTTTTGAGGTTTCATTTTGTCCATTAGTCTTTTATTTAAAATTTGCAACTGCATTATTAAATATCAGTTATAAACATGCACACAGAACCATGTTACTTTGATTGGAATTGTCTTGAATCTACAGATCAATTTAAGCAAAAGAGGGATATAAAACACTTGTGCAATATGAACCTTTTTGTATTTGTGAAGAGGCTGTGTTTTGACATTAGTATTTAGATCCAGAAAAAAGAAATTATACAAATAAACATAAAATATAGATAATCAAATTTAAAAGTGGGCAAATGCATTGAATAAACACCTCTCCAAGTAATATATAAATAGACAGTAAGAATTGAAAAGGTGCTCTGTGTCATGAGTCACTAGAGGTACCTATTCCACACTCACTGAGATGGCCAAAATTAAATAGAATATAACAAGTGTTGACAAGGATCTAGAAAAATTGGTACTTTAATGCTGACTAAAATATAAAATATTGTTGAAATTTGGAGAACAGTGATATAGTTCTTCAAATATTAAGAACACATATCTTGTGACTTAGTGATTTTATTGCTTGGCATGTATATACCTAGGAGAACAGAAAACAAGTGATTGAACAAAGCTTATATTTAAATATCCATACCACATTGTTCATGGCAGAACAGAGAACAACTCAAAGTCTCAGTAAGTAATACATGAGTACACTCATCCCAGGGATTCTGGGGTGGTTCAATATATGGAAATCCATCAACAAAATCCACTATATAAACAAACTAAAAAAAAAAAAAACCCACATGATCCTCTCATTAGATGCTGAGAGAACATTTGACAAAATTCAATACACTGTCATGGTAAAAGTCCTAGAAAGATCAGGAATCCAATGTCCATACTTAAACTTAGTAAAAGCAATATACAGCAAACCAGTAGCCAACATCAAACTAAATGGAGAGAAACTTGAAGCAATCTCACTAAAATCAGGGATGAGACAAGGCTGCCCACTCTCTCCCTACCTATTCAACTAGTACTTGAAGTCCTAGCCAGAGCAATTAGACAACAAAAAAAGTCAAAGGGATACAAGTTGGAAAGGAAGAAGTCAAAATATCACTATTTGCAGATGATATAATAGTATACTTAAATGACCCCAAAACTTACACCAGAGAACTCTTAAACCTGATAAACAACTTCTGCAAAGTGGCTGAATATAAAATTAAAGAAATCAGTGGTCTTCCTCTATTCAAAAGATAAACAGGCTGAGAAAGAAATTAGGGAAATGACACCCTTCACAATAGTCACTAATAATATAAAATACCTTGGTGTGACTTTAATCAAGCAAGTGAAAGATCTGTATGACAAGAACTTCAAGTCTCTGAAGAAAGAAATCAAAGAATATCTTAGAAGATGAAAAGATCTCCTATGCTCATGGATTGGCAGGATTAATATAGCAAAAACGGCCATCTTGCCGAAAGCAATCTACAGATTCAATGCAATCCCCATGAAAATTCCAACTCAATTCTTTATAGAATTAGAAAGAGAAATTTGAAAGTTCATTTGGAATAACAAAAACCCCAGAATAGCAAAAAGTATTCTCAACAATAAATGAACTTCTGAAGGAATCACCATCCCTGTCTTCAAGTTGTATTACAGATCAATAGTGATAAAAAAACTGTATGATATTGGTACAAAGACAGGCAGGTAGATCAATGGAATAAAATTTAAGACACAGAAATGAAGCCACACACCTATGGTCACTTGATCATTGACAAAAAGACAGCATTTTCAACAAATGATGCTGGTTCAACTGGTGGTCAGCATGTTGAAGAATGCAAACTGATCCATTCTTATCTCCTTGTACAAAGCTCAAGTCTAAGTGGATCAAGGACATGCACATAAAACCAGATATACTGAAACTAATAGAAGAGAAAGTGGGGAAGAGCCTCGAACACATGGGCACAGGGGGAAAGTTTCTGAACAGGACACCAATGGCTTATGCTCTAAGATCAACAATAGACAAATGAGACCTCATAAAATTGCAAAGCTTCTGTAAGTCAAAGGACACTTCAATAGGACAAAACAACAACCAACAGATTGGGAAAAGATCATTACCAATCTCACATCTGATAGAGGGCTAATATCCAATATATACAAAGAACTCAAGAAATTAGACTCCAGAAAAGCAAATAACCCTATTAAAAATGGGGTACAGAGTTAAACAAAGAATTCTCAACTGAGGAATATTGAATGGATGAGAAGCACCTAAAGAAATGTTCAACATCCTTAGTCATCAAGAAATGCAAATCAAAATGACTTCCTCACACCAGTCAGAATGGCTAAGATCAAAACTCAGGTGACAGCAGATGCTGGAGAGGATGTGGAGAAAAATGAACACACCTCCATTGTTGCTAGGATTGCAAGCTGGTACAACCAGTTTGGAAATCAGTCTGGTGGTTTCTCAGAAAACTGGGCATAGTATTACCTGAGGACCCAGCTATACCACTCCTAGGCATATATACCCAAAAGATGCTGCAACATATAACAAGGATACATGCCCCACTATGTTCATAGCAGCCTTATTTATAATAGCCAGAAGCTGGAAAGAACCCAGATGTCCTTCAACAGAAGAATGGATAAATAGAATGTGATACAGTTACACAATAGAGTATTACTCAGCTATTAAAAACAATGATTTCATGAAATTCTTAGGCAAATGGATGGAACTAGAAAATATCATCCTGAATGAGGTAACCCAATCACAAAAGAACACACATGGTATGCACTCACTGATAAGTGGATATTAGCATCAAAGCTCAGAATACCCAAGATACAATTCACAGACCACATGAAGCTCACTAAGAAGGATGACCAAAGTGTAGATGTTTCAGTTCTTCTTAGAAGGGGGAACAAAATACTTATGGGAGGAAATACGGAGGAAAAGTGTGGAGCAGAGACTAAAGGAAAGGCCATCCAGTGACTGCCCTACCTGGAGATTCATCTCATATACAGTAACCAAATCCAGACAGTATTGCAGATGACAAGAAGTTCATGCTGACAGGACATGACAGCCTGATATAGCTGTCTCCTGAGAGGCTCTTCCAGAGCCTGACCAATACAGTAGCATATGCTTGCAGCCTACCATTGGTCTGAGCTTGGGGTCCCCAATGTATGATGTAGAGAAATGGCAAAAGTAACTGAAAAGGTTTGCAACCCCATATGAAGAAGAACAATATCAACCAACCACACCCCCCCAGAACTCCCATGGACTAAACCAACAACCAAAGAGTACACATGTATCAACCCATGGTTCCAGCCACATATGTAGCAGAGGATGGCCTTGTAGGACATCAATGGGAGGAGAGGGTTTTGGTCCTGTAAAGGCTCGATGCCCCAGTATATGGGAATGCCAGGGTGAGGAGGTGGGAATGGGCGGGTGAGTGGGGGAACACCTTCATAGAAGCAAGGGGATGGGCATGGGTTAGTGAGTTTTTGCAGAGGAAACTGGGAAAAAGAATAACATTTGAAATGTAAACAAAGAAAATACCCATTAAAAGAAAAAAACCCAGAGGCAATAAAATGACATAGAAGGTATTAAAAAATACATGAATAAGCAAATGTGGTTGATCCAGCCATTGCAATACTATTTGCTCATTAAAATATAAAAAGTGCTGGTACATACCTTAACATATATCACTTCAAAGATATTATACGTGAAACAAAAAAGAAGGCCGCATATTGTTCTAAATGTTTGTGTAATTATATGAAGCGTTTGAGATAGAGACATCTGCAAAGATAAAATAAGTTAGTGGTTGTAAGGGTATGATGGAGGGAAGAGAAGGGGACTCTCACAGGCATGTGGCTTCTTTTTGAGAGAATGAAACTGTCTGAAATTGGTGGTGATATTTACACAACTTTGTGAAAATGCTGTGTCTTTGAATTACATATTTTAATTTTAATTACTTAATAAATTTAATATGTGTGTGAAGAAGGAAAAGAGAGACAGACAGATAGACACACACACATAGGGAGAGAGAGAGAGAGAGAGAGAGAGAGAGAGAGAGAGAGAGAGAGAGAGAGAGAGAAAGAGAAAGTGAAATAGGAGGTAGGGGAAGGGAAATAATTTGATCAAAATTTATTGTATGAAAAGATGAAAAGTGTTCTAAATAAATAAATAAACAGTAAAAGAAAGGGCAGCCCCCTGCAGATAGATGTAACCTCACGCTGAGCAAAAACCCAGTGACCTGCCTTTGCAGGTGCAGCCTGGCCCCTCCACGTTTTCTTCTTTCTAACAAGTCAGAAGGCTTCGATGGTGACGCTGCTGATGCTTGCACAATGCCTTCTTACATTTTACCTTGTCTATTCATCTTCTCTCTTCTTACAACAAAACCCTTGCTTTTCTCAAATATATTCTTCAGGTATTTCTTTAGTTTAAGATTGTTCATTTGAAGCCTTTCAATGTGCCAAAATGGCTTGGCTATCATGTTGTTCTTATGTGGAATCGATTGTTGCTACTGAAAAATTCGTTTCTCATTGTGTGCCCTCCCAGGTGCCATTTTCATATGACATCTGCTGCTAGCCTCTGGTTGCTCTGGAGATCTGGCTGTAAACACATTTTACCCTTTCAAGTAGAGAACTCAGTGGCGCTTCATGTTTTCACAGAGTTGTGCAACTTTCTCACTATCTGTGTCTAAGTTCATGTTGTTTTCTTTGGTGCTCCTGAATCTAAAAGTGAGCATCTTGCAGCAGTTTTAGGAAATCCTAAATTGCTTCTCTCTCTCTCTTTTTTTTTTTTTTTTTTTTGCACTCCAATTCTCTTTGTTTTTGCCAGCTGAGATCGAAACTAAATCTTATTGTTATCTTTCATATTTTCTAACCCTTTTTCATGGTTTTAACTTCATTTTCTGTCTAAACTCCATTTCTTTTTCATTTTTTCTTCCAGATACTGAATCCTTCTCTTTTTGTTACTTTTTTTGAAAATTTCATAGATAGATACAGTGCACCCCAATCATATTTGCCCACACCCTCGTTCTCTAACTCCCCCTTCCATTTTTATGTCTTTTAAAGAACTACCTACTGAATCTGATTTTGTTGTCCATGTGTGCATGGGTATAGGGCCATCCACTGGGGCATGGACTATGAGTCAGTGGGTAGTCTATTCCAGTCCAGCCAGGGGTTCATAGTCCAGGGGCTGTTGGGCCTTTCCTAGATCCCTGCTTCATTTCTATTTAAGGGTTATCTTGCAGTTAAAGGCATTGTCTTGTATCACTGTCTTTAAACTGCCTGTAACTCTCTAGTTTCTTTTGTGCTTCTTCAAATTATCAACATGGTCCTCAGTCATTGTGTCTCTGGCACCACATTCTATGTTCCATAGAACATGGAGTTGATGGTTTGGTAATCTGAGACTACATGTGCCTCTGTTTTCTTATTTCTGAAATATTTTGTCTATTTCTACCATGAGCCAAGTGAGTCTGTCTTCTCTGTCCAACAGCTTCCTTGTCAGGTGGAAGGGTGCTTATTTCTGACAGGCTGAGCCAGTGCTCCACAGATCTGACCGGAAATTTTCTGTTGAGCAAAATGTAGGGTGCCAAGGCCCACCTGAGGCAGACCAAAATTAACATTCTGCTTATTTGCAGAAGCTCAGGAAAGTTTCAGGTTGGCATGTTTTTCTCTAACTGCAGGTCCAGCATAAGCTCTTAGAATTTAGGTTCTGATGGCCCATTCATACTGCAAGAGCCCAGGCATTCACAGGGAAGGGCACTCTAGCTTAAAAACCTCTCTTTCAAAGCACAGCAAGACTGAACCTCTTTGCTTTTAGCTTTGCCCTGTGCAGTTTTTTTATTAGTCTAGTAATAACCTTTGCTGTAACATCTCCTCTGCGATAGAAGGAGGATGGAAGAGGAGTTTACATTCCAACCCAAACCAAAAAGAGCAATGTTCAGTCTCAGCTGACAGACACTCCCAGCACCCTATTGTAACTTAAGCATGCTCATGCCAGCTTTTTACTGATTAAAAAAAATACTTGTTATAGAACACATAACATAGAATGAACCAAATGTACAAAGCGGGGCTTTCTGTTTAAATAAATAAAGCACCACTTGACATCTGGTGCAAATATCTCCAAAGCACTCTTTGTTCTCTTTTGCTACATCCACAAGTTTCTTGAGTTGAAAAACTGCCCTGTTAGGAAAGGAAGCACGTGAAGAAACATGACTATTAGATTTCCTTTGCTGTGAGCGTATGAAAAATCTAACAACTAGAGTCTGTAGTTATTATAGGGTTTGGCGTGTGGGTGGCTGAAAATATGGGACTTGGCCTTTTGGTGCCAAACTTTGATGCAGCTTCAGCTGTCTGTATACAAAAGACATGGCAGAGTGTACTGCTTTACTTTAATATTCAAATTGTTGGCTGTGCCAGTGGAATAGTGTGTATGTGGATGGTGCTGTTGATCTTGGAGGCTGCCAGTCTCAGAGAATCTTAATTGAAGAAGATGCTGTTAAGAACAGAGTGAGCATGTGGGTGGGGAGTGGCTCAGCTAGAGTTGCATAGGAAGAGATGCTGCCCTGGGCCCTCCTGGATCCCCTTCTGGCCCCACACCCCATTCCCCACTTATTTTCTCTTCTTTAACTCACTTTAACTGCCTTTGCTTTAGTAGTTTTCCAATGCCCATGAAAATAGAATTAAATGACAAGCTTTATTGCCATGTGGCCCATTCTTTGGTTGAAATTTCTTGACATTTTGTTAGGTTTGGAGAAATAAGAAAAGGGAAGATGTCAGCTTTTGGATAGCGTCTGCTATAAACCTGATTGCATGCAAGCCTTACATGCTAAATGAGCTGAGCTGGCAAGACCTGGTGATGGCTGTGTTCTACATTCTTCCTAGACTTCACCTCTTGTGTTGTTCATTGAGGTCCCTCCATTCTCTGCATCTCTATAGTTAAATTGGGAAGCCATTTAGAATCATACTTTGCCACTCACAGAGGCTTTAAAAGTCGTGTCTTTGAAGAGCTTTGTTGTTGTTGACTTTTGAAATTCGTTTCTTGTGTTAGCGTGCAGAATTATTTTGGCACTGTCATATATATTCTGGGGAGTTTAAAAGTGATATTAATGATGACTTTCTGGCATAATTTTCATGTGTTTCTCTCTTGTAAATGCGACCTGGTCTATGATGATGTGGGTTATTGGTGTTAGACATGTCACTGTCTCATAGCTAAAGTGAGTTCCACATGTAGACTCCAGCCAAGAAAGACCAGGTGTTCTCTCAGTTCATGGCTGCGCTCATGAGCTTCCTCCCCCTACGTAAGCCTGGATTTGCTGCTTTGTGAGCATTGTCTGGAATGGATTTGGTTCAGTCATTGGAAAGACAGAAGCTTTCATTCTTTGAGATAATGACTTGATCTTATTACAGTCTATACAGCTAACCTATGATATCCATGGGGATTTGTTCCAAGATACCCAAGGTGCCAAATTACATGGATGCTTAAAACTCTTATAAAAAGAGCTATAGTATTTACATATTATCTACGCACATCTCCTGTGTATTTAAAATAATCCCTAGATTATATTACCCAACATGTTATAAATGTTATGGAAATAACCATTAAACTGCTTTGTTGATAGACTAATGACAAAAAGGGAAACCTGTACAACTTTACTATGATTGTGGCTTTTTTTTTTTTTTTTTGAAATACTTTCTGTCTGTGATGGTATGAACTCACACATTTTGAAGCCATGCATATGGAGAGCTGATTATATGACAGTAAATCCCATGGTGCAGCCTATGGAGCCCAGGACCAGGCTGAGGATTGATAGACATAAAACAGGCTCATTTCTCCTGAGATGTTTGTGGTTCACTGAGGATTTATGAGGTAGCATGGAAAACAATAGTGGCTGTTTGGTTTAATTTGATGGTAGGAAAGACCAAGGGCACACAATCAGTGAAGAGTCCTTCCCAGCATGGGTGCCAGGAAGCTGTAAAGTTGTATACCCATAACGCCAGTGAGGAGTTGCACAAAGGAAGTTATTATTAAGGGAGCCAAGGCTGGGGAAAGTCTCAGAAAAGTAGTGTGTAAAGTCTACAGTGTAGCCCAAGGAGAAGTGAGGGGTAGCCATCTCTGACAGGCTCACAGCAGTGCCACCAATTGGTTTCAGAAACACATTTCCTTGCAATCCAGAATCCAGTGACTTTGAATGTATTCTAATACACATATCCTCCTTATTGTGTAAAAAATGTAGTCCGTAAGCCTTTTACCTGGCGAAGCTGACATTCAGTTCCTGTTGACAACTGATGCCCCTTCTTCTCCCTCTCAGCTTCTGGTAGCCCCATTCTGCTTTCGTCTGTGAACCATGTGAGTAGGATTATGCCCTGTTTATCTTGTTTTTGTCTCCCTGGTTTCTCTTGCATAAGCCTTCAAAGTTCATCCATATTGTAGCATATATTAGAATGCCATTCTTTGTGAGGCTAATATTCCAGCATAGGTATGTACCAAATGTTGTTCATTCAGCCACTGACAGACACTTGGCCAGTTCTCCCTTTCAGATACTGTGTTCACTGCAACAGTGGCTGTGCAAAGATCTGTTTGAATCCCTGATTTCAGTACTTTGAGCATTCAACCAGAAATGGAATGAATAGGTTATCTGATGAGTTAATGTTTAATTACAAATATTTATATTAAAGTATGTGTCTGTCAGTGTGAGTATATGTGTGTAAGTGCAGGTATCCTGGGAGGCCAGAATTGGGCTTAAGACCCTGGAGCTGGAGTTTCAGTTGGTTGTGGGCAGCCTCATGCTAATGCTAGGAACCAAATGCCCAGCTTCTGTAAGGGCAGTAAGTGCTCTTCACTGCAGAGCTGTTTAATCCATCCTCTGCTTAATGGTTTAAGAAGAAGCAAATTTATCTTTGGGGTTTCTAGCATTCCTTGCAAAGAATGAAACAGTAAGCTGAACGGCCTGCAGGAAAGTTGAATGAGTTGCTTGGGAAAGCCCTGGCAGGTTCTTAGAAAGAAGGTTTGTGTACTGTATCGCTTAAGAGGATGCGCAGGCGTCTGAGTCAATATAAATTGCACTTCTTGAGTGCCTAGTGTAGATGGGGTGCAATGCCAAAGAAGGAGCAATGATAACTTGGGCCTGGCTCCTGTGATGCTGGATCCTCTTAGAATGGAAACTCAGAGGAAAAGGCTAGCTACCAAAGGACAGAGTGGTCAGGAAGCCCGTGAAGGGAAGGGTGCTTGCTTAAGAATCATCCTCTAAACTCCATAGTGTAGGAGGGCATCTTCCACCTCTCCCCTGAGGCCAGCTGTTTCCTTTGACAGCGAGCTGCATTGTTGATTACTCCTCAGCTTCCACCATGGACCATAGAAATCACCTAGTGCTGCTCAGATCCCTCTATGGAGCTTACAGTTTTTGCAGTGACTACCTAGTATTCTGTTTTTATTAGAAATGTACCTTACCTTGACTATTGAGGGGAGAGATAAGGGAAACTGTACCCTAAAGTTCAGCAAGGCCATCAGAGATACCCAGAGAAGCTGTCCCAGAGCCACTGCAATGATAATAGCCAAGGCGAGGGCTCCGTGCAGCTCCCAGGTGATTTGGTGCAGGAGTGCTGTCCACTGACATCCCAAGAGGCGAACAGCATCACTGACTGCAGGCCTTGATTGGGGCAGTGAAATATTGCTGGCAAAAATTAAAAGGTCCCCGTGTCAAAATAATTCATGCTATGCATATCTTCCATTCTGATGAGACCGATGATATCTGGATTAGCAAGATAATAAAACCGATCAGGCTACAGTTAAACAATTTAAGCAGGAGAGCTGTTCATTTTGTAGGTGTCACTGTCAGATCAGAGGGTCAGAGTGGAATGAAAGGCTCTCTCCGGTAACCTTCCAGAGACGGGGATCTGGACCGCTCCTCACCAGCCATCCAGAGTTCTCATCATCGCCTGCCTACTAACATTACCACGGCAGGCTGTATTCTGACATTCAAATCTCAGGAATGACAGGCTATTAGGAGAAAGAAGAGGCACTCATACATTAAGCTCCATATCTCTGACCTGTAATACTAACTGATAGTGATATTGTAATTGAGCTAGTCTGAAAAGAAAAAAAAAAGTGTGTGTGTGGGGAGTCTTTATTAAAAATCCCTGGCTAGAAAGAGTGGGTTTATACTTAGGATGATTTGTGGCTTTGTTGACATGTTTTCTGTTTGCTCAACTGAAAGGTGCACCCTGTTTATTTGGTATGTGGTAATTTGTGATAACACTGCTTTGTCCCAACCTCCTGTTCAGGTGCTGAGCAGGGACAGATTAGAAGAGATTTGTTCCATAAAGGGCACAGCTTTTAAATGAACAAAACAGACTTGAGCACAGGCTGAGGCCAGGGCTGCCTTTCACCTCCAGCATCCAAATGTGCTTCCCAAGAGGAGGGCCTGCTCTTCCCAAGTCAATCCAGTGGCTTGGGAGGACTAGGCTTGATGTTAGATTGGGGCTTCACTGTGGGCAGGCATTGAGTGACTCATTTAATACACATAAATCTGGGGTCTCAGATGAGTGTCAGACTTCTCAAGAAAACACTTTAGTGTGAAGGAACAATTCAGACACATTGCTGTATGCAAGGGTGGCTAGGTGTGGGACCCCTGCAACCACCAGGTTATTTGGTGACCATAAGGAACTCAATCTTGCATATTTATGTATGTGATTGGGGATACATATGGGTAGAGGACCTTCTATATACCAAACATTTGAAACTGGGGCAGTGGGATGACTTTTAGCATCGATACTAAGACATTTTGGGCGTGTTAACTAGCACCTCTGTCTGTGAGATGGCAAACGTACTGTCACAGCATAGAGCAAATTAGAAACGGTGTGGTGAAACACTGCGGCCACTTTAAATCACCACAGGAACAGAATATGCTGCTATTAACAGGAGGAGGACTGACAAAGTGCAGTGCAATTCACGGAGTAAAGATACCCTCTTGCCCTTCAAACTTGGAGCTACTCCAAAAGAAAGACAGAGCCTCTACAGAGTGCTTCTCTGTCCCTGCCATGCAGGTGCTCATTTTTCATTTTGCGATTGTTATTTTGGATAAAAGCTCGGTATGTGAAAGAGAAATGATCTTTGCCAAAAACCAAAACTAGAAGTATTATTCTCCTTAGTTTACAGGGGGAAGTACAACAGGGGCATTTATAGATGCCCAGAGCAAGCCAGCAATGAGAGTGAGTGGGGACAGTGGAGCAAGGACAAGTTGAGATTCTTGACTCAAGTAACTGAGTGATTGAGTGATGCTGACATTTTTAGAGATGATGGATGCCAGGAGAAAGATGCTTTCTGGATGTGAAAAACTGAAGTTCTGTTTAGAACTCAGTGAGTTTAAAATGCTCATTACTTTTTCTTTTTTTCATCCTCTGAAGTGGTGGGCATTCAAACAACTTACTGTTACAGTCAGACTTATATGCAAAGCAATGATGTGAAATGATGTATCTGTCACACACATGTGTGCACTCGTATGTACTAAACAGTTTTAAAATGATATCTGAGAAGCCTAAGACACAAGACTGAGATAACGAAATTAGAAACACAAATGCTGATTAAGTAGGTAAATTGCAAATACTCATTAAGGATTTGCTTGAACTTAACAAACATGTATAGCATGGAAGTCTAAATAGTTTTTTAAGATCCCGATTTGTGAGGGAAGACATAATAAGCATCTCAGACTAGAGTCATCAAAGGATGCTGCTAGGCAGAACTTACCTGAGAAAGCAAGGCTTGGCATGTGAGAAATGTTCGGGCATTCCAGAAAGGAAGATGTCTTTGGTAAGTTTTTTGAATTTGAACTTGGATGAAGGCCTATGGAACACAGACTCTGAACATGAGTAAAGTCCACTTTTCGATAGAGGCAGAAGTAAACAGAATTAGAAATATGGGTGGAATAGTGAGGAGAAGGAAGCAGCCCTGTAGGCCACTAACTCCATCTCATGCGTACACATGCTTTGGGTGGCCTTTGAGGCAAGAACAGGTCCAGTTGTGGCTCAACGAACAGAGTCACTCTCACACAAAGAAATAAGCTGATGACTCTTGCAGTTACCAGATGACTCTTGAATGGAGGTCAACTCTCTATGTCTTCTTTATAAGGATCTGTGTATATGGGCTGTGCATGGCCACTGGGCTCCTGGTCATCTGGTAACATCACAGGGACAGGAGAATAGGGAGAGAAGTGTTTGGGAAATCATGACAGGTGATTGTTTTGTGTGCCAACTCACTTTTATATTTGTTAGAGGAGAGTGTAGTACCTGCATAGTTTCACTGTCTCCTGAATTGCAGTGCCCTGGGAGGCTCTGGGCCAGCCCGAGCTGGTTACAACACTGCTGGCTGGCACTTTGGACTATTAAGACAAAGACTCCATTAGCAGCTAGTGTGAGCGGTCAGCCTATGACCTTGCTCCCAGCATTGGCATTATTTTACATAGAAGTTACTTAGGATTAAGGACTGGGTTATGTTATATGATCAATGCATTTGTAATTTAACAAGTAATATGTAAAACATAAAACTTTAAAAAATATTTAGAAAGCTTCATTAATGTCTGTTGTTTTTATGAAAGAGAGAATTGAAGGAGATAACCCCCCCTTTTTTTTTTTCTACAAGGAGAGAAAACGGGTCGGTTGTGGGTACAGGGTCGAGGAGAACGTCAGTCCGAGGGCTTATATAGCTAACAGTTTCACAGAAGCAGGTTTTATTCTTATATAGCTTGGCCAAACAACCATTAACACAGACAGGACCGCCTTTCCAATGGGAATAGAAATTTCAATGGGAATTATTGCTTGGTAGATTAGAGCTATGGACGCAACAGCCTGGGTGCCAAGCCTCACCATTTGTTTGTTAGCTTTGTGATTGTGGCTGGGGAATGTATATCTCGCTGTGCCCCCACTTGTCTCACCTATAAAGTGAGAAGCAATAGTAAGTGATAATGGTCTCACAAGTTTGTATAGAGGGTAAAATTGTTAGTCAATGCGCTTAGATTAGTGCCCACACTTACTGTTGATGATTCCCCATTACAGACCTGTCACACTCTTAGTTCTTGGTTGCATAGGACCTAACTAGGCTCTGGAGATCTGTGTGAGAGTGGAGGCTATGGTCCATTTTACTGTAGTACATTACTAGCCACATTGTTAAGCACCTATGGGCGTTAGAATAGATGTTTCCCTACATATCAAGATCTAGGAGGGAAGAGTACAAAGGAGGGGAATTGGAGGATTATATTTTAGGTGGGGAGAGTGGTCTGTTAAGTGTGGGCTGCTAGAAGGATATTCCAAATGGAACTACCCCTTTACTATTCTGGGCTAGAACTCTGGTATAGACACCCCTGGGCCCTTCAGGAACAATTGAAGAGTAGATATCTCTTTTTCTTGCCTGGTGGGGGCAACTTTCAGAGCTCTGGTCATTTGTATTCTCAGGCGTTTCTCTGCTTCTTCCTCATTTCTGAAACACATTGTTTTTACAGCCCATCTAATTTGGGTGTAAGCTTGGCCAGCCTTGTTGTCATTTTAATATATATTATTTTAGTTTTTCCACACAATCTGTAATTTATTTTATTGACTTTCTAATAAATGAGTGCTGGGGAGAGCTCTTATTTCCATATGGACAGTGCATTTTGGAGATGTGTATCATGGCTTGATACTAGAGCAAATACAGGCTGGCTTGTGTTTATTCCTCCTATTTGGAGTTTATGTGCCTCTCCTCGCCTAATTTTTCATTAGGATATAATAATAGTCCAAGGAAAGGGTGATTTGGTATGTGATGTATTTCATTGTGTTCTTATGGTAAGGGTAGCATCTAAAGTGGGAGAGCATCGCTAATTTTTCGCCACAGTAATTTATTCTTCAGTATTTAAATGTTGTAATTTTCACACGGAGGCACATGCTGCCACATCTATCTTCCTCTGCCCCAGTCTGTCTTGCTCTTTCCTTTTCATCTGTTTTGTTTTTGCATATTTTTTTCATAAATTCGACAGATGGCCTCTTGATGAATCCTTGATAATACTGTCATGTAAAGCAGCTAAGACTAGAAATCATCTCACAATAATTTTTCATTGCAAAGAGAAAATTGAGCAGAGACAAACATCACTAAGTCCATAACAACAGCCACAAAATATCTACTTCATGTAAATAAAGGGGACAGGCTTGCCTCCTACTGCTGCTGTACAAATGCCAGCATCCTTTTAAAGGCCTCTGAATATTTTATGTTGTGTTTAGATTCCCCCTTCAAGCTGGGGTTGGTTGGGATTTGTGAGTTTTCATATTCTGAACATTTGTACAGACTCTCTGATGCATCCTCTCTCTTCTCCCCGAGTCCCTCCCCTTCAGGCTTCATAATTGTGGATCAGGTGAAGTTTACATCCCCTCATTTCAAGGTCATGCACCAGTACGACCATTTTCCTGACTCAGAGGGCATGTAATTTCACAGCCATGTACTCCTCATTAATCCCCCTGAGTGGGGCTTCAGGAAGTTCCAGATCACAGGTTTGTTTTTGTCTCGTTCTTTGAATGAATGCTTCACAAAAGGATTAGATTAACCCCTTTGATTATATTTATATCTTACTGCAGTGCACACTGAAAACAAGTGATTTCTTTTACCCTCTTTCTTCTCTCCTCCATCTCCACCTCTTCCTCCTTCCTGTGTCCTATTTTCATATGTATTCTTCATTAAGGAAAAGGGTGTGGTTTGTTTCAGAGAGGTTTGTGGCATACACAGTGAATTGCTTACTTACTGGTAGCAACTGTGGAGATATATATATATATACATATATATGTGTGTGTGTGTGTGTGTGTGTGTGTGTATGTGTGTGTATAGAGTATATACACTATGTGTATGTGTGTGTATATACATATGCTGTATGTCCATATTTACATCTGTGTGTACACACAGGCATTTATTTTCTGTTTCAGAAGATGCTGAAGCCTCTAGCCTTGCTATGAAAGTGAAATTTTTTGTCCTTTGGGCCTGTGAATTGAGAGTCACCTGTAGTCCATTTCTTACACTATGTATAAATTAGAATGATCTCACTCCAGAATGCTATGAGATTTTTTTTTTTGTAAGCACTGGATCCCCTTTAAATAGTCCCCTCTCCTTGCCTTTTGTTCCTGGTCTTGATTCCCAGTTCTAATGGCTTTGGTGATCCTTAGCTAGCACTGAAGGAAGGGGCGTTTAGTATTTCTTATAGTATAAGAGCTCCCCTGAATACCTTATTTGGGGTTTCAGACATCCGTTTCTCTTCACAGCGGTAGCAACCAATAGCTTTCATGTTTAAGGTATCAGGCTTGTTACCACCACCGATTCATTTTACAGACTAGGACACTGCCCTGCACTCTATCGTGTTGGAAGGTTGCAGCCAGGACGGAAACAAGTTCTATGGGTTTCCCAGTTCTCTTCCCTCAGCTGAGGAACTGCTTAGCTCCATCAATCACTTTCAAGTGACTGAGGATGCTAAATGAAAGGCATGCTTCATGTGAAGAGAGGATTCATTTTTCTCTTTCTTGTTCTTGGATGACAAATGTAAATGAACAGAGTTGGGGTATGTACTGTTCAAGCCCAGCTTAAGAGACAGAGGGTATTCATGCTACTCTGGCTGCTGCTCTCTAATCAGGAGGTCACAAAAACTGTTGGTCCAAAGCACTAGCTCTGTGTCACTGTGTCCTGTGGAGCAGAAGTTGGTTTCTAAAGACAGAAAACAAGTACATAGTAAGCTCATAGAAAGTCTGTGACTTAGAGAATGCTCAGAGTCTTGATGTTAGAGGCAGTTATGGCCCAGAAAACATGCACTGAATCACAGCAAGGTCAGTGGACATAGTCTGCTGGTACCCAAAGCCCATGCTGGGGTAGCTTGAGGATGATTGTAGGAGCTGCTTATGCCAGGTGACTGATAAAGACTGGCTATAATGCAGGCCATCTGATGATCTTGCTAACGTTCTGCACAGGAGGTAGAAGGGTTGACAGGAGACTAGAGTCCCCATTGGTAAACAGTAGGGACTCCCCTTAGTGGAAGACAGAAATGGTGTAGAGGTGGACATTTAGCAATCATCAGAGACCTTCTATGATCTTTCTACATACTTATTTTCAGTCTTTAAAAATCAACTTTTGCTACACTAGACACGGAGCTGGTGCTTTGAACCAACAGGTTCTGTCTCACTTCAAATTTGACTTCAGAGAAAAAGCTCCCCTGTAGCCACATATTGGCTGCCTTCATTCAGGATGCTCTGAAAATTACAATAGACCAGGAATTTTCTCTCTCCCACTTTTAGAGGTTGACAGGCTCAGGGTAGAGATGTTAGTAGGCTAACGTGGTGATTTCTTGATTCCTCAATAGTTATCTTCTTAGCCTGACCTCATATATTAGTACGCATGAGAGCCTCCCTCCAGCTTTTTTGATATGGGCACATTTTTCACTCATGAGGGTACAGTCTCTACCCTCATGGCCCAGTTACATTTCAAAGGCCCACCTGCTAACATAATTTCTTGGTGCTGAGAATTTCAACATACAAATTTTGGAACAATGTACACATAGATCATAGCAGTGTCAATGGCTAATATTTATTTTCTGTGGGAATTATTTATATGCACTTGTGAATATATTACCTTGGGAACCAATTGCAAAAGACATCTACTCTATTGTTGAGAAAAAACTTAAAGTACATAGGAAGAGTCTTGTTTTAAGTATTTAAAAATACAAACTTTTTAGTTATACATAGTTACTTAGTCATGCTAGAGTTACACATCTGTAACTCCAGCCCTTGGAGCAGAGGCACAGAAGGGCTCTTAGTTCAAGGGCAGCTTGGGGTACATAATCAGATACTGTCTCATATAGTCAAGGGCTGGGATATAGCTGAATGGTAGATTGGTGCAAACCCCTGGGTTCAATCTCTACCATTAAAAAAATGCATGAAAGCCTACACATACAACTTTTTGTGTGTGTGCTGCAGTTTGGGAAGTGGCACCTATATCTTTATTAATGTTCTCCACTGAACCATATCTGCAGCCAAAATAAAATAACTTTTTTCTCCATTATTTGCCTTTATGCAAATGAAGGAATTTTTTTTGTGAGAGTATTTTGAGATAAATGATTGCTATTCATAGTTACTCTTCAAACTGCAGTTTTTTGACTATCAGGTTAGTATTCAACTTCATTGAGCTTACATAACATGCTAAAAACTGTCACTATCAAATGTTTCTGTTTCATCAAGAATATGCAATGAGTATTTTTCACTCCATCTGACCAATGAGCATGCCATGAACTGGGTCATTGAGTTGCCAGGCTCCACACAGTGAGAAATGAGGGAGACAAGGTTTAAATCCAAGTCACCTTGATTCAAAGTCAGATCTTTTTCATTCACAGAGAGGAGACCTTTGACAGAATTCCAGGGTATTTAAGCATCCTTGGTTTTTTTTTTTTTTTTTCACTTGCCTCATCTGTCAAATCAATTTCTCATCCACTTATACATTCATTAACTCCATGTAGTTAAACCTTTAGAAGACAATTAAAGCTTTCTTGTATGTTATATAGGCAATATTTGTATGGCCCAAGGGACTTTGTCTCTGTGAGATTACAGAGGGAAGAGGTAGATGTGAGGGAGGTGTGGATTTATCATGTCATGATTGAGATCCAGCTAGGAAGTATAATATATATTTACACACACACACACACACACACACACACACACACACACACACACACACACACAAAAGTAAATCAGTGACCATGAGTTTGAAAAGGTAACTTCAGCATTCTATTTCTCCCTAGGACTTCTGCCACGGAGCAGAAGAGATGTTTCGTTTGTGTTTTTTGGCCTTGATTTAAAGATTTAATAATTTCTACTGTGATTTTGTTAAGGCAAGTCTCTGGTTTTTGCTATGCTTGTTTTAAATATTTTTTCTTACATTATAAAATTGTATATATTCCATCAATTGTATTTCTGTAAAAAGAAATTAGTAAGCATTGTTAACAAGGCTCACAAGGTAAAGAGCTCCTACTCATTGAGCAAGTGCTTGACCTCTGCTCTGTGACCCATGTGAGGTCTTAGGCAGAGGCCACATGCTCTATTCATAGCAAGGCACAAGAGCCAGTCTGCTTCATTTGAGAATCTGTATCTTGGATGCATCTACTAAAAAAGAGTTATCTTCAGTAATTCAGCCATTGTAGTTTTATTTTTGCTGTAGCTCAGGGTAAGGTAAGTCATAGTGCAAGCTACTGCAATCCATCCATGTGGCCAGTATTGTCTTGGTATGGTGTTTATTAAAATTCACATCTTGCCATTAGCAGGAACTTATTCTGCATCATTTCAATTCCTTAGGGGCTGGGCTGTTCCATTCGTAATTAATTTTTAAAACCTATATTCATCACATGCAATTTGCCATGTAGAAAAGCTTCTAACTAACCTTTCATTCATCTCATCTGAATATCCTTGAGCCTTTGAAAAATCAAGTAAGATGCCCCCACTTTTCAATGCGATTTCTGGTGTCCCCTGCAAATGTCAAACCAGAAAAATTCCCACATTCTGTAGCAATTTCAGTACCAGCAGAGGCATCAGCTGTTTGCAGCTGTCCCTTTGGGACTACAAAATCAAACAGTAATATCCCTGATATGGACAAAGCCTGGGCTTCAATTATTCAGCAAGAATCACAGTTGTGTAGGGAAAGCAGTATGCCAAAGTAGCCCCAGCACAGGCCTGCAAACAAAAAACAATGCATTTGAATTTAGATTCAGGCCCTGCTTCACTGTGTCACCCACCATGAATCTTCCTATGTCTCTGTTTTCAGGTTTATAGCCAGTGCCTAGAGCTCTGGGTTACAATGCAATGAACACAGGTCTGTCTTCTGTCAGTCATTCCTCACTAGTCTTGGAATACTCATCAACTTCCAGAGAAGGTCACTAGGGGGTTGGTCAGACATGTTTCTTTCCCTTTAAGCTTTTTAGCCTAAGTATTAGCAGTGCCCAGCACTAACTGACGTAGACATGACTGTGCAGTATAAAATTTTGGTACACTTGGGACAGTATTTGCCTGAACAAAGACTGTGAGTGGATTTGAGTCTGACCATTATCACTTAGCTTATTCACCCATTTGAAGACATATGTTTACTTGTAGAGAATTGGGGTGTGGTTTGTGATCAGGGATATTTTTACATGTGAAGGATAGTTGACTTGACCATCGCCATCATGAAGCATAGCTGTTGAGTGTGACTTTCAAGAAACATTGATCCAGTCATGGCAGCAAGATAAACTGCTGTTCAGTGGATAGCTATGTCTGTAGTGAAGATATCATTAATGGTCCCTCACAGAAGAAGCAGAAAGGGTAATGACCTCATCTGGAATCCATTTTTTTTCTGCTGCAGATGCACATGGTTTTGAATTTACTGGAGTATATGTGAGATAGAAAAGGTAGATATCATCAGAACTTTCCCCAATGTGAACTTATAAATTGCCCAGCTCCTCAATAAACCCATTTATTAGTCAAGCTGGTTTAGACAGAGTGCTTCTTTCATGTGCCAGCTCCTTCCTTAGTGATTAGATAAATATCCCCTCCAGGAAATCACAATGATAGCATGTGAAGGCTCAGCAATTTTTTCTTTCCTTAGGGGACAAAAAATAGTGACAATCTTATTTAGATTCAAGAAGAGGCTTCTGTATGTAATCTTCAAATCTTACTTTAAAATGGATGAGTAATGATGGTGTTATGACACAGGTTTGTTCTGAAGACACATAAGACAGAATGTGATGGAATTTGTCAGGTAACTGGATTGTAGTCTCCATTCAGTGTATGTTTATGAATCTACACAGTCAGGAGACTGTGTGGATAGAAGCCATGATCCAATGTTGCTTCTTCTGCTGTACAGAATTAGTACGTGTGCTCTTACAGTGGATGTTTGTGTTGCCACCAAGCCAAGTCTAATCTGTAGCAACATTTTCTCTTCTCTTCCTTTCCATTCCAACACTCAGACTTTTTTCTGTTTGTGTGAGAAGGTTAGAGAAGGAAAAATGATTTATGATTCAGAAGCCTAGAAAGCAAGATTACAAATACTAATTTTGACCCATATTTTAAGACACAATAATGATTTATCAAACAATTTTAATGGATTTTTTTCATTTATACATCTTTAAAAATATTAGTACTTTTGATGTCCTGACGCACAACTCAAGTGGAAGCTCCCCACTTGACCACAGGCTATACTGGCCTCTGGAACTTCAGGAAGGTTGCTCACCAGTAGACCACCCCCGACTCTTTCAACATCTACCTACCTTACCCCCATCACTTCTCCTCTCCTCCCGGCCGTAACACAGACTCCAACTCAGGCAGAGACCACAGGCTGCCAGAACTCAAGGTAGGACACACATCTGGGAACTCTCTTCACTTTCTTGGTTCCCCCAACCCTATCTCTGATCCCCCACCCCTCTTCATTGCTGTGTCCCAGTTGCCAACTCAGGCATAGCAACCCCCAGCTCCCTTTACCAGCAGCTGCCCTGGCCATCAGACATTTAGTCTGAAAGTTGGTTGGAGATCCACTAGTCAACTACAGGCCACTAGGGACAGAGACCAGAGAAGAGACAGAAACCAAGAACCAGAATAGTTATCCAACAAAGACAAATTCAGAAACTGGCAACTAGACTTATAATCAAGTCCAAAGCCAAATGCCTAGATGCCAGTGTGAGAACAAAATCAATGACAGCCAAGGCAATATGTTACCAGCAGAGCCCAGCTCTCTTACTATAGCAAGCCCTGAATATCCTAAGACAGCTGAACTGCAAGAAAAAAGACCTTAAACCAAATTTAAAGAAACAATTAGAGGAAATGACTAAATCTCTTAAGGAAAGCCAAGAAAGCCAAGAAAAAGCAAACAGTTGATGGACATGAATAAAAGTGTTCAAGACCTGAAAATGCAAATAGGAGCAATAAAGAAAACAAACCGAGAGAGTTCTGGAAATGGGAAATCTAAGTAAGTGAACAGGAACTACAGACATAAGTATTACCACCAGAATACAAGAGATGGAAAAGAGAACCTCAGGCATTAAAGATACAATGTCTGAAGTCATCTAGGAAAGACTCAGGCATGCAAGTGAATCATCTGGAGATGGCTCAATGTTTTGCATGTCCTGTGATAGATGAGCTCTGAGATGCAGGAGCTTTAGAGACTTCATTCCACGATTGCTTCCTTGCTGCTGATTGCCTTTCCTGTCACTATTACACAGCCTAATGATTCCTGGGCCTCAGCTCACCCTATTGAGCAAATTTCATGCAGAGCATCATGAAGATATACTTTTATAAATTAGTGCTGTTTAGATGAATTAATGACTTTATAGAATTTCTAGTTTGATTAAAATAATTTTAAGAAAAAATTTCCTTTATAAAAATTAGATATTTTCTTTATTTACATTTTAAATGTTATCCACTTTCCCTGTTCCACCTCTCAGACTCCCCCTATCCTCTCCCCCCCCCACCTGGTTCTATGAGGGTGTTTCCTCACCCACCCACTCCCGCCTCCTTGCCCTGGCATTCCCCTGCACTGGGGCATTGAGCCTTCAAAGGACCTCTTCTCTCATTAATGCCAGACAAGGCGCTCATCTAAGAAAAAACTCTAAGGAAAAATTTTGTCAGAAAGACATAATAAAGTTAGAATCAAGACTAGACTGTGCTCCCTCCTCATAGAATAGTAAGTAAGAGCTGTATAATCAGAAATACAATAAGCTTTCACAATTATACTAAAAAGAGAAATAGACTTGGGACAAATTTGTGATCAAGGAAAAACATTTATTCTAGGTTAGGACTGAAGATAAAACCACAGGTGTGAACTCTGATAAAACAAGGGCATATGAAACTTTTGCTTTGAACTTATAATGAGTTTGTACAAAATGAAACACTGATTTGAATTTACTATCAACATCCTGAGGAAACTCCCCTTTTATGTAACATTTTATCCATGAGGTAATTCTCTTCTACATAGAGAACTTTTGTAAACTATAAAGGCTGAAAGCAATAATAAAGTTTTGCTGTAGACATTCCTGCTCCATCAGAGTGTATGTTTTTTCTGTGTGCATAACCTTCCTTTCTCTCTTTCTTTTGTCCTCTTCTTTTCTCTCTGGCTCATGAAGATTTAACAAACTCTAAGCCTCTCACCTCACTTGGCCAGCAGGGAGACCCTAAGCTAAAGAGAAAGAAGTTCTAGCAAATAAATTCTCTCCCCCCCCCCCCCCATCCTCTGCTGCTGAACAGCAGGAGTTAATCAGAAGTCAGCAGCTTTTGGCAATACAATAAAGACTTAAGGAAAGAGAAAATTTACTAAAAGTAAACTACTTTAGCCCTCACAACCACAACTTTCGCCAGTACAATTTTTGCCACAGCAACTGCCAAACCCCCATTTCTGACTGCTTCAGTCTATCTGGTCCCTCGAAATGATAAAGAAATTAATATATCAGTTAAAGAAAATGTTAAAACTAAAAAGCCCCTGACACAAAACATCCAGGAAATCTGGGACACTATAAAAAGACAAAATCTAAGAATAATAGAAATGAACGAAGAAAAAACCCAGCTCAAAGGCCCAGAAAATACTTTTAACAAAATCATAGAAAAATTATTTCCTAACCTAAAGAAGAAGATGCCTATAAAAGTACCAGAATTTTATGGAAAACCAGACCAGAAAAGAAAGTCCCCTGACAACATAACCAAAACACTAAATATACAGAACAAAGAAAGGATATTAAAAGCTGCAAGAGAAAATGACCAAGTAACATATATAAAGGTTGTCATATTAGCATTGTGCTCAACTTCTCAATGGAGACTCTAAAAGCTAGAAGGGCCCGGACAAATGTCCTGTAGACCCCAAGAGACCATAGATGCCACCCCAGACTACTAATTAAAAGCAGAGAGAGAATATGTTGGGAGCTTACTTTTAGCAGAAAGTGGCTAGAAAACAACTATCAGCTTTGCAGCCATCTCGAGCCATATACCCTGACATGAGACTTCGTTTTCAGCAGCCTACAACAGCTGAGCACACTCTGATCTTGTTTTGCTGTTTAGTGCCCCTAGCTGCAAGGCGCACGTGGCATCCACGCCTACAAGGCATATGACAAAGTGTAAAAATCCCCCAGACTTCCCTTCAGAGAGCGAATAAATAAGGAGACAATAAGAGAAAAGGAGAGACAATAAGAGAGACATGAAGAGAGACAATAAATGACTGGACTTGATCACACACCCTGTCTTGTCTCCATTCTTCCGCATCTCTTGCTAGGCCCTGACCCTCGGACCGGAGCAGCACAGACCAGGCCAAGACATTTTGGTCCCAAAGCGTGGGGCAGAACGGTCCCCAACACAGTGGCTGCCAAGCCGGGCAGTTCGGGCCGCAACAAGAATAGCCAAATTAACAAAATCAGAAACAAAAAGGGGGACATAATAAGAAATACCAAAGTCAAACTTTAAAAATTTGTATTCTGCAAAATTGAAAAATCTAATAGAAATAGATGATTTTCTTGAAAGATAACACTTACCAAAATTAAATAAAGATCAAATACCTTAAAGAGACCTATATTTCCTAAGAAAAATAGAAATAGTCAATAAAAGTCTCACAACCAAAAAAAGAGTCTAGGATCAGACACTTTTAGAGCAGAATTCTACCAGACTTTCAAAAGATTTAATACAAATACTCTTCAAATTATTCCATAAAACAGAAACAGAAGGAATAATACCAAATTTGTTTTATGAGGCTACAATCACCCTGATACCCAAACCCACAAAAACTCAACAAAGAAATGAAATTACAAAACAATTTCTCTTATAAACATAGATGCAAGCATACTCAACAAAATACTTGCAAACCAAATCCAAGAACAAATCAAAAAGATTGTCCACCACGATCAATTATGCTTCATCCCAGAGATGCAGGGATAACTCAACATATGAAAATCAGTCAATATAATCTAACATTTAAACAAACTGAAAGGAAAAAAACTCACACATGATTGATCATTTCATAAGATGCTGAAAATCCTTTGACAAAAATCTGACACCCTTTTATAATAAAAGTCTGGAAGAGATTAGGACACAAGAGAGATACCTAAACATAAAGGAAATTTATAGCAAGCTTATAGCAAACATTACTTAATTAGTTAGAGAGAAACTCAAATCAATTCCACTAAAATCAGGAATAAGGCAAGGCTGTCTACATATCTATTCAATATTGTAATTGATATTTTAGGTAGAGCAATAAGTCAGCTGAAGGAGATGAAGGGAATACAAATTGGAAAGGAAGAAGTCATTGTAGATGACATGATGGCGTCCATAAGCAATTGCAAAAATTCTTCTAGGGAATCCAACAGCCGATAAACATCTTTATTGATGTGGCTGGATACTAGATTATCTCAAAAAAGAAAAACGCCCTCCTATTCACAAATGATCGAGAAAGAAACCAGACAAACAACACCCTTCACAATAGCCACGAACAATATAAAATATTTTCAGGTAACTCTAACAAAGTAAGTGAAAGACTTGTATTGCAAAACTTCAAATCTTTGAAGAAAGAAATTGACTAAAATATCAGAAGTTGGAAACATCTCTCATGCTCATGGATCAGTAAAATTGACATAGTAAAACTGGCCATCCTTCAAAGAGCAATCTATAGATTCAATGAAATTTCTATCAAAATTCTAACACAATTCTTTATAGATCTTAAAAGGACAATTTTCAATTTCATATGGAAAACCAAGAAAATCCAGGATAGCTAAAACAACCCTGAACAAATAATGTCTGGAGGTATTACCATCTCTGATTTCAAGATTTATTACAGAGTTATAGTAATAAAAACAGCATGTATTGGCATAAAAACAGGGAGGTGTTAGTCAATGGAATCGAATCAAAGTCCTGGACATAAATCTACACACCTATGGACATCTGATTTTTTTTAATTAAAAAAAATCAAAAATACACAATGGAAAAAAGAACATATCTTTAACAAATTGTGCAACTTGATGTCTCCATACAGAAGAATGCAAATAGGTTAATATTTAGCATCCTGCATAAAACTCAAGATCAAAGACCTCAACATTAAATCAAACATCTTTGCTAGTCCCTCCACTGAACCTGATAGAAGAGAAAGTAGGGAGTAACCTTGAATGCATTGGCACAGGAGACAATTTTCTAAACAAAACACCAATAGCATTGGCACGAAAATCAACAATTAATGAATGAAACTTCATGAAACTGAAAAGCTTCTGCAAGGCAAAGAACACCATCAATAGGACAGAATGGCAGCCTAATGGGAAAATATTTTTCTTCAACGCCATATATGATAGAAAGCTAATATCCAAAATACATAAAGAATTTGAGAATCTATATGCTGCCATGCTTCTGCTTTGATAATGGACTGAATCTCTGAACATATAAGCCAACCGCAATGAAATGTTGTCCCTTATAGAGTTGCTTTGGTCATGGTGTCTCCTTACAACAGTGAAACCTTAACTAAGACAAGATCTAAATGGAATTCTTAGCAGAGAAATCTTAGATGATTGAAAATCAATCATCTAACATTCTTACCATTAGAACATCCTTAGCCATTAGAAAAATGTAAATCAAAACTACTTTGAGATTCTATTTTCTACCTTTCAGAGTGGCTAAGATCAATAATAAAAGTGACAGCTTATGCTGGTGAGGATGTGCAGTAAAGGGAACACTCATCCATTTCAGGTAGGAGTGCAAACTTGTATAGCCACTATGAAGTCAGTATGGTGGTTTCTCAGAAAATTGGGAATAGATCAACCATAAGATCCAGATATACTATTTCTAGGTATAAAAACCCAAGAGATGCTCGATCCTACTACAAGGACACTTGCTCAACTGTTTCCATAGCAGCTTTATCCATAATAGCCAAAAATTGGAAACAATCTAGATGTTCCTTAAGAGAAAAATGGATAAAGAGAATATGGTACATTTTTTACAATGGAATATTACTCAGCTGTTTAAAAAATGACATCTTCATGATGTGCAGGCAAATAGATGGAACTAGAAAAAAAATCAGCCTAAGTGAGGCAACCTAGATGTGGAAAGATATACATGTTATATATTCACTTATAAATGGATATTACCTGTAAAGGATAAGCACCCTACACTCTACAGACCCGGAGAAGCTAAGTAACATGCAGAGCTCTAGAGAAGATGCTTGAATCCCTCTGGGAAGGAGAAATACAATAGCGTTTTCAGGTGGACTGAGCAGGTGGGGATGGGGACAGGAAGGGATCAGGTAGGGTAGAGAGTGACAGAGGGAGAGTTCAGGGAAGTAATGCCTAAAATAGGGGTGAGGATTTAGCGTGTGATCTGAAACCCTGATACAGTGAGAACTTTCTGGCACCTGTAAGAAAGACCATAGGGAGGACGTCTAGTAATGGAGGACACGGAGCCTGATCTGGTCAGCATTCAGGTATGGGACTGGGACACTACCTCAGCCGCAAAACCTTTAACCCACACCTGTTCTGCATCCAAGATGTGCTGGGGCAATGGTGGCTCAGAGAGTGACCAAACAGTGACTAGTCTAACTTGAGGCCCATGCCAGGAGAGGGAGCTCATGTTTGATACTGTCTGGATGGCCAGGATATGGAAGCTGGATATCTCAGAGACCCAGGATATATCCAAACATGACTGACAAAATTAAAAAAAATTTCATAGCAAAGAGCTATGAAATGATTCCTTTTTTCCATTTTATTTATTTTTTTATTGGATATTTTATTTACATTTCAGATGCCATCCCCTTTCCCCATTTCTCCTCCCTAGAAAACCCCTATCCCAAGCCCCCTTTTCCTTTTTGCTTTTACACAATTTTTTAAAAAGACGTTAATCAAAGGTTTTATAAGTTTGATAATGCTCAATCAGAAGTGCAATCCAATACCCAACCTAGATATATCAACTATCTTTGATGGTGGAGACACATGAACATCTGCCTCCATGCCCTACCCTCTCTTTTTCTCTCTTTCTCTCTCTCATCACCTAGCTTCTCCTCTCCTTCTTCTTCTCCTTTTTTTACTCCTTCTCTTCCTCTCGGTACTCCTTCCCCCTTAGCTCCTCCTACATATCACCCTTCCTGTTAAAATAAAACTTTTCTCTCAAAATACAATTAGAGCATAATTATGCCTATTTGTACCAGTGAGGTACAAGATAGTCCTAATACCCAGTCCATCATTTTGTTGACTAACCAGAACCTCTGTCATCTCTCCTAACTAAAACACTTAGTTTTGAACCTGGCTTTTTTCTTGGCTTTAGAGTGAATGTCAGCTGAAAACCATCCACTCAGATCTTTTCTCTCAAAGTAAATACCCAAGATTGGCTATAAGACTATAGGTTTTCAACCCCATCAGAAATCCAGAATGGCTGAGTTAACTGAAATTATGGGAAGCACAAAGCATAGCTTCTAAAACTTAGCCAATTTATAGAGACCGCTGAGCACCTGGACAGTCCCTATACTACAGAATGTTGGAGCATCAAATCTTCAGCCTTCTGGCCCAGAATCATCTGACAGACCTTAATGATGCAGAATTATTAAGGGTTGATTACTCTGTCTAGGCAGATATAATCAGTTGACTATTCTGCAAGTGTGTTCTTTTCTAGACAATAATTTGTCTGTAGATGGAAAGAGGCAATTCTTGCCTAGCGGCTGTCTCCTCACAACTGGAGTAACTCCAAAGATGCTCAATTCCTTCTTAGAATCCACGACAGGAAGCTGTCAGGAGCAGACAGGTCCTAATCAAAATGAACATTAATATAGAAATGTTTGTAATGCCAATTCTATGGACTTCTGACGTTTTGAAAACCAACTATCCATGTAAGGTAATCTGGACTGTTGTCTGTTAACTCCACTCAACTATTTCTAAATAAAATATAGAAAACACTCTAACAATAAACTCCAAGCCATGAATTTGCTATAGTCCCTTAACTCACAGGCTAACTATCTCAAATCTGTTAAAAAAGTTAAAGAAGGACTGGGTCTAAGCCTTGTATTCCTAAATGTGTTATAGAGGCACAATGCCTATGAGAGTATCAATATTCATCTCACTTTTATATCAGTAAGAAGCTCGTACCAATGAAAACCTTAAATTTGAAACCAAAGTAAATTTTGTATCATTTAAGAAATTATAACTTCATCTTGATAATAATTATACAGATTTCTACTAATAGGTTATGGCTATGCAATAAATCCTAGCTAATCCTCCCTTTTCCAACAAAACCACTACTTGTCCCTAGAAAGACAGCCCAGTATTTACCACCTTAGTCCCCAAGCCCAGGGAATAGGGGCGCTGACTCTTCATTAACTTCTTCAAGCTGATTAAGGGCGTTGAGATTTTAGAAGAGGGGTGGGGGAAGAGTAAATTGATAAGCCTCTGATGCTGTGTCTTCACTGCATCCAGATGGAATTCCAGGACATCGGAGGTTTGGGCAGGTCTGCTCAGCATGCTTAATGAGTAGATACACCAAGGCTGTGTATTCTGCAATATACAATTCTTGGAACAAGTTTTAGTATCAAGATAATTTTTTTTAGAGGGCTGACATTTTATTAAAGATGTTGGTTCTAACAACTTTCTTTTTTTCCCCTTTTTAAAATTGATTGTAATATTTACATTTCAAATTTTATTCCCTTATCCCATTCCCCTTACCACCCAGGAACCTTTTATCCCATCCCCCCTCCTTGTGCTTCTATGAGGGTGTAATTTTTCCAGTTTCTGTGATGTTGTTTCCATTAACATAAACTGCCTCCTAAATTTCTAAATCCTTCTATTTGTGTTATTAAATCTCCCTTTTTCTTTTCTTTTTATTTCTTTTTTCTTTTTTCTTTTTTTATCTGTTTTTTTAAAATTGAGTATTATATTAACATTTCAGATTTTATCCCCTTACCCCACTTCCTCCCACCACCCAGAAACCTCCCATCCCATCCCCCCTCCTCATGCTTCTATGAGGCTGTGTCCCCACCTACTCCCCGCCCTCACTACCCCTCCCCACCACCACATCCCCCCTGCCCCCACACACTCTGTGTTCATTTTTCATGGGATTAAGAATCTTCTCTCCCTTTAGGGAATGGGATAGGGGTTTTCTAAGGTGGGGGGGAATGGGGAAAGGGGATGGCATCTGAAGTGTAAATAAAATATCTAATAAAAAAAAAAGAAAGAAAGCTGAAACTAAAAAAAAAAAAGAAAAAAGAAAAAAAGAATCTTCTCTCCCACCTATTCCTGACAAGGCCATCCTCTCCTACATATACCGCTGGAGTCATGGGTCCCTCCCTATGTACTCCCAGGCTGGTGGTTTAGACCCCGGGGGGCTCTGGTTGTTTGGTATTGTTGCTTTCCTCCTGGGGTCACAAACCCTTTCTGCTCTTTCAGTCTTCTTTCTAATTTCTCCATTGGGAAACCCTTGGTCATATCAGTGGTTAGTTGTGAGCATTGTCCTCTGAATGTGTCAGTCTCTGGCAGACCTCTAAGGAGACAGCTATATCACGTTCTTGACAGCATGCACTTCCAGCCATCCACATCAGTGTCTAGCTTAGATAACTGTACATGGGATGGATACCCAGGTGGAATGGTCTCCAGATGGCCCCTCCTTCAGTTTCTGTCCCATGTTTTGTTTCCGTATTTGCTCCCTTGAGGCATCCCCTCTTGGTCCTCCTTCTTCATGAGGTTCATGTGGTCTGTGGGTTGAGTCTTCGATGTGAAATGATTCCTAATGATATTCTATTGTATTCATAGATAGTTCCTAGCTCAGTTGTCATCAGAGAGGCTTTCTCTGGTAACTGATGGGAGCAGATACAGAAACTCACAGCTTGGAGAAACCTGTGGAAAAGAGAGAAGAAGGATTGTAGAAGTCAGAAGAGTGGAGGACACCAGAAGAACCTGCCCACAGAAGCAACTAAAGATGGCTCATAGGGCCTCACAGATACTGAAGTGGAATCATAGAATCTTCATGAGTCTTTGCTAGGTACTCTGTGTAAAATGCTGTGGTTATTTAGCTTGGGGTGTTTGTGGGACTTTTAAAAGTGGTAGTGGGGATGTCTCTGGCTCTTTGCCTGCTCTCAGGGTAAACTCAGCTTGTCACTTGCTCATCCTTGCTTCCCCTTTCAATCTTTCTTTCTACCTCACATCCATTTCTTTGTGACTCTCCACTAACCTGCAGCTATCTACCAGGTAATGCATTGCTACTACATTAGGATGGGACTCAGAGACCTTACCACCACCACACTTGACCAGAAAACCAGAGTGGGCAACAACAACCAGAGAATGGAATATCCATCCAACAAAGACAAATCAGATATCTATACCAAGAAACACTTCAAATATCGCATCTTCAGATGCCTAGATCCCAATGCAAAAAACCCACACACATGAAAGACTAGAAAAATATATATTCTCCAGAAGTCAGCAACACTGTTATTATAGGCCCTAAGAAAATCAGTTTAGCTAGAGCTTAAAGATAATAAATAATGAATATATTCAAAGATGTTAATACAAGTCTCAATGACAACCATGAAAACACAAATAAACAGTTAAACAAAATGATAAAAACAACTCAAGATAGGCAGAATAATTTAACAGATAATCATTAAAAGAAATCTCAAACTGAAAACTGGAAATGTAAACCTCAGGATGTCCAAAAAAAAAAAAAAAAAAAAAAAAACCCTCGGAGGTAAGCCTTGCCAACATATTAAAAGACATGGGAGAGAGGATCTCAGGTCTTAAGACAAGCTAGAGGAAATGGACACACAAGTCAAAGATAATGTTAAATCTAAAAAAGTCTAGGCATAAAACATCTTGGGAATTCTGGAACACTATCAAAGGATAAACCTACTCATACTAGGTATAAAGAAAGAAGAAACTCAGGTCTACAGCACAGAATATTTTTAAACAAAACCATAGTAGATTTCCCTACTCTAAAGAAGAAGATGCGTATCAAAATGTAAGAGGCATACAGAACACCAGACAGACAGGAACTGATAAGAAACATCTTACCACACATATTAATAAAACCACTAAATATCCAGAATAAAGAAGGGATATTAAAAGCTGAATTGGACAAAGACAAAATCACATATAAAAGCAAGTACCCTAGAATAACATGTGATTTTTTCAGTGGAAACACCCAGAAGGGGCCTGAGTGGATTGTCTCTAAGCTCTGAGAGACCAGATACCAGCCCAGATGACTACACTCAGGAAACACACCAATCACAATTGACTGAGAAAGAAAAAAAAAACAAAATAAAAACAAATTTAGGCAAATTCTTCACACTAATCTAGCTTTACAGAGGGTATGAGAAGAAAAATTTGAGTTTGAAGAGATTAACTATACACAAAAGGACACAAAGAATAAACAATCCCAGAAGAGTTATTTACATTTTGGAGAAATACACATGACAGCAGAAAAAAAAACCTAATAAACATTGCTCATAAACAACTCTTAATAGTATCAATTTCCCAATTAAAAAAAAATAAAGAAGTGGATGAGAAAAAAGAATCTATAACACTCTTGGGGACTATACCCAGAGGTTGCTTTATCCTACCACAGAGACACTTGCTTAACCATATTAATTGTTGCTCTAGTCATAATAACCAGAAATTGGAAACAACTTAGATGTCTGTCAACCAAAAAATAGAGCATTACTCAGCCATTAAAAAATAATGTCATGAAATTTGCAGTTAAATGACTGGAATTAGAAACAAGTTATTCTGAATTAGGTAATGCAGACCCAGAAAAATAAATATGGTATGTATTTATTGGATATTAGCTAATATCCAATATTAGTATGTAATATCCAATATTACATACTAATATTGGATATTAGCTGTTAAGTTAGTGATAATTAACCTACAATCTGTAGAATCACAGAGGTTAGGTATAGAGTAACGTACTGGTAGAGATCTCCCTAACTATTCTGCGAGAATAAAATAGGTAGTTATAAATGGATGGTAGTGGTGGTGAAGACTGGAATGGAAGGATCAAGAAGGAAGGAGAGAAACAGCTAAACTTATGGGCATTTGAGGGCAATTTAGAAACCTAATACAATAGAAGCTTCCAAAAATATATATGCCTATGAAGGTAACCTAATGAAGTACTCAAAAAATGGGGAGACAGAGCTCCAAATGGATATTTCTTATCATCTAATGAAGTTTTCAGTACCAGGGTTGGGTCACATCCAAATGATCTGTTGGCCAAACAACCCATGTTGTTGCCAAACCTATAGGTTCCTCTCCATAAACTTATAGCAAGGGCCCTTTTGCTGAAGGTAACACCTGAATAACTCATTGAACATGGAGTTGAGTTGGTGCCTACACAGGGCCTTCCCCACTGTGTTCCAGTGTCTCTGGTACAGGAAGGTGCTCTGCATACTGCCAAAAGAGAATGTAAGCATCAGCTCAGCTACAAACTACTTGATCAGCAGTGGTGTCCTGCTTGCAAGATATGCTAGGGCAATAGTGGCACAAAATTTGTGGGGGTGATCAACCAGTATATGATTTGACTTAAGTTCTACTTTATAAAATGGGGTCCATGATTATTTCTGCTTGGGTGAACTGAGACTAGATACCTAGAGTAAAATCAAATACTACTATCTGAATACTAACCTACAAACCCAAACCCAAACCCCAAACCAGACCCCAACACCAAAAACAAACTCCCTTATAGTAATAATATGACTACCAATGATTTTCTGCTATACTCATTGATTAGTGCCTTGCTCAGCCATCATTAGAGAAGCTTCCTCCTGTAGCAGCTAAGAACATATACAGAGACCTATGGCCAGACATTATTCAGAGAGAGAGAAACATTGGAACACTGAGCCCTAAATGTGATGTCTTCATCAAATCTCTCTCCTCAGGGCTCAGAGCATCCCAAGGAAAAGAAGGTGGAAGGCATGTAGGGGCCTGTGGGACCGTGAAAGGATAGTTTGGTTTCTGGTGGAGCACTGGCTAGAGATGGCTGGAGACCCAACAGATATCCCTGCAAGGGACAGCATGTATTTTGCCACGCTCCCAGACTCCAGGCTCCTGACTTGCAGCTGAAGACCTCCATTGATCAGCGCCTTTCAGTCACATAGGGCAACGCCCCTACCAGCCCCTCCACAGGTAGAGGTTGTGACTACAGGCCTCAGGCCTCAAGAGATCTCCATATTAATGAGTTACCTAAAGGGCAGAGGGTGTAGCCAATTAAGCATTCCTTCCCAGACCCTCCTTCTTACAAATGCTATTTAACCTCAGGCCTGTCCTGAGGACACAGGTTACAGCTATATCCACTTTTTGCCATGACAATAAACCTTTTAAAACCATGGACTTTCTCGTGTCATTGGGGACCACTGCAGTGGAGAACTGTAGAGGGGGGCCTTCGATTACCAAGCAGCTGTCTAATCTCCAGTGAAGGACCTTTCTGAGTTCCAGCTATGGAGGCATGCCAACTCAAGCAAGCTAGCTGAGCCAGCCTTGACCCAGCCAAGCAAGTCATAGCGACCAAAAGTTTCTACCCCATGGGGCACCCACCGCCGGAGCTTCTCTCTCTTGCCCCTCTCGGCTGTGGGCCAGTCCAGCTCGCATATCAGTTCTTTCATGGCTCACAGCGACATTAGGGAGCCCCAAAGGAGAGACCACCAGTTTCCCGGTCAGCCCCAACCCAGGAGCTCTGTCGCCTTGGGATTTCAGGCTGAAACCTCTCCATGCCCGGGTAGAGCCCCACGGTTCTCATAGCCCAGTGTCTGCTGGGTGCCTCTTAGAGTGAACTCAGTCAAATTCTTGTGCTTCTGCTCCCTGAGCTGCAGTTCCAGCTGCCTGGGGAGACAGACATGCAAGATTCACAACTCAGCCCAACAAGACCCATGCCATGTGCAAGCCACAGCTCCTCAGGGGCCAGAGGGGATGGAGGACACTATGAAATCAACATGACCTATGCACATATGAACTCAGAGATTGAGGCGGCATGCTCAGGACCTGCATGTGTTTATATTAGTTAGGGTCCTAGAGACGATAGGAGAAGTAGACACATGTTCCAATCCCTGATCCAAAAGCTATCGACAATTGAAAACTATTTGCAAATGAGAATTTAGTTCTTTTCTAAGGGAGTCTTACCAGGAAAATAAGCTACTCTTAAGGGTAGGCCTCATGTCCTGCAGTTGATGTTTAGCAGAAAAGAAACTCAAAAGCATCTTTTGAGGTTCCTTGTCAGGACTCTTCTTTTAAAAAAATTACACACACACACACACACACACACACACACACACACACACACACCCCACAGCGTACTTTATATGAGTGTGTGTGTTTCTATGAGATTCCTGAGTGTGTGAGCAGATGAGTCTCTGTTTCTTGTGCCTTAACTTGGGTTCTTCTCTATTAGTTTGCTTTGTCCGATTCTAATGTGCTAGTTTTGTTTTATCTTATTATATTTCATTATCATTCCTTAGAGATCTACTTGTTTTCTAATTAGGGACAGAATGGATGAGGATCTGGATGGGAAGGAGAAAGGAAGGAACTGGGAGGAGTTGAGTGAGGGGAACCTAATCAGAGTATTTGTGTGAGTGTAATGGTTTGTATATGTTTGGCCTAAGGAGTAACACTATTTAGAGGTATGGCCTTGTTGGAGTAGATGTGTCACTGTGGGCATGGGCTTTAATACTCAAGTCCTAGGTGCCTAGAAACCAGTATTCTGCTAGCAGCCTTCAGATGAAGATGTAGAATTCTCAGCTTTTCCTGCACCATGTCTGCCTGGATGCTGCCATGTTCCTGCCTTGATAATAATGAATTAAACCTCTGAACCTATAAGCCAGCCCCAATTAAATGTTGTCCTTATAAGAGTTGCATTGGTCATGGTGTTTCTTCACAGCAGCAAAACCCTAACTAAGACAGTGAGGAAAAAAAATGTATTTTCAATAAAAGGAATAAAAAACAAAATCAAACAAAGATAAGTAAAAATGCAACACTTCAAAATCTATGGGGTAAAATGAGGGCATTTCTAAGCAGCAAGTTTATAGCTACATGTGCCTACATCAAAAGACTTGAGAGATCTTGTATTAATAACTTTGCAACATACATAAAATCTATAAAAACTAGAATAAATAATACTCCAATATGCTCTCTACTGATGGAGAGAAATAAATAAGGTCAAGGCTGAAATCAATGAAGTAAAAACAAAAAACAATACAAACAATGAAATGAACATTTTGTTCTTTGAGAAAAACGTCAATACTGACAAACCCTTAGCTAAACTAACTAAAACATACAACAAGAAGATCCAAGTTAATAAAACTGGAGGTGAAAAAAATCATTACAACAGACACTAAGGAAATTTAGAGAGCCACGAAAATATACTTTAATAATCTGTATATACTAAAAGAAAAACCTAAAAGAAATGGATGCGTTTCTAAATAATATGACCTACCAGTAATTAAAAATCTCTCGACCTTCAAAGAAATAACACTTCAACAATCCTCAAATTATGATACTAAATATAAACTGAAAAATGTTTCCTAATTATTTATATGAGGTCACTATTACCCTGACACTAAAACCATATGAAGGTACAAGGGAAAAAAAAGAGAAAACTGTAGACCAGTGTTTCTTATACAGATAAAAAAAAAAAAAAAAAATTCTCAGTAAAATACTTGAAAAAAAAAATCCCAGAGCATATTACAAGATTATCTGCCATGATTAAGTTGGCTGCATTCTAGAATACAGGGATGGTTCAACACACATAAATCAATACATGCAATCAATCACGTAAATGACCGAAAGACCAAAACCACAGTAGATGCAGAAAAAGCCTTTGACAAAATCCAACAGTCTTCATGATAAAAAATCCTAAATCAGGCAGTGGTGGTGTATGCCTTCCATCCCAGCATTCAAAGGGATATGCAGCTTTATTAGGTTAAGGCCATTCTGGTCTGCAAAGGGAGTTCTAGGATGGCTAAGGTTACACAGTGAGACTCTGTCTAAACAAACAAACAAACAAACAAACATCCTAGAGAGAGTAGGAATACCAGGGACATATGTCACCATAGTAAAGGCAATTTACATAGTTAAGCCTACAGCCAACATCATCCTAAATGCAGAGAAACGCAATCCATTTCAACTAAAAAGATAAAGACATCCACTCTCTCCATATCTATTCAATATAGTATCTCAAACCTTAGAGCAATAAAACAACTGAAGGCGATCAAGGGCACACAAGTAAGAAAGAAGTCAGAGTGTCTATTTTCAGATGATATGATTACTCTAAAGACTCTACCAGGAAGATTCTACACCTGATAAACACTTTCAGTAAAGGAGCAGGGCACAAAATTAACACACGGGAGTCAGTAATCTTCCTATATATAAATGATGGACTGAGAAGGAATCATGGAAACTATATCTTTCACAGTAGCCTCAAAAAGTAATATATTTTAACATAATTCTAACCAAGCAAGTGAAAGACTTGCATAACAACAACATTACAGACATCGAAGACAGATACTGAAGAAGGTATTAGAGGATAGAAAGATCTCCCATGCTCATGGATTAATCAGTAGGATTGATAGTGAAAATGGCCCCCCACCAAAAGCAATCTACAGAGTTCACCCCAATCTCCATTAAACTCCTAACACAATTATTCACATAAATTGAAAAATGGTAACACACACACACACACACACACACACAAACCAAGATTGCTAAAACAATCCTGAATAATCAAGCAACTGATGGATGTATCATCTGGGATTTCAAGTTGTACTACAGAGCTGTAGCCATAAAAGCAGCATGGCATTTGCATAAGAACAAATACATTGAACAATGGAGTTGATGATGCAAATATAATTCCACAAACCCATAGACACCTGATTTTTTTCCCAAAGAATCTTAGAATACACACTAGAGAAAAAAATAGCATCTTCAACAAATGGTGCTAGTTAAACTGGATCATTACATGTAGAAAAATGAAAATAGATCTATCACCTTGCATAAAACTTTACTCCAAATAGATCAAAGATCTCAGATAAAAGAGAAAATGGCTATTAGGCTTCACTCACTGGTATGGGAAAGGACTTTCTGAAAAGGACACTGATTACATAAACATTTAAAACTAAAAAAATAATGAATGGGACTTCAAGAAGCTAAAGAGCTTCTGTAAAGCAAAAGATACCATCACTTGGTTAAAGCAACAGCCGAAAGAACGGGAAAAATCTTTAGTTATTATAGAGTGAGTAGTGATTTTACATATCTGAGTGTTTGGTTTCCAGTTAGTTGATGGTTTAGGAAGGATTAGGAGGTATGGTATTCTTGGAGGAGATATTTCCATGTAATAGTCTTTGCCAGAGTGAGTCTTTCCTTCTCTCTTTGCTTCTAATTTCTGAACCAAGAGGTAAGCTCTCAGCTATGGCTCCATTTCCATGCCCACCTGACCTCTGTCATGCTTTTTGTCATGATGGTCCTGAAATTACCCTCTGAAACTAAGCAAGTCCCTAATTAAATACTTACTTTTATAAGTTGGCTTGGCTATGGTGTCTCTTTACAGCAGTAGAACAGTAACTAAGACAGAGAGTATTTAGAATATATAAAGAAAGAAAAAGACTGGAATATCAAGAAACAACCCAATTAAAATTGGTGTATAGAAGTAAGAAAGAGAATCATCGAAAGATGAAATGCAAATAGCTGAAAAACACTAACAAGGCTCTTCAACACTTGTAATGTCTAGTTTTATGTCACCTTGACAGGAGCTAGAATCATCTGAAAAGACGGACCTTAATTGAGAAAATGGCCTCCATAAGATCTGCTTGGAGGACATTTTTCAAACTAGTGATTGGTGGTGGTGGGGGAGGGTAAATTCCATTTTTTGGGCTGTGCTACTTATAGGCTGAAGCTATTATTATTATTATTTTCTTAAGAGAGAATGTTGAACAAGCCATAATGAGCAAACCAGTAAGAAATTCTCCTCCATGGCCTCTGTGTCAGCTCCTGCCTCCAGGTTCCCACTCTGCTTGAATTCCTGTTCTGACTTCCTTGAATGATGAAAAGTGACATCGACACGTAAGATAAGGAAACCCTTTCCTCTCCAAGTTTCATTTGGGCATGGCATTTTATCTCAGCAATTAAACCTACTTTGAAATTTCACTTTTCATCAATTAGAATGGCCAAGATCAATGTGAATTACAGCACATGCTGGTTTGTTAATCATGGCTGGTTCAGTATTCTTTTTTAAGATGCAGAGAAAGGGGAACACTTCTTCATTGTTGCTGGGAGTACAAACTTACACAGTCTCTATGGAACTTAGTGTGGTGGTTCCTCACAAAGCTGAACGTTGATCTATGTTAAGAGTGATCTATATCACTCTTAAGCATATGTATCTTATTCCAAAGGTATTTGCTCATCAATGTTCATTACTGCTGCATTCACAATAGCCAATAATTGGAAACAGCCTAGCTGTCCATCAATGAATGAATGGATAATGGAAATATGGGACATTTGCACAATGGAATATCATTCAACTGTTAAGAAAAATAAAATCATGTAATTTGCGAGTAAATGTATGGAGCTAGAAACAATCATTCTGAGTGAGGTAACTCAGACCCCAAAAGACCAACACTGTATCTTTTCTCTTATTTGTGAATGATAGTGTTTAAACCTTAGGTATGTGTTTTTCAATCAGAATAACTTCATGAGATGGAACTCATATCTGACAAAAGTGACCAAGAATCCAAGACTAGCCTGGTAATGGGGAACAGGGGAAAACCTACTACTCTTATTCTTCTAAAGAAACACAGTAATAAAATAACCCCTAATGACATATTGATATACCCACATAACAGAAATTGCTCAACTCTCATTATAGAAGTTTCTTCTCGCAGTGGATGGTAACTAATTCAGAGACCCACAGCTGGACAATGTACAGAGATGAGAGACTTTGGACCACTCAGCCCTAAATGATGGATGTCTTCTCCAAACCCCTCTCCTCAAGGCTCAGGAATCGATGCACAAGTAGGGGCAGAAAAATTGTAAGAGCCAGAGGTGGTGGATGACTCCAAAACATCCAGCATCTTCCAGAAACAGCAAGATTAATTCACATAAGACTTCACAGAGGCTGTGACAGCATCCACAGACCTGCACAGGCTTAAATAAGACAAAATCCCAGCACTGAGAATGGTAAGTGGACACAAATCTCACCCAAAACCAAAGAGCTATCTGGAATTGATACAGGTCAGTCCCCATGCCCCAAAAGTAATTGCCCAACACACAATGAATTCCATGTTTTTTTTTTGTTGTTGTTGTTTGTTTGTTGTGTGGACTTTTGGTGTTTTTGTCTTATTCTGTTTGTTTGTTTGTTTTTGTTTTTGAGAATGATAAATGTGGCATGCTGGAGTGAATGCTAGAGAAAGAGAACAAGAATTGATGGTTGGATGTGGAGGAAGTTGGGGAAGAGGAAAGAATATGATCAAAATATATGAGAGAAAAATTTAAAAGTGAAAATAAACTATGGTGTATGCCCAAGCTGGAGTTCTCTGTAGCCAAACAAACAAAATTAAACAACCACAACAATAACAACAACAACAAAACCCTCACAATAAACCCTATTGAGTCAAGATTAGGTTAGTCCAGTGGTTTTCTACTTGTGTGGGCGGTGACCCTTTTGGAGAGTCAAATGACCCTTTCTCAGGGGTCACATACTAGATACCCTGCATATCAGATGTTTACATTAGGATTCATAATTGTTGCAAAATTACAGTTATGAAGTAATGACAAAAATTATTTTATGGTTGGAAGGAAAGGTACTACACATGAGGAAAAGGTGATAAAGGGTTGCAGCATTAGGAAGGTTGAGAACCACTGGGCTGTGCACTAATTTTCAAGATATATATTTTAAATAAAAAAAAAATACCAAGGTACAAAAAATGTGTTTTATGGCACCAGTACCCTAATGGTACCAAGACTGGGATTCATGCGGCAGGTGTGTACTGTCAGAACCTTTCAGCTGTATAGTAATTTAGCACAGGGACATGGTGCAACTTTCATGTCCCAAAGTTCTGGATGCAAGAGGCACAGAACCAAAATTGTTATTAGGAAAATACTCCCTTAGCAGGGACAAATGGAGGAACATTGGTCTCTCCCTGGTGTTTGCTGGTTTGCTGCCTGGCTTTGGTGCTTCTTGGATTGTAGTTATACTACGACATCTTCTGCCTGCATAGTCACACGATGGTCTTAACTGTACATGCCTGGCTCTAAGTCTGTCTCTCCTGACTTATAAAGTCACCAGTTATACTATCTTGTATCATAGCTCAATTTGGTTATAACTGCAAAGGAACCATTTCTAGCAAGATCTTTTTAGAAACATTATTCAACCCTTAGCAGAGGCTACAAAAACATACATATGTAACAGAGGCTTATGTTACTCGGAGTAAACATTATTTTAAATTTGAAACCACATAAATATTTATATAATTATCTAACAAAGTGAAATGTAAAGTTCTCAAAAGTAGAATTAAAATGAAATAAGGCATATTATGGCATATTATGAAGACACTATTTTATTTAATTTTATTTTTAAATCTTATTTTTTTCATTAGCATATGAAATGACAGGTTTTCTTATGACACTTTAATACATACATAAAACTATTTTTTATGACTTTAAAACAGGCTTCTTTAGCCATATTTTTCTAGTGGGATATATTTTAAATAAAACAGAATGGAAACTGTTTTCAGTAATTATGTAGTAGGTGGTAGTGTTGGCATAATTATTTTAAGACTGTTCAATGTGTACTTTTTAGATGAAGCAAGTGAGTTAGGGTGCACATCATTGGACAAAAGATGTTAACATCATGAGGCTAGGTCACACTAGGTCACAAACCTAAGAGACGTGTGAAACAGAAATAGAGCTCAGTTCATGATATATCTAACTTTAAGGTAATAAGATGTAACTAGTTATGTTCATTTAAAGTCAAGGAAACCATTGCTAATGAAGAACAAATAAGCAAAGATTTGTAGCATCATTTTCTTCCTAGAAAAACACAATTCCTCAGAACAGGCAGGGTCTTCAGCAGGGATGCTATTGCATCCCACCATACTTCAGAACTTGGATCTATCAAAGGCTACTGAAGAGGCATCCATGGCATAAAGGGTCAGCTCACCTCTACTGGCAAACAGTGGAGTAATTTGAGGATATTCGTAGTTATACCTTCCCAGTGAGGATAGTAATGGTGAAACAATGTTCTCTTAGCATAATTAAGTTTGTAATTTAAAAGTTAGCCAATACAAAAATGTCGTCAATGATGACCTGTGAAGACTGTTAGGGACTCAACTTATTACTTTGAAAAATCAAGTACTTACCCCTTTCCTCTTATATAAACCAGACACTCAGGTAATGGAAATCCTGATGACGGAGATTTCTTTTTATGAACATTTCAAGCTAATAAAATAGAAATACTAGATGGAGTGAAATAAAAAAAGATGACTAGTTTGGAAATAATGAAACATTGGTCTAGGCAATGATAAGAGGTAACTGCTAATGTGCAAAATCCAACAGTACATTAGTTTTCCCTGATAGGAGTGGAGGTACCACTTAAGAAGAACTTGTGCCAAAACTTGAGCCAGACTCTGATGGGGCTCCTAGCATTGATTACCAGGAAAGACAGGGGACAGAGGAGTACATTAAATAACCATTGCATGTACTATTAGTAAGATTAAATGGGGGAAATCTTTACAGGACAAACTGTCATTTTAAATATGTATATTTTGAGGAGTAGCCTTTTCTTCCCATTCCACTAAAGGAATAAGATAGAGGCTCGGGACAAAACACAAACCAAACCAAACCAACAAAAAGCCTTAGGACATATTAACTCATTATAACATATGAATTCATTTAGAATTTGTCTCAAATAAAAAATAAATTTAGAACCATTTAGGTAAAGCTTATTTGTGTTATTTGGATATGTAAATGTATTTTAGGTGTGAAATGATATGTGGTTGTGTTGTTATGCTTTTACAAAAGTATACTGAAACTTAAGATGGAATGATATGACATTTGATATTTACTTGACAAGAGTCTGGGGCAGCATGTAGTTTGAACTGTAAATTGATTGTAAGCTTAAAATGACTGAATCTGGATCAAAGAAAGCTACATATAATGTCATATTATAGCTAAAAATTTAAATAATAGAATTTATTTTTGTATGCTGAAAATTGAACATGGGGGCTCAGGCTTTACCACTGAGCTACAATCCCAACCTGCTTTGGTTTTGTTTGCTCTTATGTGGTGCTTAGAGAAGTTTGATCATGCTGCTAAAACATGAGAGTCAAAGTCATTTATATATTAAATAACATAGCCAACAAATGCTCCAGTGCTCTAGGAATCATTAAAGGTTTAGCTGGTGAGTGAAAGTGAAAACAGTTGTCAGCTAATTACTCACTGTTATTGTTGCTTAATGTGAAATTATGGCGAAAAGTTTCCTGACTCTAGAGAAGAAAAAGGGAACTAAACAAGAGACATTTACAACCTCAGGTAGAGTAATAAATACCAAGCAAAGAAACAACATTAGAAGGTGTAAGGGGAACAGCAAAGTCACTACAGCAACTAATATTACACCACCAAGAAATACCTCATTAGTAACCTTCAAACCCAGGAATCATGGGGTCATATACCTAGGTCATGTTAGTAAACCACTGCTAAGGTTGCTGTGTTCAGGAAAACTCTCTTTTAGATTTGATGAAGAAATAAGAATATTCCAAGACAAGCACCAAGTGTGAGACTTAGTGATCAGTTAACTATAGAAGACATTTAAAAGAATACTATACACAGAGGGAGAAGAAACACAAGAGATAAAGGAAAGAATTCATCATCTCCTCAACTAAACAAGCAGACACTACCAAGAGAGGAGAAGGTATAGAAAAAGCAATCCAGCCAACCAGAAAAACAACTAGCAAAATCATAGGAATTAAAAATTCTTCAGTAGTAGCCTCAAATAGAAATAACCTTAAGTCACCAATAAAGAGGTACCGAAGCCATTACTAACAAACAAGACCCAGCTTTCTGTTGTCCCAAAGAAACTTATCTCACAGGCAAAGATACCTAGAGACTGAGAGTCAGAGGGTAGAAGTCAATTGATCAAAATCTCAACAAGCTGATGTAGCTGTTCTAATATCTGATAAAGATTTCAGACAAAATGTAGAAGATAAAGATCACCATATAAAGGAAATAAGTGGACAGGTAAATAGATGAGTAACGAATGTTGAGGCCCCTAGTTTCAAGAAATCAAAATTAAAGCACAAAAAATACAATAACTGGTACAAAGTGAGTGACTTCAGTACCTGACCTAAGTCTTTAGACGGTAATCCAACCGAACTCAAAAAGGAAGTTTGAAGGGCACTGGAATGTGCCACCAGATGAGCATAAGAACTGGTGAGTTGGAGTGAGCTCAAACCATGGGAATCTCAGAGATCTTAGATGGCAGGAGTGTAGCTTCCCCTCCAGCCGCAACCCTAAAGCCTGCTTTGGAATAGATGGTAACCATGAGGCAACCATGGATACTCAGTCATAAAAGGCGTCTCCATGCTAATGAAGTATCTCAGTAGCTTTAACCTTCAGCCAATGACTTTCCTTTCCTGGGTCATCTTACACCCTTTCCCCAAGTTATGTCATCTCTAGTTCACCTTGAATAAAGAGTAAGTGTTCAAATCCACCCCCAATAAAGAAATGTGAACAAGCTAAGATTGTATCAGAGAGCTGTTTCATCAAAGATTGCTGCAGGGACAGTATTCACCTAAACGAGCTATGACACTGACTTTCTTCTCCTGACCTTCAGGCACTTGGCACTGGCTCACACTTAGACTGGATCCTGCTCATCTCAGGGCGCTATTCCCTTTCAGTCTGGCATGCAGATTATGAACCCCCGTACCTGAATTCCTCTACGGATTGGTGCATTTGGCATCCCCAGAGGAGACTTTGGAACCACAGCGTTAGTCCCATACATAGCCCCAACTTCTCCTTCCAGTCTGGCATGCAGTCCCACTCTGAGGCCCAGAAGGGAATCGCTCGGATTGCCGACTTCACATTGTGGATTTTGCCTGCCACTGGTTGAGAGACAGAATGCAAAACCAGAAAACTTCAAAGTTAATCTATATTATAAACCAAGTCGACTTAACCAAATATCTGTAGAACATTCTATCTAACATATACATAATGCACTTTTTTCTCTCTAAAGTAGATCACATTCTAAGCCATAAAGCAAGTTTTAACAAACGCAAAAGGAATAAAAATTTCTTTTTTCTTATGACATAGTATAACAAAACCAGAAATAATTAACAAGAGAAATTACAGAAGACTCACAAATACTTGGAGATGGGACAATATACTTTTGACTGACCAGAAATTCATTGAAGAAATCAAAAAGGAAATAAAAATTAATAAATTTCTAGAATCAAATGAAAAAAACCTATAACTTATCAGAATCCTTGGGACAGAACAAAGCAGTTCTAAGATGAAAGTTTATAGCTATTCAGGATTAAATTAAAAAATCATATTTTGGTAATGCAGCAATGCCTAAGTGATTAATTATAATCGCTCTTGCAGAGGACTGGGTTTGGAACGCACATGCTGTCTCACAACTGTCCATAACTCCAGGCACAAGGAGTTGCCCTCTTTGGACCCTGACATGTTCAGTCATACATATGGTACATACATTTACATGCAGGCAAAATAGTCATACATAGAAAAATAAATTAATCTTAAAAAATAAGTTCTCATGTACAAAGTCATGTATGTGTATATGAAGAAATGAAAGTAGAGGCAGAATCACCAGAGGAAACTCTGATGTCTAATGGGAGTGGGTTTTGAGGAGTCAGGAGGATCTGCTTATCAGACAGTATATACTTGCATTGAATCCTATGTAACATGTAGTATCCCAGCTTTAACCCATCAAGATTTTTTCCCTTCTAGATTCTTACTTGACTTCAAATTGTTTTAGAAGCATCTTATGTGCTGATGTGTGATATCTTTCAAAGTGTCATCATAAATTGCTATTAAAATATTTATTTACTCATCCAAGGCTGTGCCTCTAATTAGATTTTTTAAAATTAAGTTTAGTTTTTGGAAATTTTCTTCATGTATATGATATGCCCTGGTTACTTTTTCTTCCTATATCCTCTTTGTGTCCTTTGCATTCCTCCCTAGATTTTTGGGTTTTGTTGCGTGAGCCTGGGCCATCTTTGTGACCATTAGATTGGGACTATTCACTAGCGCCTGATAGGGTCACTACTGCTGAACTTCCTTCAATGTTCTCATATGTATTGGCATAATGGCTGCCTGCTAAGTTGTTCTAGTCAGTAAAATATGATTGGAAACTTGACAATTGCCTTAATTACTTTTTAATTATTATTAAAAAATTCCATGACCAATCAAACTTATAAGAGTTTATTGAGGTTTATAGTTTTGGAGAGTGAGACCATGACCATCATGACAAGGAGAAAGGCATTAGGCAAGTAGACATGGTGTAAATGTACCTGAGCTGAGAACTTACATCCTTATCCTCAGGAAGGAGAAAGAGAGTTAATTGAGAATGGATAGGCTTTTAAAACCTCAAAGCCCTTTCCTCAATGACACATTTTCTTCAACATAGCTGTGAACAGATACCATGATCAAGGCAACTTTTTTTAAGATTTATTTATTTAATGTACATGAGTACATGTAGCTATCTTCAGACATGCCAGAAGAGGACATCAAATCCCATTACAGATGGTTGTGAGCCACCATGTGGTTTCTGGGAATTGAATTCAGGACCTCTGGAAGAACAGTCAGAGCTCTTAATCACTGAGCCATCTCTCCAGCCCCCAAGGCAACTCTTATAAGGACAACATTTAATTGGAGCTGGCTTACAGGTTCAGAGGTTCAGTTCATTATCATCAAGACAGGAACATAGTAGTGTCCAGGCAGACATGGTACAGGAGGAGCTGAAAGTTCTATAGCTTCATCTGAAGGCCTCTAGAAGAAGACTGACTACCTCGTGGTAGGAGCAGTGTCTCAAAGCCCACCCCCACAGTGACACACTTCCTCCAACAAGGCCACACCTACTGCAATAAGGCCATGTCTCCTAATAGTGCCACTCCCTGGGCCAACTATATTGAAATCATCACACCTCTAATCCTTCCCAAACAGTTCTAGCAGCTGGGGAGCAAGTATTCAAATCTATGAGCCAATGAATCCCATTTCCATTCAAACAGTAGGGACAGGCCAATAAAATAGATTCTATTGTGCCCACATTGGCAAGGATGCACAGACACAGGGAGAGAGCCAGCAAATGATATTAAATTGCCCATCTATGTCTATCTATGAGCTCATATTCAAGTCCCTGCCTTCCTTTCTATCCCTTACCAAGCATTTCTAGTGGGAGGAATGAGCAGAGAAAAAGAAATCTGAAAGACAAATCTGAGAAGAAATCAGCTCCTGGATATGCAGCAAACAAGGCAGAACCGGTTCTGCCCAGGATCTGAGCAGGTAAAGCATGCTAGTGAGGCTGCGGGACTTGAAATAACAGTGATGAGCACATCTTAGACACAGTCTGTGGTTTTAAGACAATCGAGCAATCCTCAAACGGTACATTTATTCCTCTCACCTTCCACAGAATTTCCTAATAGTTTTATTAAAAATGAGGACAGTGAGGAAATCTCTGACTATTTTGCCAGCTCTTGGTAGCCTTTTACTCCTATTGGGTTGATGGCTGAGTGAGTTCAGGCTGAGAAGGGAGTGGGCCAGAGCAAAGATACACAGTTAACTGAAACACTACTTTGTTTTTCCTTTTAAACCAGACAGGTGAGTGAATATCTTTCAAAAGATTGGTTTCTTGTGCTAAACCAGTTTAAAAACCACCCTGTGGGGCAGTTTGGATCCAGTTTGCATGCATCTCTCAAAGGTTATGTACTAAAGGTGTGATCCTTAGTGGATGATTCTGAGGTGGTAGAACCCTTAATAGGTGGGGCCCAGTGGAGAAAGGTCAGACGTTGGGAAGCCTGTCCTCAGCAATGATTAATGGTTAATCACACTAACCAGGGCATGCTGGTATGAGACTTACAGGAAGAATGATTTCCATTTTTGATCATCCGAACACGTTAGAAATGGAGACTCCCTGGGAACATCTCAGAGCCAATGACAAAGAATTTGTAGTTTACCAAAATCAATTTGTTAAGAACCAATACAGCACACCTTCAAGCTTCAATTTCTGAAGTTTTATGACTATTAAACATTTAGCTCCAATGTATTCCTTTTCTAATTCTATAATCAAGTGGTTAAGTATGGTTCTGGAAGTCATCTCAGGCATCTTTCCTCCTCTGAACCCATCTATTCCACACCGAATGCACATGTGGACAAAACAAAACAACAACAACAAAAAACCCCAATATTTTATTATTTCTTCAGTTTAAAACATATTTTTGAAAAAAGCAGTCAGATTCATGAATGGTGGAAATGTTTACATGTTCAAAGTGGGTCATTACAGCTCCTCAGTATGTCTTGAGCAAAGGGTTTGGTTTTTATGGAATGGGCCATGCGGAGGGGAAAAAAAAAACCCCTCTTAATTATATCAGTAACTCTGATTTTATTTTTTAACAGTATAAACAGACTTTTGCAGAATTCATAATTACTTATAAATGCTAATGCTGACTGTATCTTAAAATCTAAAAATTTCTATCATTGGAGTTGTCTCTTGAAAAATATGTTTATCTATCTTAGTGCAACTGCTTTCTAGAATCCTGGAAAGGCATTTAAATTTTTTTTAAAGCCACTTAAGCTCAACAGCTAATGGAAGATCATGTATTTAAATAATTTACACTTCCATCTGGCTGAAAGAACACCAGGTGGAAGTCTCTGGTCGGGATGAGTCTGTTACGTGGAAGGAAATGTTTGCTCAAAATAAATGAAAGGCAAACATTTACATGCATTCTGTCTTTTTGTCTGCGTGGGTAGACTCCTGTTTTCTATTCTAATGTTCCCAGGCCTGGATTCCATCTTAAACATTCACTTTGTATTGCTGAGGGTCCAGAGGAGTTCGATTACTAGAATGACTGCCACTGTTTTATTTTCTTCTTCACGGCCCTTTGATCACTAGCAATTATTGCCTCTCTTTCTCATCCTTTCTGTATGCCAACCCAAAATCAAAAGGGGCTGCCCACTTTCTGCAGGAGAGAGGAAGCTGAGCTTCCTGGATGAAGTTTTCCTTGTTGCTGGGCCAGCTGGCAAATTTTATGGTTCCCACCGAGTGTCACAGTGTGCTGTCAAAGGCTTGGTTTTGTGAGTTGACTTCTGATAGGCACTTTCTGCATCTTACCTGTCAACTCCACAGTGGACTTCCTCATTTGCAGCATGTGGCTTGCAAGCACAGACCAAGCCTGCCAAGCCAAGAAAAATCCTATGGAGCACTCCACTTCCCAGCCCTTTTCTGCTCTTTGTGTTTGCCAGACATGTTCTTCCGCGCTTGGACTCATTCAGTGAGCGGTGTCTGTGTATCACTGGGGACACATGGGAGTTTCAGCGCTATTCACATTGCTAGCCCTAAAAAGGGGAAAAGTCAGGCTCGAGTTCTGGTATCCTGAAGGAGACTTGCTGCTTATGGCGGGGATTTTTTTCCAGGGTTATAAACTGGCTCTCTTAACAGCTCACTCCGCAGCTTGTATGGGCGCACATTCAGTAGTTAACAGTGACTGCATAAACGTTTGGAAATCAGCCTTTGCAGCCCATGTATTTCAAGAATTTCAAAATATTACAGTCTCTAGATTCTATCAGTATCACACTTGGGTTTATCTTCCAAGCTTCTAAGACTCTCCATGAAAAGAAATCACAAAATCTGTGGAGGCTTCAAACTTGTATTTTTTTTTTTTTTTTTTTTTACCGGAGCCAAATGAAACACAAAAATTCCAAATGTTTCAAGTTTTATTCTAGGTTTAGAAGTGACACATTTTTGATGCAGCTCTAAATCTGAAGGATCTTCTCTCTTTCATTGCTAGGAAGAAGCCAGGCTGAGCTGGGCTGGGGTGTGGGGAAAACCTGAGTATACCCATAAACACCATTGCCCTGCAATATGGGCCTCATCAGGGGATGGGTTTTGGCCTATTATAAAAAACGTCACAGGAAGGAAAGTTGCTCGTGGAATCTCTCTGGGTACACTGTAGGTTATGGTTTGGCCACTCCATTTGCACTAGACAGGAGTTATTTCTGTTATCACTTTTTCTCTTTAGCATTTGGGCTTGGGCCAGAAAGGCGGCTTCTGAAAGATGGGGCACTGAGCCTACACTTCATGGGACTCCTCTACCTCTGTCCCTAGCTGACCCAGAGCTTTCAGGTTGTGAAGCTGGAATATCCAGAAGCATGAGCACTGCAGAAGTCACCCTCAGATGGGATCACTTCAAGTGGCTATGTGGGCAGGTGCTTGCGCTTTATCAATGTATGGAAAGCATATGGATGAGCTGTCTTAGTAAGCTTGGCAAGGATACTGTTTAATATTGTAGTCATCGTGTTGAGCAAGCAGGGCTCATGAGGCGTACTCAGAAAAACCCTCCATTCATTGTCCTTACTGTTTGCTTTTCTTTAATCTCAAAGGCCAGACTCTCAATTTTGAGTTGGCTGCCCAGTGTTCTGTAGCACCAGAATTAGTGGTGATTGTTACAGAAGAAAAGACAGGAAGACCTCATAATTGGCGTGGGTATTCTCTGAACACTAAACATTTGTGAGCTGACTTTGCTTCCATAGAACATTGATACAGGCTGAATGTTTGAGTCTCTGCAAATCCAAGTTGAAATGCCAGCTCTCAAAGGATGTGTTTAGAAGTGGAGCCTTTGTAAAGTAAGTAGACTGTGGAGATGGAAGCCTCCTGAATGAGATTAAGAACTTATAGCAAAGAAGGCCAGAAAAGTTTTGTTTCCTTTCTATCATAATAAGAGCATAAAGGTCAAGGAGATAGAGACCCTACCAGACATCATAGCTGTTGGTGCTATTGGGTTTCTATTTTCTAGAGCTATAAGAAGACACACTTAAAGTTTATAAGTCCCTCAGCTTATATTATTTGATATGGCACCTCAAATGGGCTAACAAGTTCATGACTTACACTGTATCTTTCTCACATATACTCTCTCTGTTCTTTTCACTAAGGTTTCACTGAAGGTTTCCCCTCTTTAATGTGCTTCCACTTGATGGTCATATTCATTTCTTTCCCCAGTCCTTGGGGTCACCTCATTATCCATGGGGTCAAGCTGAATCTCTGTTAGCTTTTCATACAAGAAGTCACCTGGTAGCACTCAGTCAACCTTTGCCTTATCAAATGCTATGAGCATGGAGGTCTACTACAGCCACTCGTTGTCATTGTCAGAGGAGATAACCCAGGAGCTTCTCAATGTAGAAATTTCATCAGATAGCAGTTGTCTTCATTAAGTTTTCTGCTGGTGTGATGAAAACATTATGACCAAAAGCAACTTGGAGAGGAAAGGGTTTATTTTATTTTATGACTTGTAGTCAATCATCCAGGGGAGTCAGGACAGAAACTCAAAGCAGGAACCTTGAGGCAGGAACTGTTGCAGAGGCCACAGAGGAGTGCTGGTTACTGGCTGCTCCTCCTGGCTCCCCAATTTGTTTGTTTTATACACCCCAGGACTATCTGCCCAGTCATGGCACCTCCCACAATGGGCAAGGCCCTCCTACATCAGTCTTCAATCAAGAAAAATACCCTATAAACTTTTCTAGGGGTAGTTTCCCAATTAAAATTCTTCTTCCGTATGACCCTACCTCATGCCAAATCGACACAAATACGAGCAAGCACACTGATCTACAGTGTCCCATAGAACACCCCATCTAGATAACACAAACGCCAAGCTCTCAAAGGAGAGTCAAAGCTTTTCTCTTAGATTCATAGGGAGGAGGCAGACACCAAGTTGCACCTGCATGTTCCTTAACCTTAAGGGACAGAGCCCCTTAAGGGCTGCCCTAAAGGTTCTGTTTGAATACCTATTTTTTTTCCCATTCTTCCCAATCCTTTTCAGATGTGGGAGGGTCATTAGCAGAATGCTGAAACTTTGGGCTACTTTTTTTTCCCCCTGGGAACTATGATAATTAAGGTAACAATGTTTAGTTAACTTCAGTTACACAAAATCAAACAGTTAAGTTCTTTTTTTTTAAAAAATTTATTGAATATTTTGTTTACATTTTAGATGTCATCCCCTTTTCCCTTTCCCCTCCCTAGAACCCCCTATCTCATCCCCCTTCCTCCTTTTTGCTTTTATATTATTTTAATTACATGCAAGTATTAAGGTCAGTTCTAGGTTGAGGGTCTAGCAATACAATAGATGCAAATAGTCAAGGAACAAGCAAGACAATAAACACAAATAGTCAACAAGCAAGGCATTAAACACAATTACGTGCATACTCCTGTGATCACTGTTTCTAAGGGCTTAACAGGATGACCAAAGTATCTGAGCCTGCTTCCCTGTCCTAGCCCAAAGTCATTTTCATGTCTGAAGCCTATTTTCTTGTTCTAGCCTAAAATTTAGATTCCTGTCTGAAATTACTTCTTTGTTCTAACCTAATATTTATATTCCTGCCTGAAATTACTTATTTGTTCTAGCCTAATGTCAGATTCCTGCCTGAAGCCTACTTCCTTGTCCTTGGCCCATGTCAGATTCATGCCAAGCAGCCCCAAAGGCTCTCCGCCTCTCCCCATTTTTTATTTCATTAACAAGACTGAGCCTGTCATTCTGACAAGAGTGCCTTCCTTCAGTCATGGAATATGCATTATCCAAAGCAGCATACATACAATCAACATGAATGGAATCAGTAGTTTGCATTTATATATTTATTTATTTTTGCTAATATTTATGTAACAGTAATAAGAAAAGAGAGGCCATGAATTTGAGAGGGAATGGGCAGGGAGATATGGTAGGGGTTCAAGAGAGAAATGTGATTATCCATGTACCATCAATGGACACATTCCATAAAGATTTTCTTCTGCTTCCTCTTTAATTACACACATTCTTGAATTAAGGGCTCATGGAAGAAACAAAAATCTTTTAACAAAGCCAGTGCTGGCTTGTTTAACTAAACAACCTAATAGGAAAAAATTTTAAGAGAATCTTAGGAGATAAATGGAAGAATACTTGAACACTCTGGCCCACTTCTCCAGTTGTGTGATGGTTTGTATATGTTCAGCCCAGGAATTGGCACTATTAGAAGGTGCGGCACTGTTGGAGTAGGTGTGTCACTGTGGGTATGGACTATAAGACCCTCATCCTAGCTGCCTGGAAGCCAGTATTCTGCTAGCAGCCTTCACATGAAGCTGTAGAACATTTATCTCCTCCTGAACCGTGCCTGCCTAAATGATGCCATGCTCCTTTCTTGATGATACTGGACTGAACCTCTGAACCTGTAAGCCAGCCCCAATTAAAGGTTGTCCTTACAAGAATTGTGTAGTGGGATATTTTCCTGCTACATTTGCAGTAAAGCTCGGTGATTGGGCAGTATGAAAGGTAGGAGGAGTGAGGCATTGGGAGGAGAGAAGGAGAGGAAGGGGAGGAGAAGATAAGGAAGAGGAGGCTATTGCCCATGGAGGAAGACAGATGGGTTGAGAGCAGTCCTGGGTTGCAACTTATATCTAAGGTTAGATATTGGGTAACTATTCTAATTATGTGGGCATTTTGTTGATTGAGCATTTCCAAATATATAAATCTGTTGGATAATCTTTAAGCATTAAGAGTCTTCATTCTACCGGGAATCATGAGGATGGCGGATATTGTCTGGGGTTCAGCTGAGCTTTCTGGATGCAGTGTAGTGGATTGGCAGAGCCAGCCATTACGCTGGAGTCTGGTGGGTGCCAGGGCCGGTGTTTCTAGATAGCTGGAGCCTTGGTCTAGAGCCAGAGCATCGGGGAAAATGGCGGCTGTCTGGGAACAAGCCAGACTGAGAGCTGTATTCTAAATATCTCCCGTTACAGAGTCGCCTTTGTTATGGTGTCTCTTCATGGATGTAAAACCCTAACTAAGACACGTTGCATGGTCTTTACCACAAAATTACATATGAAAAGGAAGAAGTAGCTTAGGAAACCCTGTGGAAGAAGGGGAGGAAAGACTGTAGGAGCTGGGGGGGGGGGGGAGGGTTGAGGACACAGAAAACATGACCCACAGAATCAACTAAGCAGGGCTCATAGGGACTCACAAAAACCAAGGTGGTAATCAGGGAGCCTGCATGGATCTGAGCTAGGACCTGTGAATATATGCTATGGTTGTGTAACTTGTTCTTGTGGGGCTTCTAACAGTGCATGCTGGTCGTATGTCTGACTCTTGCACCTGCTCTTTGGGATCCTTTGTTTCTACCGGGTTGCCTTGTCCAGCTTTGATATGAGATTTTCTGCCTAGTCTTATCATGTCTTGTTATGCCATGTGTAGTTGATATCCTTGGGAGCCCTGCTCTTTCTGAAGGGAAATGGAGGTGGTGTGGATCTGGGGGAGAGAGGAGGTGGGGTGGAACTGAGAGGATTGAAAGGAGGAGGAACCGAGGTTGAGATGTAATATATGAGAGAAGAATAAATTTAAAAAATAAAAAAGAATTAAGATACCAATATTTAAATAGTTGACACTTATGGAGCAGTCCACGATGCTCCAAGTGTTGTGCTGAGTAGTGACTGGGATTGGCCAGAGGATCTTTGTTGACAGCTTTGTATGAGTATATGCATATGTGCACACAGTTGCATGTGTGTATCTGTATACCTGGTGTGTACATGTGTGTGAGTTGTATGTGTCTCAGTTGATATTATTATTTTTATCTGATAGGATTTTAGTACATATTCAAATTCATATAGATTTAGGTGCTAGAGTATGTTTTAATACAGAAGTTACAGTTTATAGTTACTTCCATAGTAAAACTAAAAACACAAAGAGTGTTGAATTCTGAAATGACAAGTCCTGCAAAACAGTGGATTGTAGAAGTTTCAATGCTGTCTCATTCTTCTGAGACATTCTCATTCTTCATGTTAGGTGTTTTATGTTCTTTATTTACTTTAATTAAAACATTTATTATTATTGTGCATGTGCATTTGTTTTGTATAATGTCTGAGGACATGTATTTGGGGGTAAGAGAACAACTTTGTGGAGTTGATTTTTTTTTTTTCTACCTTTTATAGGTTCCCAGGAGGGAACTCAGGCTTGCTTGGCCAGCGACTTGACCTGATAGTCCACCTCACCAGCTCCGCCTTATTTGCATGGAGGGGAGTGCTAAATCATGCATTACTTTTTTTTCCCCACAGATTTTAAAAATAAACTTCCATATAATGTAAGTTCTGAAGGTCCCTTCTTAGCAGCTAAATAAGAATCTCTTTACTCAGACTAATATTTACAGACCTGGGATGAGCTACAGACCTGGGATGAGCTACAGACCTGGGATGAGCTACAGACCTGGGATGAGCTCTCTTGTAATTTTGTTAGCTCTCTAAATACAGGAGAAGGTAAACCTGAAACCGACCACATGGATAATTCAAGTGGTCTTCACAGTTACATCCATAGGTCATCACAAGGCCTAGATGGGAAGGTGGTCCTTGAGCTGAATGGAAAGAGACCAAGAAGTGAGCTGAATAGAGGTCAGGAGCACCTGAGGACCCTGATGTTTGGGAAAAACACTGTGGGATCCTTCAGGTATTGTTCCTCTGAGGTGTCTGCAGAACTCAACCGACCTTTGAATGTGAAGGCAGTGATAGTGGGACATTCTAGAAAAACTGAAGGAAGGGAAAGCCACTCATTTAGCTTGGCAGCTGCGTCTGGGCCACCTTTGATACCCTGGAGAAGACACTGTTCAGTTTCATTCTCTGGTACAGAAGTCTGCTACCTCTCTAGTTATTGGCTTATACAAAATTCAGGTGTCTGTGAGGTTAAAGGGACACAACTCAGGACTCCTTTCTGTTGCTAATTAAAAGTTTGAGGGGTTTTCACAAAACACTCTTAAGTAATGTGGTGGAAGCTTTATGCACTGGGCTCTTTAGTCTTGACTGTTGGCTTGAAGGTATTTATAAGTACTTAAAAGACAAACCTATGGGCATGCCCATGTTGATGTTTCCAGAAAGAGGTTTAAATGAGGTGGCAAGATGTGGGTCCATGTTCTGCCCCCACCGTTGGTCACAGCTGCTGGGCAGCAAAACTCAGGAAGCTTGACTGTATTTCCCCAACACTGTAGCTGTTATATGCTGAGCCTTATGAAATACTGAGATGCAGCTCTGGGATGGAAAAAACTGCAGTCTGAGATGTGGGAAAGCTGAAGCTGGTATTCCTTGACTCCCCGGCATCTAGTTGCCGATATAGAACTGTACAGAACAAAGTGTTGGGGGTCAACGGCTCAAAATGAGGCCAGGCCCATTGGGGGCCCATTGGGTGATGACAGCATCTGTTGGGGGTGAGGGGCTGGGCTGCAACTCTGGCTTAGCTCATCATTCAAAGTACCTGTGGTTGTCTGGAGGTGCAGGGAGGCCTTCTACTGGAGATGTAAGCTGCCACTCTGTAGGTAAAGACTTCTCTATGCTCCCTATAGCGGTGGTAGACGAGACTTAGTCCTTGGTTCCAAACTGTTTATTGGTTGTTCATTGTGGAAAATGGATGCGTGCCAACTGCTTAGTGTGGGCTAGAGATCAAACACTTTTTGCAGAGAG